>NC_134128.1:9120000-10447500 GCF_040939455.1 Microcebus murinus | reverse complement strand
AGTCTCGCTTTGTTGCTCAGGCTAGAGTGAGTGCCGTGGCGTCAGCCTAGCTCACAGCAACCTCAAACTCCTGGGCTCAAGCAATCCTCCTGCCTCAGCCTCCCAAGTAGCTGGGACTACAGGCATGCGCCACCATGCCCAGCTAATTTTTTGTATATATTTTTAGTTGGCCAATTAATTTCTTTCTATTTATAGTAGAGACGGGGTCTCACTCTTGCTCAGGCTGGTTTCGAACTCCTGAACTCGAGCAATCCGCCCGCCTCGGCCTCCCAGAGAGCTAGGATTACAGGCGTGAGCCACCGCGCCCGGCCTAAGTGTGTGGCTTTCATATTTTGTTCAGCGATTTTTCTTGTAATTAGCAGAAAAAGTATGATGGAATGCCTTTCCTCTATCTAAGAGTCTAGTTTTAAATTTAAAAAGAAACATTGTGACTAGTTCCAACTGCTTGCTAATTTAGATTGTTAATTAATGATTAATTTGATCTAATTAAATTTCTTTTGTTTTGTGTTTTTTTGTGACAGTGGTTCCAAAACATTTTCTAACTATCAGAATGATCACCCACCCTAGGAATTTTTGATTCAGTAATTTTTAGGTGGAGCCACAAGATCTCGGGTTTTTTTTTCCTTCTTTTTTTAAAAGCTTTCCTAGTAATTCTGATGATGACTCCAGTTTGTAAATCACTGAATTAAAGTGTTAATTCAGTTTTAAGAAGAAAATGACATGGCCTTTGTCTATGCTAAAAGCAAACTTGTTTATTAATCTAAAGACTTCACAGGATAACATTTTTATATAAAAAGATGTAAGGCCACATCTAAGTAAGAGAAAATATTCAATTCATGCAGTCGCAATATGTTTTCAAATTTTCTGTTGTTTCTTTCTGCATATTTAAATATTCCTTAAAAGGAATATTTTAATATGTTTATTATAAACAATTTAAAAATTCAGAAGCACATCCAGGTTAAAATCTCAAACATCAGAAATAACCAAAAGTAATACATTTATATATCTTTTAAAAGTAGGATCATGCTGTTTGTATACCATGGGATGCTTCTTTTTGTACTCTTTATCATGACCATTTTTGCATTTCCTTAAAAAATAATAATTATTCACCTATCATCAAACATTTAGATTTAAGTCAAAGGCCAATTGCCAAATGTCCTGGTAGATAAAGAGGCGCTGATTAGGATTGATTATATTTATTCTCTTTGTAGGGGAGCCCCATTGACTGGGACTGTGCAAATTAGACTGACAAAAGATAGAGAAACAAGACAAAAACAAAAAAGTTTTATAAACACTTGCATACGTGTGGGAGAACTCAGTGACAAGGAACTCAAAGGGGTGGTTAAAACTTGGGCTTATGTAGCATCTTAACAAAGAACAATACATTCGTATAGAAGTGACAAGACAAAAGAAAAGCACTTTGAGATTCTGCAGGAGCAAATCATGGGGAGCAAAATATAGGTAAATAATGGTAGATAAAGGTGAGTTAGTAAGGTTTTTGTGTAGACTCAATCTCAGGGCCATGCACTGTCCAGTGATGAGGTTGTTCTCCCCTTCCTGGTACAGGAAGCTGGAAGGGGAGATAACTTTCACGGGTGGGATTTGTGTTCTACTTTCAGGCATATAGGGGGAGGGTAGAGAGTTCATCTGTGTCTGCTTTTTCTCAATTGCCTTCAGCTCAAAATTATCCTTATTCCAGCGTGGCACATCTTAGAACCCCTTCTTCACCTTCCTCCCCCAAAACATCACATTTCACACTACTGATGGAGCAGTTGACCTGAAATTCTACCAAAACTTAGGCTGTCAGGGCTTTAGCTTAAACTTTACTTTCTCTATACTTTTGCTCTCTAAGTCATCAGTTACTGCTAAGGATTTTCAGTCCCACTTTGTGGAATACATTTGCTAATGTAAATCAATCCACTTCCTCTCTCCATTTTTCCAGATTCTTTCCCTGTGTCCCTGGATCTCCAGCTCTGTGGCCAACAAACTATTCCATAGCCTCAACATCTTCTATTATATAAATGATTTCCTTTAATTCCTTGCTGTAACAAAAAATAGGCTAGGCCCTGAGGATAGTGCTTCCACTGTAGTAATCCCTGGTTAAGGAGACTGGTTAAGTTTTCACAAGTCAAATGGTTAGAATTCAAACCAAGGAGAGTGATGATTTCCCTCCTGACCCCTCACTGCTTCCTCCAAGACATTTGTCTTCCTTCCTCTTTCAATGCCTTTGGTATGCTATCTGGCTGCCCTGTTGATAGCTATCTAGAAGGTAGAAGATAACAGAGACAGTTTGAAGTTATCTTCTGGTTTATTAGATTACATAATTTTGGGACCTGAGTTCCAAAGCCAACCAAACTAAAAATTGACTATGATCATGGCATTTTAGACAAAAAATCTTTAAAAATTAACCTCCTATGTACTCTGTACCCCAGCAAATGAGGGATGAAACTGAGGAAGAGGAAGACATGGGGTCTGGGACAACCCGGGGCTGATGTTGGCAGAAGTCCTATAAGTTCTTGAGAAGGAGACCTCGAAAGCAATCTGTCAAGGTTGGCACAAAGGGACAGGGGCTTTGGAAGTCCCCTTCCAAAACTTTTAATTTCCCTTTCCGAAAGAAAAAGTGTACTAATAGTTTATCTAATATTTTAACCAGGTGGAAAACTGTATTGAAAAGTTGTTGTGGTGTTTAGGAATTAGCCACAAAGCATAGCAAACTCAGGAAATGAAAATAAATTTTAATTATTAACTCCATAAAAAAAAAAAACAGATAAGTAAATGGATGATTAATCTTCATAGGTTATTGGCTCAGCAATGAACAATAATATTTATGTAGTAATATTATAAACTCTGAATAGGAATTTGATTATATTGAGTGGTGGAGAGAGGCTGCTAGGAAGTGGTAAGTGAATAAGAAGCTACTGGTTATGCAATACAGTAGCATTAATCAGCTATAACAATAAAATAGTTAAATCAAAGAACCCCACTTATGTATATTATTTATAAAAACGGAGATCACACAAGAAAAAACAGTTAAAAATTTTTAAATTATTTGTCTTTGGAACTTAAGACTTCTAGAGCAACTTGAATTTTTGAACAATAGGCATAAAATACTTTAAATGAAAATATAAGTATAGTGAAAGACTCCCCATCACATACGTACACACACACACACACACACACACACACACACACACACACAGAGTTATAACCTTAAATAAGCATTCAGCACTGCCTGAAAAGGACACTACATGTTTCTAGTTTGAGTGCTTTCTGAGAGTTAAAAATCATTCCAAATGTATGCTTTTTCTCTTCCCCTCAATCCTCCCACCCCATCCTACTGTCTCTGCCAATCACTTACTCTGAAGTTTTTTCAAGAGATTCATTATGAAAGAGCTTCCACATTGTTTCCATCAGCCAACCACAAAGCAGGCTTCACCTGTATCCTGTTCCACATCTTCTCTCCGAAAAGACTTTTCCCTCATGAGCTCTGGAATCCATTCCTTCTCCTCTTCCCAGGAATTTCTTCTACTCCATTGCTCTCTGTATCAGACACCAGCCTCTCTACTGAATTATCTACTTAGTTATCAACAAACATGCTCTTGTAGCTATAACCTTAAAATAAGAACAAGACAAGACAACCCTCTCTTATACCCACTTGTATTCCAGCTTCCAACTGATTAGTCTTGTCCATTTCCTGATAAAAATTTTGAAAGAATTGTTCACATTCGCTGTCTACAATTTCTCCTTACATTGGCACTGCAGCCTCTCTGATTTCATCATAAATATAGGTACTCACATATCTGTTTATTGTTTTTCTCCACAGAGACACACATTCCCCTTAATAAAATGGAAACTTCAGGAGGTCATGGACTTTGTCTTTTGTGCAGCTGCCCCAACCCTTAGGATGTAGCACTTAGCCCTTAATAAATATTTTTGTACAAATGAGTCAAGTAGAACACCTTTCTTTCAAAACAACACAATAATTTGTTTAAAGATGTTTTAAAGTGTATAATGTGTGGTACACACTGTGGGACATACAGTATGACAGTTACTTGAACAATTTTTTAAAATCTAAGCTTTAAAAACCCCTTTTTAATAAAAAAAATGTGATGTGAATAAAATGCCAAGTATATATTTTATTATTTTGCACCAATCTTTGTTTGTAGAATGTAAATACAGCATGCTACAGAAATGGCTAAATATTCAGCCCTATCAACATAACCAATACATGCTACATGTCAGTGTATTGTATACAGATTAGTGTATATTTATTTCTTGGCAAATGTGGCAAAGTGCTCAGGAAATAATTAAAAGTCTATACATTTTTAATTTGCCAGGGAATGCTTGTTGCTCTGTAGATGGGGTGGGACAAAGTTGCCCGATATTAGGATTTATTGTGACTGGAGCTGCTGAAACCTAAGGAGAAGATAAGGCAGCATTTCTTTGGTGAAGATCCATCAGTATCATCTCTTGCTCTGACTTTTTTTCCAATTTCTCTCTCACCCTATCCACCCAGAGTATCCCCAGACCAAGTTCTAAAAATTTATGAGATTTTTACAGCAGGAAATAGCCCCTAACAGCATCATTTATCTTCCATTGCTAGCCACATCACCCTTCGCTTATTCTACCTCTGTGCCCCCTCCAGCCGGTCGTCTAGAGCCCCATCTTCACCAGGTGTTTCACATTAAAGATCATCTTTCTTCATTTTGTCCAAGGGTATGAGGTTTTAAGACATCATCAAGTAATCTAACAACAAAGACATAAACAATGGAATTACTCTGAACTATATATATGTATGTATATATATATATATATATATATATATATATATATATACCATCTACTCTTTAGGCTCCTTAATAGGAGATTTTTTTAACTATTTTTGGGATTTTGCACATCTTCGAGATCGATCTATGATTTTGATGCAGCAGAGATATGCAGCTTTATGAAACCTATTAGATGACCTTCATCTTTTCATATGTTTTTAAAAAGTACATATAACCTGGGAATGATCTTTTTATTAAAAATTTGAGAGAAGTCACCAGTAAATTGACAAAGGCCAGAAAATACCTTAGGAGATTCTTCAATAATAACAAAATAGTTTTGATTATTGCTCATTTTATTTTATATGTTTAGAAGAGCTTATATGACATGAGGATTATTTATTCATGAAGAGCTTGAGAAAACTCATCAGTACATTGATTTGAGGTAGAAATATCATTAGAGGTAAAAACTTAGGACTAGAGATTTTCCACTCTATTTTCACTTCTCTCCCACAGGCTCCCTGCATCTTATGCAAATTGATTTGCCTTTTCCTTATGGATTAGAATTACATACTTAGGGAAAAGGCAGTTTTTACTAAATTCCACAGCACAGTGCACTCTTATATTTGGATTGCCAGTTATTTATTTGGGATTTATTTATTTATTTAGTCATCTATAAATGACTCGGTTCTCAGGTTTTCTTCTGTGCATATTTTTTGAGGTTCTGTTATCAGGAAAATATTGACTTATTTAATTTCCTGAACAGCATGTATATCATGAGAATTACCTTTTCTTGAAACTTTAAAAGAGCAAAACAGCAAAATAGCATAGCTTGGAGCATGTTTTAAGGCTTTTTCCATGTGGTCTTTTTCTTTGTATGGGGAAAAAAAGGGCTTTTTCCATATCACACATGTTATTGAACTACTCTATATTTCTATAAATCTTATGTTACTTTTATGATTTATATTATGTCTGCAAAATCATTCATTTCATTCATGTTTTTAGAATTTCTATTTATGTAGTTTAATATACATTTATTTTTGTATATACACATTATATATAAATATTTGTATTATCTTACTAATATATTTTAAATATATACACATATACACTATACATAATGTGCATGTGAGTGTATATTTGTGCATGTGTGTATGTGTGTGTGTGCATAACATTTGGATAGTAACCAATGCAATGAAGAAACTTAAATAGGGTAAACAAATACTAGGAAGGGATGGGGAGAAGATGACAGCAGTTGTGTATCTTAGACATGTTGATTAAGGCCTCTCTGAGAGGCTATAATTTGAGCTCAGACCACAATTTATGAAAGTGCAAAATATTCCAAGATTTAGGCAGAGGATATCTGTCATGGGAAACAGCAAACATGAAGTCACTAAGGTAACAGTAAGCTTAGTGTGTTTAGGTAACAGCATAACCTGTCTCAGGAGAGTGAGTTCAGAGGCCAGAAAGCATATGGTCTTATAGGCTATAATGCCTAGAACCTAGAGCAGGGCCAAGCAAATGGAAGGTGCTCAGTAAGTGCTCACTAACCAAAGAGTTCAGAGTTTATACCTTTTTTCTCAGTTTGATGGAAAGACATTGGAAGATTCCCTGTTTTGAACTGAGTAAGTAAAGGGCCTCCAGTACTGTAAGACTCTCTTGTTACCAAAAGGTCAAAGAGGGTCGTAGAGGCTGGCAGGTTCTCAGCCTGGCCTTTGCAAATACTGTGGCTGGTGGAAATCACCTCCTTCCAGAGCCCAGCAATACATTGCTTGTTCTTTCTAATTTTCTTCATTGCCATTTTGTTTTTGTTTGTGTGTTTTCATATATATTTTAATGTGCTAGAGAGAAAACAGTTCTTGCTGGAACTAAGAGGTCAGAATATATGTTTTAAAGGAACATTCTTTCCAACTTCATATGAAGAGAGAAGAAAAATTTCAAAAACCTGTGTCATGCTAGGACTACACTTTCAGCAAAAATGTAATGCCTTCCCCTTCTTCATCTTAAAACAAGACTAAAGTCTATTGACTTGCAGTCCTTTTTCAGCTGCCCAGTCTGTGAATTATTTAGTTTCCTTGCTATTTCTTCTTCTTTTTTTCTTGTTCCCCCATTCAGCTCCTGGAAAACAGTTGGGAAAAAAGCAGGAGAAATAGCTCAAAACACCAACTTTAGGAGTTTTTTTGTATTAATTTTTTTGTTAGTATCACTTCAGCTACCACATCACACCACCAATCTGTTTGAACAGGGGATACAGAAGAACACTTTTTACCTGCTTTGTTTCTACTTAAGTAATTAAAGTTATTTCTACTGTGATGTAATAATTAGAAATAATACAGGAATGTACTTTCTACATTTGCAATTCTGTGCAACTTGACTAGGGAATTGAGGGAATTGCAATAAAAAACCACACAAGAGCATGGATTTGCATTTTCAAATCTTCATCTCCTAAGGACAAAATCTGATAATATATAAAACTGCTTTTTATGAAGAACTGGAATATACTAATCATTTCACTAATATTCATATGATACAAAAACAAGAAGGCAAGTTAAACAGTTCAGAAGACCTGAATTCACTACTTACAAAGCCATTGCTTTCTGAGATTCAATTTTCTTTGCAAATTGGGATAAATTACAGGTAACCTTTAACAGGGATGTTGTGAGGCAGTGGTTCTTAAAGTGTGGCCCCCAGACCAGCAGAGGCAGTTTCATCTGAGAAATTGTTAGAAATGAAATTCTTAGGCTAACCTAGACCTGTTGAAATTCTGGGATGTGGCTCATAAATCTGGGCTTTAACAAACCTTGTAGGTGATTCTGATGCATGCTAAAGTTGTAAAATGTTCTAAAAATTAAATGAGATAATATAATATATATACTCCAAAAAGTGCTTTGATAACTGTAGCACATTATCTAAGTCTAAACTACTAGTACTGTGATGATAATGAATATTTTTAGCAAACAGCTATGCACAGGATTGTGCTAATTGGCACATACAAGAGTGAACACAGGTATAGACTCCACCTTCAAATAATTTATAGTCTAGAAAGATTTGTAAAGAAATGGACAAGTACAGCACTGTGTGATTAAGTGCTGTCATAAGAGTTTGCAGGGTACCATGGGACCAAAGACGGTATATCTAAGTCAAGCTAAGGCACAAAGGAAAGCTTCCAGAGGTGAATGGTAATTGTTTTGTGTCCTTAAGGGAAAGACAAGTTAGCCAGATTGATAAGGAGTAAAAGCCATCCTCCAGCCAGTGAAAACAGATGTTGCAGAAAGCCCTAAAAGTATGAACGAGTATGTCTCTTCGGTGAAAGGGCTTTGAATAAGAGTAAAGGGCTCGTGAGCTGAAGGGGAACTGAGATCAAACTAGTTGTGCCAGCAAGAGGCCAGATCAGAAGAGGTCCCCCGTGTAAAACAACCTCGCCCTGAAAGAATTCTGACAGCTGTAGGACAGTAGAAAGTAGTGAAGATTTTGAATTAGGGAACTTACACCATGTGACTTTAGTCTGGAGGCAGGAAAGCCAGTTAGGAGCCTATTAGAGTGATGAGGGTCTTTGGCCACCTGCCAAGCCCAGGATGGGCAGGAGGAAATAGCTTAGAGATATTTAGGAGGTGAAATTGATGGGGCTGTTGAGATTGAGATAAAGCAAAGGAGTGGATACGGGAATTTGGACTTTTTTTTTTTTTTGCCATAAAATTCTTATCTCTTTCTGATGCTTGGAATGTCATGTTTCAAAATGGGCTTGTGAAGCCTTTTAGTTTTATCATTGTTAAAGATAATGCCATTAAGTGTGTCCTCCCCATAAATCACAGATCATTGAAAAGTACTATATCAGATCATCTAGTTTACATTTATAATGTGTTCTCAATTTGAATATTCAAATATCAACATTTTTATGAAATAACCACATCTCTGCATTAGCACTTAATTTGTTTTACTTTAGACTTATTAGAACAATCATAAATAAATAAAAATGTATTGATAATTTTATTACTTTAGACTTACTAGGGCAATTCAAGTCATTTAAAAGACAGGAGTAAACCCTCTGCAAGGTAATGCCCAGCAAATTAGTCTGCAGACACATGCTTAGAAAACACTTGGCTCCTCATTTGTTTTCCCTGGCAATTAGACAAATGGGCTGGGGCAGGCATACAGATGACAATCAAGATGGGAGGAGATTTTTGTTCCAGGTGTTAGTGAGTAATAAATGGGTGTCACCAAGCACACTCAGAAATAAGTTATTTCAATAACTCCTTGGTTATAACCTGTGAATAGGAAAAGACCTGTTAGCATTTAGGAAAGATTAAGGTGTTGGCTGTGGCTGAAAGAGTCTAATTGTATTTTATTTTTCTCTTTCTCTTCTTCATGTGAAGAAAACAGGCCCTTATGCATGAATGGAGCGGGATGTTTATCTTTCTCTTTCAGGTGGGCTCTACCTAATTCTTATAAATATTATAAAACCTGCTGGAGCTAATTAGACATGGAGGAAATTAGTCCAAACAAATTAATCACTGGTACTCAGTGTGAAATTTCAGTGCTTTGTGGCTCAGAGATTATTTAATGGCTTTTCCTGCTTTCTCATTTTCTGTTACTATGAATTCACCGTGACAATAGGGATGGCTTGTTAAGGGCTTGCTTCAATATTGCCACTATATTTCTGCTGCCAGAGGATTGCTATGTGGCCCAGAAAACACTTTGTGTAAGCAAAAGCTTTCAGGTTAAGCTGGGACAGAAGTCCTCTCTCGTACTCTTGGAGCACTTCCCACGTGGGAGAGTGGATTGCAAAAGGCAGGCATTGCCTTTTGCACTGACTGTCAGTGCACTGACTGTCAACACCTGCTGTTTTCCTCCCTTACCTGTGTATCAGGAGCAAGAACCGCCAAGTATATTCATGCATTTTTTTAAAAAATGAATTGATGGGCACTTGGGTTAAAATGTTCTTGAAATGGAGGAATTGGTAAGCCAGAAAAGCAGAGACTGTGACAATGATTTTTGCTGTTTCTAAGTCTTCACCAAGTATTCACAAAGGGACTGGAGATGGCACTTGTCAGATCTAGCTCCCTGGCTAGCCAGTCTGACAGGGCACGTGGGCCTAGGTGCAGCAGGGAACGGCCATGACCAGAATTGGTACCAAAAAGCAAAAGACTGTGTAGCGAACAGCTTGGCATAGCCCTTTACAGTTTACAACATACTTTCATGTGCATTATCTTATTTAATTCTCATATACATTCTGTGAGTTATACTTATTGCTGTTTAAAACTACAAAACTGAAGTTATCTGACTCTCCTAAAGCCATAAAGCTATAAAGTAGCAGAGTCTAGCCTGAAATCTACCTCGAGATGTTTGCTGGGTAAGGCTTAATGTGATAAGTGAACATTTTACAAACTATTATAGCCGGAAATTTCTCTTAGTGTTGCTCTCCTAACATAAAAATTATAGAGTTAATTACCATTATAAATGACATACATTCCAACTTTATTAAGACTATAGGAAGCAAAACCATGTAGTCAACAGAGCCAAAGTTGAAAATATCATTCAGAACGCACCCCTTGGTGATTTACAGCTCCACCTCTAGGTGCCTTCATTCTCTCAACTATGAAATGGGGAAATAATTCCTATTCTATAACTTCATTATATTATAAATATATTATAAATAATATAGTAAAGCATTTAGAATCTTGTCTAGCACATAGCAGCTGCTCAATAAATATTCTTTATTGGGTAGGCTGTATATATGGTAATTTTCTGAAGCATGCAATGTAAAGATGGAGTCATACCACCTCCTCTCAACAAAAATGATGGATGTGACTTTTATAGTCATGATACGTTGCTGTAAAAATGCCTACTAAAAAGGAAAACAAAGCAACATATGACAATGCTAAATTATAAATCTAATCTGGGATATATTCCAAATGCATACTGTTTCTGAAGGGATTTTTCTTCTATATCCTTTAAAACTACAAAATTAGAGAGCAAGTGTGGCTGAAAAAAATATACTGTGATATAGATTAGTAAATCTGAAGGTTAGTTTAGGATGCTATTAACAACTCATATTTGGACATATCTCTCCAAATCTATCAGTTACAGATGATTTCTATATACTTGGATGACCAATTTTTCCAAAGAATCAATACATTTTATATATATAAAATATATATATACTTTGTATATATGTATATATATATACATTATATATATATACTTTTATATATATACATTTATATATATATATACTTTATATATATATTCTTTGGAAAAAATTCCAAAGAATAAAGTGTCTATATATATATAGACACTTTGGAACTTTTGTATATACAGTATAACTTTTTTATATACATATGGACACTTTATTCTTTGGAAGAAATATAACTTAATATGTCACATGTTCCATAAATGCCCAAGTGAGATTGCACATTTTTCACTTTCTGGGTCTGGAAAAATAAAGATACTTGAAGCAAGTTTTTCAACCTCTCTTTTAGAACTTTTCTTTACCTTTCTTATATAGTATTTTCTGCTTTGCACCTTAGTTATTTTTCAATGTATTTTTATTTTCTCTCTAAGTTCATGTTCCTACAAATTCTCAACTATGTCTTGTCTCTATATCCTCTACATATCTCATAGAGTACATCATACATAGTAAACATTCAATAAATATTTTATGAACAAAGGACTATTGATTTAATGAGGATAACTTTAGGGAGTAAAATGGAGGAGTAGAAAAACTAAAGTGTGTGTGTGTGTGTGTGCATGCGTGCTAGTAATAAAAGACCCAACTCATATGTTTTGTAAGAATCTAGATGGAACTGGAGACCATTCTCTTAAGTGAAGTATCACAAGAATGGAAAAACAAACACCACATATACTCACTACTAAATTGGAACTAATCAGTCAATACTCATGTGCACATATGGTGGTAAAACTCAACAGAAATCAAACAGGGAGGAGGGGAGGGGTAAAAGCACACCTAACAGGTATGATGCACACTATCTGGGTGATGAGCACACTTTGACTCAAACTGTACAAAAGCAATTCATGTAGCCAAAACAATTGTACCCCCATAATATTCAGAAATAATAATAATAATAAAAAGATCCAGCTTAAACTAGCTCAAATGATATAGGAATTTGTGGACTTATATAAATAAAAAGTCTAAATGCAGAGCAGGCTTGGAACATGAACTGACTGAGAAATGGCAATGCCATTAATGGAGTTCCGCCATTTCTAAGATTTCCTAGGCTCTATATTCCTGCTAGTTGATTTTGATTTTATCCTCAGGCAGGTTTTTGCAGCAAAATAGTAGCAACATGACTCCTTGAGCTTGAGAAAGCCACATGCCTCTTCTTTCACGTCAGAATTGTGGAGAGCATGTCTCTTACAAATGGCCATCAAAATGTACTCCTTGGCGACAACATTTTTATTGGACAAATTTACTTCCATGTCTATCTGTAAACCAATCCCTGTTGATTAGGAATGGCATGTGGTGATGGTTGTGGTCCTGAGCCCACATTGCAACAAGCAGAATAAGATGATCCTAGTGGCCCGGTTGGGGTCCAATCCCAACCAAACCATAGAAATGCTACACGATTTGGTGGAGGGAAGGAAATGTGTATGGGAGGCTAAATAGATTTGGGAGAGGCAATCACAGCATGTGCAACACACACTGGGTAGTACTTTGAACTTCCAGAGTTCCCAAAATAAGGCTGAGATGCCCCAATGTTAGACTTATACTCATTAGGAATAGGAAATAAATAATAAAACATGGAGTTCCACAAAAGCTCAAAATAAATCAGATTCTTCTCATATGCTTTTGCTTATAAAGTGCTCTTTGGAGAAAAAAAAAGCAAGTGTTTTTTTTTTTTTTCCCTCTCCTGTTAAGATTAATGGTTAATTTTATGGGTAAGACTGATTCTGATGATTTGCTACAAAAATATAAGACCATCAAAGTAATTATACCACATCTAACATTTATTTTCTTTCTTCTTGACATTAAAACAAGTAAGCAATCTAATTTAGATTGATGTATCTTAGTACAAGTACTATGTTTATGGTCTTTATGGATCCTTTTGGATTTCACAAGAGGTAGATACAGGCGTCCTCAAACTATGGCCCGAGGGCCACATGTGGGTGTTTTTGCCAGTTTGTTTTTTTACTACAAAATAAGATATGTGCAGTGTGCATAGGAATTTGTTCATATTTTTTTTTTTTTTAACTATAGTCCTGCCCTCCAATGGTCTGAGGGACAGTGAACTGGCCGCCTGTTTAAAAAGTTTGAGGACCCCTGAGGTAGAATCACGTTTTGCATTCAGCCTCAGTTGAATGCAAGAGATTACCTACAAAGGGCTTTTCTCTTCCCCAGGTAATTGTCAAGCACATAAAGTGAATCTTGTTGCCCTATTCCTTAAGGATAAGTATTCCTGGCCTCTGATAATTGTTCAGCATTCTTCACACCCACCACCTTACTCTACCAAACAGCCAGCTAGCTCCCCATGGCTGTGCCTAGAATGTCCCCACATGGGCTAGTCTTCTTTGGTTGTCATCTGTCTAGCCAAAGCACACTTTCTCTTTCCACAGGAGCCTTCACTCATCACCCCAAACAACTATAAAAATACCCCACATACCACTTAAATATATATTTATATACGTATATATATATATATATATATTTGCTTTATCCCTTCAGTATTAGAGATTCTCTTATTTTTCATTTGTTATGCTAATCTCAGTATTTACTACTGAGAAATAAATAGATAAATGAGATATCTAAGCTTCCCTACCCAGATTTCATGTGAAAAATAATGTAGAAAATCACTCTAGTCTTTTCTTTCAAAATACCTTAATGATTGTTAATAGAGATTTATGATCAGCTTCAAGTCTGTAAATGCACAAAACTGTAGCTAGTGCAGACAGGACTTCCTACCTTTTCCTTCCAGCTTGCAGTATACAGGGGAACAGAAGGAGAAGAATTTCTTTCACTGCTATTGCTCCAACGATGGGTAGAACTTCAGTGCACCATTCCAGCATGACATTAATGCTCTCCTTGATGTACAAGGGTCGACGGCTTAACCCTTGGGGTATTTTAAAGGAGGCTAGGGATCAGACTGCCATAATTACTTTGAACGCTGGATTATCCATAGAGGAGGTTTACTTTGACTAAGATGAAAATGTGTATTAAATATTCTTATTTGCTTCTTTCTGCAACCAGCAAATGTTTCTCCTGTCTTCTCCTCCCCTTCCACCTTATATACTGGGGAGGGAAAGGAAGAGAGAGAGGAAAGAAAAGCAACATCAAAAAGTGTGGACTAAATATATATCTATAAAATATGTAAATACATAATTACATTTATATGCATGACGATAATTTCTGAAAATTAAATGTCTATGCCAGTTGTTTGTACAGATACCTGACCTTAATAAAATCTATGAGACATTGTTGAACAAAAAAGCCAGTGTAGGGAGATGTATATGCTTCTATTATTGTAAACACACACAAAAAAAACATATATACATACCTCTGTGTGTGTGTGTGTGTGTGTGTGTGTATTCTATCAGAAGGTAAAAGGAGTAGATGACATACTTTATCTCAGGAAGATAGAATTGCATATGAGGATGAACATTTGTGTTTTCACATACATTTGTGCATAATTTCATTGTTACTGCAGCATATGTTTTTTGATAAACATTAAATGAAAATTTTTACAGAAAAAAATTGAGACGGAAGTAATGATTTGGGAATCAATTTAGTGTGGAGATTGTGATTTTTCCTTCAAGGAATAATTTATTCGTTTATATTCAGACTCATTGACTAGAATTTTTTAAATTCCTAGATTTCAGTGTATAATTTTAAAATCTTAATAATCTTTACTCCATTCCAAAATTCATTGAAATCTATTAAAATTTACAGAAAATAAGCTCTCTTGAAAACATGTATAGAAACCGTTTTGTTTTAAGATGGTAGGTATACTCATGGTAGTGTAAACTTTTGGGGGTAGTATACTCATTTTCCTCTGAAATAATCAACTTCTTTGAAGGAGTTTGTTGTATAAATATGTAACTCAAAATTTCATTCATACTTTTTAAATTCAAATTTTTCTTGGTCTAAAGTGACTAAAATTCAGAATATTTTCAAACTAAATTTGACCCTTATAGTAGTTTCTTTCCTATAACTTTTCTCATGGTGGCAGATAGGATTATGTCACTTTGATTTATTCTATAACATAATTGCTGTGTGGTAAATCAATCAGTGCCCTGTATGTGCAACTGTTGAAAGGAAGACTCCCTGCTCAGACTCCATTTCCTTTGTCTTATTTAGGTATATACAGATGACATTTGTGACATTGGTATGGGTGGTCTTCAAAAAGTTCTGTGTTGGAGAGACAAATGATGGGGGGGGTGAGGAAAGGAAGAAAGAGGGATGGAAGGAAGAAGAAGGGAGGCAAAGAGGGAGGAAGGAAGGATTCATAGTTTCTTCATATAGTTTGTTTTTCCTCCATTATTTTTTAACTGGTATTCCAAGATACTTTCCACTGAAATTTATCTTAATAGGCACATTCAAATAAGTACCACTGATCTAAGATGAAGGTTACTGTAGCCCTGATGCCAGGAAAGTAACACTTTCAACATCTAAAGGAACCAAATTAACCCAGAATGAAAATGCACCCTCTACTTCTAGGCCACGCCAACTGTGCACCTGAGAAAGATTGACAGGTAGGATTCACACAGTCAAGTGAGGGCTGACAAGGAATGAATCTAAAGGAGTATGAAAATGAAAACCAAATACATGAATCTTCAGTAATTCTAATTTATTTTCATTTGAACTTCAGAAACATTAAAACAGTCAAATTGTCTTCAATTTCTACTTTTTAAAGAATGTTTACTAAGGCAAGGAAGGCATTGTGGTGAGTCTCCTTGAACCTCTAAGCTTTGTATAGTTAAAGAAGCTGATGGGTTTTGTGAAAGAATTGTTTTTGAGCATTGTTTTGAGCATACAAAATTTTCAAATTTAAAGGAGAGATTGGGAGGAAATACAGTACGTGTGTGCTGAAGAAGTTTTGCTTTTAACATACATATTCAAAAGCTAGTTTTTCATCCTTTTTTTAGAGCATGTGCCATGAACTTGGTAGGAAATTCAACCAAATCATCATAATTGGTAGCCTGTTATTTCTGGTAAATAAACATGGGTATATATAAACTTTCACACCCATATGCCTGTATGCAAACACATGCGACCAGAAAAATTTCAACACATTTCTCACTTAGAAATAAACCTCATCTCCCGTAGAGGCACAGAGTATTCTCCAATTCTGAACTTTCTGAAGACCATTCATATCAGCGTCGCAAGTTTCATCATGTATGTCCCTAAATAAAACAAAAGTAATGGAATCCTAGCAGGGGCCTGAGATTTTACTAGTACAGCAAATGAGATTATTAATCTTATTCCAAATCTAAGCACTTGAAGGATAACCCCTTTGTCATGAGATGTGTTCTCTGATTTATTTTTATGTTAATCTGTCATTTGCATATGCTCTATTGGTTATATGAAAGAACTTAAATCTGCTCACAATTGAAGAATGTGCTAGCTTTGGGTCTGAAACAAATGATGAATAAAGTAAAGTACTGTTGAACACTAGAGAAAAATGAGTCAATTTTTAAAAACAGAAAAGGAGTGTGTAGAAACCATGTCCCCATTTTATAAAATCAAGAAGGGGGTAAATATTGAGAAAACACCATCTTACCCAATAATATGAAAACAATAAAATTTGATTTTGTTTTTGTTTCAGCTTAGCATTTTTTGTTTCTTATCAAAGTTACCCACATGCCTGTTATCTCATTGTTTTATTGACATTCATCATTTTATCCCATGACATTTCTGCTCAAATATGTGTTCACTTCTTTTTTTTCTTTCCCCACTAGCTCATTTTGTCTCGTTTTATCTCATTGCCAGATGTGGACAAGGATGGAAAGGAAACCGATGCCATATCATGTCTAATCCTTCTACTGAAGACTTCAAGTACACTCAGAATAGTAGGTGGCATTATTACTAAACAAATGGCTTGTTTGTGGTTGCTCATAATTTTTATTGCATATTTACTTTTTTCATTGATTTAAAATCCCAGATATATGGATACTCCTGGGTATTGGATTAGCATTCCTGATGACTCACATCATAGTTGCGGTCTTGTGTTTTCTTGCAAACAGAAAAGTGCCAATAAGGTAAGTGATGCCTGTAGTTGCTGAATGAAATATATGATAGAAGAACAATTTTCTGCACCATTTCATCTGCTATATTTTCCTTTCACCCCATATTACACACAGGGAACTTCAATGTTTCCATTTTTATGAGTTTATTTTTCCAGGAAGAACATCGGAGCTATCTAATAATAAATCACTGTCTTTTTTTTTTTTTTTTTTTAGTAAAAAGCTTGAAGGTTGAAGTATACTTTTCATATTATGTTAGGACTTTTTTGGAAGGAACCAAAAAAGAGATAACATGACATTTTCACAGACTTCAAAGAGATGAGAGATAGGGCATATTATTTCTAGTGGTGTCCAGAGAAGCAGAAGCAGAACCGCAAAGGAGATCCTTTTTTGGCTGACACAGGGAGAGTAGACTCTGAGCACCTGTGTTTTAGCCCAAGACTTTTATATACTGAGTAACGCACAAAACAGGCCAAGAACTGCTGCACCTGCAGGAACTCTGTAATTGGGCTCATGCATAACTCAGAGGCCCTCACAATCTATGGTGCCTTAGATTCTGGAAGCTTCCTACCCATCTCCTATCTTCCCATCACCAGTATGGGTTACAGGTCACCCCAATAATGAAAGTGATTAACTTTGTTACTAACTCAGCAAGATAGAGGTTCACAATAAGATTTAATAAAATTTTGAGAAATTAAAGAAATGCATTATCTCTTGCACACCTGAGTTTGTGGTCAGAAATTTAGATGTGCTGTAACACTGACATGTCACAAAGTAATAGATAACTCATCATTTTCCTTGGTGTCAACTTGCATGTTCTGCCTGATGAAGTCTCCTTAGATCTCCAGCCTGCAATCATTTTAATAAGCAGACATCTATCTTGATATCATGAATTAAGGCAAAGTTATTATAGAACGAGAGCATTCATTAGAAAAAAGAAAATGACATTTTTAATCCATTAATATTAAGAAGATCTTACCCATGTATTAGTTTAATTATTCTTTTTACATGCCTAAAATATGCCAGACAACGTGACTACAGAAATGAATAAGAGGCAATCTAGACTTGAAGGAGTTGTGATCTAGTGGAAGAAACAGACATATAAAGCACTAGGTGAAACACTGGCTGTGTGCTAGAGTACACATATGTATTAGTCAAGATTCTACAGAAAAATAGAAACAATAGAGGGGGGGGGAGGGAGAGAAAGAGAGACTGATTTAAGGGATTGTCTCATGAGATTGTAAAGGCTGACAAACTTGAAACATACAGGTCAGGCTGGCAGACTGGAAAGCCAAGTATCTTGAGTCCAAAATCTGCAGGGCAAACCAGCAGGCTGGAAAATCAGGCAGGGTTTTTATGTTGCAGTCTTGAGGCAGAATTCTTTTTCTTCGTAAGGAAATCTCAGTCTGCACTTGAGACCCAGCCACATTCTAGAGAGCAATCTGCTTTACTTAAAGTCTACTGATTGTAAATGCTAATTACGTCTAAAAATACCTTCAGAGCCACATCTAGACCAGTATTTGGCCAAATAGCTGGGCACCATGGCCCAGCTAGGTGGACACATAAAGTTAACCATCACTGAGAACAGTGACCTCAGCAACACTTTCACAGCACTTCTTACATAGTGTTATAATTTAGCTGTTTCCATGCTAGTCAGTCCTTACGTTTACATTCTCATTATGTAGCATTGTATGCATAATTTGTACCCAATGCATGATTATTGAAGATTATCTGTACTTTATTGAGGATTATCTATATTTTTCAGAATCACCAAAAACATTGTTTACATACATTGATTACATCCAAATAAATATGTTGCACATCAGGCTTCAAAACAAATCACTTTGCATGAAATCATTAAAGCCCTAAAGTAAGTTAGAATGTTTGGCTAAGAGACGGCTAAATAGAATATTAAATAACAGTGGCTCACCTTGAAAATAATGCCAAAATTTTGAGAAACACAGAACTTAATGTAAGCAGGAAATTGTTACCCTCTCTAAATAAACCTTAACCTTAAGATTTTTCATTAGATTTTATAAAAACTGTAGCATAGGAAGTCTTTCAGTGTCTTGAAAGACTTTTTTTATTAATTTTTTTAAAACATAAGATGGAACACTGTATGCTCAGACAATGGCTAAGCACAGGAACAACCTCTTAAAGTTGTTGTTAGAGGTTTGATTTCCTGGATTTTACTATACATTCCGTGACCCTCGTGTTAGCTACTTGCCACCTAATGTGTTACTTCAATTACAGAGGAAAGAAAGCAATTCAAACGGGCTTAATCAAAATAAAGGATTTAGTGTAAAGACACAGGATGTTTCCTAGAGCTCAAGGGTAGGAATGAATGAGTCAGGCCCCAGAAAGATCTGACCCCGTGGAATTCTTCATATACTTCTCATCTCTGCTTTTTTTTTTTTTTTTTTTCTGGTCTAGTTTGTGATTCTCTCTCTATAGATAAATTTCCTCTACTCTCTGTCCCTATAACAAAATAGAGTTGCCTAGTGGATGAATGTATATGGGGCAGAATCCATAGCACACACATGGCTTCAGAGACTCCATACCAAAGAACTCTAGTGGTGAGGATGGGCAAAAAAATAAGTCCTTCTGGAAACTATCAGCTACACCTGTCCTTGTGGTCTGAAATGCACCTGATTCTTATTTTGGGCTCTTTAGAAGAAGCAACAAATATGGCAGCCTTCAAGAGTTGTTTGTAGTAAGAGAAAGTAGATTTGACCATCAAATCTATATCCATAAATCGAGATTAAAGGGTAAAAATAAAAAAGTGAGCCATTTATTCTTACCTTAACTGCAGCTAGATTATACTCATTGCTTTTCTATTTTAAACAGTATCATCTTTGCATGGAGAAAAAAAATTTGCAATAAATAACAATTTATTACCCTGCATTGGGGCACATATTCTTGAAGCATTGTACTCATTTAGTAAACACACTAATAAAAGTTAAAGATAAGATACATATTTTATTTAGCTACATTGAGAAATAAGGTATTTCTGCATGAACAAGTATTTGAAAAGTTTAGACAGGAACATTTTCTAAATAATTTCATAGGATTGTTAAGTCAGCACAGGCTCCTACAACAAAATCCCACAGTCTGGGTTGTGGAAACAACAGACATTTATTTCTCAAAGTTCTAGAGGCTGAGAAGTCCAAGATCGAGGTGCCGGCAGATTCAGTTCCTAGTGAGGACCCTCTTTCTGGCTTGCAGTTGGCTACCCTCTCACTGTGTCCTCACATGGCAGAAAGTGGAAGATCTAGTGTTTCTTCCTCTTCTTATATGGGCACTAATCCTACCCTGGTGGTTCTTCCCTCATACCTCATGTGAGCCTAATTACTTCACCTCCTAATACCATCACTTTAAGAATCTGGGCTTCCACATATCAATCTGAGGGGTGGGGACACAAACATTCAGTTCATCCCAGTGTATGCAACAGTAGAAAGATTATTAAGTAGGAAATTATAATAAAAGATGTGAATGTGATCTTGAGCAAGTTTCATAATTCTACTTGCACAAATATTTATTAAGAGTTCCTTTGTGCTAGTCTTGAGAGGGTACAAAGATATATCCAATAAAAATCCTGCTTTCTAGTTCATAGTCAATTATAGTATAGGTTTGACTCTGATGGATGCAATGATAAAAATGTAAACAAAATTACCATGGGGGTAAAACAGAAGAAAGGAATGATCAGGAGAATGATGTTTGTTTATATTAATGTTTCTGATAATAAAAGAAAGAGAGGAGATTAGGATCCCAAATCCTGGACTAGCAGCTTATATCCTGATGGGAGGTACAGATAATTGTTTGAGATCCTTGAACAAGTGGCCCTAGCTCCCAAATAAAGTTATCTATTCCTATAATATTATATTCTCTCTACCAGACCTTTTCTCACTGAAAGCTCTTTGTATGATAATGTGGATCTTTGAAGGCAGAAGTTTAGCTGCTATTCAAGTTTGACATCCCTAAATAGACCAAACCTGGGTCCAGCAATGAACTTTTATCCTTAGCAAAAAACAAAACCTTGCTTACTTTATGCCTCAAGGCACACAGCTGTTTTTGCAGCTAGTGTCACTAGTGAGCCTGCCCTAGTGCCAGAAATGAATACTTATCCTTAGCAAGCTGGAATCACGCTAGCACGGCAACCAGGGTCGCCTCATGATGCTTGCAAAACCTTTGCTCTCTCCACACGGCCACGTGTGCATTCTCCCACAAGAGGTACAGCAGCTGTTTTCACAGTTTGAGATCCATGAACCTAAATCCCAAACCCCAGTCCCCTGTGCAAATATTGGCTATGTTCTGACAATCCTGCTAAATGTTAACTTTCAGCAAGAAAAAGAAAATTGAGAACAAGATTTCGAAATCTTATCCTTAAAAACATAGTTAGGTCACCAAGGTGATTCCTCCTCCTCTCCTTCCTCCTGGTCCTCCTCTCCCCCCTTCCTTTTTTCCTTCTTTTCTATTTTTAAGAGAAGCTTACACAGCCTACTCCCTGATTTTTTTCTTAATTTTTTCCACCCTTGTTTTCTTGCTCTGCAATGGTGGGTGAGGGGAACCCGCAAGAGAGGCCTCAAAGGAAAGAGAGCACTTTTTCCAAGCCAGGCATGTTTTTTACTCCTCTCATAAAACATTCTACTCCCTACTCTTTGCCCAGAGATTTCATGAAGTTAGAGCTCCTTCTTCAGAGTGAAATGAGAGGTATGCAGGGCCGGCCTTGATATATTACTTGAAGGTGACACATTCTGAGGAAGCAGCCCTTCAGATGGATGCATTAAGAGAGCCATAAAGAGGAAATGGCATTTGTATTGACAGGTGAAGGATGAAGAAACCTGGAGGAGATGAGGAGAGGGGACTCAAGAAATGAAAGAAAAGGTGGCAACTCTTGGCTTCAAAAATACTGCACATAGCTATGGAGTATGGGAAGGGAAACAAGTAAGTTAGACTTAGAAAAGTATGTTGTAGAGAGGTTGTTAAGGGCTTTGGGTGTTAACTAAAGAGATTTAAATATATTTAAAAAGAGAGAGAGAGAGAGAAAGAGCCAAGTGCTGTCTTCTATCTGTCCTCCCAGACCTACCCTCCATGCATTCTCCACCAAACAGGATGGAAAAGGATAGCTATTGGATCTAGAAGATGAGCTTTATGGATTTCATTAACGGGTTCCTTTGTCATCTGACTTTACATTACGTTTGGCCAAAGTGAAGCACCTTGAGAGAGGAGAGAGGGGAAGAACTGGGTACTCATAACCCTGGATGCTCCTTGGCAGCCTAATTCAGCTTCTACTTAAAGGGACAGGTCTACCAGTAGACCCCACACAGGCAGACCCTACTGCTGCCTTCTCCTTGTAGAGGCCAAGCGAAAATTCCCATCTGGCCTCTGAAATTTCACTGAAAAACCAACTGACAAAAGGCAGATTGATTGGAGAAAAGACATACAAATGTATTTAACATGTCTTCAGAATTAAGACCAAAGATAGAGGGGAAGTTGTCTGTTTTTATGCTTATGTTCAATAAAGAATGGACAGCCATGTAGAAATATGATTGGACAAAAAAGATATGATCTAATGCCAATAGACTGAGTGGGGACACCCAGCAAGGCCTGTATGTTTAGATTCTTCTTGGCTTCTCTGTGCAGCATCCTCCCTTCTGGGTAAGGAGCAGGACCCTCTCTGCAATGCGGGGGTCTTATGGTCTACAATCAAACAAGGTAGATAATTTTGTTATGGCCAGTGTTTGCACAGAAAAGTGAAGAGAAAGTTAGAGTAATATTTTTAGCTGTTATGGCTGGGTTTGGAGAAAAGGAGTTTTTGTTCCTATGAACTGCCTTGGGGAAGAGGGTTTCTAATTTCTGGGGTTAGCCTCAGGAGAATGGGACTAAAAGACACAGGGGCAGGAGAAGGTCAGAGAGACATTTTTGCTTCTGAGGCTGCTTCCAAGGCCTTCCTTTCGGGTTATTTTTTTTTTTCTGAACCTATAACATCCTGCTTCCAATAACCTTTTTATCTTCTTCCCCTTTCTGGCTTAAGGTGGTTATAGGCCTGATGGTCTTGGCCCAGTATACTGCACTTCCCTTGCAGTTTCTCTATATTCTAGCCATATCTTTGTAAATTGCCACTTTATCAAACACTCCTTGAATTTTCCAATTTGAGTGTGTCAGCTAGTTCCTGCTAGGGCCATAACTGATACAAACCAGGCAAGTATTTGAAGTAGAAGAATGACAAGATCATGTCTATGTTTAAGGGAAGAATGCAGAGCATGAGGATAGATTAGAAAAGATTGAGGAGGAGATTTACAGTCTTAAGGACATAAGCCTGTTGAAGAGGCTTAGATGAGAGGTGATAAGGACTTGAACCTGAGCTGTGGTGATCGACTTAACTTATTAATAGTAAGTGAGAAAAAAGCAAGTGTCCAGGATGATTCCAGGGTGTTCTACTTAGGTGACTGCATGGTTAATAATGTCATTAACTGAGATCCAAAAACTTGGGAAGAAAACTGATTTGGGCAATAGGAAAATAAATTATTTTTATATTCTACATTTTCTTATGTGTTAAATGAGAAAGTTGGACTAAATCAATTTTCCCCAAACTTCTGTCATTTATAGCTGCAGTCCCCAAGCCTCAGGCTGCACACCAGTACCAGTCTGTGGCCTATTAGGGACGAGTCGCATAGCAGGAGGTGAGAGGAAGGCGAGAGAAGCTTCCTCTGTATTGACAGCCGCTCCCTATCACTGGTATCACCACATAAACTCTGCCTCCTGTCAGATCAGTAGCAGGGTTAGATTCTCATAGGAGCGTGAACCCTACTGTAAACTGCTCATGCAAGGGATTTAGGTTCCATCCTCCTTATGAGAATGATGCCTGATGATCTGAGATGGAGCTGAGGCAGTGATGCTAGCGCTGGGGAGCAGCTGCAAATACAGATTATCGTTAGCAGAGAGGTTTGGCTGCACAATAAATATAATGCACTTGAATCAAACCACTCCCCCACCCCCTGGTCCATGAAAAAATTGTCTTCTGTGAAACCAGTCCCTGGTACCAAAAAGATTGGGGACCACTGATTTATAGGCTACCCCCACAATTTAGGACATGCCTACATATTATTTTTTTTATTTTTTTTAACTGGCTTTTTTTTTTTTTGCTTAACCATCTCCTAATAAAAAAATATTTATGAAATTATGGGTTTGCTGTGTCATTTATAATTTTTTCTATTTTACCTTTAATATGAAATACAACTATAAAATTATAATATATGTGTTGCTTAAGCCAATCTTTCATATAAGCAATGTTAAACCTACTACAAAATGGAAAATAATAAATTATGTTAAAGTTCTTCCCTAGTTCGCAAAAATTTCATGATTTAAATAGAACATTGAGCTTAGTTCTTTTGGGACCTAAGTATTGCCTAGGTTGACGTATCTCTGCATCTTGCCTTTCAGCTATGAGGGTGCCTTTAATTTGTCTGAGTAGTGCCCTACTTTTGCCTTTGCATTACAATTCCCTGAAAGAGTTAATGCTCATTTTAAAAAATAAAAAGGTGCCTAACTTACAATTTAAAATGAGATGAGACCCTTGGCAAATCTATCTGTATGACAATCTTGATCACACAACTTACTGATGGTTAAAAACAACAGTGTCTAGGACTCAGTTGTTGTAATTCTATTTACTGATAAATTTCTGGGAAGCGGGGACAACTTTGTCTTGCAACTTGCCTAACACATGATGGGCATTTTGTAGATAACATGGATGGCAGATATAAAGTCAGGAGACTGGGACCTGCAGATTTGCAGACATCAAAGTCTTGGAATTCAGGCTCTTTAGGCTGAATATATTTAGACATAGAATGAGTGATACCAACTCCCTCTTTCAGACTCATAGTGAACAAGGAGGACTTATTACCTGAAGGGGGATAAAACAAATGTCCAGAGCTGCTGGGCTTCTTCTTTACCATAAAAATAAAACATACAAAGGGAAGGCTTTCACAAAGGCTAAGTTCAAAAGTGGTGTCCCCTGTTACTCTTCCTAGATCGCCCTGGGAAGAAGTAATTACTCATATCCCTGAGCTTCCAAAGCACTTAGTTCTCAAGCTTGTTTTCACTCATCACATTGCCTTTCAGTTGGGTGTCTCCCAAAACAGATTGTGAGCATCCTGATGGCAGGATCCTTGTCCTATTCATATTTATGTGCCCAAGCTCAACAAATAGCAGATAGGAATTAATCTCAGTATATATCTGTTAAACCTAATTTCTCTACCTCTCCATAATAGGATGTTGGAGCACAAATAAACATCCTATTTTTTTATTTTATTTATTTATTTTTTAAAGATAGAGTCTTACTCTGTTACCCAGGCTAGAGTGCAGTGGCATCATCATAGCTCACTGCAACCTCAAACTCCTGGGCTTGAGCAATCCTCCTGCCTCAGCCTCCCCAGTAGTTGGGACTACTGGTGTGTACCACCACACCTGGCTAAATTGTCTTAATTATTTTAGAGATGGGGGTCTTGCTATGTGCCTAGGCTGGTCTCAAACTCCTGGCTTTAAGGGATCCTCCTGCCTCAGCCTCCCAAAATGCTGGGATTACAGGTATGAGCATCATGCCTGGCCCCAAATAAACATTTTATATTATAAAATCAATACTTTAATTGGCCTTAATGCCCAAGAATTTATTTATATAAGCTTCCTTATGAATGACTCTAAAAGTTGGGATATCATTGTTGGGTACTCTTGAGGAGTTTTCTTCAAACTTGACTGGTTTTTCCATTCTGTGGAAGCCAAAAAGAAATCTAAAGGAATATAAGTGATGTCTACCTGTATGATCCTTGGCAGAGTCATTATTGGGATCAGTGCTGAGCTATAAAATCAGTCTATCATACAGAAGCTTAAATCCTGGAGTATTAATGAAGGACAGGAGAGAGTGCTAAAAACCTACGAGATTAAATATTCATAATCTATGAAAGGAACTGAGTATAAAAAACCTGAGCATTTCAGGAAAACAGGAAGTTGAATTTTGTTGAAAGAGGGACTAAGCTCAGTCTGTCCAATATTGTCCTTCCTCTGTACTATTTTATGTTAATATCCATACATGTGACAGATTCTGCATTGAAGTTTCTGAAAAGCAGTGCCTGGCATTTGGCAACATAATTACCAATCTTATTTACAAGGTTATTGTTACTCTGGTTCTATTTTTTTAGACTATTTGCAAATGAGTATATGTTGAACCTATGTCAAAAAAGTAATAGTCATATTTATTAATGGAACAAAATTAGAAATTTTACATGAATTTCAAAATGATTTCATATTTTGACTATATATTTCATATTTCTTCAATCAAATCCTTGATCATTTAAGATGTTATTTGACCATACAAAATCAGTTTTTATGCAGTGTGTCAGGAACATAAGTCTTGAATAATGCAAGCTCCGTTAGTGTGTATACATGTCTGTGTGTTGTTGTTGCTAAGTATGCCAAGTTGCTCTAAATCCATTATCATTGGACACAAACTCCAAACAGTCTAAGAAATAAAATATGTATAAATTATGTGAAAACCACTTTACTATGTAACAGCCCCATGTTGTAATTATTTGGTCTGACGACAGCCATTTCACCATTATTATGTCACTGATACCTCTCTGTTTGGCAGGGATAGTTCCTGGAGCAGGAGTTGAAGTATTTTTCAACATTTTCCTTCTGTTCTCTGTAAATCTTACATAGCAAGAAGACAGCATTTCCGTCCTTGACATTTCCTGGCTGTATTTTTTCCTTGTATTCAAGCAATCAGAGTAGATAATGTGTTACATGACAATCAGACGTGCTTCTTGAAAAAGGTAACCTGTGTAAATGAAGAAAGACAGGAAAGCAGTAAAAATAACTGAGGTGTTTTATTATTAGTAAGTTACATAGTTTTACTATGGTATATAGCAAATATATTCAGTACCTTTGACTAGAGAATCAATAATGTTACTAAAGGGAAGAGAATGGAGTGGGATGAAAATCAGTCCTTAATTTTTTTTTTTAATAACTGCTTTTTTATCCTCCTGATAGCCTCTTTTTGGCTTTCAAATCTTCTGTCACATTATTTCTCCTTGAAAGCATCCTTAGGGGACACTCCTACAACTTGCACAATCTGTTTACTGTGTTGGAATTTCAAGCTCACTAATGAATCAAAGCCCTTCAAAGACCAGTTTATTTTCATCTTTGAAAAAAAGAAGAAACACATAAATCAGAAACTCTTACCAATTCATTTATGTGTTTGTTGGCAAACATTTATTAAGCACCTATTATGTGCTAGTCACTGTGTTATGCATTGGGAATATAAAAATAAGTAATAGTTTATACTCTAGTGGAGGGTTTATATAGTAAAGCAAACAATCTCAATACTGCAATAAGTATTTATCAAACATATACAGTCACTTCATAAAAAGTGCTGGAAAAGGAGAGGCAGTCTTTGCTTTGGAGATAAAGATAATATGGTAGGGAGGTAGAGAAAGGATTAGTAGGTCCAAATCTGGACTCATGGATTGAAATCCATAGAAACAGAGAAACAGAGAAGAAGAGCATACCAAGAAAACAGAATGGCATTCAGAAATCTATATAAAATGCTAATTGTGTCCATGTGTGCCTATAATTTCTGGTTTTTAAGTAGGTTCTTTTAAAATAACTGCAAGAAAATGTAATTTTATGGCTTTTTTCAATTTTTCTATTGAGTCTTATAAGCAGAAATTATTCATAGATTCAGAAGAGTTTTAACTAATTGTATTAGTAAATCCAAAATGGGATGTACTTAAAGGAACTTTTAGATAATTCAGGAGTCATGATGAAATAAGACCATTTTTCTAGACAGGTTCTTACATAGGGTTGTTAAGTTTAAATTGTCTAAAAAGATTTAGATACAGATACAGGCTGCTGTCAAAAAAAAAAAATAAAATAAAAAAAAAAAAAAAAGATTTAGAAAGAAGGAAGTAGCTAGGCAATTGCTAAAGGAAATCACAAAGGCTGATAATTAACTTCAACATTGAATTAGTTTTCAAACAGATTTAAGTGCCTAAAAGAATTCAAAAGGGGAATTAGAGTGAGTTTTCACATAGAGCAATTTACATGGAAAAATACTTCATTCTGATCAAAGAAAATTATAAAGTACCTGATCCTCTCCAACTGTAGGGCTTGAGGTGTCACATTCATAAGGAGAAAGGAAGAGAAAAGAATATTTTCAGAAGATCTAGCTAGCAAAATCTTATTGAATGAAAACTAGAGGTCCCCCACGTAAATATGTGTATTTACTCATATTCAGACACCTCCTGTTAGTAGAACAGAAGCACTCAAATTATGTGTAGTGAAGGACCAGCTCTGTTTTTGTTTTTGTTTCCAATCTATGATGTATCAATGCTTTTGTGAAATAGAATAAAAAAGAATTATTAGAAAAATGAAAAATTAGAAAAATTTTGCACAGACACAAAATACTAGCCCAAATTTCTTATTCTTAGCATCCACAGACATAACATTACTATGTCAAACTGCTATGGATTTTTCTAATATTTATTCTCAATTTTCATACTTATTTCATTATAGAACAATAACCAGATAAGACCAAAACCGTACATAAACCACATCCTGAGTAGCTCTGTAGTGGAGTATAAGGTATATAGTCAGGGCTCCAGTAATGTTTCCTAAATAAATTGGATATGTATGCAATTTGTTAAGTGTTGACACATCTCAACAAAAAAATCTCATCAGTCAAGTCTTTAAAGCATTGGGAAGCTGTCATGCTCACGGTGGGACACAGTAGTTTTTCAAAAATCTAATTTTTGTTTTTAAACTCAAATTTTCTCATCAGCAATAGATACTATCAGGTATTTTCTTTGATGTAAGAGACTTGCTTCATTTAATTTTATGAAAATGTCTGCCAAATGCCCTAGTCTGAATAACCATAGTTTTTCTTTCAGTGTTTTTTTCCTGGAAAAAGTGTGGTTAGTTTAGTGTGCTTTTTCACAAGACAACATATGCTTCAATATCCCATGAAATGCTATATATATATATATATATATATATATGTCTGCATTGCAGAATATTAAAATGATTTGTACTGAAAAGTTGAGAATTAATATTAATAATTTTTGCTGCTTTATCAAAGTTGTTTTGAATTGTAACTGACTTTGTAAAAAGTTCACTGGAAGTGCACAGGGTGAAGAATACAGTGTACAATTGGGTACCCTGTCCTTAATCAGTGCTAAGACTTCAGTGGTTTTCTCTTCCATGTATTTGCACCATCAGTGCAAATGTCAACCCAGTGAAAAGGTCTATTATAATAAAAATTCATTGATCTAGCTTGAACTTTGAAGCCTTTTACCCATGTGTCTTAGTATTAATATGAAAATAATTTTGAATTTGTAGAACCTCACAAAGGGTCTTAGGACCTCCAGCGGTTCACAGACCACCCGTTGAGAAACAGTGCCCTATGCCACTAAATATTCTAGCATTACTTGAAAGGGCTCTGTATTGCTGTCTCAAGTACATGCACCATCATTTAAGCATTCTCCTATTATTAGACATGGAGGTTATATTAATATCTAATTTTTTATTATCAATAGTTTTTGGTGAACCTCTTTTTATACAAATCTTTGTCTTCCTATTTCCTAAAGATTGACTCTTAGTAATTTTACTAGGTCAAGAAATATTTTCAAAGTGTGCTATCAAATATACCTCCAAAGGGACTCTTATACTCCACATCTGGTTTGCATTAGGTGGTTGTGAATTTGCTAACATTGCACTTGAGAAGCAGAGTGAAGACTGAGCTCCCCTTGGCAGCATGGGTTTTCCTTAAGGTTAAGTTACAGAAACCCGGGTCAGCTTTATTCATACTAATTGCATCCATATTCCTGGGCATGTTCCTGTTAAAGTGCTCTGCCACAGCAAGAATGCTTAAACAGTGACAAGTTTTGTGGTCAACATATTTTTTTTCCTGCCTGAAGAGTGGGGAAAAAAAAATACAGCAGCTGCTGTATCATGTGAATGAGTTTAGCAAAATTTGGTATCCCAACTGTTTGGTTTTGTGACCCTTGATGATTAATCTTTTCCTTTTCCTTTTGTGGCATTTCTAGTTGTGTTTGCAAACCCAATTCTTTCTGAACTTTTTCACCCAAACATTTGGTTCAGTTTGTTTCTTAAGGATTTGGAGATGAAAATGTGAGCTCATAAATATTTCCCTCTAATTTATTCTTGCTTTTCAAATTGGCTGGTTTTCATTCTTTACTTTTCCCCCAGATTGTTTGTTTTATTTCTTAAACAAACAAACAAAGTCATCTTGCCAGTGGTGGAGGCCATTATATAGCTGACTATTTCCATTTTTTTTCCTCGTGATTTCTTCTTTTTGCTTGTCTTTTAGCAGTAGGCAGAAAACATGATATTTGATGGGAGTATATACTGGTGAGAATAGGTTGATTTCATAGACTCAATTTGTTCTTTCTTATGGTACCTTATGATATGCAATTTTATTACACCTATAGATTCTTTTATCTTATCTAATGTGTCACACTGTAGTTATGCACCATAAATTATAAGCTTGGTGTTGACTTTTTTATGATAAGCATGAGCATATGAAAATGTACCCCAAATCAAATTCTCTAAAGCACAGTTGTACTTCAAGGTCTCCATTATATTTCCCCTCCCTTCTTGCCAACACCTTCTCCTGGAGAGCTTTTACTGAAGCACATGTGGGCATAGTTACAGCCTGACAGTTTGAAAGGTATTAATTGAAGTAACCTGGTGAAACCCATTGCTAGTTTTCCTACAATAATGTTGTCAGGTACTGTTACTTTGTTACACTAAAGTAACAGGATCTATGCAATAAATGTTTTATCTTTTGAGTTAGAGAAGATGTGCTTCTAAGCACTTGACTTATTTGTTTGCTTTTGAAAATATACCTGTGTGTGATTGATTTTCCTGCTTAAATTTGAATTCTAGAATATTAAAGTCAAAGTAGTATCCTACCTCTAATAAATATACAGATGTGGTCAATACCCATTTCATGTACTGTCCATTTTGTTACCTCTGGCTCAGTTCTGTTTTCCTGTTCTCAGATATCCTTTCTCCAGCTTCTTCCCTACATATTATTTGTTTTAGCTTCTTTCATTGTGCTTATTATTTTTTTACAAAGTGCCATAAATATATCTTTATTACAAAAAGGACAAAATAATGTCTAACCTTTAAAATTTGTGATTACTTTAAGTAAAAACAGTCTATTCAAAGAGGCTAAAATTTGTACTGTAAATGATCAGAGACCAGGTGTAAAATAAAACTTGTCTAAGGTTTTGAGAAAAGAAAGATGATACATGTGAATCATTTGGCACTGACAGTTATATAAGAAATACAATGCATCAACTCTTACTATCACCACAAGTTAAAAATCAACAAGTAAACACACACACAAACAAAAAAACTCCCATTTCTCTAGGTTGTAAAACCAGGGAGGAAAAAAAAAGGAACATTACTCATTGATTTTGAGGATGAGACAGGAGAAAAAAAGTAGTAGTCTGGTTAGGAAACAAATAAACATTTCTAAAAAGATCTTGGCAGAGATAAATATGCTTAATGAGCATTAAAAATAAATATTAATGTGAGTAAAAGTAGAAATGTAGAAATATTTTATTTTTATGAGGATTTTGTATTATATTTTGTTTTTACCTAAAATATTAACACATTGGTAAAACCTTCATACCCCTTAAATCTTAAGACTAGAAACATTTGGGAAAACCTAATTGAACAGTTTAAAATGACAGAGGTGGAAATAGGGAGTATGGAATTGAGATTTATCTCTCTGGGACACCCCAGATTCACCATTAATCAGGCTAAACAAAATTTAATGGAATAGGAATGACTCCAGAATAAATGAATTTTTTTCCACCAGTGAAATGACTGTATTTCATAATTTAGACTCATCAATGCTACAAGCACTTTCATGGTTAGAAAACATCTTTCCCCCATAATAACAAATCAAATACTTCATAGCCTGAAAATTCACTTGAGAAGGACCCTGATTTTACACAAAAATGTTCCATACCCTTTATTTTTAAGGGTTACATATGAGAAACACAAGTCTTTGTTTTCAAAATATTGTGAAATGAGTGATTAGTATCAAACTGATTTTTCTCCAGTTACATGGCTTTTTCAGTTCCCATGTAATAGAAAGAGATACAAAGGCCCCACCAAATCTACTCCAACCTACTCCAATCCCAACCTACTCTTCTGGGCTGCCACTTAACCAGTTAGCAAAAAAATGGAAGGAACCAGAGAACAAAGGTTGGCTCCTGGCCACTTAAAGTCCTGGGCTAAGTGGAACAGGAAGCTAAGTACAAATGTGGCTCTATTAGAACAACAGTGAAAAATGAATTGTCTTTCCTCTCCGGGGGCTCATGAAATATATTGTAGAGGCAGGGGACGAGAGGATAGAGTAGAGAGTGGCTAGTGAACTTAATTCCATCGTTAAGCCTTCAGACTATAGGCAATTATTAAGCTATTCTTTCTACAAACATTCATTTGACTGCTGCTGTATTCCTGGCACTGCACTAGGTGCTATGATAGAGAGATGAAGAAACCAGATAAGTTCCTTATCCCCTGGAGGACTTATAGTCTAATGGGGAAAGAATTTCAGTTGCCCCATCTGTACAAAAGATAAACACGGGCCAGTGCAGTGGCTCACCCTTGTAATCCTAGCACCCTGGGAGGCCGAGGTGGGAGGATTGCTTTAGGTCAGGAGTTTGAAACCAGCCTGAGCAAGAGCGAGACCCTATCTCTACTATAAATAGAAAGAAATTAATTGGCCAACTGATACATATAGAAAAAAAAATTAGCCGGGCGTGGTGGCATACGCCTGTAGTCCCAGCTACTTGGGAGGCTGAGGCAGGATGATTGCTTGAGCCCAGGAGTTTGAGGTTGCTGTGAGCTGGGCTGATGCCTCAGCACTCACTCTAGCCTGGGCAACAAAGCGAGAGACTTTGTCTCAAAAAAACAAAAATAAAAACAAAAACAAAACAAAACAAAACAAAAGATAAATGTGCTGAAATAAATAAAAAAAACTAAAAAAATATAAAGACAAGATAATTGCCACGGCCCTTTCCAGCTCTAAATTGATAAATTTATTTTTAAAAAACTTAAAAGTAATATAGTGATTATTATTACTAATTTTGACACCTCCTTCTTCTTTTTCTTTATCCCAATGTCCTTTCATTGATCCCAAACTTTGGGTTAATGAGAAAGAAGTAGGAAGCTTAAAAGAAGATGTAAATGATAAAAGGGTGAAAGAATTAAAAAAAAGAGGGTAAAGAGAATAGCACCCAAATATTGGTGGGCATCTATTTGTGGCAGGCACTTTAGAAACGTCATTTCATCTAGAAGACAGAAGCTAGCAGCTGCCACCATCTAAAAAGAAGTTCTACAGCTAGGAGCCATATATTGATCAACTTTGTTAGTCCAGGCCCTAGTGCAGTGTTTAGGACATAATATACACCCTAGAAAGGCTGGATTACTTTTAATAAATAAATATAAAAAATGATAAATAACATAAACAACATTCTATCATTCCACCATCTTAAAGAGTGGACTACATTTTAAAGCATCTTAAAGAGTGGACTACATTTTAAAGCATCAGTTCCCTTTAGGTATTTAACTCGTGACAATTATGTCTTGGATATTAGGATATTGTCTGGTATCTCAGAAACAATATTTAGAAATCAGTGCATTAGTGGAAGCATGAGAGAAAATTCCTCTGCACACATATGCACAGCAAATATCTTTTGACAGATAAATTATAATGTTGATCCCTTCACATCACTTTAATAGCTGCATTATGAGTATCCTAATCTCAGAAAGTATGGTTCTCCATACTTTAGAGTAGACAGGTTTTTACACTAAAGTTTTATGACACAATCCACTTATATGTAACAAGAATTTCCATCCATGACCCTCTCAAATGGTATTCTCTTTTACTGAAAAAAATTTTACTAAAAGTTTTGACCTCCTTTTTCTCTGAGCACTTTCTAAGGCTACTTTTTTTTTTTTGAGACAGAGTCTCACTTTGTTGTCCAGGCTAGAGTGAGTGCCGTGGCGTCAGCCTAGCTCACAGCAACCTCAAACTCCTGGGCTCGAGTGATCCTTCTGCCTCAGCCTCCCGAGTAGCTGGGACTACAGGCATGTGCCACTATGCCCGGCTAATTTTTTATATATATATATCAGTTGGCCAATTAATTTCTTTCTGTTTATAGTAGAGACGGGGTCTTGCTCTTGCTCAGGCTGGTTTTTTGAACTCCTGACCTTGAGCAATCCGCCCACCTCGGCCTCCCAAGAGCTAGGATTACAGGCGTGAGCCACAGCGCCCGGCCTCTAAGGCTACTTTTAAATATGAACATATTGTAATAGCTTTACTCCCACGAGATAGGAGTGGGTATTATTGGGGGTTTGGTGGATTTGACCAAGTAGCCTGAAGAGCTTCTTAGACACACAAAATAACTTACTAGTAAATTAGAGAAAAACACCTGTTGTTAAGAAAAATAAATTAAATCACCCATTGATTATTAAAAATGACAATCAATTAGGGGAGGGGGGGCATGGGCAATATATGTAACCTTAACACTTGTACCCCCATAATACGCTAAAATAAAAAATATTACAAGATCAAGAAAAAATAAATAAATATTTTTCTAGGGAAAAAAATAAAAATCAATAAATAAAAATAGGAAACATTCTGTAAGACAAATTATAAATGTGGGTTAAAAATATTAATTCATAAGCTTACAATTGTGTAAAAAGATGTTAAATTTGAAGTAGAGGCCTATCAGCAGGAACATTGTCTTGTTACTCTGTCCTAGATACTTCAACATACAGATTGACAGTGAGGCTCACTGCCACACCTTTGTTTCCTTTTAACCTAGATAATGATTTATTCTGTTACCTGGTGTATTGATGTTCACTTTAAGTAGTAATCACATCCACTCTAAAACTGTCCACACATTGCCATAATAATTTTCCCCGTACCCTAGCATTAGAATTTAGTTTTATATTAGGAAAAGTTTTATAGCTCTATTAAATTAGGGATAAATGTTTATCAGAATTAAACCTTTACCAAAGGAATTAGACAAGAAAAAGAAAAGACATTCAGATTAGAAAGAAAGAATTAAAAATTTTCTATTCACAAATGATATGATTTTGTACATACAAAATTTCAAAGAATCCACAAGAAAGTTACTAGAGCTAATAAACTAATTCAATGAAGTTGTAAGATACAAGATTAACATTTGGAAATCTAGCTGGGCTTCTACACACCAGCAGTGAATTATCAGAAAAGGAAATTTGGAAAGCAATTCCATTGACAATAGCATTTAAAAGAATGAAATACCTAGGAATAAATTTAACCAGGGAGGTGAAATATTTGTACACATAAAGTTGCAAAACATTACTGAAAGAAATTAAATGAGACCTAACTAAATGGAAAGACATCCTGAATTCATGGAAAGGAAGATATTATTGTCAAAATGTCAATACTAACCAGAGCAATCTACAGATTCAAAGCTATCTTTACCAAAATTCCAACAGCCTTTTTTGCAAAAATGGAAAATTAATCCTCAAATTCTTATGGAATTTCAAGGCACAAAATAGACAAAACAGTCTTGAAAAAAGATAAAGTTGGAGAACTCAAACCTCCCAATTTCAATACATACCACAGCACTAGTAAACAAAACAGTGCAGTATTGGCATAAGAATAGACATATAGATCAATGGAATAGAATTGATAGTCCAGATATCAACCCATACATCTGTGACCACTTGATGTTTGACAAGGATGCCAAGTCTATTCAGTGGAGAAAGAATAGTCTCTTCAGAAGATGGTGTTGGGACAACTGGATTTTGGCATACAAAAGAATGCAGTTGAAACCCTATCTTGCACCATACACAAATATTAACTCAAAGTGGATCGGAGACCTAAATCTAATAGCTAAAACCATAAAACATTTCAAAGAACACATAATGGTAAATCTTCATGACCTTCGCTTTGGAAATGGAGTCTTTTTAAAATGTGAAATCAAAAGCACAAACAACAACAACAAAATAAATAAATCAGACGTTATCAAAATCAAAGCTTTTGTGCATCAAAAGACATTATGAAGAAAGTGAAAAGGCAACCTACAAAATAAGAGAAAATATTTGAAATCATGTATAAGAGTTTCATATCCAGAATACAAAAAAACTCCTACAACTTAACAAAAAGACAAACAATCCAATTTCAAAATGGGCAAAGGACTTGAATAGACATTCTTCAAAGAAGATTATGAATAATCAATAAACATATAAAAACATTCTCAGCATCATCAGTCATTAGGGAAATGCAAATTAAAACCACAATTAGATACTACTTAATACCTACAAGGTTGGCAATAAGAAGAATAATTAAAAAACTGAAAATAACAAGTATTGGTGAGGGTGTGAAGAAATAGGAAACCTCATACACTGTTAGTGAGAATGTTAGTGCAGCACTATGAAAAACAGTCCCTCAGAAAGTTAAAATAGAATTATCATATGTTACAGCCATTCTGCTCCTAGGTATGTACCCAAAGGAATTGAAACAGAGACTTAAATAGATATGTACACACCAATATTCAGGTAGCATTACTCGCAATAGCCAAAAGATGGAAATAACCCAAGTTTCCATCAACAGATGAATAGATAAAACCTGGCATATACATACAATGGAATATTATTCATCAATAAGAAGAATTGAAGTTCTGATACATGCTACAATAGGATGAACCTTGAAAACATTATGCTAAGTGAAATAAGGCAGACACAAAAGCACAAATATTGTATGATTCCACTTACATGACATACCTAAAATGGGCAAATTTATAGAAACAGAAAGTAGACTTGAGGATAGCAGGAGTTGGTTGGAGAGGGGAATGGGAGGTTAATGCTTAATGGCTATGGAGTTTCAGTTAGGAGGGATGAAAACAATTTGGAAATAGATAGTGATGATGGTAGCACAACATTGTGAATGTAGTTAGTGGCACGGGATTGTATACTTAAAAATGATTAAAATGGCAAATTTTATATAATATATATTTTACCACACTTTTTTAAATTAATTAAAAATGAATAAAATTATTACCAAAAACTATTAAATTGTGTACTTTAAATGTGTAATTGTATGGTATGTGAATTATATCTTGATAAGGCTGTTAAGTAATATAAAATAAACATTCACCTCAAAGTCATATTTACTGGATGTAACATGGATGGGTTTTTGTTTTACTCTTTTTGTTTTACTTCTTTTCCCATTTATAATAATTTCAGGCTCATTACTATAAACATCTCTGTTTTTATCAACACTAAAACAATTTTGTCAGTTAATAAGCCATAAAGTGAATTCCTTTAGAGGTATACGTATGCTCACTAAATTAAAATTGGAAATTCCTGTCAGAATTATCTTTAGTCTTGCACTGACATATGTTTCTTGTAGCACATTCAGAATGCCACCTTGTACAGTGTCTGCACATATTGGATGAAGAAGGAAATTAATAATAATTTAAGTGACTGAATGATAAATTATGGGAGGAAAAACATGTGATCCATGGAACTTCCTTCCCTCTACTCAGAATTTCTAAGTCAATTTTTTGCCTATTCATACAGGTGATTATATTCTTTAGAATCCCAACTCTTAGAGAGCTGTCTGCCTATTGACAGATACAATATGTTAAACGTTTCAATTTTTAACTTAATGCAGACTTAAGTATTGCACCATTCAGTGTTAGAACTGGCAAAGCACTTCATAACCAAATGAACATTTTGTTTCCCTCCCCTAAGGATCCATCATTTTAAGTATTGCCTATATTTTAATACTGAACTTATATAATGGATGAAGATGGAAAATTGTATTCTAGAATTTGAAATAGTAAATGTACTGAATAACACTAGAAATTTCCTTAATGGAAGTATCCATGGGTGGTATGTGATATTTTACCTTATAAGCAAGAAAGACATTAAGTATTAAATCTAACAATCCAGGGATTATTGGAATGGAAGACATACCTCTGATGTGGGAAAAACAGAATTAGTTTGAAACTGCTAATAAATGAATTTTGAAGTAGGAAGGATTTACCTTGCTCACATTCCAATACTCATGCTATAACTCTTCCCTTTTTTTATTACAACTTTTTGTCTTTACCCTTAAATATCATATTCCTTCTTTGTAGTTACCCAATTCTTTTTTTTATTTTTTTTATTTCTTTAGCAGCGCCACTTTCTTGGGCGTGTAGTTACCAAATTCTTGCATGCCAGACACCTTCAAATGCTTTTTTCTTTCATTTTAGTAGAAAATTATTTATGAAATAAAATCCTTTCAGAAGAAAAGTAGCTTCAATAACAGGATAAACAGGTCTGGAAATTTTACCGATTTACCTGACTTCTGCCTGCCAATCTTGGTCTGGCTCATCTGGGGGCCCAGCAGTTTATAGCCAAAAATAAATGCCTCATATAAGATCATTTGTATTGTTTGTGCCTCACTTCCATCCGACTGACTGCCAAGCTGGTCCCTCCAGTTCCTGGTTGTCTGCTCAGATTTTGGACCATCTGTCCTGTCTAGCCCTATGGTTTTGCATTCCTCTTGCTTCCTGATTTCATGCCTGATTTCAGCCCCTATTAATTTTTCTGAGCTCTTGGTGTCTGTGGCTTTCATGTCTTTACCTAGCTCCTAATTTCTGTTTTGTTTTGATAGTCTTTACTTTCATGTTCAATCTTTCCTGTATCAGCCCCTGTTTTGGCATTTCGGCTCATTTCAAAACTGCCCTTCACTCCCTATTCCCTATTAAGTCTCAACTTTTAGAACAACCTTCCCAGAGCTCATGCCCTAACCATACTATATAGTGAGCATATTACCATACTATATAGTGAGCTTATTACTATATAGTGAGCTTATTGAGGACTTAAGATAGACTATTTTGTCTTGGAATTAATGAAGGCAAAGAGTCAAACACAACTTATTCAAATGATTGGAACAACTCTTAAGTATTCAGCTAGTGGTTAAGGAATTAACAGATGCTTATTGATTCATTTAAGGGTGTATCTATGACTTTTTTCAGATAATAACCCACAGAATAGCTTCATGTGGCCCAATTCATCAATACCCCAAATGTAGCCTCAATGAGGATGAAATATTTAATCTATTGCATATTGAAGCCAATTGCTTAAAAATAATGGAGATCAGGAAGCTTAGAAGACACTGAATCCGTAGGGAGAGTGTGTTCCCAGCCAAATGTAATTTTAAGCCAGATTAGACTGTTATGCTCACTAATGCTCTTACTTCCTAGAAAAGGACCATGTGGTTTGGTAAATGACAGTAGGAGGTTATCCCTCTGGCAGTTTCTTTTCAGAATGCAAATCAGTAAGAGCTTCCTTTTTACTGCCTTTTCTTTTAGGATTTAGGGGTATATTGCTGACAAACATTGCCATTATACCCTGATTAGACAAAATTATTCATACATCATACACACACACATACATGTATGGAATCCTTTATGTCTTTAATAAGGTGTATTTATTGGCTATATTGTTTGTTTGCTGAAGAAAAATGAACAGTTTTTATTCCATTAGTTGTCACCAAGTGTTCTAGGGCTGTTTGTCTTCTAAAAAGTCTATTGATTATTAAGTAATTAAAGTTTAAAAAGAAAATAATCATTTGAGAGTCCAGTTAATGATAGGAAGTATGTAGATATAGTCTGACATGTGAGATTACCAAGGACATATCTCTTTATGATTTTCATGAAGGGAAACAATAACATAAAGAACTCTTCAAAACATTACATATAAATTTTCTGATGAAAATGTTGAAGACTGTGACTCATGTGCCACAGATCTTTATGACAGATAGTGTCATGGAAAATGGCCTTCAGGGTGTGGTGTAAAAAACATCAAGATGGCCTGTCTTTATAACCAGTTCTGCTTCATACTTTTAATATTGTTCTTTCTAATGTTGGAACATTTGTATTATTTGAGTAGTATTTTAAGAAATCAATATTAAGGTTAACTTTTGCCATCACTTTTATGTCTGAGGTTTTCATTTTTAATCTAACTATCCAGAGTTCAAGTTACATTTGCTTTCAAGAATGTGGTTGCGTTGGTATCCCACAAAAAAAAAAAAAAAAAGAAAGAAAGAAAAGAAAAGAAACCCTTATGGTGATACATTCATAAAAACAAGTATGTTGGCTAGAAAATGTGTCTCAAAGGTTTCTACCAGACAGTAACCTGAAAATGTACCATAGTATATTTAAATACTTATCTTTTTTTTTTTTTTTTTTTTTTTTTTGGTGGCCATGTGTGCTTTAAGGAAAACTGAAGGAAGTGGTAACTGTTCATTTGTCAATCCCATCTACGGGAATTGGAGTGACCCAGAGAAAACAGAGGTGAGTGGCAATGGTAGCTGTATTGTTCCACACAAATGTATAAACACACACACATAAAACACACACACACAAACTACCCAGTGTTGTTTGGACATGTTTTTACATCTTGACTAAAAGAAATGTTTTAGTGGAGTTATTTCAATTGTGGGTAGAGAGGAGTTTCAATCTCTACAAATGTGCCATGAGAATTTTCCATTTCAGGACAGTTTTAATCTGCTTATAAAGTCAGTTCACTGTTAAATGGCTTTATGGTCACTGTTCATAGTCAAAGAGAGCTGACAAATCTGGAAACTATCAGTTTAACCCGCAGAGTATTAGTCAGCTACTCACAGTAAGGATTCATTGAGTGTTCTTCATATTTTATTCTCAAAAACAAAGGAAGGATAGAGTTCTGTGTTCACTTTATATTTAGGATGTGTAGTCAGGGCCATTAACTGATAACTTAGAGGAAGAAAAAATAAATTAAGATTTATTACTTCTTCTTTGGCCATTTTGGGGCTAGTCTTTATTAGTATAATAAAAAGGAGAGAAAAATGGCAAGGCAAAGCCTTCTCATCCTTTTAAAAACTTTTTTTTTTATTGTTTAAGTCTTTTTTGAGGTAAACTTGGCAAATGAAAATTGTACATATATTTAAGGGGTATATTGTTTTGATATGCATTGTGAAGTGATTGCCACAATCAAGCTATTTAACATATCCATCACCTCACATAGTTACCTTTTTGTGTGTATGGTGAGAACATTTAAGATCTACTCTTTTAGCAAATTTTGAGTATAAAACACAGTAGTATTAACTATAATAAGGTACTGCATGTTAGATCTCCAGAACTTATTCATTCTGCATAACTGAAACTTCGTACCCTTTGACCAACATCTCATTCCTTTCTTAAGTAGGTAGTATGATAATTCATTTGGATGTGAAGTAAGTTTAGTCATGACACACATCAGGAAGAGGTTTCTATCAAAGATCCACTTTTCAACATACTTCAAATGATTTGTGCTGTGTATGTATTTGGTGGTGCAATTGATGACTCTAGAGAACCTTGGAAGTGAATTTTATTTATTTTCTATTCTGATAAAAGAAAAATTATTCATCCTTAACATTCCTTTTCCTACATTATGAATGGCTGGAGAAGAAATCCTATCACATCTCCTGACCTTTGTTGCTATTTTTATTTTTATTGTTTCAGAAACAAATAACTTTGATTAATTAACTAGGTCTACTTTCCCTGACATCATAGCAGAAAAATAGACTTATCTAAAGTACTATTTTAAAGACTCTTAGAGAAAACTGTCATATTCTAGTACAGAAATTGAGAGATTAGAGTAATGAACTGTCATGTACCTATCAGCCAGCTTCAAGAAGCCATGGTCATTCTTGTTTTACTTCTACTGCAACCCATTTCTTCAACCTATCCAGATATCATTTAATTTCAATTGGAAAGATTCATCATTAAGGGATGAGGATTAAAAAAAAATATGACCATAGTATCAAACCTAAACATACCAATATTTTCTTTATACCATCATATATTATACCATCATATATTCAGTGTTCAACCTACCCCAATTGTCTCATAAATAACTTTTTGTATCAGGTTTTGTATCAGGTTTTTTGTTACTGTTGTTACTATATTTTTAAAATCAGGACCCTTAGAAAGTATATGCATCCAAATTGTAGAGACATCTCTACGATCTCTTAAATCTCTTTTCATCTCTAAGTTCCATTTTCTCTTATTTTTTTCTTACAAATTATTTGTTGAAGAAACCAGCTTATTTGTCCTATAGAACATCCCACATTTTAGATTTCTAATGTACTCTGTAAACTATAATTCTACCAACTTAAAGCCATTTAAAATTTTTGTTGTTGTTTTTGTTTTGTTTAACATAACTATATTCAATATAGCAGACTTAGTGAAACCAGCACCAGAGAAGGAGGTAGTCAAAATACTGGCCACCGTGTTTCCCCTTCCCACCATAGGTGAGGATGAGGCAGTGGTGCCTATGGCCAGAAGACCCAGGGACACCCTGAGTCTAGGCCTGTGTCAGCAGTTCAAGCAGTGTGGACTACAGGTGCTGGAGGGAAGAGCCACAGATGCTCTAGTTATTACTTCAGTGGAAATCCATTAGAAGTTTGCTGCATTCTGTGTGGTATTTAAAGAAATTCCTTATTTTTAATACCTAAAATCCTAACCTTTCAAATGTGGTTTTCTTCTTCAGAGTTCTGTCCACTCCTTCTCAAATCCGTTATATGGCACAACATCAAGAAGCCTGGAGACCATGTCTCATCATCTCAAATAGCAGCACCAAGATAAAAAATGATCAAAATATGTATAGTTTATTCCAGTCTCTGAAATCTGAAAGAAACACATCTTACACAATAGTAAAAAAAAAATTCAAAATGCTAGTGTAATTATAACATTTATGAATAAATTTTCTTACTGAATACAGTGAATGTTTTCATGGAATCAGAATCAGTACCTTATCTTCATTGTATATCAGAATATTTTAATAAAGCTTTCACTTAATCAAGTTTCTTGTTTTCCTTTGATTTTTATCATGGTTATTTAGTAAAATGTGAATCACGTTGTTTCTGATCCTGAATATAAAGAAGTTTTAAAATGCTTTGTGTTATACAGCTTAGAAACAAAAGAGAACTGACATACTAACTAATAGGAATGGACAAATCATAGTAATACTAGTATACATAATCGTAAGTAAAAATTATTTCTGGTGAGACATGGTGGTTCATGACTGTAATCCCAACACTTTGGGAGGATGAGGTGAGAGGATTGTTTGAGGTGAGGAGTTTCAGAGCAGCCTGGGCAACATAGTAAGCCCCCTCTCTTAAAAAAAAGTTTTAAAAATTTAGCTGGGTATGGTGGTGCATGCCCGTAGTCCCAGCTACTGGAGAGGCTGAGGTGGGAGGATTACTTAAGTCTAGGGTTCAAGGGGATAGTGAGTTACGGTGGTGCCACTGCACTCTAACCTCAAGGACAGAACAAGACCCTTTCTCTAAAAAAAAAATAAAAAAAATAAATTCTGCATTTTGTAAAAATAAGTGATGTTATCAGCCTATTCTTACCTTTTTGAAGTAAAAATTTAACACTTTTATATAGATATAAAAATAATGCTAACATATATGCATTAAGAAGCTTTGAGATACAAGAAACTAAAAACTCCCTACTCAAATATCTTAAATAATGTGACAATCATTATCCCATACCTCAGGAAATTAGGGTGATAGACCACCTCTTTGATATCATAACACCTCCTTGACTTCAGCAAGGTCACGGTTGTTGACAAGTTTCATGTCCCGGGCTCCACTGTCAGGTTAGCTCCCCTGCAGGTTAGATGATGACTACACAAGATGCAGCGCTATTGTGTCCACCACAAAAGTTCAGAAGCAGAGACGGGACCATTTCTTTCTGCCTGTCACTTTTTACCAGCAAGAAAATCCTTCCCAGCATGCACTAGCTGCACATCTCTTTTCTTATTGGCTGGGATAGATGCGGAGCTCACGCCCAGCCAATGGCTGCAAAGGTGATAAGGCCGCCATGATTGGCTGAAAGGCTTCGCTGTCCGCCCTGGCGTTCTCGTCCTCCAGTGAGGGTTCCTGCAGGTTCTTGGTTTTCTTCACAGAAAAGAACTTCAGGACGCACCACAGGTAAGACGAGCAAGCGGTTTTTATCGAAAGAGAAGATTGAAGGCGAAAGTGAAATTACACTCTCTAGTGAGTAAGAGAGCAGGTAGGCCCCAGAAGAGCAGCTCACAGAAAGGAAGGGATTTTTTTTGCCTTTTGAGGGGAGGAATATTCGAGGCTAAGGAGTTTTGACTAAGAATTTGAGTAGTAATTTCTAGAATTGGGTTCCCTCCCGTTAAGGTGTGAAGTCCATAGGCGGGGCAGGGGAGGAGGGAGGGTAATCTCAGACAGTTATTAGGGTATGCAAAAGTTTATCTCCCCCAGAGAGAGAGTGGCCGCGAGACACGCAGGGAGGAAAGAAATGTCAGGGCGGGGAAAGTTGCTTGGTGCTTTTAAAGGGTAGAAACGGCTATTTTTTTTTTCCCTCTGCTTAAGGGGACTGATAACAAAACGGCTGTGAAGCTGTGTTGGCTTTTTCTACTTCTGAGGTAGCAGATTGATAGAAACTAGTTTCTTCTTCCTCCTCCTTGTCCTCCTCCTCCTCCTCCTCCTCCTCCTCCTCCTCGTCCTCCTCCTCCTCCTTGCAGATTGATAGCAGAAACTAGTTGTTTCTTCTTCTTCTTCTTTTTATTTTTTAAAATTATTTTTTATTCAGAATATTATGGGGGTACATTTCGGTTTACATGTATTGTGTTTGCCCCACCCAAGCCAGGGCTACGAGCATGTCCCCCCCCTTACAGTGCGTTCCGCTTCCATTAGTTGTGGGTTTACCCCCACACACACACAACTGACAGCACCCAGTTGAGTACTGCTACCATGTGAACACCTCAGTGTTGGTCAGTTAGCACCAGTGTGATGGCGAGTACATGGGGTGTATGTTTTTCTGTCCCTGTGATACTTTACTTTGAAGGATGGGCTCAGTCTTACCCAGGATAATGTAAGAGGTGCAAGATCACCATTGTTTTTTGTAGTTGAGTAGTATTCCCTAGTATACATATACCACTTTTTTTTTTTTTTTTTTTTTTTTTTTTTTTTTTTTGAGGCAGAGCCTCACTTTGTTGCCCGGGTCAGAGTGCTGTGGCGTCAGCCTAGCTCACAGCAACCTCAAACTCCTGGGCTCAAGCAATCCTTCTGCCTCAGCCTCCCAAGTAGCTGGGACTACGGCTAGTTTTTTCCATATGTATACTTTTTTTAGTTGTCCAGCTAATTTCTTTTTATTTTCATTAGGGACGGAGTCTCGCTCTTGCTCAGGCTGGTCTCGAACTCCTGAGCTCAAACAATCCACCCGTCTGGGCCTCCCAGAGTGCTAGGATTACAGGCGTGAGCCACCGCATCTGGCCCATATTTTATTTTATTTTATTTTACTTTATTTTATTTTTTTCATTCCATGGATAGTGAGAACATATATCACATTTTATTAATCCACTCATGTATCCACGGGCACTTGGGTTGTTTCCACATCTTTGCAATTGTGAATTGTGCTGCTGTAAACATTCGAGTGCAGATGTCTTTATTATAGAATGTCTTTTTTTTTCCTTTGGTAGGTGCCTAGTAGTGGGATTGCTGGATCAAATAGTATTTCTATTTTTAGCTCTTTTAGGTATCTCAAATTACTTTCCACAGGGGTTGCACTAGTTTGCAGTCCCACCAGCAGTGTAAGAGTGTTCCAATATATCCACATCCACGCCAGCATTTGTTGTTTGGGGACTTTTTGATAAGAGCCATTCTCACTGTAGTTTGGTTATGATCTCAATGTAGTTTTGATTTGCATTTCCCTAATGATTAGAGATGTTGAGCACTTTTTTATATGTTTGCTGGCCATTAGTCTGTCTTCATTTGAAAAGTTTCTGTTCATGTCCTTTGCCCATTTATTGATGGGGTAGTTTGATTTTTTCTTGTTGATTTTATTAAGTTCTATATAGATTCTTGTTATCAGCCCTTTATTGGAGGTGTAGAATGCAAATATTTTCTCTCATTCTATAGGTTGTCTATTCAGTCTAATAATAGTTTCCTTGGCTATGCAGAAGCTTTTTCATTTGATCAGGTCCCATTTGTTTATTTTTGTTGTTGCTGTGATTACTTTGGGGGTCTTCTTCATAAATTCTTTGCTTAGGCCAATGTCTAAAAGAGTCTTCCCAACATTTTCTTCCAGAGTTTTCTTCTTTCTTCTTGATAGTGGGAAGCATCTAATACCATCTCTTCTTGAGGAAGCAAGGGAAGCTTGTACTTTTTGTTCACTCAGGAAGTTTTTCAAGGCTGAGAAAGAACTCAGAGATAACAAGTTAGGCCACACATGTTTTAATTAAACAAAGAGTAGCTGTGAGTTTATTTCTGTTTGATAATATATTTTCCTCTGTTAGATACGTTGTTAGTAAGGTTGTTAATAACCTCTCATTTTTATACTTTCTAATTTTGGGGGGAACTGTCATAGAGATTTCAAGGACAGAGAACTTTTTAAAAACACAATACAAATGAAATTGTAATAAGCCAAAATTCATGTAAGGTGATCTAGCTAGCTGACAAGCTGGTTGAAGCTTGGTTCTTGTCTGGTTATTAGCCACTCTTAGTTTAACACCCACCTGTACACACTCTGCAAACCTCTGCATCCCGCTTCTAGCTTAGTAGTCTAGTTAGCTATTGCCTAAGGGTTGTTTCTTTCAGTACCTGCACCCAACTATGCAAGTCTCTTCATCCAGTTTTAGCCAGGTCTCTACTCTCCTACTCTAACATTGGGATTGAGAATAGACCTGTGAAGCACATTGTGAAGTAGATAAAGGTAGATACTTAAAGGAAATTGGAGTTAGGAAGGGCGTTAGGTAGGCAACAATCAGCATCTAAATAGGAATGTTTCTTTTTCTAGTGTTAATGTGCCCTTCAATCTAGTGGATTCAGATAGAATGGATTAGCAATCTGCCCTGCCTAGGGTGGAAAGGAGGAGAAAAAAGTTAGGGCCACTACCACATATCATTTGGGACATTTTTGAGCTCAATGTAAAGTCAGTTGTACAGTATAACTTTCACTACTATATTATTGCCTTTTTGAGACTACAGACTAGCAGAGAAATATTTTTCTTAATCTTGCAACAAATTAATCTCAAATTTCATCCCAATTAATTTTCGAATCCCACTGACCGCCGTATTATTATTTTTTTGCTTTATGTTAGTATATTTTTCTAATTGCTGCTTTCGTGTTGACATCAAAATTTCTGACTGGAAAAACTCACACAAGAAGAGATCAGTAGTAGCAATAGCTATTTTTTTGTTGTTGTTAAGTCTGGCCCCTGGTATTGTGGGACATTGTCATTTTTGGAAGTTGCATTTATTTTAGATTATAACTATTATTCACATATATTCAGGATCTTTGCTTAAGCATACGGAATTCTTTTTAAAAGCCTTGAATTAAAATTCAGCTATCGTCTTAGTAAAGAACTCGAGGCTACTACATGAAAATGCAATTTCTTACAAAAGAGATAGTAAAAATGATTATCCAACTGAAATTGGCCTGTTTCACAAGAATATTGAGAGAATTCATGACATATATGGAGCTCCAGATTTAGTGTAATAACAGGAAATCAAAAGAGAATAGAAATGAGAGCGCTGTTAAGAGTATTGACATTTTTCTTTAGGTGCAAGTTATGTATTATGTACCCTAAAATATTTAAATCAAGCATTTTGTAAGGACTTATAAGTACATATGGCAATTCTATGAAACCAATAGAATGAAACTGATTTTTCTTATCCAATAAATACAACAGGTTAAATGCCCATGCTGTTTTCTTAATTTAATGAGAGATTCAGAAATGAAGACTTTATTTTTCTTCTGAAAACTCTTTGATATAAGTCCAAATTTGCACCATTGTGATTTTAAAAATAGGCAAAAGGAAGAAGAGAAAACCAGTAATGTACAGAGTCCACAGTTTATATAACCCAGCTTTAGATCATGAAAACATCTGAAATTTCTCACTGGTATATAATTCATTGAAAGTAATTTTTTAAAAAAATCTGGTAGATGTCAGGAAAATGGATCCCAACACGTAGTGGTGACAGATTCTTAGAGCTTTTAGGGCATGAATATGTTAGACAACATCTTACATTTAACTGAATTCATGTAACTAATCTATTTTCCAAAGTATACTTTAAGCACAAAATAATAACAGCAACAGCAAACACTAGTAATAATTATTTGCTAAATAATATTTTAAGTATTTTACATATTTTAACTCATAAAAATGTAAATAGTGTGCTGTATATTATGGTAGTCATTAGCCCTATGTGGCTACTTAATATGAAGTTTAAATTAATTAAAATTAAATAAAGTTAAAAATATAGTTCCTCAGTTGCACTAGCTACATTCCAAGTGCCCAGCAGCTATTTGTGACTGGTAGCTACTGTAATGAACAACGCAGAGAATATTTCCATTGTTTTAATAAGTTCTCTTGGTCACTGGCTTAGAACAGTGTTGAAACAATGTGCTACAAATAGTACAGTAGTAATCTTCATAAATGTAATTGACACTAAAAATTATTTCCCAGTATGTGTATTTTAACTAAAAGCTGCCAATTTTCACACAATAATAAATTACACATAACACAAAGCATATTTAGCTGAAAGCAAACTAGGAAATATATATAATGCAGTTCATTTTAATAATGCTTTCTTACCATATAAATAAGTCTTTCTATTATGCCCATATCATCTTATTCCTTTTTAAAAATATTTAGATGGCATCTTGAAAAAACTGTGTAAGAATTTGCTTTTCCTTTTTCATCTTCTTGACCTTTGATCATTTTTCATATTTATCACACTAAAAAGCAAAGATTTTTAGTAATAATAACTGCCTTGTGCTTAGCATGTAAGGGCATGCATTTAGGTAAACCAACTACTATATCCAAAGCAATGTCTTTGCAATAAATACTCTTAAACTTCATTATTATAAATATAAGGGAAAATTCACATTGACATATAAAAAGATAGTGAGGTTTTTTTTTCCCAAAAAGGCTTTTTAAAAATAGGACTTCAAGTATATACTTCCCTGTCAAACCAATGACAGCTTTGTGATTCTCAGTGCTATTCTGCTTTCTTTGTGTTAACTTGCAAAATACCTTGCATTTCATTGCTAGTGTATTTAGAAAACCAATGTAAGGGTTAATATCAAAAGCAGGTAATCATCAAAATCAAGAACCTACTCTTAAAGTATTTAATTACCAGTGGAAAGGCACCACTTTCCACAAGCATCCAGTTTGTGAAATTTCAGTGAAACTAGGCACATGCCATAACTTGAATTAAAAAAGACTATATCCATGAATCAAAGTATGCATGAAAAAATAAATGATTGTAATACTTAAAAACTCACAGTGATACATGTCATTAAACATTACTGAAGTGCTCCAAAGAGCACATTTTCTTCTCTAGAACATAGAAGCAATAATAAAGAGCTTTTGTTTTTCCAATTTTAAAAATATTTGTTTGATTTATTTAGGCCTGATCTGGTTATATAGAGACAACTTCCATGGAACTTAATAATACCCAGCCAGAATTTTGTTGCTAAGAAATAGGTCAGAAAATTAGTATAATTATCTACAGTCAATATAATTATTATATTATCAAAGAAATGCCAACATAATAGATTAGGAATAACAAATCTGTTTTTTTCTGTCCAGTTTTTTTTTTTTACAAGATATTGTAAGTAAACATTCATTATTAATTATAAACTAATGGTTAAAGGAAAGATTTGGTTACTATGTAATAATGAGACTTGCCATTAATTTGTTCAACAAATATTCATAAAGAGTATTTACAGTGAAAGAAGAGAAGGCAGTGAGACCATGAGAGGAGAGTAGAATAACAGACAACGTATATGATATTGCTGCTGCCCATCTATCATCCTAGGACTTCTTTCTTCCCTAGAAGCTGGCCTCATGATTATTCTCTATTTTGTTAGCACTGGAGTTTCTTCAAGTAGATAAGATGAGAAATTAATAAAATAGAAAGCATATATAAAATGAAGTGGGTCAACAAAACTAAATGTTGGCTTTTTGAAAAGAGTAATAAACCCTTCATGAAAGAAAAATATAATAAACCTCTGGTGAAAAAAATTATAAATAATAAACACCCAAGAAAGCAAATAAAAAAAGATTATGCACAAGGAGCCAATATCTGAATGAAAATGGTGTAATCACTATAGATCTTACAGATGTTAAAAGGAAGATATTAGTTTTTTTAAAAACTTTATGACTAAAAATATCCAAATTTAGAGGAAATAAATTCCTGGAAAATATAATTTTCCAAAACAACCCTAAGAATTAAAAGACCCAAGTAGTCCCATAACAACTTAATTAAATCATATTTAATAATCTTCCTTCAAACAAAACTCTAGGTTTATAATATTCACTAGCAAATTTTATATATAATACATTTAAGAATTAATGCCAAACTCAAACACTTTCGAATAGGAAAAGAGCTAATACTTTCTAACACATTTCATGAGGACAGCATAATTTTGATCAAACCCTGACAAAAACATTATAAGAAAGAAAAATTCAGGCCAGTGTTATTCATGAATGCAGAAATACTAAACATATACACACACATATATGCACATATATATAATGAAGTAATAAGTATATAATGCATTATAAATATATTACTGCTTCTATATTTATTCCATAAATTCAATTTTGATTTAATTTTTAAAACCAATCAGTGTAACTCAACACATTAACAGATGGAAAAAAAGCATGTGATTTTAATAGATGTATAGAAATTTTTGGTAAAATACATCTGTTCATAATAAAAATAGGAACTAAGAAAAGAGAACTTTCTTAATGGAATAAAAGGCATTTACAAAAACCTCACAGCTATACTTAATGGTAAGATGTTGAAAGCTTTCACTTTGATATTAGAAATAAGCCAAGAATATTCACTATTGCAACCTCTTTCAAAATATTTTAACTGTTTACTGGAGATCCTAGTGAGAAAATAATACATGAAATTTTCAATTCTAAGGTATAAGAATTGAAAAGGGTAGAAAATAATACTGTTATTATTTACAGGTGGTATGACTGAGTACATAGAAAATTTAGAATAATCTTAAGGTTACTTGTCAAAATTAATTATTGACTTTAACACCTTTGTTAGATACACAATTAATATATAATATTCAATTTCTATAGATCTTGAAACAGAAAATTATTTTAAATAAAACTATAATAAATTAAAAAATACATTGGAATAAATCTCACAAAAGACATATCTGTCCTAAAATATTATTGAATGATATTAAAGAGAGATGTAAATAGAGACACAGTGTTCAGTTTTTCCCAAATTGGTCTGTAAAGATTTAATAAAATTCCTGTTAAATTTCTACTAGAAATTTAAGACCTGGGGGGCTGATTCTAAAATGTTTATGGAAATTCAGTGGCCTAAAATAGTCAAGAAACTCTCGAAGAATGTAGTATGAAGATTTCTTTACTAAATATCATATATAAAGATAGAATAATTAGTGCATTGTGGTGTTAACGTAAAGGTAAATAAACCAAAGAGATAGAATAGAGATCCCGGAATCAGACATAGATTTATATGGATACCTGATTTATGGCAAATGTTACACTTCAGACCAGTGCAGAAAATAGGGCATTTTCAATGATGGGCTAAAATTTTGTTTCCATAAAAAAAAAAAATCAGTGAAACCTAACACCACTACATACTTTATATGAAAATCAATTCCAGGTGGGTTTTATTGTACAGACAGTCCTCAATTTATAATGCTTTGACTTAGGATTTTTTGACTTTATAATGGTGTAAAAATGATATGCATTCAGTAGAAACTGTACTTTGAGCACCCATACAACTGTTCTGTTTTTCATTTTCAGTATAGTACTCAATAAATTACATGAGATATTCAACACTTTATTATAAAATAGGCTTTGTATTAGATGATTTTGACCAACTTTAGGGTAATATAAGTGTTCTGAGCACATCTAAAGTATGCTAAGGTATGATGTTTGATAAGTTAAATGTATTATCTGCATTTTGACTTATGATATTTTCAATTTATGATGAGTTTATCAGGATGTATCCCATAAGTTAAGGAGCTTCTGTACATCTAAGTTTAAAAGGCATAACAGTAAATGTAGACTGACCTAGAATATAATATATACAAAAATAATATTATCTCCGTAAGGGAAAGACTACTTATGCACAAAATTAATCATAAGAGAAAAGATTAATAAATTGGACTATGTTAAATCTAGACACTCCTGTTCCATAAAAGATACCATTAAGAGATGGAAAAGAGTGAACCAGAGGATAGGAGATGTTATTTACAACACATAAAGCCAACAAAGTACTAGTACACGGAATATATTTAAATTCTACAAATCATTAAGAAAAAAGCAACAGAAAAATTGGCAAGAAACTTGAACATGAAATTTACCAAACGAGCCAATAAGCATATGCTTAAATCCCCAACCTTGTAAGTTATCTGGCAAATCCAAATTAAACGTACTAGATACCACTAGGCACTGTTAATATATACTACTGCATGCCAAACAGAATACCTAAAATTTTTAAAAGACTGACAATACTAATTGTTGATGTTATGTACTGAATTTTCATGTTTCTCCCAAATTTATACATATAATTTTGACTGATGTTACTGATAAAAATTGATACATAAATCCTGAATTAAGTTTTGCAAATCCCAGGTAGGCCAATTAAGTTCTCTCTGATGGTAATTTGCATCTTAAGCAAAGACACATGAAAATGGAAGGGGTTTGCACTGAAGGTAATGGGAGCTGAGGCACCTGACAGAAATGCCTAGAAAGATAATGGCCTTGTTCCTGCTACTGCCGTACTCAAAGCAAACCTGCTTCAAATCCTTCTCAGGTTCTGGTTGTTCTGCTTTTTTGTTAATTCTGTGAGCTCTGCAATATCCTTCCAACACATCCCTTTTTCTTAAGTTAGGCAGGGTCAGTCAATGTCTGTTGTTAAATAACCAAAGAAAACCCACTGAAGAACAAATTGGTGCTTTTGTTAGTTCTGACTGCCATAACAAAATACCCGGTGGCTTAAACAACAGACACTTTGTTTCTCACAGTTCTAGGGTCTGGCAAGTCCAAGATCAAGGTGTGGGTAAGGTAGGTTTCATTCTAAGATCTCACGGCTTTTAGGTGGCCATGATCTCCCTGTGTGCTCACATGACCTCTTCTTTGTGTGCACTCTGAGAGAGAGAGAAAGCAAGAGAGCAAGCTCTCTAGTGTCTTGTATTAGGACACTAATCCACCATGAGGTCCCCACTTTCATGACCTCATTTATCCCTAATCACCTCTCAAAGGCCCTCTCCTCATATACCATTACAGTGGGGTTAGAGCTTAAACATGAATTTGGGGAGTACACAAACATTCAGTCCATAATAGTCCTGTTGCATGGTACCTGCAATATTTTTTCCCTTATTAGTTCATAAAAAATATGTGTAAGAAATATATAATGAATTGGTTGAGAATATAATAGAATAAGTATGTAAAATTCAGAACCTGGTAGAGATAACAACCTATGAATGCAGACAAAGAATGTGTTAAAAGAAATTTTCCCTTCAGGTTTCTAATAATTCCTTCACTTCTTCTTCACAGATACATTCTGCATATTGTCCATTATTAAGAATTAATCATAATCAATAAAATGTTAAATGTTTCAGGAAAAAATCATTGAAGCAACATAAAAATATTATTTTGAAAGATTTTCATAAAGCATTCTGTGATCTGAGAACAGACTTTAAGAGCAGGATGCATAAAAAATATTTTAAAAATAAAATTCATAAAAGGTTATCACTGAGTTAGCAAAGTTATTAAAATTGTTTTTAAAATTAAGCATGAAGAATCACAATATTTATTTGCCAAATGTTGTATGTGTTTGCTCTGGGAGGACCCCAGGAACACAATTCCACTTGTCTTGACTTTCCTAATAAACATTCTGAGGTAGTGATATGTTATTCCTCACAAATCAATTTATAGTACCTTACCTTTGCTTTAGATGCAAATGTGTAAAGTACTGAACTGTATAAAACTTGGAAACACATTAAAATAAAGGTCTCAATACTATTCATTATTAATCTGCTCATGGAAACAAATTTCAAGAAGTAGAGGGTGTTTAATGCCAAATTAAAGCAGACTTATGATAGAACTTGACACTATAATCATATTAATATCAAAATGATAATAATTTATGTCAGTGTGCTGAAAATTAGTAATGATTTCCCAGCTGAAGTAAGAAAATGTATTCATTTAAATGACATTAATTCTGGCTAAGTAGGTAAGTAACACATTCAAGCCCATGTATAATTCTCTATGTCTATACACAGGTGTTACATTACATAGAGCAAAAGGAAAAGTTCTTCTATTCAGACAATGTGCAATTCAGTAGAGAGCTTTGTTATGATGATGGAAACAAACTACTGATGCAAGCTTAGGGCTCTAACGAACAAAATAGAGAGATAGAGAAATTGGGGTGGGGGAAAGAGAGAGAGATGTGTATGTATATATGTACTTACAGAGATGTGAAAGAGAGAGATTCTGGTCTGTGTCAAATCCTGAAATTGAACCTCAAATCCTTTCTTATGCTACCCTCTCTGCAGTCTTTCCCAGTCTAATTAAGGCAGCTTTACCATGACAATGGCCATCGTGGAAAAAAGTCATCTTTCCACACCTGCCCAGCTGAGCCAAGTGGCTCAGTGGTCCCCAGTGGCTCAGTGCCCTTAGTGGTCAAATTCTTAGGTCAGCATCTTCATGCCTTTATGGTTCTTGGGTTCAGGGTGCTCTGCTGCTCTGGAAAGGGCCCATTGTGACAGCCTAGAGGCAAATCTTTCCCCTACATGTAATAAATTTTAAGGACCTTATAGAGATACTTATGGTCATCTCATATAAGAATTATTTTTTTCCTTTTTAATGAGCTCTTAAGTAGCTAAAATTAGTTTTTTTCTCAATAATGTGCCTATTATTGAATGTATCATTTTGGTAGTGCCTAAAAAGCTACAAAACTCCCCCTAATTTTTCATAAATGTATACATCTTTCTATAAAATGAATTCCCCTGGAAAATTTTTATTAGAAAAAGACTTTCGAATTTAACTTTTTGAAGGACCCTTGATAAAAATATGTCATAATCAGAGATATTGTATGATGAAATAGAATAAAATATTTAATCTTTTCATTTAAAATTACAAATGCTTGCAGAAGAAAATGATGCAGAGTAGCCTGTGCCCTAAGTATGGAGACAAGACAGATTATGCATGTGCCAAGTAGAATTTTTGTGACCTATAAATTCCTGAAAATAAATTTCAAGATTCTCAAGAGCACTATAAATTTTGTTTTTAATGGATACCTATTTGTCAGATACCAATTTGTAGTTTTCCCAAAACATTTACATTTCTCCCATTTCTCCAAACTTAAGCTGCTTGCAAGATATAAATATAAAAATAGATGATTTTTGATTCAAAGGACTGCCGATTCAGTGCTTGATATTATACATTTCAATGCTTGATTATTTGGTATTGCTACAGTAATTAAAACCAATTCTTTGAAATTGAATTACTCGTTTGATGTGCCTTACATTAACTGCAGAACCACCTACCACACTTGAAAATGCACATCCATGAAAGAGAGGCTATCTTCCCTAGAAAAGCCTGGGTCTAAGTGACTATTTCTATTTGATGTTACAGAAAAAGCTTCGACAATAGGCACATATCAATTCTGCACAATTCAGCTCGTCTTTCCATGATTGGTGCATAATAGATACTATTGTAGCTGTTCCAGACATTCTTGTTCCTCTTCATCACTCTCTATCATACCATGACTGGAAAGACAATGAGTGTGTTGTTGCTGTTGAGATCCTTTGATCTACTGCATCATCTAGAGGAACAACTGAAAAGAAAAGGGGGTGGAAAGAGATTTCCAGAAACTAGCCATGTTGCTGTTGATGCTCATTCCTGTGCAGAGCTTAAAAACACTACCAAACCAAAGATTAGAATGAGTGTAGACCAACTAATTCAAGAAAGAGGCCAATGTTGTGTTTCTATTAACCATATTAGACTAATAACTATAATATCAAAGCTGATATTAGAATTAAAAACTCAACATTTTTTGTTTTATTGAAGCTAAATTGTGTTTCACAGCAACTAAAAAGATAAATTTTCTATTTTGCCTATGTCTTTTGGGTCCAAAATAGCAGTGTGAGTAAAAAAGGAAGTAAAAAGCATAAGGAACAAATAAACAATGTTCTTTCTTCCCATTAAAGGCTCTCTATATAAAATTCTTCTTTTTGTCTAGAGCTCTTTTGCACTGTATGTAGATTTTTGATGGTATATTTTGAAGCATGATACCTACCATGGAAAGTGATTTTATAATGCAGGATATTATTTTTCTTACCAAAGTAAGGAATGGAAAATAAAATAATTTATTAATGTCTTATTGCTTGCTATTTAGAACAAAACAAGTTTAAACTTCCACTACTATAAATATATTTGATATTGCTGAGAGTATATATAGTAGGATAAAATATTGTTCACCTTGCAAGATCCTTTATGATTATTAATCTTAGGGGGTTTTTTTGTATTTTTTTTAAGAGATAGGATCTTGCAATGTTGCCCAGAGTCTGGACATGAATTCTGGTCTGAAGTGATCCTCCTGCCTCAGCCTCCTAAGTAGTTGGATTATAGACCTGTGCCACCAGGCCCAGCTAATCTTAGTTATTTTATATTTGATTTTACAAAGAAAAAAAGATAAATATATTGATTTTAGAATTAAAGAGTTACATTAAAACATGTTTATATTTTCATTCGTATTAAATGTTTTATAAGAGAACATCACATATTCATTAATTATCAGTGTTTTGTTTAAATTATAGCACTTTTTATTTTAAAGATTTCTTATATTTTATTACAGGTAAATTTTTAAGTGATTTTTGTAGAGTTTACACTGTACATCATTAACTTACCATAGTCAACCTTCAAATGTCATTTCACATATAGTGAAAGGACCTTACCACAGTGTTCTTCTATTCCCTCCCTTATCCTATATGCTGTTTTTGTCATACTTTTTACATTTATATATATATCAGAACTACACAATGCGTTGTTACTATTTCTGCATTATCTTTGATTGCAATTCAAATTATGGGAAAAAAATCTATTATATTTTACCATTATTTTTACTCTTTCCAGAACACTTATTTCTTTGGATATTTCCCAGTTTCAATCTGATATCATATTTCTCTGTCTAAAGAAATATCTTAACAAGTACAGGCCTGATGGCAACAAATTCTCTAAGCTCGTGTTTGCTTGAAAAATTCTTTATTTTCATTGTTAAAAGATATTCTTGTTTAGTATGAAAGTCTTGGTAATAGATTTTTTCCCATTACTTAAAAGATATCACCCCATTTTCTTTTGCATTACAGAGTTTCTAATGAGAAGTCTAATTATTATCTTTGTTACTCTTTACGGAGTATTTCTTTTTTTCTTGTTGCTTTCCATATTTTTCTTTTTATCATTGTTTTTTAGCTGTTTGATTATCATATGTATAGGTGTGTTTTTTAGGAATTTACCCTGTTTGAGGCTCTTTGAGCACCATAGATCTGTGGTTCACTTTTTTCTGTAAGTTTTAGAAAATTTTCTGGCTAGCTATGATCTCTTGATATTTTCATTCTGTCCTTTTCTCTCTCCCCTTCTTGTGGGACTCCGATTTCATGTATGTAAGACCATTTGATGTTGTCCTAAAGGTCTTGAGAGCTCTGTTCTGTTTTGGGTTTGTTTATTTAGATTTTCTTCCACTGTTTTCATTTTTAAATTTCAATTTGAATAAATTTTATTGGCCTGTCTTCAAGTTTACTTATTTTCTCAGCTATGCTTAGTCTGCTGACGAGTTCATTGAAGAAATTCTTCATCTCTCAAAACATGTGTTATTTTTAGTGTTTTCGTTTGGCTTTTAAAAAATCATTTCTTCCTACCTGCCGAAATTCCCCATCTGCTCATAAATGTTCACTTTTTCCATGAGTTTCTTGTGAATTAGAGTTATTTAAAATTCTCTATCAGAAAATTTCAACATCTGGGTCATTTTGAAATTAGATCTTTTGATTACTTTATCTCTTCATGATGGATTGGTTTTCCTTGTTTTTATTTTCTGCCTGACAGTTTTTTATTGAGCGCTTGATATCATATGTAGAACAGTAGAGACTGAGATAAATAGCATTTATGCCTAAAAATGAGCATACCTCTTCTTTTGTCACAATTTTAGTACATGATTTTGAGTTCTAATCAGAAGTTTCATTTTGTTACCGCTCTCATAGCCTTCAGTTTAACACAGACTTCAAATACCTCTAGCAGTAGGCTGCTGTTACCTTGTGCTTTGAATGGGAACTAAGGTGCCAGAAGTTTTTTCTAAGTGTTCATGCTCTGCCCTCTTGTTTAGCAATACCTGCATGTATGAGCTAATAAAGGAGCGGCTCTTCACTCTCTTGCCACACATAGTAATAGATTCAGGGTGGGAGCAGTGGTGGAGGTAGTTCTTTGGTCTCATTCTGGCCTCAGTGTGTGTCTGGCCCTCAGGGATGGTACTTACTCAGCACTCCTAGGTATCCTCACTGTGTCTTTGGTCATAAGGAGAGAGTTCTCTGCCTCAGCCTAGCATTAACAGACCTCTTCTGGGTATTGATTTAGGATCCCAGACAAGACAGTTTTCTGACCTTTCCAAGGATTAGGGGTTTAATTTCTAGTTTGTTAAAAATTAATTGTGTTTGCCTTAAAACTCATATGTCAAAGCCCAAACTTCCAATACTTCGGAATGCTATTGTATTTAAAGAGCCTTTGAAGAGCTTATTAAGTTAAAATGAGGTTGTAGACTGGACCCTAGTCGAATCTGACTGGTGTCCTTATAAAGAAAGGAAATGTGGACTCACAGAGAGATTTAGTATTGGGTACTGACAGAGAAAAGACCATGTGAAGGCACAGTGAGAAAGTGGATAACTGCAAACCAAGGAGGGAGGCCTCAGAAGAAAGCAGACCTGCCAACATCTTGATCTTGGACTTTAGCCTCCAGAACTGTGAAAAAATAATTTTCTGTGGTTTAAGCCACCCAGTATATGGTATTTTGTTATTGCAGCCCTTGCAAACCAATGCAACATACCCCATCCTTCCACCACCCCAACTCCCTAAGCAGCAGTAGATCTTTGCCTTTGTCCTGAAGCTCTTGTCATATTTCTTCATTTCTTTTAACTCTTTTTTAGTTCTGTTTTTCAGCTTGCATAATTTCAACTGCTCTATCTTCTAATTCCTTATTTTTTCTTCTGCCAGGTCAAATCTAATACTGAATTTTTAATTTTAGTTATTGGTAATACTTTTAGTTTATTTTCTAAAATTTCTATCTCATTATTAATGTCTACTTGAAGCAACATTGTTATTATACCTTTCTTTACTTCTTTAATCTTAGTTTGCTTTACTTCTCTGAACATGTTTATATTGACTGGTATTTTTCTGAAAAATCTAACATTTGGTCTCTCTCAGAGGCAGTTTCTGTTGCCTTACTTTTTCCCAGTGTATGGGTCATACTTTTTCTGTTTCTTTGCATGCCTCATAATTTTTTGTTGGACATTTTATATGATGTATTGTAGCAACTCTTGAGTATTGCCCACATTTTTTTTTAAAAAGTAGGATATCATTATTTTTTTGTTTGTTTGTCTAGTGCTTGATTAAATTATTTTGGTGAAACCTATTTCTCCTCACCTCCAAGGAGATACAGCTTTGGGTATGCCCACAGTTACCCTGGGATGACATTGGTACTCCAGGGTTCTCTTGATTTCCTTCTTTTACCATCTTTAGCTGTTAAATTCCACTAATTGCCAGCTGAGTATTCTATTGTTTTTAATAATGCTCTGGGGCATAAATTGTTCTAGAAACTAATCCAATCAAATTGTGACTCCTTTCACTGAAACCCTGTGGTGAGGGTTTGATTTTTGCTAGACCCTCAGGACTTCTCCAGGTTGTATTATTCCTTGGTTTTCTCCTTCAAACTAGCTGAGCTATAGTTTAGCCTATATCTTGAATCTCCTTTCACCACACCCTCCACTATTCTTGAGAGTATTTTTAGGCTTGAATTTCTTCATTCTCTTCTTCACTCTCTTCCAAATCAAGTCAGTTCCTTGGAAATAAATAAGGAGTTATGTGGGGTTTGGGGGCAGGTTTTCCCCTTAGGCAAAATCTCTGAAATCATTCTGGAGTTATGGGTGGAGACAAGAGGAATCTCTATGAGTAACATCCCTGCTCTAGGATCCCAGCACTAGTGGGTGGGAACAAGAGTGAGCGTGGCCCCAGTATTTCAACATTTCATCATGCTGCATCCACAGTAGTGTCTCTGTTTTCACGAGTGGGGGCTGGGCAGAAGGGAACCCCTACTCCTCAAGTGCATTCATTCACACAGGACTTTGCCTGAGCAACAGGTGGTTGGGAGCAAGAATGGGAAACATTGAGATATTGCTCATCCTGGTAGGAAAGCCTTCCATCTGGGAGCTGGGAAGAAAGAGAGATCTGTGTTCTTAGAGGCAGCAATGGGGAGTAGAGTTAGCCTCACTGAGCTGGGAGCGAGAGCAAGAGACCATTCTCTGCTCAAATACCATGGACTCTTGCCTTCATTACTGAATTTTCACCGATGATCTTGAATAGATACTTGTCCATTTGTCAGGTCGGCAGTCCTGTTCTCGGTTCTTAGTTCGCTCTTGGCTGAAGAATGAACAGACACTGAAGACAAGGTAAGCATGAAAATGAGGTTTATAGAGCAAGAGCAAGATACGTTTACCACACACAATGAGTGGGCCCCCCGTTATAACAAGAGGCTCTGGTTATGGTCTAGAGTCCTGTTTTTCACTGTCCAGATTGGGCTCTCTTCTGTAGTTCAGACAGTCACTATGGAACCACTTTTATGGACAGGTAATGGAATGATAATTAGCTTTGGGTTACTCTAGGCCACTTCCCAGATCCTATTGTGCCTGGGTTGCCTGACCCTAGGCCTGGGAACTCCCTGAATTCTTTTGCAGATTGGCAGGGTGTTCCTCCTTCCTCCAGGTGTGGCAATTGCTTGGGGCAGGATTAGGGTGGGGCAGCACCAAGTCAGGATGCCCGCCCTTATCCTTCTTCCCTACAGTGGAACAGTTGCTCAAGGGAGTATGAAGGTGAGGTGCCCACTTTTGTCCCTAGGATAGCCAGAGATCCCTTACTACTGTGTTTCCCCAAAAATAAGACAGGGTCTTATATTTATTTTTCCTCAAGAAGACACCCTAAGGGCTTATTTTCAGGGGATGTGTTATCTTTTTTTTTTTAAGTACGGTACAACAATCTACATTTATTCAAATACAGTTAAGTCATCGTCTTCTGGAATATCATAACTCTCCAAACCCCGAATTGCATCCTGAATTTCTTGCAACTGCATTTCCTTTAGAACCATTGGCCCCAGTCTCTCATGTCAAACAATAGAGCTCTCATGGGGCAGATGAGAAGGGCTGCTTGTCTTCTTTACTGCTCTGTGACGAAATGCATGGGTTATGCAGATATGCTGCGCAGCCACACACATCACTAGGTCTTATTTTCGGGGTAGGGCTTATATTTTGCAAATGCTTAGAAATCCTGGTAGGGCTTATTTTATGGGTAGATCTTATTTTCAGGGAAACACGGTAGCTACATAATATTTCATTTGCTCTTTGCCCTTGGGACCCTTTCCAGAGCTGTTTTTTCCATAGTTTTCACTGGTTTCACTGGGAACAGGGCACTGCAGATCCTCATGCTGCCATGTTGAAGCCTGTCATCTAATTTCTTCTTACCTGCTTTTGCAGTGTCTGTTCTGTCTTGTACTCTGATAAGGTTGACCAGTTTTTGTGTCCTCATGGTACTGAGGGACATCTAAGGAATGCAGTTAATTTCCTTTACCTTACAGCCTCAACTCTCTGATTCGCTCAAAAAAAATTATGATTGTGTAGGTTATATGGCTTTTTCTCATTATTAGTTGGAAATGACATTTTCTTGTGACTTTTTACGTCCTAAGTCTATAATTTGTCTTTATTTTTATATTAAGTAGCAAATGTCTAACTCCCTTACTTTGTATGTTAGAGTGGGAAACTGCAGTACCACAGAACAAAGAGACAAAGTGACTGAGGCTGAAATTATCAAAAGGAGTTTTAATGACTAGCTTGAGCTAGGGTCTGAGTCTCAGAGTGCCAACGCAGTGGCCTTTATTCTGACAAGGACCCCCCCTTGGGTTACGGGTATCCCTTAGTTTTCTCCCTCCCGCCTCCCGCAGTCTTCTTCAGCAGTTTATTCCATCTCTTTTCTGGTTGGCTCTGGTTGGTTCCTCCTACCAGGTTCTGGCATTAGGGCTTTTCCTCTGCATTTTATTTCAGAATTTTACTGCAGAGTCATCCAATGTTTGGCCCCCTCCCCCGTCCCCCTGTCCCTGGGCTTTTCAACCTTTTATCAGGAAATGACCTGTGGTTACCACCTTTTGAGGCCCAGCACCCAGTGAAGCCTGTCATGGCTTCACTTAAGCTATATACATATTATAAGCAAGCAAGCTGAGGGGACAGAAGCTAAAATAAGCTATTAGCTTTTCTTAATTTCTATTTCTTACATGTAGATTGTGAAAATATAATATGGGCAGTTTAAGAAGCAAAAAATGAGAAAAAAATAAAATTATTCTAAGGTTTTAAGAAAAGAAAAATAACTCAGAGCATTCTGAGTTATGCAAAGTTTATTAGGCCCAGAGAGACTTGAGTTTGGGATGTCAGTAGTGACCCCCTACCCAGGGGCATGCCATTCCCAGGGGCAATTGTTTAAAGGCATTTTGTTCCTGACTAGCTCCCTCACTCTTTGCCTTCATGTTCCTGGAATTTGTGAAACAAAGAACAACATATAGCCAATCAATAGTTTATATTATTTATTTTAATGTAAATTCTTGGTAAACAACTTAGCAACTGCCTCTTCTTTTTTGCTTTAATAACCCACTTGTAACTGCTGCTAATCAGAGTGTATATTCACGGCAACTTGGATCTATGCTCCCAGGTGGCCATCCTCAAGCTTTGAGCTCGAATATACCCTATACTTAATCATATTTTCTGAATCTCATTATTTAAGGTTGACATTTCCTGTGTCTACACAATATTATTCAGTATAAATATGTCTAGACCTTATTAAAATAAACTGTGGTTTTGATCACCCTTTGAATTTCCAATGTATTCAGATGTAGACTATTAATCCAATAATTTATTTCACAAAATTTACTAAGCACTTCTTTATATATTGTTCTGTACTGTAGTTGTCAAGCATAAGGGAATAAATCTTGAGTCTTACCTTCTGAGATGTCAGTCCACCAGGAGAAACACACATGCAAACAGATAACTAAATAAAGACTTAAAAAAGGAGATAGCATAAGTTAACTCTGAAGAATGAATAAGAGTGTTTAAGAGGAATATTGGGAAAGTCTATTGATGTAAAAGCCAGAACAAAAGCTTTCTAGAAAAGTTTGATACCTCTAAGAATTGGATAGAAGATGTTCAGGAAATAAAACCAGAAAGGTGGGTCAAGACATATTAATAAAGGAGGTTATATCTTGATGAAGAGTTTGAGTTCTAGCCTGTTTTTACCAGAAAAACCATGGAGTTTATTTTAGCAAGGAAGTGGCATGACCACACCTTTTAAAAATTATTATTTTAGGAAAATAACTCTGGTCACAATGTGATAGGTGTTTTTGGTTTGAGTATAACTGGTAACATTGAAACCAATGTAAAGGCTGTCATATGGACCAATACTTATTTGGACTTGGAATACAGCTTTGGCTGTGTGGATAGAAAAATTTTGAAACCTACTTTTATAGTGGAATTGGCAATTTCTTGGCTACGCAGCCATAGCACATTAGGAAAAAGGAAGAATGTAAAATGACTATATGTTTCTGGCTTGTGAGTCTAAGTAGATTATTGTTATAATTGACTAATTTTACGTATGCAAGGGAAAGAACCTCATCTGAGAAGGGAAATAATGAGTTCAGATTTAAACATGTTAAATTTGAGTAACCCAGATACAAGCAGCAGGTAATATGGGTCTGAAGCTCCAGACCAACGTGAAGGTGAGAACAGACAGGCCTGGATTTAGATCAGAATTTCTTAAATAAGTTATTTTAATTTCATTTTTAAAGTGGAGATTATACTAACTACTTCATAGAGCTTTTAGTGAGTGATTAAATTAGATGTGCATAGTGCCTCAATAAAGGACAGCTATGATGGTATTTATTTATCTTGGTTGTGATTAACACATAATTATATATGTTTATGGGGTACAGTGTGATGTTTCAATACATGTGTACGTTATATAATGATCAAATCATATTAGTTAGCATTGTCTGTCACCTCAAACGTTTATTATTTCTTTGTGGTAATAACTTTCAAAATCCTCTTTTATATCTATCTTGAAATATACAATACACTGTTATTAGCTATAGTCACCCTACTGTGTAATAGAACACCAGAATTTATTCTTCCTAGCTAATTGTTGATGCTGGTTATTTTTGAATTAGTTATTTGGATTAACATAAATGAATTAAATCATCTAGACATCATATCTACAGGTTGAATATCCCTTATCCCAAATGCCTGGTACCAGAAGTGTTTTGAATTTCAGATTTTTTTTTTTTTTGGAATATTTACATCATACTTACCAGTTAAGCATCCCTAAGTCAAAACTCAGAAATCTGAAATGCTTTGTGGAGCATCATGTCAGCACTCAAAAAGATTTAGGAACGTTTTGTGTTTTCAGATAGGGATACTCAACCTTTAATGTATTTGAAGTTAAGTCCAAAGGAGTGCTTCAAGGTACAGTTTTGTGTATTAACAAAATACTTCAAGTTTAAGTCAAGTTTGATACATTAGGATAGCAGAGCAGGAGAAAATCTAAATAGAGTTTGAGATTTGTTTAATATTTTGTACTTTCTAAAATGCCTTCCCATATATCATCAAATTCTCAAAGCTATCCTTTGAAGTAGGTGTGATCACCTGATTTTATAAGGTTTATGATTTGCCTGCCTAAGGCCAATCATGAAATGTAGTTATGGAACTGAAGTTGCAAGTCTGACATCTGACTCATAACCTATAGTTCTGCCATATCATGTGTATCACTCTGGGAGCTCAACATTCATCCTTCTGTTCTGGACCTTACCCTAGACCTCAATAAAATAGCTCTATGAAATACTGCATTGGGAAGACAGCTCTGCTGCACAGCCTTTTTGGCCTGAAAGCACTTTAGTAGTTTATTAACCCCATTAGAAAAACATCTCCAAGAAGAAGACAAAAGATCAAAACCTACAACTAAATTAAGGTGTTAAGTGTGTAATTCAATTAAATAATTTGAAGATGTAGGTGATATTTATTTTTTCCAAAGTCTGTGTTGAAATTCTAATGCTGTTATGAAATTAAACTAATCAGATTGTAAAAAGTTTATTCTTGTCTCTAAAAATTCAGCCCGCACAGACTCAGTGCTGTCCTGAATGATAGTTACCCTTACAGAAAAACGAACATATCTTGTTAGCTCTAAATCAATATGATAAAGTTTAAAATGAATGAAGCAAAAAAAAAAACTCTTGCCTTTTTTCCTTTCACTTTTTCATCTCTTCAACACTGAAAAGTTTTTTTTTCTTAAATTTAAAAGATAAATGTTCTTGTTATATAAAGAAAGTTGAAAACATATGAACAGTAATTTTTGTTAACAAGTCCATGATGCATTTCTTGAAAACTTACTCTTCTAGTGACAGTATTACTTACTATCATGTGAAGAGTCAGTTTTGCCATCTGCAAAATGGATTTTATTTTTAACATGAATTAATAGTGACATTGGCAGTTTTCCCTCCTTTCGGGATTCTCAAATCATTCATAAAAGCGCTACTTTTGCTATTATAAGAACACTTTCTCCTGAAACTAGTTTTTATTTCTTTCTTATATTTCATGAGATAATGTCCCATGACATTGGATGATGGGAATTTAATTCTGTTCAGGCACATAACTGTTGCAGTCCATGGAAAATAACAGCAATAAATCTGGGATTCATCTAAAAGGTATAATTATCCATTAAATGATCCAGTTTATGCTGGACATCTCTAGCATTTAGTTATAATTAATCAAGGATGGGAAATGTAAAAATATTAAATATGAGAAAAATCATTCTGTCTCCTGCTTATTCTCTTTCACTAAAAGAGAAAACAAACATCTTAGAATTATGAGTAAATTATGAAAAAGGTTTATATGAAAGAAAATCTTGAATCCTCAAAGTTTTAAAATAAATAACCTTCAAGAAAATTGATTCTTGGTAAAGACCTTTATTGATAGATCTAAAATGGAAAGTGCAAAAGAGAAAATATGTTATTATGTTTGAAAGAAGAAATAGGAAAAGAGAATGGAGGAGGGAGGCACCTTTAGGAAGTTTCAGGATAGCCATTATGCTTTGAGTAAAAGTAAATTGATCAAATATGGTTCCAATATTCTGTGTCTGCCCAAGCCTGGGAACAGAAAGATCCAGGAAAAAACACTCCAATATAATTTTCAAGATTATGTGCATTTTATTCACTAAGCATAGGTGAATCCAAAAATGTATAATTGTACTGGTAGAATTTCAAGTGCTCCTGCATCTGAACAGAAAAGAAATTTAATTCAGTAAACAACTGTGGGGACATTTATTATCTTACCTGCACTGTTGTTACTACTGGGAATACAGAGATGAGGAAAACCTGGTTCCTGCTCTTGATAAACTAAGAATTCAGGCAGTGTGTGAAAGTACACCCCCAAAAACAAACAAACAAAGACTATAATAAACTACTGCAATAGTAATATGAATAAGTTATCATCAGGACACAGAGAAATAAGTGCTTAACTCTTTAGCCTAAAGGAAGCAGACATGCAGAATATTAAACAGCCTCTCAAAGGAAGTGGCACTTGAGCTGGCATTTGACAGATGAACAGTTGTCTCCAGGTGGACCAGGGGAAGAGGTGGGGATCTTTTAAATTTCTCACAAGCTTTGGAAACACTTTGAAATGCTTAATGTCATATTAGACATATTTAAAATATGCTCAGATTTGACATTAAAGTATACTTCATAATTCATTATGATGAGTTGAATTACATTTGACAAGATGCTATAATGTACATTTTGTAGACATTAAATGGTCATCAACTCAATTTTGTGAGGTTTTTTTTTATATATTTGATACAGTATATTTTCCCCATTTCCTGTATTTTCTTGGAAAACTCATGGTCCCCAAGCACAGTTCCTGTGGTGCCTAATGAAAAATAGTAACTGCAGAGAAGGCATTCCAGCCACAGAATTCAGCTTGAACACAGGCTCTGGGAAGATGTGTATTGAGTAGAAAAGTATCTAAGTCTGTTTGGGTTTCTGTAACAATGCCTTGGACAGGGTGGCTATAAACAATAGAAATTTATTTCTCACCATTCTGGAGGCTGTGAAGTCCAAGGTCAAGGCTCTGGCAGATTTGGTGTTTGGTGAGGACTTGCTTCTGGGTACATAGTTGGTCGTCTTCACACTATGTCCTCCCATGATGAAAGGGGTGAGGGACATCTCAGAGGTTTCTTTCTTAAGAACACTAATCTCATTCATGGGACTCTTCTCTCATGACCTAATTATCTCCCCAAAGTCCCATGTCCAAATACCATCAGGTTGGGGATTAGGTTTCACCATATAAACTTGAGGGGGACACTCACTTCAGTCTTTATCAAAAAACCTCCCAAATAATATCAATGATTAACCCTTTATAGATACATACATTTCCACATTTGCATAAGCCAGCCTCTACCCTGTAGTCAGATGTCATCAGCAAAGTGCCTGAGTGAGGATCTGCCCTGAGAATTTATTTCCCCACTGACTCTAATTGTAGATAAGTCCCTTAGCCACTTTAGCCTGTTTCTTTATTCATAAAACAAGGATAATGCTATAGTACTATAAACGTGTTGTATTTGAAGTTTCGTATGGAAGACTTTCTAGAGATGTAAGGCAATATAGCAGCCACAATAACCCATTGCTTTTTATCTACCACTTTTCTTTGAACCCAGCAATGGCAAAAGTTCTTAAAAATCTTTTCTTTACTAGAAAAACAGCATGTAATAAGAAGACAAGAAGGACTTCTCCCTTCTTTACTTGTAGAAAGCATTGAAAGAAAGCTTTGCTTCTAATAGAAAACACTTAAGAAATCTTGATTTTCTTTGTGAATTGTCATATGCAAAATCACACTTGATTGATACCATGCAATAATACTTTGTTCAAGCTGTCAAGCTGTGAGGAATTAGGTTGGTGTTCTTCCCACAAATACAAAGAGCAACAACAATGTGGTTTGAGGCATTTGGGGCTGAGAAAGATGGCTAATGGTGTAAATGTAGCAAATAAGTAAAACATTTAAAAACATTGTGGGTGCAGTGGCTCATGCCTATAATATTTTCAGGGCTGAGGCAGGAGTATTGCTTGAGGACAGGAGTTTGAGACCAACCTGGGCAACAGAGTGAGGTCCTATCCCTAAAAAAATAAAATAAATTAGCCAGATGTGGTGGCTCATGCCTGTAATTGGGAGGCTGAGACAGGAGCTCAGGAATTTGAGGTTAGAGTGAACTATGATCGCACCACTGCACTCCAGCCTGGGTGACAGTGTGAGACCTTGTCTCTAAATAAATAAATACATAAATCTTGATAAGCAGACATTTTAAAAATGTAAGCTAAACATTTTATGGGACAAGTCCACCACTGAAAAATGTTGTCTAATTTACCTATACGTAACTAGCAACTTTTGGTTGTATAGCTCTATACTAACAAGCCTGTAGATATTGAAGAACAAATTTTGTGCTTCTCAGATTTGTTTTTGTTACTGTTGCTGCTGTTACTGTTTGAGTTTTGTTGTTAGGCATTGACTTTTTTTTTTTAATTAGGGGACTGCAATGATGTGCTTCAAACACCAGAAAGCATTACAAGATATATTGTGAGAAGTCTCTTTCCTTTCTCTGCTCCCAACTGCCAAGTCCTCACCCCTGTCTTCCAAGCTTCCCAGTCTCGTCCCACTGCACTCCTACAAGTAACTGCCATTATTAACACTAACATTACTTTAGTTAAAAATTAAAATTTGACCCAATCACCCTGATTTGATCATTACATATTATATAGATGTATCAAAATATTATATATACCCCCAAATGTATATAACTATAATATATCAATTGTTAAGATACCAATAACTTAAAAATAAATGATAAAAATTTTAAAAATTAAAATTTGAATATTTACCCATTTGCAGGAGAAAACTAATGGGCATTTTTTAAGAGTCAAAGAAATTAATTTCAGAAGAAAAATCTTTGAAAATTGGGGAAAGAAAGAGACTTAGAGAACAAGTGGAAAGCCTCTGTCTTCATGAGTCTATCCTCTTTAACAAATTCTTCCCTGAGGAGCTGTGCAGTTAACCATTTATTTGTATGCCTGCTGCTGCAGCTTTTATTTTTACAAAGAAAATCCAAAATCACTCTGAAAATGGATAGGATTAAGTATATTTCCTTTCAAATTCATAGCATCATAAAATTTCCTCACAGGTAGTAATATCAGCATTCTATCACCACCTTTTTATTTTGTAAATGAGGAAACAGAGCTTGTAGACATTTATGAGACTTCTGAAGTTTTTATTCCCTTCCTTCTAATAAATGGATATTTTTCAATAGTTATATGATAAATTTAGTCACCTGTACAAACTAAGAATATAAATATAATTTAAATATTATGCATTGCTATTATAAAAATGTATTTGTTGAGTGAAATTATTAGATATCAGGATAGAGTCAATGCTAATAAATGAATGTAAAAATATTTTTCAGTTTTCTTTGGAATAAAGTATAATAAATATAAATTGCAATACTCTTCGCTTATCAGAAAGGCCTATATTTGCCTTACATTATTGACTGAATTATTCTTGGATCTAAAACTAGTGGTTCCTTATTTCACTCAGAAAGCATTTTTTATTTGTATTTGTTCCAGCACCTTCCATGGAGCCTGGCACACAGTAGGTGCCAAATAAATATTTGTTGACTTATGGACCAATTATATATTACAAAATTAGTATTTGCTATTTTTTCATTTGATATTTAATATCCATGACCTAAAAAAAGTTTTGAAATGCAAAATTAGTATTTACTGCAAGAAAACAATGTAAAAATGACAAATGTTATAAAAGATGTTTTTTTTTTTAGTTTCATATTCTATTACATACATAACACAATTAGAAAATTATAAAAATAAGCAATTTCACTGAAGTCACAGCTTTAAATTGGTAGAAGCAGGATTCCAACTCAGTCTGGCCCTAGAATTTGTATTCTGGTCTGTGAGGCCTAGCTGCCTCCCGCAGTGTGCATTCCATAGTAATAATAACAGTAATAAATGACACTATAGATACCCATTGATAAGGCACATGCTTGAAGTTGGTTTTCAATGAGTTGAATGGGTTGCACTGAACTAAATCATTTACACTTTCTTTCCTGGTTCCACTAAATAGGAGAAACCTAGTGTTTGGTTGATGAAGCTGGAAGAGTGATCTATAGTTATGGAAGATAGGAGTTTTCTGGTTAAATCTAAGATAACTATTTATAGCCTTTTTCAGATGTTTGGATGTTTATAGAGTATTATTTATATTACATTCGGAGTCTACTTCAAAATATAATTGAGAGTTCAAATGATTTCCTTCTTCCTCAGCCTTATAATACAGAAGGGAATCTACTCCTTTCCTACAAGTAGAAAATCTAAAATTTAATTATGGGAAATGAGAACATAAAGGTGCAAACTTGTTTTTCTCTCTTTCCCTTTGAAATCCATCACCTTTCTTTACCATGGAGACAAAAGATTATTAGAAAACTTTTTTTTTTTCTTGTGCAATACTTCCTGGCTTTCATATCTCATAAATTTGAAATGTTCTGAATTTTTACAGCTTGGCAATTCTTAAGGAAGTATTTATTTTTCTGTTTGTTTTTCTGAGAGCATTTAGAAGAAGAAAATATTTTAACTCTCATTCGTCATGTGGTAGTTCCTAAGCACTCCAATATACTCCTTCAAATCTATTAGTTTGGAATTGAAAGCCTTATCTTAGGGATACTTTTGAGTTTTCCTAGTTTTCTCTCTTGGCACCTTCTAAAAATTCCAGAGTTAACTTTACCATTGCATTCCTGAAATGAAATGAGTATCATTTTAAGTCGTAGTCATTACCATAAGAAACCAGGTTAGTGTCCAAGTGTACATGTTTTCATTCATACTACATAATCTAGAATTATCAGGGGAGAAATCTGAATAAGAAACTTTCCAGAAATTAGGGAATTTGCTAATCTAGACATTTAAAAATTTGGAAAATATATATGATTGACAAACATTTTCTTGCTTTAAAAAGAAAATATGTGAAGCACAATCTAACCACTTTTGGTGTTTTGGCTTCAGTTTGGTGTTTTGCATTTCATTGCAGTTTTCAGTGTTATAAAGTATCAACTATATGAATATGCCAAAAATTAGTCATCCATTCTACCGTTCATGGATATTTTGGTCTATTTCTATTTTGGAGTTATATAAACAATGCTGTTTTGAATATTATTGGATGTGCCTCTTGGTAAACATATATATGCATGTTTGCTAGGTATGTATCTAAGAATAGAAGTGCTATGTATTCATATAAATGTCTGCTTAGCTTTAATACAAAAAGGGCACATCACTTATCCTCAAACACCTTTCTAGAAATCTCACATAATACTTCTGAGTATACACAACCATGTACCTAACTGCAAGGGAGGGAGGGCAAAATGGATTTTTAACTAGATCCATTTTCATCGTTAATAAAATCTGAATTCTGTTACCAAGAAAGAAAAGGAGAATTGATTATGTGTCACAAGCAGAGGTCTCTGCCATACTACTTCTCCCTCAGCCCTTGCCATCTCAGGAAACAGAACTATTGTCCATCTAGTGATTTTAATAAAAATCCCAGAGTCATTCTTCATTCTGCTCTACATCTAATCTATCAATAAGTCCTCTCATTTCTGTTTCCAAAATATATCTTGAATCTGTCATCTTCTCTCCTTTTCTTCTGCTATCCCAATACAAGCCATCATCCTCTCTTGGATAAATGTACTACTGCAAGGGCCTGTTTTCTTCCAGTTTTGCTCCCCTAACATCCATGTAGCAGTCAGTGTGGTTTAGTTTTGCCTTGCTTTTTTTTCTTTTGGTTTATTTTTTTCCCCAGTAAAGCCACGTTAGCTCTCTACCTAAAAGCTTTCAATGTCTTCCTATTGTACTTAAAGCAAAAGCTCAATTTTCTATTAGTGGTTGCAAGGACATCAACACCTATATACCACTCTCACCTTCTGCTCTCTCAGCTCCAATCACAAAAACTTCATATACATCACATTCTCTCCACTTGAGGTCCTTTGCACCAGAACTCGCTCCTTTCAGCTTTTTGGTTTTGTTTGCTCATTTTGTTTGCAGTTTGTCTTTCACTGCTTTGTAAGCCTTAAGTAAGGCTTGTCTGAGCTCTTCACCCAAACCTGGAACAGGACCTGCTGGTAGTACTCAGTACTGTAGAATGAACAAATTCATCTCTTATTTGTGAGGCTATGAGCACTTTTTACTTATTATTATGGCTTGTAGTCTATTCTTAATATTCTGAATATTCTTTAGCAAACATGGATTGATTTTGAATGTTAAAAAGGGTTTAGCCGTGCGCGGTGGCTCACACCTGTAATCCTAGCACTCTGGGAGGCCGAGGCGGGCGGATTGCTCAAGGTCAGGAGTTCAAAACCAGCCTGAGCAAGAGCGAGACCCTGTCTCTACTATAAAATAGAAAGAAATTAATTGGCCAACTATTATATACAGAAAAAAATTAGCCAGGCATGGTGGCACATGCCTGTAGTCCCAGCTACTCGGGAGGCTGAGGCAGGAGGATCGCTTGAGCCCAGGAGTTTGAGGTTGCTGTGAGCTAGGCTGACACCACGGCACTCACTCTAGCCTGGGCAACAAAGTGAGACTCTGTCTCAAAAAAAAAAAAAAAAAAAAACACACAAGGGGGTTTAACAACTACACTAAGTAATTTGTAGCATATAATTAAGTCTGAAGTTAATTAATTGATGCCAACTAATATTTTGCAGTAGCACCTACAGTACTTAAGATATGAGCTAAGAACATCAGGTAGCAAACAAATCAGGTACACATTACAACCTTAAGGAGCTTACAGTTCTGAAATGATACCTAAGAAATAAGCATAGCTGTCTATATTCTAATCTAGACTTTGGCAAGTACAGGAAGAGGTACCTAAATTAGATGTGAGATACACTTATGTAATCTTCCCTTGTACCTCATACAGCTATTATGCTATATTACACTATATGAACATGGTTCCTTGTGCAGCTCTTACATAGACAAATTCAAGTTGTTGCTTGTTCTTATAGTAAAAAAATCTTCTCCATTCTGTTTGTCACTATTTATTCCAAAAGCAACCAAAACAAGAATAACAAAAGAATCAACAAAACAAATAATTAACAAACAAAACCACCACTCTCTAAAGCAAATTCCTAAGTATGCCTGCCATTGCTATTTTATAGGTATTGGGAAAGTATTTTTCAGTACTTGGTCTAACTTAGAGATGCTGTTCATCTTCCGGAAAAATGAGCCGTTTATTTTGATATATGCTGGATTAATCTGCCTTTTTTATAGGATTGCAGCCTCAGGGAAAGGCACCAATAGGATATTAAAGATGAAAAATTTTAAGTCCTCCAAAGAACACTAGAGATACGGTATAACTGAATTTAAAATGAAACATTTAATAGCCTTAGTTTATCTTAAAGAGTAAATGCCTCATAACATTAAAAGATGTTTAGTAAACTGTTTATAAGAACCAGGACTAATATCACATAAAACATGACAAAATTTAGCAATGTTATGGTGCTATTTAAAATTACTTTGATGATTTATTTTTCTTTTATTTTCCTAGTTATTTCTTGTGAGAGAGATGTAGCTATAGTTTTATTAAAACTATAGCTACATTTATTTATGAGGCATCGTCAGAATTCTAGATATGAACTACATAATAATAGTTAACATTTTGTGTGTAAACGCAGTACCATGCAAAGGAATCTAGTCACATTTCTTCTATATCCTTATAAAGCCTAATCCTGCCTGGGTTCATCTTAGGTATTTAATACATATTTGTTTATTTTACTACCCTGTTGAGAACACTATTGGAATTATAAATAAAAATATCATTCTCAACTCTATGACTTATTAAAGGTAATACCCTGGACTGGTCTTTCATAGACTGTTTCACTTTTAAGGTTCCTTGGCTGTAAATACTCTAGTTTTCTTTAGTTTTAGTTTCCTTCCTTTTCTCTCTCACTTCCTCTCTCCCTCCTTCCTTCCTTTCCTTCCTTTTTCTCTTTCTTTTTTTCTTCCCTTTTCCTTTCTTTCTGTGAAAAATGGCATACAAAACATGCTGACTCAGCTGACAAGAGCTAGGACTCATAAACTTAAAACATTTTAGATAGTAGTGGAAATTTTTTAAGTTTTTTTTCAAAAAAATCATATCTTAACCAGACTTTCATTAGATTTAAGCAGGTCTACCAGGCATTTGGTTGTTAAAGCAAAAAGTTAACCTTAAGAACATGTATGGAATTTTGGCATTTTATCATTGAAGATTAGGTCTAACAAAAAAAGAGAGGTTTTTTTTTGTTTGTTTGTTTTTAAACTCTGGGAAGAGAAACTCTTCCCATATTCAATTATCATTTGATTACTATGCATGAGACTTTCACACACATTTTCAGAAATGCAGTAGGTATAAAAGTAGATTCACCCAATGGGGATCTCTGGCAGCCAATTGGTGATGGTATTCCTCTCCTTTATTTCTCCCTCCCTTTTTCCTCTATCTCCATTATTCTGTGCGGTTTCTCTGCTTGTGCATTAGGCCTACTAGTGACACCTAGAGGTATCCTAAGGCATTGCATATCTCAGGATAGGAAAGCTAAAGATAGGTTGGTTGACTTCTATGAATTTTAAATACTCAGGGAAGTTTTGGAACCTATACTTTTTTTTTGTATCATTTAAAAAAAATTCTCCGGAGAGTTTGAGAATATTTGATAATTTGAAAAATGCTTGGTTAGCACAGCATGTCCTAGTGAAAAATGTGTATGTGTGTTTGCACTGCATTAAAAACTTGGTTTTGTCCTTGATCAGCTTTGTAATCTTGAGCAAGTTACTGTCCACTTAAAAGGCAAGTTTCTCATTTATAAAATGCATATTAAAATACTGATGATTCTAGATTACTGTGAGGATCAGACACGTATGTATTTAAAGCATGTGGCATATAGTAGATTCTCAATAAATGGTAGTTATTATTAGTCATGCTAATTGTAATGATTATTTTTCTATTATATTGGACTAAATTATTGTTATATTTAAAATTTATACAAATAAATAAAATTATGATCTCCCTTCAAAAAACCTTAAAAATTAAAGGCAAAATTGATTATTATTCTATATTTTTATCTGATCCTTAAGAAAGTGTTACTAAATGCTTAAATGTTCAACAGTAGAACTTTGGGAATAGGTGGAAAAAGCTCAAATAATTAAAAGAGTGAATAGTTAGTTGTGAAAGCAGATATCAGATATCTTCTTTAAAAATGAGACAATGAACTTGATGTTTTTAGGTTTTCTTATAACAGTTATACCAGAATGATACTCAATCATGGCCACTTTCATTATCCTTATTGAATCAAGAAAATGCCTCAGAAAGAGTAGAATTCAAATAATTTATATCTCAAAATTAAGCAACAAGAAATGTTGATGGTCTACTTTCCTCTTATCTAGCTTTGTAAAGTCCTTTAAATACTCAGGGTATTTAATACTCAGGGAATACACAGGATAACCCTAAAAACAAACAAAAATCAACACCCAATGGAAGACTGTAAATCATTTCCTTTTCTTAATGTACCTCTTTTATTGTTCAATATATTTTCTTTTCTCCTCCAAAAATTATTTTTTTTCCTTTCTCTGTCCTGGGTAGTGATTTCTTTTCCCAACATCTCAAAACACTCCCCTCCACTCTGCCTTTGCATCTTGCTCCATGATTCTTTTCATTTGTAGTCTGTCTGTTGATTCTACACTGTGAGAAAGGACAATTTGAGAACATCCTGAACTTAGTACCAACATTATTAGACTGATAAAATATGAGTTCTGAAAAGCAAATTATGGGAACGAAAACTTGGTATTTTGAAAAGCAGTGGACCTATAGAGGAAAGATCACATTCTGCATTAGGATTTTTCTCAAAGTCAATGAGTTACATATTCAATAATAGATGGGACAATAGAGTGGAGAAACTATAGGGGTTGGCTGTACATTTATTTACAGTAAAGTGAATGGCATGAACCAATTAACAGAGACAGAAAAAACACAGGTTTTAGGGTAAACAGCAAGTCATCAAGCTTCAGGAGTACTGAAGAAGAAGCTACAAATGTGGACCATCTTGAAAATAGCTTTGAATGACAGCCTAAGGAAACTGAACTCCAGTGGAGGTTTCTGAGAAGGGAACAAGTATACCATCCCTAAGAAAATGGTTCTGGCAACAGAATGGAGAAGAAGGATCATAGGAAGAGACATAATTTACTGATTGTAACAGTCCAGGCCCAAGGTTTTAAGAGCCTGAAATAATAAATTTGGGATGCTTATCCAAGCACTTAGTATTTCAGATAGAAAATAATACTTCATTTCTAGTTGCTTAGAGTTAACAATGTGCCTCCACTATTATTTATTTTTACATCCATCCTCTGAGATGGGGCAGGAATTGTTATCTGCATTTTACAGATGATAAAAGTGATGCTCAGATAGTGTAGGTGACATATTCCAGGACACAACTAGTAAGTTAAACCTAGATCTCAAGTCTTTTCACTGAAACTAGAAATATAAGAAATGACAGCAAAACTCTCTATAATTTAGTAGTTATTTAGAAGTATCGATTTATTATAAGATAAAAGATATGGAATTTAACATTTCTGGCTTCAAGAAGACACAATTTCCATATGAAACTATAAAATATTGCTGAGAAAAAAATGTAAAAACTTATCTGATGATAGCTAACTGTGCTTTACTAATATTTATGTTATTGGCTTGGAAGTATTATCAGAAATTATCTATATCTGAAATTATAGTTGAGGATAGAATGAGCCAACCTTAACCAACATTTCAAAAATACCAATGCCTTTCCAAATCTTATTTTTAAAAAGTCCTTCAAATAATAAAAAATGATCAAGAGATTGTCACAGAGCAAAAATACTTAAAATAATGGATGCCTTTTGAAAGAGTACATTGTTTTCGTATGTTTGATTAGTATCTGAGGAGAAATTAGGACTTGTTAGGATGCAATTAGTTATTGTACTCATGTGGTTGAATTTCTTTAGATTTTGCTTTTAAATGAATCTTTAAGATATGATGTTCTTTAATACTTACACTTGGTAATTTTAATAAAATATTTACTATGATAGAAAAAAATAAAGTGGAATAGAATATTAAATGATAAATTCTTCAGCCTTTGTTAATCCCATTTATGGGACACCTGATATTTGAGACCAGAAAGTTGTATGTCGACCATATTTTGTGCTCTGACAATACTTACACTGTCTGATTTTAAAAATGTCTGGAATGATGCACATCAGAGTATTTCTTTTGAATATTAAGTGTACTTAATATATAGAAAGGGATGAGAAAGTGTAAATCAGCTACATTAAGACCTTTACTTACAAATATTGATTTCCCTGCTTGCTTACTCTCAAAAACAGATATCTGGGTGGTGTCCAGCAACATGAGTGGAAAAACCCCAACCTGGACAGTGTGCACACCTGAGACGTAAGTCACCTGATAACTGGGTCAGGAATTCATTACACACAGAAGGATGCATTTCAAACAAAGGTTTACACTTACACCATTGAAAAATTATAGTCAATAAGAAAATAACTTATGAGAAGGGCTAATTTGCTTTGTAGTAAACTGTACCTAAATATGATCATATATCTTACATAGATATGTGCAAAATGATATAAAGTTTTAAGATTCCCTATTGCCCACTGGTTTATCCTGTGACTCTTAGATTGCCATGTTGTTTTTTCTTTGTTTGTTTTTCATAGTACCTCAATTAACAACCACACCCATTTAAATTAATCTCTAAAGCATCAGTGAAATGACACCCAGTAGTTGTGACTAAAGTATAGGAGTGGTTAGGGAGGAGATGGTATGTAGGGAAAGCAAGCCTAATTACTCATTTCCAGTCTTGCTGTTTTTCATCTAGTGTTTTCTCCTATTTCAGTCAACCTGGAGACTTGGGTGGAGTGGACTTTGGTAGACCCTGGGGAACCTGAAGCAACCTCTAAGAAAGGAGAGACTCTGTTAAGTCTCCTGATATGGCCCCAGTGCCTAGTACAGAACCTGGTGTACAGCACAAGACCTCAATTTCCATTTGTTCAATAACTATATAGAGTGCTGTCTATATTCCAGGTACTGTCTAAGGCAATGAAAATGTATCATTGATCTGACTACTTCCTGCTGATTGAAAAAAAAAGAAATGGAAACAAAAAGAAAAAATTAAAATATATCATTGAGCAAAACATATAAAATCCTTTGTCCTTTAGGAATTTGCGTTTTAGTAGGAGAAGAGAGAATATAAACTTAATAAATCAAAATTCTAAAAAGTGATGTGCTATGGAAGAATAACAAAGCCAGCTAAGAAAGGTTGAGAACAAAGAAGTATTGAGGTAGATTTTAAATGGAGAGGCTGGAGTAGGCCTCACTGAACTGACATGTGAATGAAGAGTTGAAGAAATAGGGGCTGAGCCACGTGAATATCTGGGAAAAGAGTGTTCCAGTTCCTTGCAGAGGGAACTGCAAGTGCAAAGGTCCTGAGGTGAGAACACAGCTGTTTTGGAGAAACAGCAAGGGGGTCAGTGTAGCTGGGGCAGAGAGAGTATATTTGTTTAAAGAGCTAACATTAAGGAAATATATAATGTTGGGCTTTGGGGGCCTCCCAGAGTGTTTGAGCTTAACTCTGAGTAAAAAAGGAGATGGTGTAGGATTCTGAGCAGAAAAGAAGCACAGTCTGCTGTTGTGCTGAGAATACATGGGGCAAGGCCAGAGGCAGGAAGGCCTGGGAGGAGACATTTAGAATGATACCGATGAGAGATTAGAGTGGCTTAGTTCAAGCTGAGAAAGCAGCAAGAAGTGCACTTACACATGCGTTCATTTTACAAATCACGATTGTCTGTTTTGTTTCCTGCACTGTTGTAGGCACTTTAAATATTCATATGTTCTTAGTTGCTTACCAAACATGATAGGCTACATAATAGTCCCCCAAAACTGTCCACAGAACCTGTGAATATGTTACTTCACATGGTAAAAGGTTTGCAGATGTGATTAAGCATCTTGAGATAGAACAACTTTTCTGAATTATTTGGGTGGACACTGTCTAATCGCAAGGGTCTGTGTGAGAGGAAGGCAGGAGGATCAGAGTCAGGGGTGGGAGCTGTAAAAATGGAAACGAAGGGCTGGAATGATGCCAGAAAAGGACTGTAAGCCAAAGAATGCAGGTAGCCTCCAAAAGCTGAAAAAGGTAATTGAGACGATTCTCCCCAGAAGAAACACAGCTCTGTGGACATCTTGATGTTTCCCAAGAGACCCATTTTAGACTTCTGACCTCCAGACCTGTAAGGTAATAAATCCGTGTTATTTTAAGCCACAAAGTTTGTGGTAATTTATTATAACAGCAATAGGAAATATAAAGAAAATAAAATTTCCAAATAATACATAGTGTTCATGTGACTTTGCTATAATTTAACCATGTCCGTATTGTTCAACTTTTAGGTTGTTTCCAATTTTTTCCTATTATAAAGCTGAAATGAATATCCTTATACACAGGTGTTGGTGTGCATTTCTGATTATTTTCTTAGCTTACAAACCTGGAAATGAAATAACTTGTAATTTTTTTAATGATTTGAAATATAAAGTAGAGAGAATCATACAATACTTACATTCACACACAGATTAACTTTTATTAACATTTGTGTTTTGTATAATGAAATAAGTAAACTATTAGTGGTAGAGGTTAAGTACCTGTTAGTCCCCTTTTCTGCCCACCTTTCATATTCCCATATCTTCTAAAACTAAGACTGGAAAAATATGGAATGATTCACATGTGTGAGAACCATTCTTGTACATAGACTGTGTTGATCTTTTCTGTGCTATTCCAATTTTAGTGTATATATTAACAAAGCAAGCACCAGTGTGTTCTTTTATTCTTAAAATAAAAAAAAAACTTGAAGAATCTAGCTGAGGTTATGAATTATAGCTTTTTGATGGTAATAACCCTTTTAGACTCAAAAATATGAATCTTCATGGAAAAGAAAAGGCAAATAAAGACATTAAGAGAAAGGAGAATAAGAAAGAGAAAGGAAGAACTGAATAATGAATTAATCATACCTATTTTTTTCTAGATGTATTTCATTTTCTCTGTTGATTTTGCCTCACATTCAAAGTATTAAAATATGTTACAAATAAAAAAATCTTCCAATTATGCATTTATAAGCTATTACTAATTTTGTCATAGTTCTCAATTTATCCAGATTGGTCTGTGGGCTGAACTGTGAAGAAAAGGCAATAAAAAGGATATTGTTTCCTTTACTGTAACTCTACTGTTTTATTAGAGTGTCATAGTGGCTACTTCACAATCTGATTTGAGAATAGGTCCTTTTGTCAAGCGTGGTCATAATTTTGGCAAATGCTTTACTTACACAGAACACAACTTCATTATGAGGATGAGGATTCATTCCTATTATAGAATGTTGCAAAACTAGAAGTTTGACTTTATGAAATCCCCAAATAAAACTGTCTCAAATGTAAGATTTTCTCGAGGTCTGAAACATTTTAATAGCTTTTACATTCCAAATTATATATATGACAGTATTGGTTTTTTATTGAGCAACCATTTTGATTCATTTGAAAGAACAATTATTTAACCCTGGTCAATCTAAATATTCTAACGCTTAAAATTTAGATAATATACTTTATTAATACATAAGAGCAATAAAATATAAATTTACTATCATTTAAATAATTCCTAGAAAGTATTTTAAGTAAGCAAAAGCCTATAACAAAGCTAAAAACAACTATACAAATATTTGTATAATAATTAAAACCTTAAAACACAAGATATTTATTTCATTTCTTACATCACAAAAGAAAAGTAATATATACTGTTTTCTCAGATAAAGCTATAAATGATGTGGTTTGTTTATTTCAAGAGTTAAATTTTATTTTCAGGCTGGACACAGTGGCTCATGTCTGTAATCCTAGCACTCTGAGAGGCCGAGGTGGGGGGACTGCTTGAGCTCAGGAGTTTGAGACTAGCCTGAGCAAGAGCAAGACCATGTCTCTACTATAAATAGAAAGAAATTATCCAAACAACTAAAAATAGAAAAAATTTAAAAATACAAAAAATTAGCCAGGCACAGTGGCACATGGATATAGTTCCAGCTACCTGGGAAGTTGAGGCAGGGGGATTGTTTGAGCCCAGGAGTTTGAGGTTCCTGTGAGCGATGCCACTGGTACTCTAGCCAGAGCAAGAGAGTGAGACTTTGTCTCAAAAAAAAAAAAAAGAATTAAAAATTTTAAGGTAAAATAAATGAGTAAATAATAGATGTCTGTATATGTGTATGTGTAAACAATGAGATTGTATCTATATTTAATGGGCTAGTCACTTTTCAAGATAAAAATTATATCCTTCTTTAAAATAATGACAATATGAACAATGTATACAGCCCCATAGATATGTTTTACATGTTCTGATAAGTGAAGCAAGGAGGAAGAAAAGTTTCCACAAATACCTTTAAAAAACCCTATACATGAGCCTACCCTTTTAGAATCAAAAGGATTTAAGCTCTGACTGGTAATATTATGTAAACTTATAACCAAGGAGGAACTATTCAATGAGATGGGCTAGTCTTCAACTTGACTATTACTGTGCTTTCTAAATTCTGAATAACAACTCATTATATACGTGGATTTAATCTCATAGGAATGTGCTTTATATTTATCTTTTAATTTATGCTTATTCTAATCCAAATAAAACTAACTTCAGAAATGTAGATACTAGAGAAATTTTTTATACCCTGCATTATTATTTTATAGGAGTACATTTTCTTTTCTTTTAAGCTTTCATGCATCATTAACATTTTAGGGATAGTGAAAAACCTCTATTTATATACACATGGATAATGAAAAAGATCTTTATTGTCATGCTTTTAACCTAGGACTGCTCTGGAAGTGTGGTGTTAGGATGACTTACATCATTTAATCACCCAAGCAGCTTGTTAAAATATTACTTTCCCAGGTTCCACCCTGACTTAGACTCACTGAATCAGACTCACCAAGCAGGGTGTGGTTCATAAATCTGCAGATGAAACAAGACTATCTGGTGATACTGGTGGAGAGAGTCCAAGGAAGGACCTTCAAGCAGCCCTGCTTTAGGAGGCTAATGCCACATTTTTCTAAGGCTTGTTTTATAGAGCTTCTTTAAAGTACTCATTAATATAATACCAAATATTTCTCTATCATATATTTTTTGAGGCTTCTTTTTAAGCTAATAATTGGTAATCTGTAGAACTACCTATCGGGGATTCGCGATGTCCCCAATAAAGATAGGGTCCCCTGGCAGACTGTGTTGCAAAAGATAAAAGAAACAAAGACACAGACACAGAAATAATAGTTAAGAAAGCGGGGAGGTCAGGGGACCACCAGCACTCCGGTGCTAAGGTGGCAGTGACTGAAGCCCAGCACTTGCTTTTTATTTTCTTTGCCATGTTGCAAAATACAATGATCTCGTGAAAAAATCACGGGATACAATGATCAAAGGTTTCGGAGCTCCCCCCAAAATCACAAGGTGTCTTAGCTAACTTCCTTCTCCTTTCTAGAAGTGAAAAACACAGTTCTTCAGTAGGTACAACCCTTTTGATCAAGGTAAACTGATTTATCCCATGCTCAAGCTATGTACATGGATATCAATCTTTAACGTCAGTAGCTGTGACTCATTTGACAAGAAACATGGAAACTACATGCTTCCCACTGGGAGACTCGTTTTACATTAACTGAGGCATTGTTGAGAGAAAGGGAGAGAAGGAACTTGTCCCAGGGTGCAAACACTATGGAAGCCTTGAGACTCTTCTTCTGGGCTGACATATTGCAATCTACCTCCACAGCCATGAGAAGTTTTCATGTCAGGCTGCCTGCAGCTTTTCATGCATGAGATCCCTTAGGCTCTAAGATTGGAGCATGCTTTGCTATACTCCCAGATCGCTGATATATGCCCCCAACTAGGCAGTTAACATCTGCACTTATTTCAGGCTTCTGCTTAGGCAATTCCTTCACCTCCTATCCTCTCACAGCCTCAGACATACCATCCCTAAGTCCTAGTGGTCTTAATCCCATCAACTACCCATAATAATGGCAATCATTATAGATTATTAAATATCATTTGATTAGACCAATTTCCAACTTTATACCAGGCCATTTAAAACAACTTAAATTCTCACTGTGCACACAGTTGTGTGAGAACACTGGGTTAGTCATTATACATCATTGATATTATTTTGTGTGTTATTTTATGTCCTCCTCTGATATTGTTATTTTATGTCCTCCTTTGATAAATATAAAAATCTCACACCTTTCTCAAGAAAATTCTTATATGCATCTCCTCCTGGCCAGGGCATGCTAGCTACAGGCCCCAGTCACAGTTAAGAATAACTATCTTTTTCATATCCCCATTAGCTGAGAAGATGTTGTTTTTTGCAGTTTGTATTTTAAAAAGTATGCTTTCTTTGTTTCCCAAATACAAAATTATAACATCATCTTTTTCTCTATCTACATAGCCTCCTTTTCCTCAAATATCCCCAGCCATGCAAGAAATAACAATGAGCTCATCCTATCGAGAATCACATTTGTTAAAATAAAATCATGCTTCAAATGAAAATTCAGGTATCAATTCAAGTTGCCATTATTAATCTTGCATTCAATTTTAGAGTTTACAAGATTGACTTCACAAGTCATGAGGTTAGTTAATGACACTAGGACTCTGGGGTATCACTTGGAATGGAGAAAAGGATCGTTATGTGGTTGTAACTCCATAACTATCCTTTGATCATGTTTATCTCCCTGTCCTGTATCTGGAATCATTCATTAGTGCTATCTCCAGAAACTGTGTCAGTTGTCACATGTCAGTTGTCCGTGATCATCATTTGCTAATGTACATATCTATCCAGAGCATGCTCCATCCTCACAGCTTCTCCTTCTGAGTCTTTAAAATGCACCCTCTTCATTTTCATCTTGCAGTGAACTTCCCTCCATTCAAGCACGGGGTTCTTTGTTCCTTGTACCTTCATACACACTCTCCCCACGTTCATATACTGCGAAAATAGCTATAGTATATGACCTCTGTACTGCAGTGCAAATATTTCTTGTCTAGATTTTGATCTTGGTCACCCTTCATCAGGTAAGTTCAAAAATGAATCCTCAAGTTCCTGCATAATATATCTCTTTCCCTTCTACACAAATAAAAAGTTTAAATGGTCTTTTGGAGTTATGCAAAACATTTTCTAATCATAAAACAAGAAAAAGTAAGTAGCTGATAATATGATCATCTTAATCCAATACATTAGAAAACTGTTATCCCTAGGTATCACAGGATTTAGAGGATATGGAATATTTACAAGTTGTATAATGACAATATAGGGCCAAACTTTTTTATTTGGGGAAGCTGCTTATTTTATTGAAGGTCCCAAGTAGACATAGAAATCCAAAATTTCAAAACCTAAGTCATAGTGACTGAAGAAAAGACAGAAAAAGCATAAGGAATAAAAAAATTGAAAAATAAACTGAAGCTAAAATGCTATTAGAAAAATTTAAAATAAGAAAGTCACTGAAATATTTTCAAAGTGACATATCAGAAAGAGAAAGTAATAAATAGTTAAAGCTAGGGAGGCACTCCCAAAAACCAATAAGGAGAAAAATCATCCTATAAATGATGGATGATCTAATCAGGACAACGAGAATTAAATCAGATGGGAGAGAATACACACAGGTAGTAAACTATGTCAGACCGAATTCTGTAGAGCTAGAAAAAAATGGGGATATTGAATTCTTTAATAATAAATGGAATTCTCTAAGTATTAAAAGAAACTAATAGACTTTTCCAGTTATATGACAAAGGCATTCATTAACAATAGCATATTAGCATTTATTAAAATTTTGGATGCTCTAAGAGATTCTAAAGCTTTCATTTGCCTTTTAATACACAAATTATAATGTGATTTGCTTGTCATTTTAAGTAGGTCAGAGAATACCTGAGTTTCACTGTTCCTTCATCTTTTGCAGAATTTTAATAAATACTGAATATATATTTCAGTGAATCAATCATGATTAAATAATACTTAATTTCCACCACAAAAATACAATGGCAACCCAATTCTGCAATTTTGAAAGTGCCAGACCCTGACAAACTCAATAGGAATTTTCAGGAAAGCTCAAAGTGGACAATACTATATTAACTTGAAAATGACATATTACTTTGTTGCTCTCATGATTTTTAATTATATTATTATTTCATCAATGTAATACTAACACATGTTCTCTGAAATATCCTTCATCTTTTTTTTTCTGGTTAATTAGTACGATGTTATTAGGTGTGCATTCAATATATAATACTAACAGTTATGTTTCTTTTGTCAATTATTTTCTGAAATCAGTACAATTTCAGTACTATTATAAACCAAAAACATATTTTAGACTGCCCTGGCAACTTAGTATGATGTTGACATACCTCATAACATATAACATATTTGCTATGGGAATATATGTTCCATGTCAAAAATTAAAAATGACAAACTTTGACCTTTGGAACACAATGTCTTCTGAACCAAGACTTTGCATCTTCCTCTCTTGAAAAGTTCTATCTGGCTTAATACATTGTGAAAAGGAGTCTTATACCTGATTTGTCTGTGCTTCCATCAACTCAATTTGAAAGCTGTTTTCAAATTTTTCTATTAAAATGAGGAGTTGTCCATTTGATTGCTCCAAACTGATTTCTTATGTATTTTTCCACTAATTCTCTTCTAGTATAATAGAGCTTATCTAATATTTATTTAAAAACACAAAAAGGAACGGAAATATCATCTTTAACTTTAGTAATACTCAGATCTGCTGAGGATCACACGAGAAATAAACAATTTCTTAAAAAATTTTGAGGACCTTTTCATCCAAACCAAAAAAAGGGTATAGTTAAGAATCCCTGAGATGCCCATGGTTGAAATTAGCCTGTTGATGTGGGTATGTAGAAACTTGCTGGAGCAATCAAGTTTCAGGTGACTGCATATACAGCTGAAAGAACTTCCACCACACCCCTTTCTTGCCTTCTCAAGCTTTTGCATCACGTTGCATGAGCAATTCTGTCTCTTGTATATGTTGATTTTTTTTTCTTTCTTTTTTTTCTTTTTCTTTTCTTTTTTTTTTTTTTATGGAACGCTTCACGAATTTGCGTGTCATCCTCTCGCAGGGGCCATGCTAATCTTCTCTGTATCGTTCCAATTTTAGTATATGTGCTGCCAGAGCGAGCACTGTATATGTTGATTTTAATTATCTGTGTCACGTGTGAGGTTTGGCCTTCATTCCTTAATAAAGGCTGCTGCAATTGTGATAATCTAATAACATTTTTCCAATTTAAATATTACATATTTGTAATTGAGTTGATATTAAATTTCCTTCCTAGCAGTATTATAATACTTATAGTAAATGAACTCTATGGTATTTTCTTGTTTGAGGATAAAAGAAGAAAGAAATAGAAATGGAAATGCAATCTCTAGTTTTAAAAAATAGTGATATTAAATAGTATTTAAGGAAATAAAGGGGGGCTTTAAGGAAAAACCGTATTGCTGGGAAAATTCAGAAAGAAGTGACAATAGAAGGCTATGCTAGAACAAAGAATGAAACTAGATTAACAGGATTTTTAAAAAATAACAGGATTAATTTGTCTCTTAGCAAATTAAAATTTGTTTATTGTAAAATTAGTGCCATAAAAAATATATTATTAAGTAGTCCTGAAGACTTTTGGTGTGTGCTATGTTTAATGAATCTTAATATTGAGAATATAGATTTTTACACAGCACATATTAACATGAAATAAAATATCAGGTGAAAGTTGATTTTTAGTCAGCAGTTAGTATTGGGTCCATATCCAGTAAATAGATGAAAACTCAATTTTACTTATGTACTAGCCATACAGATGGGGTATATAATATGTGCATGTGTCCTAAGGAATTTATATGCGTTTTTTTTTTTAACTTGCTGGCATACTTTTTTTTCCCAACTCAGTTCTTTTTGTTTGTTTTTTTGAGACAGAGTCTCACTTTGTTGCCCAGGCTAGAGTGAGTGCCGTGGTGTCAGCCTAGCTCACAGCAACCTCAAATTCCTGGGCTCAAGCGATCCTCCTGCCTCAGCCTCCCGAGTAGCTGGGACTAGGCATGTGCCACCATGCCCCGTTAATTTTTTTCTATATATGTTAGTTGACCAATTAATTTCTTTGTATTTATAGTAGAAATGGGGTCTCGCTCTTACTCAGGCTGGTTTCGAACTCCTGACCTCGAGCAATCCGCCCACCTCGGCCTCCCAGAGTGCTAGGATTACAGGTGTGAGCCACTGCACCCGGCCCCAACTCAGTTCTTGATTGAGCATACAGACTAATTATATGTCATTGCTTTTGTTGAAACAGTCTCAAGAAAGAAGGTTAGACAAATGTCTGTCAGTGGAGGAATGAATAAATAAAATGTGGTATATCCATACAACAGAATATTATTCAGTCTTAAAAGGAAATGAAATTCTGACACGTGCTACAACATGCATGAACATTGAGGACATTAAACTAAGTGAAATAAGCTAGACCCCAAAGGATGAATACGGTATGATTCCACTTATAAAAGATAACTAGATTAGTTAAATTCATAAAGTCTAAAAATAGTGATTATTAGGGGCTACAGGGAATGGCTAATGGATTATTGTGTAATGAACAGAGTTTTACTTTGGGATGATGAAAAAGTTCTGGATATGGATAGTGCTGTTGGTTGCACAACAGTGTAAAAAATTTTAATGCCACTGAGTTGTATACTTAAAAATAGTTAAGATGGTAAATTTTGTTTTGTATATTTTATCACAATAAAAAAGGAGCTTAGAGAATTTGAAGTGTCTTTAGTTCATTCAAAATCCTAGGGTCACTTCAGAAACATGGTGAAATCCAAGTAGAAAGAGTATGGAAAAGCACAAAAGAATGGGCTGAAGCCAACATTGATTAGCATTAAATAGCTGTTATCTAAAAAAATTAATCATCATAATGAATCATTTTAATGAACATCTAAATATAAAGAAATTTAAGGTGATTTTACCTCTTTTAAGAAATTCTCAGGATATTATAACATGCTCTTTATCTTTTTAAAGTAGTTGAAAATTGATTAATAACAGATTTTAATTTCTTTACAAGAAGTAAATGACTTTTATAAGAAGTCAAGTAAGAAAATAAATCACTAAATTTAGTTAAATTATTTGCTAAATTTCCTAATAACCCAGAAGTCAACTTCCATGTAAGTAGTTTGTTTTTATCTTACAGATTCAAACTTAATAATTATTTAGCTAAAATTATTTAGTTAATTATGCAAAGGGGTGCTAAGCAGTAGTTGGCAATGCTACATTGTGTGGAAACAGGCAGTATAGGGTTAATGAATGTAAAGATAAGAATATTTTCTGTTATGACATATTAAAATTTTAAAACAAAAATATATGAAAGGTAGGAGAGAGATAAGGTGTGTTTCTTTAATCTCTTAATAAACTTTCTTAAATGAAAAGAATAGACAAATGTGATACTATTCTCTCCCCTCATATTTTAAAAGAATTAACTTACTTAAATGTTAAAATTAAACTAGATGTTTAGAACTTTCCGTATCTGCTTGTGATGCTTTAAACTGATTCATTCATATTTATTTGTGTATTAGTCTCCTTCATCCAGAGATGAAGTACAGAGATGATATCAGCAAACATGGGAGAGGAAGGATCTCCAAAATTTGCTCCTCTAAAAAAGCAACTGGCAAAAGTTATCAAAAATCATCTCTTTTAGGATTCTGGAAATTAACCAAAGGACTGGAACAACCCAGAGATTGTTTATTCAAGAAAAGAAAGAGTGAATCTCAACAGGAACAGTGAATTTTGTGGCATTTTATCATACTCTCTACTATTCCCTACACTTTACTTCAGTGGTAGCCATGAAAAATCATAGTCTGCATTCCTGGTGCAGCTTGGCAGCAACTGGAGCTGACGAACAGAGCTAGAGCCATTTCAAAGACTCTCAAAGATCTGTCTTTATTTCACCTGTCTGAAGGATCCCAGGAAGACCAACTTACATAGCTGACTTGGTGCATTTCCAGTGCTAAAAGCCTTATGAAGGTTGGGTGTAGAGGCATTTGTGAGAAACAATTACAGGCAAGAGTTTTACTTTTGTGGCTGTCTGGGGAGATTGATTACTAATGGGGCAAATAACAGACTAACCAAAAAGCTTAAAAGGAAAAACTGGAGATTGAGATGTCTATATGGGCTTTGAAAAGTTCCAACATATTCCTGGAAATGTAGAAGGCCACATTGCATGCATAGGGCTATAGAAAAGGAAGACCTTAGAAGCCTATAAGAACTTACTTCTAGCTGACCATAAGGCTATACACAAGCAGGCAGTGAAGGCTTAAAGCAGAGTTGTGAACTACCAGGCCAGGTTCCAAGTTGAAGGCATACCCCAACATGTACATAGAGCCTCTTGGCATAGACAGAGAAATTTTCAATCCAGTCACTTACGGAAATTTCTGTCTAATCATTTGTTGACCCTTTGGCTAACCAAATAAAGACTTAAGAGGCCATACATGACAAAGAATACAGACTTTACAGAATTAGTTCAGAAAATGTATTAAACAAACAACATGTGTAACAGGCAATAACAACAAACCCTGGCAATATGAGAGAATATAATTTATAGAGTTGTCATATTATATTATTTAAAATGTCTGGTTTCAGCAATAAAATAATGAGACATGCATAAAATTAAGAATTTTTGGTGCCTGCATTGGGAAAAAAAGGAATCAACAGAAACTATCTCTGAGGAATCTCAGATGTTGGTGTTAGTAGAAAATTTAAATCAACTATTTTAAATTTGTTTAAAAATCTAAAAGAAACTATTCCTAAATAAGTATTTTAGAAAAGGTATGTCTCATGAATAATGTCTCATCAATGGAATTATGAAAAGGAACCAAACAGAAATTATGGGATTAAAAATTACAATAACTGAAATAAAAATTTCACTAGAGGGTTTCAACAGCATATTTGAGGAAGAAGCAGAAGAAAGAATCAGAAAACTTGAAGATAATCAATTGAGATCCTGTCTGAGGGACAAAAAATAAACATCATAGCACTATAGGACATCATCAAGTTTGTTTGCACAATGTGCGCACAATAGAATTCTAGAATGAAAAGACAAAGAAGGGGCAGAAAGAATATCTGAAAAAGTAGTAGTCAATAATTCCCCAAATTTGATAAAAATATAATTAAGTTATATATAATACAAGAAACTCAACAAACTTCAACTAAGATAAAGTCAAAGAGATCCACACCTAAACACATTATAATCAAACTGTTGAAGAATAGAGAATCTTAAAAGTATCAAGAAGAAAATGACTCATCAAATATAAAGGAGTCTCAATAAGATTATTTATTTCTCATCAGAAACTATGGAAAGCAGAAGTCAGGGGAATGGAATGGTTTATTCAAAGAGCTGGGAAAAAGGAAAGAAAAAACAAACCTGTCAATCAAAAATTCTATACCAGAAAAATATATCAAAAATGAAAGAAAAGGTAAAACATTCCCAGATAAACAAAAACTGAAGGAGAAAGTTGGAGGACTCACAGTTCCCTATTTCAACACTTACCAAAAAGCTACAGTAACCAAAACAGTGTGGTACTATAGTATAAGGACAGACATATAGATCAGTGGGATAGAATTGAAAGTCCAGAAATAAACCCACATGTCTGTGGCCAATTTATTTTCAACAATGATGCCAAGATCATTCAATGGCATCATTCATTTTTGTCAACAAATGTCTGAGACAACTATATATCCATGTGCAAAAGAATAATTTTGTTCCCCTTCCTCACAACATATACAAAAATTTATACAAAATGAATCAAAGATCTAAATGTAAAAGCTAAAACTATAAAGTTCTTAGGAGAAAATACAAGTGTAAATCTTTGTGACCTTGGATTAGGCATGGGTTTCTTATATAAGACACCTACAGCAAAAATAACCAAAGAAAAATATATAAATTGGGCTTTATCAAAATAAAAAAGTGCTTCAAAGAACACTATTAAGAACGTGATAAGACCACCCACAGAATGAAAGAAAATGTTTTCAATTCATATACTTTATAAAAGTCTACCATCCAGAATATGTAAACAACTCTTGCAACTCAACAGTGAAAAGAAAATCCAATTAAATAATGGAAAAGGGTTTGGATAGATTCTTTTCCAAAGAAGATATGTAAATGCACAATAAACACATGAAAAGATGCTTAACATCATTAGTCAATAGATAAATGCAAATCAAAACCACTTCACACAGACTAGGATGATTATAAATTTTTTAAAAATGGAAAATAACAAGTGCTTGCAACGATGAGGAGAAATTGGAACCCTTGTACATTGTTGAAAATGTTAAAAGGTGCAGCCACTGTGGATAACAGTTTGAGGGGAATGGGGAGTGACTGTTAATGCATATGGGGTTTCTTTTTGGGGTGAGAACAATGTTGTAGAATTAGATCGTAGTTTTGATTTTTACCACCTTGTGAGTATGCTAAAATTAACCACAGAATTGTACACTTTAAAAGGGTGAATCTTAAGCTATGTAAATTGTGTCCCAATAAAAAAAATTCATATAGTAAAGATGGAAATAAAAACAGAGGAAATTTTCTGGGCAAAATAAAACAAGATGGGGCCCAGCGTGGTGGCTCACGCCTGTCATCCTATCACTCTGAGAGGCCAAGGCGGGTGGATTGCTCGAGGTCAGGAGTTCAAAACCAGCCTGAGCAAGAGCGAGACCCAGTCTCAGTAGAAATAGAAAGAAATTAATTGGCCAACTAATATAAAAAAATAAAAACAAAAACAAGATGAATGCAAGATAAGGAAAAGAAATGCAGTACAAGTTATCAGGGCTGATACCAGCAGTGATGGTATCTGTGAGTCACAGCACTCTGGCAGCCAACACAAAAAGCCACGTGATCTGTGCCAGGAGTAACATCCTCCACCAGGGGCTCTGGAGAAGTACAGCTTCTCCTGGGTTGACATTTGAGAGACATGTTTCCTATGGTTTAGGTATTTTTATCAGCTCAGAAAAATATGGTAGGATATAAGGCTGATAGTTATATCCCACAACAGTAAACATTTGAGAACTTTTCCACATGCTCCATTACTGTGCATTGTACAGCATATTCTCTAACATGTTTATTTCATTTTTTTTAATTCACTAAGTGCTTGCTGAGCCATTGCTCATTTTCTTTCTTTCTTTCTTTCTTTCTTTCTTTCTTTCTTTCTTTCTTTCTTTCTTTCTTTCTTTCTTTCTTTCTTTCTTTTTTGGTAAAATTCAAGAATTTAACTTACCTTTGAGTCCTATTTAGGAATAAGGTCTATGTTTCTATGACCAACTGTTGCCATTTTAAAAGAAATCTAAGATAATGTCCTTACCCTTTTTAAGAATGTAGTGTTTAATTTTATTTTACTTTAAAGAAAGTATTTTCTACTACTTGAGTTGCAAAGTACAGTTTTTGTACTTTGCTGATTAAAAGCATTTTAGCTTATTAAGATTCAGAAAGAAGACAGTATAAAAATGTATGCCATTTAAATGCAGGATATTATTTAATTATGAATGTACCTATATCATTAATTCATCTAAACAGTAAATATAATATTGATATGGGGCTAAAAGGCATTAAGTATTCTTGAATGTTAAATGTTCTTATTAAAAAGAGTGCTTTCCACTGTTGGGCAAAAATTTTTAATGCTTATTTTATTCAAAACACCCTATTGATAGCATATTGTACTTAAAACGATAAAGCACAAGAAGCTGAAATATCCATCAATAGTACAATAAAATCCCAGTTGATTCTGAGAGCAGGTCAGCCAAGATGAACAAATGAGTCTTGTAATTGTACATCAGAGGTCAAAAAATTAGCCCTATCAAATGAGGAGGGAGAGGAAATGCTACAGACCTAGAGGAAAGGTCATAATATTAGGACTGAATAAAAACAGTTCACTAATAGCAATTTCCTTTTATCTGCCGGCAATTGTAGAAAGTTTTTAACAAATTCTGTTAAAATGGACAAAAAGCATTTCCTGAAATAATAATTTTAAGAAAATATTATAATGTTGAGTACTCCATAGCCTGTATTGCAACTTACTTTTTTTCCAAGTAAGCATGCTGTTTTCTTGAGCATCCTGTTAGCCAAGTTTCAATTTTGGACAGGTCCTAGGAAACCCAACATGGTTAAAGCTTGAGGTAGGATGAGATGGTTAATTATAAATACATTTATACTGATAGTATTGCACTTGGAATGTGTAAAAGCTCTCTCTGAAGGTTGGTGGAGACAAAGTGTTGCAAACAAGTTTGAAATCTGTACAGACAATAGCTCAGGTGCTAATGTCTGCCCAGTGTCTTATGTTGTTGAGAATGATTCTGATACATGATCTTAAGAGAGTGTTCTGTGAATTCCAAACCTTTGCCATGGACAAAGACCCAAGTGCTACTCATTTGCAATTTCTGATTCATTTGTTCCTTGAGAGATTGGCCAAAATTAAGCCAGTGAGTAAAAGAATCAGCAATTCTACTCCTGTATCTATAGTAAATAGAAACAGACTTCCACTCATTACAAACCTCTCTCATATCAGATGGAAGATGAAACTTTTCCCACAAAGACTTAATTTGTCACTGCAAAATTGGAATAGACACTTCTACTGTGGTGAAATGTATATGGCAAACCCAAATAATTTAGGCCACAAAATACACTATGTTAGCCAGAATTATATGAGTAATCAACTTTTTCCATTTCACTCAGAACATACTGTCCTACATACACTTTATTTATTTATTGCTTGCTACAATGTAAAGGCAAAATATATTTTTACAAATAATTATTGGTTGAAATTTAAGGCAGATTATCAAAGCTTGAGTTTATTACAATGATGCTTTTTCTTTTTTTTTTTTCTCATTTTTTTTTCTTTCTTTTGCTCAAGAAACTGAAATCTATGATGCTTTTTCTTATTTAGCTGTGAACACTGAATCATCAAGCATGATTGATTTGTGCTTACCTGTATCTTCTCCTACACTTAAGTACTTATTTTCTATGTGTGCAGCTCTTCAGAACAAGATTGATAGAGGAGTAAAACAATAAGCAGCACCTGTGAGATAGACAATCACATAAAAATCTCTCCAGAATGACTCAGTTATCATTTAGCTCCCTTTCAATTTTTGGCATTAAATTGCTACTTATAAAAGGTATATAACTTCAGTTAGTAGGACAAACCATTGCTGACAACAAGCAACAAGAAAAAGGAATGCTGTGAATAAGCACATAACATAATAAAGGAAAAAAGAAAGAAAATGATAGCAGAGAGAAGTGGGGACTTGTTTCTTCTTAGAGAAAGAGGAAACACCCATTTTTGTTTTTTCTACTGTGAAAGCAGGAGAAATAACCCAGGCTAAAAAAAGAGGTGCTTTTTTGAGATGGTTTTTGCTGGGTTCCCCATAATTTTCAATATAATGGGACTAGAGTTGTACAGAAAGTTTTAGAAAGCTTTCTGTGTAGATTCATGAGGTAGTGACTTCACTGTGGCTGCAGACAAAAAAATCAACATCAATTAAACTACAGTTGACCCTTGAATAACTCGGGTTACCAACACAAACACCCCACCCCACCATAGTTGAAAATTGACATATAACTTTTGACTTCCCAAAAACTTAACCAATAGCCTATTGTTGCCTGGAAGCCTTCCCAATAACATAAACAGTCAGTTAACACATATTTTGTATGTTATATGTATTATATCCTATATTTTTACAATAAAGTAAGCTAGAGAAAAAATGTTATTAAGAACATCGTAAGGAAGAGAAAATATGTTTACTATTCATTAAGTGGATCATCAGAAAGGTCTTCATTCACCCTTGTCATCTTCAGCTTGAGTAGGCAGAGGTAAAGGAGAGGTTAGCCTTGCTGTCAGGAGTGGCAGAGGTGGAAGAAAATCTCCATATAAGTGGACCCACCCAGTTCAGATCTGTGTTGTTCAAGGGTCCACTGTACAGTCAAGTTTTGATTAGAAGATTCAGTTTCCAAACTTGATGTTAAATAGGTATTCAAATTTGGTTATAAACATTATAACTAGGTACTCAAATTTGGTTATAACATTACAAAGGATGTAAACACTCCTGGTTTAGCAGAAATAAAAGAACTATAGTGGTTTCCTAAGTTTGGTAGGGAAGAAGAAATCAATTGGGAAAAAATTCAGGAGACACGGTGGGTGTTGGCATAATAAAAGGTGTAGGCACAACATATGTGTTTTTGCGTGTATGTGTATATTTGTTCAAAAATGAGCAAATTAGCATCAGATTAGGGAAAACATGTTATATTTCCTGTTTCCCATGAGAGAGCCATTCTTTGGACATCATATTTGCTGAGGAGATTGTTTATCCCGATCCACTTCTAGTGCGTTTTTATATGACAAGTGATCAACAGTATTCATAAACTCTTAACAGCATGGAATGGAACGGACAAGACTAGGGTAACAGGACCTTTTGAATTTAGAACACATGCACATTTGTTATTTGACTTAGGTCTCCCTCTCTCTTGCTTCAAGAATTATACTTTGTGGTAGGCAATGTTCTAATTTTTTAAAAAGCATACGGTATTAATTCATCTAATTAATTGCTACGAGCTTATAAGGGCGTTACTAAAATTCTCTCCATTTGATGGATGGAAAACTGAGTCTAAGACATTAAGTAAATTGCTCAGTGTGGGGGAGGTGAAATTCCAGCCGAGGCATTCTGGCTCTGGAATCTGTACTTTCAACCAATAACGCTTTGCTTCTTTCCTTTGTTTTTATCCCTTTAAAATAAGGTTAACTATATGCAAAATAAGATGTAAACTAACGAGAGGACTGGAAAGGGTTAACTCTGAAGCCGCTCTGCGAGCTGATAAAACAAAAACAAACTAGCTAACGAAAGCCGGTAAAAGCCCCCGTAGGAAATTCAATGGGCCTCCTGTTCCTTTAAACTCTCGCTTTCGCTCCCGCTGTCACTTTACAAAGAAAGCCTCGGCAGCGGCGGGACCCCTCAGCGGCGCGCTACCTTCCACCACCCAGCGCGAGGGTCTGGGGTCCGAGGGGGCTCCTCGGACTCAGTAACTCAGCTGGCTCTGGTGTGCTTGCTCCACACCCCAACCGCGGTCAGACAAACCCTCCCGGAAGGGCGAACTGTACTTAACCCGTTAGCGCCCAGGGAGACCCTGCGGCGGCGGGCGCCCGCTCGGGCCCGGGCTGTGCAGGAATCCACCCCCTTTTCCAAGCCTCCACCCCGCGGTCGGGCGCAAAGGCGGCCCGGGAGCCAGGTGGGTGCGGGCGCCTCTGGCGGGGCTGCAGAGGGCACGAGCCGGTTGCGGGGATGGCTCCCCGGCTGCGCGGAGGTGCCGCCCCGCGCTCCCCTCCTCTCTCTCCCGGCTCGCCGCCTTTGCCAGTGCTCTGGGCCGCTGGCTGCCGGGGACGCGCGGGGCTGGAGTTGCCCTCTCACTCCCCCTTGCCGGGCTCCCCCGGCTTAATCTGTCGGCGACTCCTCTGCCAGCCCCGAGGAAAGTGCAGCCATTGGACAGGTCGGTGCTGGCTGCTGGTTTCGGGGAGGAAGGTGGGAGAAGCCTGGAGGAGCGAGGGGGAGGGCAGAGGGAGGAGGGAGGAGGGTGAAGCGGCAGATCTGGCAAATTGCGAGCTGCCTTCCCTCCCCAAAGTGTGGAGCAGGAGCGCGGGGGAGCGCGGCGACGGCGGCGCCTCCTCCGCCACCAAACTCCCAGGCTCAGCGGGGGCTTGGGGCCACCTCCTCCTTAGCCTGGAGGAACCCCCTCTCGATAGGTTTCAACCTGATTTTCTCCCCCTTTTTCTTTCTTCTTCCTCTTCCTCTTTTTTTTTTTTTTAAGCACATTTTTCCTGGCTTCAGACCTCAGACTGCTGCAGCCCGAACCTTTCCAGGGCTCTGCTCTTTGGGGCTGCCCATCCCTCCGGCTGCAAGAAAGGACGCGCGCCCAGCGTCGGGCGAAGAAAAGAAGAAAAACTTGTCGGAGGGGTTTCGCCAGCCCATAAGTCACCCCCTTCCCGCAAACCTAAACCTCCCGCCGGGGCCATCCCACGACTGAGGAAAGTTCCTTCAGAGCCAACAGCCCTCTCGGATGTGGAGGAGGCAGCAGCGCTGGCTGTGGAATTAGATCTGTTTTGAACCCAGTGGAGCGCATCGCGGGGGCTCGGAAGTCAGAGTCAGCGGGCACCGGGGCGGCGCTGCCACTGTAGGGAGCCGGCAGTTTGCGAGCCCCGGCTGCAAGTGGCCTTTCTTCCCCGCAGTTGTTGTTCAGTGTCGGGTGAGGGCTGCGAGTGTGGCAACTTGCAAAGAGAGCCCCGGAGGTCCAGAGAGGGCTGCGCTCCTGCTCGCACTCCCTTCTTCCTCTTCTCGCCTCCCCGGTGTGAAATCCCAGAGAAATTTACCGAGGCCTCCCACCAAGACCGCTGGGCAGCGCTTGGCCCTGTCGCCCCTGTTCCCAGCGGGAGCCCTAAAGAACCGGTGGCGCCGGGGAAGGACTGGCGGGGCAGGGGAGGGAGGTGGCGACGGCGGCATGGCGAGGTTCCCGAGGGCCGACCTGGCCGCTGCAGGAGTTGTGTTACTTTGCCACTTTTTAATGGACGGGTTTCTGTTCGCCGAAGGGAAGCCCGGAAACCAGATCAATGGTAAGATGCGCTTTCCCTTGTTGATTTTGTGATCAGCTGAGGACCTCACTGGCACCCCCATTCCCAGCCCACCCCCACCTCATCTGTCTGCCCTTGGGAAAGTTATTGCAGTTGCTTTCGTGTAAACTTAAGCTTCCCAAATGGGGAGAAAGGTTGACAAGACAAGGATGCTGGGGACTGGGGGCGTTCTTGAGGCTTTGGAGCGTATTTCACCTGGGCGGCAGGGGGTGATACCATTCCCCCAAGTGGGGCTCCGCTGTGAGATCAAACCTCCTTCTGTGGATACCTGCCCAGGAGCTGGCATCCCTAGGCTGTCTCCTCTCCAGCTTCTCCTCCTTCCTTGTTGCCGGATAAACTAAGCGAGTGCGTGGGGGACGTAGTGAAAGCCAGGGATCACAGGTCTCCCCTCAGCAGAAGAAAATTCCCTGTGGCAGCACCTTCCTACCCCAGGCGATCCCCACTAGTTCCCTCTCTCCAACTGGGACTAAACGGGAGCTGGAAGTGGGGCGGGGTAGGTGCGGCCAGCAGAGAGGTGGGGAGGAGGTGAGAAAGGTGGGGGCGGGCGTGCCTCTGGAGACCAACCACTGGCCCCATTGTCCTCCGCCTGCCAGTTTCGCTGACAGGCCTGAACGTGCCGTGCCGGGGGTTCCTCCTAGTGCCCTGACACTGTCCCTGCGAGGATCCCCTGCCTACGCATCCTTGCTCGGGCGGCTGCTCCAGCCAGGTGTGCGTCCTGCGAAGAGCCGCGCCCCCGGGGGGATCACCCTGCCCACTGCGAACTGGGTGCCTGCTGCCCACTTCTGCCCTTCAGTGAGGAAATGGGCAGAAAGAGATCCTGTCAGAAATTTGTGAACTCGGGTAAACTTGGAGAGGAGGTGAAATGAGCAAAAAGCACTTGGAGGGAAAAGAAAAAAGAAAACTTTCTGCTTAGGATAATCAATTTTGTCCTGTTTTGATGGTGTGTGTGTTTAATTTTGGAAGAGGGAGGATGGCAAATGATTCCCCAGAAAGTATGCATGCAGCCTCAACAGTCAAACATAAAAGTCACAGATGGAAGGTTAGGAAGGGCACCTGGGGATTCCAAGGACGGTGAATCTTGAAGGAAATTCTTGAATGAAATTTTACCAAACTGAGACCTACAAGATAATCAAAACACTATGTCTGTCCCTGGTGTAAGTTTTTATAGAGAAAGCTCAGATACTGACTCTGCTCTCCTATTTATGATTGGAGGTGTGTGTGTTGGGGAGCATGGGGGGGGCAACATGGTGACAACACTTTTAAAGCTGAGAATAAAATTCAGGGTTCCTGTGTGTTGATTTGTCTTTGTCACATATGATGGTTCTGCATTGATGGACATAGGTTGTTCTTGACTATTTATGGCAGTAAATCATACCTTCTGTTTATTCTTCTGATATATTTCATTGGTTGAAAAAAATAATACTTTTGTCTCTCTGGGAAATAACATTTAATTAAAAAGTGCAACAGTAGTTTTTATGGACATATTCATGGAATAAACAAATGCTTAAAGAAAGCAATTTACTTTATCATAAAGGAGCTTGGGAGGATGTGTGTGCCAAAATGCATCCCAAGTTGCTTAAAAAGTTCTTTGGCACAGTGAGTAAATAATACATTTACAGTAAAAAAGAAAAGAAAAGAAAGGTCAGCAAGTCTTTATTTTTCTAAACATTTTTCAGTGATAATGTTACTGAGAAAAGAAAAAAATATATATTTATGTATATACTTAATACATTTGCTATTCCTAGTTCTGAAATTGAGGATGAAATTCATCCTACTGTAAGACTGGCCAAATAATTAAGAGTCTTTGCTGTGGAGAATGTAAAATACTTAAAATGTTCAACATCAATAGACTGGTATTTTAAATGAATTCAGTATTTCTGGTGGAAATCAGCTCTAGAAACCCATATATTTACAGCATTGAGTAAAAAAGGATTAGTTTTAAATTCTTGGCAAATTTGGGGGGACTTCATTACAAACTGAAGTATCTTCTTTCCTGGACATCGATCTACATATATTTTTATGAAATAATCTTGGAATGAAATGGTCAGCTTACTGAATATATAAAAATAGCAAGGTGAAACAGAAGAAAAATTTAGTTTTCTTGTAAAATATCATATTTAAAAGTTTAATACTGGAAAAAATGTCCAACATTCTTGAAATTTGGCATGTAGCAATCAGGATTTTTATTACAGACATTTTGGCACAGAAAAAAAATCTGATTTCATAACAGGAACATTTTATTATGCATTACTTTAGTAGATGCTGCAGTTGATTATATTGCCCACCAGAGGGCAGAGAAACTGCTAATTTCTTTTATTCTTCCCTTCTCTAATGTGTCTGTGTTCTAAGAGAAGTAGTTTATGATTAGCATATTATTTATGCTTATCTTAGTTTTTTCTCTGGTTGGATATTTTTCTGTTATGCTTTCACTGGAATTAAACAATTAAGTTTGAAATATTACTAATTTGTAGAATTTGTTATGAGATTGTGCCTATTGAGATACTAGTGTAAGATTTCTCTTTGTGTATATACCTAGAGCAAAATGTTATTAACAGAGGGTTAATTCAAGTTGATATTTCCTACACAATGGACATGGATAAGATTATTGCACAAAGACAGGTTAATTATTTTTATCAAGTCATGACTTGTGAGTGCATACAAAAATTTTTTAAATTTGAAATATAAGAGTCTTTTTTCCTTTAGAGCATAGATACAGGTTGACACTTGAGGTTGGGTGAGTAAGTTTGGACCGAGACATTAGTGAATTTAGAACATTTATATTGGAGATAAGTTTTTCATTCATGGATGTATGCATAGAGGTTTGGAATTATAATCAAGATAATTTGCACATGTAAGTGTGATCTTCAGACACAGACTTTTATCAGGGAGAACATGCTTGAATAAAACTTGGTAATGGAAGATGCTAATGTGCTCCAAACAGGTTTCTTCTCTGCAAGAATCAGATACTCTTGTGCAGAGATATAGAAAGTACATGTCCTTTTCAATTAGTTGTGTCTGTGTTTTCTTTCTAAAAGCTATCTTGTATTGCAGAAGTACTGTTTTTAAAGAGGAAGGACTTGATCAACAACTGTGATCATGAGATCTTAAGTCTTCAGCTGTTTCCCTACCATGCTAAATACAGTCTCTCCCCCGTGGTCTGTAAGACCATTGCCCCGGGCCTCGCTTTCGCACCCTAGCTGTAACCAAATGAGCTCCTTTATCTTCCCTGAGTATATGCCATGTGTTACTACCTCTTTGCCATTCCTCCTGTTCTTCTTTCTTTAAGTCCATCGCCATTCATCTATCTTCTACTTTTTCTTAACGGCTTATTTCAAGTGACCCCCCTCACCCTGCCACACACAAAAGGACATGTTGTCTAAGAACCGTCAGAGCACTCTTTGCCTTCTTTAAGGCATTTGCTTGCCTGTGCTTGATATTGTAGGGTTTTCTTTTCTTTCCATTTCTACATCTCTCTCATATATTCTATTAGACCAGTCGACGCATTCTTGAGGTCAGTGTCTATTGTCATTTATTTCTGAACCTACTGTGGCATCTACCGCGTAGGCATGCAGTAGGTAGTTGTTGAACTGAACTGGATAGAACTATAGTTCAAGTTGGACTATTGATTTAAATGACATCTTGGGAGACTTTTTATAATACCCATACCAAGACTTTTTCTATCAATAAGACATAAATAAACATAGAGACTAACTTCACAGAATAATAGTTTAAAACCAAAGCATAGGATACAAAGGTCTGCCAAACTACCCTAATGCTTCTGGAGGATGCATTTTACCTTAAACCTTTTACCTTCAAGCTATTAATAGGTAGAAGTTTCAAAAAATGTGTTCTACTGCTGGTTTCTGACTGAATGTTTGCTCATGTTCTTAATCTAACATCCTTTTCTTTTATACATTTTTTATTCTTTTTTACTTTTAAATTTTTATTGTATAAATTTAAAGTGTATGACATGATTTTCTTTTCTTTTCTTTCTTTTTTTTTTAATTCCACGTAAAAGAAAGACCATGCAGCATTTGGATTTCTGTGTCTGCCTTCTTTAACTTAGCATAATGTCCCCCAGATTCATCCATGTTATTGTAAATAACAGGATCTTCTTCTTCTTTAAGGCTAAATAATACTCTATCGCATATATATCATATGTATATATCACAATTTTTTTATCCAGTCATCTGTGGATGGACACTCAGGTTATTCCCATACCTTGGCTATTGTGAATAATGCTGCAATGAACATGGGAGTGGAGATAATTTCTACGAGATACTGATTTTATTTCCTTTGGATATGTACCCAGAGGAGAGATTAATGGTAGTTCTTTCAATTTTTTGAGGAAACTACATAATGTTCTCTATATGACTGTACCAATTTACATTCCCACTGACAGTGTATAAGGGTTTCCTTTCCCCCACATCCTCACCAACATTTGTATCTATTGTCTTTTTGATAAGAGCCAAAACCATGTGGTTTTGATTTGTGTTAGTGATATTGAGCACCTTCTTCATATACCTATTGGCCATTTTTATGTCTTCTTGGGAGAAATATGCATTTAGGTTCTTTGCCCATTTTTTAAGTATGCTATTTACATTAAACCTTCTATTAATAAAACTTCCAAAAAGTTAATTTCATCATTCTCCTTAACTGTTGGTTTCTGACTGCATGTTCACACATGCTCTTTATTTAATATCTTAAAATACAGTATACATATGTATGTATGTAAATGTATATACATATATATATAGTGGCAGTGGTGGTGTTTTATTTTCAGTGAAGGAGAACACCATTAAATAGTTCTGGGTTTTTTTTTGCGAAATTGCATTTGAATTAAGCTGTGTTTAAGCCTCATGCCATTTAACTACAGTGAGAGAGGCTTTAAAAATATTGTCTCATAAAATGTGTTATGGTAGCTGTTGCAGGGAGGTACATGAGGACATTCTGCAATACATTGTGCAGTATCTGCTCCCTGAGTAGCCATGAGAAATTAAGAGAATGAGTGAGACACAGGGCGAGAGATCTTGTGTTTCAATAATAGATAACAGTTCTTTTGAACTTGTATCTTCCCAACATTATGAATAGTGGCCAGACATGTTACCTTTTAAATTTTGATTTCTCGAAAGCTCAGAGCATCATTTGTGGCCCACGCCCAACAAGTATACAAACCTTCTGGCCTACATTTTGTGTACTAGCTTACCTAGGTCTTCATCTTATCATTCCTACATTTTCTCACTTAAAATCTTACCTTGTATTTGTGTTGGATATGGGAAATAAGTAAATAAAATCAAATTGTGATAATACGTAAAGTTACTTATTATTAAGTTGCTTTTCAGCTTTCTCTTAATCTGATGAATTCCAGTCCTTTGGCTTTATTCTGAGCACATTTTTCCAAAGCTTTAATTATCTCTGTAGAGGACTCCATTCTGAGAGATCTTTCTTCACTGAGTTCACACAGGATGTCGTCCCTCACTGCCTCCCACACAATGATTCTGTTCAACTGAGGAAGTTACTCCAGAATGACAGACTAAGTAGTGATACTTTTATTAAGACAGTTTCTTCCACTATTTATTGTGTCATGTGTTGCCTGGCCAAATTCACAGAATGACAGCTGAGAAAAGAGGAGAGTATAAAATATTACACATGTGTTTATAAACAGACAGTGAACTCATTTCATATTTCTTCTTTGGTTTGTTTTTATTTTCCCTGCTTTCATTTAAAAGGTGGTAAGATATGGAATGATGGTACAGATTTGTATATTTAAGTAGAATTAGAGGTTTTGTCAGGGGCCTGTTTGGAATTAGCATAGCCTGTTAAGGATTATAGATCTGAACATCGGTCAGACACTGTGTGACCTTACTAGAAGTTCAGACTTTTAATCTCTTCCTCCAGAGACCATCCAAACAGATCTAAGCACTAGTGCTAAGCTGTCCTTTACTCTCCAAATTAAAATAGGCTATCCTCAACTGTTTCTGCTTCAGATGTTATTATAGTAGAGAGTTGCCTGTGATTTTGTCAAGAGAGGATCACAAAGGCAAAGATGCAAGCTGACTTTCATTTTACTTTTCTAGAATCTTATTTCTTAATCCTCCTCTCCCATTATTTTTCACTCATTAACTGGAAATTTTCCTTAAAATCCATATTGCTCAAGGTCTTATCCTGTAGGTAAGGTGTGTTGTTCACTGAGGCTTTGAGAATATGGAGAAAATATTAAGAATTTGCCCTGTGGAGAAACTGCATAAAAATCCAAATATTTACACGTCTATTTTGTATATTCCTTGGAGTGTCCAGCAATAGAAAAAGTCTAAATAAAGCTGATATATTCTCTTTGAGCATGATGCTTGGTAAGTACACTTTGGTTTATTTAGATTAGGATAATGTATTCTTTAGTCCATTTGGAATGTGGAACATTCAATATGCAATGATTTTTTTGGGGGGTAGTAGTAATACACATCTGTGTGTATGTATCTGCTTGTAGTAGTAGCTCCCAACTTTTCCTTTCTAAAACCATAATATGAACATCCAATAAAATAATTATTTTCTTAAAGCCTAAAAGGGAACCAAGATAGACAGAATTTATCATTTAGAATATGAAATTTACAAATAATGATGATTCTTCAAGAAGTGAAATAGTCTTTTAGGTATATTTCAGGTATAGATGATGGTGAATCTATTATACTCATTTGCTTAATTCTCTCTAAGATACAAACTTGGACTGTAGCTACGACCAACTTAATGTTCTTGGTTATTCATCTGGTGTATTTTTGTTCATTTGTTTAGTCAAAAGAGCCCCCTGATGATCTTGCAGGCACAGCTGGGAGCAAGTCTGGTATTATATCTGACTTTTCCTTTTGGCTGTCTCTTGTCTTTTTGCTGTCTTCCTTCTATACATTGAGAAAGTTTTGTATGCAAATTACATGACTGTAACCTACATTGCAAAATATTCCATTGAAAAGTGTATGTGAAATGATTTTTGATATACTAAGTCATAATCTCAGTGCATATGGGTTTCTGCTATTTAAAGAAATCCTGTCTTGAGATTAATTATTTTGCTTGTCTGTAGTTTTATGTTTAAGATTAGCTAAAGTGTATTACATGTCCATAATTGTTTCAAGAGTTAATATTTTCTCACATTAGCTATTTTAATTCTGACTATTTAGTGTTTATATAGGTCCTGGGAACATACATCTTTGAATATTTTTTTGGAATTTAGGTATTTATTATGCTATTTTCAGGAAACAAATTGAATAAGAGACACATAACTATGTCTTTGCATTTTTGTTCTTCAGTTCTTGTTTTGAGTAGAAACAGGAAGGGTCATTGAGTTTTGTTTGGTCACATTACAAAAGTTTAAAGAATATTTTAACACTTTTCTGAAACTCTGGATGCTCTGTGAGAATAAAGTTGACTTGAAAGATAAAAAATTTTCTTTTCACATTGTGGTTTGAAAGTATTCTCGCTATATTATTAAGATATTGGTCAATGTTTTATTTACATACAAAGATATTGCTCAATGTTTTATTTTCATATACTAGTTTAACATCATAGGATATTATATATCTTATGTAATATCAATTTGTACTCATTTTGATTCATAACTTGGGTTTTACATTTTTATATAGTGTTTTTAAATATTTATTTCTTTTATTCAAATTAAATGAATTTTATGAAGGCTTTTTGTTTTACATGAAGCGTGAGTAAATATAGTTCCTGTATCTGAATATCATGGTCACATTTGTTAATATGTTAAGACTTGCAAAATATTGATGGTTATGTTGTGAAACAGTTTTGGTTGAGGCTGAGTTGTGAAATAACTCATATCACTTGCTGTTTTGTTTTTAGCAGTTACATGTATTTGGGTTGGTCATAATTCTAATCAGTTGTTCCCCCACTGGTTTATTCAATTTTCCACGCATGGATAATCAGTGCTATTGTGAATATCCTTGCCTGTGTCCCTTTGTGTTCATATGCAGAAAATATTCAGCTTATATTTAGAGCTAGAATTTCTAGGTTATTTGGCTTGTGAAAGTTCTACTATAAAAGATAAATTCTGGAATAAGTCCTGCTAAGATAATGTACTTCAAAGATAAAGGGGTAAAGAAACCATAATTATCTCTACACTGATATCACAGTCTTAATTACTATAGCTTTATTATAAGTCTTAATATCTGATGGGGAGAACCTGTCCTCCTTGTTCTTGACCTTTAGAAGTTGGCTATTCCAGCAGGTTCTTTGCTTTTCTGTATCCATTTTAGAATAAACATTTCAGGGTTTGCTAAAAACTGTGTTGGGCTTTTGATTCAAATCACATTAAATCTCTGGGTCATTTTGTAAAGAATCCCCAAGCAACTGGGAGACGATGTAATTTCTTTTCTACAACATCTAATAGCCAGAACAAGTACCACAGCACTTCATAACAAATTGTTAATAGTGACTATTTGGCAGTGACCTTTTTTAGTTGAAACGGTGTCCCTAGATTGAGGGCTGGTGCTGTTTCCTTATCACATCATCAAACTAATTGTTTCTTAGGAAATACATGGGGGAATTATAGGTTAATCAAAATGAACAACTCAACTAGAAGAAGGAATGTTAATACCTCACTTCTTAGGAACCACCACAAAGGAGGGGTGAGTTCCAGGCAAATAACACGTGGAAAATGATGACAATTTTACAGCGTGCCTGTTAGTACCCTATCTCTGGACCAGCAGAGTTCCAACTAAGACTTTGTTTTAAGTTTGCTATGTCTTAAGTAACAGCTCTGGTGAGAATGATAAAGTCCCCAGGATTTAGGATTCACCTTAATGTTTGTTCATTAGCTAATTAATTTCAATATCATTGGAGATTTACACTGAAAGAGAGTATACTTTACAAATTGCTACCATTCTAAAGGTAATGGAATTTATGACTTTATTTAGACTATGGGCATTTATATATTAGGGTTTATAATTTGCTTTACTTGAAAATCCAAACTTCACCTCCATATCAGCACAGTTTATGACTAGCTATTGCTTGGAACTCATGCATAGTGATCTGAGTATTTTTTAATCAGGGGTGAATAGACAAGCCAGGCAGCCTGTTTTATTTCTTTGTTGTTTAGCCTTCATTATCTTTTTAACATCTGTTATTCATTTCAGATATTTTTAAAAACAAGCATGATTTAAAGTCATTCTGCAGATGATAGTCTCATTGTCTGGACATTGCAAAACAGCTCTAAGCAGGAAACCAAACTGGTGCAATCTCAGTTTTGTCAAGCTGTTTTTAGAAGAGAGGTTTGTAAACTAGACACAGCCAATAAGGAGATGACTTTTTAAAAACTGAGCTCTGACGTTTGACTTCAGATGACTTTTCTCCATCCCCAGTTCTGTTATCCTGGCTCCAGCAGGCCACTGGCCTTTCTATCCTGCGGCAACTTCCCATTTTGCCTCCAAAATCTTCATTCCAGCCAGAAAGATCATTCTAAAATGCAGATCTGGCTATGTCACTTTTCTGTTGGAAATGCTCTCATGCCTTCTTGTTGCTTTCATGCTGAGCCTGGTCCTGGTTTATCCTTCCAGGTTCAAGTTCATCACTTCCTTCTCTTCCCCAGGTTTTCCATACACTGTCTCTCCTCAGAAATTCTTCACATACCTCTTTTTTGGCTGTTTGTCCTACAGGTCTCTCTCAGCTTAGATTTGGTTTTTGGTAAAGTGGATTTTTTTCCAGCATTTCTTCCCCAGAACCAAGTCTGAGATGGGTGACTCACCAAAGGACACCCCACCCATCTTCATCATATCACTTAACATCAATAGTGTTATCACTTGTGCCTGCACTTAACTGTGTAAACTGCCAGATATTGGAGACCTTCTGTGACTGACTGATGTCCATTGCATCCCTAAGTATAGGACGCTCTCTTTGAAAATTTGTTGACGGGATCGTGTTAGTATTCCGTTTATATGATGGTGCTGTATTTGCTCAGATTTATCACTCATACAAAGAGTCCTGTTGATGCATTCCTTCTACATATTTCTTTGGGGTAATATTTCTAAATCATAATTTCTATAATATGATATGCTAGGTTTAAATATCAATGGCAAAAAAATGTGTGGACAAGCCAGGGATTGATTGACTACACAGTAATGGAATTTGTTGTATGCATTTGTGAAGAATTGAGAATTCGATTTACAAAGAATGGTTTACGAATGGTCCAGTCATACACTAAGACAGGAAGAACTGAGAAAGGATACTTTAACTGGTCTTATCAAAAGTAGTTTTAAATTTTGTAGCTTTGTAAATTTGAGTAACATTTCAAAGACCACAAAAGGACAAGATTTTAATCCTTTGTAATGATTTCTAACCCAGCAACTTAAATTGTCTGATAAAATATTAAAATTAGTTAATTTGCCTCTCTGGAGACAATTCCATAGTTAAAAAGGATATATGGATAAACAATGAATGAAATAGAAATTAGAGATAGAGCCATGAGATTTGCATAATCAGCTTTCCAGGTGTCTCAAAGGGAAAGATTCAAACTGGGAAATACTCCCTGGTATTAGATATTTAAGAGATTTTCAGATACAGATCATTGGGCAGCCTTTTAAGCACTGTTTTCCACAAAAAATATAAAAGATCTCTTACTACTGCACTCAGGGATGTGAGTTAACACTTTCCCAGGTCTTAATGTGATTCACTTGCCCGAGTTTACATCCGATTAGATCAGCATGCTTCTTGTACTCAATGATTTGTTTCTGTTATGTTAAGAACACATTTTTCTCACCCTTATCTTTATATTTATTATTTTTCCTGCAAAATCTTCCAGGGTTCTTCCTATTTTGCATACTTACTATATGTTTTCAACATCCGATATATATATATATATATATATATATATATATATATATATATATATATATATATATGGAGGTCTCCCCATGTTGCCCAGGCTGGTTTTGAACTCCTGACTTCAAGCAATCCTCTTGCCTCAGCCTCACAAGTACCTCAAATGACAGGCGTGAGCCACCGTGAACAGCCAACATCTGATATTTTTATCTGCTTAGTATCTCTTTCCCACTCCTTACTCTCCCACCGTTTAGGGGTGTCCTCTCCCCACTCTGTCATTCTTCTGAGCCTCTTATCATGGCGGCATATTTCCCCACACAGTTCAGCAGGTGTCCCAAAGAGAGCCACTCGTAATACGCCTTTCCCTTGAACTTCCGGCCAATTAGTCCTTCTCTAACTGTTACCTACATATTCTGGAAGAGAGAAGGTCTGGGTTTTTGTTTGTTTTTTTATCTTTTGGGGATTGCTGCATTGGGAAGATAAAAATCTAAAGCCATATATAGGCAATCTGGGACTTCCCAATAGCATAAACCAGAAAATTCCAATTTTGAGTTAAGATTGGTTACTTGCCAGTGATTGCAATTTGTATAATATCGTGATTTGTATAATTATTTAATCAGGGACTATCCCCCCTACTAAATTGTAAGATCTGTGAGGGTAGGAACCATGTTTGTTTTACTCCCACTTTTTTGTTTTCTTGGCATTTTTTATAGTGCTTTGTATATAGATGGCACTCAATAATTACTTATTAAATGAATTTTCTGCATACATTCATTTGGTAGAGTGTCATCTCAGTGACCATTAAAATGATTCAAGTCTCAGACATCAGGTGAGATTCATCAGACAAGTCTAAAGTTGTGACTGTGATAACTCTTGCTTTGCTGTTGGTTTTCTTAGGTAATCTTTTTTGTCCCCTAATTTTGCACATTAAATTCTCTTACTTGGGTCTTACTTTTCAATATTACTTTGTGTTTAATTTGGTGTCTTCTTTTATTTTGACGTGGAGTTCCTATCATCATTTTATTTTTTCCTGTGGGTATAGATAAATTTTCCAGGCAGTAGAACACAATGAACAAAAAAACTTTACTCTTTAATGAAGGACACACACCATGGTTTTTGTTAGTCCATTAATCTACCCCTAAAAGAAAGAGGCAAAAAAAAAAAACAAAAACAAATACCAAAAACCGTGTCATAGCTGCTCTATAGGTAATGCTTACTCATTGTATTTATTTAATATTTTTGTTGATTGGTATTTTTCAGATCATTAAACGTATAAACTATACTTCAGATATGGCACCTAGCACATAGTAGGCTCTCAATTTTAAAATTGTTGGCTTATTGAAAAAAGGCCCACAACAGTCTATTTTGCTTCTAATAAATGCAATGACTCATTCCTCCATCCATTCATTTATTCAATATGTAATCACTGCTTTTGAAAAACGGATGGATGAATGAATCCATGCATTTATTAGAAGTAAAATCGGCTGTTGCAGGTTAGTTGGAAACCTAGCTATTCTATCTCATATTCTTTATATATAAGTTGAAGAGTGCCATATGTTATATATTTATGTGTGATATATGCTTAAAATATATGACATTTCATGATATCATTTGAAATTTCTTTATAAACTTCAATTCACCTAAATTTTATATTAGTTAACCTTTTCCTACACCAGGACAATTTCAGTTGGAAGATATTTCTATTTCAATTTAATTTCCTAATTCACTGTGAGATACAAAAGACATGGTTTCTATACTTAAGGGATGTGATCTACCAGGGAATATAGTGTGTATATAACGTGAGTGTAGCGCAAGGGATTCTAGCAGCACGACTATAGTGCAGGAAACAAGCCAATACTGCTGGGGTCATGACAAGGCCAGGGAAGAGTCTGGCAGGAGAGTGAGTGGTGGGAAAAGCTTTCCAAGGACGATAACATAACAATTGTCAGTGTTTGCTAAATGGATGCTTTTGATGCCAGACATGCTTTTATCCAAACCTTGGCTCTGCCATTTGACCTTGGGCAAAAGTATTAGTATTAATACCTGAACCTCCATTTCTTTTTTCTTTTTTTCTTTCTTTCTTAATTTATTAGAGATGGGGTCCCGCTCTGTCACCCAGGCTGGAGTGCAGTAGCTATTCACAGGCATCTTCACAGCTCACTGCAACCTCAAACTCCTGAGATCAATCTATCCTCTGGCCTCAGCCTCCCAAGTAGCTGGGACTACAGATGCACATCCCCATGCTTGGCTAATTTTTATTTTTTAAATTTTTTGTAGAGATGGGGGTCTCCTGGCCTCAAGCAATCCTCCCACCTTGGCCTCCCAAAGTGCTGAGATTATAGGCATGAGCCACCATGCCTGGACCATTTCTTTACCTGAGACCTAAACAATCACCTATCTGTCCCACAGTAGTAACTGCTGTGAAAAATTTCTGTTCTCAAAAGGTTTGGGTGGCTTTCAGTAGAAAAATAAGGAAGTTAGAAGTGGGAAGTCATAGTTATGGATGTATCCATACTTCAAAGTGCCAGAGATAAACCATATTATCTTTGGTTTAGTAGTAATTATGTGCAGTGGTGCTGTTGTATTACTAGGTTTAGGAAACATTCAGCCCAATAAGAGCCTTTGATGGCCATGGGAACATTAAATTGCAGGCAGCAATATCTCAGACTGCTGACTGCACCTCCAGCAGGCTCTGGCCTGCATGACTGCATCCTGGAATGCAAAGCGTTTCGTATTCACAATCCTCTCCCTCGTTCATTGATAGCCTGGGGCAAGATTTGGACTTGAAGAACACTATTCCAATAAAACGTGCATTAAAAGAACACTCAAAGAATTATTTTTTAACAAACTTGTGTTGTGTAAAATTAGATGAGGCTCCCAGAAACAGTTTTCTTTTCTTGCCATGGGCTGAGAAATTCTGCTGTGTCATCTACTTTGAAGCAAGAAAATAATACTTTGACCTTCTTAATTTACTCGCTTCTAAGCATAAGTAAACTGCCTTAGGAGATTACACAACTCCTTGGATGACAAGTTAACTTTTTTGGAGAAATGATGCTCTGTTTATAAAGAGATCCAAAATGCTACTTATGTCTTAGTGAATTTATCTAAAAAGGTAAGCAATATATGTGTAAGAATGAGACAGCTGTCCTAAGATTTCATTAATGAATGGAAGAAATGTCAAAATAAAAAATACAAATCTTTAAAAATCCAGAATTTCCTGAGCATTTCATATTTTGCATTTTTTTCTGGAACTCTACGGAGGCCTTTAGTGTTTCAGTTGAGGCCAGCCCTCTATTTGTGGGCAATAGAGGTGCATGTCTTTATGGTGTCATTTGAGAGCAATGGACCAACACCTTGTTCTTACACTAATGTTTCCTACACTAATGTGTCAGTGATCGTAAATGTGTAGAGTCATTTATTTGGGTTTAGGTAATAGATCTCGGAAAATGTGAAATATCACAAAGTGGAGGAATGGTCATGCACATCTTTTCTATTTGAAACATGGGGAAGAACAGGTATGCAGAAAGATACAGTGTCCAGGTTCAAACAGACTGCAAAAGGAAGCCCTTGGCAGGTTCCCTGGTTAGACCAAGAACCACAAGAAGTCACTGAGAGAGAGTTTATGTGTGTGTGTTTGCGTGTGTCTGTGTGTGTGTGTGTGTGTGTGAGAGAGAGAGAGAGAGAGAGAGAGAGAGAGAGAAGGGGCAGGAATTAACAAAGACAGAAGAACAGGGGTACCAAATGTACCAGAAAGTGCTGAAAGAGAACTGCTAAAACAGAGGTAGGTGGCTCTGAGGACAGAACAAATATACCATTTGCAGCCCTATGCGTATAGCACCTGTGGTACCATTTTAGTACATGTAGGCTAATATATTGTTTATTAATATTATCAGAAGTTAATCGAATTTTTCAAGATATTAAAATTATCCTATTGGATTAACCTATAAACTGGAAGAAATTGGCTCAATATATGATTATTTCAAAGTAACTGAAATGACTGAATTAAATTGAAATTAGTATGCTATTAACTTTGGGTTGCTGGTGAAGTTTAGTTCTTAGAAGAATTATTCATTCATTTGACAAACATTTGCTACCTCACGGTCTCTGGGGGAACTGCCGTTGCCTGTTTGGCAGGAACAGATGCAGGACTAGAGAGGGCCTTGCACACCTAGTTGGCGGTTGAACTCTCTCCTGAAGGTGACAACTGGCCAGTGACAGGTTTTTGTCAGCTGGGTAAGAAACTCAAATGGGCTCTTAGAAAAGTCTCTCTAGCAGTGGTATGACAGACCAAACTAGGAACTGCTGGATTAATCAAGATGGAAGGTGATGAAGGCTTCAAATTAGAGGAGGAAGCCTAAGAGAATTCCCAAATTCCCCAGGCGCTTTAGGGAATAGAAATGAGCCTTAGACTTGCTGAGTACTGAGATGCGTATTGCACATCTCAGGGGAGACACCAACTCTACCAGGACTGGGGCTCAGAAGGGAGTTCTTGGATGAGATCAAGATATCAAATCATCAATATGTAAGTGATGGTGGAAACCAGCCATGGAACAGGAATAGTCAGAGGAGCAGAGGGTCAAGATCAGAGTCCTAGAGAGGTAGTCTGGGGAGAGTAAACTGAGTAAGGGTCCTAGGAGGGAAAACTAGGAGGAGTGACCCAGAGAGGGAGGCAGATGGGGAAGAGGAACAGCAGAATCACTAGGGCTGGTCTGGGAATTCAGTAAGATGGTTTTAGTGGAGGAATGGGGGGGGCAGGTGGCTGGTGCCAGATTGCGATAGGTCAGTAATGAAGGGAAGAGGAGGAAGTAGTGATGTGGATGACATGTCTTTCTTTTAAAAAAGAAAGCTGGGGAAGAAATGGTGGAGAGAAAGTGGCAGAGGGGATCACAGGGACAGGAGGGAGCTTTGCTAGATCAGAAGAGTTGAGCCCGTTGATAGGAGTGGGGAGGCAGCCAGTTAGAGGCCAAGGTGATCTGGGAAGCTTACCTATGCTACAAACACAAGATACTGTGTTAGGATCGTTGTCTCAAAAAAAATGATCCCAGCCCTCTGAAAATGAAACTGAACTTTAAGAAGGCTTTCTTTTATCACATGTAAGAATATTGCCATGACAGCTAATAAAAATTTAATTAAGACTTAGATGATATCACATTTTATGTAACCTGAAATCATTAAATCCATGAAATTTCTCAAATAAAGTTTGTTGGAAAGAGAATCTCGTCTTCAGAAGGAAAATCTCATCTGCTGCAGGAAAAATGAATAAATTTCATTTATTTTATCAGTGAAGTCTGAGCTACAAAATGGTTGTAACAGGATAAAGAAATAATAGCTGCATCAGACAAAAGAGTTTTTAAAATATTTAGTTTCGACCATTTTTTGAAGCCAGTATTACACCCAGAAGGAAAGGCAGTGATGACTTCATTATTCTTTTACCAATAAGGAGATCAGGAGTTAAAATAATAAACAGAGGTGAGAGGGTTTTTTTTCCTCACTGCCATTAATTTTTATGGCTGCTGTGAAGGTGAATTTTTATAATGATTAAAACAGTGCATGGCACATAGTAGGTGCTCAATAAATATGTGAACTATGAATTTTCTAACCTTTATTTGTATTTAAGGAATCAAGGAAGAAAAGGTCAAAGTACTCTTTCATAAAAACCTTGGAACTGTCTTCTCACTAAAAAACTATAAACTCTTATAAAAAAGGTATTGTTTATTTTCTCCCAGTATTGCCTTCTAGGTGAGTTGGAGTTTTCATCAACAGTTGTTTTATAAAAGCGTCTGAGGACTAAAAGGGATGATTGTTACCATGTGTAATGTGCTACCCAGCAACACATTCCTGACCAGGTTGAAGTCAAAAAAAATTTGAACAAGTAAAAGATCAAGCTTATGCAAGTTTGAAATTAAAAACAAGAACAGAAGTTAAAACTAATAAACTCTTCTTATCTGTAGGTTACCTTTCAGGATAGATTATAAGGTTGTTTCTCTTAGTAATTGGAACATTGCTGTTTGTCCTCAGTGTGTGTGTTTGAGTGTGTGAGTATATGTATGTGTGTGTGTGTGTGTGTCGGTGTGTTGGTAGACAGGCAGGGATAAATGAATGAGTTGGGAAGAAAGTAAAAGATGAAAAAAATGATATGGCTTAGGTCAGGTTCTGATAATTTTACAATATTTATAGAAGAACAATAAGGTAGTTACGTAGTTTGTGCTTTCTTAAATGATCTGTGCTATTTTAACTTTGTAATGCATTGCAAACACCAAAACAATAGCATGCAAAATTAATGAATTTTGTCTTATAAGACATGCAGAAATGCTAACATAGAATATAAATGTGCATTGGTCTACAGTGATCGCTCAGCTTGTAACTGAACTTGTTAGGTCATTTATCATTGTTTGTCTATGTAAATTGCTTTGTCAGATGCTTCCACATAAATCAGAAACACAGGCCTCTTCTTTTTGTTTTTGTTTAGTTTATTTCTTATTAATTTAATACTCTTAATTGTTAACTTGACAAGATATTACTAAAAAAGCACTAGCTTAAAACCATTTTCTCTTTCTATTGCTTGCATTTTGATGAAACAATAAGAAAAAAATAGTTATAATACAATGAATTCTATAACTTTTTAAAAATTAAAACTTCCAGGCTCTAGATACACACTTATATTTCTAGAATAGATAATATAATGCTTTGTTTACATATAAAAGAATAAAATAGCATACGTTTTTAATATTTTCTTATTTTTAACTTTAACTCTATAATGTTTCTCAGTATGTGATAAAGATTACAACATTTGAAATCTGTAATAAAGTGTATTTAAGTCCCAGTAAAATAGATAAACCACTTTGTTAGTCTCCTTAAATTTATGAAGGTGTTGAAACGATTTTGAAAAGTGTAAGCTCAGATGAACTTAAGTCAATTATTCAGTCCTATAGAACAGGGATTGAAATATTAGTCTAGTATGAAAGTCACTACCAGAAGGCCCTCTATGAGGTCTTTTCATATTTCTTTGCCTTTTCCTGAGTTCCTGAGTGTATCATGTGCACCTGTTAATCTGACAGTCAGTTATACAGTGCATTTTTTAATTGCTTTGTTTGTTAACTCTTGTCTCAAGAGATTATGTGCCATTTTGAGAGGAGGAAAACTGGCATTGAGTCCAGTGGCCACTTGTGTACTGATTTACCTTTTTTGACCCTGGAAGATAGGGAACTTGGCCCCTTTCCCTTTCCAACAAAAGTAGTTTTGGGGGAAAGCGTTAACTGTGTGGCTGTCTTTTGGTTGGCTGCTGCTGTTTCCTTCTCTTGTTCTACCTGTAGGCACTCTTGTGAGGGGCGGAAGCGTCTCGTCATGCTATGTTCTGGGTCGCAGATGGGAGCAAGATTCTAACTTTTGCCCCAAGCTACACAGTGTGCTGACTGGTAGCAGAAACTTAGTAGTCAGACAGACCTGGGTTTCAACTCAGCCCTGGCACTGCTTGGGTGTATCTTTGGAGCCACTGCTTCGCTGTCCTTCATGCTAGTTTATTTCATTAATGCACCAAAGGGCTGTTGGAAGATTTAGATGAATAACATATGTAGACCACTAATTTTTGATATAAGCCACAACTACAATGATAATGATAACAGAAACAAATAATAGCATTTACTTTAATAATGTGAGGACTGTTGTCAGCACATGAGAGAAACTCAACTTACACTAGCTTAACGTAAACAGGGAATTTGGAGGGAAAGCCTCACAGAGTTCAAGAAAAACAATATGGCTGGGCCTCAGGGACAGGGGTCCCAGTAGAGTCTTTCTCCACTTCTCATTTCTGCACCTGTCTGTGCCTTTCTACAGGTTCCTCTACTTTGCTGGTCCACATGGCAGGAAACATAATTATCAATACTTTTCTCCTCAGGCGTCAGCTCCTCCCCAAGAAGGGCTTAGCCTGACAAACCCCTAGTCTGGAGTTCAAAAATCCTGTCAAAAGCCTTCACTGTCCACCTCAGGACCAGGGCACTGTGGCCATGAGGGGAGGTTCCACTAAACCCTAACTTTGTACGGAATAAAGTAAATCATGGTGCTTCTTTGCTTAAAGCCTTCCAGTGACTTTCCATTGAAATAAGTATAAAATCTGATTTCTTTTCCATGCCCTACAAGGCCCTGTGTAAACAGGCCTCTCCGTGCCTACCTCTTAGACCCCTTCACGAACCACAGATGTTTATTGTTTGCTTTCTCTCTCTCAGGCTATGACCCCCATTCTGAGCTTCCTTCTGTTTCCTGCTTATTACTCAGGTCTCAGCTGACATGTCATCTTTTCATAATGGGGCCCTGCCAACTGCCCAGTAGACAGTAGCCACTCTCTGAAATTACCTTTATTTAAAAAAAAAAAGAAAGTAATTTTGTTTCATTATCTTTTCCACAAATTATCTCCTTAGCTGCCATTAGTTGGATCCCAGCCCCAGCTTGGCAAACTGCAGCTTCTCCACCTATATTTTTGCAGCAGTAATCTCTCTTCTTGCAAACATGCACGTGGAGTTGGGGTTGGGATTATGGACTGTTCCAGTTCCAGAAGACGAGGTGATAGGTAGGCTAAACAAAGGGGCCACTACCCACTCACACGGTACTTTAACTCTACAAAGCCTTTTGCAATATTACTATCTTATTTAATCTTCACACTGATCCATAGTCTTTTACCAATATGGAAATAGAGGTTCTAGGAGATGAAGCAACTTGTCCAAGATTACACAGATAGTGAGAACAGATAGTGAACCTACAACTCCAAAATTCAAATCTGATTTTCTGCCATGCCACAGATAATTATGCAGTGAACTTTTTCTCTGATCTAACCTTTTCCAATTATTTATATAAATGAATATTCTCGATCATAGTCGAATAAGAAATTCTATCCTTGATTCTATATATACCTAACTGAACTTTACTAATTTATACTGGATTAGCATTATAAAACCAATAGCTTGCACCATTTTACTTTGTTTGTTTTTAATATAAACAGGGTTTTGCTCTGTCACTCAGGCTGGAGTGCAGTGGTACAATCATATAACCTCAAACTCCTGGGCTCAAGTGATCCTCCTGCCTCAGCCAAACAAATAGGTGGTACAGGCACATGCCCACATGCCTGACTAATTTTTAAAAAAAGTTTCTGTAGAGACAGGGTCTCACAATATTGTCCAGGCTGGTGTCGAACTTCTGGTTTCAAACAATCCTCCTGCCTTGGCCTCCCAAAGTGCTGGGATTACCAGCCTTGTACCATTTACTTTTAAAACCTTGTGTTCAGGAGTATGGGTAAGTTTTTATTCCAAAGGAGCCTTTTCCAATAAAGAGATTAATTATGACATTAATTGAAATTATTATTCATTAAAGATACTGGTTGTATTTGGGTTAGTATTTAATAAAAAATCAATCAGTAAAAAAATGTTTATTTTTCATATGTAGTTTTTGCTTTATGAATTTAGTAGTTTTCTTGCAAAGGATCTTCATATCCAGGATGGATAGCAAAAACCAGTTACCTCTAGAAAACATAAAAACATTCACTCTAAGAAGTAGTTTAACTATTAACTACATAATTCATACTTTGTATTAATATATGTTGCATTTAGCACTGGTGACATTTTTGTTATCATGTCTTTCTATTTTAGAAATGAGTATAAAGGTGTACACAATTGTAGCTTGTTCAAACAGTTCCACTTGAATTATACTTCATTGAATTTATTTTCATGGTCACTTTATAATTAGAATTGAGGATAAATAAGTGTAATATAATTGCTGATTTTAACAATCCAATGCTTGATTTGATAAGTGGTGACAAATGCAGTCTGGATTGTGGAGATCATTGGTGAATTTGGGTGACCCTTGATGTTATAAATTTAAGCTTCAGCTTCTGATAAGCAGTGCTTAAGATCCCTGCTCTGCTACTTTCAGCTTAGAGACACAGAAGGGTCTAGAAAGATCTGGCCTGGGTTTAATTCTCTTTCCCACAAATTACTGATTCTGTGATCCTGGGAAATTGCTTTACCCCCAGTTCCTTGATTTTGTCATCTATAAAATTGAATGATAATGCTCACTTCACAAGATTTTATATAAAATATGGAAAACTCTTAGTACTTGGTCTGGGGCATAGACTGCATTCATTAATATAGCCGTTATTTGCTTATTAAATAGATATTACATATTCAACAGAGATTCACATGTATAGTATATAGTTTTCAAAATGTAGACTTTGGACAACATCCATTCACTTTTTGCTGCAACTTGAGGTTAAATATGTATCGACACCTTTTGATAATAAAGGTTTAGCCAATATTTACCTGCTTTCATTGATTTAAAAATAGCCATTTAGATCTTCAAAAAATCTAAAATTTCATGGGGTTTGAGTTTCTTAGGCCATAGAGTTTTTTTTTTTTAAATCACTTGATAGGGAATAATAATTGAAATTAAAAACTAAATTTAACTACATTTTTGTGTAATGTTACTGGAAGGCTAAAGAATTTGCTCACAACCCTACTTTCATTTTCTGATGAATTGATTACCTACAGATATTTTTCCTTTGCTAAAATCTATCTTGGAAATGCCAAGAGTTGGCAATGCATTTGGGACTGACAGTTAGTAGGTATATATAATTGTGAATTGCTAAAAATTTTTTTCAGAAAAGGAATCTGTTAGGATTAATACTAAAAGAAAAACTATGTCCATTTGACTGCAGAGAAGGGAGGAGATTGACATTAACCAAAAACTCAAGAGTGTAAGCTTTAGATAAATATGCAGCTTTCCAATGATATTACAAAACTTTCATAGCTGGAGGATTTAGAAGCTATGTGGTCCAATCTCTTCATACGAATACAACCCAGGAAGTTTATATGACTTTCCAAGGTCACAACCCTAGCAGTGGTGGCAAGATCAGAACTAGAATGCTCTATCCATCTTATCACGATTAAGTTAAATGTATCGTTATAACCAAGCAAGTTAACAGGTCCAAGACACAGTACCTTGAATAATAAGCTTTCATAACAAAAAGGTAATAGAAATATGATTTGTTAACTAATTGCACATTCTTATGCCTTGAGCAACAATATATACGTTTTATTCCTATTTCATAAAAGAACTCCTAATTTATAAGTCCTCATAAAAATTATCAAAAATATATTATTATGAAAATAGGGTAAGGACTGGCTTACCCTCGTTATTTTAATATATATCATATGCATGATATTAGATGGTTGAAGAGAATTTGGTGAAGTGAGGAGTGGCTATAATTGGTATAGCATTTCGTTTTTGTTTTGGAGAAGATTGAACATTACTGATTAGATATATACTATTCATGTCATTGCTATTATCAAAGAACTGATTGTGACAGTGAAACAGATGTCAGAAAGCAATTATACTAATAACAACACGATTACTGCCACCAATTTAACTCTAGAAACCTGCCTAGAATCCTTATGAAGCAAATAATTTTCCTCAGCTGTTTAGAATAGGCGCTGATCTGTGTCCTTTACTCATCACAATTTAAAAGAAAATGGCATTTAAGCATTTTTGATTAGACATACCATGTAACATCAGCTTTCAAATTCTTCTCTTTAAATCTTACATCTTTTTTAAAGCAATTTAATTACTTTTCAAAGCTTACTTCCACAGATGTAGGCTTGTTTCTTCAATTGTTTGTATTTATTTGACCTTGATCGAAATGTGTGCATGATGATTAAAAAATCAGCCCCTGCTCATTCTTTATTTTTTAAGTAACACTTTTTTCTACCTTGTTATTCAGTGTCTCTTTTGGCTTTCTACCTTTTTCACTAAATTACAGCATTTCGGTTTTAATATTTAATGCTTTTCCTTATTACTTCTAAGTTATAAAGGCAATCTTGCTAATTATAGATATTTTAAAAATATAAAACAGTATATAGAAGAAAAATCTTGCTTACCATTCAGTGGTGAGAAATGATCATTGTTTGAATGTCACATGTCTTTTTTTGTTTTCTTTAATTCCTATCTATCTCTGTATCTCTCTTTCATCTGTCTCCCATCTACTCTGGTTCTGCCAGTTACTAGCTGTGACGTCAGACAACTAGACTTCTGTGCCTTCCTTTCTTCATTTGTAAAATGCAAATAATAACAATCCCTATCTCTTAGAGTGACTTTGAGGATTAAATGAGTTAATTCATGTAAAGTGGCTAGCAGAGTGCCTGACATAGAAAACTTTCAATAAATGCTAATGACTTTTTTCCTGCATTGCTCATTTATAGAGTATTTGCCTGTGCTATTGTAATAGTATGTATGTTATAAAATACAAAGTAGAAATGAAAATAAGACACCCCAGTGGGTGGTGCTCCATCTCCTACATTAAAGAAAGGATGTTGAAATTTTTCAAGGAGGAAAATGATAATATTTACAGATATGTACAGATGACTATCTCACAGTAATTTACTTTGAGGTGTTAGATTTGGGGTAGGAATCTGAAGTCATTTTGAAAACTTGGTACTCTCTAAGTGCTATATGTTCTTTTACTGAATAAGGACAATTATTTAAGGGCATCTTAGAATGTTTTAGTTTGAGGTGTCTAAAATAATGTCAGGTGTATAGTAATGGGTTTAAATGCTGGGAATACATTTTTAGGGTTCAGCTAAACTTACCCATTTCCCACCCCTGCCCTTTCATAAGAAGCGTCCTGACACTTGCAGCTCCCAATGTCCTTGCTCTCTCTGGATTTATCTCCTGTACAACCCACTTAAACTTTGATCATTTAACCATCTTATTCTCTCACGTGTGCTAGTCACAGCATAATGAACATCTTTAATAAATGACACTCATGCAGAGTTCAACTCAGAGAAACGTAAACCCAAAGCCTAAAGATTATCTGCAAAACCTAACCCAATAAGAAGTTTTTATCTTGCTGGGCAAGGTGAATTTCAAAGTAGCTAATTACATTGCAAGTTTAGAAGAGACCATAGATCCAAACCTGTGGGTGGGGGCTTCCTCATATATGGGTCAACAAATATCCTCCTCTCATTTGTGTATTCTGGCTAATATATGCCGTACATAATGCCCTTTTTTCTTTGCTGCATAAAGGCTTTTCATCTTCTGATATCATGTTTATATTATGTGATCTAAATAAATCTGATAGAAGTAACTAAAAAAAATGGTAATGAAGAGCAGAGTTACAAGTGTATTACGTGTTTTTTAGGTAATTTTCCCAAATAGCTTCACTTTAAAAAGTATTTTTATTCTGTATTTATTCTGCTCCTTCTTAGTCATGCTTTTAACTTATATTACCTTTTTTTCCTATAAAATTTAGTGAAACCCTAATGTCTATGCAATTGTGTATTCTATCTGCCATGGTTAGAGAGTTTTGGTTTCCCAACAAAGTTGTTTTAGATCATATTTAGCACAATTTATGAATATTGTTTGAAAATAAAGTGTTTACCTGCATTTTAAAGGATAACAATTGCAGTTGAATACTGATTATGTTTGACACTTTAAAGCCAACGTATTCATTTGATAATTATTTAATACTTTATCCTCACGTTCTTTCTTTGAAAAGTTTCTTTTGGGTTTCCAAAGAAGCAGTCATTGTTATGTTAGTATTTTTCCAAAAGAACTCTATCTATGGGTACCACTGGGAACTAATGGCCGTATTAAGATATTTTCTAGTGAAGAAGAAAATCAAAGAAAGAATGATAAAAATTGGAAAACAAAAGAAATAGAAAGTTTGGGGGAAAATAATTAAAGAATGGATAGGGCCAAAAGGCAATAAATTTGTATATGTAGAAGATAGTGGTCCCAATATCCATTACCTAAATTTCTCTCTTCTAGAATCTTTTCAGACATGACTGTGAAGAGCAAAAGCATGATTTGTTGAGGGATAAATCTGATTCTTAGTGGTGAAACTGATTCTTAAGTCTTACCTATGACTTAAGGTCATAGCTTATTTTGTAAATTTGCTCTTGAATCAGTGGAGAGGGAATTCAAGTCAAAATTACTAACCAAAAACCTGAATTAAATTTTTAAACTGTGCATTTTCATGGGTGCTAGCTGAAGTCTATGCATGACTAAGACTAGTTAGAATTTAGTGACTGACTGGCTTTGGCTAACTTTGTCACACTATCTAACCTTATACTCACGAATATAGGAGGATCTCATTTCTCAAAGGATGTAGGAATGTGGGATTTTCTAATGATGTTTTGAGGTCATATAAAAGGTCATTTATGACATTCACAATTCACGTGGACATTAAAACCAGGAATATAGCCCCAGTCCTGTTTTTTTTTTTCAATATTTTCAGAATCTAATTTTACAAGAAAATGTCTTGCTTTGGTTATGCTGGCTATTCATTTGTTACGTGGAGCACTTGCTGGGACATAAGACACGTTCTTCCTTAGCAAGACGGCTGGTCCCAGATGTGGTTCTCATGGTGAGTTGCCTGCTCTCAATATGTGGGGCAAAAGTCATTTCACTTTTCTGCTGACCACATTTCCTGTCTGTATAAGAAGACACTTGCACCAGGTCTGAATTCCTCAACAGGTGTGCCATAGCCCAAAGGTTTCATGGATGTGTTGACAAATTGAAATAAATGTGTGGGATTTGTTTTTTTGCTATGACTTTGGGGAGGCAATTATGGTGACTTCTTGTCAGATAAAATGTTAAACTGAGCTGTGTAGAGTGAGGGCAATTTATTGCAAGCAGGAGGTAAAGTGTAATGTGAAGCTTGTGCCAAGAGGTGTTCTTGGCAATTTGCAAGAACTCTTCTCCTGACTGTCAATCATCGAGCAATGCCCTGGCAGGAAACAGTTTTCTCCAATAAGTCACACCATGTCAAGGGTGACCAAATTAGTGGGGCTCCATCTATGGAAGCTATTGATTTAATTTCTTCAAATCTATTCTCTTACTTCCAAAATACCCTGAGCATGTCAAAAATTTACAAAGCCACACTCAAGATTGTATGAGTCAAACCTCTCACTTCTGTCTTGGTACCTCAAATGAAGTTATGGCAACCACGCTAAAGAGTAAATATAAACCTGATGCTTTTGCCAGACGTGAGTAATGTGGATCTGGTAGTGGCAAGAAAGCTATTTTTAGGGGAGGAGAAGGAGAAAATAAAAGGAAAAGAGCATTAATTATTTTTGTTCTTTATCCCCTAATGACTTGATATTTTTACCATGGAAGATAAGATTGGGAAGAGAAAATGGGGGCTTTATGAAGTGATTAAATCTAGAGGAGGACAAAAAGAAAGTCAAGTCTTACTGATTGGTTGTGAATCAGCTTTTCTTTGAGTCTTATGGCTTTCAAAAAGACTGTGTTCTTGATATGATACATTCTATTTATCTTTTCTTCATTTATGTTAATAATACCTCCCTCTATTACTGGCTTCATTTTAAAGATGGCATAACTGACGCCTACAGTCATACACTTTCCTAAGATTACACAATTTGTAAATAGCAGGGACTAGGATCCACACTATTTAACTCTTAAATCTGTGCGCCTAACCACAGAACTGTGCTTCCTTTATGTTTATTGAATGCAAGGCAGTTGGAGACCAGTGTTAGAATAAACAATCCTAGACCCACGAAATGGAATACATTGTACTTTCATATGCTGGAAATTGATTCTTTGCTGGCTCCCTCTGTGCTTGTTGCTTCACCTTTCTAGGTGAATATACCACTTTTCTTCTCCTTTAATCCAGTTTAGTGGCCCCAATGAAAATCAGACACAAGATATAGCTACTCATAGAAGCTTTCTCTGTTTTTCCTAGAGGAATGGATCTTTTCTTTAGACATTTCCCCTCAGTTGTTGTCATCTCCTGTTCCTGCAGTTTGGTCTTTTGCACTGTGTGTGTGTGTGTGTGTCCTACGTCTGTCCCCTGCAGATGAATTACAAACTCTTCCAAGAGAGGAACTCCATCTATAGGCGACTTCTCTCAGTTCCCCAGCAGGGTTCTGTACATGGGGGCTTCTAGTGAGGCTTGTTGCATAATAAGGATGTTTATAAAATCTCTTCTATGTGAATACTATTCTGGGTTAGCTGAGAGAGGGGCCTGCCTGAAATATTGAAGGGAAATGGCTAAAACTAATTGAAAGTAGTAGTAAAAATTACCCAAAGGAGCTACAACTTTTGTCATCATTGTTGGTAAGTGGAATTGCCAAACATCTTCAATGTAGGATAAGAGGAATTGCAAATGTTTCCATGAAGTACCCACTAGGATTGTGTCTGTTGAGCCACAGGCTGTTCTTTCTGGCTGCACCTGAATTTTATGAAGTGATGCTGTTTGCCTCTAAGGGTTTTGGAATGGGAGGATGGCAGGGTTTTTTTTTTTAATAAACTCAGTCTTTATGCCACGAAAAGAAGCTTTCGGAAAAGACAATTTCACTTCATTGCTACAATCTTAAGCAATGACACAAAAAATTTTACACTTTAAGTGAGAATTACGATTTTATCATGAAGACGGAATCCCTATTAATGCCCTAGTAATTTATTGTGTCACATATATATGATCCTCTGATACATTTGCATTTATTAAACATAGGAATTTATAACAAATAGTTTTGCAACCCACACATGTATAGTTTTTAAAGTGAACAATACCATTTTTATGACAAAAGAAATAGGTTTATTGTAGATAATGGAAATAAAATAAAATAACACAATAAAATAATCTAAACACTTTTGTTTACCATGTGGTAAATTTATTGATATAAATTTTATAAACTAGTACATGTATATGTAGACAAGTATTACACACAACCACACAGCTGTCAGGTTTTGTAAATGAAAACCTAATTCTACAAAATGAAGTCTAATATAATATGTTATGAGTTATATATGTTATTCCAATGGATGGAATAGGTGATTGTGAAATTAAAGGAATATAGAGAAATGGACACTTAATGGTAGGAGAAATTACAGGAGAAAATACATTGCAGTAGAGATTTTCCAAATTTCTTCCTAAAGGGAAGTCTGCCTCACCCGTGTGTGATGCTGGGGACAGTTCAGATAGGGCAGTCTCTGCCAACGTTACATGTTGTTCTCTAAGTTACATTACCTTACTTCCTAAATTATTTTATAATAATTTGACACATCTAAGGTAGTAGTCAGTAATTGTCACCTCACCTTAGCAACTTTCATCAATACATTTTGCACCCTCTCCATAGAGCCTGGTCAGGGAGATTACACTGTTTAATGCTAACCTCACTGCCTGGTTTCACTGATAATAACTGCTTTACTCATCAGTTTTCTTGTATTGTACAGTTAAATTAGAAACATCTCTTATCTAACCTAGAAGAAAACTGCACTTGGCTAGCTGATAGGTTTTTGTTCGACACACACATACACACACACACACACACACGCCCACATGTACACACACATTTTGAATAAGGAAAAATTAAATATGTATTTTGCTCAGCAGTAATTTTCAGTACCTTATACTAATTCTTTCTTTAGTATTATAAAAGTCTCTCTACTTAAAAATATTGAGTGCCAAGTCAGCTGAGTTGTTTATAGATGATGTATCTTAAAACTTTTGAACTTCTACTCTTTTTATTGGGTATTATAATTAATAGGCAAAATACAAAACAAATTTGCTAAAAAGATTAATATCTCATGGATGTTTAATCATGAAAGACCCATCTAATCATATAATCGGTTCCTACATGACTGCTACTTACACACTCCATACTGAGAGACTCAAAAGCAAACAATCTGCATTTGAATTACTATCTGTTAAATTCTTTATAAGAGCCACCAAAATATGCATTTTAAATAAAAGATCCTGCACACTGCACTTTAGGAAAGACATGAATTTTAATGCATTTTCCAGTAGCTGATAAGAACGCAAATCATGGCTTACTTAGAATTCTCAAATGACAACCCCACATCTGGAGCTAAATGAAAAATGGATTCTGCCTTGAGCTCACAGTCCTCTGCTGCTGGATCTCCAGGAGGGGTATCTTCTTCAAAGATAGCAGACCCTTCATATCATTCAATTTGCTTTAACAAACATTTGTTGAATGCCTACAACATACCAAGCATTCAGCTGTGTAACCCCAGAAGATTCAAGGAATAATAAGACCTACTTCTTGCTTTTGAAGTATTCAAAAGTAAAGGATTATACGATAAATGGACAAAACCAGACATATAAACAAAGTATTTTATGACACTGATAAAGGTTATAAATAATGGTATTTTCACAGTGCTGTGTTCTGGGACATAGATAGGGAACAATTATTCTTTCTAGGGATGGTCAATCCTAAAGGATGGGATTTCTCTTGCTCTTTTGTCACCATCCATAGTAATAATGTAACATAGCCAGGCCCTTTCCTGTAATCATTATTTAATACATATTTGCTTATGTGATCTGAACTAAAGGGTTTCTAGTTGTTGGCATTTTTAGGTATTTTTTTAGGAGTAGTCACACATACAATTAGTAGTTTTTGACAAAGGTTCTACTTCCTGCAGAACTGTCTTAATTCTGTTTTCGTACCTCACTTGTTCCTTTCCTCAGTAACAATTTAAGACTATGAGAAGCAACCTTTGATGGAGTGTATGACCAAGAGAAAGAGTTGGAGTAACCCATGCTTGCATTCAGCTCTTTCCCCTTATTCCTTGAAGAAGCCAACGTGGTCAGACCTGAGTGAAAACTAGCAGACAGTGACCATGGAAACAACACGTTGGAGGTGATTTCAGTCATGAAATAGCCTGATGTTTAAATTCAGGGATAAGAGGAAAGATCGAATCAGGCAACAAAAAGGTAATTTAGAGTCTTGTTACTCAAAATGTGGTCCATGGCAATGTCAGCTTTGCTTAGGAGCTTTTGAGAAATGCAAAAATCTCTAGATCCAGTAGAAAAAATTTTAAATAATTGAAAAGTGAGAAATACAAATGGATTCTAGAAACAAATTTTTTCAGCTGTGGTGTTACTATTACATTTCATATAAAGTCTGTTGATTATAGATAATATAATGTGCAAATGATGGATAATCATGACATCAAAACATGCAGCAAGATGAATGATATTGTGGAGTTTTTACCCTCTAGATGATAAAAACCTTGTGTTTTCATGGGGAGTTTGTTGTTTGGTCTACTCTACAGAATAGTACATGTCTCGAGGCCCTTCTGAGGTGATAACATCACCATGAGCCAATTATTAAGCAAAATAATCTGATTGTTAAAAATATTTTTTGATCTCTTCATATTGTTGCCATAGTTTCTAACTCAGTCATGCTCTTAAGCTGGCACAATAAAATAAGCAATATAATCATCACCAGGTTGAGAGTGAAAATACTTTTTACCAATCTTGTAGATACAAACTAATCAAGGTAATTTGAATCTTGGACACAATTCAAGAAAGCCATTTCTTTAACTATTCTGAGGTGCGTTCTTTCAATTGCTCAATGAAGGCTGCAGATAAAGATAATACAGAAATTAAAGGCTACAGTTTTAAAAGGCTCAAGGAATGGACAAGGTACCAAATTGAGGGTCATTTATTATCTGGAACTGTAGTACCTAAAGTGAGTAATGCTTTGCATTTGTTCTTAGGTTATGTGTCACAATTCATTAGAAGCAATACTAATTATTCCTATATTGCTTATTTAATAAGAATGGCAATGAATGTGGACATCACTCTCTCTTGACTGAAGAATACATGTGGAATTAGATTTAATTCTTTGCTGTAACAACTTCCACTCCTTCTTTTGTTACTCTTTCCCCATATCCCTCTTCTCTTGCCCTTTCTTCTAGTTTCTGTATTTGTTCAGGGTCTCCAAACACTGGCCTTGAGGCAATATTCTGTAATTTCTTTTTTAGGAGTGTACAATTTCTAGAAACCTTGAGTGAGGACAAAAAGAAAATGAGGAATGAAGGAGGAAAAGTGAAGAAAAGCTGTTATTGAACTGGTCTCAGTTTCATAAGAAAATATAGGTCCCACAGACTGTTTGAAATGATCACATCTTGGAATCGATTTTTATCTGGATCAATTTATTTACTGGCTTCTATCTTTTGTCTCTCTTTGGTCCAAATTCACTCCAAAGTGGTCCTCTGGGCAGCCTCTGCATTAACTAGCATTGCCGTGGTTCTGGTCGGGTCAGCCCTGGGCACTGGAGATGCTGTGATTCCCACCATGGTGGGTGCGCATGGTGAATGCACACAGGAGCCTGGTCCTAGACCCCGGGGATGGGGTGGGTGGGGGTGCTGAGTCTACCTGTGATGACAGGAGACAGGGCCACTGCAGCAACAGCCAAGTACCTTGCATATACCATGGACTGGCTGGAAACGCTAGGGACTGCTCTGGCCTGCATGAAGGTAAATGGGTGAGCAGATCTGGGATTTCTCAGAACCTGTGTTTAGTACAGTCTGTACATAATTGACTAAAATGGTAGCATCTGAAAAGAAAACACCCATTTGTCTTTCCACAACAATCAAACTGACCTAAAATACAGTGGACAAAAGGCCTAGACATGTTGTTTTTAATATAAATCAGTGGCTATCAACTCAGGGCGATTTTGCCTCCCAGGGGACATATGGCAGTGTCGGGACACACAATGTGAGGGGTGCTACAGGCATCCAGTGGGTAGAGGCCAGGGATGCATGTTATAGTATACATAGGGTAGCCTTCCCCAACAAAGACTTCCCTGACCCAGAATGCCTTGGTTGAGAAATGTTAATATGGACCAAAGATCAAATACATAGACATAGTTTTTTTTTTTTATCATAAGGTTAATTTATTAGTAATTGAAGTAAAAATCTCAGTTCCTGTCCCTTGGACATTAGTTGGAAATTCCAGCCTCGTCTGGCCTTCTACAAGCACCCATGTCTTTGGGTACAATCAGTGACCCCCTCAGGCAAGCTTGCAGAAGGAGCTGCTAGAGAATGCCAGGAGCAAGTTTCACTTATTTAAAAATTTATCCTTAGCTAACTGTACAGTGAAGAGAGCTTAAACTTTGATCTTTACTCCTTCCTTCTCTATCCTGCATTTTTATAATCCTTGTGTTCAAGAATTTGGGCTAGAATCTTTAAGTCACTGTAGTCCTGACAGTTTATGAAATACACACATCTGTGAGTCTAACCACCATTTATAATAGTTTTCCACTGCAGGAAAAATGTGTTATATTGCAAATATATGTACAGTTGTTAGAATCAGTCTAGCATTCATTTAAAATACTTTTATATATTACAATTTGAAGAAATCTCCCACAGTTTTTAAAATCATTTTTGTTATTACTATGAATAACATAGTAATATAGATTCAACTATAATAGAGCTAAAATGTAAATTACTTAATGGCAGGGATCTTTGTTTTATTTATGGATGTGCCCAAGCAAGCCTAGAATTGTGCCTGGTTCATACAATAAATATTGTTGAATTTAATTTTGGACCTGTAGTAGTAGAAATGGCAGTTTTTACAAGAGGAATACATAAGTACACAAGTAATTAAAACTCAAATACCATTTTTTCCTTTTTATCTATGTTAATATATCTGACATATTGGGCCTATTAAATTGATCTCATTTCAAATTATTATCATTTATTGGCTTTTGAAGTTCTTGAAATGCTGTTTTCTACTTTTTCCCTCTTAGATATTTAGATACTTAAATATCAAACAGACCTAGATCTGAGTCCTGGTTCTGCCTCTTAACAGCTGTGTAACTTTAGGCAATTTACTTGAACTTTCTAAGCCTTAGTTTCCTCTTTTGTAAAACTTTTAGTACAGATATATTATCCCTTATCCAAAATTATTGGATCCAAAGTATTTCAGATTTGGGTTTTTTTTTTTTTTTTTGATTTTGGAATATTTGCATTATACTTACAAGTTCAGCATCCCTAATCTAAAAACTGGAAATCCAAAATGCTCCAATGAGCATTTCATTTGAGCATCATATCAGTTCTCAAAAGGTTCTGTATTTTAGAGCATTTTGGTTTTTGGATTTTTGAAGTTTGGGTGCTCAACCTATATTAAATCTGTTAATATAATGCGCTTTGTTCAGTGCCTATACACAACACAAGTACTCAAAACAGGTACTCAAAAATGTCAGCTACTATTATTGTATGCTATATAAAAATTAGGTATGTCAGATTTTACAATTCAGAGATGATTTGTCAATTAATATATTTACTAGTAGCACAGTATTTTTTATGAACTATTTATTTTTCACATGTGTTTTACATGCTTTTGTTGATTTTTTTCCTTTAGTGGAAATATGTCTTTTTCAATTTAAAATTAGAATTCTACTTTTGACTTTTTAAGCTTTGGCATGATAACATCATACCAAAATAAAGTGGTTTTCATTAAAGATAACTAATAGTTATAAGTGGAACACACACACACAAACACACACAGTATGTGAATATCTTCTCATAATAGAACGTGGTTTGCCAGACATCATTGTCTGCCAGTGTGATGACCTGTGATGAACTTGGACCCAGAGATGGGCACTGACAACTTTGTCCAAGAAGTTCACATGGAGTTTGAGAATTGTTAGTCATTCACTGTGAGCTCATCAAGAACTGGAGCTTTGTTTGAAGTTTTAATGTTCATTTCGTCTTTTTACATCCTTGTCTGTCCTGTCCTTGACAGCTTAACTCTGGCATTTCACACATTTCATCTGCCTTCTCCATACCCAAAATGAATGTTTCCAAACATAAATGAAAAGGGGAAATCAGAACAATTGTACTGAAATTTTGACAGTTCTGAAGACATTGTATTTATTTTCCATTACTTCCTATTTCACTAGTATTCTTAAATATCTTGTTTAATTTCATCCTTCAAAGTGTATCACACCGTGGTGTTGGGGATAAAGAAAACAATACTTACTGAAGTAATTTCTTTATTGGAAATTGTCAAGGAAAATAAATATGTACAAAATAACTGGGATCATGCAAACTGAGTTTCTGTTCTGGCTTTTTTTATTTTTAAAGGGACAATTGATAATAGTCATAATTTATTAAACACTTATTATGTGCCAGGCATTAGGCCATGCGCTTTATGAGGATTATTTCATTAAATTTTCACAACAAGCAGCAAATTACCTAATTTACTATTACAGGAACTAAAGCATACAAAAATTAAGTTACTTGACCAGAGTTCTACAACTAGCAAGTTACAGAGCTAGGCAAACCCTCACTAAAGTAAGTCATTTTATGTTTTATTTAAACTTCCTACAATGCAATTAACATTATTCACTGCTTATATTTCAAAGACAAGAAAAAACAAAAATGGCCTAGATCTAAATCATCTCTCTCTCCCCTTTAGATCTATAACCTACATGCTTCTTAAGGCATGTATTAATATTAAAATTGCAAACTGAACATAATCAATTGAGGGACAAGATAATTCACGCTCCTAATTAGAACTTAAGATAGGAATTAATCATTTATAGATTCATCTCATCACCTTAGAAGCTATCTGGAACTGGTATAGTTGGACAGTTTTTCTTTTCTGTAGTGTAGTATCCAAAATTATCTTCTCTAGTGCCAATTGTGAAAGGGTTCATTTTCAGATCATTATTTTTCAAATTTGTAAAGTTTTTATCCATGCATTGATCATGGCTACTGACTGAAAAAGCATGTTGCATCATGACTTGGACTTAAAAAAGAAAACCAACAAAAATATTAGGGATGTTGTACTTTAAATATATGACTGCTTTCTGTATTCTTCAGTGGTTAGACAAGCTTAAGTTCTGAAGTAATATGTGAGTATCCATAGTAATAGAGTTAAAGAAGTAATGTTTACCTAATTTATAATGAATCTATGGCCAATTGATTCATTACTGGAATATTCAAAATACTCTCTCTTTTCTCCAGAATTTGTAGTTTGGGCATTTTAAATATATCTGGGGGATGGGGTCAGGGTTGGGAGATATTTCTTCATTAGACTTGCCTATTCTTTGACTTACATAAACAGGTTCTTGAAATTGTTAATTACTTCTCATTTGTTTGTTTGCCTTTATTAATGTTATTTTGAGAGGAACATGCAGTCAAGCTGGTCAACCACCCCGGCTGGCTTCTTGGAGGAATTGATAGAGAAGTGAAGAACAGGTGGAAGATACAAATAGCAGCAATAGTTTAGAGCTGCTGGTTTCTGGGGACAATTTTTCAAGCAGAAAGCTCCCTAGTGGTTGCTCTGGTCTCCCAAATTACCCTCCTTCACCACTCACTCTTCCCACGGTACTTCATCTGCCAGGAACCTGCACCGTACAACTAATATGCTATCTCTTACTTACATTAGACTCCTGAGGGTGGACCATGCACTTCTCTTTTCGAAGCAAAATCCACATAGCTTAATGCAGTGTCAAGCACAAAGTAGAGTCTCATTAAATACTCGTTGAATAAGTGAGGGCAGCAATTCTTAAAATCATTTTCATTTTTACTTTAAGACTGTAGCGACCATATGCCAGATTAGGCATTCATTTGAATTAGCAAACCTAACTCTGTAAAAATATAAGTATCTTTGGTAGAATCAGAGACTCTCAGGTTAATAAGAATGAATGAATTTAGATTTCTCTCTTCTTAACATCTAATTGGGATTAGCCACACTGAAGAAACTCGAGTTTAAATTGAGGGCACAAGGGAAAGTTTGGGAGAAGGAAAATTAGTTTTGGGGATAGACTATGCTTTGGGTTGGAGAGTGGCCCACTGGGTGGGGAGCTGGGAGGGGACTAAGGCTCGTAATGACACCAGAAGCCATTTGGAGGGAAGAAAGAAGGATAGAGAGAAGGCTGAAGAAGCCAAAGAGAAGTTGCATGAACTACAAACTCTATAACACGCAAAAGATAGTGTTAAATTTACATCCTTCTCTTCCTTTCCTTGCTACAAACTTTCTTATTTCCAAGACCCGGGTTTCAGACCATATCATTAACATTGCACTTCAGACACATTATGGGTTACATAAGCTGCAGTGGTTTGGCCTGAGGACCTATCACTATTTGTTAAAGTCTTTCTATGGGGAAGACGCAGAGGATAGCATTTTAGAATTTTCAGGAATTTTAGAAATCATCCAACTCCATGGATTTTTACCTTCTTTTAGATTCAGAAACCTTTTCTTATTCAAAGAAAATCTTACTGTAGGTGAAATGTTTTATAAGGTGACAGCAAAGCTGATCTGAGGGTGGGTATGGTCATGCCACCAACTCAGCCCTCCTTCCAACTTCTCTCTCTTTCCTCCAAGATGGTCTGTCTGGCCTCCAATGAGAGCTTGGGTTTTGTGGTGCAGTTTGCAATCATTGATCTAAACAATTATGCTTGTTTACTGGTGAAGTAAACCCAGTGACATTTAGAAACTTGGCAAAATGAGTTAAGAGCAGACTAAGTCTGGTCACCAGTCCAATGTGCTTGCCATGGTACTAAGATTCTCAGGGCAATATACGTAACCTTAACATTTGTACCCCCATAATATGCTGAAATAAAAATAAAAAAACAAAGATTCTCCAGCAGAAATAACACCTGGTGCAGTGTTAATATAGTGCCTAGCACAGAAAAGACACTTAATAAATAAATGTTGTGGAATGAATGAAAGAAATGAAGTAGTGAGCACTGAACTAGATATCAAAAGGGTATCTAAGCCAGGTGCTGTGGCTCATGCCTGTAATCCCAGTGACTCAGGAGGCCAAGTCAGGAGGATCGTTTGAAGCCAGGAGTTCCAGACCAGCCTTGGCAGCATAGTGAGACCCCCATCTTTAAAAAATGAAAAAAAGTCAGCTGAGAGTGGTGGCATGTGCCTGTAGTGCCACCGACACCAGAGGCTGAGGTGGGAGGATCGTTTGGGTCCAAGAGTTCAAGGCTGCAGTGAGCTATGATCACACCACTGCATTGCAGCCTGGGTAACAGAGCATGACCCTGTCTTTAAAAAAAAAAGGAGAGAGGGCATCTAAATGTGATGCTCTGGCTCTTTTTGAAAATAGTTTGGAAATTGCTGATGGTTGGGAAATAAACCAATGGAGCATGGATTCATTTCCTGAGGGCAACTTTTTCTCTAGTTGAGATCTGTCTTATTATTGTGTAAAACCTAAACTTCCATGAGGGTAGGAGGCATGTCTGATTTGTTCACCATTGATACGCACTACACCCAGTGCTCAACACCACTGGGACAGACCAGATGTTCAATAAGTATGTGTTGACTATATTGTTTACGGATCCTTCCATCTGTAAAACTCTGAACTCAGCAATTAATTTGCTTGGAACTAAATCTGTTATCTTCTGTGTTGCAGGTGTTTTTAAAAAGACATCGGTATATACATAGTTTTCAATACCAGAAAAAAATCTGGGAGTCAGTTTTATCTAATGTTTTTTGCTCCTGTCCTGTGCAACTAAAGGCTTGTCAAAGTCTGATAATTTTACCTTCTCAATGTCTTTTAAATGTGTCCCATTCTTTCTAGCCCCCAAGACACCCCATTACTGTAGGACCTTTGCCTTGCTTTCCTGGATGATTTATCTTTTGCAGTAGCCTCTTACTCAGTCTGCTTCTTTCAGTGTCTACTTGCTTCCTTCTTGTTCTTGTCTGATTGGTCTTTCTAAAAGTAACATCTCACGTTGCCACCCCCTTGCTTAAAACTTTAATGTATCCCTAGCCACTGTGAGATTGTCTGAACTCATTAATTAGCACAGTGTTCAAGTAACCTTTAAGCCTCACTTCATGCCTCTCCATTCTCAGCTTCCCCTAAGTGACCTGAGTTTCCCTAAGGAACTATCCTCTCTCATATCTATTCACTATTCTTTTTATCCATGGAGCTTTTCTGCTTCTGCTTTCTGCTTTGCAATTTCTTACTCATCTTTCAAGCCTCAGTTCAAATATCCAATCTTTTTGACCTTTTCTGCAGTTCCTCTGACCCCCAGATCCACCTCAGTGAGAGTTGGAGCACATTTTTTATAACCCTTCTGAATTCTAAGATAATTGGCTTCATGCTAATATCTCCACTGGATTCTGAACTTGATGGCAAGTACTGTTCCTTATTTACTCTGATGCTTCATCAAGAACCTGGTCTTTCACACAGAGGTGTTATTTGTAGGTTACTCACATTGATTAGTAAGTGGTATTTGTTTCAAATTCCCAGGGAAAGGCTAGCCCATTTTCCTCAGCTCTAAATATAGGAGATATATTAAGTGATGATATTTACAGATACTCAAGCTACACATAGGAGATGATGAAAGATGTTCCAAAAGTCTACATTTTGGAGAATTTATAGTGGTATGATCTTAATAATGAATACAATAACATAGCATAGCCTGACATAAGCTAATACATAAGCTAAGACGTAAGCTAATAATACAATAACATAGCATAGCCTGACATAAACTAAAGCACTGCAATTCAACTAGTAGCTTGAATTAATTATATTCTCTGAAAAGCTTATGGGTACTCTTGTGACTAAGATTTATATAGACATACTGTCCAGTTCCTCAGATGTGGTGTTTTCATATAAAATGTGAAACTATGTAAGTAATCACATTCAATCAAAAAGCAAAGATTTTAGCCAGCCAATACTTGTGTACTCATTTAAAAATTATTTGTTAAACGCTTACTATTTTAAGGGCACTTTTAAGGCACTGGAAATTCAATAGTTATCTAAAGAATGGCAATAAAGATAGCCAAGTATTAGAATAAAGATAACAACGGAATTGTAGTAAGAACAAAGAGGGTTCTTTCCTCTTAATTTGTGTCTTCTTCAAGTCTAAGAATTTGAATCAGTTCATTAATCATGAATGAGAAAGTTTACTGGCTTTATATATCAGTATTAAAGGCATTTATAAAACCTATACTACACAACTCCTACCTGACAGCAACTCATTTTTCTTTTCTTTTCAACATAGAACTTCCCAGTCAGGAAAAAATGGAACCAAATGGTGTAGGATCTATTTATACCCTGCCAAGAGTTAGCCAAGCTTCTTAAACTTATTGTGAGTTTGCATCCTTTTCTTTTATTGTAATTGCAATTGCCATTAGTCCCTGGAGCCCCCAACTCTTATTTCTTCAGAATCCAGAATTGAGGATGTGAGCTATATGAGGCTCCAAATATATTTAAATCTGCCTTGAGCAATAGCAGAAGTAGGTTGTGAAGAGTTTCCTATAGTCCACGGAAGTGGTGTCTGTTTTATGTCACCCCTGTTCTGGTTTTCTTTTTAAGTGACACAAACAAAGTAAAAAATGGGAGCCTTTCTTTTCCACTTTTATTTTTAGAGTATAAAAGGAGATGATTTTGATCTTTAAGATCTAAAAACAAATCCACCTCGCTCCTATTTGAATCTTCCTGTCTTATTAATATTTCAATTCTTAATGGCATCTGAGATGCTAAGGATGTGAATGTTGTGCTATTATGTTTGGGGTCCTTTTGTTCCCCTCCAGGTTTTGTGTAGATGAATTTTGGGTCTCGAGTTGATGTTTATGCAAAAAGTTGTATTGACAAAGACATGTGTGCAGATCCCAGTTCAAAACAATATTTAGTTCTGGGAATTGTTCAGAAACAGCTGCTGGCTGACATTACGTTCTAGAAGTGCTTGCAGGGCTGGTACGCTGCATGGAACGTTTTGCATTTGACACTTAGGAACTGACAGCTGGGCTGCTAAGAAATTAATGTTGAGAGGAGCAGTGTATCAGACAGAGTATTCTAAGGTACACAGAAAATCACTGCTCACCTAAAACAGCCCTGCGGGAAGGCAAGTTTGTTATGAAGCACTTTCTTGCCTGTAAGCTATTTTGTACAGATAACTCCAAGAATGGAATTTTTGTTTGAATGAGTTAATGATTCAGCACCTGAAGGAAGCAAGACATGCATGTCTTAGTTTAATTCCATATCATTTTTATACATTTTTATTATTTCTCTCTGCAAAGGATTGCTGTTTCCATTTTTTTTTTAAAAAAAGAGTAAATTCCAAGGATTTCTATAGCTTTTATATTAAAAACTATTAAGCATTTTTTAAATTTCAGTTCAAGGTAATACGTAAGCTATATGTTTGTTAGGTCTCAGAAAAAAATACCCTAAAATGAAGGCCTCGGAAGCAGCCTCTGAAGTAGAAATTTTTCTGTGAATCTCTCCTTCCTCCCTGCCTTTCAGTTCTCACTCTTCCCCTAGGCTAGCCCTAGAAATTAGAAACCCACTTCCCCAAGCCCTTTTCTCCAATGCCACCATAACACCTAAAAATATTACTCTAACTTTCCTTCTGCTTTTCTGTGCAAAAACTGGCCATAAAGGAATTATCTGATTTACCTTGTTGGACTATAGATCATGAGGACCCTATTGCCGAGCGGGTCTTGCTACATATCCAGAAGGAAGCAATGCATGCTCACAGAGGCCAAGAAAAATCTAGACAGACAGGCCTTGGTGCGTTTCCCCACTCAGTGTCACAGCATTAAATTAGACCTTTTTTACCCAATCATAATTCTACACAACTGTCCATACTTGTTGAACCTAAACATAAAAGTGGACACTTTTCCTTGAATCATTAGGTCTTCATTCTGAAAGCTCTCGTGTACACGTTAAATAAATCTATATGCCTTTTCTCCAATTAACCTGCCTTTTGTGAGTTGGTTTTTCAGCAAAACTTCAAAGGGTAAAAGGGAAATTTTCTCTTTGCCCTATGTATTAAATGAGAGAGAAAACAAAAACTGGGGATTTGGGGAAGGTGTAGACCAAACATACTTTTTAAAATATTTTTTTAATATCAGAGGGAAAGAATATTGGGCTTGCTCAATGTATGACTTAGATATAATTCATGAAATATATGTTGGTGTCTGACCAATTAAGCTAATTATCTACAAAAAATACAACATATTACTTTCTTAGGTGAGGGAGCAAAATGCACAAATTGAAAAAAAAATGCCATTTATATTTAATCTGAGAAGATTATTTGAATATGAGAAAAAATGATCTCATGCTGATTAATCATATTTTTGTTTCTTGGTCTAGAATAGGCACCTATCTGGCACATTGTAGATAAAATCTGAAACTAGTATTTGCAAAGCCTATTTTGTCTCCTGATTTTGATTTGATTTAATCTAAAATACCTTGTGAAAATATATAGAGGATAAATAATTTGGAAATTAAAATTAGAACAGTTTAAAGAATGCTTTTATCAAAATAATATTGTCTTTCTGCTAAAGCTAAAAACTTCAGTGAAAATTCTGATGAGATGTTGATTTTTAGAAAAATGAGATAAAATGGACCCTAGATAGGAATTAGATAATTCATTTATTAATAATTAAACATGCAGTGATTACTCATTGAACAACTATTATGTGCATTGTACTAGGCAATTTAAGATACAGATCCTTCAAAGAGAGCACAAATTAGTGGATCAGAAAAACAAACAAACTTTCTCAGGGGAGTAGGAAAAGAGCTCAGAGAAGAATTCACATCAGGCTGTAGTCACATGGGAGCGACACCTAGGGTTTGTTTAAAAAGTGAGTCAAGGGAGGCTTCCTGGAGGCGGAGACACCTCCCCTGAATTTGGAAAAGTGAGAGTTGGGAAAGACAGAAAGAAAGGCACCCCTGGCAGTGAGGATCAAGTTAATCAATTTTCACAAAGAACAAAGAAGATGATGCTTTAGGAAAAGGACCACAGTTCGATGTGGCCGGAGGAGATTGTACAAGAGAGAATAGATAGGTGTGGCTAGTTCTTCTTTAGCTGTTTTACCAGCAAAGTAGTAGTTTTTAGATTGTCCCTCAGTACTGTATTCTGTGTAGACCCAGTGGGGATAACAATGAGGAGGCAAAGAGATGTACGCAGGGCCCTGGATTCTCTGAAAGCTGGACATCTCAGTAGCTCTTTACCTGTGGCCAAAGGTTAAACCTAGCCAATAAAATGAATCCATTCCTGGGCACTATGAACCATAGGGAATTTCGTTACCTTTTGGATTAAAATCTTTTTCTTTCTTTTTGAGTATAAGAATTCAGAAGACTGATGGAGAAAACCTGGCTCTTCTTTATTCTTGAGAAATGTGTCTTTCTGCTTCACAGAAGTAGAGCTAGGCTGGGCTTCTTTGCAAATTGTGAAAAAAGCTTTTATGTGTTTTGAAGGTCCTGCCCTCTCATTATTGGAATGAATAGATTCAAAGATAACCTCTTTGGTTTTGTGTTTTTAAGTCTTTTTTTACATCATTATCATTTGCTTTAGCATTCCAAAATACAATGGATAGTATAAAAGAACTCTAAAATACCCCCAAGCCCCTGAATATTCTTAGGAAGGTTGTTACTTTCTCCTTCAGCCTTGGTCATCTCTGGAAGCTCTATAAAGAATTGAAACTTTAAAAATGGAACATTTACTATAGGAAGAACAAATCATTATGTCAGTAGTAAACATAAAGCAGGTTTTCACAACTTGCTTAACAGATTTCTTTAAGTTATCTCCCTGGAAAGACATAGTTTTAACTTCCAGGTGCTGAACACATGATGAACACCTTGGATGCCCTAAATCCTCCTTTGTTTTCCTAATCGGCACACAGTTTCCATCATGGCACTGTGATTATTATTTCAGCCATCTCAAAGATGCTTACACTCTACTGGAGCACCACAAATTCTCACCTTTATCCTTTTCATACTTAATTCCCAGTAAAAAAAAAAAAAAAAAAAAGGAATCACTGGCTTGAAAACATTGTAAAAAATTATCTTCTAGATAATTTGTAGTTTTCTTGGCACTTTAGGATGAATAAAATCAAAGGAAATAAGGTGAAATTTCCTGGATGGAACTGGGTAGCGAGATACTCATTTTACACAGTCTCAGGGTTTTTTCGTTTTTTTAGTGGTTTAAACAATACAAATTTATTTTCCTGCATTTCTGAAGGTCAGAAGTCCTAAAGTCAAGGCGTTGAAGTGCTGTATTCCTTCTGGAAGTTCTAGCAGAGTATTTGTTTCCCTGCCTTTTTCAGCTCTTCGGGTTCATCCGAATTCCTTGGCTTGCAGCCCCTTCTTCCAACTTCTGAGCAAGCAAAGTGCGTCTCTCTAATCTTTCTTCCATGGTTACACCTCCCTCTGCCTCTGCTGTTTCTCCTCTCTCTTCCTCTTTAAAGGACCCTGTGATTACCTTGGGCCCAACTGGATAATTGGGGATGATTTCCCTACCTTAAAGTCAGTTGATGAATAACTTTAATTCCATCTAAAATTCCCCGTTTTAGCTTCTAGAGGCCACCCACAAACTTTGATACATGGCCTCTCCTCCATATTCAAAGCAGCAGTGTAGCATCTTCAAATCTCTTTCTCTCTCTCTATGACTAGTCTCAGGGCATTCTAAATCTCTGTGACAATAATAACGTGGGTAGAGGTAAAGTGCCATCTAGGGAAATTGCAGAAAAAATATAGTTAGTTTATATAAATCTACCTTTGGAAAATTAAAAAGAGAGACCATCTGAAATTCAGTTGATTGTTGTCAATATCAGTATATTTATTTTAATAAAGTCTCTGTAAGGCATCAACATTAAAAATGATGGAAAGTCTCAACTAGGTTTAAGTATATCATTTGTAAATGTGCTGTGTTTAGAAATTAAAACTGTTATTTGGGGGCTTTTGAACCTATTCAAGTGTAATTGGTAGTTTTATATGAAATGTGAAAGTCTTATTCAAGTCATTTTCACGTGCATTAAAGAAACAGAGACTAGGGCACTGAGGAATTCTGCACAACTTTTAGCAAACTGTAGACATGTTTTTGGAAATAAAAACAAATGTCTTGAAATATCTGCACCTGAGCTAAATGTAATTTAGTTTATTTATTTTCTGATTCTATAAAATTTCCTTCAGAAGAAAAGTTTGAATCTACACCATTAAAAGAAAGTACACCACCATTATTTTTTGTTTATATTTAGTTATGTTATTACCCAGTCAGTAGGTAGAGTCTATTGCTAGTAAACACTCTGATGATTTATGAAAGAAACATCCCCTCTATTTAATGAAACACCTTTGTTATCCTTGAAAAATTGTGTAGTGTTTATATTTGTTGATTCAGCCTATGCTTTTTGATCTTGACACTTTATTCTTCAACTATTATTCCAAAACATAGCAAGTGTATAGAAACTACCAGGATGAAGAATATTTGTGGTTAATTCAAAAATTTTAATGATAAATTGCAAATCTTAAGTTATTAATAAAATATGCAAGATATTTTTATTTCTCCTAAGGGTTTCTTTTTTTTTAGTGTTGACAATTTGATTATACTCTCAATGATGATTTTTAACTGAAAATATAATAGCAACTTCTACTCTAGCCTACAGACTATTGCAGATATATTACAAGGCTTTTCCATTGGCTTTCGAGTCGGAGAACTCAGGGTTCAAGATTTGGCTATGCCCTTTTCTACCTTTAGTAACTGTGAATAAGTCAGTGTAATTTCTCTAAGCCTATATTTTTCTTATTTTTAAAACATTTTAATAACTATATTATAGGATTATCATGAGGATTAAATGAGAAAATAAGCACAATGTGGTTATTATGTTAATTTTAATGTTAAATTTAAATGTTTAATTAATTAATATTTAATGCTACCATATTGAATAGTATGTATTTGTCTTTTATTTTTATTTTATTTAATGTAATAGCAATGTATTACATCTCTGAACATCCTGATTATACTAGAACCATAGCTATATTACTGTTCAGAAAACAAATGAAAATATATTTTAAGATTCATTGTGGAGGAACATGCAAAAAATGCAATGGTCATCAAAACCTTTAATAAGTCATTGTTAGCATGTCATTTGGTGTTGAGTTTATAACAGCATTCCTGGTGGTGTCAGCATCTTTCCAAACAATAAGATAAAGGTAATTTCTGGCAAGACTAGCGTAGTAATGGCAAGGAAGCAGGGAGGCTCCCTGAGAGAGAGTAAGGATTGCTCTAGCAAATTTTTGTAGAAATGAGACAAAGGAAACAAACCTGGGATCTTAGTCAAATAACTATTTTAAAATGATTGCAATTAATGAGATGATGTGGCATATAACCAATACTAAAAGATAAGTCAGGAAGGAGTAGAAATGTGCTTCATAAGGAAAAGGTTGAAACTACTGGATTATTTCAACATAATTGAAAGTGGAAAACATGACATCTATTATTTATCTCTAAATATAATTATAGATGATGAAATATTGTATATAAAACACTTAGATCATTTCCTGGGACTAGTAAATACTAAATGAAGATTAGTTATAATTACTGTTATGACTATTCCTTCAACTATTACTATCATGTTAGATTTGTTTGTAGGTAATACCTGTTTGGTATTAAGCTCAGATGAGGAGAGAAAATCTGTCATATATAATATATTTATTGCGCTAGATTCTGTGTTAAATGGTGTATATGCATGATTTCATGTAATACATGTAGCAACGCTGTGTGGTAGGTTCTATTATTACCTCCTTTGTACAGATGAATAAACTAAGATTTAGGTTGAGTGAATTGCCCAGGATGAGAGCTGGGATTTGACCCTGAGCAGTCTGGCTGCTACTTAACACTGTGAACTGATTTAATGCTTTCTCACAGTGAGATTGGCACTGGGACAGAAGACAGGTAGAGATCATCTTGGAAGCTGGAACAATAATTTAGTGTCTCAAAGAAAGAAAGGACAGTAAAGCAATGGAAAATAATAAACTGTCTTTTTTCTTCCTAAAGAATTAGGATCTTATGCAGAAAGTTGTTCACATCTATGGTGAATGGATTCTCAAGTCGTTGTCATTCTTTTAACCACATTGTGTTTATCTGGGGGACATACTATAATGAAACCTCTAATAATTCCAAGATAAACAAACAAGCAATCAAAACATAGAAGACAGACTGTTCAGTGTCAAATTGTGTCAGAATGCTGCATTTTATTATAACTTGTCCTTCTTTAGATTCTTTGAACTGAAAGTCTTATTCAAATATAATCTTATCAGTGAGGGCTGTCTTGACATTTCCCATTTAATTGTGCATGCTGCACTACCAATACCCATTTCCTGTCTATTTTTCCCTGCCATGGTACTTGTCCTCTAGTGTATCAAAACTAAATTTTATATTTTTTACCAAATGTCACTTTCCTTAAGCATAAGCCTTGTGAGGGCAGGGATTTCTGTCTGTTTTATTCACTCCCATATCTCCAGAGCCTGGATGAGTGCCCAGCACATAGTAGGCACTTAATAAGTAGTGATTGGATGAATGAAAGGCACCTTTTCAGAGTAACTAGGCCGAAATGCTTGACTGGAGTAATGAGTAAGTTATTTTTCTTCAGAAAATCCAATAGGTTTGAGAAGGAATTCCAGAAACCGTTAGCCATAAAATATTCTAAAACTCGAATGATGGCTTCTGCAAAGGCAGGTCGGATCAAGGGGTGGAGAAACTGTGGAAGACAGCCCAGCACCTCCATCCCTGAAGTTACGTTCAGCCCCATAATGGCGAATGCACAGATGTAAAGAATGTGCATGTGAAAGGGAGTTTGGAGAGGCAAGGAAATGTCACTAAACTTGACAGTGGTGGCAGCCCTGCTAGAAAACATAATAGATCAAAGTTACATCCAAACCTGGCAGGAATGAAAATCAGGGCCAAGAATCTGTGGCCTCATAAAGAGAATCCGCCCAGCAAAGCTGGTGCCAGTCATTTGTTTATTTGTCCTAAGGATACTACGTACTTATTTCCATGTTTTTGTAGCTTTGCCTTTAAATGCCTAGGAAAGTTCCTTGAATAATTTCAACACTGACTTAATTCAAGTAAGGGGGAAAGCGTTTCAGCCACACCTAGACGAATGTGGCTTGAAGCATCAGGACACTCCAGTGGGAGAGGGGGTGGTAAGCTGAGAAATTGGGTGGAGTGCAAGGGAGCCAGGAAGGGTTAGAAACAGGGTGGGGGTAGCTGGGCTTGGGTCAGTGTTTATGATCTCCTTCCAGAGTGTTCTCTGGCAAAGAGGGCCTGTGGCCATGGGACGTAGATTTTCTCTGAAACAAGTCAACCCAAATGTAAAATAACTTCATTTTGTCGCATCCTGAGACATGTTTGTAAAGTTTCTCTGCGTCTCCTTGAAGGTCACCAGTATCCGGGAAAGTGTCTGGTCTGGGGCTGTTTTGTTAACTCCCCTTTTGCACATGTCTAATCTTTATGCTGATTCAAATGATTACACAAACTCCTAACAGAACATTGTGACTGTTTATATGACACCAAAGAATTGTTTTGACAGGAAATCTCCTAATACAGCAAAAAGGTCAGTACTGGTTCAAAACAAGGGTGTCCATGTAGTGTTTTGATCATATGTGCCAAAGTGTTCATTGCTAGTGTTTGTCCATGGGGTTCCCAGAGTTCTTTGCTATAGCGATTTAGGATGGAGGAGCCTGGAGAAGACTTGGAGAGGATAAAGGATGCTCTGTGAAGGGCTGGCTGATTTTACGCCTACTGAACTGCACGCTCAGCAGAGTAGTTTGTTGGTTTTGTTTTGTAGTTGATGGTTCTAGATTTGGAGGTAGTGCGGATCTAACCCACCCTCCCACTAGTGGATTAGTGGGATTAACATTCTTTAATCCAGCGTTCTTCAAAGCATAATCTTTTGCACACGGGATCCAAAAACATTTATAAAATAGCTTAGACAACATTGTATAAAGTTTACTTTTTAATTAAAAAGTACATTATAAGAAATTCCATTTCATTTTGTTGGTATCACAAAGATCTATTTCCACTGCAAAGTAGGATTAGGTGGGTGTGTGGGAGGGGGGCACATTAGTATTTGATGCTGCCTGAAATGGTCTGGAGTCAAAAATGGTTTGAGAGTAAGTTCTTGGAACCAATTTTCAGTTCTTATGAGGGCATATCATAAATGATCTCTCAGGCTTTTTCTTAATCTTGGAACCAGGTTTCCATATTCTTAAAATTTCAGACCTGCCTCTGGGTGGACAAGAAAAGCAGAGAGGGAGAGAGCCTGCTTAGCAAATGGTAGGTCACATGTATTAATATAAAACTATTCTTACTGAAATAAGCTTAACCCAATACATAGCTTTCTAGCAGAGTTCAGTGACACTTATCATCACAGTTGATTATCTCTGTTTCTCCTGGCAATGAAGTCATTAACAAGTGCAGGACTACTAATGGGTTGGAAGGATGAGTGCTGGTCTAATCTCAGGAAAATAGAATGAAGTAGAGGTATGCAGAGCATTTAAGATGAAGTTTTTTCCTCTGTTTAGAAACAATTTCTACTAGACAAGCATGGAACAAGTTTCCTTTAACCATCAAATCTTCTCTTACTGGTTAGTATTAAGGGAGGTACCTCACTTTTTCAGAAATATAAGGAGTCTTCCTGAGTTCTATAGGAGCTCATTAATCATTGTTTCTTTCTACTCTCCTTGTTTGTTTCCTCACCCTCAGATGGTCTTTGATTTTCAAACCTGTTCTTTGTAAAAGACTTTATAACATGTAGGAATTGCAGTAGAATCCCTGCCCTCAGAAGACTGTAAGTCCAAAAGAAGAAGTAATAGACCAAAATCCGTAGGATAAAAGGTATCATAGGCTAAAGAACAGGTCTGTATTGCTAATGGGCTGAAAGTGTCAGATTTGGACAAGGGAATTTCCTTTTTGGGAGCTGGGGAAAAATTAGACAATACTTCTTGAAAGAAATAGCATTTGAATTGATCTTTAAAGAGTATATGTAATGTTACCAGGTTTAGCTGAAGGCAGAAAGCAATTCAGGTAAAGGGATCATAAGGCCAAAGAAGCCGAGTGCTTGTTAGAGGACCTGGGGGAAGTCTGGCTAGACTGTAATTGATGTTTGGGGATTTTTCAGAGATGAAGCTGAGAATGTTCATTGACACCTGTTGTTGGAGGTTCTTGTGCAAGGTTAAGAAATTTAAACTACTTATGAGCTGGGAAAAGCAACTGCCCAAAATGTTGTAGAGGAGAAAATCTCTTTCACGGGGTAGATGATTCATCTAAATGACTTCTCTGACACCTTTTAACAGTATCACTCACTGAGTGTATCACAAAAAATAGATAACTGAAGGTTGTAATTAGCATCATGGGAGTAAAAGAATAATATGCCTTTTATTCAGGAAGAATAATCCAAGAGGCAAAAAAGATGAATTAGGATAATGTTAGTTTTTAGAAATATTTTTAAGCTGTACTTTTGAGTAACTAAGTTTAAGCCAGCTAATGACATTGGTAATTAACTATAATAGAGGTAGTAAAATGTCCAAACTTTGGCAAGAAAATAAAGAATAAGTGAGCTAGAAATACAGGTCCTGTATGGTGTGTGTGCACACATGCATGCACTAATCAATGTTCAGTCTCTTCCCAGAATGCTCAGCTGAGCACAGATAGGATTTAGCGTTCTTACTGTGACTGTGTTTTATAGTGGAAATAGAAATTAATATAATTAGTTCAAATTTTCTAAGACATCAACAGCAAAATTTCTGTTTCTTTCAACTTTCTAATTTCCTTTAAAGATAAAATTCGAGAGTTTGAGAAACAGAGAGGTGAGAGATTTTTGTCATCTCTCTCTAGTTTGTCATATAAAATACGGGACATTTTAATTGAGAGAGAAAAGCTTAGAATGTTGATTTTTTTGATATATGCAAAAATACTCTATGCAAATTTACTCCTGAGATTTTTTTTTGGTAACCTCTTTCCTTGGAAAAAAAAATCTTAGTGATTTTCTTCAGGTGGACTCCACAAAATTAGAGGATAATTAATAGTGGGGATTATAAGTCTGAACACTGGTCTGTAATTTATCCTTTTCCATTTCTTATCATCAAGTCCTATGCACGCTATGGTTCTAGGAGAGTAATAAAGGAACCAGAAGGAAAAAACATAGGTCAGGAGGGAAGGCTTTGAGATTGCAGGGTAAGAGATCTTTTCCATTTGTGGCATGACACGAGTTTTGTTAACTTTGAATATGATTTGAAACCAAGAAGAAAAATGTATGTTTCAACATTTAAAAATCTTTGCAGAAACTAGATCTTTTCTCCAGCTTGAATCTAGTGAAATGTATACAAAGCTGTGATTTTTGGTTTCTCACCCCACATTTATGTCTTCCTTTATAAAAGAAAAAGATTTTAAATGCCAATTTTTAAAGAGGAAACAAGGCATCACTGCATCGAAATAGTTATGACAAAATCACTCCTGAATGTGTCTAGTTACAGCAACCCCATATATCAGTGTTTTTAATTTAATTTCACAGTGTTTCTCAGACTCTTGAGTTACCACAGTGTTGTATAACAGATAAAAGCATTTCTGTCCCTAACAACTGTAACTGTTGTCAGGTTAAATGTTATTATCTTATTGCCATGTTCAGATTTTTCATACGTGTTATTATATTGCAGGTACTTTTTAAAAACCTCATACAAAAGTGTATCTGATCTTTTGGTAATTACATTCATTAATATTATCCATAGATTGTCCATATTAAAAGAAACCTAGAAATAGATGATTCTATTTAAAATGAAAATTCGATCAAAGATTTGAAGATGACCTCAACAAGTTGTTGCAATCTCACTGAAGATAAATTGATCATGGAGTTCTATGGTGATAAAACATTAGTGATATTTTAATTAAAAGTATTTATTTTATAGATGAGTAATAAGGGAGGAAGGGAGAGAGGAAGGTAGAGAAAATGAGGGAGGAGAGAGAGAAGGAGAGATATTAAATTATTTCTCAAATGTACATAGTGGCAGAACTCAGATGAGACCAAGCTTTCTGCTGGGTCACCATTATTTCTGTTACATTGTATTCAAATCCAGTTCTATAGGTTGTTCTTTGGCTATCTAGATGATGTGTTTTTCTCATTCACCCATGCATCTAGGTGTGGCTATGTAACTAGGTTTTTGCCCATTGTGAGTAGAAATGACGTGTGTAAAGTCTACATCACTACCTAAGAGATTATTGCTTTGCCTCCTTCGGAACTGCAGTTTGGACCTGGTAACCCAGCTTCAACTACACATGCAAGGGCCATGCCCTGGTGGAACAATCAAGTGAATAGGAGCTGGGTCCCTGAGTGACCTCATGTAGCAAAACCACTAGCTCAACCTGGATTGCTGCCCACCTCTGGAAAGAAAATAAACCTGTAACTTTGTTGAGTCACTGTATTTTGGGATTTGTTACAACATCTTAGCCAGGGGTGGGGAAGCTTTTCATGTTGGAAGTCCACATTAATTTAGCTGTTATCAAATAAAGCCATATTCAAGAAACTTCAATTAGATACTTAGAAGTATACATTGTTTTGTAAAAATCTACTTAGTAATTTCAAAAAAATGAAAATTATTTGTTAATTTTAAAGCTAACTAACCTTTTAATGACTTTGTTGTGTCTGTTTTTTGTTGGAAAGCATTTGAATATTTGATTGCAGCATGGAGGTTCACAGTTTCAGTTGATCCTCTAGATGGATATTAGTCATTTGTGATCTTAAGGGCATCTTGAGTTGGGTTAAGTAGGAGAATATAGATTCACAGCAATAAATGGTTGAAAAGCAAGAAAACATTTTTGGGGCATGTTGCCAAAGGCATGGGTATTCTACTGCATTTTTCCTTATTTCCATTGGCTCTTTCTTAGCATCAACCAATGACTTTGAAATGCCATGTACTGAGAGCTCAATCAATTCCATATGTAGTTCTTTAGGAGGCCTGGTGATATCAACTAAGTGAGACTGAATGCTAATTTGAGTGTGTTGTCATGATTCTCAAAGTCAGTGAACCTTTCATTGTATCCCCCAATCAATAGGTCTATAACAGCTTCAAATGATTTGGATATATCATCTGCTCATCAATGACCTTTGCTAACTAGGGAAAAACTTCATCCAAAATTTCCCTTTGAAAAAGAGGTATTTTTTTGCCACATATCATATGTAGACTTAGTTTAACCTTGCAAAGAAATATTCAAATTGTTTTGAATTGACATGATATCACACAGAAATGCTGCATTCCTATAGAAATCTTCTTTGAATGATTTGCATTGCTGATTTTGTTCTTCTCTTCTCACAGAGATAACATTTTGGCTAACACCAGCCTTTGCCAGTGTTAGCCAAAAGAAATGAGAGCATCTGGATGTGTTAATACTTGTTTTATCTATGCAATAAACCTTTCATATTTCTGTCATGGAAGGTCCACCGTCTGTACATACACTCACTAAATTTACCAAATTTGGTCCAACTTCACAACATTTATCTTGAAAGTTGTTGAAGACATCTATGCCCTGTGTTCTGTTTACAGGAGTGCCCAAAGCAAGTAACTCTTTGCAGCAAAGAATATCTGTTATGACCCGAATGAAATACAAAACCTGCATGAAGTCAGTAATATCAGATGATTCATCCAAAGCAATTCAATGATATATGTTTTCCTTTTGAAGTATTGCATGAAGTTGTTCTGTTAAGTTGAAGACTAATTCATGCTGCCAATCAGTTATGGTTCTCCTTGAAAGAGGCAGTTGTTTGTACTTTGAAACGTTATCAGGGTCTAAGCATCCTATACCTTGGACAATGCATTCTTTCACAATTCCTGCATTACTGAATGGCTTCCCTTTTTTCCCAGAGTATATAAGCTACTTTATAAGTTGCTGCGGTGGCATTATTTCCAGGTCTTATTGCTGCTTGAAAGAATTGTCTTTGCTTTTGCTTTTCATCTTTTAATTTCTGCAGTACAACCTTTTGTGCCTCCCCCTCTAATTTAAAATACTTGTGATCCTTGTGAGTGTTATAATGCTGATAAGCATTGAATTTCTTTAATGTTGACATTGCAGTATCACAAAGCAAGCAAATCATCTTGTCTTTAGCAGAAATAATATAATATTGCAATTCCCAATGCTCATTAAAAACTTTGTTTTTTTCCTTCAGTGTTCTCTTGGTCTTCTTTGACATGATGGGCTGTTAAGCAGACAGAATTAAAAAATACTGTCGAGCTATGTAGCTATTCACCAATTCCCCTTCAAACAGAAACACACTGCACTGCTGTTAAAAGCTCACAGACTGGTGAACTCGACCCTCCTAAACTCTCGCCAACCAGCCTCCTGCGGTAGTGGTGCCAGTCAGGCAAGGGAAGTTAGAACTAAATCATGAATGTAGCAGCCATCAGTTTAGCCCTTATGGCTTACTAATGTTCTAATTGTGCCTGTTAATCTGGGAGGATTATTTCATTGAAACATATTTCATTTGTTGGTATTTTAAATACATTCATTTAAAAAATAAAAATATAAAAGACAAACAAAAATGTATTAATAAACATAAAAGTATTCTGTAAAATTTGGATTCAGTCAAAAGGGTGTATGTACTTAAGGTCCTAGAAAGCCACATGTGGTCTTAAGGCCACAGGGTCCACACTCCTGGCTTAGCCTATTCCTCAATGATTTAAGTACTTAAAACATACAAGAGCTGTCTGGAAAGTATCCAGCCATGTAACTGTTCTTTGTCATATGAAGAATGGCTGGATACTTTTCTGGGCAGCACTTATATTCTTTAAGGCTTTAATATTTTTTCTTCCTTCTCATTTGCTCTTCAACATGGGTTTGCATCAACAGAATGTCATACTTAACAAAACACCAACAAGTACCTTGGGTGGGACTTGAAGCAGCTTCCAACAACGTTGCTACAACACATGCTATAAGGATCAACCCTTCCTTTTTGGAAAGATGAATTTGGAGAATATGGGTAGCAAAGACATTTAGAGCGGGGTTGCAAAAGAGAGAATTTATCAAGTGGTTAAAAATAAGTTAGAATTACTGCTTATTAATTTTGTAATTTTTACAAACTATTGACTATAAGATATATAGATATAAATATTTGGAAAATATCACATTCTTTTCATCAGAATTTTGAAATTTTATTTATTATGGGCATATCTCATGCCAAAACAGAAGACTAGAATTAAATTGTCTTCTCCCTTTAAAAAAAGTTCTTGGATTTTCATATATTATTTTTATTTCATTTAAGCTAAATAATTTAAAAAATCACTTAGAATATTTAAGTTTAAATGGTATTTGTTACCTCGTTAATTTAAAAAAGCGTATTTTCTGGGAAAAGAGCATAAATATTTTTAAAAACTTTGAGATTGCAAATTGCATCAGTAAATACTATCTTGAGTCATGTTTAACTAAAAGACTTTTTCTGGGAATGATAGACTTTCCAAAGAAAACCTTTGGATAACTATAGTACTCAATGCTAGACAAACTCCTTAAGTGTATTAATATAACATTCTCGTTGGCATTTGGACAATGTAATACATCAATGAGCTATCTTTACCCTCAGTAGTTAATTGCAGCTAAAATAGTTTAAGGTCTTTCTGATTTATTAATTGCATTGCATAGTTTTCACAACTCAATTTGTTTTTATTGCCAAAGCAAATTATTTGGTGTCTTTTTTTCCACTAATATTTTTTAACTTCAAATTACCCTGTCATCTCACACACATTTGGAAGATGTATAAAATGAACTCTGACTTTTTCTGGGCCTCATACTATTTTAAAATAGCTCTCACAAGGCATTTTGATTTTCAACAGTAAACTTGCATACAGAAGCAGGAATAAGCAAAGGGTTTCTCCTTTGCACATATATAGGGATTTTTCCTTTTTTATCTGACCATCTAATGCTAAACTTTCTCGGTTTTTATTATTGCCACTGCTTTAGATATGTTGACTGGTCTTTAAGGTAAGTGAGTTATTCTTATCTCTGCCTATATAATTAGCCAGCGAATCACTGAAGTATCTAGGGATTCAAATTTCTTAAACACCCATAGTGAAGACAAATAAGATTCTTTCACCTAGAGGATTAAAGCAATGAGAGAAAAGCTAATTAAAACCTGGACAATGACAACTTTTCAGAAAATCATAAAGAATAAAATGCAAAGTGTGAGCTTGATTACACTTGAAATATTTAGGCTCAGTTTAGATTTGATGACCTGTGAATACTTTGAGGGTATCACAGGGTTGGGCTCATAGAATGCACTCAGACAAGGTTTGCTGATGCATTGGTAAATTCTTATTCATCCAAAATGATTTTGATGCCGTTTTGTATAAATTCTGGCAGTCAGCAAGTCTTGCATCTCTATATGGGAATGTGTGTGTAAAATTGTGCCATTGTTTATTTATTATATTTCACATGCCCATTATGTGCTAGACACTTTGCCAACTGCTTGTATTTCAACAAATACAGATGTTTAGTGAGTTATATATGAGACATATATACATAATGGAAAGCCTTGCATGGAAGGCCTGAGGCAGTTATACTTACTTTGGTAGACAATGGAATAAAAGCATATGATCAAGAAAATGCAGAAAAGTATATTTTAGAAGGATTTATTTAGGTTTGTTTTATACGATGAGTTAGAGTATGAAGAAATTAAAGGTTGGACACCAGTTTCAAACTTATGGGTAATTCAGGGGACAAGCAGATAATGTTAAGTCCAACTTTTATTTTTGTTGTCAGTGAGTTGATTTGTTACTCTTGACCAATCTGAATGTTTAGGAACCCATAATCTAGGGACTTTTTCTTTCCTTCTGTTGTTATATTATTGAAAATTAAAAATCTTAATTGGCAAGTTTTGAAACAAATTCTTAGCTGCTTTGATTCATGTGTACTGACGTTATTTTGGAATAAGAAAATCATTCCACATAAAAAACCACAATATGAGACACTTCAGACCATAACTTAAGGATAAAATGTGTGAGCACAATTTTAAAACATTCAAAACACAATGTGATAGGTGGGTGAGTGTGGTGGTTCATGCCTGTAATCCTGGCACTCTGGGAAGTCAAGGTGGGAGGATCACTTGAGGTCAGGAGTTCCAGACCAGCCTCAGCAAGAGTGAAGCCCCATCTCTACTAAAAATAGAAAGAAATTAGCCGGACAACTAAAAATAGAAAAAAAAAAATTAGCTGGACATAGTGGCACACGCCTGTAGTCCCAGCTACTCAGGAGGCTGAGGCTGGAGGATGGTTTGAGCCCAGGAGTTGGAGGTTGCTGTGAGCTAGGCTGATGTCATGACACTCTAGCCCGGTAACAGAGTGAGACTGTCTCAAAAAACAAAAACAAAACAGAAAACATTACTTTAAAGTTTTAGTGACCACTATTTGAAGTTTATTTATGAATTTTTTTGGTATTCTATGATATCTATTACATGGCCTAGTTGCATAGTGATTTTTTAAAAATTATTTTTTTATTTGGAATAGCGAGAAAAGCCTTCTCTATTATACTTATTCTTAAAAACACATTAACAGTAGTTCCCCCTTATCTATAAGGGATACATTCCAAGACCCCCAGCGGATGCCTGAGAATGCAGATAGTAACGAACCCTAAATATACTATATTTTTTCCTATACATACATACCTTTGATAAAGTTTAATTTATAAATTAGGTATAGTAAGAGATTAACAACAATAAAAAATAATAAAATAGAACAATTGTAACAATGTACTGTCATAAAAGTTATATGAACGTGGTCTCTCTCTTGTATTGTACTCACCTATTTTTGGACCGTAGTTGAGCGTGCATAACTGCAGATAACTGAAACCACAGAAAGTGAAACCCAAGATAAGGGGGGAGCGACTGCATTAAAGTTAGCACTGTCTCAGATGATGTGTTAGGCAGAGGTGATAGTTTGGAATTCTCTATGAAATAAAGTATCCCAAGACTTTTCATGTTATCTATAGTCTTTCAGCATCCTCTACCTCAACTCTCATTCTTTTTCAGGACCTATGTTCTAATCAAATTATAAAAACTTGTACTTTAGTGCCTCTACCTTATGTCATGTTGGCTGCCTACATCTCAGAATGAATTGGGTATTTTTTTCCAATATCTCAGTTACCTCTCACTTCTCCTGCCTGTGAACTTCATGTGTAGGATGTCAGTTTCTTTTAAGAATGGAGTTTTTCACCTTCTCTCCCATTGTCTCCTTTACATTGTGAATCTTTTAATGCTTAAGACTGAGGCTAATTACAAAGACTTTGAATTAGTGACTGTGAGGCAACTTATGTGAAATGCCTACTAGATTTACTGATTGGCATCAACTATATGGTACCAGATAACAGAACTATTATTATTATTATTTATTTTTTTTAGACAGAATCGTGCTCGGTTGCCCAGGCTAGAGTGCAGTGGTGTCATCATAGCTCACTGCAACCTCAAACTCCTGGGCTGGAGTAGTTCTCCTGCCTTAGCTTCCCGAGTAGCTGGGACTAGAGGCACATACCACCATGCCCAGCTAACAGAATGTTTAACAGAATATTTCTACTTTTTGACAAGATGTGACAACCAAAATGTTAAAGATCTATTATATTATTGATATAATGAAAAAGGTCAAAGAATTGCAGTAGATGATTACAGTGCTAAATAAAATTGTTTATAAATCTTTTAATTATTGAAATTGCCAAAAAGTTCAAATAACTTCTCCAGTTTCCTATTGTAGAAGGTGTTGTAATTTATTAGCAATTTTAAGTTACTGAGTCATTGTATTTCATATATTATATATGTCTTAATATTATACAGAGCCTATATTTAAATATTTACAGTTTATAAATTCTCAATGTTGTTCTTATTGGATTGAAAGAATGCTTAGCTCAACTTAATGTTCCAGTTGCTTAGTCATGCAACCATCTTATGTTGGTAGACATCATTTTGGCAAGGTTTTTACTACTGTTTCCAGCTCAAATTCATGTATTAAAATTTGACATTCTTCAACTCAAGTTGATATTGAGTGTCTACTAAGTGCCTAGTTTAGTGACTAGTGGACTTTTCTCCTGATGGATTCCTGAATTATGGGATTCTGTCTCATACTGAAGCAAGTTGAATGTTTAAAATAAGGTTCAGGGCAACACAAATTCAGAGTTACTTGTTTTTCCTCTTAAGATCTTAAGAATTTCATTTACATTTATTTCTGCCACAACATCAACACAATAAACATCAATTCATAATTCTGCAGTAAGAATGTTAACCTGACTATATCAATAAAGACAAAGGAGCCAGGGAATTTGCATTCTCTAATTAAGGAATGCAAGTAGCCCAGAAAAGGGTCACAAACATCAGGAGATCAAAGAAAAGTTTAGGTAATAATGGAAAAGTGAAGCAGGAGGTTAGTTGGGCTTTAGAAAAATTGGATAGTCAGCTAGCAGATCCAGGACTTAAACCCAATTCTGTCTGACTCCAAAGTCAGGTACTTCTTTTTCAACTCTGTTGCCCTGCTTCCATAAATAGATGCCACAGTGCTGTGTGGTACAGCTAGATCGATGAATCAAATATAATAGTGTGAAAGGTTTCTAAGGACAAATATCAGGTTCTACACTTGGATTCTAAGAAACAACTTAGAACGAATGGATGAGATGTGGATAAACAGTAGCATATGTCACAAAGATTTGTTAAATGTAAGTTCGATATTGGTCAACATTCTGACAAGGCCAGCCAAGATTATGCCTTGAACAATGTTCAAAGCAGCACAATATTAAGAGCAAATAAGAGCAGAGCCCCATTTTTATAGTGGATGCTTGTGCTTGAGTCTTGATTTCTTTTTTCATCTTATACTTCAAGGGAATATGTGGCAGCTCAAATTTATTCAGGAAAAAAATAGGAAGTTACATGGCTTGTAAGGAATGATGAAAGGAATGGAAAGTGTTAGCTGTGAAATAGCCTGGGTGGCTGTGATACATGTCCTCAGAACTTGACCTCTTCTTTTCAATATGTAGATTTATCCTGTTCAGATTTGAAATCCATAGTATGAAATTCAAAACTGAAAATCATTATATTCTCCCTATTTTATATTTGTATAGGTTACTCTACTTCCTAAATGAGCATATAACAGCTGACCTCAAAGGGCTGGTCAGTCACAATGAACAGGAAAAAAAGAATCCTGAGAACTTATGTCTCCTTTTTTTCTTCTAGAAAATTGAAATAGTTTGAATAGTGTCCCTGAGGATCAATATTTTGGCCTCTCTTTTCCTGCTATTTCTTTTTTTCCTCTTTTTAGACTTAGAAAAAAAATCAGAAGAGCAGATAATGAAAAGTAAAATTCAATTTGATCATTTTGCCTCAGATATTACATGTCTGTCAATCATCCAACTTTCCCCCCCTGCAATGCATGTTAGTGCTACAGAAAGTCATCTCTGTTTAGATCAGTGGTGTTCAAATGTTTCTGTCTCAGGATCCCTTTAAACTTTTAAAAATTATTGAGGACCTAATAATTTGTTTATTGTGAGTTATATTTCTCGATATTCATTATATTAGAAAGGAAAGATGAAATTTTTAAAATTTACCTAATGTATTTTTAAATAACAATAATAAACTCACTGCATATTTACATGAGATTTTTATGAAAAAAAATTCTGTATTTCTGGGAAAAAACCTATAAGAGTAACAATATGTATTCATGTTTTTGCAGATCTCTTTAGTGTTCAACTTAACAGAAAATGACTAGATTTGTGTATCTGCTTCTGTATTCAGTCTCTTATGTTATTGCACATCAGGTAACCTCTGGAAAATTCCACTGTATACTTGTGAGAGAAGGAGAGTAAAAAAGACAAATCATGTCTCTGTATTAGTATGAAAACAGTTTTGACCTCATGACCCCCAGGAAGGGTCTCAGGGACATCTTCAGTTCCTCAAAACAAGCTACTTTGAAAAGCACAAGTTAGGATATTAGTGTTTGTTTTTAGATCTTTTGATTATGTCTCTTGTAGTTACAAATAGTATCTTCTGTGTACCATAGTATGGATCATGTCGTTCAGTGAAACTCTTCTCATCAGAGAAGCTAGCAATTAAAACTTGGAAAGTAATTTATGTGAGTGAAAGATTGGCTCAGAGTGCTATGGATAAATGGAAAGTGTGCGTGCATGTGTATGTGCACTCATGTTCAAAGTATATGCCATATGTGTCAAATCTGTGTGTATTCCCTGTGAATCAATGAAGATCAAAGTAATAGAGTCCACTCAAAATATCAGTGGCATCAAAGACAGTATTCCCTCTGTCTGGAGTGTAAAAGTGTTAAAACTTATCCAGGTCGCTTGATACAAAAGTAAAAGTAAAATAGATTATTTCTGGAAATGGAATGGATAGCTTTTTTTATAATTACATAGGCAATATCAGCAGGATATAAGTCACATACTGATGACATTAATGCTGAACCAGCCAAAAGAAGGAAGGAAACAAGATTTTGAATTATTTCTGCACAGCCCACATTCTGTCATCTGTAATTTTTTAATTGCAGTTTGCTGTGTCATCTTGTGAAGGAACATGCCTATCACTCTGCTTCTGACAGTTCAGTATGCTTTGGTGTTCAACTGTGAGAAATTACTAATGGATTTGCTATAATTAAAGCATTTGCCTTTTGAAGAGCTTTCCCTTCATAGCTTTATTTTACCTTAATGTTAAAAAAAAAAAAAAAAAACTAGAAGACTGAATTATCAGCTTTGCCAAGAGAATGATAAGAAAGTATCATTGAACAAATATTTATTGAACTGAATGGATCAAAGGTGATATGAATTTCACTCCCTGAGGATTCTAGGAGTGTTCACACAATTGGAAATCATTTACATGTGTCTAGGATTTGGCATAAGTTACAGATTTTATTTATTTTCAGGCTAAGTTCTTGTTCTTCTGGTGATTGATCTCTAACAAACTGTTTGGCAGCCTTCAAAACAAAAATAAAAAAGTGAACAGGAATGGATTAACTGCAGCAGGGTGCCACAGGGTAGAGGGAGGTTGACCTACAATGAGATCGGTATCTCAGGGAGGTGGAGAGAGAAGTGGTCTGAGGGGAGAAGAACAGGCCAGTAGATGACGTTGTAACCAGAACATGGCTCTAGGGCACAGGCCAGCAGTCACCATCAGGGAAGGTCCTAGAGAGTGAGGTACACATTAAGTCACACACATGGAACAGAGACAAGGTCGATGTTGGAACAGACCATGCTTGGGCAGGCCTGGTGGCCAAGTGACAGATACCTGAGAAGTATATCAGATGCTGGAGTTTAGGATAAGATTGGTCAGCCCTAGGGGAGGTGCAGAGGAGTAGGGTGAGGCCAGTAAAATAAAGGAGAATTCAATGACTAAAAATACCACCTAAAAGGGAGGTGAGCTGCAAATCAGGCAAGATATTGTATTACCTGAATGTATAGAACAAATGTTGTGGTTCTTTTTTTTTTTTTTTTTATTTTTTTTTTTTTGAGACAGAGTCTCACTTTGTTGCCCAGGCTAGAGTGAGTGCCGTGGTATCAGCCTAGCTCACAGCAACCTCAAACTCCTGCGCTCCAGCGATCCTGCTGCCTCAGCCTCCCGAGTAGCTGGGACTACAGGCATGTGCCACCATGCTCGGCTAATTTTTTCTATATATATTAGTTCGCCAATTAATTTCTTTCTATTTATAGTAGAGACGGGGTCTCGCTCTTGCTCAGGCTGGTTTTGAACTCCTGACCTCGAGCAATCCGCCTGCCTCGGCCTCCCAGAGAGCTAGGATTACAGGCGTGAGCCACCGCGCCCAGCCTATGTTGTGGTTCTGATAGTGCCAACGAGCATTCTTTAGTGGCTATCTCCAAAGGAGTTTCAACTCTTATGGATGTTAATTAAATGCTGTAGAGTAATTTGAAATAAATCTTTTTTCAAGTGTAGCCTGTGGTTTGATCTTGCAAAGATAGTAGAAAAAAATACCATATAAATTTCCTCTGACAAATCTTTTTTATGATAATATCACAGAGTCCAAATTTTGACCTATTGCTTTATTGGAAAGATGGTTCAGGGCTGCTGCTGGCATTCATCTTTCTCCTTGTTTGTGATTTAAAGACCTTTATCAAATGCTTAAGGACTATTCAATATTTCTTGGAAGTGGTACATTGCCATATATTTATATATATATGTATATATATATACACAAACACACACAGACATACACACACAGACATATACATACACATAGCTTTTAAATTTGTATGATGACAAGCTCTCTTGATTCTTTGCATTGCCAGTGATTTTTGTTTCATGGCCATGTCACTCCTGCTATTAATCATGCACTTGGGGCCATGCATTAACACATCCGAGCCACTTGGGCTCCTCCAAATACACTGATGTGCAGTTCCTTAAATGACTCATTAATTGTTTTCAAACCACAAGGGTCTCATTTAATAACTTGCTGGAGCCATGTAATTAAATAGTGTCCTAGTGCCCTCAAAATGTATCCTCATTTAATGACTCAGGCACTCTTGCAAAGGTAATTTATTAAGTGACCACAACTATGCAAGGGTTATAAAGTGGAAGGAGTTGCATTTCTTCTTTGCTTTCTTTTTCTTTCCCTACCTGTGGCCTTCCCAATATGTCTTGCTGAGACATCAACTACGAATATATATTTATAGTACAGAAACCTTGTAAAATTGCAACTTTGAGACTAATACATTTCTTAGCCTTAATTGTAGACATCAACGGGCAGGAAAAATGTAGACCACGAAAGACCTTAGAACCTTGTGCTCTGAGATGAACTCTATGTCAGCAGGTAGCCCATATAATTAAAATGAGTGCTAACTGGGTAGACACTGGCTTAAGTCTTTGTCTGAATTTCCTCATTGAATTCTCACAGAAATGCTGTAGGGTTGTAGGTGTTTAGAGTAGCCTGGATTTTATAGATGAAGAAATTGAGGCTGAGAGTAGTTACAGGTAGAACAAGTAGAGAGCTGGGATCCTTACACAGGTGGCCAACTCTAGAATATTTCCCTCAGCCTCTTGCCACTCTATGTCAACGCTTCAGGGCCCTCGCTCATTTGTTAACTCATTCCAACTTCAGTTATTATGCCCATTCTGTGACAAATTTGATAGCTTACCGTGAGAAAAGAGCAGGGAGTCTATTATTTCAACTTTTGAGGGTAGCTCTGGGCCTGCTCGAATTGCTTTAAATTTATAGTCATGATGGAGAACTGTTTTTTTCAATCAAGGATTGCTAAATCCCACTTTTTAAACTCAAGCATGTATAACAGATAGCATATAACTATTTAATACAACTTAAGAGTTTTTATACAATATAGTTAGACCTATGTGCGTGTAACTAATGTAAGTATTTCTCTCATTTACACTGATATTTCCCAACCTGCATATACCCTTTGCTTATAGAAGTCTAAAATACATGTAGCCACTTGGAAATATTCTGCTCCAGGTAATTCAACTTCCCCTCTTCCGTGCTGCTTTACTGTGGGATTCATTTATTTCTGACTTCTACTGCTTTCTTTCTCACTGATCTGCCGTGCACTCTCCTTCCTGTGCAATTCCCTAAACATCTTCAGTTGTTTCTCTCTTAAATCTTTCTCTTTCTCCCAGCCTTCAGAGAATATAACTACCCAGTTAAGGAGAATAAAAAACAATGTTGCATTCTCTTTTAGAAAAAATATTGAGTACTTGATATTAGTATTGATATGCAAATACAATATTTTAGTGGTTTGTGTGTCACCCTACATGTGTAAAAGCACATTGTTTTTCAGCTTTCAATTTTTCTGTGTCCTGATTTAAAGTACCCTCACACCCAGCTTTTTACCTTCTTTCCCCTTTCTCCTGTTTCCCTTCCACAATCTTCCATAATTACTGTTCACATCTATTAAATTGCTCTATAGATTTTTTGAATGGCTTAACCCCAGAGTCTAACCTGGGAAATACTATTTTCTGAGCCATGTTCCCTTCTTCTCAAGTACCTACTGCAGGCATTGTAAAATGAAAGCCACAGGTCCTCACCTCCACCTCCTGCTTAAAAGCTTCCTGCATCTTCCCTACAAAGAGATTAGGCCTAATTTTAGACCCGTTGCCTTTGGGAGGTTGGTAACCTCTAGGGTGATTATAAAGCGAGGCATGATTGAGGAAACTTCTCTTTTGCTTCTAGCCTAATTCCATTTAGCTGTTATAACTTATTTTTGAAGTAAAACTCAAGTCTAATAAACCAAAGAATTGGTTTTACCTTTAAGTTCTCAACAAAGCATATGCCAAATGATATTACATGTGAAATTGCTTCTTTGATTTAAAAAATTGGATTTTCATTTTCACAGAATAAGGTAAGATATCCTTAGTGAAACAAAAAGTAATAGAGCTTTATTTTCATGTTAGAGTATTCTCTCTTAATAAATTTGCTAGTTTATGGGGAAAAAAGAACTCACACAAAGAAATACTTCCTTTTATTAAAGTAAAACAAGGGATTTTAGAATTACAGAATATTAATACTGACAGTTGAATAAATTTTCAGCTCACATAATTATGTACTATAAAAGAGTCATATGCCCCCAGTACTTAGTAGGTACTTGGTAAATATTTGTAAATATTATAATAATACTTAAGAAATTATTTTTTTTTTAATTTGAAAATGTTATGGGGGTACAAATGTTTTTGGTTACATGAATCACTTTGTAATACCTAAGTCACAGCTGTAAGTGTGCCCATCACCCAAATAGTGTTCATTGTACCTGTTAGGTAGGTTTTTGCCCCTCCCCCCTGCCCCCTCTCCCTTGCTTGATTTCCATTGTGTTTTACTTCCTTCCCTGCACGCGTGTGCTCATTGCTTAGCTCCAATTTAATAGAAAATACATGTGGTGTTTGTTTTTCCATTTTTTAGATACTTCACTTAGAATAATAGTCTCCAGTTCCATACAAATTGTTTCAAAAGGCATTAATTCATCCTTTTTATGACTGAGTAGTACTCCATGGTATGTACATATACCACATTTTGTTAATCCACTCATGAATTAATGGACATTTAGATTGATTCCACATCTTTGCAATTGTGAATTTTGCTGCAATAAACATTCAAGTACAGGTATCTTTTTGATAAAAGTACTTCTTTTCCTTTGGGTAGATACCCAGTAGTGGGATTGCTGGATCAAATGGAAGGTCAACTTTTAGTTCTTGGGGGAATCTCCATACTATTTTCTATAGAGGTTGTACTAATTTGCAGTCCCACCAACAGTGTATAAGCATTTCTTTCTTTCTGCAGCCACACCAGCATCTATTGTTTTTGGACTTTTTAATAAAAGCCTTCCTAACAGGGGTAAGGAGATATCTCACTGTGGTTTTAATTTGCATTTCCCTGATAATTAGTGACATTGAACATTTTTCATATGTTTCATTTGTCTATCTTCTTTTGAACAATTTCTGTTCATGTCTTTTGCTCACTTTTTGATCAGCAAGAAAAAACAAACAACTCCATTAAAAAGCAGGCAAAAAAAATTCTTAAATATTCGTTTTACTGTGGGTCAGCCACTGTCTAAGGGCTCTTAGTTAATTCTCACAACCACTTAAAGAGGTATGTGCTATTATTGTTCTGTGTTAGAGATGAAGATCTGGGGTATGGTGAACTTGAATAACTTAATTTGTCCAAAGCCAGTCAGCTAGTAGGAAGCTGAGATGGGACTCAAACCCAGGCAGTCTGGCTTCAGAGGTTTGCTCTTAACCACTATGTCACACTGCCATCCCAGTGCAGATAAATAAAGGGCTTGCTCATGAAATTGAATGACAAAGGTGCTTATTGAAATAATTCTATTCATGAAAACCTCAGATGTAAAGTTACAACTACGACTCCAAATGAAATTGCTGCATGCTATTTACATAGTCGTGTTTAAACATACTGATTGCTATGAATTCCAAACTCAGGCACTTCTCTGTGACTTCATCTTTGGCCATAAAAGCTCCAGCCTTTGGTACGAATTTGATTTAAAGCAGAGCAATCTTCTATAAATAAAGGTAGACTTCTTATACTTTGAGATTTCTTCTGCTGTCTTTCTCAAACTGTCCCCACATGTGATGACCACTTCATGCAGCAGTAAGTTTTGATGTTCTGTGTGTACCAACACAGCAATAACTCTCAATAAGGATTTCACTTATCTCTAAATAATGCCCTAGGGTACGGCACAAGTTAAGACTGGATCAGACAGCAGAAGGAGCCTTTCTTCCATACCGTTGGCCTGGTTGAAATAACCTTTACCATTGTTGTGATTCACTGTTGTCATCACAAGGAGTAGGTTCATCCAAGGCAGGTTGATTCTAGTCTAGCTTTACCTTATCTTACATTCTGAGGACATGGCTCTGACCTTTGTCATTGAAGGATAATAATCCTGTTTCAAGGAAGCTGGCATAGACAATCAAATTTGACTAATAAGTTTATGTGGCTATCAGGGGCTCCCAGGTATGGGAAATTGCTTTGATACACAGCCTACAGTGATTATGGCTATGACAAGCACACACTTTGCTAGGAGTCCAATATGTGTGTGATTTAAAATCATATATGTATCCATATAAAAACATGTTGTTATGGTGAGTCTTAAGTCACTGTATACTTCTAAGGCTGAATATACATTGGAAATGTCTAATATTCTTTATGTTTGTTGTCAGAAGCATTAAATAGCATTTGGAGGGGAAATAAAGTACCGTATCTAGTAATTTCATTGGTTTGAAATAGGTGATAACTTATAATTAAATGACCTGTGGGCTAGTTAATTTTTTCTTAGTGAATTCCTATACATACATTTTTGTAATGGTCATTTTCAAAGTCCTAAATGCTTTTAGGAAGTCATTTACATAAATAAATTGAGAGAAATTTTGCTAGGTAGAAGGCTGGTCTTAAACTCCATCAGATAACCAAAGGCTTGTTTTAAATCATGTGGAAGTTGTGTGCAAAAGGATGGGTCTGTGACCAACATGATAATGGCTACCTTTGCATAAAAGCAATACTTCTGAAATTAAGGGCAATGCGTTAGACGTGTATGTAATAAACAAAGGAAAATAATCTTGGAGACAGAACCTGCCATTAGTGAAATTTTGTAGTTGGTGAAGCAATCCCTTATGGGCTTTTTACTTTCTTATCAGCATATCAAAAGAGCAAATGACAACTCATGTTTCACCAACTAGTTACACAGCCCTTCCCAGAAATATTTTATTTCTGGAAGCCTCCTAAGTGACCTTTGAAGAAGAAACCCAGATATTCATGAATAGGATTTAGTAAATGACTTGAATGGTTGGGGTCAACCATGATAATAGCTCAAATTCTTTTAACTCACTTCAGTGACCAGGAGGTGGACCTGGTAGGATTCCCTTCCCACAAGTAAGATGAGGGTAGGAAAGCACCCAAAAGAAGTTCAAGCCCAATCTTTAAAAGGAGAAACTAGCCTGGACACAACACAACAGGCTGCAGATGCACCAGGAGCCAGGACTGTGGGAACTTTCTGAATCATCTGGGGGAAGAGAAAGATGCAGCTTAATAAGTAAAGAAATTTTCAAAGTATCCCTGAAGACTCCAAGATCCCAGGAATCCCTGTGAAACAAAGGAATTGGTGCTTTCGTTGTTCAGCATAATCCTGTGAAGTTAATTTGTTCCCCAAACTTTTCTGTAACATAGTATGAAATTCTCCTGTATGTCACAGTCCCATGTATCAGAGATTCATTTGAATTTACCACTTTCAATTTCCACTGGAATTCATATATTCTTAGGGGACAAAGCAAGGTGGAAGGGATTCATTTGTCATAACTTTGCAGATCCTTTTGTTTGGATTATTTTTCTTAACAGCTAGGGGAAGTCTTGAACCAGGGAGTCATGTCTCAGAACAAATGGGCAAACCAACACAGCATGATAGGACTGGGTATCTTCGAGACAGGTGAAGGGGCAGGTCACAAAAGTGACCTGGAAGGGCACCAAAATGTGTCTACATTCTCCAACAATGTTGTCCAATAGAAATTTAATGAAAACCACAAAAGGGTGCCAACTATGCAATTCTGAATGTCCTAGTAGCCATATTTTGTAAAAGCCAAAGCAGCAGATGAAATTAATTTAAATATATTTTATTTAATATACAATAATACATTTATCAAAAATATTATCATTTCATTGGATAACAAATATCAATATTATTCATTTATTTTCCCCCACTATTTTTCATTTGAAATCATTGAAATCCAGTGTGCTTTTACACTTCAAGTGGATCTCATGTTGGATTAGCCCCATTTCATCCACTCAGTAGTCACATATTGCTAGTGGCTACCACAGTGGACAGTTCAGCTCAGAAGTTTCCTGTGGTTAGCCCCCTTAAGGAAGGGCTTCTCAGCATCCAAGTGAGATAATCTTCTCTTGAAAAATAGGGCTGAGAAGGAAGCCCCTGCCAGAATTACCAGAATCATAGTGCCACTCCAGGAAGGTTCTGGATCAGGTCATGGTGGCAGGGTCTCTATCCAACCCTGCAGTCTTTCTTTCCCTTTCCTTCACTTGTTCCAAAGGCACCCATCTCCCTTCCTCTTAATCTGCCATAATCTTGGCTGAGAAGTTCTTCCTTCGTCCATTGAGAGCTGATTCATCAACCAATCAGGCTGAGTCCAAGGAACCAGCCTAAGAACCAACTGCATAACCTTATTACACACACAACCTTAGCTTTGCACACACATGGAAGGCAAGGCAAATTGTGGCAAACCATAGTGTTCCTACTGGCACCAGCAGGAGCCAGAGAATTGTAGATAGCCAGGGAATTGCAGTTCAGAGCTTGAACATTGACATAGAGCTAGGTTGGTTGCATTTTGACTGCGTACTTTACTAGCTATTTGATCTTAGTTCCTTAACTAGTTTTCTCTATACATTGGTTATGTTGAGGATTGCATGAGGGAATAAGTAGAAAGTACCTGACATAAATAAGTCCTCAGTAAATGTTTGTTGTTAATATTATCATTAATTATATAGAAAAGCCTGTCACTAACTTTGGTAGGCAAAGGTGAAATTTCCACCTTTGATTTTTCAGATTTGAGCTACACAGTTAGCAGTTCTGCATAATTGTGGGATTTTAGTTAATAACACTCATGATTGATTGGGTAAGAGAAATAATTTGGGGCAGAACTTTAGCAGTGCCATTAAAATAAAATAAAATTTCATCTGCAGGAACAACCTGCCCAGGGGTGTCTGCATGGCTCAATCTCTTGGTTGTTTCAGGTCTTTGGTCAAATGTCTCCTTAGCAGTGAAGTCATTCCTGACCACTCTATATAAAACAGTAGCCTCCCTCTCAGGAATCCCCAAATGACTCTATCTTCTTAATTTTTTCTCAAAGCTTTTCCTACTGCCTGAAGTTCTTTGTATTTTTCTTGATTATTGTCTCTCTCCCCATGAAATCCTAACTTCCTTGAGGGCCAGGATTTTTAAGCTATTCCTTCACTGCTGTCTCCTAGCACTTAGAGCAGTTCCTTGCACATGGCAGATATTCCTTAAATACAGTATGTGTTAAATTAAACCATGAATGAATACATTCAACAAACAATTACTTAGCACCTACAATGGGATAGCCTCTGTGTTAGGTTAGGTAAGCCAAGTTATTGCCCTCAGAACATTTACACTCTTTTCTTACAAGCAAAGCTCTTTCTGTTTATGAGTACAAGCCTTGTCTTGTTTAAAGATATTCTATATTACAGAACAAGATGAGTCTACTGTTTCTTTTTGTCACATCTCTTCCATAACTCCCTTCTGTAGTATTCTCAAGAGGAAATTATGAAACGACTTTAAGGAACAGAAAACATAAATAAATGTATGTTTCTATATTGTCTTAAACTATTTAACATGTTTATTTTATTTTAGAGTAGATGTAAGATATGATGTTGATTTATTTTAGAGGTTACCTAGCTCATTCCATCACTTTTATACTTAAAAAAGCTGATACTTTGAGAAATTACATGCTTTGGCCAATGGCATGCAGCTAGTTAAGAGAAGAATGAGGAATAGATGTTGAGTCTCCCTAATTTGAAAATGTATGATTATATATGTTAATTTTCATATGTAATATGTATTACTATATATCATATAATGATACAGTTTTCAAGTAGAAGGACTAGCTTAAAGCTTTGTTTTTGCAAAAATGAACATTCTATCTCCTGCTATGTTTATCTTGTTCTGTAATCAATGAAACTGAAGAAATACCCGTTCCTTCATAACAGCAAACTCATTAAATAAATGATTTTATCTTGACCACAGCATACTCTAAAGTTATATTTATGGTTGGTTTTCAGAAATAAAAATAAATGACATTATTTCCATGTAGACAATTTGAAGCTTATCCTTGAATCATTCACTCAATAAATACAAAGAATAGGGAAGCCAGTTCCAAATTGACATGAAATTGTTACAACAATTATCAACTTTTGTCTTGGTTATATATATATAACTTATCCTTCTCATGCCCATTTATGAATATTATTCCTCTATCAAGTATGGAAATGTTAAAACACATCTTAATCTTAATTATACACATATGTCCTGCAAACACAATTGGTAGAAAATTAACAGGGACAGCAAAAATGAGCTTTAATTAACAACCACCACTCAAACTAGCTTTCATTTAGTCTGGTGAGCAGAACTGGTAGAAAATTAATAGCAACAACAACATTTAACTTTAACAACAATGACAACAATAACTGGCTTTACTTAGGGATTAGTGTATAATGCTTATAAATCTATTTGCCTTTTCTATATCTCTGAGTTTCTGACTCTCGCCTGGAATAGCAGAAAATGAGGAAGTTTCTTATATCAATGTAAGCTGAGAACTGTCTCACAGTCAAATCACTGCAATTGTTAAACTCCAGAGTACTTACTCCTTTGCCCTCAGTAATATTCAACCTAGAACAATTCCTTGTACATGACAGATATTCATTAAATATATATTAAATTAAAACTTGAACGAGGAATTAAACAAATATTCACTTGGCACCTGCAATGTGATAGCCATTGGGCTAGATTCCACATACAAAGTTCTTGCTTTTAGCGGTTTTACCTTCTTTTCTTAGCATTTTGTACTATGAAACAGAACAGGAAAATTAACAAAAAAAATAAATAAACAAAAGGAAAACTGAATAGATGCCCCATTAACCACATGTAGAATTCATTAAGGATTTACAAGGTAGGAAAGAACTTTTTTCTCTTAGTGTCTCTGTGACTCCCCCTCCACCCTGGCTCCTTTGCTTTCCTTTTTATTTTAGAGAATCATCTCCAGTCTTCTTCAAGACCTCTCAGACCAATTGTTTCCTTGAAGTTTGCTCTGAAGTTGCTTCTCATAATTTTTGCATTACACTTACGTCAGATTTGCACACCTCATTGATACGATAACCACTTAAGGGATAAGAATAAGTTAGCATAATGTCCAATTTCCTTTCCAACCAGGTAGTTTATAAAGATCAAGCAAACTGCTTGCCCTCCATCTGCTGCTAGAGCTGGCAATGTTCTGGTAGTTAAACATTCTGGCCTTTAAAGTTCCAGTTGCTGCCTAATTAGACATCATTTCTATAAAATTAATGCAGCATTTTTAAACTGTACATATTATATAAGAACGAATACTCAGGAACCTTATCAAGCCTCAAAAAGGATCCTCTAAGGCTAGGCTACCATAGTCCAAGTATAGAAAGGTGCAATACATTACTAGTAATTGTAGATATTTGAAATATATTTAATTTGAAAGTACCACTAAGCTCTTGGTGAGGAAAAAAGTGAAATTTTTCAAATCTGAAAATAATTAAACTTCTTGTAGTTTTCAAAGATGGTAAGATACCACATTAATACTATGAATGAGTACAATCCATGTTTAAGTATTTTAGATTTCTTTAAAATCTTTATGCATTCATGACATAAAATATTTTAACAAAATTAGAGTAATTTTTATTATAATCTCTGACTCATTTGTTCTGATTTTATTTTAATTTCAAATCTTTATATTTCTTGGGTCAAGAGCTTCTGGTTATTTGACTTTTTTGTCATATTTTTCTAGATAGTCACAGTATTATTGTATTTGAGGTCTTGTATTTAATTTAACTATAGACCAAAATAAACATGGTTCAGGCGTTCAGCTATCTGATAGTTTGGGTTTATTGAGATATAAAACTTTTGGATAAACTGATATTTTTAAGTCACCCTTTGTAAATATTATTTCTCCCTATTGGTTTTTGATATAGTCTTTGAGAAATAAGCAGTTGAAGGTTATGTTCTCTTGTAAGAGACCAAAAAGAGGCATTCTGATTAACTGATTTAGGGAAGACGTACATACTTAAAGATCCAGAGAGCGTGTTAGGGTCGGTGGTAGGACTGGTGATACTTTAAAAAATTGAGGGTCCTCATAAATGAGTCTTTTTTGGATAGATGCTTATCTAACTGAACCAATTTCAACCATAGAAAATTGTCAATTACACCCTCAATTAAATTATGACTTAGAGTAAATAACTTCTTTTGAATATTCCAAGACAAATTCTTTAATTGGAAAAAGTACTCTGAAGGGACAAAATATTAGACTTTTTCTTATGTGTCACTGGATATAAATCAAATTAGTTTGGGGTACATTTGCCACATATTAATACCATGATTTAGTTTTTGAGTAGAAGATTTTAAGGCAGTTTTTCTGACAATAATTGGCAAGCAGGTGCAATTGTTATTGAGGCCATTCCTAGTTCATTTGTTTATGTAACAAATATTTGTTCTGCACCTATTACATGCCCAGGTCCTGTTCTAGGGGCTAAGGGATACACTAGTGAAAAAAAAAAAAAAGACCTAAATCTCTGCCATCATGGACCTTGCGTTCTAGTGCTGGGAGACAGAAAAAAACTAGAGTGATAGGGTGTGTTAGACATGATAAGTGCTATGGAGCAAAATAGAGAAAGGGACGAAAGTGTGCATGCGCACATGTGTGTGCATGTGTGTGCACGTGTGTGTGTGTGTGTTAAGATACATGTTTATTATTATTCAGGCATGGCGAAGCCGACAGGTTAGAAGATGATTGTCATTCATGGGAGATGATTGTTGCTCACAGATACCTAGAGAAGGAGGCATGCCATGCCACACAAGGCCACATGGAGAAGCACCAGTCAGGAGGCAGGGCTAGCAAAGGAAAATGGGCAAGAGCCTGTATTGTGGTTTCTGCAGAAAGGAACAGGTGAGGCAAGGTAAACAGACTGAGTAGGTTGAATAATTTCCGCAGGCTCTGGGGCATAGGGGATGTTCTCTAGTTGTCTGATTTGTGACCCTGGAGTGATTAGAGCAGGAGATAATGGTCCTGAATGTGAAAGCCCCATGGAGGAGGTGATTAGTGGTATGGACTCTTAATTGGTTGGTTTGCATATGAAAGGTGCATTCTCTGGTTGGAGGTCTTAACTATCTCTAAGACTAGGTTCTCCTGGGAGGAGCAGTCCCTGTAGAATCAGCAAAGCTCAAGATACCAAAGCATCAAAAATACAGAAAATAAAAAGACACACTTAATACCGTGTATATGTGTGAGTTGTTTGCTGCTTTTTAAAATAAGATGGTCTGAGAAGGTTTCACATACAAAATTACACTTGGGAAAATACCCTAAGGAGACTAAAGGTTGAGCTGAGTAGGTACCTGGGCTCCCTGCAGACAGAAGAGTAAGTGCAAATGACTTGAGGCAGGAGGAGCTTGCTTGGCATTTTAGGGGATGATAAGGAGGCCTGTGACACTGAAGCAGAATCCAATCACTGAAGGGAAAAGTTTAGAGATGTAAGTCCAAGAAGAAGAGCATATCGGCCTGAAGGCACTGTGAGGACTTGGGCTTTTGCTCTGGGTGTGATGGGAGCCACTGCCGTGTTTGAGCAGAGGAGTGACATGGTCTGGTTTATATTTTAAAAGGATCATTCCGCCTGCTCCACTGAGAATAAACAAAAAGGGAGGAAGGCTGTCAGCAGGGGGCTTAGTTAAGAGGCTATTGCAACATCTCAGACATGGGATATGATAGCTTGGGCCCAAGTGGAGCCACTGAGGTTATAAAAACTGGTCAGATTATGGGTCTGTTTTGCAGATAGAACCCACACGGTTTTCTGAAGATTAGATGTGGGTGTATGAGATTCAGACAGTAAAGTTAGAGCCTGGAAAGAAAGCTGCTATTAGCCAATGTGTACCTTTGTGCAAATAAGGAAAAGATACCCTGTGGGATATCGCAGTCCTGGGGATCAACCATTCTTTGATAGGAGGCACAGAGTTAGATTTCCATGCTTGAGCTTGATCTTGGCCAAGTAAGTTCTGGTAGTGCACAAACTGCACAGTCATGTGTGGTGGCCTGTCTATCCCCTATTAGAGTTTTCTTTTCTTTCTCTTTTTCTTTTTCCAGCAAGAAAGCATGCCTCCAACTGATCAATCATTAACTTTGGTCCACTTCAAAGAGATGGCAAAATAACTACTAGGTTTATTGTGGCATGTTAATCATTTTTTCCCATGGTAATATGTTTTTAAAATTTTCCTTTAATTTTTCAGGAACTAGAATTTTATTTTCATGAATGTTAGGAGCCTGAAATTCTGGTCTTAAATGATAGTGGTGACTCTACATTATCATGTCCTGTAAGGATCTTGCTGTTTCTTTTTTCTTGTGAATATTTAATCAAACAAAAAAAAGTTAAAGTTTTATCCACCTGTGTCTTATTACACAGAAGTCATCTTTGGCCATTCTGTTGTTTTCTCTAAGACATCTCTATTCAAAAAATTCCCTTGCCCTGTCTCTACCTCCACAGTAAAACGAGCGCCTAACAGGTTAACACAAGCATAGAGAGAGATGGTGTTCTGGTAATAAAAATATGAAGCTGCAAACTGAAAATGAATATGGTCAGTGATTTACAAAGCAAAACAAAACAACATAAAAATAATCATACCTAAGCAATAACATTAAATATGATTAAGGAGGTCATGGAACATTAAAACAACCACAACAATATAGAAAGTGCACCTCACAATGTTAGTTTTCCTAAATCTGTGGCTTAACCATTGATATTTTTTAATAGAAAATGTTTCAATAGGAAACAGGTAATCAATTTACTGCAATGCTCTTCAAATTTTTTTTCTTGTATTTCCCTTAAAATAATTTGGAAACCTATTTATTTCTTCCTTTATTTTAAAGTTGACTTCTAATATATTTCACTATGAGATTCAATTGCCATGTCATAAAAGTAGTCATTTCTGGCTGTAAAAGTGTGCTACCATTTTTAAAAAATGAGTCAATATAAAAAACCTGTAATTCACCATTTTTCACTTAAAAATACTTGTATAAGATCTTAAAAGTCAGAATTTTTACATGGTTCTTTACCATTAATATCATATTTTCATTTTAATTCTCCCACAAAACTTATTCCAACATATTTTAATCTTTTACTGATAAATTTATCATAATTATTTGCAATAAAAATATATATAAATTAAAATTGAACATTTTAAAAAGCTTTCTGTGACACTAATCCCCAATAGGTTAAATTATTTCTCTAGATTGAGTGAATTATTATTACAATTGTTAGAAGTATCCAGTTGATCAAAATGATACAAGTATTTTCTGTATTCTGATAAGTAGTTATTAAACAGAAAAGGCAAAATACTACTGAAAATTGATCTCTGAAAGAGAGGGATGGTGTGGAAGTTAGGGGCCCTGATTAAAGATGTTCTTCTCACATAGATATTGAATTTCCTTGGCTTGGTGCTCAGGAGGTTTTAACACTCCTAAGACATGTACATGCTAAAATTCTGATAAGTAAAAGATATTCTCAGGGAGATCAGTTATAAGACATAGCAAATATGGAAGTTTAGGATCAGGATAGGAAGTGTTTTTGTTTCCTCAGGAGTACACATAACCCAATTTGAAGAAAAGTGATGTAGAGTAACTACCAGTTACCTGGCAGGACACCTTACATATATATTATCTCATTCATTCCTCACAGCAGTCCTTGAGACTGCATGAAGGTATTGGCCCTAGGTCTTTCTACATTTCCAGGGAAGGGGGTGTTCTAAAGAAAGGACACAGAATTCTCTACTCCTACAAAGCGAAGAATTGCCTTTCCCTTCTTAACTAAGCATTGTTATATTAAGACTATCTAATTCTCCTTAGTTTTGACTTTTTGATCACCAAGCAACTCTCTGATTATAATTTTGCCACCAAAATAAAGGTCTCTCCAAGGAAATAATACACTAGCAAAGTATTCTTTATGACTGTTTCTGATGGTGTGCATAAATGAAAATATCAGCATTCTGGTTTGTACATCAGCCTCTCATGAATTTTGATAGTATGAGTTACTACTGGGTAACCAAGTTTCCAAGGATAAGAACTGAAGCTCTGGACCTGTAAAGAAGATGACTAGTTTCAACAAAGCTGAGAAGCCCTGAATCAAAAGCTCAGGGATGTTGGTGACTATTGTATGACAGTTTTACACACATACACGAGATCATGAAACTAATGCCATTTCTTTGCTTAGATTTGTATTTATCTAGCCCAAACTAGTCTTTATTTCCTTTTCACAGAAAACTTTCGGTTTATTTCCAGAGTTGTACTACCTCAGCATTATATTATCCAAACACAAATTAGCAAGAAGAAAGAGATTAATAAGGCTTATAGAAGCCAGTATATATTTTAGCAAAGTCACAAATCAAATTTGGCAACAGCTTGGCAAGAGATTAAGGGAATGATCAGATGGTGACAGAGGCATAGAATATGACCAACAAATCAAATTGCTCTGACTCACTCTCGCTTAATTATTGTATTATTCATTCTTGCATCCATTTATGTATTCAGTTATTCATTTATTAATGAATATTTCTGAGGTTAAGCAGTATTTGACATAATAGGAGTATCAAGAAGAATAAACCATGATCTCTATTTTGGAGAAGTTTTCTCTCATTATAATGGTTGGAGAGAACAGACAGGTATATAAGTTATTACGAGAACAATGATGATGATAATATATAGTCACCATAAGGATGATGATGATGACAAATCCCTCCATAACACTTACCATAAGCCATAAGCCAGGTACCATTCTAAGAGCACCTAAAGTTCAAATACTGTAAGTGCTATGAAATGTTTATGTTTAATGTATTTCTAGAGGACTCAGGATGTCATATTATAGTGCCATTTGTAGTTGTGACCCTAGAATACTATCCCCACCTCTTTAAGGAAATATTCAGTGCAGAACATAAAATCGGTGTAGTATCTATGTTAATCGTCCACACACACTTGCAGATCTGAGTGGTCCAGGGTGCTGTTTACAATCTTTGGAGTCCCAATTGTGTCCCAGCAAGGTCGTTGACAGCCAAGGACCCCAGGAATGAGGACACAAGAGAGTGATTAGTAAACTATATGTTTATGTCTATATTTACCATCAGGTTTAATGGATTTGTACTTGTAAACTTCTTTCATCTTTGGAAAATAATTATTAATTTTCTAAGTAGTAATGATAATGATACTGTGATGATAATAACAATAATAATAAGAACAACAACATTTAGATGACATGAGTATGTGATGTGTGTCCTACATTTTTCAAAGCCCTTTAACTGGATTATCTCATTTAATCTTCACAACAACTCAAGGAAGTAGACACTACTATTATATACACTGTCCAAGTGAGGAAAATGAGTCACTGAGAGAGATTACATGATATCATGGATTACTGCCTTCTGCTAAATAATAAAGGACTAGCTCCTTCCACCAAAACACTGATAACCGCATTCTCCCTTTCATTCATCAAAGAGGTGGAGAACCATCACTTTTCTAACTGCTGCTTGTTTTATATTTGGAAGGAGGTGTTAGTGTGAGAATAGGCACAGGAGAGTTGAGCAGCTGCTTTAAAGACAGAAGCCAGAACATCCCAGTGTCTATTCTCCCCGGCTGCCACTATCCTAAAATTTCCCAGTTCACCCCTGGTCTCCCTCTCAAAAGCATGAATCTCCTCTGGAGTTTGGCCTCCTCACCAGGATATGGGCTACAGGTATGGCCTGGTGTTAACTTTCATTGATCCAGGACCATGAAATTTCAGAGTGTGCATACAGATTATCTAGTGTGCATGCTCAAAAGCAAAACCAAAAACATGAAAGGAATCAGTGAGGTTTTTGATCATTTTGAGATAGTGCTAAAAACTGAAATGTGACTGCTAAATGGAATAAAAATCTAAACATTACCCTTCTACATAGATTTCACCTATACACATTTCAAGATAGACATACTTCAACTTACACAACTTTAATACTCAGTGCCTCCTTTAACTTTAAATATTTTTCAGTTTTCTCAGGCATAATTTTAATTAAAACCTTTTTAAGTTTAATTAAAACATTTTAGCCATGTCATTCAAGTTCTCTAAGGTTACTGTTTTACCCTATAAAATTTCCTACATACCTTACACTATTTGCTTATGATGGTGGAAAAACAGAATGGCAGCCTCAGTAAAGCCCTCATCAAACATCCAAGGCAGTGGGAGGTGTCAGAATTACGGATTCACAGACAGAACTAACTCGGTGGACCTTTGAAGTCATCTTGTTTCATCTTATACTTATGAAAACTGGAGACCCTGAGAAGCGAAATAGACTCCCACACTGAAGCCAGGGCCTTAGGTGGCTGAGCTAGATAGAACCTACTTCTCTGGTCCCTACGTGGGAGCTTTTCCTACCATGCTGAGACACCTACAGTCTTTTCTATTTTTAGTTCATTAAAGAAAAACAGTACTTGATCAATGAGATGTATTACAACATAGTCTGCATTACAGATGGTATTTAATTTTGTCCAAATATAGACAGTGAATAAACAGATACGTAATATTTAAGAGTGTTCTCTTAAGCAAATTGTGTTTTTCTGGCTTTGAAATGTCTGTCTGCTGCATCTCAAAATATTTCTCTGGAGCTATTTCCTTTTTCTAAATAGTCTCCACTCTATCTTAGTTTATTACTTGAGCCATTTTCTTTGACTTAGTTTATTTTTCTCAAACTGATTCCACATGTTACTTTCAATCACAACATCTCAAGACTTTGGACAAACAACCCTGAAGCATTTCACTTGTTTGGTATTCTACAGGGAATTCAGTCTGAGTATACAGAGCCCGTGCAGCTGAGATGCTGAATGCTTTGTCTTAGTTTTTTTTTTCTTTTTTGCCTGTTTTTCTACAAGCCAGCTGATATTTTAAAAAACAAACAAAAAAACCCAAATAATGTGTTTTATTCTTTGTATATAAATGTAGACTTTATGAACTTATCTTGAAATCAAAGAAATCAAATGAGCAGGAATCAATCTGGACTTTTCTCCCTTTGAACATTCTAGTAAATTGTTTAACCTTATTGTGTTTGCTATAACATAAAGAGAATGGCACTTTGGGAGGTGAATGTAATAATTAGTTACCAAACATCTCTGATGTAGGCTAACAAAGAGCTAATTATTTGCTTTAATCACCTTATGATACTTACGACTTTGACATCATAGCATTTTTTCAGAATCCAATTTATCAGCCATGGCCAACAGGAGTAATGGTATTGGTGACATGTGTTGATGACAGATACTGGTAACATATATTTTCTTTACTCCTCTTTAAATATTCTTATTCTACTTATTTTAAAAACAATAATAATTAACATTATGATTATCTTTGAAAACTGCCACAGATTCTTTTAGAAGTTAGTGACATAAAATCTAAGAACATAAAAATTGAGAAATGACAGCAATTATTAATAAATATGGTAAAATAAATTTATGACCTTGTTAGCAGTTACTCCATTTAGACCATGGGTTTTGCTTCTGATTAACATCCAATGGCCTAATTACATTTTTAAAATTACTAGCTCTCTTAACTGTAAAGTGCGGAAAACCAGGAGGTACTGGAGTTTTATTAATCTACAACTCTTTCCTAAGGCAGTTTAATTATCTAAAATGCAGTTTTAGAGACTTTTTTCTTAAGCCTTGACCTGACAGCATGACTTTTAATATGAGCTGGTGTCCAAGATCTCACAAGTTTTCAAATTTTCTGAATGTTTTTTGAATGTAGTGACACAAAATGAATTGAATTCCCAAAAGAAATCTATGAATATCAGTTTTATTCTTATTAATGAATTTTCAACTTCATACTTAATATTAGATTTTTTGAAATTTCATCTCTTTTATTTTCCTTTATTCATTTAGTAATCCATTTGGTAACTGTTATTTTTTTTAAAAAATCTGAAATTTAGAGTAAATTTGTCAGTCTCTCTGCTTTATTCTATTCTTTTGATCTATTATGATTGGTTAAAATAATAGTGCCTGCCAGCTTGGGGATGCCTATCAATAGTAGATGGCAGTATAGTATGCTGGTGGGGGGGGGTACATTCATCATTTTTTACTATTTTCTTCTTCTTCTAAAAATATTTTATAGTATATTGTAATATTAAATTGTAAAATATAAAATGGCCTAGACCATTTTAGTCTGAAATTAGATAACTTAATTTCACCTGTAGCTTTTTATTTTAGTTCCACCAAATCATGCATTGGAGTAGTTAAAACACACACAGGGGTAAGAATTATGCTTTAAATGAAGAGATAAGATCTTCTATTCTTCACTGAAAAAAGAAGATGCAAAGTAAAGAACAAGGGAGGGAGGGAGGAAGGAAGGGAGCAAGGGAGGGAGGGAGGAAAGAAGGAAAGGAGGGAGGGAGGGAGGAGGGAAGGAAAGAAAGAAGAAAGGAAATATATCAAATAAGATTATTTGAGCAATCATTTTCTGTTCTTTCTCTTTTTAATTCTTCTTGTTTCGTGAAGTATTAAGTAATAATTTCATGGTTTTATTAATCTCTGTCATTCTTTACTTTCCTTTCCTATGAAAAGGAGAGCCAGGTAAAAACACATAATCATCTGGATCCCACTCCATTACCATATATTACAAAATATTACTATCCCTATATTCTGTCTCAGCTGATCTTCCCATTGATTCATCCTGCATTACATAGTGGGTCCTAAAGTTAATTAGAATTTGCATTTCTATATCTTATTAATTTGTCAAATTACAATCTTCCAATAAAGCTCATGAGCATTCATAAGAAAGAAATGGTAAGTAAAGAGTTGAAAATTCAAAGTTCCTTTGAGGATTTCTCTTGTCCATTTGCAGCTTTTAGGTCAAAGCATTTATAATGTAGTGGAAGGAAAAACAAATATGAAACAAGAGCCTGGTACTTTTATGTAATGACCTCATTTATACCTTTCAACAGCTCGATAGCAGCATAAAAAGCCTTATCAGTCCCATTTTTTCAGACGGGAACACAGAATCTTGGAGAAACTTATAGAAAACTAAAGCCCGGAATCACTCAAGTACATTAATCAAAGTTGTGCCCACATCTTTGAAACCTGAAGCCATGGCTTGAAATTGTATGTTTTTTTGGTGGATTGACACTTTTATCATGATAATCCCTTTCTGTCTGGTAATTTTCTGGGGTCTGAAGTCTGCTTTATATGATATTAATTTAGCCACTCTAGCTTTCTTTTGAATGGCATTTGCATGGCATATCTTTACTTTCATTCTACCTCTATCATTATATTCAAAATGAGTTTCTTGTAGACACTGTGTGGATGAGTCGTTTTTTTAATCCACTCTGTCAATCTCTGTCCTTAAATTTTATATTTGGAACATTTATACTTAATGAAATTACTGATATTTGATTAAGACTTAAGTCTGCCCTTTTAGTATTTGTTTTCCATTTGTTTTACTTGATTATTGTTCATCTGCTTCCCTTCTCTGTTTCCCTAAGGGTTCCTTGAACATTTTTAGTGTTTCACTTTGCTTTACCTATAACATTTTTGAGAATATCTTTTTGTATTTTTTTTAGTGGTTGCTCTAGAGATTATACATCTGAAATTTATCACAATCTACTAATATCAATATTTGCCACTTCAAATAGCCTTACAATCATTTAGGATCCTTTAGCATTCCCACTTTATAATTTAGTTGTCTAAAATATCTTCTACATACATTGAGAACTACACTAGAAAATATTATAATATTGCATTCAATCATCTAGCATAATTTTTTAAATTCAAGAGAAAATGAGTAGTGTAATTTTTGTACCCATATATTTGCTTGCTCTATTGTTCTCTCTTTAAGCTGATGTTTCAAGTGTCTTTCTGTTATCATTTTCTCTCTGAAGAACTTCCTCCAATTCTTTTAATCAGGTCACTGAGTGCTTCCTTGCATCTTGAGGTTTCTAGAAAGTCTGTCTTCTTGACTCTACCTTTCAGAGTCTTCTGCTATTTCATTTACTTTCTCCAGGGTTTAACTGTAATAAAAGAGAAGATCAGGGTGAAATGTACTTACTCCATCCTTCTGAAACTGAAAGTCCTCCCTATACTTGTTTAAGTACCTTCATGTTAAACCCAGAAAATGGCTGCTGTAGCCTCCACAACTCGCATAGGAATAGAGAGCTTGTTTTCCCCTTCCCTCTGTCCCAGCTGGAGTCCAGCAGCCATCTGGTCCTTTCATGTTTACCTCTCTTGCGTCCTGGAAAGTACAAAGTGTGTCTGACATGGAAATGCTCTGTGGGTAAAAGTGTGAGCTGTATCAAAGTAGATAAAATGTTCAGGGGGAAATTATGTGGAAGGAGCTTTTTCCTTTTTTTCTTTTTCCCAAATACATATGAATGAATGAGAAATGGAAATCTGGAAAATACTAAAGTAAATATTATAATGTTAACAGTAGCTCACAATTATTTATAGGCACTATGCTAAGCTATTGATTATTTCAAACCTTGTAGCACTCTAGGAAGTGATTATTGTTATTATTAATAATATCCCCATTTGACAGATTAAGAAGTTGAGGCTCAGAGATAAATCTCACTGAGCTATACAGTGGTAGAGCTGCAGTGAACTCAAACTATTTTCCCCAAAGATCGGTGGATTAGAAATAAATATGTAAGGTACCTGGCATCTAATAGCTGCTTGAAAATGGGAGTTATGATCATAATTATTTTTTTTCTTAGTTTAAATGATCATGTGGTTCAGGTATATTCCTGATTTCCCAACACTAAGGCACAGGAGCAGACTTTCATGTGTATGCAGAACAATAAACTTTTCTAGCAGTGATTGGTGGTTAAATATATCCTTTCAGTTATTCAGAAAGGGGGATGCTTAGCATTAATAAAAGTATTGCCGAAAGACTTTGAAGACCATTCTTCTTTATAAAAGGCTCACCAGGGGCTGTGGCTATTGACTGATTTTTATCATCTAAGTGAGAACGCTGTTATTTAAAATGTCTCAACTCTTCTTAAAAATTTGGGGTTTATTCAGTTATGCTTTTTCTTGATTCTGTCTTCTGCTTTATGTTACTGAGAGCGGCACAAGGCTTTGAGTCTAGCAGTGCTATGCAAGAAAGAACACTTTCATAGAGCCGGTGTCCTGACCATTTGCTCCAAACCTGGCCACAGAAGCAGAATAGAACTTAGTTCTATTTTTTTTGTTACCGCACAAAATTAAGGCTATTTTATGTTTTTGATGGGCTGCGGTTTGCTTTAAACTCAGCCAGGCCTCTTTATAAACGAGTGTATTTTCCATGATACTTCAGATCCATCCTAAGGCAGAGCATCAAAAATATCACGAAACTTAAATCATGCTTCACACTCATCAAATGCTATGACTCTCCTTTGAATTTCGCACATAAATCCTCCCAAATGGTTTTGCAATTCTATCAAATGTCTCACTCAGTTCACCCCCATCCTTTTAGCAATGAAAAGGGAATGCATTTTCTAGATGTGAAACACACATGTTCAGTCTGAATTTCAATAACTGTCCTTTTATGTTGAGTCTGTGTTTTCTCACATCAGTAAGAAAGAAACAGAGACAATAAGGGTCTCTTAGAGACCCTTAATTCCCCAGAGTCCAAGATCTGTGTCAGCAGCTGAGTAAACTTTTTAGTGGGTATTTCAAACCTACTCATCTCAATGTATTACAATAAAATTAATTAAATGCCTATATTCTACTTCAGCTTCTTATAAAGAGCACATAAGCTAGGGAACTGGACAACACAGAAAACGCACAGTCATAATCAGTTTTTCCCTCACATTAAAGCAGTGATTCTATTTGCAAAGTTCACAGCACACACTCTCCTGGTGAATGTTGCAAAGTGGCCACACCGTATTTAGGAACTAGTGAAATATTTCTCCCTTTCTATTCAGATGTCCCACTTCCACAGTCAGCCCCTTTGGATTGACGTCTAAGTTTTTACACTTCATTTCAGCCATCGGTTAATTTGTGTATGATAACTATATAGGTAATATCTTCTTACCAAATGAGTTGAGCAGGTCAAAAACCCCGGTTTAGATGAGCTACATTAGGAGTCCTAATTTCATCTAGTCCTCCAGTTTTTGAGAGAGGAGATTAAGATATGAGTGATGGATAGACCCGTGGTTTAAGACGTACAGCTGGTTCACTGCAGAGCCAGCAAATCCTACCCTGGTCTCTGGGAAAGAATGGAATTAACCTGGTTTGCGGTAGTTGAAGAAAAGCTTTGTGGGGCAGGTGGAGCTTCCTATAAGCCTAAATAATGAAAAGCACAAGGACAGGAGGAGTTCAAGTTCAATACATTCTCTATATCAAGGAAAGCTGTGAAAGGAAGGCCTCAGAAATGATGAGAAACACAGAGTGTCACGGAGGACCATGAGCAAACTGATCTTTTCTAAGATTATGTATGTACTGTAAGTGGAGTTGTGGAACACATAAGATCATTATAGCAAATGTAAATGTGCATTACTGTATCTAGAATCCTGGGAGGTATTTCTTCCAGGAAACAATCTGGGAAGTTACTGAACACATTTGATGGATTAGCACAGAGAAGTGTGATGTTGATCATATAAACTTAAATTTGGTATAGTGTATTTATTGTATTGCATTGAGGCTATACAGTATGGAGAAATGTAAATACAGGATCTCTCTGTCAATGGCTTCCGATTATTCCTAATAGCATGCTCTTTGAAAATTGCTTTTCAATCAATGTAATATGAAGGATTCTTATCCAAAAGAACAAAAATAAAATTCCATCTTAGAAACCCTCCGGTTTTAATTGATATTGCATGTGCATTTACAGTGTTGTGCTCATTTTCATTTGCACAAAAACCTTATTAAAAAAGGACATTATCTTGCATGTAGGCACTTGCTAAAAGGAATGCCAGCTTGCTGGCAGAGAATATTCTAAACTGCCAATCTCACTGGGAGCCTGCTGTAAAAACATCTGCAACTTGCAAGAATTGGAGACGGCTAATAACAGCGAGTATAATTAATAGTTAATTGTTTTAAGGAAAGCAATTAACAAATTGAGCTGATACTTAATCTACCCAATTAAAAAACAAGAAACAAAAAGAATTTGGAGAAAGGAAGCAATGTATTTTGTCTCCACAGTTGTTTCTTACTGAGATGGTTTGTTTTACACATTTTCTTTTTGAAATATACCTGTAGCTGATAATGGTGGTTTGAGCCCATGAGATCCTTGGTTTATTTTGCCTTTCTCTTCTGCCTTTTATTATTAAACCTTGCACTTTGGTTATTGTGTGTTCAAACGCTATCTGATACTCTATTCTAGACACCACATAACGGGGCTATTGTAAAAAGTTACTATGTTTAGTCTGCAGAAGAAAAAAACTAGGCAAAGGTGCTAACTACCTTTTAGTATTTAGAAGGCTGTTTTAAGGTCAGGGATTTATTGTGCTGCATAGTTCCTGAACATTGATTTAGGACCAACAGATTAAAATGAGAAAATAAATTGCTATGTTACTCATCCCCAAACATACACCCAAATAATTTTACAACAATGACATTTTCACACAGCAGTTAGTGGCTGGGGCTAATAGTTGCTTCCACTTTATCTCTTTTCAGTGGGAAAGTATCTCCTGTTGCCACCACTTTCTGCTAATCACCAACACTGATGCCAAGCTTCTGTAGTTGTCCATTGTTGTGCCTGTGTCTTGGTTTCTTTACGCATTTACTCACCAATGGTATTCGCCAAGTTCCTGTAGGCATTCGAGTTTTGTCCTGACCTTTGAGGGCTCTTCTAGAACCCAGAGTTATGATCCTTAAGCATCAAAAATAACTGGCTATATTGTTTTCATTTTTTATTTCAAGTGGGCATTCTACTCAATTAACTTTAATTTGTATGATTTTTGTTGTTGTTGTTTGCTTGCTTGTTTGTTTGTTTGTGAGATGGTCTTGTTCTGTCAGCCAGGCTAGAGGGCAGCGGTACAATCATAGCTCACTGCAGCTTCCAATTCTGGGCTCAAGTGATCCTCCTGCCTCAGCCTCCCAGATAGCTGAGACTACATGTTTGTGCCACCACACCCAGCTATTTTTTTTTTTTTGTAGAGATAAGGTCTTGCTATGTTGCCCAGACTGATCTTGAACTCTTGTCCTCAACTGATCCTTCCACCTCAGCTCCCAAAGCACTAGGATTACAGATGTGAGCCACTGTGCTCAGCCTGTATGAGTTTAAAAAAAATAACTTTGGTTTCATAATTTAAAAAATAAAATTAAGGATGTAAGCTTTAACACAATCATCCTAATTTTTATGTGTTAACTTTGAGAACATATGTTCATAATACATCAATAATAGGCAAGGAATCAAAAGTATAGATTATATACCATTTTATAGATGTTTCAGAGGGGCAGTTTCCTTTCTTTTGGCCATTTTCCTCATTCATAACCAAGTAACAAAAACCGCCCTTCTTCTGGAAACTTAAGACACTGACCTAGGGATTTGGCAAGTATTCCAACAAGATGTGATTCTTGCTTTCATAGAACATATAATCTGAGATGATTAATTGACTTAGACCATGCATCATTATGTAACCAGACAAAAATAAAGAATGTGATGTTAATTTTACTCTTAACTACATTTTGCCCCATGAAAATCTCCATTATGCTTTCAAATTTTCTCTTCCTTAAGGTTGCGGTTCTAGCTTTCATGGGGCTGATGGGGCTGTGTAGGGCAGCAGTGCAATGGTTAGGTGGTTTGTGCTCTGCACAGAGTCCCTGGCCTAGGAAGGAGAGAGGCTGATATCTAGGCTGATTCCACATGCCATGCCAAGTGCCCTAGGGCCAGTTGAGCCAACTGCGTCTAAATGTCCCACTCAGAGGACACTTGATTCTAATATACACAAAGGTGCTCCACAGGCTAGCAGAGGCTCCCAAGCTAAACTTATGCCTACACACTTTGAATTGAGGGACAGTTTGCCAGTGTGCTTAAAAGCCTGTCGTAACTTACCCTTTATGGAGCTGTTCTGGAGGATAGGGTTATGCGTGGGTTCAAGTGGAAAGGCATGGGACACACTTCAGTGGTAGCTTTGCTTACTTGGTGTTTTTTTCAAGCACTAGTCCTGGGATCAGGAGGAAGAAGATGGTGCTGGAGGTGAAGCTTCCCTTCCTCCATCAGTCATTATCCTACTTGACTTCAGGCTCCTGGAGTCTACCGGGGGTGGAGCTTGTTGGAGGCGCCATGTGTGAGCAGTGCTATGTATGTTTTCTCTCAATAATGTTTTTAATAGATGCTACTGCATCTATTTTATGGCTTAATTGTTTGGGATGGGCCAAACTCAAGAAGAAGGAATAAACAATTGACACCTCAGAGAGCATAGCTTAGTGACTGGAATGGCAAAATACAGCTCAGAGATTCAAAAACTAAAACTTGTTTTTAAAGCTCATGAAGTTGGTCTAAGTGCCAGAAATTCCCATTTTGGACCGGCTTCAAGGCAATGAAAGCTCAGACACTGACTCATTGAACTATTTCCTTATTAACAGACATAGAACCAAGCATTTTTGAGGGTTGAAAAAATAACTGAACTGTTATCCAAAACCTTTGAGCCTCTCAAATACAAAGCTTTTTAAAACTCTTAATTTTGAGACTTTTGTGATTTCAAAGGAAATCTGATCTGTCTCTCTTTATATGTTGTTTATTCTTAACTCATCCAAATGCTATTTGGCCAAGGTTGGTTTATGTTTAAAAAATCTCTTAAGTCATTTTATAAGCTGTTCAGTACTTTATTTCTTTAGACCAGGAAGTTGCAAATTGCCAGCATTAAGCAGAAGGTATGCTATTGAGTGCTAGCTTTATTTAGAAAGAATGAGGTTTCATGTATTTGTGGGCAGAATTATTTTGCTGACAATCTACCCCAAAATATCATGTAACAGTTGTAATTTCTCTCAGGTATACTGTTGGAAAAGTCTTGCCTAATTAGAACAATGTCTATCCAAATTATTTTAACAAAATATAAACACATTTATATTTAACACAGGGCTTATAGAAGAGTTCTTCTAGAGTAAAAATCAAAGGATTAATGTAATCTTTCTTTTTGCTAATATAATGTCATTCTGAAGGATTGGCATTATTATACATATTTATTAAACTGAATAATTTTCATTTAATATAGGCAGAACAATTGTTTTGTCCAATTGTTACACTGAGGTACATAAAGATAACTTTAAAAACTCACAACAGTCCATAGAAAATGAGGGAAAAAGGACTGAACAAGCCTTACCTTTGCTTCCAACTTGAAAAGATTGGTTTGATTTTTTTTCTAGCAAAAATTGAGATGTGAACCCTGCTCTAATTTTGTATAAAACAAAGTATATAATAAACTATAACTGATTTTTGTATAAAACTATACAAAACTATAACTGATATTTGTATAAAATAAACTATAACTGATTTCCCCGTGTTATTCATTATCAATACATAATTTATCAATTGCCTTCAGATTTCTTATACAGGCTAGCGAATTTGTTGACATTCCTGATGAGAAAAGGCCTATGATTCCTTAGCAGGGTCATATAATATTGGCCATATAATATCCTTATCTATTTACAGAGGAAAACATTGAAACAGAAGTGAAAGACGATCTCTCTGAGCAGCAACATGAGTAGTATGGTTCCCAATAGACTTTTTGGGTTTTTTTGGTTTTTTTTTTGAGACAGTCTCACTTTGTTGCCTGGCTAGAGTGCCATGGCATCAGCCTAGCTCACAGTAACCTCAAATTCCTGGGCTCAAGCAATCCTTCTGCCTCAGCCTCACAAGTAGCTGCAACTACAGGCATGCACCACCATACCCAGCTAATTTTTTCTATATATTTTTAGCTGCCCAAGTAATTTCTTTCTATTTTTGGTAGAGACGGGGTCTCACTCCTGCTCAGGCTGGTCTCCAACTCTGAACTCCTGAGCTTGAACGATCCACCAGCCTCAGCCCCCCAGAGTGCTAGGATTACAGGTGTGAGCCACCGTGCCTGGCTGCCTAATAGACTTTTGTAAGAAATTTAAAAGCTCCAGACCTGTATTTAACCTTCAGGCAGCCTGTGTAAATCATTTGGAGTAGATCTTGAAAGGATGACAGAAAACTTGTGTCCACATTTCTTCTTCTCTACCAAGTAACAGGTTTTGCTAAAGACATTCAACTTCTTGATGGTTCCATTTCTACATTTGTAAAGTAGAAAATGGTGTCTACGTGTTCACCTGCAATACAGCTGAAAAGTTAGTGCTAGTAAAATGTACTCGACTTGCCAAATGGTGAATGGAATTTCCTGGTGCTCACTTTATTACCATCTATAGAGATACCATAACGGCTTGTTCCATATGACGGTGAAGTTGTATTTCTTCCCTATTACTTCTCTGTGCTTTTTGGGATGTTGACAGACAATGGATTCAAAACTGGGGTGAAGTTAAAGGTCTGCAAACTGTGACTGTATAGAATATAAATTTGTGGACCTGCTCAAGACAGCACGGTTAACTCACTTAAGTTCCAGCAGTGACACCAGTGAGCTGTATTTAACATCAAAGTGCCAGAGAAGGTCAGCCAGGTCCTGCAGGAAAGTCTGTCAAGCTTATTGAGGCTCTGCTGGAACCAGGAGGCAGCTGAAGGCACGGAGGGCCTACCCAGCATCTGCACACTGGTAAATTTATAACCTGGTAGTGCATTGCAGCAGTCACACAATTCTGTTGTAAGTGGGCCTTGTGTGGACAGTCTGGGTGACATAACGACAGACCTGCAAATAGTATGGTAGGAGCTCAGCGATCACTCATTATGAAGTATTTCGTGACAGAAGGGCTTGGAGAGGCTTTTGGTCTGCTTTTTGTTTTTTTATTTGTGTTTTTAGTAAATAGCATTGGCATCTATATCTTTGAAAATAAGAACATTATCTGGGTGTATATTTAATCATCAGGTTTTTATGCAAAATTATATTTACTAAACAAAAATTATATTTAATAAACAAATTATATTTACTAAACGATGCCCTTTGCACACACTTTCCCCTACTTTGAGTGAGAGACCACTATGGCAGGGGGTAGTGGAAGTCACAGACCGATGAGTTGACTTTTCTGTTCAGGATCTGCCCATTCCAAAGCAGGCTTCCATCAGCCTCTGTAGGACAGTACTTGGGTGAGGAATAACAAGCATTGAGGTGGCTTACCTGCTGTTTTTCACACAGTGAACTGAGAATGCATACACTCTGCTGAGTTTTTCTGAGTTGCTGTTTTGTGCCAGGGTTTTATCAGCTAAACAGTGTGCTTATACCAGTCTGCTGGAATTAGAGAGCTCCCACATAGGCACGTTTAACAAATCACATGGATGCATCAGGCAGCAACATCAGGGAGGTAGAGTTGGTATTTTTCTTTATTTTTAATACAGGACAAACATGAACAAAATAGAAATTTTGGAGAGTTAAAGGATTGACACAAAATACAATTCTACCTGGTTGGTTTAACCAGAAGTGAATTTAGAGATGCGAAATTGCCAGTTACTCATACAACAGTCTCTGTATATTATGAATCTTGGACTTTATATCATCCCATGGTATAAAATAAAAGCGAGAAAACTAATGATTTTTATTCATGCTTAGCCAAGGATCCGGGTGAGATTATGCCTCCATTTGAACGGACAGGACTCCCATTACAGCTTAGTTTTATGGGAATTACAGTTCTGCACTGGGTAGGTGGCATGTTTTTATTGTCTGCAGTATTACATTGTCAGAAAATCACCTAAAGGAGTAGAAGATAAGGGATTGTCTGCTTAATAGAGGCATTAGCAGGCAGAATCTATGCGACCGTGACACCGTGTTCCTCTTGGCTGAGAAATGTAATAGACAATTACCGGGAAGGGCTGATTGAATCACTTTCCAAGAATTTAAGATGGGGAAAGATGGACAAATGCAGAATTTCTTTCCATTTTTTTCCTGTTGTTGTCATATTGAGGGAAGACATTGGTTGTCAGAGTAGGCCAAATTGGTTTTGCTAAAAGTATTTGCTTCCTCATTTTCAACATTGTGTTTGAGAAATGTAGCATGGAAGACTTCACAGTGAAAAGGGAAAACACATAGTTTGTGGAGTTTGTTTCAGAATTACTGAAATAAGACACAGTATGTGACATATCATTCAGATGGGACAATTATTAGATATCTATAAAGACCAGTGAGAGCCCTTGACATTTTGATCACTGTATCCTTTATTAAAATAAACTTGAGAAGTTAGCTCCTGACCTAACGAGTTTCTTGAAATGTGAATCATCATCGTTGTCTCAACTCTTTCTTCTCTTTCCACATCCTCATTTCTGCTGCTCATGCCCCGGGGATATCAGCCTTTCCTCTCTCTGACCTCATCCAACTGCTCTCTGATTTACCCTCATGCTGTTATTGCTGACAAAATTTACTCATTCATTCATTCAGTAGCCATTTTGTTTGTTTTGAGTGTTTTGAGCTTAATACATTCCAGGTGCTTTGCTAGAATTCTGGGAATAAAACTATTAAATAAATAAATCAACTTCACCTTGAGAAACTTACACACAAGGCACTGAACTGCAGTGACACAGGATATGTCATAAGGCACAGACGACATTGGTAACACAGTAGAGGTAGTGACGCCAGCTAGTAAGAGCCAGGAAGGCTTCCCAGAGGAACTTGATGTTTGACTGGGTTTCTGAAGGATGAGGCAACATGTTTTCTGATGAAGAAAGAATGAAGGGCACTCCAGGTAAAATGACAACTTGACAATACCAAGGAATCATGAAAAGGTATAATATCTTCCTGGAAAAATGAGAAGTTCACTGTCATTAAATTTTAAGTTCATAGTAGGAAGCGAAGAAGTTTAGATCTGAAGGAAGAAGTTGGGACAAGCTTATGATGGGCATTATGTGCCATTTTATGAGTTTTTAACTTTAGATACCAGGGTAAATATGAGTGCCTTAATAGAATTAAGGCTACTACAAATAGAGCTTCTTATTGTGCAAATAGTCTATGTTTACTGCAAAATTTGGAAAAACAGGTGACTAAGTAAAAGAAATAAAGAACACCTATATTCCATTAATAATATGGGGGCACTTGGGAGATTGTCTTATGATAAAGTGTGTCAGAGCTCCAGGCTACCCTTTGGTGGGGCTTAGCCAAATGACCTTGCTGCATTTGGAAGAAAGGAAGGCAATCTGGGATGTGATGGGTTTTATTGGAGAGAAGGTAAAGGCTTTTTATTGATAAAAAAAGGAACACACTTAATTCTCTAGAGGGTAACAGTTTTTACCAAAGAACTCAAATGGGACCTGAGCCCTGAGCCCTGAGCCCAATCCTCAGATTTTTATCTTAAAGTTATGGTCCCCAACCCCCAGGCTGTGGACCAGTACTAGTTGGTGGCCTGTTAGGAACTGGGCCGCACAGCAGGTGGCAAGTGGCGGGAGATGGAGCAAAGCTTCATCTGTGTTTACAGCCGCTCCCCACCACTCGCCATCTTCCCCACGGCCCCCGGTCCATGGAAAAATTGTTTTCCATGAAACTGGTCCCTGGTGCCAAAAAAGTTGGGGACCACTGTCTTAGAGAGTTAACCTAAGCCTCAAGTTTTAGTATTGCATTTCTATACAAGGAATAATTAGGTTCTGTTTCGGCAACATGAAAGGTCAAATAGATTGTCAAGGAAATCTCTATGTCTTTGAGGAAATTTGTCCTCACCTTTTAATAATTGACTGACAAATTTTATAACAGTAAATCTTTTAAAAATCATGTTCTAAATTGCCCCTAAATCTCTTTCCTTCTGACTTGGAAGCTATTTGTACACATGCCAACAAACATAGGATTGAGATCAATTTTTTTTTCTGTCTCATGCAGAATCAGAATCTAAGTGATGGCAAGCACCAGACTATGGGTCAGGACAACAAAAATAAAACAGAACTGCTTTTCCATCCAGGCACTCTGAAATATAGCCCCTGGTACCAAGAAACTGCCTGTTGGTTACAAGTTCTGAGATAAGGGACAAGAGAATGGTTTTCACTGCAATTTTATGTTAATGGCCTGCCCAATGTTCATTTCATTCTCTCCATATTTAGTTGCTGAAAATCACTTTGTAGATGGCAGTGTGTTAGCAACTGCTATTCTAAAATCACTAGGGCACTAAATTTCCTTGGGTAGCTGGTCTGCTTGGAGTATGCACAAGAAAACATCTCCTCTATCCTAGACATTGTTTGGACATTTGTTAGTGCTCACAAAAGAGCACATTCTCATTTGTTCCCCCTTTTTCCCCTCTAGAATTTCATTTCCCAGAACTTTTTCTTTGTGTTTTGATAAACTTTAAGTTGCCCAAATTCCCTTAATGCGATTTAAACATAAGGCATTGTACTCTTCTTAGGCCCCAGTTTTAAAATTCCATTTTGGGAGATTATTTTGTTAAAGAAGCTGACTGAAACCAGTTTTAAAATGAGAATAATATATCTCAGTTGGAAATAGTAGAATTTCAGTAGCAAACATTTATTGATTTATAGAAGAATAGAACCTTCCTTTTTAAAAAACAGCTGGGGTGTTTTTTTCCACTTGAGCTCTCTGCAAACCACTAATAAGGTCTTTAGCTCTGTGATCTTAGCATAATTCATGGTTGTCAAGAGGAATATTTGCTGACTTAGAGGATATGTTGACTCTTATCAATGAAATGCAATGAAGCTGATATTTGTACTCAGAATTTTTATTTCAGGCACAGTGGGCCTGTTCTAAAAACATAGGAACACTGGAAAAAAAATAGTTGCTCTATGATAAGCAAAGTTGTATACCGATTTTGTAAAACATGTCAGGTGCATTTGGGGAGATTGCTAAACCAGTGCAAGAAAAATGTGGTTTAGGAAGAAAAAGAAGAGATGGTCCTTGTGTTTGCTGAATGATGGCATTCCTAGCAGTGTGTGTTGTCTATGAAAGGTGCAAAAATCCGTGGGAAGGAGAGCTTGTCTGGTTAGCTCAGATGACTTTGTGTTGATTAAGCGTACAAATGCAGTGCAGGAAAAAGGTTTTCGAGAGCATGATCTGAGTCCCCCTGCGAGCTGGAAGTGGGCTCTTTGGAAGTCCTGAGGATGAGCCAGGTTGGCAAGTTCTTCTTTTTTTTCAGCATCCCACCTGCCTCCCTCGCTTCCACTCTTCCCTCTGAATGTTGGGTATAGGTGCTGATTTGCCCAGGGCCCAGGCTGTGAGCCAAACTGTTTTTAATGACTATCCTTAAGCTTAAGCCAAACAGCTGTTTTACAGGTGCACAATATTCATCAACTCACTGTTAATATATGATCTAAAAGGCGCACGTAAATCATTTACAAATGTATTTTAAATGCTCCAGTGGGCTCACTCTTTAAAGGAACCCTACGGCAAGTGTTTTTGTGAAAGGGTAGAATCTCTTTATAATGTCAGTAACTATCACCATCCCCTAGGTTTGGCCTTGTATGTATTTGATAGGTTTAAAGTGGGGGAAGCTATATTTTTCAGGCTGTTATGCTCTGCAGAGATCCAGAGTGAGCTTCACCAGCTTGTATATCAATTTTGTTGCCGCGCACCCTCCCCATAGGAGCATCAGTGGGTTTGGCAGGAGAAAAAGGCAGATCATGTGTACCCCTGTCTGACTCCCTTTCATGGCCAAATTCCTGATTTCTGTGAATGAACCTTGTTATAGAATCACACAGTCACATAAAAGAAAATGACTTGAGCTTCAAGGATGACAAATTCAGGAAATATAATAAATGAAGTTTAATTTCAAAACAGGAAATACCTTCTAATTTGGGAAATTGTGTGTGTGTGTGTGTGTGTGTGTGTTTAAGCTAAATAATGAAATCTTATGAAAACTTCCTGCCTGCAGAACTTGCATGGCTGCACAAACAAACAGATTTTTGATACTGGGCATCACATGCTGTTGAAATAACCTGTCAGTCCCAGTGGGTCCTGGGTCAACATCCCTCCCTGCTTCATTGCATCATGGTGACATAGTGTTCACTATTTTTCTCAAAATGTTTACAAAGTACCAGATACCAGCTCAATGGCTGGTGTTTTTCTTACTACTAATTTATTTCTCTTCCAGGGTCTTCCAAAGGGTCCATTTTTAACTCTTCCGTTTATTCTCCTCTTGTCTTTTTCATATTCTTTTCATTTTCCTCTCTTTTGGCACACACGTGCCTTTCCTAAACTTGAACTTGTCTTCCCTTCCAGACTTCCTTTCTGTATACCAAGACCATTGAGTCAGCCAACTGGAGTTATCAGGGTAACTTTTTTGACAAGGTTCTGAATTTCTTTCAACAGGTATTAAAATAAACATGCACTTTCATAGTCTTGTTTTCAGCAGCCTTCATTTATTTTTATTTGTTTCACACGCTATGTGGTATTTTATGATTTCCCTTTATTTTTGATTTTCTGCTTTAGGATTATGCTTTTTTCTGCTCAGTGAGACACCAACCATATGTGCTGTCAATGGAAGGCAAGCAAAAGGTAGCTCTCCACACGAAATGACTTTTAAGTAAATCGTAATCTTTTGATAAATTATCCTCTTATCTCATATTGGAGGTTTTAGTTGCAAAGCCCAAAGTCAGAATGGTATGGGAATAAAAAATATGTTCTTTTCTGAGCATGTTTGAATACAAACTTTTCCAAACCAAATATTCTTCTGAACTCATTGCACTCCATTTAGGTAATACATCACACTCGAGATGTACAGAATCCAGTTCATGACTTTGGGTTAAGTAGAAGCCTTCGAGAGGATTTGGCATATTCAGTTACCCTTTGTATTTGTCCTCTGATCTAAGACATCCCTACTGCCATATATATATAACTTTCCTTTGCCAAAGAGGTGTTAGATAATATTTGGACAGCAGAAGAAAAAACAGTATGAAATAAACGAGAACAGTACCAAGCACATACTGTAGTTAGTTTGGCCCAGGCTAACATGGTGTTTGTGAGACCTTTGGCAGATTATTTAGCACATGTCATGCCAAGGTTCTTCTTCAGCAAAGTGGAGATGGTACCTTCTGCATAAGATTGATAGTATAGTTTCTGGCCCAAAGTAAGTGCTCACAAGTGTGAAATTTCCTCTTATGATAATGGTGTCGGTCACCTTGATGGGAAGCAAAGATATACCTTGTTCCTAGTCATGGCCTGATCCCGTTCAATCTCCCACTCACATTCACTTACAGTTTGCTAAGATATTTTGGTGACAAAAGAAGGATTGCGAGCATAACTTGTACTTCTCTTGTGGTATAGTTGGTTAATTAAAAAAAAAGCAATGTACTAGTTTAACAGTGTTTCTGATCCAAGGCAGTGCATATGTAGTTTGCTTTCTACACTATTTCTTCAGGGGATCCCAGAGTTTGTGTAGGAGCCACCCCACCATCTATAAATATGGGTCTTCATCCAGACCTAAATAATGCTCTACTCCTTTAGTATTTCACTTACTGAAGTGCAGCAGGTCCTTTCATTGTTTCTTTATCAAAAATTATCCAAATAAAATATCTCTCATGTATCTCAGGAGGTTTGTTGCCTCTTAGAACCCATAGTATTTTAACACTAATTCCAGCATTGCCAATGCCCAAGGGCTGCGCCCCTTTTCCAGAAAGAAGAAATGTACTCCCCTTAAAGATTTAGTAGAAAAGTCAGAAGTCCATTGTTATGCTCAACAAATCATTGACCATTTTTATGGAGGACATTTTAGCCTCTTCTCAGATGCTATAAATACTGGCTGGTCTGGCCCTATGTCAGAAGTTCATGGGTGGCAGAGGCTGATAGTGGAACCTAATGCCCTTTGACAAGACTGTTGGCCTCTTCAGATGCTTTACCACCAACCACGTGCTCCTGTGTCTGGTTATTAGGTAACAGGCTGGCCAGCTGCTACAGCCAGAGCCAGCACTGTTCGGACAGCTGACAGGTGGTGTGGGCTTGGAGCTAGAGGAGTACAATCTCTAGTAGGGAAAGTTGCCAACCTGGGACCTGGCCCATGGAAGAGCATGAGGAAGTGCAAGCTCCAACTCTTCTCATTTCTTCTTAGAGAGAAATATAGGCTGTGAGAGTTGGCTGGAGGAGAGGAGGTGCATATGCTCAGGAATCACACTTGGGAGCTCAGGTGTCACATAGTGCTGCCTCCTCTTTGGCCTCAGCACACACGTCTGGGCTATTGCCAAGCATCTCTTTGTCTTACCCCAGTCACCTAAGAAAATGTTAGCATTGATGTGATTGACCTGTCTCTCATTTTTTAAAGTCCTGTTCATGACAATCACAATGAAGAGTCACCTCCCCAAAGAAGTACGTGGGAGGACCCACTGTCTCTGTGCAGGCTCATCTAAATAGATTTTCTGGATGAAGAAAGGTTCCCAGTAAAATTACATGTGAAAAGAGACAATGAAGAAGGCATCTTGATTTTTTTTAACAAAATTTTTATTGAAGTATATTTGCATATAGAAAAATACGCAAATCTGAATTATAAGCTTGATATATTTTCACTGGGTAAACAGCGCCCTGATTCAGAAATAGAACATTACTGGTACCCAAGAAGTCCTGCGTGCTCTGCTCTGGTTATTCCCTCCTCATCTTGCCTCTCTCAGGGTCCCTACTACCCTGACTTCCAATAGCATCGGTTGATTTTGCCTGTTCTCTACTTTATATCAGGGGTTGGCAAATGTGTTCTGTTAAGGGCCAGTTAAGGAGGCAGTGAAAAGTCTTTGGCTGCTGTCCCATCTCCCGAACATCTTCGGAAGAGCTTTTACCCTACCTACGTAGTGTGGTCTTGGCTTTGCCTAATACCAATTGTAATTGTGGCTTAAGGCGCCGTGTAACAATAGCTAGTAGATTTTCCTTCAGCTCGGGATACTTTTTACATTTGACTTCTCAGTGGCTATAAAAACTCATCATCCCTATTTGCATGATGGCATTGCTAGTCTTCCTGATTTGCAAACACTATGCCTATACTTACAACGTCACATACATTACATGCAGCAAATGTTGCTTATCTTATGGCAGCATAAGTCTGTAGCACAGTGGGGAGGCTTGAGGCTCTAACTCAGGCATAAACATTAAATGGATCAGAGGGATCTCTCAGAAGCAAGAGTTTCAGTTATCTGGTACCACAAGAAGATAAAATTGGAAAGGTAGCAAGACCAAGTTATGGATGTCCTTAAAATAAAACTTCAGAGGGGCTTCTGCTGAGTAAGCAATCAGAGGTAAATGAAGGCTGAGTATCAGAGGAATGTTGTAATCAGAGTTGGGTCAGAGAAAGATTAAATTGGCAGTTGTGTGTGGAATGAATGGGAGTAGAAAGAAACAGAATGCAGACCTCCTGTAAGTAGTCTGTTATAATAGTCCAGAAAGGATGTGCTGATGTTCCTAACTAGAGAAGTAGCAGTGAGGATGGGCAACAAGGAGAGCGTGGATATAAAAACATAACTGACACAGACGTTTTGGAACTTCACAGCCAGCTGTGTATCATGATGAGGGAGAAATACTTCTGGAATCAAAGAGTAGCATCAAAAAAGATTTCAAGGTTTCATGCACTAGTGGCTGAGAAGGTTCAAATGAAATAAAGATAAATACATGATAAACAGGTGAAAATTTGTTGACTAATATAAATTAACCAATTAACACACATGAGTGTCCCTTCTGGGATATCCGTGTTGAGAACTTCATAAATTAATGAGATGAAACACTCATTTCTAGGTTGAGATGGAATAGGTCTTTAACAACCTAAGGCAACATTGGCAGTGAGCTTAGATACAGATTGGGGTGGGACGGGAAAGATTACCATACCTTCAGAAATGGAGGAAAATTTAAAGAAAAAATATTTTTTAAAGAAGGAATCTTGAGAGTTTTATTGGCCAAGGGAGGGCAGCCCTGGTCAGAAGAGTTTTCTCAATGATAGTTAAATTTCATCAAATTAGCATTTGGGGACATGGTTTTTCCAAGATGACAAAAAAACAAAAAAATGTATTGCAGCTCTAGGATTTATCTAATGACACTTTTAAACTTCCACTTCCTACTTATGTATGAGATTTTATAACTGAAAGCTCATGAAAAGTAGGGTTTAAAAGGCTGATAATTTTCTCCCCTTTCTTTGTAAAAAGTCACATAATGATGTGTGGGGAGGAAAAAGCAATACAGTAGCTGAAAAAGACCTAATATTTGTAGGGTTCTACGACAGCCTTCTGTTGGACAAAAATGTGATAAATGTGGCACAAATAGAAGAAAAGTGGTTGTTGTTAAGCTATGAGCAGAGAGGAATTCTAATTTTCCAAATATAGCTTATAAAATTGGAAAGATGTTTATTTGGACTTGAGGTGTCAAGGAAGGGAAAGAATTATATTGATGTGGTTGGCATTTTATGTACTATGTTTATTTACATACATGTTCAAGATGGTCGCTTTAATAAATTCAAATTTGAAAAATTGTTAGTAATTTCAAAGAGTTCAGGCGATTTAATGTATTCTCACAAAAGAATCTCAGGAACAGAGGGTCTTATCATTAAACAAATTCATGTGCTAGAAACAGAAGGTAGGAAAAGAAGATGATTTAATGCCATACTAATCCTACATTCTGGGGGGATTTACTTCATTTAAAATATAGTGAGGAACTTTGAACATTATAGTTAATTTGTACTAAGATGTGTAGAACTTGGAAATATATAGTCTAGTAAAATTTTTAAAAAAGAACTGCTAGAAGGTCATTAGTTTTATATGTTTGTTTTAATTTTTTTAATTTATATAAATGAATGGGGTACAAGTGCAATTTTTTGTTACATGCATAGAAGTCAGGGCTTTTAGGATATCCATCACTTGAAAAATGTACACTGTACCTGTTAAGTAATTTCTCATTATTCACCCCTCTTTACCCGCTAGTAATTAGTTTTAAATGCACAGTAATATCTAAAATGATATATAGAATGATAAAATCATTTGCATGATTTATTCCTGTAAAATAAATCTGCATTTTGACCTCAATTAATTGAATAGTAATGGAATAAATATTTTTTTTCCTGTTTGAATTCCTGCATTGTATGCTTTACTTGGGTAGGTACAAATGCATTTCTTTACCTATAAAAGCATAGTTAGTTGTGCAGAAAACCCCCAATGTTTCTTGGATGTTCAACCATTTCTAAAATAACTTCTGGAAAATTATTCTATTTTCATAGGTTTTTCTTCAGCCTATAGACTTGAATTTTTTTTTAAGTCTCAGTAGCATTTAAACACACATGGAATAAGGAATGAAAGCCTGTATTGGTTAGATCACCTCCTTCCTCCTCTGTTTTTCTCCCCCATAATTACCCTCTTAAGAGTTGAGAAATTAAATTAGTTCTTAAGATTCTTTTGCTATTTTTGATTCTGTGATTAACTTCACTTTTATCTGCAAAGGTAGGATAATATCTATAACCAAGAATTTTAAAGTACATTGTGAAAAAAAAAATAAAGTACATTGTGTTCTTTGTGTAAAATATGGAAAAAATAAATTATTATTGTCTCCTTAAATAATAAGAAATAAATAAAAACATGCCAAACACCTATTACTCTTAAAGCTTAGTAAAAGAATTTGAGACATTGTGATACTTTTGAGATTTAACAAGAATTTATGAGGTAGAGAGGCAGTAGATTTAAAATATTATATATAAAAGAATTCTGTCAAAGAGAAATTGTTAATAATTCTTCAAATTATTGTACCAGTAAATGTTGACTATTCATAACTTGAGCTATGTCTGGGATATGGGATGTGTTTAATACTTAGACAATTATCTTGCTGTAGATTCAAGAGCTGCCATCACACATGAAGTAGAATGCTAGGATCATTTGCTTATAGACCTAAAGAATTTCAGATCAAGAGGAGATCAGTTCTCTAATTTTATAGGTAAATAAACTAACAGAAGCAGAACTCAAGTAGGATTTGATTAAATGCACACAACTATGCAGTGGTAGAACAGGGCACTGCTGGAATTCCCCATGCTTATGCTTTATCGTATTTCAAGAATAAATGCTCCTGATCCCTAGTTATGGAAACTTCCAAAGACATTTCCAGGAGAATATAAATTTTAAAGTAACCTGATTTATCAAGGCAATACTGCATGTGTTCACTCTGTATTTTCACTTTGTAGAGGTAATGTGTTCTTATCAGTGTTAACTCTGTGCTGTGATAGTCAACATGAGTCTGTCTCTAACCCAGCAGTGGGCCCACCCTCAGTGCTGCACCCACCATCCATGGGCACCTGAACGGAGATGGGCCAGTCAGATCCCCTTCCCTTAGAATTGGGAATTGTGACAAAAAGTTAGTGTCTTGTGACTGCAAAGTTAGTGTCTCAGTGAATGCAGAAGCCATTGGTGGCATTAGGTAACTCTTGGAGCAGAGGGAGCTGGTCTTTGGACAGCAAGAAAATGATGGGCAGAGAATTTTGCTGGGTCTAGTCATTCCAGAGAGCCAGCTGTATTGGTTATGCAGCATACTAGTTAATATTTATTAGAAATTCTTTGTTTTCTCCCTCTATTTCTTAAGCCAGTTCAAATGGGAGTCTATCACTTTAAATGATGGTTAATCCATGTTTATCCTTTTAAATATCTTTACGGAAGGGCAAAAAATGCCTTTTTTGTCTATTACAATTACAAAGAACTTTACACTTCATGAGAACCCAGGGTTCATCTTTTCTTTCTTTCTCATTCTCCACCCTACTCCATAGCTTTAGATATCACTAACATGAATTGAGCTCCCAACATGTGATGTGCATTGTGTTTCATGTAGGTCTTCCCATTTTATTTCAAACCAATGTACAATATTTTTTATTTTTTTTAAGATGACGTACAGCTACTCCCTAATCAAGACTTTTTATATTGCAGTTGTCTCCAGCCTTTGCAATTTAGGGGAAAAAAATCAGAAACTTAGTTTTGGAGTAGAGCTTTTAAAATGATTGAAGAATTGGGTGCAAGGGCAGAAAGACCAAGTGTTATTTATCTTCAACTAAGGGGAAGACTTAATAACTATCTACAGTTGCTATTTTGTAAAGATAGTAGTAATTTTGCAACGATTCTCTATCTTGTCTAAAGGCCAGAGAAAGATTAAGTGGACTTAAACTGAAATATTAGAGATGCTGTTAAAAAGAAAGGCTTTTGAAAAGAAAAGATTGTCCAGACAGTAAGAGCTATTGAATACCAGGTGGTGTGCTAAATAGCGCTGTACAATACCTTCCACTGTGCTTAAAAAGCAGGATATTTACTCATCTGGTATTTTGTAGTTATTGTTTCCTCTAATAATTTTGAGTACTGTAATATGGAGGTTGCATTTAATGATTCTATAAATTTCCCTTATTATATAGGCAAATTCTGTAGTTTCTAAGTACTGTTTTACATGACTCAAAACATTTCTCATTAAGTCTAATTGGGTTCTCCAAAAATACTACAAAGAATAAAAAGTCAAATCTACTTTCTGGTCTAATTCAATGTATATCAAATGGCTTTATCTTCACGTCATTAAAAGCTAATTTTAATATCTATAGGGGAAAGCCAAGGAATTATTCATAATAACAAGGAGATAGATATTATGAATAGTTACATCTCCAGTTTAATTTAAAACTGGTATTTTAGCTACTAGTTATAATCTCTCCACTTTGGAAAAAGCATCTTTTTCATGCAATTACTTGCAGAAGTTATAATGATTTTGTTTGGCTTCCTCTCCATCCCTGTATATTTGCCAGTAGAGTGGCTAAAGATCAGAATACAGCTCAAACTTTCAGGGAGGAAGAAGCTGCAACTGTGTGCATAGCTACTGAATAGTCCAGATTCAGCTCTGCTTTGCTGCTTGATTCTTGATTACAGGTGATTTGTAACAGTAGGATCTTTCCCAGTATATGCAGTTTACACTAATGACTGCTAAATGAAAGCATTTTTCTAATGTTCTATATAATCTCCTTTAGGTTTTGGGTAATATTCTAAGCTTCTAATGCTAAGAAGGTCTATGTCTTTTCTACTTTTCTCTCAGAAACGGGATGACACCTTTGCCAAAGTGAAAAGTTATTTAACAGAGCAGCCACCGTGCAAAATCCATTCCATATAGTGCTTTAGCACATGAGCATTGCCATATACTATTGACATAGCTTTAATTTACTGGTCAAGACCAGTTAAAGCATAAAATGGCCGTGCTTTTTAAAATATTAGACCAGTCAAAACTTCCTGTGTCACTCTGGCTTTCTTCATACTCTTTGCTGAATATTTTTCCCCTTTTCCTTTGTGTGGTATCAGCCATCTAAATAAATTCTTAAAGTAGGAAAAGTATTATCTTGTCCTTTTGGATGTATTATTAAAAATCCAACCAACCCATCCTAAGAAAATGAGTTATTTGAGTGGCTTGTTTACTTGGAAGAGCAGGTAGAAATAAAGATGATTTGTGTTTCTTTTTGAAGGAGATAGACTTTTTTTGTGCATTGTTCATTGGGATGATCGCTTGCCACATTTGATAGAATGCAGCCTTCATACCACTAAAACACCTTGATATTAACTATTACCACTTCCACTAAAAATTTGTGGGCTACTTTCTACTTTCCCATAGCTGTTATACAGAAGCAGCCACACAGTAAATTTCATAGTGACTTAAAATTTTAGATTATAAGATAATTATCTATAATATTCTCATAAACTTTAAATCAGTTTAGTATGCTTTCTATACTAAACTGCAGATTTCTCTAGAGTTTTCTTGTAGTCTGGTGGTAATAAATATTCTCTAGAAGAATAGAGAAATGTATCAATAATTCCATGGAGAATTGGCTTCTGTATCACATTCCACTGGCTTCTGTATTTTAAAGAGATGGAAATAGGTCCAGATTAAGAATCTTTTTTCTCCAACTTCTGACAAGAAAACCTTCAGAGTATATATTAATTCACATGGATATAACAGATATTGTATATTTAGAATATGTATTTCTTTACCTGTTAACTCCCACAATTGGTAACTTTTCATTTAAAAAAAGATAATTATATTCAGATTGTCGCATGGCATAGTGAAGTTTATGTTGATAGAGCTGTCCAGATATATGAACATTTGTGAGCTTGTTTGCTCTTTCGGGGCTTCCTCTGCTGACCTAGTAACTATACTGGGAGGTTCATTATTGTTGAGTCTGTGTCAATGTCTGTCATTTCTGTCCCATGTGGTTAACAAGAAAATCTGATGAAACTATTTCAAAAAAAAAAATCTTGATGTGCTTGTAACAGACCGAAGTCATGCTGGTGATTAGGTACTCTTCTCATTCTGTAAGCCCTCAATTTGTTTGGAAGAGGATGCCGTGTTGGCAATACTTGCCAGAGATCAGCCTTGCCAAGGCCAGGTTGGCCTGGATTCAGTTCACTTGGCCTTAATCTTTTATTCTTCCCTGTGCAGCCCAGATGGAGTGGAGGATGGCTTTCAGCCTTGTGGTGCTAGTGAAATCCTTGGCTGTGAGCAGTTTGTTATGTGACCTGAATTGTCTTTGGGTTCATCAGATCTGCAAAGGACTTCACAGTGTTTTCCTGTTATCTTGTCTGTGCTTCATGAGTACACTCATATGCTTAGAGTAAATTCAATTGCCTCTTGATAGCAGAGAATTAACTGAGTCTTGCGGAGTGAGAAAAGCCCATATCTAACCCCTACAAACTACTTTTAGTCAAGGTGACAAAGCCTCCAATTCACTCCAATCAGATATGAAGGATTTATATTATGCCGTTCCCTGTTGAGTTGAAAAACATTTCCGGAGGACTGGTAAGGTATTTTCACACCAGCTTCCAAATCCCTTGTTATAATTTTAGATAAGACCATGTAAGAAAATATGGATTCAAAGTGGACCTAATACTGTGTGCTATTCAAATTCCCTTTAATCATTGATTAAGGGTAACAATGAATCAGGCAGAAAGATTTCAATTTTGAAAAGATTGTCAATATCATCATCAATTTGTCATAGCATATTAGAGAATTTTCTCAAGGCAGCTCAGCTGAGTCTGCTGATTCCTCACTGAACCCCCTGCCTCCATCATCTCATCCTCCTACTGATTCCAGATGCTGTTGCCATGAGTAATTACTAGTGAGAATACTGCCTTAGTGAGCAATATTCTAAAATGTAGCTCTGATAACAGGGATGGAGGAAGTCTCTCATTGCTTACATTTTTAAAAATCTAAATTCATTAATATTCAGTACTTTCTTTTCTTCCTAGCTTCAGTGAAATTTGATATCCTGTTTGTAGTGACCAGAATAATGTCTTCACCTCCCCCAACTAAAGATGTCCAAATCCTATTACCCAGAGCCTGTGACCATGTTATGTTAACATGGCTGGGGCTGGGGAGGAAGGAAGTTTGCAGAAGGAATTAAATTTGCTAATTAGCTGTCTTGAGGTGAAAAGATTATCCTGGATTAATCCGATGGGCCCAGTGTAATCTCAATGGTCCTTATAAGTGAGAAAGGGAAGCAAGAGGGCGAGTCCAGAGAGATTTGAAGATTCTAGACTGTTGGCTTTGAAGATGAAGAAGAGGGGGTGGTTACAGCCAAGGAATGCAAGAGAGCTCTAGCAGCTAAAAAAGGCAAAGAAATGAATTACCCCCTAGAGACTTTAAAGGGATGCAGCTCTGCAGAAACCTTGATTTTAGACCAGTGAGACCTATTTTGAGCTCCCAACCCCAAAACTGTATGATAATAAATCAGTGCTGTTTCAGCAGCAATAGGAAACTAATACACATCATTGTTGTATAGTATAGTAGTTTAAAAACAGACTCATAATATCCCAAAATAAAAAAATAAAAATAAAATGTACTCACTAAAATGTAATGGTTAAAAAAAAAAAAAGACTCAAAGCCCAGACTATTGGGTTGGAATCCAGATCCTGACACTAGCTTTGTGTCCTTGGGCAGGTTACTTGAAGTTTTCTTTGATTTGGCTTCCTTCCTCTGCTCATTGATGCTTGGATACCTAAATATGTCCTTTCTCCAAAAACATCGTGTGCTTTACTTCTACAGTGCTTGCTAAAGTTATTAGGCCAATAATTCTTTTTGTAAAACATTTACCTGTCTTATTGAATCCAACATTAATATTGCCTCTTCCTTAAAAACTTTCTGTGATCCCCTCAGGGTAATTATATCTGTCTATCTCTCTCTGATATAATTATAGTGTTTTGCTTTTTATCAAGTTATAACTTTCACAAACATTAGTTATTACATTTTCTTTAGTGTCATTATTAATATTAAAAACTCCTTGAAGTGATAGATAGATTTTGTTCATACTTGAGCCTCTTTCCCCTTTAGGGTCTAAAAAAGTCCCTTGCTTATTATAGATGTCCCTCAATGTTTGTGGAATCAAACTGAACTATTTACAGGAGTCTTGTGAACTTAACAGTCCAATAAGTTATTTTATGTTTGATACTATGTTACCCATTTTAATAACTAAATGAGATCATGTATCCAGTAGGCACCGTAACAGATGAAATGGTCAAATAATCTTTATTCAAGGACTTCTTGCAAAATGAGTTTTTAAGTCCATAACTGCAATTTATAATATAATTCTTCATGAAATTAACACCCAAAGGTATCCTTTGCATGTGTTATGTAGTGAAGAGTCCACATACTCACCATTTGTTATCAGGATCTTAATGAGGGTAAAAATGAATAGAGATCTGTTTCTTTCCTATTGCACAACCCTTTATTGATGCGATTTCTCAAATTCCAATGAAAGAAAATGGAAGAAAAAAACAAGAGTGTTAAATGCAAGTACAGGGTGGCATTGCAGAATGCTTTTCTGTTTCTCAGGAATAATAGAAAGAATACAATGCCCTCTGTTCAGAATAATTTTGATCTTCTGTTATACTTTAGAATGTGTAAGAGTGACCAACAGTTTGCTAGTTCCACTTCTCCACTTATAGCTGAGAGTTTTCTCTATAAATGATGTTTGATAGTGTCAATGGAGAACTATTGTTGGGATCAGAAAAATGTGTCATTGTGTGGTAGTTAACTTAATGCTCTGAGTTCTGAAGAGTGACCTGTTCTGAATTTCAGTTTTGCCAGATGAGGACTTCTGTGCCTTTGAGCCCATGTTTAACCTTTTGGACTCACTCTTTTTCTTATGGAAAGGCATTAATAAAAAAAGATCTTACCTTTAAAAATGGTAGTTATTATTTCAGATATTTTGCTGCCTTTATCATTTGTTGTTTTTTTAAATAAAGCATTGAATTATTACTTAATAAGTGCATTAGAATAAATATACATTACATATGTATATTATAAAGCTTATTTTAATGTATAAAATATATACTCCTCTATTCATTCTTGAAGGGTCTGAATTTATATCAGAACATTCTATACATCAAAATACTAATTCTTTGGGTGTTTTAAGGCTAATGCTAGTTGAAAACTTGACCTTTAATAGTCTAGTGGGAAAAAAAATTCTGATATGCAGAAACAAAAGATTCAACAGCTGTTCTGACATGATCATTTTTCAGGGCTTGTCAGAGCAGAGGGCTCTGAATATCTTTTGGGAGTATCCAAGGCTGGGTGCAGTGAAAAACTAAAACAATTAATAGGAATAATGGGGGGTAAATCAGAGATGTGTGCCTTTAACCTCAATTGAAATGTGATAAATGAGATTAACATTTCAGAGTATTATTAAAAAATAACAGGAATGGTGCTTGGCAAATGGTGCTTGTATTAGAATGCATCAACAATATTCATTTCATAATATATTCTGATTTGCTATGTGAATGTCTAATAGAAAATGACAATTCAACTTAATATTGGAGACTTTTCTGTAAGTAGTTCTACATACACACTAGGACTATTAAACAGAAACTTGAAAATAGATAAATTTTACTTGCTTCAGTTATGGAATACTTTTTAAGGGTAAGGGTACTTAGTACATGTATGTGTCCTATTGGCCATAACCTAACATTATTTAAGGAACATTACCTGAGCTAGAGAACATGCACTAATCATTTTAGCCATAGTCAATAGGTAGAGACATTATTATAGCCCACATTCTGGAGACCAAGGTGAGCTATTGACGGATAGGCTCTCTTTCAAAGTGGTATCTTGTTCTTTTCCTCCTTTCTTCCTTCCTCCCTTGAGTGTCCAGGAGATCTCGCTTGGCCTCTTGGCTACTTATTGTAATAGCAGCTGTTGTTTGGACCATAAACTGAGATATTCATTAAGTCAGCCTTTCCATCAGCTGACTGGCTGCTGATTTTCTGAGAAATAACACTGATTTCTTAAGATCCCCAAATAAGGAATGATAATCAACTACCTAAATTTGTCCAACCTTAATTGAATAAATACTGTATGAATTCTCCCACAGGTTCTGAAAAACAAACCAAAAGTTATTCGGCTAAAATTAAACAGTCTTTGGCAGTGTGAAACCAATGGGATTTGAAGTGCAGAAAATTCCATTTAGCAGTCAAATACCCCAGAGGATACCAAACTTAATCAGAGCATTGCCTCCGCGTTTTGTTGAGAGGATATGCAGGCATATGTTGAATATATGAATTTCTAATATGATTGCTTGGGTGAAAAGGACCTACTTGGATTGTGTACCTATTAAAAAAGCAGCTATCTTGGAAATATATTGAGCTTTAAGTAAAATCTATAGAAGAATTGGCTAGTAGTTGCATGCTTCAGATTTTCCAGGAGGAGAACAAGACTGAGACATAAAGGGCAACTTTTAACAAGTTAACTTGTTCTCATCTGGCCTGAAGGGAGTCAGTCAAAGGAAATATGATTTTGCTTTCAATCTTGTATCTTTATACTTGATTTTATACATGTAAGTCAGAATTCTGTAGCTTCTATATATTTTTTAGAAACCAGAATCCTGGATATTACAGCCATCATTTTTAGACTTGTTTACACTAGCATTTAGTTTAGAGTGCTCTGTAGAGAATGAATTGTAGGGAGTTAGCAGTAAGAACAGAATGACCATTGAAATTGTTGTGTACACTCAGGCTTCCAGTGGGGGTGATTTGAACTGAGGCTGTAGAGTGGAAAGGGAGAGAAATAGAGACAATAGAGGTTGATGTTTGGAAGTGCCAGTAGGACTTGCTGAAACCCGATGTGTAGGCTTGTGAGTATGAGTGAGTTTGTGAATGAACATACACTTGATTGTTGAGGGTGGAGGGTATGTCAAGAAATGAAATATGAAGCAACAGAAGAAATCTAGCATTACTTTTATTTTTTGGTTTGAACAATAAGACAGAATAACAGGTCTATCAAAAATACCAATCTTGTGTATACTTTGATCAGAAGTCCAAACTTCTAGTAGGTCTAAAAGTAGTATTGCCATTAAAATAGATTCTTCTGGATTTGTCTTAACATGGAAAGATTGAAAAGGGAAAGATATTTCAACTTTCAGTTTCAGAGCTGTCAATCTTATATCTTTCTTGAACACTACAATTATTTTTCTTAAAGGAGTTTATGATCATCATGCTCTAAATGATTTCTAAGAGTAGTTTAAAAATTTTTATAATAAATTACTCTTGATATAGGATGAAAAGAAATCAGCCCCTTTTTTTCTTTGAAATAATGAGAGCAAATGTACTGTCTTGATGAAATGATGTTCTTCCAAGCCTTGATGATTGTCTTTTAATTTCAAAGAGTCTGGAAAAGAAAGTGACAGCTGATAACATTTGGAAATGTGGGAGGGATGATGGAATATTGCATTTAAATCATGTTAAAAGCTTGGCTTGAATATTTGGAAGCTGAGTAATTTATAGGAAGTGATCACAATCCAGCTTAATCTGATGAAAGGAGGATAGACTAGGTAGACATTGGAACAGACAGAGATTATGAGAATAATAATAAAAAAGAACAAATGATTCAGTTAAGCAAAAATGTATGGGCTTATCTCTTAAAGCAATTTCTCTGGAGGTAGTTAATGTATAAGTAAGTATAAAAGTATACTTAGCCTTGCATATTGACCGATTGTCTGTATTAGTTCATTTAACACTATCTCCTGAAGATAAAATTTGGTACAATTTTATCTTTTATTATCCTTACAAATGTGTTGAATAATATTACCCTCTAAGCCAATCCTGAGTAATAGGCAAAGTAATTGGTAAGCATTATTTGATAAAAAACGCAGGAGTAAGCATCTAGCATATTACATCTATTCAAATGTTTTGGGTGATTTGCCTTTTGTAGAATGGAATAATTTATTCATTGCACCTGACATTTGATTTTTGATGATCCATTTGTATTCTATTATTGTCTATATGAGACTTAAAAAAAACATAGTATGAACTTCAATTCAATTGTCACAATACAACTTCATTTACATGGATCTTATTTTAAATTTAATTTAAATGAATTAGTTTAAAATGACTAAAAAACTATTACCTGGACATTCTGTTCGATTTATTGGTTTCTCTAACTTAAACATGCTGTTAGATACAGATTGCTCACATAGAGAGCAAATAGGCATTATGAAGTTGTTTCAAACTGGTTTTATTAAATTGGATATTAGTTGGAAAAACAGGTTTTGTCACTACTTAAGCAGTCAGCAAATTCTCAGGATACCTTTTGGTCTATTTATGGAATAGGCCACTTAAGAGATGGTCATCCTTAACTGACTCTGTGCTATCTATACACTTCTTTCAGGATACTTTTCCTAAGGCAAATATGCAATTGTGTAACTTTATTGCTCAAAAATCTCTAACTCTCTGTCATCAACTAAATGAAGCCAAGATTGGGCTCTACTTGGGCCTTCTCCGTACTAGTCATCTGTATTTGCTTCTCATCCTGCCTTTCCTTGACTTTGTATCAAATTGAATTACATTTCCAGAAAAATGGCATCCTTTACCTCATCTCCAGGAAATGCATCCTCTTCTCCATGCTTCTTGTCATCATCTTTCTAGATCTTACCCATGATATAGCATGTACCTTTCTTCTCCCACTGATGGTATTCAGAGCTAGAGAGAGAAAAAACATGGGATTTTAAGTCTAACAGACCCAGATCTGAGGGCTGCCTATAGATTAAGTGACACAGTTACACTTTTAGCCATAGCTTCCTTACCTGTAAAAGGTAATAGAGTACTTATACAATTGTTTTGGGAACTAAATGAGGTAAAATACATAAAACCTAACCTAATCCCTGAGATACAGTGGGCACTGCCTAATAAAATCATTTCCCTGCTTTTAAAAAAATTGTTCTCAACTGTTTCACTCCCACTAGTAATAAGATCTCCTCTTCTAAGCTGTTATGGCATTTTATTTAAATTTGTTTCATATTCTTATAATTTTCTAACTATTGAAATAAATATTGGGTACATCATGTCTACTAGGCTGCAAATTCCTTAAAACTATGAATGCCTTATGTCTTTTTGTAATCTCTGCAGTGCCAAACAAAAATCTCTTTTATGTGAAAATGAGTCTTTAGTGACTAGAAAGATAATTGAATGAATGACGGCTGCTCTCAGGAGGGACTCTAAGCACTTTAATAAATACTTTTTAAAAGAATGCAAAATATCTCCCCAATCATTTTTATATTGATTACATGTTAAAATGATAACATTTTAAATATGCTATTTAATAAAACATATTATTAAAATTAATGTATACTTTTTTACCTTTAAATGTACCTTTTAGAATATTTACAGTTACAAATGTATCTCCCATTTTATTTATGTTGTACAGCTCTGTTCTGGAATCTTAACATTAATATTAGTCAATGAAGACATCAGCTCTCAAACAAACCTGTTATTGACTTGAGAATTTACTAATTGCTAATGGATGTTAGCTGATGTATTACCTAGATTAATAGGTAAATGAATGGATGAACAAATGTACAGATTGAAGAACAAAGAGATAGATGGAAGAAAAGATCAATGAAGGTGCAGATTGTGTCTGTCTCACATACTTAGGTATCCCTGGCATCTATCATGTTCTGCATATCAGCAGTATCTAAAAACTTGGATTTCCTTAGTCCTAGTATATCCAACTGCCTCAATTAGTCTGTGACTAATGGCTTGCCTTACACCCATAAATTTATATAATTATTTCTATTTTATGGTGCAGATAGTGAAAACTTAGAAAAGTTAGTAATTAAGAGGTGCTACAGGGAACAATTCTCTTTAATTAAAGAGCAATTTTAGATATCTACTTTTTGGACACTTGTGTAATTTGTGAAATGTCAGCACAAATGTCTCTGTCTTCACTTGGGGCAACTCAATTTATGATACTCAACGATTTGGAAATTTTATCAATCATGGAAAAGATTTCTATACTTTATTTGTAAACTGGGTCTTTAGGAATTTGCAAGCAAACTAGCACCAACTGAGTTCTGTTTCTAATTCTAGTCTTTGAACTGGGACTGAGTGAAAATTAATTTCTGAGCAGACAGAGTACACTACTGGTATGTGTCACATTTTAAGAGGGATATTGCTTTTGTAGTTTTTTTGTTGACTCTGGAAACGATTTACCGTAAATGTTCATTGTAAGAATATGAGAAATATAGAAAGTTTAATACAAACAACAACAATAAAATCTGAGTTACTGATACCAGAGGCAGCCATTTTAAGTATTTTTATACATGAAGCTCCAGACAGTATTTCAGTCATACACACATTTAGATTTTATGTATACAATTTTATAAAAATTAGATCAATTGTGTAAGTTTTTTGACTCAACAATATGCTAAAAATACCTTCTTTCCATGTCAACTTGTGGAATTATCACTTTTATGGCAGGGTAATGTTGCAGTAAATTAATGCATCATAATATATGTAACCTGGACCCTAATGATGGGCATATAGCTTCCCAATTTTTGATAAAAATAACACTGTGATTAAATTATTCATTCATCTTTGTGCACTGGTATGATTGGCTCTTTAGTAAAAATTCTACATATGGCCTTGCTGGATCAAGGTTATGAAGATGGTAATATGTATTGCAATAAACTGCCCTCAGAAAAGCTGTATGAATTTGCATTTTGTTTCCATGATCCTTAGCAATGCAAATCAAGGTTTTGTAATGAAAGTTATTGGGACAATAAGCTTTATTTTTTAGAGTTTGAGTTTTATGCATTCTTTTTTTTTTTTTTTGAGACAGAGTATCGCTTTGTTGCCCAGGCTAGAGTGAGTGCCGTGGTGTCAGCCTAGCCCACAGTAACCTCAAACTCCTGGGCTCAAGCAATCCTGCTGCCTCAGCCTCCCAAGTAGCTGGTACTACAGGCATGTGCCACCATGCCCGGATAATTTTTTCTGTATATATTAGTTGGCCAATTAATTTATTTCTATTTATAGTAAAGACGGGGTCTCGCTCTTGCTCAGGCTGGTTTCAAACTCCTCACCTCAAGCAATCCAACTGCCTCGGCCTCCCAGAGTGCTAGGATTACAGGCATGAGCCACTGCGCCCAGCCAAGACTTTTATGCATTCTTGATACCCATTCTATATATTAGATGATACCAGAAAGACCAAAAAATATCACAATCTTCTGATTGTGATCTCCTGGAGGTTAAATACTTAGATTATTCCTTTGAGATTGATCATCTGACTTGGATTTGTACATTCTTGTAAACTCACCTTTCAACTAGAAGTCTAACTTGTTTTTTATTTGATCTAATATCTTCCTGGATTAACACATGTTCTTAAATGAAAATTGTTGTTTCTATGTATATCACCAATATTTCATAGAGAAAACAGCAGATGAGGTTAGTAATTCATTTCTTCATCACCTCAGGGTTAAATCAAACTTGATATTATAGCAATAGGTTTCTGTTATACAATATACTCTCTCTAAGACAGACACAAATAACTAATTTCATGGTTTTGTTCATACCTAGCCCATGCTGTTGGGGAAAGTGAATGTTTTGATCCTTCCCTTAACCAAGATAAATTTTTTGGGTACTCACTATGTGCTTGATTAAATATGTAATAAAACCTACAGAGCTAAAATAAATTATTATAACCTATTAGCTATACTGTCCTTCAACATCTAAACATATAGACCTAAACTGGAAAACTGTTCTTTGGCCATGCAATAAAGGTGTCTAATAAAGGCAAGTATCTTTGTAACCAGATCTCTTTCTAAATTTACTTAGAATTGTATTTGAAATATTATTGACCAAGACATTTAGAATTTATTAATAGTACATCCAAGGCTATGATGTAGCCCAATACTTGAAAGTAGTTCCAAAGCTTATCTGCCTTTATTCTCCCCCAGCTCAGAATAAGTCTTGGGAGGAGTGTTTTTGTTCTTGTTTTAATAGGTAAAAGGGAGAACAGATCATCACAAATAATTGTATTTAAACTCTGTACCTATAAATATACTAGATAAGCTATCTAGAAACTTATGTAAGGGTTTTTTTCTTTTTCAAATTAAGCCTCCAAACTGAACTGGACCTTGTTTCCAGAGAAGTGAGCAGTTTGCCAATGTTGTCAAGGCACATAATTTTGTGGCCAATAGAGGAAATTTTGAGTTCTGAGCAGCAGCTCTACCTACCATTAAACCAGTTCTTGTGGCCTATTGCAGACAGACTTCTGATTAGATGCTGAAATAGAATGCAATACAGTAGTTACTCTTCTTTCTAATACCTGAACAGAAGGAATAAATGAACCTAAATTTGGACCTTCACTGTCATCTCCTTTCATGCTCATTTTATAAATGAAAAATTAATTCTAAAATGTCAAGCAATTTTAACCAGGATTACTAGCCCTTCCATAAAAATAATTCCACTCTCTGTCTAAGGAACCCTCTTTTATCTTATGAAATTGTTGAATGATTTTTAAGTAAGAAATAATAAAGATAACTGGAGTAATAATCTCAGTGTTTCTGAGAAACAAATTTCTAACCAAAAACGAAGATGAAATCAAAGACCTCGTTACTAGAAATAATTGGATGGAAATCTTATCCAACTTTACCTTTTGATAAGAAGCTACTAAGAAAACCGACTGATCACTGAAAGGAAAACACCTCACATTAGAATATCTTTATAGCCATGAGTTTATTTGGTTCCTTTCTTAGCAAGGATATTGTCCAGATTTTCATTACATTTATGGTCACTGTGAGTTGAGAGTTCATATCTTGATTTGAGAATCTTGAAAAGGCTTGTTTCCTTGGTACTTACTTAAATTAAATTTAGAAATATTCATATCTGAAATATATCACAGTGTAGAGTGAATAGCCTAGGACTTTATTTAAATCAGTCATTCTAAACCTGGGATCTATGTATCACTGATATTATAAAACCCTTTCCCAGGGGGTGCCAGATTTCTTTAGAATGTAAAACATCCCGTAACCCACATATCTTAAAGATCTAGGAAGTTTGTTTAGCAACTTCACCCTTACTTAATTCAATGACCTATAGAAATATAATGCATGACCAGGGTTTCTGAAAATATCCAGGGCATTTTCTATGTCTCTATTTTTTTAGGGTTCTACTTCCTACATATTGTCTCTGTGCTGTGCTATGTGGCATAGATGTGAAAATCAGCATTGTAAAAAGCACTCACACAAAACATCAGACTTGTAGGGGGGAGGGAGGAAAGGGCATTTATTGAAACCTTAAAATCTGTACCCCCATAATATGCAGAAATAAAAAAAAAACATAATGATGTCATGAATATTTGGTATGGAAGGAATTAGAAGGTGTTTAAATAGCAGCAATAAAAACTGTCAAAATGAAACAAAGATTATCTTTTCTTGTAGTGTTTTTTGGGCAGTCCATAACATTTGTGAGGGGGTGGAATCTCTTGTTTGTGCTAACTCCTCTCTTTTTCCTTCCAATTCTCTCCTATACTCTCTTTTATTCTTCTATTCTCCATGAAGGTAGAATACGACTCTCCTGATACTCCGAAGTTGAGTGGTTATCAAATTCCTATCAACTTGAGCTCATACCATCTACTCAAATGCTTATTAGAATATTTTTCCAAGCAAAGACATTTCCTGTCTACCACGTGATCAAGGAATTATGGTTCCAGAGTACACATTTTTTTCTGCTACATTACAATAAAAATTTCATATTAAACCATGACAGCCACATAGACCTTGAGCAACTTATTCTTCAGCTGTCATCTGCATAATCAATTGAAGTACGAATCACCCATGTACATAGCTTGCTTTCCCTAGAGACTAAAGAATATAAAATCAATGAAGGCTTAAGTGTACCAGTATTTTTAACACCTCAGAAAGCTGAGCAGCAGTAAGCTACTTGCCTTGAGCTATGATATGTCATCTTAAATTGTACTTCTGTATTGCCAGGCAGTTTTGGGAACTACTGCCTATGACCATACAGCATAGAGCTGTTTGAACTTATTTAGCTGTTGTTAGCAGGATGTTACCCTTTTTTTTTTTTTTTTTTTTTTTTGAAACAGGTCTTGCTTCATTGCCTGTACATCAGGGCAGTCATCACATGATCATAGCTCACTGCAACATCAAACTCCTGGGCTTAAGTGAACCTCCTACTTCAGCCTTCCCAGTAGCTGTGACTACAGAGCCAGCTAATTTTTCTATCTTTTGTAGAATTGGGATATTGCTATGTTGCTCAGGTTGGTCTTGAACTCCTGAGCTAAAGCAATCCTCCCATCTCAGCCTCCCAAAGTGCTGGGATTATAGGCATGAGTCACCCACCACACCCAGCCTTGTTTTTTTTTGATTGTTTGTTTGTTTTTTTAATTTCAGCATATTATGGGGGTACAAATGTTAAGGTTACGTATATTGCCCATGCCTTCCCTCCCCCCTCGAGTCAGAGCTTCAGCATGACTATCCCCTAAATGTTGCACATCTCACTCATTATGCTTGTGTATACCCATCTCCTCCTCCCCTCCTCCCACCTGCCAGACACCTGATAAATGTTATTCCTATATGTTCAGTTAGGTGTTAATTCGTTAATACCAATTTGCTGGTGAGTATATGTGGTGCTTGTTTTTCCATTCTTGAGATACTTCACTTAGTAGAATGGGTTCCAGCTCTATCCAGGAAAATACAAAAGGTGCTATATCACCATTATTTCTTAAAGCTAAATAGTACTCCATGGTATACATAATTCTGTAGTGCTTTTGGGTAGTACTTCTGTGATTTCTAACATACTGATAAAAAACCTCAAATGAAATAATTATTTTATTGTACTCATGGAGATGTAACTCAATGGCAGCAGTGTATACTATTCAAACTTATTATTTTCAAGATCTATGTATAAACTGTTGATTTTCCCTACATGTGTCAACATGCATCATGGCAACCCAATAGAATAAGACAATGATGTTTGGATGACCAATGCTGGGTAACAATTAGATTGTTGTAGAGCTCTAAGCACATGTGGGTACGTGTAACTTGAAAAAGTCCTTGTTCCTAGCATTCTATTAAGTTTCTGATACATGTGCCACATTAAAGAAACCTTGTAAGAGTAAAAATATTAGAAAAATCTAATACACTAGAAGTGACAAAAATTGCATTGAGACCAGGAGGACAAAGGAGGGTTGACCCTCCTTTGATTAACCCAAAGGAGGGTTAATCATTGTCATATGACATAATCAGTTCTGGAATTCATGAGATGAGCCAGGTTAACTTCCAGCAAATTATGGAAGATATCAAAGCCAATCCTGTTAATGTGTGTGTTCATCTAAATGAGTCAAATGGCACTGATACCCACAGCACCAGTCCATTGCGTGGTACATCAAACAGAGATCTTGGAAAAACATTTGCTTTGGGAAGCATTGTAATGACCTATAAAGAAGTCAATTTGATCAGTTTCATCAGAAAACACCTTGACTTCTGAGTCTGAGCTTGATTGCCTTGCATGGATGATGTCTTTACTTGCCAGGAAGCCCCTCAAAACGATGACACATCATCTCTTATATCATGTACCTGCTGAGAAGTGGTTACCTACAAATTTGAAGAATTCATTTTCTATTGTGGCAATTATTGCATACCTAAGCAGAGAACTTGCTCTAATTCTCACCTCTTCTATACTTTTTTTCAAAGTAATTGATGCTGAAAGCATTGTCTTTTTCCATGTGGAAATTAGGTGCCTTTGTATGACTAGATATTTGTTTAAAATGTGAGAAGAAATAAATCAGGGTTTTTTCTTGCCATAAAGCTAAAATTTAGTAAACATTTTGTAGTAAGATACTTGTTTCAGGAAATAAAGAGATGAACTTTGCAAGTAGAATCCTATTGAATTTAGAGCGATTGAGTGTTTTTATGGCTGGCCATTTTTCCCTGGAGAGCTTACAGTGACAAAGAGTAAATGACAGATCATGTGTTTGAAACCAGGATTCTATCTACAATAGTAATATGATAAAATGTAAGCAAAATAAATTTTGAGGGAGGGCCTCAAACTGAATTTCATTCAAGGGAATGAAGCCTGAGGATTTTTGATTTGGTCAGTTAGCACTGTCTCTTCAATTGATAAAGGCAGGAAAGGAGGGCTGTTCATTCAGGAAATATTTACTCACTTTGACCATGGGACAGACACTTTGGAAGACACTAATGATACAGACATAACCAGAGAGACATAATTTGCGCCCTCCCACAAACCATGTGTTAGTCCAGCTGATGCACAAGCCACATTACAGAAACTTTGTAAGGGAAAAAATGTTAGTCTATGTTTGTATGAATTAGAATTTACCCAGGATATCTTTTACATCTAAACCAGTGGTTCTCAAAGTTGATGGGAGATCGGAATCATCTTTGGGATTTGTTAAACCAAATATTGCTGGATCTACCCCCAGAGTTTCTGATTTAGTAGTTGTGAGAAGAGTCCCAAGAATTTGCTTTTCTATCAGGTATCCAGGTGCTAGTCGAGGGCCACACTTCAGTGCTCTAACCAAAGGCCAGAAGTGCTTAAATATGAATGATGGCAGGTGTGAATATTAATCATTCACTTAAGTCATTGAATAGATGCTATAGCAGAAGAGTCATTGCTCTAGTATTCCAAAGAATTTCCAGAGAAATCCACTGTGCTCTTGTGGATCTCAATATTTCAGAAATAGACATTAAAGGAAGCTATTCTGTAGCATACTTGTTTCCCTGAAATTGTCAGGTTTCATTCTGAAATGTCAGTTCTTGACCCGCTCATGGCTGAAGAATGACCAGACACACCAAAGTAAGGCAAGCATCAAAATGAGGTTTATTGAGGAGAGAAAGATAGGATTATAGGGAAAGAGCAAGACATAGGTTTATAAACATACGCCACAGATGACGATGGGACCCATTGTGGCAGCAAAGGGAGAGCAAAAGGATGGGTGCAAAAAAAAGGGCCTGGTTATGGTCTGCATTTTGTTTTATAATGCCTGGATTGGGACCTCCCTAGTGGCTCAGACATCACCATGGAACCACTTTGATTGGACAGTTGGGAATTGCATTACTATGCATGTGTGTATTTCTAGGTCGATTTCCAGACTCTATGGTACCTATGCTGCTTGGCTGGCCTGTGGGCTAGAGAGTCCTCTGCATTCTTCTGCATCTGGCACACTAAGTTATGACTGGCCGATTCATAGAGTATTCCCTCCTCCCTCAGGTGATAGTCTTGGGAGAAGATTAGTGTGGGGCAGGACCAAGATGTGAATTTGGGGCCCACCCTTGTCCTTTGTCCCAGGTGGGGCAATTGTACCAAGGCAAGACACCCTCTTTTGTCCCTAGGAGACCCACAATCCCCTGCTATCTACCTAACAAAGTGAGAAGTAACTCACTCCCTAGAACCCTATGAGGGTATGAACACTTTTCATTACTGTTATTTTCATCTGACATTTAATGTACTTGCCCCAAGAACCCAGATTTGCAGGGTGACATGATGAAAAATGTCCAAAAAAGCCCTTTTAATTATCTCTGATTAGAGCCGAACTTCTGTTTCTTTAGATTTTAGGTCTTGTCTGAAGCCAGAAAACAAGCTTGAACACTGGTCCTTTGGGAAGGTAGTAATAGTTTTTCACCTTCTACTACATATAGTGAATCTAAAATGTGTAAGTGCAAAAAAGGCTAATTCATTATTGGCTGAAATATGGAGACTATGGCAACTAAGAACACATTACTGCCAACATAATATCATCAGTTACAAGCAATGGTGTGCCAGTCAACGTTTAACAACAGACTCTCTGAGGAAAGAAAAAAATCCCTGACTTGTAGCCTTTGCCAGTTTCCTTGGCCTCTTCTGCCATGGCTGATGTTAAGCTACCAACTAGATATCACTGAAGACAGAGTTAGCAAGTCATGCACACAGTTGATTCCTGGGAGCCAGCTCCAGAACGCTCTTTCTTACAACTTGGTTGGCTGGTTGCTTTTTAGGTGGGTGAACACAACATTTTCAATATCAGTCCTTTATGTGAGCAAAAAGAAGTTTCAGGATTGGACTTTTTCCAAACTACCAGCTTCCCATTACTGCATAATATTAAATGACTTTTCATCTTTCATCACTGCAGAAATAACTCAGAAATCCAAAGGAGCAGTACACTAAAAGGAGTTAAAACTGGTCACTATAGGGAAAATAATAAACACACAGCATCCTGGCAGTGTCTTTGTAGTAATGCCTCTGAGCTCTGAGTGTGGGTTGCATATGCAGTTCCTGTGGTGCAGGGTCACACCACACTTGTCCCCTTGCTATGTTGTTATATGTTTGGATATCTCTGTCCAACTAGACCCTGAGCTCTTTGAGGGCAAGCACAATTATTTTTCATTATCTCCAAACCTTAGCAAGAGTGCTTGGTTAACAACAGGCTCTTTTCATGCGTTCTGTGCCTCCACAGGAGACAACTCTAAGGTTATCCCAGCTCCAGCCCTCCCCGTGGGAGCAGCCCAGCCTTCCCTTGTAACTGCTTTGCAATTGAATTTTCCCTTTGCTTAATCCAGCTTCCCTCACTCCTTTGCAAGAGTTGTTCCTGAGAATGCTCTGCAACAAATCTCCTGCTTGCAAATCTCCATTTCACAGACAATATTTAATTTATGACTTTTTGAATATTGCATAGAGAAATTTGAAGATTTGTTTGGCCATTTTTCTATAATAATGTGCTTCAGAGCGGCATTAAATAATTTGCATTATTCAAAAATGAGTATCACACTAAATCAGTAGCCCTTTGCTTGAGGGTGCTATTAAACTAGATGATCCATTAGAATCTTTGGCTTCCTAAAAATATTTCTATCACTGTGCATTGAAATTACCTGACTTGGCTATGATTAATGTAGCAGTGTTTTAAGATAGAGTGTAAATGCTTTTGAGAGGGAGTTCTAGCACAGTCATAAAGTGTTTTCTTGGATAATTATGAATAATTACTGTGGATTATTGGCCAAGTTTTCTGGTACTGCCATTGAAAGGTGAATATGTGCTTTTGGTCCCAAGGCAAACGCTATTCTTTTGAAAGAGAAATCACATTTTAATATAAAGCTTACTTTTTTACGTCACCTGAATGTTTTAGTATGTCATGTGGGATTCCTTAATACAAACAAATCCCACATGTTCTGTGTGTCACATGGCCAACCTGGCACTGCATCTGGAATAATAAAGCTATCTCTGTAGCACCGCACATATCTTGGCTTAGGTGAGGCAGGAAGCATTTGCTTGAACTGTATAGATCCACAAAAGCAGAGCAGATTTCTCTAGAAAACACTGTGTTTTCTGTTTTGTTACACAATTAAATGAAAGTGTCTAAATGGATGAATCTCAGAAATCAGGATGATTCACTTCCAAATCGCTGGCATGCCCTAGAACAGCCATTAACACTGGGCTGGTGTGCCCTAGTTTTAGAATGAAGTTTCTAATTTAATTATATCCCAGTACTCCTCGACGGATTTACAATGCCCTTCTTACTAATAAGATCCCATTCTCAATTCCAGAAGATTCTTATTTTAGGTATCAGTAAAATAGGACATGTAGAACTTCCACAATTTTCCTGAATTAGGGAAGATTAGGCTGAGCCATCTATAGAAACATATATAGAGAGATAGATCTATATAGGTACATATAGATATAGAAATAGATATATATCATAATTTGGGTCACATTTTAAAATGATGCCATTGTAAGCCAGCAAGTAAAATGTCATATTAAATTCTTTTGTCTCATGAATTTAGCACACAGTTTTGCATTTTGTTATTGAACTTTCCTTCTCCTTCCCTTTCTTCCCTTCCCTTCACCTTTTTTAATAAGACTGAAAAAAAACCAAGATCATAACACTCAAGTTCCACATTACTGGGCCTGAGACTTTGCTGGCCTGGCTGAGATATGAGAACCGTTTCCTGAGAAGACAGCAATTAGCATTAATGTTTTTTTTTTTCCAACATCTTCTGTGCTTCCCCCCATGTAGGTCAGCCTGGAATGCAGAGGCAAGGGAAAATATTGGGGGGTGGTTCCAAGGACCCAGCAGTAAGAGTATAGCAGCTGGTGCTGGGGTAGCTGTGTCCACAGCCACATTCCACATCTCTGAATGGTCTGTCCACACATAAATCCCAGCATGTCTTCATCAGTGCTAACAGATGGCAACCTCATGGTGAGACTTGTTTTATGGCATAGATTTTATAATCGGTTGCAACAGCCAACCTTGTGTAAAATGTGACCATAATGAACCATCAATTCCCCACTTCTAGAAAGCAAAAGCTGTTTGTATTTTGTTCATTTGTTTGTTTGTTTTTTACATACCTGTTTTGATACAGCTTATTAACTGATTCATTCTAAATTTTGTCAAGGTAATGAAATGACCAATGGACTTGTTGAATAAACATTAGTCAATAACTTAGGGAATCAACATGAGGTCATTAAGACTCTCATATCAGGCTAGATTTTTAAAAGATTTCTTCCCAGAAGGTGGAAAAATGGCATCAGTAGTAAAGGCAAGTAAAAAGAAAGGATATGAACTAATTATATCTGGATGAGTTTAGAATAATATAGGAGTTTTAAAAAAACAATTAAGTAAATGAACAAAATGGGATCAAACCACATTATTTAGTTATTTGGGGTTAGATCAGGAATATCATTTAATTTATTTCCTACTTCATTCTTTACTGTTAAGTACCATCTTCAAACTAGAAAAGATAGACCAAGCATAGTAAGAGGAAACAACTATAGCAATAATAGTAAATAAAAATATTAAGAAAGAATCAAATATATGAAAAATATGTTAAAGTCAAACCTAATCACTTAAAATTAGCTCAAGGTTCAAGGCACAAATGAGTGACATTTCAGTGTACTAAAAAAAATTTGCAGATAATACCTCATGTCTGCTTTGACAGTACAACTTAAAGAGTGGGAAAACCTTGCTTTATTTCTCATTTTAAAAGGGGGAATAAAAGAGCAAGAGTCAAAAATTGGATCATGCTGCATCAAAAGTGAATGTAGTATTAGGCTATATTGACAGAGCTTAGTTTTCAGAAAAATCAAAGTTTCATCCCAACTAAGACTATTACTTGGTATTGTGTTTTCAGAGAATGTTTTAAACTAGCATTAATGAATCAGATCTGATTTATAACAACTAAAATGATGAGAAAAGGGAACAAATATTATGCACATTAGCTGAAAGACCTTGGAATATTTAGCCTAGAAAAGACTTAAGGAGAAAGATAACTATTTCAGATATGTGAAAGACTGTCATATAGATGAGGATTTGGCTTATTTATGTCACTGCAATGGGCAGAAGAACAATCAACAAGTTGAAATTACAAATAAATAGGTCTCCACTCAATGTTAGGAAGGGTTTTCTAATATTGCCAGCTATTTAATTAAAGTGGAATGAACAGCTTTGTGAGACAGTGAGCTTTGTTCAAAGGAAAGGTGAAGGCAATTGTTCAGGTTTACAGTGAAAGGAATTCCAGTATTATATAAGCAATTAAATATGACAACCTCACAGATCTCCCTTGTTTCTAAAATTCCATGTTTGGTTTTAGGGCAGAGTGTCATTTGGGACTTATTCAACAGCTACATAGGGCTGTGACATTGGAATGATGCTATTCATTCAGACCAATTTATTTTTGTATGTTGTAAGAAGGGACAGAATATAGGGAAAAACTAAAATAAAATAAAATGTCATTCGGTAATGTAGATGGTATTCTGTAAAAACTATTGATTAAATATCAACATCATTGCAACAGATGGCAAAACCCAGTGTCAGACCAGTAAGCTTTGTCAGGGCAAGGGTTCCAGTCCACATATTGAAAACAGGTGGCACAAGTTCCCTGGAGGACTTGGCATCTGTAAGTAATCAGTTACTGTAAAAGCCCTGGTCAGACACAAATTAGCTTCATTGCTGATGACATTTTTAATAGCTGAAGAACCTCACAGCTTTATTTAATTAGAATCATAATATACAATATACATGTAGTTGATCACCTTTGACAATTGTTTGGTTCTCTTCTACTTTGTTAGCTTAAGTTACAATATACCAGACATTTTATTTCTGTAATGCAAAAGGATCATAAACACATGATGGAAGGCAAGATGAACTTGTCTGTCTATAATCTTAGAGTGTTTTTCTGTTGCATTTTCTCTGGTTCTTCCATTCATCCATAACCAACCCTTAAGGAGAAATCAAATACATATGTATTTGGTTTCTGTTCAGTGGAAATTAAATCCCACAGAAACCAAACCATGGTTTGAACTAAAAGTGCTCATTTTTAAAGTATGCAACCAGCCTTTCTGACATTATATTATGTCAGTCCCCCTCCCCAATGGAAATGAAAGTGAATTAACGTGTATTCATAAGGAATTTGATAGATAAGATGATGGATAAAGATATAAATTGCTAACATTGTCCAAAATTGATGCTTTCTAAGCCTTGGGTCTTATATATCAAAGCTTCTTTGGAAAATATGGTGGAAAGTGAGAATTTAGTGGGAAGTCCAGACTTTTCAGTTTGGAGAAAAATGAATAGCTTAGAGTCCTTTAGGATCTCGTGGGAACATTTCTGTAGATTCCTATATGCTGTTGGCCAATGTTTCAGTCAATAGAGTAAGATACTTTTTCTTCTGATTATATTTGGTAATTAGCTAGAAAAGCATTTGCTTTGTTTAAACAGTAAGTCACTTTACTTACAACAATTGAGACTGGCCATAAAACAGGATAAACATATAAAGAAAAACAGCAGAATGATTTAAAATACCCTGTTTTTGAAAAATAAATGTTATGTGAAGACAAAGGACAATATGCTTCATGTGATCCAAAGGTCTAGCTGCCAACACTCTTTCTGTTTTTTCCATATTAATATAGAGAACTCTAAGGCTGTTGCATAAAGTGGCTAAATTTTTAGTCTACGTGAAGAAGTAGTAGAAGGAGATGGAACAATTCGAATCTTATTCCTGTGTTTGTACATCACCTTGCTTCTGCCTTCTGCCTCTGACCCTCTTCCCTACCCCAGAAGAAATTTTATCTTCACAAGCTGCATCATTTCCTACTAAGCATTAATCTATTATCTAAAATAAAGAAAGCATTTTGGATTATTAGCTTTGGTCAAGTCTTTGGTTTGTATCTTATTAGTTTACTTAGGTAATAAATGGCTGACTTATTGTTTAGGAATAACTTTCTGGTCATGACGACCCTCATAATTTTTATGCATCAACCCTCTAATCATAATCATAATCATAATCAGAAGCCTGGATCTTGTTAAAGTTTAAGAACAGGAAGCCCCTTGGTGGATTACAGTGACATTTCCAAGACAGTTCATCTGAGGAAAATGGAACCAAGAGATAATAGACAGCGAATGCCTTTGTGTTGCACATAACTGTAATATAAACTTAAGCCTTCTGTTTATAATGAAAGTTCGGCTGGATTACCTCACGTAATCCTTTAGATCTCATAGTCATTGCTAACTGTGAAGCACAAGTAGTAACAGCCTCCTCTAATGCTGATGAAGACATTACCTTGGCTTATTTATTATCATTTAGAAGACAGTTATGGCATTTTCCCGTTGATTTCATTGTGCAAACATAAAGGCGTATTTTAGGCCCTTTCGACTATGAGATTCTCAAACCCTCCCATATGGCTTTGTATCCCCAGGGATACTACCATGGTTCAGGAAGAGATTTCTGGGCAGTAAGATGCAATAGCTGGGCAGCATCTTGATTAGTTCAAGAACTAGGGCAGTGAAAAAGTGATAGAGAATATCTGGTGCCCTTGAGAGGTCCTGAAGGAGTCCCAAGGAATCTAGACTAAACACATCGTACCTCGGGAGTTTCACTCTGCGCTTCGTTGCGACATTACAGAAGGCTTTGCAGAAGTTGGCTTGGACCTAAAATTTATAAAATCCCTTGGATATGTTGGGATTAAACCATGCAGCTGTTCCCAGCATCATTAAGTTCTGCACTGCTTTTTTCTCTTTGTCTTAGTAAGACTTTTGATTTTATGTATGATTTTTAAATACATATGATTAATTTATAGTACAGCCAATTTAGGCTTATTTTTTAAATTTTAAAGAAGTTGAATTATTCAGATGTATTCCTTTTTGCATTTTGCAGCTTACCTTTTAGGTATTTCTACTTTTCAAGAAGCTATTAGAAAATGAAAGGAGTGAATGAATCAGTGTTTTTATGTGTTAATCACTATCTGATGAGTGAGTTATTTCAAGAGGTGAAAATCTTGACCTTTATCATTAATTATAGATTTGGGTCGATCACATGATCTCAGTTCCTTGTTACCATGGATAAGCGGGAAAGTACTATAAGCTAGTTAACAACCTCTTCTCTGACAACCAAGGTTGCTATGCCCTAAATCAGAGGGAAGAAGTAAATAAAAGGGCTGAGATGAGAGGGCTGTAGTCTCCTAGGCAGGAGATGCAAATTATTCAGCCTGTGAGTGGGCAGCCAGAATAGAAGGTAAAGTAGGGTCTCGTGTGCTTGAAATTCTAGGACAAAGAGAAATGAACAGCTTCTGTGTATGAGAAACACATTTGGGCTTTTCTACATTTGAAAGTTTATTAAGGAACTTTGTGTTGCCCTGGACTTCTACTTGGCATGTGATTTGTTGTTTTTTTTCCCCCTATTTATTCATCTCTTCACAAACGTTTGTTAGACTCCTTTTTATGGAGTAGTGTGTCTGATGCTGAGATCATAACAAGTTGACTCAGCCCATCCAGGAAAGGGAAAAAAGGATGTGTTTACATGTGATGTAAGTCAGCCTATGTTAATTGCCATGGCAAGGGGGAGAAAGTTCTTGTGAATGTGTAATCAGGCAGGGCACTATAATTGGGAGGGCAGAAAGATTAGTAGTATAGCCAAGAGACATCTCAAGAACTGGGAGTGGCAGGAGCTCCACATAGAGGTAGAAAGAGTCAGAGATTACTTGGGGAGTGGAGGAGAAGTTCATTTTAGCGATAAGGTTTGAAGGGTGGTGGAACATCATTTGGAATGTCCTGGAGTATCAGTCTAATAGGTCCAGCCTTTATTCTGTGGAAAATTTAGAACCAGTAGACGTTTCTGAGCAGGTCTTCTGATACTATTAATATCAAGATATATCTGGCAACAGTGAGCAAGGGAGACTGGATTAAGGAGAGAATGGATACAGGGGCACAGTTGAGCTATCAGGATAGAGAATAGGATAACAAAAGCCTCCACTTTTGTTTAACTTTGAAATAAAAAGGAAGCAGTACTTAATTGATCAATTAGAAGAACTTGAGCTTATTAATGTCCTCAGGGTATTTTCCCTCCTCACAAGTGAAACAAAAACATTTAAAACATCACTACTCCCTATCTCTATGTAGTGAATAATCAGAATTAAGAAAAAATATCTAAAGTGTTATGTTAACTAGCATTTTGGTAAAGGGAAAACATACTAAGTAAGATTTTGTTAACTTTTCTACGATGGAAGCAAGGCAGGAAGTCTGTCAATTTATAGGTAAACATTTATATTTTTAGCTTAGAGTCCTTAATTACATTAAACAGACTTCTTAATTTTAATTATTTTTTTTCATAATAAACTGTGCCTATGGTTAATTTCTACATCTTTGTGAAAATTTTGTCATTTGCAATTGATGGAGGTATTTTGATTGTGTAATATCCTTCAAGATCTGAGAGTATCTTTTATTTCCAGGAGGAAATCGGGTCGTTATCATTGTGCTTATTGCCAATGTGCTAATTACTTTATTGTTCTCTTTATTTTCAGAGGATTTGGTAGAAAAGGACAGGTATTTGCTCAAGGATATTTTGGCCTCTCAGTTCTAATTAGAATTTTCTAATTTCTATTTAGAACCTAATGTTAGTAAGTAGCAACACACAAAAAAATTGCTTTGGTGGATCCTATGGTGTCAGAGGGCATACGTTTCAGTTTTACCTTTGGAGAAACAGCAGTTTTGCCAGTACCGAAAAAAGTTATAATAAAGGAATTTTCCCTCTTAAGATGAATTGCCAGTCTGAGAGGAAGCGGTTAGGGAATGGTGGCCCATCAGCCAGAAAGCCGAAGAACAACCATTAATAAGCACTCCTTGGTTGAACACCTATCATTATGGGGGCTGAGCTCCCTGGGAGAGGAGTGCCATTCTGCCTCCATCTGACATTCAGAATTGTCAGCAAGGGAATGAATGAAAAAGTATGAAAAACTGCCCAAAACAGACAGAAGAAGTCTTCGTTTGGAATAAAGAATAAAAAACTAAAATTGGAACATTTCATTTCTTTCAAGAGAGTTCTACAGGTGAAATTAGAATTGTTATAGTTACTTTGATTAACTTGTAAAAAGTAAGACTTGGGACATTTTATATGTAAAATGTTTAAGTGCCTCAAATTTTCAACACATGTTGAAAGCCTAAAATGAGAGCCTAATTTTGAGAACCTAAAATGGAGAAAAGCGAGATTTTTATAGAGCATCAATGGTTTGCCTTTTGAAGCTATTTTTGAAAAGCCAGAGAAAGGTTCAGAATGTCTAGATCATGGGGCTATTCCTTTAAGTAGGATTTCTCAGGTCATGTTTCCATCAGGAAGTAGGTAAGTGGCCAATTTCTCATGTAGTTCCACAATCTTCAACAAAATCAACTTATTACTGGATTCTGATTGCACCACGAGATGTAAATTGTCAGTTCCCCAACCAGCTGGTGGTTTCTGTGGCTTGAGGAGGGCTGTCAGCCAGTCTATGGGCTGAAATGTTGGCGACAAGGCAACATTAACATGGAAACATGAAGTCGCTCAAAGGCCATTATTTCACAGGCTGGTGGCTGGACCCTTCTTGGCGCTGAAGAAGAAAGGAAAAATAAATTGTCTTGGTGCTTACTAGGTCAGGAAGTGAAGTCAAGGATTAGCCTGTGTGTGGGGAGAAAAAACTTCATGAGGAAATACAGGAAAGAAACAGATGAGTATACAATTAGGGGATTTAATTTCCAAGTCTTGTGGTCTTCTCAGTTGGTGAGAAGTTAGCTATAAATGTCGTGTAATATGTCTTAGCAACTTGTAAACTCTGTCTGGGCAGGGACCAGGTCTGGTTTGCTCAATACTTTACTCCTGGAGAACCTAGTTGGTACTTAATAGATTTTTGTTAAATGAATGAGTGAATGGATATCTAAACTATGACTGTAATAATGTTTAGTAACAGAATTATAACAGTTTAAATCATGAAACAATGAAATGCTGTGGTCTTGATTATTAAAGGCAACTGGTTGAAGGACCTGGGAAAAAGTCATAATTCTGAACTTCATAATTAAAATGAATGTGTTAGACTAAGTTGTCATTATTCTTTCTGTTTTCATAAAAGTCACATGAACATATAGTTTCAAGAGTTGAAACCATCATTGCTCCTGGTGTGTCCTACTTCTCAGAGGCAGTTATTTTTACTTCTTTTTAGCTGTTTCTTATAGTATTTTTCTACACATACCTAAATAATATGTTTATGGTACCAGCTCTGGTTTTTCAATTTTAATAATTATCTCTTAAAACACAATGGAAGATGAGATTTTAGCTCTTTAAATTAAATCCTGCCCCCATCATACACCATTCCCTCAACTTTCCATTATTAACATTATTAGCTGTGTTATTAATGAAAGCACATTTCAGAGCTGAGACATGTCATATACTATGATTTCTTTCATCTCTCTTTTGAGGTGAATTCTTGTTTCATAAATTTCTTAAGTTGAAATTGATTTTTCATCACAATTTTGAAGGCTTATTCTTTCATCTTCTAGTTTCCTATGGTATTGTTGAGAAGCTCTAAATTATCTTCACTCTTGCTCTGTAATCTCTCTCCTCTCTCTTTGTCTCTGTCTCTAACTTTTTTTGACTGTCATCAGTGTTCAAAAATTTCATGATGAGGTTCCCAGATATGGGTATATTTCTTCCATTGCAAGACACACAGTGGATTTTATCAGTCTGGAAACTCATCAATTTGGGGAAATTTTATTGGATAATTTCTTTAATATTTTTACTTTTTTTTCTTTTTGCATTTCTACTGTTAAGCGTTATAGTATTCTGGGATGGAATAATATTCTCTGTCTGTCTCCCTTTTTCACTTGCCTCTGCTTTTTTCCATCTTTTCCCTCTTATTTTTTACTTCTCAATGTTTTTTCAAGCCTTCTTGTATTCCTAAAATTAAAATTTTAACTTCTAAGAGTTCTTTCTTTTCCCCTAGTTTTTTTTCTTTAAATAAAATCCTGTTCTTATTTCACAGATAAAATATATCCTCTGATTTTTCTAAGGATATTAATGGTAGTTTTCATCTCATTGTATAATATCTGTTCCCTTTAAATTGCCTCTGTCTGTTCAGTCTCACTCTTTTTTATTACAGACATTCCTCAGATGTCTCAAAATCCTTGGACATTTTCTCATATTGTGAAGTGGGATGCTATAAAGCTGATTGGCATTCATTCTAGATTGATCTGTCTGGGACTTTTTGTTGGAAAATTTCCAATAGCAGTATGTATCATCCTTTTGTGTTAGTGAGATTCTAGAATCTGCTATTAAAAGTATGTACCAAAAAAAAAAAAGTATGTACCATGACCAACAGTATCCACATCACCTGGGAGCTTGTTAAATATAGAAGCTGTGACCTCACCCAAAACCTACCGATCAGAATCTGCTCTTTAACAAGATTCCCAGGAAAGAAGCATTATCCTGAAGAACAATCTTCTATTCATCTGCTCAGGATGCCTAAGACTGGACATCAGCACAGCAGGAAGCCAATGGGAGGGGCAGATTGCAGGTGTTTCCACATTCAAATGATGACCATTTAAGTAATCTGATTATAGGGCAGTGTCCCTGATTTTACCATTCCCTGGCATCATAATCAGTTCAGGAAGCCATAAGAAACTTCCATAGACTGGGTGGCTTAAATAATCAACATTTACTTCTCACAGTTCTGGAGGTTGGGAAGTCCAAGATCAAGGTACCAGTAGATTTGGTATCTGGTAAGGGCTCTCCTCCTGGTTTGCAGATGGCTACCTTCACATGGTGGAGAGATAGACCTCTGTGTCTCTTCCTTTTTTTCATAAGGGCATTAATCCCATCATGGGTGGCCTACACTCAGGACCAAATCTGACCCTAATCACCTTGCCAAATACCATTACATTGGAGGTTAGGGCTTCAGTATGTGAATCTCACGGGGGTGGGGGTTGGGGGGGACACATGTATTCCATAGCACCTGGAGTCCCTGTGTTTTAGCCTTTTCGGGTAATAAGCCTCCAGTTTTCTACAAAGTTGAGCAGATCATCTAGTAATCTAGCTGCTTCTTCATCCTCCTCAATTTCCTGTCCCAGCCTTCTGATGTACCTGGCAGATCTAATTTCTGAGCAAATTAGCCTTTTTTCCTGGCAGCTAAAACTTGTCTTCCCTTCTCTTCCATTTTATTTTCTTTATGGACTTAGGGTTTTCAAAGATTCCTATGCCCTGATTTTAGTGAATTTTAAAGTAATAACAGAAGCAAACATGTAGATTCAATTTACATCTTTAACCTAAAGTAGACTAATTAATCTTTAAGTTTCCTTCTGACTCTAATTTTATATACCTATTTTTCTATTATCACTAGAGACTCAATATATCCTATTATTGTTTTTTGCTTATTTGTTTCTTTATAATTTATTTTTATTCCCAAAATCTGAACTCTTTCATTTATAGTTGCTTCATAGGAAAAGCAAAATGTTAAAAGCATTTACTTGTCTGGAAATCTTCCTCCATATGTGCTTTTTCAAAAAAGAAAATTTTCAGGTGTATAGAGGATGTTTTAGTGCTCAAGTTTAATTTCAACCCAGCTCTCAGGTCAAAGTAAATTATCATCAGCAGGATTCAGTGTTGCTAAAGGGTGTTAGAGTTTCAGAAACACAGCAGCAGCAGGTGTGTTTTAGTTTTACCCCTCAGTAATTATTTGGCATTTGAATAAGTTTCTAAATAATGTGCTACCAATCAATCATACTTCCACATAAAACTCAGCACTTTAAAATTTTTGATTATAATTGGACCTGCTATTTAGTGAGTAGTAAATTGGAGGTTTGGGAGGCAAATGGCTCATTACAATGACAGCTTATTGACCACTCTGCAAAGTATTGATTATACGATAAGAATAAGTTCTCATAATTATTATTTCTTATATCCATGGAAATGATGGAACAAGAACATCATTGGTCAATATTGCTACACAAGTATTTTCTTATATGTGTATATGTAGAACAAAAACCAAAAGAAATGCCTCTTGATGAAAGATCTCCAGGTTGAAGATTCTCTGTATATGTTAACATGTCCTTCAGCCTTAAAATACAGCTAACTAAGTTTAAACGAAACTTCCTGAACTTTATTTGCTATAGGACTTTTTAAATTTTCTTTTGCATGGCATTATAAATGCTCCCATAGAAACAAGGCAGATAGGGACTGAAGCCAATATTGTGATACCTCAGTACAGTGCCAGCTTTGTCTCTCCTGAGCACAGTTCAATACTTGGCACATACTCAGTAAATACTTTCAGAATAATTTCTGAGCCAATTTAGATAAGGTGTACTTCTTCCTTTCATCAATATTTTTTAACCAACTTCTTCAGATTGTCACCTGAGTTGCTTGAGGTTTTATCTTCCTCCCTGCTGTAGATTCTCCAAAGCTAACACTTAACTAGTTTGCCTTACAACCAGGGATTAGTTAAGTTAGGAAACATGTGGCAACTTGAGCTCCCTCTTACTACCTCTTAAAATAAACTTGCCCCTGGGCATTTCCGCAGTGGAGAGATGACTAAGCCTAGATGATCCGGATTGATCCAGGGGCCTGGCCTTTGGTTCATTTTCCAATTGAATCTTTATTATTGAAATCTCTCTTTAGAAAAGTGTTTCCTTTTCCTAGTGTCCTATATCCTGGGTGTCATTTGAAGTAATATCAAAGCATCTTAAGTGTTATTCAAATTCTCTTTGATGATTTTTATAGTACCACAGGCTTCTTATTTCAATTATAGTTTGCTAAACTGTTGACATACAAGATATATAAGAGATGAGAGTAAATGTCAATTTGATGGCATGTCTCTGCATTTTTTAGCAGCAAAATTATTTTTTTTTTACATCTCTTTTACATTTAAATGAATGGATCTTTGTAGTGGATATATCTAGTTGAAGGTTTCAGTGTGTTGACAGATTTTAACAAGTATTGGAAAGGAGCCTTATACTCTTGTGTGTCCCTCACAGAAACTAATTAACTGTTAAATACACACGTAAAGGATCAGTTCCATTTGTGATGTCTGGTATTGCAGTCTACTTGGGCTGCTATAGCAAAATACCCACAGACTGGGTGACGTAAACAACAGACGAATATTTTCTTATAGTTCTGGTGGCTGGAAGTTCATGATCAAGGTGCCTACAAATTTGGTTTCTGGTGAGGGCTCTCTTCCTGGTTTGCAGATAGCCTCCTTGCTGTGTCCTCACAAGGCCTTTCGTTGGTGTGATGAGGGTGTGCGGTGGGGGGCCAGGGGAGCATGCACACTCTGGTATTTCTTCTTATAAGTAAACTAAGCCTGTCAGATCAGGATGCTGCCCTTCTGACCTCATTTAACTTTCCTTACTTTCTTAGATGCCCCATCTCCAGTTACAGCCAAATTGAGGGGTAGGACTTTAACATAACACATTTTTGGCAGACACAAACATTCAGTCCTAAGATCTGATTTTATAAAATTTGTTGTATTTATCATTTTGAGTTGGTCTTGATTAATTCATTAAGGCCTAAATGCAAAAGTTTTCAAGAAAAACACTACATCAGTTTTTATTTCTTCATAGGGAAGATTGGCACCTAATGATTTTCCTGACAATGAGCATTATATGAAGTATAAGCAAAAAAATATGTCATCTTTGATTCTAAGCTGTGTGTGACTCAATCATTGATCACAACTCAATCACCTTCAACCAAAGATTTTCAATAGTGCTATATGTTCGTTTTTATGTTTTAAATTTATTTTTGAAAAATTTTTTTGCTGCCTCCTATGTGATGGTACATTTAATTTAAAATTTAGTTTATTTAAGAAAGAGTGCACTTTGAACAATTTTTTTGTTTGTCTGTTTTAGTCCTTATTTCACATCCTAGCTCTTAAAGATAATATATATTTGGCATAGACTTTTATAGACAAAGAAACTGAAATCCCGAGGGAAGAGAAACAAGAATCTTGATATGTTAATCTGTAGAACATGCTTTTTTCGCCTTTGGTCAATGTATGTAGTTTGAGATGTGGTTGAAACTTGAACCTCATTCTGCTAGAGGTGATTTAATAGATGAATTGATTCTAAACCTGATGTAGCAGATAGTCCTAGCAGAAGAAGAGCTCTGGAAATCACGTGGACATCTGACCGCTCTCTCTTTAGTAAGTTTACCCAGAACCTGGAAGCATTTTTGCACAGCCTGCCAGGTTGAGATGAGGTTTCACAGAATGACTGAACGTCAGGCTAGTGGGCATCAATTTTGTTTTCAATGGTGGTGAATTCATCATGAGTCTTTTTGTTAGTTTACAGCCAACTCATTGTAAATGGTATCTATCAATATAAACACAAAAAATTGAATTATGTAGTAAAAAAAATAATGGATTGTTTCAAATTAGCATGGCATTGATGGTAAGCTCCTGCTGCAGAAAAGCAGAGCTGCTCTTCAGGCCTTTCTGGGGAGAAAATCCAAGCTCTGAGTCATTGTGAAGCTTTCCCATGATAACTAATCATCCATAAATTTTTGAATCTGCCTCTCTGAGCTGAGTCAGTTCAGTGAGACAATGCATGTGAAAGCACCCACAGCCCTTTGACAAAGAGCAAAACAGAAATTTCTAGTGGTGTTATCATTAGTCCAAAATGCATGGTCCTATCTGCAGAGTGCTGCAGTTGGACCTTTTTGTAACGAATGGCAAGGAGTTTCCCCAACAGAGTAAATGCGTTCATTTTACTAAAACTGGATTTTTGTAGTCTTCCTAAAAGAAGGGAATCATTTGAGACAGTATTTTAGAATTTTTTTTTTTCTTGAGGAAGAAATAACACTTCACATGACTAATTTTAATCCTGGAGTCCCTAAGTAGTCATGTGTGGCTGATTTGTGACAGATACATTCAAAACTATCCTTTTATTCTGTGAGTCTTCGACTATTTACAAGTCTAATATTGCAGTATCCTGGTTCAATCACCTTCACAGTCTTTTATCTTCTGGAATATCATAGACTCCTGGGTTTATTTCAGTGATGAAACAGACTGCTTTTTGCAACATAATCCAGAAATACCAGCAACAGTAATAATAGTTTAATTGTATATTACCTATTCTATGTTAGGACAGTGAAATTAATCTGTATATTTTATATAGTATCGGTAATATGATTGTTGCATCATTTAAAAATAGAAATCATGCTCACTAGCTGAACAACAGCAAGCTTTTTTCTTTTTCTTTCTTTCGTTTTTTTTTTTTTTGAGATGACTATTCAGCATCTAGTGGATAGGTTTTTAACAACAAAAATACCTGCTATAAAAATTAGCTTCTTTATTAGTTTTGTAGGATGCATGATCTAAAATTGTAAGGAAATAAAGTATGTAAACAGTCATTCATATTGCTGAGGAGACATTGAATCCTTATATAGTTGCCTCTTTATTGAACGAAGAGCACCCAGATCTTCAAAGTTTATTTCGAAGTAGATTTGCTGAAACTTAAATATATTATAAAAAGTTCATTTTACCACTTTGTAGTAGTCACTAAAGAACCATTAATTTTCCAATGTTAATGTACTTTTTTATGAGTATTGACAATGAAATGTTAAAAATATACTTTTTATATCATTAGTATGTTCTTCAGAATATTTTTTAAATTTAAAATTATTTATATCACATTTTATTGATACAAATTCTCTTCCAAGCAGAATATCTCTTCAGGTACTCCTCAGTTAATAATGAGAAAATTCTAAATCTTTATGCTTCACTAAGTTAGTCACTTGATACTTCTAAAGTATCAGTAGTAGATTCAATAGCAATCAGATCTATAATAGGTAAATCCTAAATTGCAGTTTTAAATTAAATCCTTCTTCACAATTAATCTAGCCAAACTGGGAAAGAAGGCATACTATTTATCTTGTGCAAGACAAAAAGGGAGGAAAGAAACAGTTTTCTGTGATTCTCTAGGTGTTTCTACATTGATGCATATGGCTTTTTAATGTTCTTTATTGTTTGTTTTGTTTTTTGAGGATAAATGACTAGTTGACTTTTTTGGAGGTCCAACTCAGGTGGAGGAATTGGCCACTGGACTAGAACAGCACACTGCTGAGAGGGTAAAGACATGAAGTCTTCTCGTAGAATAGCTACCGTTACTCAGGAATTTTAGGTAACCCCAAGGAAACCAACACTCCAGAGAGATGAGAATTTATTTATGCAGCTTTATTACTTTCTGCCTCCTACCCCTATCTGAGTTTTCCTTTAGTTCTTGTTATTTTCTGGAGTCCTGGGTGTAATATGTCTCTCCTATAGCTTTGCTGCTTAAAATGTGGTCCATGGGCCAGAGGCTTGTCAGAAATGCAGAATTCCAGGCCCATCTTGGATATACTGAGTCAGATCTGCATTTTGGCAAGTCCCTTCACTTTCCCTCAGATGAGTGCCTGTGCCTGTTTGAGGAACAGAGTCCTAGATTTTCCTGGATATCTTGTCTGCTCAGTCTATCGCTCCAATAATTAATATTGATATTTACAATATAAAAGGTAGGCCTATACTGCAGGGTAATAAATCAGTCTGAATATGTTACTATGATGTGGTCCAACAATTTGTCATAAGAATGACCTATTCCTATGGGTTGTCAAAATGTCAGGCAACAAAGAGCAGAGGATACTAAGTTCACATACGCATATCCTATATCAGGGGTCCTCAAACTTTTTAGACAAGGGGCCAGTTCACTGTCCCTCAGACCATTGGAGAATACACACTATGGGCCTGGGACGAGTCGGCTGCTAAACAGGACAGGCAGCTGCAGCAAAAACACCCGGCGGGCTGGATAAATGTCCTAGGCGGGTGGCATGTGGCCCACGCGCCATAGATTGAGGATGCCTGTGACCTATGTAATTCAAGTTCCAAAAAGAATTCAGGTCCCTATTGTCACTAATTTCCATTGTATATCTCAAGGCTTCCCATTGCTGTTTGTTATGTTGGCTACCACTGTAAAAGGTCTGGTGTTGGGTGGGCATTCTAGTGAAAGAAAGAAATGCATAGGGTAATGACAGTGAGCAGCCCAGCTAGCCTTGGTGTGGGAGCTGAAACTGAACCTGACCTCTGAAGACCCAGGATCAGGTGGCAGCTGGCCAATGACTGGAGATGGAACATCAGATAATGAACTTGACCCACTTGCAGGTAAATTTCTTCATTTATAAAGTTGGAGCAATGATACTGCCTTACATAACTCAAGGGCTATCGTGAAAAAGTAGATAATAGTTAAAAAAGAACTTTTCAAAGGGACACATGCATCTATGGTGAGTTAATATGAGGTTCCAAACATTTGAGCAAGTCTTTTTAATTTTAAAATAAAATCAGAACCAATATCTATAGATTATTTTATGTTTTCACTCATATGCCACATATAAGTATGGATGATACCCCCAAAGGTTGCATTTATGACCTTTAACTCCAGAGGCACAGAAGACATATAATTCTTCCATGTCTTACTGACAGCAGTGTTTCTCTAAGTATAGTTGTCTGATCCACCTGTCTCAGTATCTCCAGGGGTCTTTGTGAAGGCAATGGGTTTGAGGAATCTTCGGGAACACTATGTCATTCTGATGCATTCTAAAGTTTGAGAAACTAGTCTGAGTGTATTTTTATTGTTAATTTTAGGAAAAATGTAGAAATTTTACTTAAGTTAACTTGTAGGCCTTTTGGTTTTATAACAGCTATTCTTAATTTTCCCTTTTATTCTTACTCTGGTAAAAGGAAATTGTAAGTCTGCTTTCTTTTTCCTTTTAGTTGTTTACTCAACAACGATTTCTTGAGCATCTAATACAACTGTGAAGGTTTATCATCTGTGCAGGGAACCAACTTAATTACTTTTCGCATTTCTGAGTTATTTGGGCAATAAATTGAAATATAAATACATTGAAATATAAATACATTGAAAACTGAGATTCTTTGGTCAGATGTTTGGTAGAGATGTGGACCTCAGCCACAATCTCTGTAGACAATAAACCATCATAAATTTGGGGGTGTTTCTTCCCCTTGTCTTTGATTTTATTTGTTAAAATTAATTTGCTTTCCTCTCTACCTTTTGGAATATTAAGCAAAGAAAAATAGACATAGAATAAAATCAGGTTATTTTGCTCTTTCATGTCACACTTTGATGCATGAAGTTCAAATGCAAATTCTGGTATAGTGGAGATTATTATAGTGGATTATAGTGGAGGTCAGTTTTTTTCGTATTTTCACTTAGAGAAGTTGCTGATGATGTGGAAAATTCTCAGTCAAGTGTTTTGTATGTCTTCTTAAAAACATGAGATGGAGAATTAACAATCCTAGACATTTCAATTGTTAGTCATCCGTCAGCCTAATTAAGTACTTATTTTTCTTCTCACAGTCCATTCTTTAAGCTAACAATTAATTCATGGACTTAGTCAATCCCTTATTGAGTGAACCTGTTCATCTTTATGTATAATTGCCTAACATCTTCAGAATAAAAGCATTGTTTGCTTTTATCAGTTAAACCTAAGGTGATGAAAACGTAATTTATACTCAAGCAGTATATTCTGAAGTGAGTAGTGGAGGTGATCTTTTACAATCATGTTAGATCATCCCCTTTCCTCCTAAAACCCTTCCAATGGCTTTCCAGTTCCTCAGAGCAGAATCCAACTTCTTCGACTCTGCAAGGCGCTGGGCGATATGGTTCCTACTCACTTCCTCTCCTGTCTCAGACCACTCTGCTCTTGCTCCTTCCATTCCAGGCACACTAGCCCTCCTTCTGCTTCTCCAGTAGAACTCTCATTCTTGCCTGTGCTGTGTTCTGGCTGCTGCTGCTTCATGCCACTGGGCCTTTGAAAAGTTTGAAGTTATTTAATAGCATGATTGGGTTTATGGATGAATGAATGAATGAATGAATAAATGTACAATGAGTTGAGGAGAAAGGATTTTTTTTTGTCATGAATATGACCTTAGTTAGGCATTTTGCAGAGTACTTTGAAATATGTTTCTGATATTGGTGAGGTCTTTCTAAGTGTACTCAGAAAGAGTTTAACAAATAAGGTAAAGTTAGGATTAGCATTCTCAGAACAGACCTGAATCTAAGCTTAGAAACTGAAATTTGCATATAAATAGAAAATCAAATCAGTTTTCTAAACAGGTATTTTTGAAAATCCAATAACAGGTTAACAAACCTAAGGTTTATACAAACACAGAGAATATTTTTGACTTAATTTTAATTAAACTTCATGAAGTATTTGATTGATAAGTGAAAAAGGAACAAAGCATTCTCTCAGCATTCCAAATAGCAATGAAAGATGTTGATGGCTTAAAAAAAAAAAAAAAAAAAAAAGGATCCCAGGCTGCCTGTCAGTTACCCAGCCAAGTAATTCATAACAAAAGGCAGGTTAAAACACTTCACTCCTGAGCAGTGTGTTGGGAGATGTGAGACATTATGTAAAGTTAAAGTGAGAACATGGTGATGTATTTTCTTCTTTCATTCACACGCCATTCTTTATAAGCAGTATACTTGAAAGTTTGTCTCAGAGCATTTTGCTTTTCCTCTGGGGAAATGTGAAAGAAAATTATCTGCATAGAATAGAAACATGTTAATGTTTGTTAATTTATTCTAGGAAGGATGCAGGTGTATTACATTTGAGTGAGACTGCTGTAGTTTGTGGCAAATAGTGATTTCTGTACATGAACATTGGAAGTGCTCAAGGCTAGTTATCACTGATTTTTGAAGTGGGAAATGGTTGGGGGATATATATATATATTGAATTGAGAAAAGGAGATAGCAATGAAATATATATAAGCATTTTACTATCTCTTTCTCAATTTTCTTTTTTCAAGTACTGTCATTCTTAAGTTTCTATTAATTGAACTATAAATGGAGTAAAACCATTACCCAGGTTTCAGTATTGAGTAGAAGACAAGTGAGGTTAATCTCATTTGGCTGAAGAGCCTGAGAAGATGGTCTCCGACCCAGGCACAGAACGAACCACAGTAGTTGATAACCTTCGTAGAATAACCACATATCACATCAGTTGCTTATTTCCAAAGGGGTTCACTCCATTTTAACCATCTCCTCAAATTATTTTTATGCAACTTTGCCACCATTCTAAACATCTACAATTAAAACCTTTGCTCTTTCCTTTTTTAAGTGTGTCAAAGGCACATCTGGCTTTTCATTGTAATGCATGGCTCACCTGTCATAATGTATTTCTACATTAATACCCTTCCTTTAGTCCATAGTGCCCTGCATACATATCTAGACTTAAATTGATCGACATTTAAACCTTAAGGTATACTTGTCATCCTTCTTTACTTTAGGTTGATTTTCTGAGTTTTGATGTGGTTGTATTTTTTAATTTTATTTTTTGTCAAGAGAAAATGGGAGGAAAAGTTTAGAATCATAACCTCCATGATTTATATGCTATTCCTTTCCCTCATTCTACCTGTTTAAAATTTAGACTTCTAGTACCAAATAATTACACTTTCTCTTCTTGAAGGCTTTATTAGTGATGAATAAATTTAGTGGTTTTGTCCTTGGTTTGGCACCAGATTCAGCATTTACATAACCGCCATTGTTGGGGTAATCTGTCATATGAACCTACTAGTCTTTTGTTAGAATTTTGGAGGCTCAATGTTTTTGAAAGCCTTTGCAAGCCTAACTGATAACTAAGGAAATACAGAATTGGAAAATGCCTGATATGTATAGCTTCCAGGAAAGATGAGGACATTCTAATGATTTATAGGAATTTAAAGCCTCTCCTGAGTTAACTAACAATTTCCAATTTTTTTGTGTGTGCTACCATCCACACTTTTTCCCCCTTAACTATTTATAAGTTGGAGAAATTTTATCTAATGCTTTTCTCAAAATCAAATAATTCTCTTAATATTGCTATCTACAATCTGTGAGAATTGACTGAAGGTAATATTTAGGATTGTATCTGAAGTACCAAAAATGAATATTCACTTCATTGTGGATTTTAAGATTAGCATACCCACACCATAGAAATATTAGAAAGGAAGTATTTAATATATGACATCATTTAGAAAATTGTATAATTTGGCAAGGATAAAATATCTTACTATTCTCACTGTTTAATGATAAAGTCAAATGCTGTATTGCTTTCAGTATTGTTATTTTGTGGCCAATAGTTTTAGACCATTTGATAAGGTCTAAAATGTTTATATTGGCAACTTTTCAAATTAAAGTTAAGTTATTAATGCCATGTTTAGATGTCTGGTAATATAAAACCAATTTGCTCTGGTTCAGTCTGAGTAAGAATGACTAAACAAGAAAACACCTAGGAGATGCTTAACAGAATGTGGAATTTAAAAAACAAAGCAAATGCTTGTAAAGTTTGTTCTGTAACCTACTTTAAAAGGTGGTATGCTGTTATTCTATCCCACAGGCCGATATAAATGAAAATAGAGATCAAAGGAAATATTTGATTCGTATATTAATAAGGACTTTGCCTGTTAAAGAAACATTCTTGGACTAGGGACAAATAAGTGGGTACACTTCTTTCTGTAGGTAAGACAATTAATTTTTTCAGAAGAGCCAATAGACTATGATGATACACTTTACACAGTCAGACAGGAGTGGTAGTTTCTTCACTACAGCAGGAGAGACTGTCACTAAAATGTTTTAGCTGGGATCTTCTGAAGGGCAGGAACATTTCCCCCACTTCTGTGGAATGTTTTCCCAATGGTATATGCTAAAAATAAAGATGCAGAAAACCATGCATGTTGAGTCCTATGTACAAACACAATCCTTCCACCTTTCCTTAAATCAGAACTATTGCAAAGTAACTGAACAATGTAAAACTCTCCTATGTTAGGGGACAGTGTGTCGACTTCAATAGAGTTGTTTCTGGCAGGTGTATATAATGTGATTTTCTGTAAATTGTTTACAAGGTGAGATTTTACTAAACCAATTAGTAAATTTTAAAAAAGTTTTCTATCCCTTAGGAAGGCTTTGAATAGGATAATCCAAAAGAAACATGGCAGGGCAAAGGCAATAGAGGTAACCTAAACATTTGTACCTCCATAATATGCTGAAATAAAAAAAAATAAAAAGAAGGAAAGAAAGAAACATGAAATGGGAATAGCACAAAAAATGTTCACTCATTACCAATCAAAAATGCAAATTGAAATAGTGAGATTCCATTGTTCAGCTAACAAATAGGTAAACTTTCTTTGAAAGACACCATTAGGTGAATGATGAAAATACGACATGCCCATCCTCTGGATGTGTATGCTAATGTAGTCTGAGCACAATAGCACACAAATCCTACTCAGAAATTTTCCTGAGAAAAGAATTGAGTTTGTTCACAAAATTTAGCCCCTAGTACAAGATTGAAATTTCACCCATTAGTTAGTTTATGGTAGACTCTAATTGTTCATTAAATATAGTATTTAAGTCAACAATGAAAAATATATCTATTGTGTAGTGCTGAAATCAAGTTATACATGTATATGTACACACTCACATACTTGTATGTATGTAGACATATGCAGACACATAGAGAAATATCCAGGATGTATATTCACTAAGATGATAGATAACTCTACCTCTTGCACCTGGAACAGAATAATAGAATAATGAGTATTTAAAATTTTTGTCTATTTTTTAATGATACATCACATTTTCTTTATCTTTGTTCCCCAGGTATTGCTTATTTATAAAATAAAGGAAAGAACTTTTTTCTTAGTATTGTCCTGAATATTAGTGACTATATAAAAAAATAATTATTGATAATATCCTGGCAAGTAGTTCAGGCCAATAATGAAAGACATTAGTTAATTATTTTATGAAATTCAGATGATTTTCTTAGCCCTCTACTAAAGTAGGACACAGCCATACTCAGAGTTTATCCTAAATTTGTATTGTAATAAGTACTTAAAGCAAAGGCTCTTCTAGTTTATCTGGAATTTACTTTTGTGGTAAAAAACTTTTTACAAAAAAAATAATTCAAGATAAAGGAAGAGAGAAGGAATTGGATTCTAAAAGTGTCAGAGCTCTACTAATCTATAAGTGTTGATAGATTACTTTTGAAATGTGGATTTCCATCTCATTTTGGTGGCTTAATCCTTAACTGGTTGTTTGTATATTTTAGGAATATATCACAAAAGTTGAAATCTAATTTTAGTACAGTTTTTACTCTCTTGATTTCTTTTTATAATGTAATTTTGTTGATTGTGGATTATTTACAATGTTAGTTAAATTGTGTAATCAGCATAAATATATGCAATCATGCAATTTAATTAGGGAATGTTGTTTAGGAATGTAATGACAGAATTCAGACATTCGTGGCATTTTAGAAATTCTTGGGAACTTTATTTTAAAACTGCTACTTGGATGAATGGTGGTTGATATTCAAATTTAAATATTTCTCCTTTCCAAAAAAAGTGGAAAAATCTTATTAAATTCAGTGGTATGAAATAAAGTATTAAAAGTATGATACAGTCTGTGAATAATCAAAAATTGTTAACTAAATTAATACTGATATTCGTTTCTATTTCTCATCATTTTATCAGTTTTTGGCTTAAAGTTTTCCCATACTTGGGAATGGTAAAATTATAAGATGGTTTGTTTTTTAACTCAAAACCATAAGTTTACATATACAAACACTTTTTTCCATATCAAGATATTTCCCCTCTAATATTAGCATGGATTAATAATAAAGGGAACTGGTAAGTTGATAATGGCATGATTTATCTGATTTAAATCAGATGCAATTTACAAAATGTAATCTGAAAGAAGTACACATGCATTGGCAGTCATCTCTGGTCATTGGGTCAGTCAGCCTGGGCTCAACATTGGGCCATTATGTTTCTGACCCCACAAACTGGATATGGTATGATGACACTAGGGGATGAGATTCAGTCTATCAGACATCTGGCAGCCTTGATTTGGTAAAAGTCCCTCAGTAATTTGGGTCCCAGGCATTTGGAGATCATTTCTGACACTGGCCACCATTATAACAATTGACTCCATCTGGCCTGTTGTGGCTCAGAATTTTCACATGTTTCTTAGTGAGGCTGTTGGCCATGACTGGTCCTTGTTTACAGAAGTTTCCATCTCCCCTGATGGGCAGAGTCAAACTTTTCATGGAATGGGACATAGCTTCTAGTACCAAGCCCTTATTTTAAAATTAGCCATTACCAATACAGGAAACAAGAACAGTTTAGGATGGCTAATGATAAATAGGAGTGTTAGGGTATTTTACCAAGTAATTTTAGTTATTTGTTGTGCTATGCATCCACTCAATTATTATAATTCATGAATTTTCACAAATAAAATAGTAAACCTGAAAGCAAATGTAGAATACTTAATAAATGATTCAAATAGCCTAAAATGCATTAACAAGATATTTAGCTAAACAGTAGAATAATAGACTTTTTTTAGCTTGGGGAGACCATAAAGTCTATAAGGCTGAACCCCCTCACTGTACAGATGGTATGAGGTTGCATACCTAGGGAGTCTATGTGCTTTCTGGGTTCATGATGCCATATTCTTTATTGAAAATCACAAGGGCTTATTAAAGATAGATTCTCAGATTTAATCAAATGCCCCTTTTCTAATTTATAGACTATTTGTAGATTATGGCTCATGTAGAAATAAGCCTGTTCCCTAAATTTGACAGATTTGTACCTAAAAATATCAGTGGATGCTCTGAATTCTTTGACAATTGTCCTTTAATTATAAGATGAAAGGTTATCTTCATCACAGTAAAACATGTGCTGAAATCTACTTGGATTTCATTTTTCTTTTAAATTTGTACTAGACAGTTAATAGAAAATCCTCAATTCATGAGAAGATTAATTATTTATTTTAAAGTACTTCCCAAACCTTTCAAGATAGAACAAAAGATATAATCAATATTAATGTGCTATCACTTTCTGCTCTGTTTTTATATGAGCAGTGTTTTATTTCCTCATATTCACAGAGTCACATGATGGGACCTTATATTCCTTATTTGCTTTCACATGCTGGATTGTTTATATATTTTTGCTGTTTTAGGTAGCACATTTTGCTTAGATTATTATTTTTTTTAGATTGTTTTCTTATATCATAGATATAAGAAAAGATATAAGATATCTTATATCTTATAGGCTTTGTGGCAGATTGCTAAATTGATCCCTGAAAGATTAGTCAGAGGCAGTTTAGATAGTAGTTAAGACCCAACTTCATAAGGCACATCTGGTTACTTTCCCTGTTCATCACTTAACATCTCACATGCATGCAGCGATTTCCTCATATGTAAAGTGGGATAATAGCACATGCCTAATATATTACTAACCCTAAAGGAGGATTAACCATTGTTATTATTAACGTATTATTAGAAGCAATGTATAAAACACCTTTGTTTTATAACCATTAACACAGTTTTATTCTATTTATTTTAATAATAAATTTTTAATGATTATAATATAACAGTATATACTGTTATATTATTGTAGTATTAAAGATAACAATATAATAAAGATGTAGTAGTACCTTAAAGTGGTCTTAAGTTTTCCTAATGATGGCTCGTAATGCTGAGGATGCTTTATATTTTCCATAAGAACATTTAGCATTTATATATATATATAATTAAAATATTTATTATTTTATTTAATAGTAAAATTATAAGACATTACATCTTAAAAGTGTAAATTGGTTAAGCATATATTTTGGATTGAGCGCTTGCTTACTTAGATTTTCCCATTTTGTTTCATTTTATTTATTTAATATATTTTTCTTAAACTGCCAAGTGTTTTACACCAAATAATACCCTACAGTGACCCAGAACCCTACAATGACTGAAGTCAGAGAAGGGTAAGGACAGACAATAGGGGTGTTTGAGGCACTTGCATTTAGACTGCAGGATTTTATGGTTCCAACTCTCTGCCGCCTCAGAGATTGAACTCTCATGCATCAAACGTATAAAGTAATTCTCTGCTTATTTTCCATTTTTAACTTAAAATTGTTCTCTTTTCATCTACTTTATAGCTGTTCAATCTCACTGGACCATGTCCACATTCTTCAAAGACATGTGTTATATTTCTTACTGATTTCATTAACCAAAGAGAACAGAGATGATGAACTGTAACCATAAGTGTTACTGAACATTACCCAACTGGCCAGTGAGCTATTTTTGAGTTAAGCTCATCTCAGACAAATAGAGGCTTTTATAGATTTGTTTTCCCATTGTATTCTCCTTTTCCTACACCTTTCTCTGACTACTCAGAAATGTGATTAAAATCTTAATAATTTGGACAGGAGATTGCATACATAAACTTTTAAGACACTGTCTTAGATGAGCAGTAACCTCATCATTCATTCATTCATTTGTTATTCAAAAACTTTGGATACTTATTATATACCAATGCCGTTGTTTGTACTGATGGGAAAAATATGTAAGTAAGATACAGTCCCTATTCTGAAACATGTCTGTGTTCCCAAGACTCCCTCCAGCTTTGGTGATTTGCTAGGTGGAGTCACAAGATTCAGGATATAGTCATACTCACAGTTATGATTTATTATGGGAAAGGGAGACAGAGCAAAATCATCACAGGGAAAAGGCATATGGCACAATGTATGGGAAACCCGGGTCAAATTTCCAAGAGTCCTTTCTAGACACACAGGGCACATTTCATTTTTCCAGCAATGAGTTGTGACAATGCATGTGAAATATTGTCTAAACTGGAAGTTCATCAGAAACTCAGTTCCCAAGGTCTTATTGAGGGCTGGTAACTTAGTTACCTTTGGTCTAGCATGTGCCAAAATTCCAGACTCCCAAAAGGAAGACAGGTGTTCACCATAAACCATATTGTTCACCCAGTTTAAGTACAATGAGCGCCTTTATCAGTTGAGGAATGGTGGGAACCCTTCCCAAATCTAAGTTCTCAGATGCCAACCAAGGGCAACCTTGCAAATAGGTCTTTCTAAGGATAGCAGTCTCAGGCCTGCTACATTAACTCTTTTCTGCACAATCTCACATTTAAGTGGGAGTAAGCACAAGAGTGTTTAAGGAGTCAGGCAAAAGGAGTTATTGGATTATAGGGGAAAAACTCAATTAGCTCTGCTTGGGACTGTCAAAGAAAAGTTCATTTGAAAAGACAATATTGGAGCTGGATCTTGAAGGAGTTGTAAGATTTCCAGCAAGAGGTAGAGGAGTAGTTGGGACAAGAGCATGAAGTATGTTATAGTTAGAGGAAGAGTGAGAAGTGAACAATTTGGCAGGTATCTCTGGTAACTAGTGGAGAAAAGATTGGAGAAAGGAGAATTTGATAAGACCAGATAGAAGGCAAGAGATGATGGAGATGTGAGCTAAGGTACCTATGGTGGAGATAGAGCATGTAGCAGTCCCCAACCAAGAAGACAGAAAGAATCTCCTGGGCAACTTCAGTAAATTAGGATGTCTAGGTCCCACTCAAAGCCCTTAATATCTCTAGATGAAATGTTCTGTAAGCTTTGTCTGCTGTAGATGTCTTAAACTGTAGTGCTACCAGTCAAAACCTCAAACCTGGGGTAGTCAGTTCATTAATGGATGTATGCAAGAGTTTAACTATTTTTATAGAATTTCCTCTTCAGTTCTGCAATAAATTGAGATGCAAAGCCATGTGGCTATCTACCTTAGCCAAATATTTTCATCTATTCTCAGATGCATCTAGCCAGCAAATCTGCTTGCAGTGAACATTCTGCATGTTTCTGCAAAGGATTCACAGTGGTGATTTGGTTCACTTGTAAAGTGCAAGCCAAAGTGTTTGTCAAAAGGCACAGTAGTGATGGATCCTAATTACATAAGATGCATGTCAATTTACACAGTTAATACTTGGTGCTTCAGAGTATGTTGTGTGTATGCAGGACTCAAGAAATGAGGTTAAAATGTTTTCAGCACATAATTATTGGTTAAATGCAAGGTATTGAAATAAAATCACTAGAATAATATAGAAATATAAACATATCCTTCTCAGCACAGCTTTCTTCCCTTTTGCTTCTACTTTATTTATGTTATTTTACAGTATATGATGACACAACGGAGACTTGCAAGATTTGTAAAGAATAATATGAGGATATACATGAATTTCTTATTCTACTCTCAGACATTAACTGGACATTATGAGGTTTTATAATAATGTTCTATTAGAAAAAAACAATGAAGTACCTTCTCCAGGAACAGATTTTCTGCTATTATAGTCAAATAAAACATTTCAAGAATGGGTTGAGATCAATGTACATATTGTAAATAGAAAAATGTGTGTATTTAAAGCTTTCTCTGTTTTTTATCCAAATGGGAGTCATAAGATGTATTCATCATTTCCATGAGCTATCTGATTAACAACTATAGGCAAATATGTTGGAAAAAATTACCTTTGAAAGTTTTCCATCAGTGGTTGAATTAACATACAGTAGACAGAAAGCAAACAGTCTGTTCAACCAGACTATTCAAAGATCTCTCCTGTTGTTTTTGTTTTCACTACAGCTGGGAAGGGAAAAATTATATTACGTATATTCCTTTGGTTTACTTCTGAATGATTATTTTTGGTGCTGATTTAAAGAATAATATAAAATATTTTTATGAGTTTGAAAGCCTGTGAAATGCATAGGAGTAATTTGAAATATAGATAACCAAGTTGTGGTTTTTCTGATTATCCTCAGTCTTTATTTCTGTGAAACATCAGTTTTGACTTGTTTTATCTTCTCTGACTTGTTTTATCTTCTCTAAAAATCATTCAGAAGTGGGATGAAAATCCAAGCCAATTTCATACTTCAGTCTTGATGAACCGTGTACTACTGAATTATGAACATATAATAACATTTCCTCTATGCATGATCAGGTAGCCTTGCTTATTCATAACATAACTGGAAAAAAAGAATTAGACTTAAAATGCCAACCAAAAGGAACAAACAAAGGTACTCAGAAAAGCTGGGCACTAAAACTCACAAATTTTCTCATTAGAAAACCCATTCAGTTCTTCCTGAGATCCTGTTTACTCTTTGTAAATACAATTAGAGCAAGCAAGTGATCGGTTTTCAAAGTTTGAGGCAGCAAATTCTAGGAGGAACAAGAATGGAAGCAAGTCAACGTTTGGCTGCAATAGTTGTCGATGGTGACAGCAAAACAAGAGATAACAAATAATAAAACATTGTGAACAATGGGGAAAAATTTGAACCCACAGCTGTCTGGAAATTTGAAGCAGCATACAAGCTTGTTTCATACAGAGGCCTACCTGTCTGCTAAATTTACCATCCCCCAATAATCCTGCTAAAGGATGACTTTGAATGTTCACTACAAAAACAAGAGTTTGACACATTAATCAGACTTCTCAAATTTCAACTTAAGTGGGAAATGTAGACTTTATCGCTCCTCAGTTTTGAAGTTCCTTTTCATTTGTTCTCTAGAGTAAGAAGGCAGGAAGAAAAATGAGAAAGGGCATTTGAGGAAGTTGAGAATAGAATCCTACACAGAAAGCCCCTGTGATGTTAGACATTCCATGCACTTCCTGCCCTGTGCAAGATCCCAGGGGCTAGTGTGAGGTTAGGAGCCCTAATGAGCATTCTGGAAAGTACTGTTCTGTCCTACATTATAAATATCTAAAAAGAAAATGATGGAAATTAATATCAGGGAAGAGAAAATAACACCTATTTAAAAGAAACCAAGCATTGCTTTGAAATTCTGTTTTGAAGATTTTAATGAAGACTAATTCTTTGAAGTTTTAGGTTTTTTCCTGATTTACATTTTAGGGGACTGATATGCCTTTGGTTGAAGCTGTTTCCTTGGTGTGTATGTCTTTTCTTTTTAATTATTATTTTTCTATCTGGGACCATTTAATCCATTTCCTACATTATGTTTATTACCATTTCTTATCTATATGGACATCATAACAGGAATCCTGTACACTTTTTTCAGTTGTTCCTACATGACTATTTGTATTTACATGGCTGTCAGTGGTATAACTTGCTACCACCACAAGTGCAAGGCAAATGCTATGTCTGATGGTGACCTAAGTGTCATATTGGGAGATCTCTGATATAAAATTCTATTGCTTACCTTTGTTGTAAGCTGCCTCATATGTTTTTGGTAATGAAGCAGTATGTATAAATAAAGCAAATAAAATTGCTTCAAATAGCTTTGCCTAGAATCATAGGTCTTAGAGCCTGACACTTCCTCAGGTAAAGCTGTCTGTTTTTGCAGGTAAAATATTTTCATTCCCATTTAAAATATGGGGTAACAAAAGCACAGATAGTTTTTGAAAATTATGCCTGATCTCACAACCAGCAAACCTAACAGAAAGGATTTCAGCCCAGGTGTCCTGAATCCTTTCACAGTAGTTTTTTTAATTACTTAATTCTGCCTGGTCCTATGATGCTTGGTCCAAAGAGACTGTCAACAATGCTTTCATCTACTCATTCGGAAAGTCAATAAACATTTATTGAGTACTCTTCAATGGAAAGTAGGGACGACAGTGTTAAAAAAAAACAGTTTCTACAGTGATGATGACAATATTGATTAAGTGTGCATATTGAACACATACTATGTAGATGGTGGGAAGAGGACCACACTCAATGCTTTATGTACACGAGGTCTTTTCAGCCTACAGCAATTCAATGAATTACACAATGCTACATTTCTCCAGCTTTGGGGTTTCTCCCTGTGGAGCTTTGCTGTTTTGGTCTCTGTGGTCCTTTTAAGCTCTAATACTCTATAAACCCAAGAAAAGATCTAGATGGCAGAGGCTATGGTTGTGTTTCTTTCTGGGCTGTATCCACTAAGGCATCAGGCAATAAAAGATCTTTTAATTTTCCCGTGAAACCAACAAATAGCCTCTCTGTGTATAAGAACACCTTTCTGAGTTGAAAAGGAGATATTTTAGACCATTATGCCTATGATTAATAGAGGTAGCCTTTAGTTAGTTATTAGAGTTCTAAGTACCTGATTCAGTGGTATTATAAACTGCATTAAATACAGTTTGGTTTCTTGGAATGTTCTGGCACTGAGGGGAACATTGCAGCTATAATTAAATCACTGCTCTCTTAGCCCTTTTTGAGCCCATATTCTGCCAGTTATAAAGCCTGTCAATTCATATCTTTTGGTAATGCTTGTGTAGAAGAAGGCTGTTCTTGTTCAGAAACTGAATTTCCAATACTTGTGGTACACCTTCCCTGGCTGACCTACCAAAATGAAAGACTAGGAGTAATGATTAAATCTCATTTTTCCTCCCGTGGTAGGAGGATGAGCTGGGTCAGCGAGGCCAGTCTCTGCAGATGGCTTTAAAATACCTTTGTGATTTGATCTCCTTGCCTTGCCATCCATTTCTATAAGTGCCTATCACTGTCATCCTTTAGACCCTGACAAGCTTTCAAGGTGAGAACAGCACAAATGAACAAGAGCATTTGTGATGAATCCTGAGGGTGTCACTTATTAAATGAGTTAGGCAATGAACCAAGTCCGGCTTGTAAGCTACAAGGTAGCCTCACCCATTTACACGAAGATAATTTTGTGTATTATTTAACCCATTCCAATACGCTATTGTCTCTTTGCTGTCCAGCATAATGAATGGAAAATAAGTATAAGCTTACAAGTTAATAATGTCTGACTTTTATTTTCAAATAAACTGAAAATCACTTGGTTTCATTCCTTTGTTTGGATTCTTGCTGGCTTTCTCAGAGCAGCTAGAGAATGTTTATGAAGTGTGTGTGTGCAGAGGGGTTGAGGGAAGGGAATAAAAATGCATTGCTTCAGGGCTGCACATCTGTTTTAGGGACTCTGCAAGATCCACACGTTAACCATGTCACAACTCCTGGTGTATCCCACAGTTGCATTCTACTCGGAGTTGCTCATACCAACTCCAGATATTACCAGTAAACAGATTTCAGTGTTATAAGTTAGTTTCCTATTCTCATGACTAGGAGAATTATTATTTTTCTTTTCTAGTACATGCCACATGTGTGTATGACTTATAATGGGTGGTAACACATTTTCTTCCTTTTTCAGACTGGCAGTATGACGTGGCTCAGACCTTCCCTCAAACGGAAGAGGAGGTGGCGGTGGATTTGCACTCGCACAGCCACAGGTGGAAAAGGAACTTGGACCCTCTCAAGGCGGTAGATACGAATCGAGCAAGTACGGGCCAAGACTCTCCAGAGCCCAGAGGCTTCACAGACCTGCTACTGGACGATGGGCAGGACAACAACACCCAGATCGAGGTAGATAAATAATCTGGGTAATTGAAATGGATTAATGAGAATATTTCATGGAAGGTGCCCAACTTCTGTGTACACATAAGCTGTCCCTTCATCTCAATCTAGAGCTTTCAGACTCTTTTCTAAAAGAACAATTTATTAATAAATGTAATAGCTAAGCAATTCAATTATTCATTAATTCATTTACTCATGAAACAGACAAACACGAGGTTGGTGGTGATGACAGTGAAGGGACAATACAATGCCTGCTCTCAAGGAATTAATTGTGTAAGCATCTGAATGCACAAGCAGATCAACCCTATGTCATGTGACATGTCCAAAAACATACAGGCTACAGTGTGGCCTGGAGGACGGTGTGATCAGTCTGCTTGGGATTGGGGTTTGAGGTGTTGTCAAAGACGCTTTGCCTAGGAGTGGGCATTTAGGCAGGGGCTTGGCAGATGGAGAGGAGTCACCTGGCTGATGACCTGTTAATGGCAAGAGGGAAGGGCATTCTTGGCAGAGTGAATTGCATTTGCGGTGCCTGAGGTGTGGAATGGCATGGCATGTTGAGAGTCCCCTAGGGTGACCAACTATCACACTTTGCCCAAGACGGAGGGGTTTCCTGGGATGTAAGACTTCCAGTGCTAAAGTGGGACAGTTCTAAACAAACTGGGATGGCTGGTGACTGTATCACTGTGAGTTATGCTTTGTTATGGTTGGATCCATGAAGTACAATGAGGAGGATGGTCCGGAGAGTGGTTTGTTGAGTACAGGAGTTTGCAGAGTGCACATTTTAGGCACATTTGGGGGTTGCTCAGAGGCCTCAGAGGTGGTGGTAGATTTCTTAAGTTTCCATAGTTGCTAGCCTTGCAAATCATAAAATAGATCTTGTCTGTGAACTAGATATAAAAACAAACAAGTAAATCTTGTGGAAATAAACACAGACCACCCAAATGAGAATAAACGGGCTATTTATTCCCTTTGCTATTGCAAAGGGGTAAGCCAGCCATCTCCTTTAGATGGTAGAGACTCCAAGGCAGGTAGAGAAGTGAAAAAGGTTTTAGTGAAAGAAAGGAAAGGCTTCAGGTGTGCTCCAATTGAAGGATGTTGGCACGGGAAGTTAGAGGTGGGCTGATTAGAAACAGAGCATTTATGTGACTCGTTTGAGGACCATCTTTGGCTTTCTGTGGTTGTTCCTGAGTTGAAATGAGGGATGAACAAATAGGGAATCTCTCAGTTATTAATCCAGCCCTGACCCTTCCTGGCTGACCACTGTCAAGGGTAGGATTTGGCTTCTTGGACTGGCTGCTGCAGAGGTTGGGGTCAGAGTTCATTGTCGTGTATGTTCTGGCCATTGTCTGCTTGCATGCTCTCTCTCTATTTGAAGTTTCACTTCCTATTAATAGTTTCTCTCAGGTGACAGGCTTAAAAATTTTAAGAACAAGGCAGCATTCTTTTTACTTCACCACAGTCCCAGAAATACTCATTATTTAGGGAAAACTCAGGTTCCTGAAGCAGCTATTATATAGTTCTGCAAATAGTATCAAGGTATCATTTTGTTCCTTCCTAGTGAGAGAAATCTTTAGAAGGTCTAAAGCACAGGCTGTGGGAATCAGTATATGTGAAAAGGGCAGTGATTTCTGAAACCCTTGTCCATGGCCTTAGCTACTATGGGGCTGTGATGTCCCCCAGCTGCCCCAGCCAGTCCTTTAACAGGTGACAGAGCATGCGTCAGGAGCAGAAGTCCTATGCTACCTATGAGGCTATTCTGGCTCCTGCTGAGTGGCCTGCTATTTTGGCAACAATGTTGTTATAGCAACTTGGAGTAAGCAATATAGCTCTTCCCTGAGCCCCTCTTTAGCTGGGGTGCCACATAAAGAAAGGAGAGTTGAATAGAAGAAGATGCATCTACTCTTTGCCCAGAACCAGGACCCAATGGAAACATAAGTAAAGAACATGAATTCCTAGAACTCTTTTGATCTCTCATGTAGGGTGCTGAGTTTTCTTGATCACTTATAAAATAGAAAATCTCTTTGCTCAGAGATGTATTAACACTCCTGAAAATAAAATCCCAGTTGTAATAAGAGCTGTGATTTTGTTATTCAGCTGATTTTTCTCTTTTTTACCTTACGAGAGGGAGACCATAAAGTATCAGTAGTTTTGAATCATTAAAAAGAAAGAAAGACAACACAGGAGACTATTTGGTGGGTACTTGCTTGGGGCTAAGGTCTATCAGGTGCTGTAAGGACACTCTCTTGTTTAGTCCTTCAGCATGCTAGTGAGATTTGAGGCCCCACATTCACTGGGTAATCTCAGTGATTTTTTACAGGAGAGCAATTTCAGATTTAGGTTTAGTATCTTCCTAAGGTGTCCCAAAATGAGTACTCAAATCCAGCTGGTATTCAAACCCCGACTTGCCAGGCCCCAACCTTTATCCTTCCTACTTGACTTTGCTTCCTTCAGTAAAAAGAAAGGCAAATGACACTTGCATTAGGTAGTGATTCTGAATAGTGGCAGCCCCTGAATATCCAAACTTTGGGGTTTCAATCTGGCTGGAAGAAGACCTGTCTTGAAGCTACAGTAGCATAATAAGAGCACTGCCTTTATTTTGAGATTCATGTATTATGATCGGGTTCTGGGGTAAGGATTAATAGAAATTACTGAGGATCTAAAGTTCCCCACATCACTCCTTGACACTGCCACTAGTTCTGGAAACAAAAACCTACACCCAAAACTTCTTTGGAAAGTTGTACTTATCCTGGCCCTTAAAATGTCATTTTGAATACTGTTGCATCTGTTTTGGAGAAAAGAGTTTTGCTTGGTTGAGTTAAACAGGAATGAGAAAGAAAGGGACCAAATGGTTATAGACTGAGTACTCTGTGCTGGGCATTGTGACAAGATCTTTCTTATCTTTTAGGAATAAGTGTTCTGATTTATATTGTTTAATATAAACAATACTCATGAAATACCATGTGTGCTTTTTCTTTGAGATGCTTTCAAAGTCAGTGTCAGGGGCAAGAATTATTTAGTCCAGCAGCCTTGTCTTAGGTAGTGGCTGTTAAAATCATTTGTATTCCAAGGAGGCTAAAATCATCCAGGATAGTTGTGCTGTACATGGTCTCTTCATTTTTCCCCATGGTCTAGACTTTATATCCCACTTTCATTTAAATAATAAGACAGAACAAAACAGAAAAACCCTCAACACCCAAAGAAGACAATAGCACATTTACTGTTTTGGCACATATTCCTTCTGAAATAAACAAAGGCTGTTATTCTTTTAGCTTGGTACTTGTTGACAGTATTTTTTCTGGCTCTGCACAAGAATAGATAATGAAATGATTGTAAAACTTAGTATCTCAGTTAGAGAATTCTTCCAATGAAAGTTTCATTGTTGTCGTTTTCTTTTTTTTTTTTTTTTAATATTCTTCCCAGGAAGATATAAAGATGTCTTGATGCCAACTGTATTTCTTGTTGAATAAGCAGGGACCCAACAGCTGGCAAATGTCCCTGTTGATCTGAACATTGGTTTCTGTGAGACCTTTCTTCTTGTATCTACTCTATTCATGTGGACCTATGACCACTTAGTCAGGTGAAAAGAAAAAGTACCTTCTGCTGATTAGTAGGTATTAGAAATGAGGTGTCATAAAACAGTCACTAAGTGTGTTCCTTTTTGTACTTACTCTGGGATATAATGGCTTACAGGACTCAGGTAAAATTGGGCTTTGTTCAGGATTTGGCCTGTTTGAGCAGTCTTCAGTGAACCCACAACCACAGGGACAAATGTAAATAAGCAGGGTGGGCATCTTTACCTTGACACTGGCTGCCCTTCCATTACCTGGCGTGGACTTCTTGCAGCAAAACAGCACCTCATAGAATGGAGAGGGCTTTAGTGGTGTTGACTGAGAATTACTGATGCTTCACAAAGCTCAGTTTCCTATTCCTGTAGGATAGTTTTGGTAACTTACCATTCTTCAATTTATAAAAATCAATCACAAATTCCTCTGTGGCATGCTGAACCAAGTGTGTGGTTTTTACCACTTGTTCACATGCATTATTTGGAAGTGTCATATTCCCTCTCTTGGGACAAAAAGTTTATGAAAGGGATTACATAGTATAACTTTTGCCTTGATTCAAAAGCCCTGCATGATTGAAGAAAGAAGATTTTAAGAACAGGGATTATGGATTATTTAAGTGTAGTTTCATGTTCTAAACTGACTCAGAAATTGGGAGCTAGGCCAATGGCTCTGAAATTTTAACATGCTTACAAATCACCTGGGAATCAGGTTAAAATGCATGTTTTGATTTCTTAATTCTAGGCTGGCGGCTGCCTGATCTGTATTTCTAACAAGGTCCTGGGTGATATAACTGTGGTCAGCCTACAGGCCAATTTATTTTTTAATTCATTCTTTCCTTTTTTTTTTTTTTTATTTCAGCATATTACAGGGGTACAAATGTTTACGTTACATACACTGCCTTTGCCCCACCCAAGTCAGAGCTTCAAGTGTGTCCATCCCCAAATGGTGCTTGTTTTTCCATTCTTGTGGTACTTCACTTAGTAGAATGGGCTTGAAATTTTTCGTTTCAAGGAGGTAGACCACAAAGCAGATTTAGCTATTAGCTTTGAGGGTATAAATGCTCTGCAAAAACTTGAATTATATTTAATTGCCTACCAACAATATGTCTCATGGAGTTCTCATTCTGCTACTCAATTAAAAATGGCAGGTGTATCTAACAACTGTTGTGTCACCCACGTGTGCCTTAAAGTTCGTATCTCAGGAAAGTACAGTTGAGAATGATCAGCAAATATGTGTGAAAGACTTAGCTAAAAACTAGAGATAAACAATTTTTCTCTCAAACGCATATGTAAAAACTCTCTTTGCTCTTCCACTGTCATGCACACTGCCAGTTGTGTTGGCGTCTTAATTTTACAAATTGTACAATATGTTTCCTTAAAAAGTTTGCCAATTGCTAATTGCTGCACACAAGGTTATTGCGTGGGCTCTAATAGTTTATTGCAGTCCGTTACTAGGTAATCTCTCTGAGAGGAAAGACGTTACTGGCAGCAAATGCTTAATCTAAAAGAGAGTGTGGGGCCAGGCACAGTGGATCATGATTATAATTGCAGAACATTGGGAGGCTAAGTGGGGAGGATGGCTTCAGGCCAAGAGTTTGAGGTTGTAGTGAGCTTTGATTGCACCACTACACTCCAGCCTGGGCAACAGAATGACACCTCATCTCTTTAAGACAAACAAACAATCACCTAAAAGAAAGTGTCATTGCTTTCATTATTTTACAGAGAAAAAGGCACATTTTGTAATGTCGATGTGAGCAGAATCCTCATGGTATGTTTGCAGGATAGAGAGTACATCAGATATCCTTATATCAGGAAAATTCTACTTCTTGTCTGTCTATTAAGCCTAAATAAGCTTTCTCAATTTCACGGAGCTGACAATGACAATAATGAATATAAATACACAGTAGTAACAAGACGCAGCATCCTGATTCACAGAAATAGAGTGATAAGAATTTGCAGGATATTGCCATGCTGATTCTGTCTTTAGGCTGCTGTTCTCCTACAGAACGCATAGAAGACAGCAGTTACATACAAGCAGAATGTCAGATGCAGATTTTTGACATTTTTCAAAAGGAAGAAAAATACCTTCTAACACTGAACCCTTCTGTTACTATATTTATTATGCATGTGAAAAGCTGGTGGAGATTTTTTTTTTAATGAAGCATTTCCATTTTAGGGATTTTATACTTGCAGAGGTTTCAGCACATGGTTGCAGATGTATAAAGCTGTGCACAGGGAATGCTAAGATTAATCCCGAAGAAGTACACATATTGGACTCCAAAGTGAATTATAATTTCCCAAATGCTTGTTAGGTGTCAGATTGACTTTCACAAAAGAGAAGAAAGCAGGCATTGTGAAGATGTGCAATTGAAAAGGAGAAGAAATATTGCATAGGTTAATTAACATGCAGAAGGAGATCTTTATTCAGCAGAGAGCCAGGATTAATGTAGGGACAAGGTGTCACTTGAACCAAGTCATGAAGAGAGAATTAGAAGATATCAAGGTATTGCTAGGCAGAGAGTTTTACACAGATAAGCAGGAGCAAGATTCTATGCTAAGGTGTTTGGAATTTATCAGGAAGATGCCTTGAAGTTGCTGAAAGATATTAAATAGGGAAAGGCAAGATTGCATTGATGCTCCTAATAGATTACTGTGGGAACTGGGTCAGAAAGTCCAAATCTGGGAGTGGAAAAATAAGTTAAATTTAGAAGAGAATTGTGGTAGAGTGAGTGATTTAGGAGAAAGACTATGAAGGAACATAGAATTTCAGAAATATTTAGGTTTTTAAGAAGCCATTTGCTTAAATTAATTGTTATTGCCAAATTTTTGCCCAACTTTATGGTATTTGCTTGATTCTGAAGGTTAATTTTGGATTTTTGTCATTGCTTCTGATAAAGTGACCTGATACCACCTTGAAAACACCCGCCTAATGTGGGTTGGGAATTGGCTTCATTTCTTCAACTCTCTAGGGTCAAAGATTGTACATTAACTGACAACAAAATCTATTTCAACCTTTTCTGGTTTGGTAATTTGCAAAAACGCATAGTTTTTAAACTTCTGATTTTATCCCATTCGTTTTCTTTTGGAATATTGCTGAGGACTTTTACTTTGCAAAGAAGAAAATGCACTGAAAATAGTAAATCATGTAGAAGTGATATCTACAATCATTGCTCATCCTCTAAAAAGATAATGAGGATTAAAATAGAGTATCATATATCTTGCTCAATTATAGATTATTCTTAGCCTGACATGTCGGCTCTTTATTGGAACAAAAATGGAAAAAGATCCATAACTGTCCTTCAAAGAGTTTCATAAAGAATAACTGAATTTTGTCTCTGATGCTTCACTATTAGCTAATTGAGTTTACTTACAGTAATGGCATGAAAATAGTCTTTGAAATGATACATACAGGTTGTAAATTATTAAGTGTGTTAGTCATATAATTTATTTCCAGAACAAGAATTATGTTTCAGCGTGAATAACATTCTTTCATTCTCCATGTTCAAAGAGAAATATATTTAATCTCCTCATCACCTGAGGGACCCTAAGATTAATTATAAGAACATTGCATCAAGTTTTTTCTACTTCAATTCCCTAGCCATTCATGAGGACCCCATTATATCTTCCCTTTGCATTAAATAGTGAAAGTGATAGGGAAAGTCTAATAAAGGGAATTCCAGGTAACTATTAATCAGGTGACTTTCTATTTTATCATCTTGCAAACTTATGTTTCTTCTTGGCCTATATGAGTTTTCAACAGGGCATTTAAAAACACTTATGTGAAAATTATTATTTTCAATACAAAAAATTATAGTGTAGCCTCAATGTCATAGGTCTAAATATTTATCTAATTGATTTTTTTAAAACCATCCTAAAAGATCCAGATGAATTGTTCTGGCAGTTCAGAATACATTTGGTCTTTATATGTTGACAAAGGGCCCATGATGAAGGAGCAAGTGACCATTCAGTATGGGCTGGAACTCAGGAGTAGGCAGGCCAGCAGATGGAGGAGGCCCCTGTTCTCCTGGCAGCTAATGGAGAATGAAACTGGATGCACCCACAGTGCAACAGTGCTGAGGGGGTGGGATTTGTTCCTTTGCTTTCCCAAGCATGAGAGGGGAATGGCAAAGGGGAAACACACATTTGAGGACCAAGTACCAAGTGTGGTCCAGGCTTACCCACCAGCAGTAATTTAGGAAACTGTGAAAAATGTCATTCACCTGCACCTCGACTGGAGTTACCAGGTCCTCAGGAATATCGATTGAGTTCAGCTCAACTCATTTCCCTATGGGGACCATAACCTATGTCTTCAGATAGAGCTTCTGGGATCATTCAGTGGGCAACCTCATTCTATATTTATGTATTAGGCCTTAAGGACAAGTTTTTTTCCTGTGATTTTCAGATTCAGAAATGGAATAATAAAGTGATTGTCGCTCAAAGGCTAAATAAATCTGAGTTGCATAGACATGCTAATAGCATGATTTTTATTACTGCATCTGAGAAAGTGTCAGGGCCACTACTTATTCCCATAAAGATTTGTAGTATAATGAATCTGCCAGCCTCTACAACATAAACTTATGTAATTTTTGGAATTATTAATGCCAATTGGGTACACTAATCACATCAAGTCTTTGCCATTTAATTTATCATACAAATTAATGTGCACTCAACAATTTAGCATCAATTTCATTGAAAATATAAAGGATAAAGGCCTCCTGATAAACAGTGATGTTCTGTAATTTTATGTGATAATCAAACGTTTCGATGGAACTTTGCCGAAAATGTCTCATGTGTCTTTGATAAATACAATGACTTAGATGCAAACAGTATTAAGTCTATACATAAATGAGCCATTACAAATATAAGAGACATTTAAAATTTTCTCTGATTATTTAAACTTAAGAGATGAAAAATTGTATTTCTATTTTTAAGCAATGATGTGTAACATACTCTGCTAAATGTTCAGGGAGTTTTACTTCACCTTGTGTTTCTAAAGCAGATTTAAGATAGATATGAGCCTCTTTATTTAAAAAAAAAGTGTGCGTGTGTATATTCATGTTCATTGCTTTTGCATTTGTGATAAAGAAATTTGCCAATATGCTACTTCATGCCCTGTTAAGAAAGTCATCAAATGTCCAATGGTCCGAGAAGGGTTGGTAACACTTAGAATAAAAAGAGACTGCCTTAGTTTTCATTTTGTGTTTTCCTGAAAGAAAATCAGAGCAAGGCACAGATGTCTGAATCTATCTAGAAACAAGAGAAGAACTGACCTTTGCAGTCCTTGGGAACAGTTGTTTTTAGCTATTTTCTTTATATTTCAAGCCTGAGCTATTAAGTTGAAGTAATAGTTTGGAAGTCATTGCACTGAATTGAATCAATGGATTAAACACAGTTGAAACTATTTCTTTTTCACAAGTAATTTCTAGCTCTTTTGGAAACTTCATATATTTATGCAATCACTAGCTTAAAGAACAAAGCTATGGAAATCACTAATATTTACCTTTTAGATGATACCTTTATAGCTATTTCTATCTATTTGCCTGCCTAACCTATCATCTATCTATATCATTTTGGATTCACAATGCTCATCCCATTTGTGGCCATAGGAATTTGAAATAAAAACTTACAAAACAAACTTATGTTTAAATTTTAAAAATTCACTTAGTTATAGCACCTCTTATTAAGGAAATCTTTCAAGTACTTCCAAAATTAAAGATGTTTCATCTCGTGATGGGATTATCTACCTAAAAATAATGCTGCTTAATCTTTTGGGGTTTAAATGAATTATAATCTTGAAAATTTTCTAATTCATAGAATCAATACATTGATTTTGATTCTCACATTTTTTTCTCTAAGAAAATTTAGGTTATAATATTTTCTTATTTTTCTAAGATTATAATGCTTTGCACAGTACTCATTAATTGAATGTAAATCTCTACTTGTTCTGTCATTTAAAACTAATATAGAGAAAAAATAAATTAAATTTTCATATTCTGAAAATGTTTACAAGGAACATTACCAAACCCTTCCAGAAGATCTGAAAACAGTTAATTTGTCGATATAAATAAGATTATAGAATGATCTGTTATGTTAAAAAACAAGATAGAAATGATTATTTTTCTCTTCCTTAAATACCATTTCACTAAAAATTGACTTATCATCTTCCTCTATCCACTGAGTAATCAGACATTGCTTTATGATTTTTTACAAATGAATGAGATTAATCTTCCTCAAAATAGAACAGTATCACATTCAAATGAGGAAAATGTAACTAAATGAGTGTTTGTAAGAAAAAAATATTATCCATAAATATAGATATATGCTAGAAAAAAATAATAAGCATTCATTAGAAATTTTTCTCATCTTACCAATTGACCAGGTGATAGCAAAATATCTTCTAAAGGTAAACAAACTTTTTAGACAAATCTTTTTATAGTCCCTGTTCCTAAAAATCTCTATGGAATGTAATATTGTCCATCTTAAACCTAAAGAAATAAAATGATTAGTAAATTAAGAAGCCCCCCTTCTTCCTTTCTGTCAACAACCCATCCCAGGTAAGATTGTTTCTGGCAAACCTTCCCCAAGAGAAGGAGACCTTGCAAAACAGTTCAGTTACTTATTTCACTGGAAGTCAAAATGACTTTCGTTATGAGAGTGAAAGTGTTATTTTGCCTCACTGAATAGATTTGTTATGGTCTGAGCAAATTTAGAATGTATTTGATATGCTTTGTTCAGACAGTTTTGTTGCTGAACAATTATAACTGCCATTTCAAGGATCTTTTAAAAAAATTTGCCTTGTCAATGTGTATTTTTTACCTTGTTATTAAAAAAGAGAATGTAATATATTCTGCACACAAAGCATTTGCATAAAAGGCAAAAGAAAGTAAAAACTCTGCATTTTTATCTCAAGAACAATGTTGAAACATTTTCAAAGGGAACTATTTATTTTTTTGAGCGATCACTTGTGAATGCAAATTTTAGTAAATAGTAAATGACTGTGGGACTGTTCTTGATTTTCTATTGACTTTTTAAATGTTGGTAATGAAGAATCTAGAAAGAGAAAATGATTTCCAATGTTGAAACAGTCCCCGAGACAAAGCAAGGAGTGAGTTGAGGGCAGGGAATCAGAATCTGGGACAAACATTAATTTTCTCACTTTGTTCCATTTTATTCCAGCAAAGCTTTTGACCAGTCATCTTCTGTCTGGTCTGTAGCCACCGTACCAATGTATCATTGTCTTCCTTTGAGCTGCAGTTGCAAAATGAGGAGCTGAAGAACTTGGCATTGTAGGTAGTGATTTTAAAAATCCTTATGTCTAGGCAAGGTTGATATATACCAGAGTCTTTTTTTCAAATCTATATATAGAAGTTTTGATAATTTATATGTATGTGTGTGTGTTTGTTTATGTGCATGAGGTTTGTGTATGCATGAGTACGTACGTGTACACTCACGTGTGTGTATCATTTCTGATCATGGCTATTAAAAATTACTTCTGTGGGGAGAAATAAATGGTGGCTGGGATAACCCTTGTACCTTACACTTAGCATACACTCAAATTAGATGTTTTATTTCCTGGAACACCACAACTGATGTGTTTTTCTGGTGGGGACAATAATAAAAACTAAGCAGAGGATTGGCCAAGAGTCCCTTTCAGTTGAGTGAATTCCTTAAATTTTAAATATGTTCTCTAGATATGTTTAAATATGTTCTCTGGCTCTCAAAGCATAATGGACTTTTCAAATAAGAGTGATCATAAATTATGAAAAGGTGGGGAAAGGGTCTGATGGTGACCCCAAGGTGATGAGGCTAGAATGATGTTCTCTAATCCCCTCGTCCCTCGTTGACCCCTTTTCCAGGAAAAGCACGTAAAACCCTATGAGGCTTGTGCACCTGGGTCTGTTCCAACCACTGTGTTCCCTCTATTTTCTTATTGGCGCCGTGGTCCTCTCAACCACATATTTCTCTTGACTAAGAACTCATATACCACTAACGACTTGTGCAGTCTGAAACCATGTTCCCTGTCTCCGTTATTGCAAGGCCATAGGGGAGTGTAAAGTAGATTCTCTTCTGCAGTAAGTGACAGGGCCTCTCTGTTCATAAAGCAGGGTTTGGCCAATGGAACTCCATGGATAGCGCTCCAAACCGTGTATCTGTGAAATGACCAGACTATTTCAAAAGACCAAGTCTAGGAAAAATCTAACTCAGATTTCAATCTCTGTGAGGGAAGAAACAATGCCTGGTACCTTGCTGATGATCATAGAACACCCATAGATTTGAAGCTAATTTTACTGGATGTGAAGAGAATAGTGTTTAACTGAGGGTTAGGGAGAAAACCCGGAAAGGATAAAGAGACTCTTCCTTCCTTTTAGGCCAAGAAAACCAAGACTCAATTGTGGTTTGGACTGTTAAGTAAAATGCAGTCCATGTGACTAGAAGTAGAACTGTGTTACTAACAAAAGCCTGATATTTTTTGTTGGCAATATCCACATTAAAATAAGTAGTGGAGTGGGATATGTGATTAGAGATTGTCCATTGGGGTTCTTTCTCAAGCAGGACATTTGTTTTCGTACTCAAATTATGAGTACCATTTTCTTCTGAAAAAGAAGGAACAGATATAGAATGGAGGAAAGCAAGGTAGTTACAGAGAGGCCTAGAAAGTGTTTATCCCATGGCCATGGTGCTGAAATCCTTCTTCCTGTAGGCACAGGACCATATGCAGTGCCTTTCTGGAAACCAGCCTGTCCACTCCAGTTTCCACTTACCTATGTTGATTAAAGCTCATGCTACCTGCATATATTTTCTTCCTCCCCATCAAACTGTGTCTTTGGAGAATGACAGGTTTGAGACTGTCCTCATTCAAAAGAAAAGTAAGAGGCAGCAGTGCTGATATTAGTAGCAGATCGCTCCTTGTAGATTCTGGAACAGAGCAAAGTGAAGCCATCAGCAGTTTGTAAAGGCAACGAGGAGCTTACAGAAAAGCATTCTGTTGGCTTTAGCAAGCTGCAACTTCTGTTCTACATTGGTCATTTTGCTTCTGCAGTGGCTGTTTTTGCCCACTTTGCTGTTTTCCTCTCTGTTTCTGCTCTCAGGCAACCAAAAATTGAAATGCTGCAAAGCACACATGGCTGGATAGAAAGAGAGAGAGAGAGAGAGAGAGAGAGAGAGAGAGAGAAATAGAGAGAGAGAGAGAGAGAGAGAGAGAAAGAGAGAGAGAGAGAGAGAAACACCTTGCTGATTTCTGTCCATGCCAGTGATGGCTTTCTCAGCAGGGAACAGGCATGGCAGTGCCTCTCTGTGGGCAGAGACCATCTGGGCATCTAGGTAGACTAGGGGGATCAGACTCATCAAAACACTGGACCCTTCCAGGATTGCACAGCCACTTACTCCTTGGTGAATGATCCGTGGCCCCCAGGTTCCTTTAATAGAATGATCCGTGTCTCACCCTCCTTAGGGAATCAAAAGACACCCATTTCCAAGTTCCCCTGTGATAGGATCAATCTGGAATTTCTCTTTCCATTTTCTTTTTGGATTATGTATCTGCCTAGTTCTCACATGAAGAAATCGAATTCCATTTTTAAAAATGGCTGTATTAACCACAGTTTTGGATCGATTACTCCATTTCTCTCACACAGACTCCTCCAAACAGAATCCCATGCAGTAGATTTTAGTAAAGTTACCTTGACAAGAGTTCTGAGGGTTTCAAACTCTTCAGTTTCATGTATATATATAGTTTCATATATATTCAGTTCCATATATAAATATATATACACATATACATATATATTTTTTCAGTCTCATATTTAAATATAACCACTAAATTTACATTATGTTGGCAAATTTGATTGCCCTTGGGGCCATGAAAGTAATACTCCAGGTGTTAGAAGAAGAAGAAGAAGAAGAAAGAGAAAGACAGATGCACATGTGGCATGATTTATGTCAAAAGACTGTCTCCCTGGATTTAGGAAAACAGTGCAGCATGGGGACCATGGAGATCACAACAGAAATCCCCCACCTAATGGAGCAGCTGCTATGACTGGGGCCATCTAGGGATCTGGGCCCATGGTGGCAGATCTCCTAGTTTCTCAAGAGACATCCAAAAACTTAAAGTTTGGCTATTCATTCATTTTTTTTTCTTAGTCACATGTGGCCCAACACAGTGATGGCAAAACAAAACATGTGCACAGGCCCATCTATCCAATGGGCTGCCAGTTGCTATTGCACATATACACCAAACTAATAATTAATCACCTTGTTGATGTAAACTTACTAAGTCATCTCAGAGGACCATTTTATTTCCAAGTTTTGTTTTGTTTTGTTTTGTTTTTTTTGAGACAGAGTCTCACTTTTGTTGCCCTGGCTAGAGTGAGTGCCGTGGCGTGTCAGCCTAGCTCACAGCAACCTCAAACTCCTGGGCTCAAGCAATCCTCCTGCCTCAGCCTCCAGAGTAGCTGGGACTACAGGCATGCACCACCATGCCCGGCTAATTTTTTTTTTGTATATATATTTTTAGTTGGTCAATTAATTTCTTTCTATTTTTAGTAAGAGATGGGGTCTCGCTCAGGATGGTTTCGAACTCCCAACCTCGAGCAATCCACCCGCCTCGGCCTCCCAGAGTGCTAGGATTACAGGCGTGAGCCACCCTGCCCGGCCTATTTCCAAGTTTTGAGCGGCATCTCACTGTTGAACTTCATGTTTACCCCATAGCAGCATACTATCTGTTGAGTTGAATTTGGTCAGCTATACTATGATTCCTGGATATATATTCCAGACTTCTCTACTTCTCTCCCATACTTATCTTATGTAAGCACCATCCAGGTGAACTATTTCCTTTTGCTTCAGTTAAAACAAATTATTGAAAACAAGTAGTTTAAGATGGTTTTAGAACTCTCCCCTTCACTGGCGATTTTGAAGGAAGTTTCTAAGATTATTTTCTTGTTCCTCTGAAATATTACAGTGTGTGAAATCATAGTCATGGGAAATCTACTGTCTGGTTATAATTGATTCAGTACTCCAAGTTTTCAGAAGTATTTAAACATATGGACAAAAAGTTTTACATTTATTATTAATTGCACATAAATATTATAATTTAAACAATGACATTTCTTCAAGTAACCATCTTTTCTTGTTTGTTTGTTTTTTGAGACTGAGACATTTTAGGCTTGCCAGAAAGACTTTAGAAAGTCAAAATAATTTGAAACATTGGTAAAAGTTTCCACTTTCAATAAGACAGGAGTTGGCCTATGGCTATCACTAGCTTACTAAAAATAAACAAATGGGTAAACTATATGATCATGTAACCACCACATATGCAATAATATTGAGTATATGTAAAATAGCCAGAAGATTTTCTAAATTGCACATAGGTTTGGAGGGGAAAAAAGGATGAAACTCAAGCAAATAACTGTTTAAGGGACAAACTTTGAGTTCATGACTGGCTGCATTTCTTTTCATTTTTATAGCAGTTTCTACAGATATAGGTGGTAGCTTACGCAAGACACTTGTTTTAGAGGTGTGCACCTGTTTTCTCATAGCCGATTCCCAGTGAATTTATGATAATTAATCTCTTAAAGAAAAACAGCCACTTCACTTTGCCAGACTATAGATTTGCTCTTTCTTCATTCATAAGGACTCCCTCTGTGGAGCTGGAGAGATTCCTTAACTCTTGTACGTATGTATATTTCTCTTCATGATCTATTATTTGGAAACACTAATTCTTAATGTTCTGAAATATTTAGGCTATTTTGGAAACTGAATTGTATAGATAAATCCTTCTACCATGTTTTTCATGAGTGAACATAACCGCCCATAATTGCATATATTCTTCAATAAATAATGCCTGGTGAGAAAATTAAACTTCAATTAGCAATGCTTTTTTTTGTACCCTAGATAACCCTGTTTAGAATAAAATATTGCATAAGTTAAATAGTTTCCCAAGAGCTCTGACCCAAGTAAATGAGGACAAGCCTGAACTAAAACCTAGAAAGGAAAGGTGGAGGAGAAGACAAAAAAGTAATCTGGAACTTTTTGGAAAATTCAGACTGATTTCTTGTTATTTCCTATCTGAATAGCAAACTATTTATTTAGTGCCCAGTTTACTTCAGGAAGCATTTTTAAACATCATTAAACTAAATATAGTTTAAATATAGTTAAGGATAGTTAAACAAATGTTAGGTATTATAAAATCCATGTTTTATCCACATACAGAAAACATATACGTGGCTTTGCTCAAAATCTTCTAATGGGATTTTACCCTGTCTTAATAGAGGAAATTCTGTTTTGGACATCTTAATTTATTAAATTGTTTTCTCTTTCTTAGCCAAATCTTTCATCTCCAGAACATTCACTTAATAATCCTCATTCTGACTTTTACGTATAGTAAGGCCAGTCCCTCCTGTTATGCTGTGGTCTCGTCACCATTCATTTCTCAAGTGGCACACTCCCCAACCATTCTGATCTTCCTCCACCAGCCACATTTTATGTTGTAGACATCTGCTTAAAATGTTGAGCTCACAATTGTACTCCACAAGAATTCATCATGGAACTATTGTACATCTAGCAGCTGTGTCTCAATTTACTCTCAGGTTGTCCTCTATAAATCAATTAATTAATATTAACTGACATTCAAAAATGCATAGCACATGTTTTTATAAGAGAAAACCTTAGGTTTCTAGATTTTATATGTCCATTTATACATTTATTCATTCTACACATCTTTCAAGAGTGCTAGTTGCTAGTATTTTTTAGTAAATAAAGCAGATATGAATGGAGCCTTCTTGGAACTTACAATTTAGTGGGTTGGATAAAAATTAAGTAAATGAATAATCTATAATTATAAATATGATAGAACAAAGTGGATGCAGAGATATGGGTTATTGGTTTGAGGTGAAAAGAACCTTCTAAGATAGGGCGCTTAGGGAAGACCTATCCGAAAGGCTGAGATCAGAGCCCAGAGGTCCCTGAAAGCTATGTGAGAGAATTTGTGTTTCTTTGGAGCCTGATGTATTCCATGACCATTATTTGTAGTATGGGCAGTATCCTCAGAGGACCCTTAAAACCTGCTTACTAGAATAAGGATTAGAGGATTATAAACATGTGAACAAATTTCCCCCGCCTCCCTTTCCCTCCCAACCTACCACCTCCCCCAGTGCATATTTTGAGAAGTTCCTTGTGGTTCCTTTTGCCTGCACAATGGCCTCTCAGCTACCTTCAGGTAACCAGAATGATCTTAGGATTTCTGTAGAACCCTGTACCCAGAAGAAAAAAATGTGAAGCACATACAAATAATCATTTGCTAGGGCCATTATTATCATTACTGGAGTGGGGGAAATTTTGACTTTGAAGATAAAAATCTTGCAACTTTCCTAGAGTCTCTGTGAATAAAATATACTTGGCAGAGTATGAGAAATTCTCTAAGCTTTAGCTTAGCAATTTTATGACAAATACTTTTGATTATTTAAATATGTTCTAGTCTACCTCCAAAGGGGAAGACAAATTAAGCATTGTGGCAGTGGCCTCTGGAGTTTGGATATCATTGTAAGACCAAATTGAAAGAAAAAACAACTTTTATTTTTTTTAAAGTAATGGCATTTACAAATATATATTATAATTTGCTATTGTTTCAAAAAAAACACATTAAAAAGAAATAGAACATGGCAGAATAAATGATAGGTAAATAACTAAATGTATCTTACCAAATTTTCCTTATGCTTTTCACATTTTACTCTTTGAACAGCACTATATAACAAATTCTTTACCATGGATCTAAAACATTTCTCTAAATCATAAATTCATTGATAAGTATGTGCTATGGTTTGAAGATATCCTCCAAAAAGTATGTGTTGGAAATTGAATCCCCAGTGCAACAATGTTGGGAAGTGAGGAATAAAAAGAGGTGATTAGGCCATGAGGGTTCAGCCCTCATGAATGGATTAATGCTATTATTGAGGTATTGCTGATAAAATGATGAGTTGTGCCCACTTATCTTGTTCTCTCTTGTATGTTCTTGATCTCTCTTGCCTTTATTCCCTGGGGTAACACAGCGAGAAGGCTGTCACAAAATAGTGGCTGTTCAGTCTTGGACTTCCCAGCCTCCAGAACCATGAGCCAATACATTCCTGTTTATTATAAATTACCCAGTCTGTAGTATTCTGTTATAGCAGCACACAATGGACTGAGACACTGTGTAAACCACAAAAGTTAGTTATAGGCAGCTACTTTCCAAAAAACCTTTTATTTAAAAAACCTACCTGCAAATTATTTTATTACTTAAAAAGATATTCTAGGGACAATTTCCACCTATAGTTTTCAAGGCAATCTGTTTATTTTGCCTCCTTGGCTTTAACAATCATTCCTCTCTTATTCCTCTGCATGTTTTGAAAATTATTGTTGGCATTATGCTTGCAATACAAACCTCTAGGCTATCACAAGTTATATAAAATCTCAGCTACATAAGGGGACCAAATATGTATTGGATTTAAGAAACAATGTCCTGCATGTTGCACTAATCACTAAGAGGTCATCATGTCAAAATAGCCTTGTACAAAGACCTAGATTGAAGTTTAGTTTTACACTAGTTGTAACAGAACACTGATGTGCTATTTGTTCATATCTGTTCTCACTCATCTGGTTCCAAGGAATGTTTATTACATCTTTCCTCTCTGATTCCATGTATGAATTGTTCTCTCCAACCCCTTCCCCATTGTTTCTATCTTCACTCCCTGGAATAATAATGTTTCTTCTAAAGGAAAACTCAAGGATAACTTTGACATAAGCTTGCTTCGCCTTTTTCTTTTCTTCAGAATGTATTGATGTTTTCACCATTAAACAATATTATTAATTTTGTCTACAAATTAACTAAATGCATTATATTAATTGGTGACAATTGTAAGCGACTTTTATTCACATTGTAGATTAATGCATAGAACAACCAAGCCCAGACAGGAGAAATCCATGAGAAAATGGAAATTGTCTGCTTTTTGCAAGTATTACATTTTACAAGTACATAGAATTCTAATGTAGAGCATTCAACTAAGAGTTTCTGTTGTGATTTGTTTTGAATTTTCATTCGAGATGCACAAGTAAATCAAGTGGTTCTAGGGTATGTTATTAATACAGTCACTTAATACCTATGTTTCCCACTAAACTGTAAGGTGCATAAATGTTCTTTTCTGTTGTTGCTGCTTACCATATATTTCTTAAAATGAAATTCTCCTGAATAAATGTTTTTAATATCCTAATAGTAAAAGAAGATATATTTAAACTAAAAAGGCAAGTGGTTGATATTTGAACCACAAGCACCTGGAAGTAGAATATTCTTCGGTATGAGTTTCCACCCAAGGCTAACAAGTCAGAACTAGTTGGTTTAGTCATATAATTCATGTCTTGAAAAGAAAGAAAAATATAAGTGAAGTGGTATCATCTCAGGAAAATGGTTCAATTTTTTAGAGTTTTAAGGATTAAATATAATGGATAGAATCACTTGGGGATCTCTTAAAGATTTCAAAGCACAAGCCATACTTCAGATCAATTAAATTGGAATCTAGGGTGAGGTGCATGCTGATAACATGCAGACAAGTCTGGGAACCACTGAATAAGAGCAAATACCACCCATTAGCTGATTTCCAAATTGATGAATGTATAATGTTAAATGCACAAATTTAAACTTCCCAAAGCTAAATATAATCTTCTTCTAAGTGCTATTTATAATTAGTATTGTGTTTGGTACAGTCACATTCAACTTACCACTGTTTAATACCTCGAAGCCTACTGTTCATATGCTGTGTCTGAAGGTGTCCCCCAAATTCATGTGTTGGACACTTAATTCCCAATGCAACAGTGTTGGGAGGTGGTGCCTAATGGAAGGTGATTAGGTCATGAGGGCTACACCCTCATGAATAGACAGTGTTATAAAAAAGCTTGTGGAAGTGGGTTACCCCTTTCTGCCCTCCTGCTATGTGAAGACACAGCATTTATTCTCCCTTGCCCTTCTGCCTTCTGCTACAGAAGGATATAGGAAGAAGGCCCTCACCAGATACCTGTGCCTTGATCTTGGGCTTCTTAGTCCAGAACTGTGAGGAAATAAATTTTTGCTTTTTATATTAAATAAATTACCGAGCTGTGGTATTCCAGTATAGCAGCGCAAACAGATGAAGACATTATGTTTGCAGACTGATGGTCTTTAAAAATGTTTTGGTATCTCGACCTTGCAGCATATCCATTGCATTTTTGAAACTGCTTTATCTCAACACTTGTTTCAAGGCTGGCATAACCTAAATAAATAAATAAATAAAATTTTACATAAATTAATGCAGTAGAAACCATGATATGAGGATTCCACATCTATCTTTGGGATATGTATAGATGCAACCTGTGAAACTTCCAGAAAACATTTCAGAAATTGTCTAGATATTATATCCAGTAAGGAAGAGAAATCTGGATACAGCTTACTTTACTGCGATCCATTTCAACATGTATAGAACTTTAAGGGTCACCATTTTAAAAATAGATTAAGGACTCTATTATTCCCAAAGTTTTCTAGAACATAAACTGTGTGTGGTTTGGAAAATAGTAAGTTCAAATTGACATAAGTGAAATTCTTAGAATTCTATCACTTTCTAAAGAGGATGAGTTAAAAATTTTTATAGATGTCTAAAGTCTTGGTTTGGGCATGATCATGTAAACATACAACATGTCCAGTTATATTTTGGAAATTTCAGCTAATTGGTTGTATTTGTTCTTGTTCAGTGGTTGCCAGACTTGTCTGCATGTTGGTATCATACCCTGCACCCCATCCCAGATTCTAATTTAATTGGTCTAGCTAGCGTATGGCCTGGGCTTTGGAATTTTTAAAGGTCTCCAGGTGATTATAAAATGCAGACACATTTGAGAACCACTGCCGTAGTTCAAAGGCATTTGCTAGCTCATGGCATTGTCCCACTTTGGGCAGGCATTCAAGTATTCAGTGAGAGAAAAATAGAAATGCAGGTGTTACTTGAATATGGGAGACCTTCTCAATTACATCTGATTACTACTAAGACCTTGTTTCTGTGGTTTTTATATGTACTGTATTTTGGAGGCAATGATATTTATTTTTCCATATCTGTTTTTTAGTATTTAAAAAGGTATATAGATATGCCAAGTTCTGCTTTAAAATATTAAATGGCATCAGTTATTCTGAACTTTCCAGCTTATTTCAGTTATACTGACTAAATACTTCAGATTCATTTCCAAGTGCCCCTCTGCCTCTCAAATACTGGCAAACCTTCTGGATTTTTCATAGTCCCACAACAGCCTCTTTCGTTTTTGTTCTTGTTAGTAACTTAGTTTGAGCTATGATGATTTTATTCTTGGCCTATTCTAATAGCTCTCAAACCAATGTCTGATTCTAATCTCTCTATAGTTTTTTTCTGCTCATTTCCGTGTGTTCAGACCAGTATTGTGGTTCTCTTACACAGGTTTGGAATAGAGATATTTGAGTATCTGTATTTTCTTACTCTGTTGCAGGCTTCTGGAGAGCAAGGACTATATCATAAACATCTCTTTGCCCTTCACAGCCTCTCACTCAAGGCCTCCCACATACATAATTAGCGCATCATGAATACTTGTTAACTTGAATGAGTGACAACCTAAAAGAAATGGTTGTAAATAAATAGGCCATTTTACAACATCTTCCTACATTAGACCATATTCTCTTGAATATTTTACCTGCATATATTTTTCTTGGAGTCTTTCCAGCTATTTCTTTAGAAAGTGAAAATAATGCTGATTTCTCCCCATGTAATTTTGCAAGATAGAAGCAAAAAAAAAAAAAAAAAAAGGCGGGGTAAACATGCTTCTCAGACTGCACTGAAATAAAATCTCTTCTAGCTATCTGGAAATTTTATTGCGGGCTATAAATGCCAGCTTTATAGATCTGAAAGAGACTCTGCAAAATCAGCAAAACCATACTATGAAAATATTTGTTTGAATGTAGCACTGGTGATTTTAAAACAAAACTGCTCAACAGATTGTGTTTTTCTTTTTTTTCTTCTTTATTTTTAATGACTCATGAAACTATTGCAACCTCTGTCCCTCTCTGCTCTGCCCTTATTTGCCTTCCATATGAGCTACCTAAAGTTAAGTGAGTTGGCAACAAAGTTTTCCTTCTTCTAAGATGTGGTCCTAGAAGAATTTATTATTTGAAACGGGCTTTTAAATTTTTACTTAGAAAGCGTTAGGAAGACTTACACTGCTAAAAGCACCTCTATGCAAATGAAAGCACTTTTAGAAATTATTTGAAAAAAAATTGAAACTACCCAGGGTATTGTCAAAATGGTGTCCCAACAAAGGGGACATGGTACAGTGTCTCCTTGGGGCAGAGTGGCTCTGTATTTACACTTAGCCCAGCAGCTCAACTGCTCAGGAACAAAAATAATTGGATAGCATGTGGATTTTAAATGGCCATGAATTCTTACAGTTTCTCCTATAAAGAGGCAGGATCTTTCTTCTCACCCCTTGAATTCAGGCCATGCCTTATGACTTGATCTGATCAAATAAATGTGCTGAAGTGATGTTGTATACCTTCTCAGCAATGCCCCAAGAGGCCTTAAGCTTCTGTTCTTACCCTCTTGGGTTCTGTTATTTTATGAATAAAGCCGGATCTCACCCACTTAAGAATGAGAAAAAAAATGGAGATAGAAACTTTAGACATGTGACTAAGGCTGGCTATGACCAGCCAGCCGCCAGCTAACATGCCAATTGGCTGGAAACCATCAGTGAACTCAGCTGATACCACATAGAGCAGAAAGAATGCCTAGCTAAGCCCAGACCATCTCATCAATCCTCAGAATCCTGAACAAATGGATGATTGTTTTAAGCCAGCAAGTTTTGGGATCATTTGTAATCTGACTACTGATAGAGGTGGCTTGGGAGTTTTTGCATTAAGGCATAGAAATTTCAAGAATAGTAAACCACATAGTGAATACAATGTACTATAAATAAATTGGATTGGTTTGAGCTTCAACTTCTTCCTTGCTGTTATAAAGAATCCACCACTCTGACTTGTTTTCTAAGCCGTGACAAAGCCAAAGAAACTACCTTGTAGAATGTAACGAAGCAAAGCTGGAACATCAACAGCTATGTATTGAATGCCTATTATGTACCAGGCAATGTTCTAATCACTGGAGAACACAGTTGAACCCAATACAGAGAGAGAGATTTTAAAGGGGCTCAAATGAGGTGATAGACAAAAAGAAGTTTAATAACAAACAGTGTTTTAAAGGAAGTTAAAGCAAATAAAACAGACTAAGGGAGTATCATTCCAGATGCATGGAACAGCAGGTGCATGCATAATGTGGGAGAATACTGGCATCTTCATGGGACAACAAGGAAGCCGTAGGGTTGGTGCAGAATGTATGATGAACGATGGTGAAGCTGGAAAGCACAGTTTGTAATAAGATTTAGGATTTTATTCTAAGTGTGATGGGAAGCCTCATTAGAGTAGGGGAGTAGAATGATTTGATTTCTGCTGTCATAAGGTTGCTTTTTTCTTTACAGGCTAGAAACAGTTATTTCTTTACTTTTTTAGTTTTTATTTTTTTTTAATTTCAGCATATTACTGGGGTACAAATATTTAGGTTATGCCCCACCTGAGTCAGAGCTTCAAGCGTGTCCATCCCCAAGACTGTGTGCACTGCGCCCATTCATTAAGTGTGTATATACCCAACTCCACTCCCCCCTCCCATCTGCCAATAGGATTACTTTTAAACAGCATTACTCTACGGTGTAGAGAGTGAAGTGAACCTATAGGAGAAGCAGGGAGACCAGTGAGAGAGCTCTTACAGAATGTCTGATAAATAGCATAATGGAAACAATTTGAGCAAATTTAATTTTTCTTTGAAGTCTTAAAAAATTTGATATCTGAAAAGTATTGTGCAAGTGGAAAGAACATTGACTCTAAAGTTATACAGAACTCCTTTTATATCCCTGGGATTTCTGTGGAGCTAGGCAAGCTCCTTGGTGTGCCTTAGCTTCATTTTCTTTATTTTTTAAAATGGTATTTAATTCATCAACTTGTTGTAAAGATTGAATATATAATGTATATTTTCTGCTAAGCTGAGATCTTTGGAATGTCATAGGCTCATAAGTATTAGCTACACTTATTAATCAGTTTTGGTATTTTGTGATTATTTTCTTAGTTTTAAAATAAAGGATCCACCAACCTGAGCAAGAGCAAGACCCTATCTCTACAAAAAATAGAAAAATTAACCAGGCATGGTGGCATATGCCTATAGTTACTCAGGAGGCTGAGGTAGTAGGATCACTCGAGCCCAGGAGTCTGAGGCTGCAGTGAGATATGAATTTGCCACTACACTCTAGCCAGGGCTACAGAGCAAGACTCTGTCTTAACTAACTAACCAAATAAATAAATAAATAAAACAAAACAAAGGATTCAAAAAAAGGACCAACCATCAAAAGCCCATAATAGCAGATGGCAGGGATGAAGCAAATGAATTAAATGTGGAGAGAATGTAGAACCTAATTCAATACAGATACTACTTGAAGTTTGCTGAAAATATTTTTACATAGAGGGCAGCTGAAAAACAAAAAGAAAGTGACCCATTTTATCTTCATGTTGGCATTCCAGGTATTATAGCATATCCATTCCTTTCTAGTTTACTCACTGGCATACTAACATATCCCCCTTTCATATTTTTAAAGTTTTATCATTTTGTAAAGTATGTGTGTCGCAGGTCAATTATGCATCCATTTGTGGGTTTTTTTAAATTAATTTGTTTTCAAGCTAAATTTTCTTATTATTACTGTTCTTTTTTTACCCACATATTAATCTTCCCTTAAAACCAATGCTATAAATGATGGAGGTGAGACAAACTAAAATACCATGGACTATATTATCAGTTTATTTTTGTCTCTTGGTACCACACATCCTGTTTAAGGTAAAGTTTTTATTATGCAAGATGTTAAAAAGATCTTATTATGCAAGATGTTAAAATTGAGAGAATTTAAAAAAATAAATATGTAATACATAGAGGCACTGTTAAGATTTGCCTATAAATTATTTTACTATTTTGAAGTATTCTAAATTTGAATATAATTACTCAATATAAACTGTCCTGTTTAGCTGTTCCCCTGTTAGATTTTCTTAATGCAATTCCAAAATTCCAATTTCATATATATGATTTCATTTCAGAGATAGTTATTAATCCCATTAGATAGAAAATCAACACATTTGGAAACTAGCTTTATTATTAAAAATATTAGTAATTTCATAAAATTAGGTTAGGGTATATATTTTCTTCAGGTTGTAAATTTCTCCTTTTATTTTCTTTAGGGTATAATTCTCTGTACTAGCATGATATGATATATGCTATTAATGGGCAAATTAATTTCCTTTATTTCTATTTTTTCTATGCTTGCTCTGTTTAAGAACATTTTGATAATAAAAATGGAATGCTTAGAGGCAAGGCAATTATATAAGATTCAGTAAAAAGGAAGGATTTTTTTCAAAATATAATTGTTTGTCAAAATTGTTTTCCAATATTAGAGGCTACAGAATATTGCTCGCTGTGTTTATAATAGATTATGATCTGATATTTGAGGAGAACTCATGCTTTAATAAATGTTAGTAGCGTAAAAATATAGAACATTTGAGGACTTTTTTGTTTCCATGAATTGCAGTCATGCACCATGTAACAATGTTTCACTCAACAATGAGCATCCTATATGATGGTGATCCCATAATATTATGATACCATGTTTTTACTGTACCTTTTCTATGTTTAAATACACAAATATTTACATTGTTCAGTATGATAGCATGCTGTACAGACTCATAGGCCTAAGAGCAATAGGCTATACCATCTAGCCTAGGTGTGTAGGAGGGCATACATCTAGATTTGTGTAAGGATACACTTAAGATGTTTGCACAACAATGAAATCATTTAACAAATTACTCAGAACCTATCCCATCATTAATCAATGGATGACTGTATTTGTTTTAACAAAACAAAAGTAGCATCTAATAGCACTTTACAGTTTCTAACACATATTCACATGTGTATCTCAAGTAGACTTAGCTTCAATGTTGTGATGTTGGCTATATTTATTATAGCTTTCATTTTATAATCTTGAATATAAAGGCCCCAAAAGTTAACTTTATCTGCAAAATGATAAGCACAAAGGTAAAATTATTATTAGATTCTAACTCTAACTATGGCAAATGATGTCAGTCCCCCAGCAAAATTCTATTTATAGCTGATATATTGCTTGTTAATCCCTACCTGAATCTAATGTTCTAAGAATTTGAAGACATGGAGAAGTTACAATAAAGGAAAAAGAGACTGAAGAACAGTTTCATTCTTTAACATTAAATGAGTAACAGTATAAAAGATCTGATTAATAAAATGTATATTGATGCCTATCACTTGAAATGCCAGACTGAATAGTAACAGTTTTGAAATGAGGCTGTTGGCCAAGTGGTCACCAGTTGGTAGAAAGAAACCATCCAACTTTTCCACAAAGGTTGGTTATGTGAAATTCTTAACCGAGTTATAATTTTTAGAAGTTGCTCCTGAGTAAATTTGTCCATTATTATTTTAAAATTATAAATAGTAGTTGGTTCTCATTTTTTTTGTAAGTAGATCCAGGCAGAGATCTGTGTGGATTTTCCAAAAGCTTTCTTATATTAGAAAGCCTGAATGGCAATTTTGATTAGTACTAGAAAAAGACATGAGTTTTCCAAAGTAATATATCTAGGGCTTTTTTACAAATCCAAACTTAATAAAGGAACTGTGTGTATGTGCTATAGACTGAATTGTGTCCCCTAAAATTTTTCTACTGAAGCCCTATGCCCCAGTGTTACTATATTTGGAGTTAGGGCCTTTGGGAAGAAGTAATTAAGGTTAAATTAAGTCATAAAGGTGGGGCCCTAATCTGAAGGAATTGGTGGCCTTATAAGAGGAGGAGGAAACTCCAGAGAACTCTTTCTCTGCCTTGTGAGGACACAGTGAGAAAGCAGCCCTTGGCAAGCCAGAAAGAGAGCCCTCACTGAAGATGGAATCAACTGGAACCTTGGTCTTGGACTTCCCACCTTCCAGGTTTGGGAGAAATAAATCTCTGTTGTTTATGCCACCCCGTCTACAACGGTGTTTTGTTATGGCAGCCCAAGCTGACTAAGGCAGTAGGTAGCTAGTATCCAATTTGGGGCCCTGTCATGGAACAGATATATTCATCTTTTAAAATTATGACGATTTTTTGATTATCAGAACATTCTAAATCCCTCTACACCATAGTTTGTTTGTTTTTTAATTTCATTATATTACGGGGTACAAATTATTAGGTTACATATATTGCCTTTGCCCCACCCGAGTCAGAGCTATAAGCATGCTCATCCCCAAACAGTGTATACTGCACCCATTAGGTGTGAATATACCCATCCCCTCCTCCTCCTCCCACCTGCCCAAGACCTGATGAATGTTACTACCATATGTGCACATAAGTGTTGATCAACTAGTACCAATTTGATGGTGAGTACATGTAGTGCTTGTTTATCCATTCTTGTGATATTTCACTAAGTAGAATGGGCTCCAGCGCCATCCAGGATAATACAAGAGGTGCTAGTTCACCATTGTTTTTTATGGCTGAGTAGTACTCCGTGGTGTACATATTTTACTAATCCACATTTTATTAATCCATTCATGTATTGATGGGCACTTGGGTTGTTTCCACATCTTTGCAATTGTCAATTGTGTTGCTATAAACATTCTAGTGCAGATGTCATTTTTATAGAATGGCTTTTTTTCCTTTGGGCAGTTTATTTCCAGTGAATTAGAAAAATACACAATACCAAGAATTGCAGAGAAATTCAGTGGCACTGTATAACGAACGCATTTGACCCACCACAATTATATTGTGCATTTGAAAAACAGTAGTGAACACATATACAAGACTCATAATTTATTCAGTTTTCACAGATAATGCATGAGATCTCCAGAGATTTTTATACCCCTGCAACACATTTGTGAATTTGCATCCAAACTTGAGGCCCATCTACAACTTATCAACAAGGATGAATATGTACCTATTGAAGTGGTACCAGTCTACTGGCTAGTCAAACTGCACACTTTTATTTCTCTTAGTGAGATTCACTTAAGTCAGGCAAAGAGGGTTCTGACCTATACCTTGTAATCACTTCTTACTAGCTTTGTGGCCATAGATCTTAGGAGCTTAGATGAAAGGTATTTTAAGAGAGATCTAGTTCAACTCCTTATGCAGACTAAAGCCCAGAACTTAGAGTGGCTATTTGGAGTCAGAACCTGTACTTCAACCCACATTTCCTCTGAGCTACATTATTTTAATGCTAATTTTATGCATTTTAACAGAAATCTCATACATATTTTAAACACTTTTTTCAATCACATCCTTTTTTGTTAGATTTTTGAAGCCTTTAGAAATCCTTTGTAATTTGTCGATCCATCTCTTCAGAGGCCACTGTTTGGCCTCTAAATCACTTGTTAGTATTTATAGAAGACAAACTGAGATATGAATAAGTTATTCAAAATTCTACCCCAGATTCTGCTTCTGGCCTCTTCTCTGTCAGCACACCACACCTGAGAGTATTCTACTGTGCTCATTCTCGTAAAAGTTAAAGGTTTTTACCAGGGCTTAGATAAATAAAGGTATACTCTACCCAGGTGGAAAATATGTTCTATTTCATTTAATAAATGAACCAACATAAATACATACTGACACACCTCAAAGTGCCTGCAGATCTAGATAATCACTTCATTGAATTGTGGAGTCTTAATTTTGTTATTGTTTTCAAAAATCACAAATAAGTATGCTGTACTTTCTTGGCCCTATAGTTCACCTAATTTTGTGTAGCATGACAAACAGTCTCAGCTGTGAGAGAGACTGTGACAGCAAAAACAGAGACTTTTATAATGGAAACATTGCTAGGATCCCACATTTTATATGTTGCATAATATTTTGACCTTACAATAGATTCATACAAACATACACACATACATCACTCTACTAATCTTATGTTCTTGAAGGTTGTTTAAGTAAACTCTTGGAAGAATTAATAAAATAAATTATGCCTACAAAAGTTGTAGATGATATATGCTAGGAGGATAGACCATACTACAAATAGATCAAGTCAGTAAAAATCCTTAGGAAAATGATGAAATTATGTGTAAGCAACTGAAAAACTCTGTAACAAGTGTGCATAATGAGAACAATAATCTGATATAACCAACATGTGATAGATGGATTGATTTTAATTCTTCTAATACTATAACAGTAAATTGAATTGTATACCATGTAATTGTTCTTAGTATCTGAAGAGGGTATTATGTAGTATTTGCTGATGGATATTAAAAGTTATTCAAATATAATATGTAATTGTTTCTATCATGCTGAAATTATCTAGGGCTGATTTAATAATATTACACATTCTATGTTCTGCTTATGTGCTTTTCAAATGTGCTTAAATATGTTGGTTTATTTTGATTCTTTGTCAACCCAGTGAAAGAAAACTCAATACTACCATTTCTTTTTGTTATAAAAATGTAATCCAAATTAAGTACCTACCCACACCACACCCCACGTATGTCACCTTCTTCTTATGTGATTGACAAACGTGGGAGTGGGGCTGGGATCTTTATCTCATATCATTTTCCATTTGCTTTCCATGTAGTCGACTCCCAACCCAAATGGGAGCCACCACTCATTCCACTGGGCAGCTCCTCTAAGTCCAAGACTCCTGCCTTCCTCTTCTTGATTTGACCTCTGGCAAAAGAGGAATTGTGTATGTTGGAAAGTTCACACTGAAATGAATTGAATGGATAATCGACCTCACTGAAGTGACAGAACTTATTAGTGATGGAGCCAGTGGGAACTAGAGATCAGGTCACCTGCCTGCCTGACAGTTTAATGACTTCAACCACACCACACTTCCCTCCTCTCCCCAAATTCTTCCTGACCTTCCATCCCTCACCCACCTCTCTGTCAGAATGTAGCTATATGTCCAATCTATAGCCCCTTTTTTAGATCCTTGGAAATGCCCTAAAAATAAGCCAGCAGATTATATTAGGTTGGATAATAACTGAAAGGAAAACATGAGTGATTCCTTAGTCTCTCGTTGAATGATAAACATTGCCAAGATTTAGCAATGCTATTGAATAATTCTGTAGTATTGCATCCCACACATTCTATCAAAATGCTTCTAACAAATAATATGTTGTACCTCAGACACATGAAATAAATGATTTCTACATAAATGAGTGAACAAAAAAGAGAGATGATTTGGTGCTGTTTCTATAAAATACAACAGAAAATCATTTTATAATACATACATACATAATAAGTGAGATGTGCACCATCAGGAAGATGGTCACGCTGGAAGCTCAGACTTGTGGAGGGAGGGGGGAGGGGCACTTTTTGAAACCTTAAAATTTGTACCCCCATAATATGCCGAAATAAAAAAAATAATAATAATACACATAAAAAAAAAGATTCAAACTTATTGCCCTTGAAGCTCTACATTGAATATTTGATTTCTAGTATGTTAAAGTATTCTTCTTTTAGGACTTTTTAAAGCACCTGTTATGAAATTCTACAGAACTCTTAACTGTATATTGCATGTGGCCTCGTGTCTTTTGATATACTATATGTTGGTGGTTTGATTCCAGAAGTGAAAGTCAACAATGGATGTCTTCGCATATTTTCTAATGCTTCATGTGAAGAAAGAGAAAATAAACTGGTTGTACATAATGTGTTTCTTATAAAATATTCAAATAATACAGATGGGAGTGGGGTCCTTCTAAATCCCATCACATAGAAATAACCAGTCAGTATGTGGTAAATATCTTCTACACATATCTTTTGAAAAATAATCAGAAAAAATAGAGAGATAGATAGGTGAGTATATATATGAGTTCATATTTGTATTGATATAATATTGAAAAAATTTATATTATAGCATGAGTGCTATATTTGAGGAAAATAATGAATTTCATTTTTTTTGAACTTTACTGCCATGCATGCAACATGCAGGCCACAAGTTTTAGACTTTTGCCTCAAAATGTTACCTTGAAGATTAAATTTTTCAGTTTACTACTTTGTAAACTATATTTTATTCTTTCAGATTTATCTAGCAATTATCTCTATGAACCATTAGATAATTAGACTTTTATTTTTATATTTTCATGGTTGATAGCAATTGCATTCTGATTTATAACCATAATAAATAAATTATACTATTATTCAACTTCCATGGAGTCAGTGGTCACTGTCAGAATGTTTGCAGCAGCTTCTCCATTGCCATATAGAGCAATATACAGTTAATAGATCTATTTTTGTAATAAGTACTTTCATTTACTCCTTGGTTGATTTGATTGTATAATTAGGTGTTGCACTTTTAAGTTCTTGTTGGTGGTATGTTCCCTGCATATTTGTATGCATTAGAAATATGGTTGTTATAACTTGCCAAGCTTTCTAAAAAAATTAAATAATAAAAAGAAATATGTTTGCATTTATACTTAAAGTAGAACTTGGTTGGGAAAAAGTTCTTGAGTCACAATTTCATTCTCTGAGATTGTGTAGACATTGTTTACACTGGATATCATGGAGAGATATCAGACTATTAAATGATAACTTTGTCTTTCTAGATGCCTATAAGACTTCTTTTTTAATATATGGAAAGCCTCATTAGAAAATTTTATAGTACTCAAAATACAATTGCAAATTTTCTTGGGACATGGTATGCAGATTGAATTCTTTATCTTAGAAAATGGTTTTGCTCTAATATATTTAAACTTTTTTCTTTGCCAACTACATATGTATTGGATCTCCATTTTTTCTATAATTCATATGATGATCTATTGTCTTGTCAACTTGGGATGCCATAACAAAATATCATAGACTAGGTGGTTTAAACAACAGAAATTTATTTTCTCACAGTTCTGGAGGCTAAAAGTCCCAGATCAATGTGCTAGCTGATTGGGTTCTTGGTGAGGGCTCTCTTCCTGGCTTGCAGACAGCTGCCTTCTTGCTGTGTCCTCACACAAGGTAGAAAGAGAGGGAGAGAGAAGGAAAAAGAAGGAAAGAGAGAGAGAGAGAGAGAGAGAGAGAGAGAGAGAGAGAGAGAGAGAGAGAGAGAGAGAGAGAGAGAGAGAGAGAGAGAGAATGAATCTCATTTCTCTTCTTATAATGGGACTAATCCTATCAGAGCAAGGTCCTATCCTTATGACATCATTTAAGCTTAATTACTTCCATAAAGACCCTATCTCCAAATATAGGCACATTAGGGGTTGAGGCTTCAACTTATGAATTTTGGGGAGGGTACATAAATATTCAGTCCATAACACTTGTCCTAGACATTTATCTCATTGTTCTTTTCCATTTCATGTTGTTTGTATCTTAGGACCATTTCCTGTGTTCTGACTGGTAATATATACGTTTATTCAGCTACAAATAGGTTCATCTCTGTAATTTTTACCTGAGTATTATTAGTTCACTTTTTCTCTCCTCATGGTATTTTACCCTATCCTTTTGATTTCTTATATCAACATGACTTTTTTTTAAAGAGAAGTATCTTTTAGCTTTTTCTGAGGAGTATAATATTCACAAGCAATATTTAAAACTAACTACCTTTAGATGAACTGCATGGTCCTTGTGAAATCATTCTGATAAGAATGTAATGTATTTGTTAACACCTGGCAAGAACCATTCAAATTATAATATTCCTTTATTTATTATGGAACAATCTTCAAGAGGTATCCAATTGATTCAATGCTAAATAACCTTACCTAAGAACTTTCATTATGTTTTATGTGTCCACGTATACCAAATGTCTAGCACAGTGATGGCCATGCAATATGTTCTTGACCAGTGTCTTTTATTTATTTCTCAATGAAATGAATGTGGAGTTCAAATGCCAATGCTGCATAAGTTGATGTGAAGTATTCACAAAAAGTGTCCATGATAAAATCAACTTAACACCTATGTTAGAAAAGAAAGCACCATTTGGGTTAGGAATTACATAGACCAATTGTTGCAGAATAGCTAAGCTACAGTTTTGTTGACTTTTTCATCTATATTTTTGGTATATGTCTTCTGTTTGTCTACAGCTGCACATTTCCAAGCATTTTTGAGAAACACGGATTTATAAGATTTATAGCCACCTGCTGTGCCATCTACTTTCAGTAACAGTTGGTTTCCTAAATGAATTGGCAACTGGGCATATCACAGTAGTGTTTTGTTTTATTTTCTATAGTGTTAGAAATAGTTTGCTTTTGAACAGAAAATGAAAATCTTTGTGCCCGAAGTGGCTTTTGACAACTCTTTAAGTACTATTACTCCTAAAAAAAAAAGCACAAGATGTGGTTTGAATAATTTAGCAGTGCTAAAATGTCACATTTTTGAGACTTCTATTTTATGGTTTTCCTGAATATCTGAGAGAAACACCTCTCTGGAATTTAACAACTGTGTCTCTGCATTCCTAAGTAAACAATAAATTGTCTTCCTCTTTGAATAAAAGTTGCCATGACAACTTGGCAAGTGTAAGCTATAGAAGTCAGAAACCAAGCTCTAGTATTTTCAAAGATGTGATACTGCTTTTGGCAGCTCTGATTTAAGTAAAAATGAAGGTGTATTTTCACATAACTATATCAATGATGTACTTTGTAATTAGATAAAATCCTAAATATTTTTGCAGATAATTCATTGTTAAAGTACAATGATATTCTTGTTTTTTATGATCACTTCAAGACTCTTAACTTATAGAAAATCAAGGATTGTGGAAAATGCTGAAGTCATTTTACAAATATTGACTTTGACAATTATACTGAACTCTATTTTGAAAGTTTGAAATTTTAAAGAGAATATCTATTTAGTAATTGTATGGAAATTTGGCAGCATCATAGAATCTTTTACATAATTCATCTAAAGATTATATCTTTAACTTCAATGTTGCTGAACTCTATAATAATAGTAGTAATGGGGATAAAAAATTTAAAACTTTTATTTAAATTCATTGAATATTTTCTTCAGAGCCACTCTTTATGACTCATCATCATTTGCTATTGAGACTTGATGATTTCTAGCAGGTTACACACAAACTGCTATTTATTTCTGCTGTGTGATTACCTAGAATACTAGAATGAAAGATGTTTGTTATCTAGACCTGCAAATCTTCCAAGGTTGCCTCATTCAATGTTGCTTAAATTTGCTTGCAAGTAAGAGAAACTTGTTTTTCAATTAGAAGTCTTTTGGTTGACCATAACCTAACTCAAGGTGATTTAACAATAAAAGAGATTTAATGGTTTGTCCAAGTGAACAAGTCTAGTAGTAAGTCACACTTAGATATAGTTGATCAGGGATCTGGCTCTTTCTCTGCAGTGTTTACAGTTCTGCCTTTATCTATGTGATTGCCTTATCTTCAGGCAGGGTTTCCTCATGGTAGCAAAATGGACATGGTTCCAAGTTTCACATCTACACCTCACAGCAATCAGAATAAGGGGAATTAATCTCCTCTCTACCTCAACTGAACTCTCCTCTCTACCTCAACTGAATGTCTCAGTAATTTCTCCTTCATAGGTTATATTCTCATGCATGTCCACCAAACACTGTGGCCAGTAAAATGACATGTGCAAAATGCCTTGAGCCCAATGTCAAGGCAGATACCCACCTCTGAAGCTTCCAGTGGCGAAGTGAGACAGCAGGGGGGAGTTAAATACATATATGCTGGAGACACAAACACATGCTTTATATCCTCATAGAACTCAATCAGTGTCAGGAGGTTCTGGAAGGGAGGGCTAGAAACCCATCAGGATATCAAAGATCTTTTGGGCTGCATTTTATTCCTGCTTCTTTCTTTGTATCCACCTTTTTCTTCATTTTCTGCAGAACTTCCTTTTCTTTCATCAAAGATGAATATGTATGTGATACTGAAAGTTTAATTGGAGGCATATCTAGGATGTTTATTTTATAAAATGCAGCAATTTACTGTTAACATTTAATCACTGTTTTCAACATTTACATTTTTGGTCATATTGTTTCTTTTGGTCATGAGGCAAAATCTATTTAGAATACAACTTAGAATATTCTTTTCCTTTCCATAATCAATTTTATATATAATTAGTCTCATGACTTGTGAAAAAGTATATGGGATCCTTGTTTAGACTAGATTTCAAAAATCATTTTATTTAATTTAATTAGTACTTAGATAATAAATGAATTAAACAGAATTCACATCCCAAACTTTATTATTCAAACACAGATCTTCTATTTACTCAACATTTTTCTTACATTTACCTGAATGTTTCAAAATATATTCTATCCAGTAACTCTTCAAATTGATAAGCACATTTGCATTTCATGGTTTAAAAAATTACAATCAGAATTAGCCAAGGATCATATGACTTTTTCTGGGTGTTCCTCATCAAAATTGTCTTTTAAAGCATTTAAATCTATTCATTGAGTGGAAACATGACAAATAAAGCCTTTATGGTAGGTACCATGGTAACACCAGTAATGAGAATTCAAATGAAAGTAGAATTTAAAGGACTAAATTAAAGGGAAAAATTTTATTATCTCCATTTCTAGAACAATTAACTAAAAGCAGGCTCTGATAGAACCTTATTTTTAAAGAAGAGAGGTTGAATTTATTGTCACTCAATCTTAATTATAGCTCAGATTTTCAGTAAATAGTTTTAAAAACGACATTTTCGTACAAGTGGCAATTAGATCTCTAACATTTACTGTGGTACACAGAATATATATTTGCTTCTAAATTTTGTATATTTAACAATTTCTTCTGATGAAAATTACTAATTTATATTTCATCTTAATTCACTTCACTTAAAGGTTATTTAAGTCATGTGATTATTTTGAAGACTACTAACACTTCTAAGTTCAACAGGATTTTTTTAAAAAAGAATTTTAAGAACAAAATGTCTGTTCTTGATCTATATTATTCTCTATTATTACAGGAAGACACAGACCACAACTACTATATATCTCGGATATATGGTCCATCTGATTCTGCCAGCAGGGATCTGTGGGTAAACATAGACCAAATGGAAAAAGATAAAGTGAAGATTCATGGAATATTGTCCAATACTCATCGGCAAGCTGCAGTAAGTGTTTTGACATTCAAGGTTTCTTTTTCCCACTGTGAAAAAATTGTTGCTTTAATTGGCATACAGCCACTTCTTTTATAAGTGTAATTATTAAATATTAGAACAGTCTTGTTTGTTGTGATCACTTTTCAATATAGTCAGGTCTGTAATTACAATTTAGATTAATCATTACATATAACATATTAAAGAAAACAAAAGAAAATTATTTTGGTAAACCACCATTAATTGAACCAATTTCCTTAGTATATCTGATGAATATATATTTGATTCAAAGTTGAGATTTTCTTGAGTTATTTTCAATGTTCTTATAATCCATGAGTTCACAGAACATTTTAAAAGATTAGACGTATTTGGGATCTTCCATTTTACATAGGTTTATTGCTCTTCGTCTTGAAAAAGATTTAACCAAAAACATTTATGATTCAGATAACATATGTAGACCCAATTATGGGCTTAAATGAAGAAGTTTAATATAAAGGAAGAGAATAGAGGACATCAAACTGATATTTGAAGTTTGGACACGTTATTTACTATCTGTGCTTCTTTAAATAAACAATTTAACTATTCTGAGTGATATTTCTGCATCTGTAAAATGGAGGTGAAAAGACTATTAATACCAGCTTCACTTACCTTACTTGTCATCCATACCGTGCACTATGTGCAAGACCGAATGCTTAAATAGATTAGCATTTTCAGCCTTCACAGCAATCCTGCGATTTAAGTATTATTAACTAACATCCAGGTATTGCAAATGAGAGTACCAAGTCTTGGAAAAGTCAGTAAGCTATTCAAGGGTCTCCACTCTTAAGTGGTGAAACTGGGATGTTAACCTAGGTAGGGTTAAAATTGCACATGTAAAATTTATCACACTTGATTCTCAAAAAGTCCATTGATAATCATTTTCTGATAAATGCCAGATTTAACGTTTTAAAAGTTACTTGGTTTTGCTGGAGTGGGTAAGAGTGGTGATCCTGTTGCCGATGAAGCCACATCATGTTCAGTTTAATATGACTTAAAGAGTTTAGTATGACTTGAAGGAAAAATAAAACAACTTTAACCTTTCAAGTGCTTTTGTCATTATTGACCTAAAGATAGAACTAAAAGAGTCAATGGCTGAAAGTATTTAGAGAGGCATTGATTTAACAAATGTTAAATATCTACATTTTTGGCAGTGGCCTTCATTGTTTATATGTAGATGTTCCTGTGTCAGGAGATCAACTTCCAAAAGTTAAGTGGAAATCAGTTATAGTTCACCATAACGATTCGTTGAATTTTCAGTATCTAGCACATGTTTGTTGAGTCTAAAAAGCAAATGAAGTAACTACCTCCCCTTGGTGAATTCCATTATGTTTTTTCCCCATATTCAGGCAACCCCAGGCAAAATGACAGATTCAGAAATAATTCATATGGGATTTCAAGCATATTTTCAAAAGAGAAAATGAGAAAGATTAGGTTAGGATAATGTCTGTCTAGAATTTATTGCATTTGACAATCTTCCCTCTATATCACAGTGACTAGTGTAAAATATATTTTGTAGAAGTTTGAATGTTGTGTATCTACACGGAGATTCCATGAAGTGGCCCAGTCCTGTTGTCACCCCTATGGGTGACATCTTTAGGCAGAGAAAGAAGTTCTTACATTAAAATCTTAGTTGATAGGGTAGAGGAGAGTACAAGAGAATATCTTACCTGAGAACATGATGTTGTTTTTTAAATTTCCCCTCTACCACTGTCATTTGTAAATGTGGTCCAAACAGCATTTTGGAAATTTAGTTAATATTCTAGAAGGTTAAAGAAAAGTAAGAATTTTCCCTTTTCTCCCATCCACAGTAGTATCTTATAATATCAGAGCAGAATTAAACTTAGAAATAATTTAATGTTCATGTTTGACATGCCAAAACACATTGATGCCTCTTTTCTTTCCATAATCTGAACCATAATCATTAATATTTATATTACATGTATGTATACTAGAATTTGATTACATGTTCTTTCAAATTTCTCCGTTGTCCTTTTCGTTTAAATAGCATATCTTAAATCATTATTGCAAAAAAAGCAGATGCTAAAACCTAGTTTTGCAGTTGACAAATTAAAGCAAAGAATGTCTTCCAAGATAAAGGAAAGTGAAAAATTTGTATGAGTCCCTACCAGATGGTAAGCAATGAGGCAGGCACTTTATATTAAAATTCTCATAGTGATCTGAGTACTCTGTCCTTTATTCAAAGTCACATAGTTATAAGGTTTCAGATCTAGAAGTTTCTGACTATAAACCTAGAAACCAGCCTGGATTTGTTTCTTTTCCTCTTTGAAGACCTTTCAAATTATGCATTTTTTGTGATTTTTTTCTATACTTCTATATTCATATTAGTTAATTTATTGCTGGGCACAAAGTTTAATTCAACAGCTAGACATATTAGAATGATTTCATCTTCTGAAACCACAGTTGATAGTGTTCTGATTCACAACTCCTAGAGAAGTATTTCTGACTTGGTGGAAGGAGTCCAGGGTTAGGAGTCTGGAGACCTTGGCTCTAACACTTATTTTCTTGGTTTTGGCCTTTCTGCATCTCAATTTCATAACCTGGAAGAAAGCAGGGGAAAATGCCTGTCTGGACTACCCACCTCCCGTTCAATTTTGATAATAAAAATGAAACAGTTATGAAAGGATACTGAAAATCTTTTTAAAAAAACACTAAAATTGATGGTCATTATTATTTGAGAGTTCTAATTCTTTACAACAAAAAATAATAACCCCTGCCAAAGAAAATCCAGAGCCAGACAATAGTTAAAGTGGTACAAACAGATTTTATTTAGCATTATTGTAATAGGGGGAAAGAGACCTCTGTATAGAGCTGGGCTCAGTTCTGAAGAAAGCCTGGGCAAGTAGGGATTATAGCCAAGAGCAGAGAGGGGGTCAATGGGTGGAAAATTACTAAGAGGAAATGTCAGAAATGAATAAACTAACTCATTAGGATTCTTGCTGAAGGAAAGCCAGGTGATTAGATTCCAAGGGGGAGATCAGGAATGATCAGTATTGAGGGTGATTAGACATGTAGGGTGGGGATTCTTGCTAAACTGACTTAGCAGGATTTTTTGCTAAAATTGGGTTATGCCAAGATAGAGACAGAAGTCCAAAAGTTGAGGTCTCATGTAAAAGGTGGCTCAGAGGAATCTGACTCAAGTTTGGTCAAAGGAGACGTCTTGTAATTTCCCAATAAGTTAATTGCTGTGTACTTTCTAAGAGTCTCTCTCTGATAGATAGGAACATGGATACATAAATTTGGGTGGATGGAGATACAGGTATAGGATGGATAGACAGGTGGATGGACAGCTAGCTAGTTAGAGAGATATAGATGGATGGATAGATAGAGATGAAAGATCTATATATTTCTATCTACATTGTATCTTTCTGTATAGTTTTCATTCATTCGTTTGCCAAAGCAATTGCCAGTGTGCTCTTTGCCAAACATAAATGTACTCTGGCTTAAAACATTTTAATTTTTCTATATGTTGGTAGGAAGATTGGTTTTTAAATAAGAAACACTAGCACAATGAAATGATTGAAATGCTGTTCTCTGTCTCATTCTCTCTGCGTCATAATTCAAATAAGCTTTTTGATGAAACTTGTATGATCTTTCATGTGTCGATTGTTTAAAATTTTTAAAATGGACTATTTTGATGTGATCTTCTACTTGAAAACACAAGAAAACTTTCATTAAAAAATTAAGTTTTCTGAACGGTGATATAGCACATCTTATATTTTCCTGGTTAGAGCTGGAACCCATAGTACTAAGTGAAGTATCCCAAGAATGGAAAAACAAGCACCACATATACTCACCAGCAAACTGGTATTAGCTGAGTAGCACCTAAGTGGACACATAGGTACTACAGTAACAGGGTATTGGGGAAGGGGGAGGGGAGAGGGGGACAGGTATATACATACATAATGAGTGACATGTGCACCATCTGGGGGATGGTCATGCTGGAGAATCAGACTTGTGGGGGGAGGGGGGAAAGGGCATTTATTGAAACCTTAAAATCTGTACCCCCATAATATGCCGAAAAAAAAAAAAAGAATAGAAGACAAAAAAAAAAAATTAAGTTTTCTGGAGTTTTTTTTTTCTTTGGGAAAATAACTTACTGCTCCAGCTAACATTTCCATTGGTCTCACATTTGCATAATGCTTATGTTGGGAGGGCTAAATTTGGCTTCCTATGGTGACTTTAGTCAGTTGTTTTCTCATATTGCACAATTTCATTTTTTTGTGTGCATTAAAAAAACTGTTAATAAGTGCTCAGTTTTCTAAGTGATTAACTTGAAAAGCAATTTAATTTGCTCTCTCTATTAGGCTATTATCTAGACAACACATTTTTGCCTGAGTTCTGTTCACAGTGTCTAACAATAGGTTTCTGTTTATTTATTTTTATTTTTAGTTGGTTGAATAAATTCACTGAATTCTTTCTTTTGAGTTGCTTCATTTCTAGTATGACATACACAGTTCATCAACCTGGTCTTACTTGCCTTTGTTCATAGGATTTTCCTCCAGTTTGATAACAGACTGGGATAAGTTATATCTGCATGTGTCTTTCTAGCCTAATTTTGTTTTTATTTATGTTAAATCATATATACACACACACAGTTTCTTTTACATATATGAAGAAAGAAATGTATTTGGCATGATATAATATTATTCAACACTTAATATTTTTGTTCTAATCAAATTCTAAATACTCAGACAACTCTGATAGTTATAAAATATTAATGGAATTGTCTTCAGATATTTAAAAAGCTTGGTCTAGTCTTCAACTTCCTAAGAAACAGATGTACAAACAGATTAACAGGTTAAATTGTTTAAAAAACATAGGGATTCAAAAGCATAGGAATTGGCATCATAAGATCCAAATTCAGGTTTATTACAACTATGAGACCTTGGACAAAGCCTCCAATTCCCTTTTATTTTTTTCCTGTACTAAATGGTTGTGATATTACTGTCTGTCCTGCCTACCATAAATGGTAAACGAGATTTTATGGAGCTTTATAGTTACTTAGGTATTTTCACAAATCCTACCATTATTAATTCATTTTACTATTAGTCTACTTAAGTAACTTACTAGTTCTGAGGTTCTTTCTGTCTAAGTATTAGTTGAGGGCCTGCCTTTGATCCATTCCACAAAACTAACACGATAAGAGCAACTGAGTTCTGTTTCTCTGCATGCCTAGGAAATGTGCTGGCCCCCTGGCCTTGGAGCCAGTAAGTACAAGGGACAGTCTATCTATCCCCTTTCCTGCTGAGGGCATTCAGGGCACAGATTGAACATGCAGCCCATCTAATATGCCGAATTTAGTAAACTCATTTTATCAATATCATTACATAAATAAATGTGTATCACTAATCATTTACGCTACTCCTGCTATTCTTGCTGAAACTAGAAACCAAATTTTAGACATGAAAAGGACTTTGGAGATCCTTGAAGCCAGCTGCCTTACAAAATCTACATGATCAAGTTTTGTGTGTATAACAAACCTTAGCTTTCCAAAGCAAGAACTTGCCTTCCCCTCCCCCGCACAAATCCTATTTGAGTGCATCATATTTTATTGCCATTTAATCTTGTTTCTCCATTTCTCCATTTTGGATCTTTAGTGGAAGATGGGTACCATTCTTTATATAAAACTAGTCACGGAAAGTAATCTAATACATTCTCTGTTGCTAGCGATGGCTATAAAATAATTGTAGATAGTTAAATATCTACTCACCTTTTAAACATCAAAAGTGAGGTAAATACTTTAGGTTTCTGTGAAACCCGGTTAGAAGATTTCACATTAAACTTTCATAATCATGAATGTTGCTAAAAAGGAGACCTTTCAACCATGTCTCAGGTGCAATAAATAAGCCTATTTCCTCCTGTCTTTTACCCAGATTTTCTTCTCCAACCTATTTTCGCTCATCTTTTCTGTCATCTCTGCGTGAGCCCATGAGGACTTAATGCCAGCTCTATTTTAGATAACATGAATGTAAAACATATTTTCATTCTGAAGTTATTAAATGATAAAGATAACTCGTTTGAAAGTAAGATGTTTTGTACCATAGATAATTTAGCAAAATATAAATGCAATGTGATGTTCCTTAAGAGTGAACACACCTCAAAGCAGGTAGGCTTAATTCTTGTGAAAATTTTTAAATTATAAAGGATTAGTATCTTTTAAAAAAGATTCTTTATACATCATAGTATCTTTATTTTTGTCTGTTTCTTCTTAACAAACTATAGCATGTCACTTAGGTGGTGAATGGTTATTACCCCACACAAAATGGTCACTTTCACGTGGATTGTTTATAAATTGCCTTCCTAATAGAACTTCCAGTGTGCTCAGAATTCCAGCCCCAGAAAGTGGGTGTCTTTTTTTTTTTTCTTTTTACTGTTGACACTCCATTAAAATACCAATGGGACTAGAAGTAAAACCCTATTAGCCACTCTGTCAATGATATATTTACAGGAATTTTCTATCCTGCTGCATCAATCTGAGAAGAAACGCCAAATAAGTTTCAAGTAGGATAAATAAGCCAAGGTTAGGTGCATTAGTCCTGAATCCATGAGGGCTAAACTGTAGGGAGGGGTAGAGTCCACACTCTAGGGTTCATAAGGGAATAACTATTAGATGTTGTGTTGAGGGGCATCAATTTACTTAGCTTTTCAAAAATTGAAAAGGTGGCAAATGTGACAAATTGATGAATCTGCATAAAACTAGAGAAGGGAGGTGTTTATATTATTTTTGTAACCTTTCTTTAATTTGAAATTATTTCCAAATAAAAAGTCAAAAGAAAAAGAAGTTAGTAGAGGCAGACGAAGAGTTAAAATTGAACCCTAAATTTCAATTTCAAACTGCAATCAAGATTTGAATTATTTAGTCACTTTTCTGATGAAGTTTGCCCACTGCATTCGGAATCATTTTTTTATTGATACATAATATTTTACATATTTATAGAGTGCACATGATATTTGTTACATACATAGAATGTGTAATGATCCAGCCAGTGTATTTTCAATATCTATAACCTTGAGTATTATCGTTTTTATGTGTTGGGAACATTTCATCTTAATACAGCAGTTGAGGGACAGCTTGCCATAGTGTTAAAACAGGGATTTTGAACCAGAATGCCTGGATTTGAGTCCTCACTTTGCTATCTATTAGCTTTGTGACCTGGAGCGTGTTATTTACACTTTCTTAATCACTTTCTTTTCATCTTTTAAATGGTAATGGAACAAGACTTAACCATCAAGGTTGTCATTAGTATTAACTAATTAAGCATTTGTACAGTGCTCAAAACAGTGTCTGGCAGAGTGCTAATGATACCTGTTACATTGATGATAATGATTGTTATGCAAACATTTACATTTCAAAAGGTCATTTTCCACTGACTGGAAAGTCAGGAGTTTATTCCCTGGAGGGCAGATTGTAATCAACTGAGGAAAGGAAGGACCTTTTCAAGCTGAAATGATAAACTCCTAGGAACTTTTTTCTGCCCTCCCTGGTTTGAGGATCACTGGTCAAGGAGGTAAAAAGAATATCACATCTTTTACGTGTACTGGGACCACAAAGAGGTTTTGCAAGTCATTGTTTTAAAGGTGCTTGGCTAGCAGGTGCTTCTAAACCACAATTCCATCCGTGGAAAATTTCAGGCCATACAAGTACTACCAGGTAAAGTGAGATGATGTCATCCAGAAACAAGTCTGTTCATCCTTTTAACCCATTTCACGCTTGTCAAAGTTTCCCTTCGGCAATGGTTTTAGAGTTTTAAAGACTATTTATACAACGTGGAGCCTTACTGCTCTAAGGGTGGGGGTGTCCCTGGGGCCATATTACAGACACTGGGAACTTGTTAGAAATGCAGGCTTTTAGGCCCTGCCCCCCTCAAAACCCTACCTGAATTTCAAGAAGAACCCTAGGTAATTCATTTGCACACTCAGGTTTTAGAAGCCTGGAGAATTCCATTGCCTGGCTTCTAGAACAGCAGGAAAAATGTAGAAGTAATTCCTTCTGATTCTCACCCTCCCCCACTGGCCCTGGAGGGGTTCTTTACAAAATCCAGGCACACTCTCTCTGTGCCCTTGAATGGTTGGATTCTCTGAACTCTGCCTGAGTTGTAAATATTCACATCACTAATTTGAATAATTCTCAGCATTGGCAAGTATAGGCAACCTACTGTAAGCCCAGTGTTCGTTGGGAACCATATAGTGGGAAAAAGGTCAAAAGATTTGGCAACAGTTCACTTAATCTCAAGTTCATATGAGCCAGCATCAGATAACTGCAAGATGTTTACATTTTGTTTTCCGGTTCATGAATATTCCCTTGAAAAGTGTCATTCAATAGGCAGGATTAATTAAGTTCTCAGTTCTGCTATGAAAAAAGTGCTGAAGAGGTTAGAATTTCTAACTCAGAAAATCAATCCCATTGATGGACTTTATTTCTGAAAGGAGTAGCCAATTCCCTGTCTGTATATTTGTGTATTGATTAGCCCCTGCCCATGAACATTTTGATCTTTTAATAGGTTTCCAGTGTTTTCAGGCACTGGATTAATGACCCATGTTCTGTCAACTTCTCCCAGCATGTAAGAATTGGTTAACATTCCATTTTTTGAAAACTCATACATGGTAAAAAGCATTATTAATTATCCTGCCTCCTGTGCTATACTATTTTGGAATACACTAGAAGCAGGATCTTACTGTATGTCCAAAGATGTTCACATTACCATTACCCATACAAATGTGTGCTTCCAGATTCAATTTTCCCTCTTTAATATTTGCTAGTTGTGGAAGCCTGTCAATTTTAATGTTTTCTATCTATGTTTGTATTTATATCATTCTACTACCTTTCAGTTTATATTACTTTTATAAGTGAAGTTATTTCAATTAAGTAGGTGAATAAAGGCAGTGTATGACAGTTATCATTGAGAAATTTTAAAAAGAAAGTAAATGTTCTGTAAGTTTAGAAAATAGGCCCCTGGAGCTATCCTTGGAGAGTAAGAAATGGAAGCATCTGCTCCTGAATGTACAAAAAAAATGTTTATACCACCATCATGCTCTGAAATAAATTAAAAAAAGAAAAAGAAACTCTACCTTTTGATGACAGAAACTGTAAAGAGTTTGTGGCCATCTTTAATCTACCACAGTTTCCTAGGAATTTGCAACCAGAGCTTTTCACAAAACTATAATTGGTGCATCTGGTTCAGGGATTGGCAAACTTTGATCTGTAAAGGGCCAGAATTAGTTTAAGCTTTATGGGCAATATAGTCTGTGTTACAACTACTCAACTCTGTTCTTGTAGCAAGAAAACAGCTGTAAACAATATGTAAATGAATGAGTTTGACTATGTTCCAATAAAACTTTATTTGCATGGACAAAAAAAAAAAAAGTAATTGAGGCTGAGTCAGTCATCTGGTGAGAAGGGACCTCTTGCTGTTCCCAGACCACAGGTGGTATGGCCATGGTGCCAGGGCTGCACCCAGCATAGAGCTCTGTTAGTCTCGTCCCTGTGATTCTGCACATTTGATCTGAGAAGACTACACTGTACCTTTCTCAGATTTTCTCTCTTTTGTGGCTTTGACTTCATGCATCTCTTTGCTTTCAAATTACATTTTTTATTATTACATTTTAATGAAAATTAAGCTATTATGTCTACCAAGAACAAAAAAACATGAATGACTGACAACACCAAGGATTCCAGGTAGAAAACACTTGTATTGAAGGCATGATAACAAGTGGAAAATGAACCATCTAGTATAAAAGAAGAGAGATAGAATGATATAGTCAAGATGCAGAGTTTGGGAGTCAAGTGTATTTGGACAGAAATTTTAGCTCCAATATCTACTGGTGGCTTGAATTTATCATTTGTTCTTTTTTTGTAATAATCTGTTTTAAAATAATTTTAATTTTATAAAAAGTAGCAAAAATTTTTGAAAGAGTTTCCATATAGCTTTTACCTAGCTCCTTAAATATTAATGCCTTAAATACTCATACTATAATTATCAATACTAAGAAATTAACATTGGTACAATGGTCATAACTAATCTATAGGCCTTAGTCTAATTTTGCTAACTGTCCACAAATTATACTTTTTTTCCTACCCAGGATCCAATCTAGGACCTACTTTGCATTTATTTGTCAAATCTTTTAGTCTCTTTCACTCTATGACAATTACTTAGTCTTTCTTTGTCTTTCATGAACGTGACCATTTTGAGAAGTATAGACTAGTTAATTTGTACAATATTCTATTTCGGTATCATACTGTTTCCTCATGATTAAATATAAGTCTTTGTTTTTGACAATACTAAAAATGAGGTGGTATTATTTCCTTCTTTGTGCATGATATCAGGAGGTACATGATGATACTATGTCTCATTAATGGGATGTTAACTTTGATCACCTGGTTAAGGTGATGCCTGCCAGGTTCTGTTTTTTCACTGTAAAGTTACTATTTTCTTTTTATTTTTTGTAATTAACAAATATCTTGCTGCCTGTTGATTTGAGACTATCCTGATTATCATTGTACTTTTACCAACTAATTTTAGCATTCATGCTTGCTAAATATAGGCAAAATACTTAATGTCTGATATACTAAATTCCATTCTCCTAATACCTGTAAGTGCAGTAGTTATGATTATTTTAATATAACAATAATGAAGACATCATAACATTGCCCAGAAACATAAAGTCTAATTGGGATATCAATTCTGTTAGAAAAAAAGTTTGCCTGAATTGGTTTAATCCTTTTTTTTAAGTTTTGTAATGATGCATTTTTGTATTAGAAAGAATATATATCAAATCATTTGCAGCTATTAGGAATCAAGTAAGGAGCTATGTTTGTTTAGGAAACTAGTTTTTTAATAAATCATTGCTGTGCTAGATATTCTTACGTACATAATATAATGTTAACCATCATTTACTCTGTCGTTATGAAGGTCCAAGTATTATTTGGTCATTTGACCCTTATAATGACCTTTTAAAGAAATGGCTTGACTTTACTGATGAGCAAACTATGGCTTGAAAAGGTTAAATCATTTATGAAATCACACAGCTGCCGAAGTACCAAAGCTAGAATGTAATTTCAGGTCTCTCTGACTTCAAAATCATGCTAGGTCATTCAAAAATTAGGAAAGAACAATTGAAAAATGAAGCCCCATCTACTTCCATTAAAAGAAGAGTGAAGAAAAAAAAAAAAAGAAGAGTGTAACATGTGTGTCATGGTTAGTAAAAGAGTAAGACTGCAATAATTTAAACATTTATTCAGTTTCAAGAAAATTAGTTGTTATGTGCATTTTGGAAGAATATATTATATCCCAGTTAAATTTATCATAGTTATCTGATGTTTATTCAAGCATTTTTCTGTATTAAATATATAAAAATTTTACTGGAGATAAGACCAGTATTACTAGAAATATCCATGTAAATAAAACAGATATATTTTTACTGAAATTTTGCAATTTCTACTGAAGTTAATACTTGGCATAAATAAATGAACTGAAAATAACATGGTTCAAAATTTATTTGATTTACTTTTTGAAGTTGTCTTTGGAAAAGTGATGTAAATTTTACCCTACCTGGATTAATAAAATATGGTATATGTATACTAGGGAGTACTGTTCAGCTCTAAGAAACAATGGTGATATAGCACATCTTGTATTTTCCTGGATAGAGCTGGAACCCATACTACTAAGTGAAGTATCCCAAGAATGAAAAACAAGCACCACATATATTAACCAGCAAATTGGTGCTAACTGAACAGCACCTAAGTGGACACATAGGAATTACATTAATTGGGTATTGGGCAGGTGGAAGGGGGGAGGAGGGAGTAAGTATATATATACAGAACGAGTGAGATGTCCACTGTCTGGGGGATGGTCACACTTGAAGCTCAGACTTGTGGGAGGAAGGGAGTAAGGGCATTATTCAAACCCTTAAAATTTGTACCCCCATAATATGTTGAAATAAAAAAAAAATTTGCTTGCTACTAATTTTCTCCTCATAAGCTGCTTTCAACAGAATTATGCCATATACAGTTGAAATCAACAGACTTGGAATCAGAAAAAGATGGCTTTATTAATGTAAATAAGAAGTTGTCCTAAAACAAAAAGAATTTTTTATTAGTGACATTTTATAAAATGTTTTTGAGAATTATAAATGTGCCCACTTCAGATTCTCAACTTTTATTAACAGGTTTCTGTCTTCAGGGTTTTGCAGACACCGACTAATTAATTTATCTTTGTAGTACCACTGAGAAATAGGCAAACAAGTTAAATGGGAACAGAGTATATTTAGGATTATAATTCCTGTGTTATTAAAAAAGAATTAACAGAGATCATAATAATTAGTGTGAAAATGGATAGCAATTTGCATATGAAAAATATGTAAAAAAGTCAAGGACAAGTGTAAGCACACTTAGAAATCCAGGAGTATGACTATAAATGAGACAGACTTGGAATCAGTCTGTTGCCAACAGAAATTTTAGAAATTTCACAGGGCATGTTTTAGGAAAGCATGACATGGCCTTAACGGTCACAGTCATGTACGGCTGTAGTTGCCGTAAATTTACCTCTAACCACCTGGACAATATATACTTGTACCAAATATGTTTCATAAATTTATCTTCCACACGATGAAGACATAACACTTCTTTTTTTTTGTCTCAAAATTACCATTCTCCACCCTTTCTAATAGTTAACCCCTTTCTATAGACTGTCAGAGCATACCTCTAACCCTTGCTAAGTAAAGGCAAAGTTATAAAATCTAACTGAAATGTAAAAAAAAAAACCAAAAAACAAAGAAACAAAAAAGAAACATTTATCAGTTGTCAGGCAGGTGGGAGGGGGGAGTAAGGGATGGGTATATATATATATACATTATAAGTTCAATGTGCATTGTCAGGGGGATGGACACGCTTGAAGCTCTGACTCGAGGGGGGAGGGAAGGCAAGAGCAATGTATGTAACCTTAATATTTGTACCCCCATATTATGCTGAAATAAAAAGAAAAAAGAAAGTAGTTAGCAAACTCAGTTGATTCTATTTATGCTTCTCATGGTCTTTAACATTTCACTTCTGAACTTTTATTCTGTGTTTTGCCCAGACTCTTAATCAATTTATCAGGTCTTCACATGACCATTTTCCCGAATCTTTTTTTTTCCTTTACATTAAATATTTCTTAAAGAATAAAATTCAAGATAGCATAATGTTCAAGGTATAGTAATTATACCATAATTTCAGCATTATGTTTCTTTTTGTTTATAATTGCTCTTTATGATGGTGCCCAGGGTTCAGTTAGCCTTTTTGGTTGCAGAAGAGTCTTTTGTTTCATATTCAGTTTGGGGTTGTTTAAAAAACTGTATACTATATAGTTAAAGGATGCGTAACTAATTAGTGTAGTGACATAGCAAGTTTTTTCACACCTAACCAAAAATCACTCTTCTTCATCTCAGTTGGTGGCACTGTGATTCACCAGTCACCCAGCTGGAAATCTGTGCTTTGAGTTTCCTTTCACTCACTACTACATTTTTTTTTTTTTTTTTCAGAGAACAGGGTCTTCCTCTGTCACCTGGGCTAGAGTGCAGTGGCATCATCATAGCTCACTGCAACCTCAAACTCCTGGGCTCAAGAGATCCTCCTGCCTCAGCCTCCCAAGTAGCTGGGACTACAGCCATGCACCACCACATCTGGCTAATTTTTCTATTTTTGTAGAGACAAGGTTTGGCTCTTGCTTAGGCTGGTCTGGAACACCTAACCTCAAGTGATCCTTCCACCTTGGCCTCCCAGAGTACTAGGGTTATAGGAGTGAGCCACTGCGGCTGGCCTACTCCAGACTTTTAATCACAAAGTACTTCCAGTGGGAGCAGTGGGAGTGAAGGGATAACTGTCCCAGCCTTCTGACCACCAATGAAATGATTCTTAGGCACATTTTTTTTATTGTTTCTCAGAGGGTCTCCACGGGGTCAGAGACCCAACTGGCTATAATGGTAACACACCCAATACTGTACTTGTTGGGTTTTTTCCTTTCCTTGTCTCACTTTTCCCACTTCTTTTAGCAAGTGCTTACTATGCATACTCTCCAAACAAAATATCTACCCCTCTGTCCTTATATCAGGGTTGGTTTTGGGGGGAAACCCAAACCAAGCCGAGGCTTGAAGAATATGGAAGCCATGACTGACCAAGGTTGAGAGACTATTCTAATCAGAAGGGATGTCATGTAGAAATACCAAGAGCCAAGAGTTAAGGATGGAAAGTTCAAGGAACTGAAAAATGTTGATTATGACTGGCTGGAGCAGAGAGTGTGAAGAAGAAAGTGGTAAAGTAGCAGGGGCCAGTTCATGGGGTGGGCCTTAGAACTCATGTCCACCACGTTGGCATGACTCTCGGGGACAATGGGATTCTAGAGTGAGTGATTTGAAGTGGGGCTGTAATATGCTACCTAGCATGGAGGATGAATTCAAGGGGAACTGAACTCCTCTTGAAGACACTTATGATAAAGTTATTACAATAATAGAGACCTACACTTAGGGAAGAGTGTCAATAGTGACTAGAGAGAAATGAATGGATTTCCACAACTATTTAGAAGGTAGCATCTTCCTAAGTTGCCTTCGCTATTCCATATCAGGGTGAAGCAGGTAATGGTGGGAACTAAGGAAAATTGATCATTTAAACAGGGAAACATTTTCAATCATTGATGTTGCTCTTCAGGATGACTGATCTATTAGCACATTTTCTTTTTACTTATTTGTTCCTCAACGAAAAGTCTTTAATTCACGTATGCATTCCTGTGTCTTAATCTAATACTAAATGTATTTAAATATTTACAACAGCTGAGAAATTCATGTCATATCCTGCTAATTCATCCTTGATGGTAATTGATAGGGTTTGTTAGTAATAATATTAATATATATTTAAACCAAACTTCCTTTCTGGAAGTGAGAATGCTAACAGTTGTAAATTTTACCAATTTACTGATGAGTATGGAAATCAATTAGAGTGATGGAAAGCAATATCCTAAGCAAATGCCTTTGTAAAATTTTTTTCTGACATCTTTGAGATAAATGATTTTGCCATAAAAACTTTCATTTTAGCGTTATTAGTGACCGCTCATTTCAGTTAGTGCAGTGAAAATGGGTCTTGTTGTTCCTCTTAGTCAACACAAAATAAAAATGATGATAAACTTTTTTTTTTGCTTGTTTGTTTTGTTTCATTATTTTTTTCATTTTATTTCATCATATTATGGGGGTACAAATATTGTTAGGGTTACATATATTGCCCCTCCCACCCCTCCCCCCCCATGTGCCAGAGCTTCAAACGTGTCCAACCCCCAGGTGATGTGCACCCCACCCATTATGTAGGTATACACCCTTCTCTTCCTCACCCCTCCTGCCTGCCCACCACCTGATAAAAGTTTTGGGTTTTTTTTTGACATTTTGGTTACATTGTATATCTTTGCCTCTCCCTAAGAAGGGTTAGAGGTATGCCCTTCCCCCCCACAATACTCGCCACATCCCTAAGATGTGGGTCTCCCCCCAACCCGAATCCCTGGTGAACATTACCACCATTTGAGCACCATAGTTTTAAAACATCAGTCAATATCAATTTGATGGCGAGTAGATGTGGAGCCCATTTTCCATATCTTGTGTAGCCTCACTTTGAATAATGGGCTTAAGCTTAATCCAGGATAGCATAAACGGTGCTAGCTCACTGTCCTTTCTTAGAATTGAGTAATATTCCATTGTGAGCATATACCACATTTTAATTATCCACTCATGAATTGACGGGCACTTGGTTGTTTCTATGACCTGTGCAATAGTGAATTCTGCTGCGATAAACATTCAGGTGCAGATGTCTTTATAATAGAACGTCTTATGCTCTTTTAGATAGATGCCTAATAATGCTATTGCTGGGTCAAATGGTATTTCTATTTCTAGCTGTTTGAGTTATCTCCAAATTCTTTTCCACAAAGGATGCACTAGTTTGCAGTCCCACCAGCAGTGTAAGAGTGTTCCTATCTCTCCACATCCTCACCAGCATTTGTTGTTTTGGGATTTCTTGATATAGGTCATTCTCACTGGGGTCATGTGGTATCTCATTGTGGTTTCGATTTGCATCTCTCTGATGATTAGAGATGTTGAGCATTTTTTATATGTTTGCAGGCTGTTATTCTGTCTTCTTTGGAGAAGTTTCTGTTCATTTCCATTGCCCATTTCTTGATGGGATTGTTTGATTTTTTTCTTGTTAATTCTTTTAGTTCTAGATAGATTCTTGTTATTAGACCTTTATCAGAGGTGTAGAGAACAAATATTTTTTCCCACTCTGTGGGTTGTCTATTTGCTCTACTGATAGTTTCCTTGGCTGTGCAGAAACTTTTTAATTTGATCAGATCCCATTTGTTTATTTTTGATGCTAAACTCTTTATAAAGATGTGGTTTTCATTAAAAACGGAAGAAAACCTAATTGAAAGTCACTGTAAATTCTGAGTGATTAATTTCTTGCCAACTAAGTCATTAGAAATCTCTGATGAATATAAAAAAAGCAATCATTTGCTAAATTCAATCTAGATATAGTTTTTTTTTATTTTTTTAAATTTATATATTGGGAGAGATATAGTACAGAAATAGTGGAATTTTAACATAATTGCCTTTTATTATAGGTAATTTGTACGTGCAGTTGGGCTCTAAACCAGTTAATTACTTTCTCTCTGGGTCCTTTTCAGTTGATCATCTTTGTTATAACTTAATATTTTTCCTGTTTCTTGCCTAACAATACTACATCTATTTCATATCATTTCAAACATACAAAAAAGCTAGAGTTTTTTTTTTGTTTTTGTTTTTGTTTTGCTTTGTTGTGTTTTGGTTTTTTTAAAAAGTTTAACATATATTATTTATAGAAATACACATATATACTATACACACATACATATGTAAATCTATATATAATTTTTAAAAATATTAAGAGCCAAAGCTTTAGGCTGCTTTTTAGAAAAAAGAAGGGTACAATTTATGAACTTTCTTTCTAAGTCTCTCTAATTTTCCTCTATACCAAGTAAAAGTAGTTCTCCAGTAACCAGTGTTATTTATTCTGTAACTCTGTGCTTTTAAAAGTGGATATAATATACTAAATCAGAAGAGCTTATTGTATTTTAAAAATAAAAAGTTCTGCAGGTCTAGATCTGTAGGTGCAAGACATCTTCTGCCACAAAACTGCCTTTCATAAAGGGATGTATGGAAAACAAATTGAATATGTAATCATTGAAAAGAAAATCTTTCGATTTTTATTCAATGAATCTTGCTCTATTATTTTGGAGGAACTAGTCAAGCTAAAAAGAACCCCAAAATAAATTGTTCATCATGATGACTGAACTGCTTGTTCAGTGGACAACAAAAATGCAGTAGTGATGTTAACTTTATTCTTTTCACATACTTCCAACATTTAATTACCAGGAAATATATTCTTTAATCCCCATTGAGGACTCGGGCTTTCAAAGTCAACTATGATAATAATGGGGCATAGTAGAAGCATCATATGTTTTTTAAGTAAAGTCTCTTCATTTTATATTTACTATGCTCCACATTATTGATTTTCTTCTCTGGTGTTGTTCCTTGCAGAGAGTGAATCTGTCCTTCGATTTTCCATTTTATGGCCATTTCCTACGTGAAATCACTGTGGCAACTGGAGGTAAGTGATTTTCTAAACATTCACCTTAAGTAATCTGCAGTTTGACTACAGTTATTATTTTTAATTTACTTCATATTTCAAGATGGATATTTATTGGGAAAACCATTGTATTTTATCACAAAGTCTTGGGTACAAATAAAACCTAAGAAAGTGTATAAACTATTGGAAAAACTTTTCAGTAGAAAAACAAATGTAGTTATAATAAATTTCAACTTAGATTCACCTCTGCTTTCCTTTCTTTTTATTTTTTTGAGACAGAGTCTCGCTTTGTTGCCCAGGCTAGAGTGAGTGCCGTGGCGTCAGCCTAGCTCACAGCAAACTCAAATTCCTGGGCTCAAGCAATCCTTCTGCCTCAGCCTCCCGAGTAGCTGGGACTACAGGCATGCGCCACCATGTCTGGCTAATTTTTTCTATGTATCTTAGTTGGCCAATTAATTTCTTTCTATTTATAGTAGAGACGGGGTCTCGCTCTTGCTCAGGCTGGTTTCGAACTCCTGACCTTGAGCAATCCACCCGCCTCGGCCTCCCAGAGTGCTAGGATTACAGGCGTGAGCCACCACGCCAGGCCCTCCTTTTAAACTTTAATTTATTTTTCAGTAGTGTGGTAAGATTGCACAAGTAGCAGAAATTGGAATAGAGATAGAAAGAAAAGCTGCTTAAAGAAGTTGTTGGTGATTTTTAATTTTCTTTTAATGTATATGGTTGATACACACACATACACAGCCACATGTATATGAGTTTTAATCATCTGGTTTTTCCCTTTAATGCACCTATGTTGACTGACAACTCTTGTGAGAGTCTTAAACATTGAAATTCACTTCGAATTTTTGATTTTATTTTTCTCCACAAACTGGGATGTTAGTTTAGAGATTAGCAACATCCTAGCAAGACAATTATCATCCTTTATAGTATATCTCAGAAGTCAGAAATATTTTAATCCTTGAGTACTACCAGCAGAGATAAGCAAAATGCCAGAGAATATCCCTGTTCATGTTAAGACAGAGGTAGAGAAAGTAGAAGAATGAGTGTAAAAAACATAAAGATGGAACAGTAAATGAAGAAGTAAGTTGAAAGAAATCATAGGTATATGAAAAGGCTGAGTGTCTATACCCCAAACACCACAGATCAGAATCCCTTTCGTTCACTGGATCTTATGGATGGTATAGAAATCATGCTGATCATTGCTATTCTTGCCATATTTTAATATAAGACTTAGAAGATGTACAGGATTTAGAAAAAAGATTTAGAATCTGAAATATCAACAAGCAAATAACATTTTTTTGAGCACCTACCCTGAGCGATGATAAATAAAGCTGCTTCTGCGTTAGGAGCATATAGCTTAGGGAACTGTTAGACAACATAAAGCAAAATGCAGAGAATCCCTTAGAAATGATGAAATATGGGTTTCCAGGAATGATAAAACTCAAACATCTATGAGAGTCATCTAAGACTCTAGAGAAATTTTTGCTCAAGGTGTTTCTTGGAGAATGTCCCATTTTCTTTGGTTATGTCACAGAGAGGAAGATGCTGGGTAAATGTACTTATGAGGAAATGGCTAGTGCAAGATAGCAAATAACTGAATGTGAGTGAAGTCGGGAGTATGTTTACAAAAAATGTGGCAAAGTAACATTAGGAAAGCAGATTGGGACAATTTTATATAATGAGTTAAGGTTCAGTTTGCATCAGCAGTCTGTAGTTCTTAATTAGATAAGTAATGAACTTTTGATAAATTTAAACATTTGTGTGTGTAACGCCTTAAAGTGTAGGAATACTGGAGATAGTACATTTAATTACAAGAATATTCCAGCAACTGGCGTGAGAAATATTGAGGGTCTTGGTGATTCTGCTGCTTCAAACCAAGGGAGAGGAGTGATGCTATTAGCACCAGTTACAAAATCAACCAGAAAAGCTGATTTTAGGGAAAACAAGTGGTTTCAAAAAAACAAACAAGTGGTTTCAGTTGTGAAACTATTAAATTTTGTGTGAGAAAAGGACTATATGTGAATAAAATGCACACAAGGAGTACGCCTTTTGAGCTCACCATGTATGTGCTGATATACTGTTAGACATTTAATTAATGTTGTTGAAGGATTGAATGAAAAAGGAAAAGATAAAATTGAATGATGGCCCCAGTAAGCCATGAATCCTGTCCTCTCACATATATAAAGGATGATATAAACATGGGGATCTTATAATATGGACATGAGGTATGTTTTCTGACATTTAGACTATCAGTGCTCTATTTAATTTTAAAAAATGAACTATTAATCACATGTGTTCCAAACCTGTACACACTGTGGTAAAAATATGGACAGCTTTGCATTCTCAATTTCTCAGATTATTTTATCTTTACAACTCGTGTCAGACGAGAAGTAAGACAACATGAAGTAATATTTCCCATAGCGGAGTGGGTAGGATCAAACTGAAACAGATGGCTATATCATCTTTACAACTTCAAAATATCATCTTTTCTTTGAAAAGATCCTCAAAATAAGTGAAAAATCTGACATCTTGTATGATCTTTCTTCTTTGAAGAAAATACTAATGTAAAGACACTTCTTTTGTTTCTCTGCTTAAAATATGCTAGGATAGAACTTGCATATCTAAATCAATACCCTGTTTAAAGAAGCATAGCTGAGATAATTTAAACATTGACCTGGGTTTCTTCAAAATGAAACCTGAATCTCATGTAAAAGTTTTTAGTTAAATAAATAGCATGCTTTCCCTTTCATTCTTCATTCATTCAGTCAATATTGATTAAGCCCCTGTAAAAGGCACTGTGCAAGATGCTTCAATGTATACTAAGAAGGATAAGATACGTTCAGGACCTTACAATCTAAGAAGCGGAAGGGGTATGATGTGAATAAGCAGGAAGAGAAGGCTAACTGCAAGAGCTGAGGAGCAGAAATTTACTTTAAAAATTACTACCTATGCTTGCTGGCCCAATTAATCAAGAATAGGTTTGGGAAGGAGTAGCCTTTGACATTCATCTTAAAGGAAGGTAGATGTTTAGTAGGCAGACAGGCAGTTTGAGAAAGGGACATTTTTGAGGAAAGGGACATTCCAAACAAGGGGATGCTGGGCTGAGTGACAGCTCCAAGCCCATATGGAGTATGTTTGGAGGGCTGTCCAGTAAATGAATGTATCTTCAATGGAGGGCTGGAATAAGAGTCTATCAACAGGGAGATGGGAAGAGTGATGGGAGTACTTTGAACATTAGGAATTTGAATGAGATTCAACAAGCACTGGGTTTCTTAGAATAGAGGGTAGGTCTGGACTAATCTGGCAGTGGAAGGCAGGGTAGGGTGAGGGAGGGGTTGGAAGACAGACAAAGTGGTTATCAGGATTTTTAGCACTTCTTTGTGGGTTATGGTACCTGAACTAGGTTGGGTGGTGGGTAGGAAAGGAGAGAAGGAGCCAGTGCAAGACACGTAATTTGAGTTGTTTAATGATTGGGTTGGAAAGGTTTCCAGCCAAAAGGATCCATTAGAATGCAGTGAATACAGCTAAGAACAGCTTACAGGACTTCTGAACCAATGTTTTGATGGATCTCTTCTGTGATTGACTCGATGTTATAAGCAGACAGTCCCATTTGACAAATGCTCACTGGCCTTACAAATCTTAAAAAGGTTATTAACCATGGGAGGCTTGGAAGAAAAATGGAAACCATAGGTCAGGTTTTATAAAGTTGACTGCAGGCCATTTCAAATAGATCAGGGGCAGGGATTTTTAAGTGGAAACACATAGATGTCACTTCTATTGACTGCCAATTCTCTTTGACTGTGTCTACAAATCCTTTTTGAACCTGATTCTACACTGGGTGTGGGAAAAAGCACAGTGAAAAGTTTTCATGGTGAAGACAAGCTGTGCAAATAAATAAAGGGGATGCTTTAAACCGCAATCCTCTTCATCTTACTTCACTGGTTTGCTATTTTCCATACTTCCTTAAAATCTCTTTCTCTCTCTTCACATGGACACAAATTTATTTAAAACTAAAATTAACTTCAAGATAATGCTTTGTGTTATTGCTGGGATCAACATAATTTGAAAACAGAAAGTTGTTTAAAAATATAGACACATACATAATTCACTATGGCCCATCTTTGTATCTTATATGCATTTCTTTATGAGTAAACCTAAGTTTCCAGCTAAAAATATAAATTAAAACTAAACACCCAGTCATTTACTTATAAACTACAAAAATAAAATTTTGCCTATTAGGTATTTTAATATTCAAAAGCTTCAATCATCCATACTAATAATGCACAAAATGAATTGGAAATACCATCTTATTTTCTGGTTCACTGATAGCAGAATCTGAAAGCATTCATTTATCTTGCTATTTAAAAATACTTTAGAATACAAATATTTCAGACATTAGAAAACTAGTCCTCTGTGCATTTCATAAAAATATTTTCATTAATGGTATCACTAAGATGTGTTGTTCACATATCACACTGCATATTTTCTTTCTATGAATACTTTAATTGATTCTTTTTTATTATTAGGCTGCTAATGTTATCCTTTAAATGGTTCAGAATATAGATTTAAGTCTGAGGATTTGATTTTTGATTTCTGCAGCTATCACTAGTAATGATATTTTTACCTGAGTCCCTCAGGGGTACATATGACCGTGATGAGTTGGAGGTGGGTAGGGTGGGTTAATTGCTACTTTATTTAATGGGGAAGAGAAGAGGTGAGGTTATTCAGATATTTGTGTAGAGAGATGTATGTAGAGAGATGTCAATTCATAATTAAAATAAAGTGTGGAATTGCAGGCAGTTGGACATGAGATTTAAAATCAAAGATGACATGAATTAAAAAGCTAATGATGAAAATGTGTCACTTACCTTGATCATATAAAGGACTTTCCCCTTCTTCCTTTCTCCACAAATTTCTACTTACAGATTCCATAAGAAAACTTTTTAAAATTTTAGGTCCACTTTATTTCATTTGCCACATGGTAACTAATAAAATATAAAAATGTTTGCTAAGTAATAAATTTTTGATATTTGAAAAACTAATGCATGGACATTAAAAAACTCAAACAGGAAAAAAGAAAATGAAATCTTTCTTCCTCTGCCTCCTAGTCTACCAAGTTCCCTCCCAAGAGAAAAACAACTGTTACTCTATGAGCTATAGTATATTAAATTCAAATTTAGAGTAATTTCTGGTATATCTGGTTAATAATCCTTTGCTTTTTCCCGTTAAACCATCAATAAGAGATATTTTTGTAAAGTAATGAATATTCTCTTGCTTGGGTTCAGGAAGTATATTACCAAATCTTCCAGCTTCTTTTTTGTTCTGGCTTTTAAATAGTAATATTTTAATTGTAGTCCCAAATAATATTTCATGCTTTTTAGAGGGACTTGATTAATAACAAGAATAAAAGGCTTTCTAGGATAGGAAGAAAGTTAGTTATTACTCATAATGATTGATTTATAAATACCAGCCCCATCTTCTTTCAAATGTAAAACCTCATAAAACAGACCTTGATGTATCCATTAACTTTCTGAATCTAGTAAGAAAGTGAATGGTGTTATTTTGTCTTCATTATTATTATTAACAGAGAGCAGAGGTTGTGGAGTATCTGGAAATTCTATGCATGAAGGGAAGGCACTAACGAGAAAGATCCTGGCCAAAAGTAAATCCATTCCAATTTGGTTCACTAATTTAAGGTAACAAGTTCAGTTCTCAAGGATTCTGGATGGAAAGATAAATTGTGTGATGTCTGATCTGCTGCATCTAAGTGATTCTCTGTGCTATATACCTCCACACACCTAAGAGTTTGTCTTGGCAGTACCCGTTGATAATTTACTCTTCCCCCAATCTGTCTAGTGTCAGCAGTAGATTTAGCAGTGTCACCAACATTGCTACATTTAATGTCTCTGTGGCTTCATGAATTGCATATTCACCAGCACCTGTTTCTACTTGTATTTCATTAGCACTGGCTCCCTGGGCTGGGAGTGGGAAGTGTAGTTGGAGATTAGGCCAGTAGGAGACCCAGAGAGGGACCACCCAGTCTAAAACTGTGTCAATAGGAAAAAGCAGGGAAAATACCAGAGGCAGAAATATGGGTAGAATGAGAGAGGACAAATATAAATCAACAAAAGAGAGAGGTGCATTGGCACATGGTGGGTAACATCATGGTTGGGGATATGAATAGGGGAAGACTGACCAGCTGAGATGAGGATTTGGGTAAAAAGCAGATTTCCCAGGCTCATCCCCTTTTGGTGCCATAATGACAGCTACAGAAGATTCCACTTATCACTAGCACTTGAATATTCACTTAGGAATGTTTGTCTCTAGAAAGCACCATTCATCTTCTTCCAGTAGATCCAGGCTGTATTTGAAACATGGGCGATAATATGTTGCTTGCATCCTTTCCTAGTCACTGCAGAAATAATTCAGATAAATAACAATTTTACACAGATGCTTAAATACATCACCCAATTGAAAATAAATGGTGTCTAAGTGACTGTTTAATTAATTTGGTAACAACATATGGCAGAGTGCTCTAACATTGTCCAATCCTGGAAAATAAAGGAAAGCAGTATTAAACAGTGCAGGGCTGACCCTGGCCATTTCAGGAATGAATTCAAAAAAGCTCCCTCAATTTCTACCAAAGCCAAAAATTGAACTTCGTTTTCTCAGAGAAGCAGTCAGGCACATAGCTTAAGGTACATAGACTCTGGAATCAAAATGCCTTGGTTCATAAGCCATGCCAATCATAGCTATATGATCTTCACCAAATTACTTAATCTCTCTTTTCTCAGTTTTCTTACCTGAAAAATGACACAATGAAAATGCATGGCTCATAAAGATATTTGTAAAATTAATGTATGTTAATGATACCTGTTTCATAAAATATTCTACATAATTACTATATATTATTACTATAATTTTTTGCATTTAAGTTTTCTCCTTTATTCTTTTCTAAAAAGCTTTCTTTGCAAAGCTTGTGCTTATTTATTAGAGTAGTTTCTCTGTTGTTTTCTTTAATGATATCATTCATTGGAGTTCTCTCTACAAGCATAAGAGGGAACTCAAGGAATGTTTAGGAAGCTAACTCATTTTCATCTCTATTTCTTTTAAAGGCTGGCTCAGCCATTTATGACTGGGAAGTATAATAACATGTAGATAACTTAGGATATCCAGTTTATCAGGATGGCTACATCTGTCATTTCCAAGTGCAGTTCCGAATCTCTCCTAGAGACTGACCCATGATGACATTCTGGGATTCTGGGACTTCACCTGGAAATCTTACAAAATTTAGCAATTTTTTAACACTCGAAAGAATCTTGAAATCTTTCTCTAATTGTGATATCATAGTTCATAACTGGGTGAACAAGCAGTATTATAATCAGCAGGCCACACATATCATCATGTTTCCTCTTCTCCCTTTGTATAACAAGAACTTTAGGGACAAATCATCAAAGCATAAATTTGGTTATGAGGAAAATGATGGGGACAGGATGGACATCTCCCCAGTAGCACTTAGGTCACCTTTCTTAGACTTGAGATTCATTTAATTGCTAACAATCCAACTCAAAATGTATTGAAGACCCGACCCCAAATGCAAAATTAAATGTTAAATTCATGTGTGATGCTTTATCTGTAAATTAGGAAGCAGATTTCCTTATGTGTACCTATAATTTCAATGCTACCTTTATTTCAGGATCTTCTCCTATATTTTTAATACATTACAGAAAACCAGTAAGATATATGTGAAAGTAGCTCAAAATCATGTTCTCTCTTCAAGCTGCAAAGCTCTGAGACATAGTACTAAAAAAAAAATCTAAATGTTTTGTTGGCTAATTCTAATGGGGTTATGATAGGTTTAGATTACTTTGTTGATTTCACTAGCCTGAGGGCTACAGAGAGATTTTCATTTAATCTGCTAGAATTATTGTTCAAATGAGAGGTTTCTCCTGAAGGCAAAGAAGATGGAAGAAAAGGCCTTTTAATTGGTTTATTGTCAATTTTCACAGCTACATTCAAAAACAAGCATCCTTTAGTTAATAGCTTGTAGAGAAAACCACAGCACTTTTAGATAACTGCAGAAAAATGGAAAATTAAGGGAATTTGAAGCAATTAGATTTTGCAAAATAAAATTGTATAAATGATAGAGTGAAACTATCTAATTTTAAAAATTGTGATAAAATATAAATAGCATAAAATTTACCATTTGTGAATTTACTGTTTATAAAGTTTTAGTCATTGAGCTCTAAATTAATTTTTTTTTTGTTTTTTCCTGCTTCTCCTCTTCTTTTTCCTACTCCTCTTCTTCTTCTTCTTCTTCTGATTATTGGTAATCTCTTCAGGTAATTTATTAGTTTCCTCCAAAATGCCTTGAAAACACAACTATTCCCCAAACTTTTACTCCAGTGTATTCTTGTAAGCCAAGTTTACTGTTCTCACTTTCCCTTTTTACCTTTCTACCTCTCAATAATTAAAGATTATCTTGGGGAAATTTTTAAAGCTATTTCTTTTATATTAGATAAAGTCTAATAACACTGTTGATATAATTTGGAAATTATTAAGTACTCCTAACATGTACAGTTTAAAAAGGAAGATTCGTGGAATATTATATAACTAAAAATTAGTGTGTTAGCATGGAAATAATGTTTATAATAATAATCAAGGTGTAAAATTGTAGTGTGCTATGATGGTAGATATTTAAGAAATAAATTATTTAGAAATAGACATCTGCACTTGAATGTTTATGGCCCAATTCACAATTGCAAATATGTGGAAACAACTCAAGTGCCCATCAATACATAAGTGGATTAATAAAATGTGGTATATGTATACCATGGAGTTCTACTCAGCCACAAAAAACAATGGTGATCTAGCATCCCTTATATTATCCTAGATAGAGCTGGAGCCCATCCTTCAAAGTGAAATATCACAATAATGGAATAACAAGCACCACATGTACTTGCCATCAAATTAGTACTAACTGATCAACACTTAGGCGCTCACCTGGAAGTAACATTAATTGGGTGCCGGACAGGTGGGAGGGAGGTGGTGGTGATGGGTAAACTCACAACTAATGGGTGTGAAGCACTGTATGGGGGCATGGAACCCATATGGGGGAGAAAAAAAGAAATATGTACAAGACAAGTAGAATGAAAGAAGAGCAAATATTGATTGTTTTGAAATGAAGACATTGTGAATGGCTATTTTTCTATTCCCTAGATTCCAAATATTCAGTTGAAAAATATTAAGTTTATATTTCAATCCATCTATAATATTATAAGAAGTAAGAATCTGATTTCCTTTCAATAGAGATGCTTACTCATTTAACTAACACCACTTATTAAATTTTTATTTCTTGCACTGATATACAATGCTGCTTATATTCTAAATTCTCTTATTTTCTGTAGGATTTGAAATATGTTATTTAAATTAACCTGATTTATTTTATCATAAATATAAATTATAACTACAAAAATACATTAGAAGAAAACTAGAGAACTATTATTTTTAGATTTGAAATTGAGAACATTTTTTGAAAAGTGAGACAAAGCCTAGAAACCAAAAAGAAAATATTGATAAAATTACATATTTAAATTTTGCACATATTAAGAATTCATGGCATTTAAATACTGTCATTTAAGAAAAAGGAAATAAAAATCTGGAAAAATATTTGCAATGCTTATGACAATCAAAGAGATATTTTCCCTAATATATTAAGACACAGTGTAAGAAAAAGGCAAAGATTGCAACTAAATAATGAGAAAATGACAATGTTTATTAAAAAGGGATTACAGAAGCTTCTGATGTCAGCTCTCCATTATAAAGAGTCTGGAAGTTGTCACTTCTCGTTCTAACAAGAAAAAGCTGGACAAACTAAAAGACAACATCTTTTATTGGACCCATGAGACAGTTGAGATTCCAGGACAAACCACTGTCCCCAAAATCTGGATAGACAGGCATCCAAAGAGACACAGCGGAGATCTGCCTCTCTGGAGCAGAAGCCACTAAGCCACTGGAACCACAAATTGGTAATAACATTTAAATAGTAACTTCAGCAAAGATAGAGTTTGAGTGTAGATTAGCTTGGGGACTGCTGTCTTATGGAGACCCTTAAACTTTTGTGGACTTGACCTCTGGGAACCACATCAGTTTCTACCAGTAAAGATCAGAGAAAGGTCTCCTCATGGTTCTGCTCGGGGAGAGGAAGAGTAATCACTGTGAAATGTACCCAGAGACTTCTCCAAAACAAAGACCTAATCTGCAAGGGAAAGCTTTTTAGCTAGGGGGAAAGCTTATCTCAGCCTGGGGAAAGTCATTTCTCTCCATAGAGCAGCCTGCTTGAATCTTCCTGGCTCACATAAGGGGAAAATAAAAATACATGATCCACAGCAGCCAAGATGTCAAGGAATAGATCAGATCAGGAATGCTCTATCCAGGGAAGGGAGTAAGAGGCAAGAAGAACAAAACAAAACTATTCCACTAGAGAAACCCTTGTGAGAGAATAATAACCCAAAGGTACACGTCCACTAAAAACTGAGAAACTTCTAAAATTGAAGTACAAAGAGAAAAGAAAAAAGAATGAAAAAACAAAACAAACCATCCCAAGAACTATAGTACAATAAAAAGGTGTAACATACATATAATTGGAATATTAGAAAAGAAGTAAAAAGCAACAGAAGATATATTTGAAATAATAATGGCTGAAAATTGTCCAAAATTGACAGACATGAAACTAGGAAGCTCAGTGAACACCAACTGGAAAATAAACAACCAAGAAAACCCCCCAAAACAATACCTAGGCATTATTATTTTCAAACTGCAAAAAACAAAACAAAACAACAACAGCAGCAGCAGCAAAAGACAAAGAAAAAATCTTTAAAGAATCCAGAAAAAACCATACCTCACTACAAAATACTTGCCCGGTAGTCTTCAAAACTGTCTTGGTCATCAAAAACAAAGGCAACTTGAGAAACTGTCACAGTTAAGTGGAGCCTAAGGAGACATGAGGACTAAATACAATGTGATACCTTGACGGAGATCCTGACACAAGAAAAGGACTTTACATATAAAAACTAGAGAAATCTGAATGCAGTTAGTTAATACTTTTGTATCAGTATTGCATCATTAATTTTGACAAAGCTACCTGATAAACCATGTATGCAGTACATGGAAAGACAGTATTATCTTTGCAACTTTCTGCACAACTAACTTATTTTAAAATTAAAGGTTTGTTTATTAAAAAAAGAAAATACAAATGGCTGTTGAACATAAGAAATATGTAATCTCATTCCTAGTAAGTGAAATGAAAATTAAAACTACAATAAGATACTATTTCACTTGTGTGATTTGAACCAGCCATGAGACCTTGCCCATAGCCGGCACTCAGTCCACGCGATAGTCTGTGCTGTGCATTGACGATGAATCCGTTTTGCTCTTGTGTGATGAGGAAAGATTTAAAGCACTGAAAGCTTGTTTTACTTTATAGGCAGCTTTACTTGTAATGTAAATCAGAATAGGTAACATATGCATATGTGTTTTTATTACGTTATTTTTAAATGTTCACAATTTTATTTTGATAAATGAAAAATTAGAAAAGTCATATCATGGCTATCGGCTAAAGTCGACACTCAGTTCATCTGTGGCTATCCACTATAGTCGACGCTCATACCGAAGTGGTTAAAAAACAATATTCTCTTTAAGGTTTGGAGAAAAATGTAAAATGTACTCTCAAGCATTGCTGATGACAATTATTATTCTCTACTAAAATATAAAATGTATAATTGGCACTGTGATTTCTACTTCTAAAGGTATATTCTATAGGTGTATTCACACATCTGTGAACAATATATATAAGGTTATCCATTGCTAAAGATTGAAAAACACCTGAATGCCAATCAGTAAGAAAGTTGAAGTTGTGAACAGGTTAAAGAAATTATTGTACACCGTAGAATACCGTGTCGCCTTTAAACACAATGAGATAGCTTTATGTGTGCTTAATGAAAAAAGCAAGGTGCAGAACAATGTTACATATACACATAGTATGTGTGTAGTAAATGTATACAGACAGATGTATTATATATGCAAAAGTTATCTCTGCAATAATCTAGAAGAAACATGTATGTGCTTCCAAGTGAAGAGTAAAATCTCTGGAGAGATATATAAGAAACTATTAACATTGGTAACCCTCAAAGAGAATTGGTGGATGGCTATGAATCAGGAATAAGAAGGATGCAATTTTCACAATCATTTGTGCATGTCAAATTATCAGTGTGCCCATGTATTAGCTTTCAAACACTATTAATATTTAAAATTCTTATTGGTAAGAATTGAAGGGAATAATTTTTGCAGTGTATGTATTTGTTTTTATTTAATATAATCTTATAATATGTGCTTATCAAACAAAATGAACAGTTTTTAAAAGTATAAGGCATGAAGCTTTTTTCATAATTATTTTTATTTCAAAATTTATTATGTTTTAGAGTTGGAGGCAGTGAAAATTGTTCATGAAATTGCCTGTTTTGTGAAGAGAAATTATTTAAATTGCTCTTTGAAGGGCTTATGAATACTGAACCCTTAAAACATCCTAAAACATAGGACCCACAACTCCGGTTTTATATATCTGAGGTTTCTCTGGATAAAACTGAATTAATATCAAATGAATGTGGCAGCGAAAGAAGGGGAAAAATATATTTGTGATTCTTGATTTAAATGTAACAGTCATATTAGGAATATTAGAATATCCCCATTTAATTAATCAACACATATTTTTACATTATTAACAACTATGTAGTTTACAATATGATAATTAGAAACTAAAAATAAATTCCCCAGGCTAAGGAGAAACAGGAAAATGTAAGTGGTCTGTACATGTTATTGTAAGTCTTGCAAATTTGGCAGCAAGAAGCACTGAGCCTTCAAGAGTAGCTCAATGAGGAAGAGGAAGTGAATTGGAAATGGGTAAGGAAGAAATTGGTGGAGCGCCTCTTGCTGTGGGGCTGGACAATTTTTAAATTAGGATGTCCAAAGGGCTTAGTGACTTTGGGGTTCAAATTGGGTAGGAGTCAAATTCTGAAAGTAAGAGTCTTCCAGAATATTTAAGTTCACGGCAATGTCCTGATTCTGGGCAATCTATCTTTAATCGGGGCTCAGAGGAGCAGGAACCTGGCTGGGTTTTAAGGCTGTCGTTATAGCAGGGTGATGGGATGAGAAGGCACAGTGATACCTTCATGAAACCATTCTGAGTAACTGAGACTCCTTGTGGACAGTGGATAGATGGTAGCTTCCCTGTGAAGGCATGGGGCCAGGGACTGGTTTAGGCCAGAAAGGATGAGTTCCAGAGCATGAGATTACACAAAAAGGACAGCTATATAGGGTAGCAGACAGTTAGCTATTGGCTGCCCTCAACAGATACCCCATTGAGCAAAGGAAAGACTGGCCTGATGGGACAGCCACACATCTCTCTTGCATTTAGTCAAGAATGTATAGAATGAACGATTTAAGGACCAGTTGCTGAAGGTGCCCAGACAGGCAATGGTAGAGGTAAAGGAATTACACAAGCCCTGGGTGTGCAAAAATATCCCTATTGAGAAATCAGTACCTTTTTAATATTATCCGAATAGCATCTTTCTTTCAGTGTATTTCTTATGCAGTAAATATTTTGCCTTTTTTAAATATGTAGATGGCACAGCTGTCAGGTCAAGGACAAAAGCATGTATTTCTTTTTTTCCTTTAGAAGTGACGAGTTGTTTAGTATAATGGTTGGTCGCATAGCATTTCTCCAAGCAGCTCAGCACTGTTAGTACCAGACTCTGATCTAGGGGCTTTAAACAAAAGCTGCTGTTAAATTCAGGCTTTTTTAAAAATCTTATTTTCATAAACTGAACCGCAACTATGTTTTCTGACACTTTATGCTTAGCAGATGTCTACCGGAGAACTGATAAAATGTTAGAATGCGTAGCAGACTTGGCCTCAGAATTGCCTGGAGTGCTTCTTTAAAACGTGGATATCTGCTCCTGGCTTACAGAGGCTGCTCTAGAATTTCTGTGTAGGAGGGGCAGGGATCAACGACCTGTTTAGAAGGTGAGAGGAAAGAAGGGAAGACACTGGTAAAGGCTCTCTAAGCTGCGTTTGCGTAGGATGCACACTGCTTTTTCTAAGGTTCTCTGTTTCATTTTAATAAAAATGGCAAAGATTTCTAATGTTTCAAATTTCAAAATGTGCACGAGATTTGTGCTTTGAATTAATTATGATGGTTGACTTGAAGAGACATCGGAAAGTAATACCAATAATGAGGACTGAAAGCCCCATTGAAGCGACCCCTGGGCACCACCACTCCTACTCAATTAAGACTTTTGGTGCCAGGATCCAGGAATGTTGTTCTCAGTAACTCCCAGGTGATTCTCATGTGTATGTGCATGCCTGAGGGTACAAAACACACTTTAAGAAACAGTGCCTTTATGTAACATCTGGTCAGTGAAGACTCTCTAGTAAAAATGTCCTTATAAAAATCATTCTTCTTACACCATAAAGAAAGCAATTAGAGGTTTTAGGCATAAATTCAACTACAGCTGCCTATAAACTATATAAGAGGGGAAAAAGCCACTACTCATCTCTTAATAAAATATCTAATTACTTTCTTGTAATAGTTTGCTTGACAGGTTAAGATTTAGACTGTGGAACATGAGACTGTTCTTATGAGGCTCAACATCACCTCTGTTTTGTGTCTGTCAACCTGAGTTTCTCATTAGGGACACATACTGTTTTCATTTGTTTGTCATCTGACAATATTTAAAGATAGCAAGCCTATTTGTCTTTCATTAACTTTTTCCAAATCTATGCCCTAAACTGTAATGGGGCATGCTTCTTTTTTTGTTGTGCTGTTTTCTTTAGGAAATAAGGGTATTCTGCTAGTTATTTTTCCCATTTCCCCCAATGCAAAGCAAACAGGCTTCTCTTAGCTTGGTCCCAAAGCCAAATTTTCGGTGGCCTTTTCGAATTCACATTATAGTCATATGCCAATTGGGTAAGATCTCAAAAAGGGATAAAGAAGAAAGGGTTTTTTTCCCCCTGCCTTTAAGAATAGGATTCAAGGAGATAGTATTTGTGACAATCACCTCATTAAAATCACCCATTCTTGAAGTGAACATTTGTAGTAGCTCCTTGAAAAATCAAGCTTGTAGCACACCTGAGCAGTTAACTTCAGAGAAGTGATGTAAATGCCAGTCTGAATAACCGCTGTGCTTATACCTGGCTTGTGTTAAAAGCAATGTCTTTTTTAAGATTAAAGCTTTTCTAAGACAGTGCCTGTTGGATCCTACATGTAAGGCAAAAGGACATAAGGACAAGACAAGAAATTTCTTCTAAATTTTAAAGGGTAAATTTATAATTAGTAAAAACTCTCCATGAGCCCTTAATTTTGGAAAGGCAAAAATAAGAACAAAAATATCATTACGAAGGTCTTGATTTTATAGCGCATAAGTCTATTTTAGAGTATTAGTTTCAGTATTCAGGGACCATATTTCCTATCACAGTCAAACCTGCTTCTTTTTGTAGCAAGGCTGGGTGGGTCCACAAGAACCAATAGGAACCACAGGCCAACAAGAACCCCAGAATTTTATCTGAGAACCACTTACTTATTAAATTTTCAGTTCCACCCTAACATCCATGCTCTGGCTTGAAGAGGAGATCTTCCTTTGCACTGTTCAGCTTAAAGATAGTGAGGATCTACCTGTAAGTTAGAGAATATTTAACATAATTTATTAATACTAAAAATGGTTGGCTGGCTGAGTAATTTAAAAAATGTGCCAAGTTGTCCATTTCCATGTAGAAAAGCACAATCCATCATTTCCATTCCATTTGCCTTCCACAGAGAATAGCTTCAAGCCAATAAATATTGATGTTGTCCAGTGAGAAATTTTTGAGCTACATATGTAAAACCCTGAATGATCTTTGAGCCACTAGAAGCTTCTAACCTTATGTAATTTTTCTTCCTCCAATAGATACAGTTTAAGTATTTAAGTCTTGACATTTTGGCAGTTGGACACACTATTCCTGATGAAAAGCTACTTGCTAGCAATGAAAAAGCAATTTCTTAACCTAATGAAGTAGATAATTTAAAACCAAGGGCAATATATTTGCAGTTTGTTTTAAAAGAAAAATAAGTAGGCTACATTTAGTAGCAGCATTTCTGTTATTGGATTGTGGTTTCCATGTCCCATGTTTATTTCATTAGAATATTTTTAATAATTATTTCCTTGCAACTTCTGACATATCCTTGAACCTTCCTGGTGTTTTGATCAAGGGCACGTTGGTTATGGTCTTTGGTCACACCACCCCATCATGCCTTAACTTGAATGCTAATGAATTTTAGCCTGCATAGAATCAAAGAAATGGGAGATATAAATTCCTATAGAAAAGACTCTATAATCATTATTCCATTTTTTCATAACATCAAAATTATCTAAACAGCCATGGGTCAAAGAGTGAAAATTCAAATACTTCAGAGCACTAGAGACCTAAGTGGCCTGGAGATGTTTCAAATCTACTTTAACTGTGCTTCTGACAAGTGGTCCCTGATGTGTAGAGTAAGGATATCTCCTAATGCTGCAATTTCTGTGCCAATGCTTATTTTAAAGAGCTGCAATGAAGGAGCTAAGTGTTTCCAGTATGTATTAAATTATTTTTAGTGAAGATCCCCAAGGCAAATGAGAATTTGTAGCCTTGCATTTAAGAAGAAAGAATAATGAGTGAATAAGATATTTTTCTGGGTTGAAAAGAATTATTGAGGTTTCAACATTTCAGTGAACAGCTGTTACTCAGGGGTAACTACTATTTATTAGTAGTCATAAAGCCTGTTGTTAGTAGTAGGGTCTGCTATTTACAAGGAACAAGGTTGAGTACTACAGATTAAACAAAACAAAAGACATGATCTCTGTCTCCAAAAAAGATAGAGATAGATTATAAACACTACCTGTAGTAAACTATTCACATTTACCACCTGGTCGACAGCAGAGCATGTTGGTTAAAGAGGCAAGCTATGAAGTAGTAATAATATGGCCTTGATTCTAATACCCTCTCTGCTATTAACAGCATTTGGTCTTGTTTTCCTTACTTTTCTTATCTATAAATTGGATATATCAATAGCACCTAACTTAAAAATTGTTGTGAGGCTTAAATATTACAATATATGTAAAGTGCATAGAGCAGTCATTAGTAAATGCTAAACATTCAATAAGAACTAGCTACTTTTTATATTTGCTAAGGAATATATCTACACTACAATTTAGGAATATTACTACCACATATAATTTTCCTTAAATATTGTATTTGACCTTGTGTAGAACGCACAGCTTCTGAGATGCTGAGGCACAAGCTGAGCTCACAACCAGCTGTGAAACTCCTTCCAGCACATTCTTTCCATAGTGGATGATTAAATCTGTGTGTGCTTCCACAAAACCATCAATAATACATATCACGCACCTTTAGAACCACCCACAAATAATCAAAATACAAAATGTTAATTTAGTAAAATTCAAAAGTCTGCTGTTAAATTTTTAAAAATAAATATACACATACATGTACATATATGTATCATATATACATGTGACACATATGTGATATGACACACATGCATGTATATATGTATGTGTACATATATATATCATATGTTGTAGAGATATTAACAAAGGCTTTGGAAGCTGAGACACAAAAGCCAATTCCCACTGTATGAGTCATGAATGAATTTATGGAGGAAGTATCATTTGACTTGAAGCAAGAGTAGGCTTTTGGTAGGCTGAGAAGCTGGGGAAAGCAATTGCAGGCAGAGGATGTAGAAGTACAGGTAAACCCTAAACATACTTTCAGAGAATGATTTAGAGTCCAGGGACTTGTCCGCAAGATTCATGGAGGGATTTACTATGAGAGAAGGCCAGGAATATGGGTTAGGAACATTATGTAAAAGTCCTTGGTATTAGGAGAAGGTTGAACTTTATTTAGTAGCCCGTGAGCTGGGGCCATTGGAAGGTTTTATGACAGAAATTATTATGGTTGTTTCTTTGTTTATATAGTGAAAGATGGATGGAAAGCAGGCACTGGTCATCATTTCCATAGTCCAGTTGAAAAAACAATGGTGCCTAAACTGGGCCAAGGTGAAAGACTAGACAGCAGGGGATTGAGAGGTGACAGTGCATTGACCAAACTTTTACTATGTGGTAGGTGTCTGAGGGCGAAAGAGAGCCCAAGAGAGAATAAGAATTAACTGACAATATAAGAGACACAGAATAAATAGCACTCTCACGCTTTTAGTGATCATCTCATCTTTATCTTAACAGGGGCTCCATCTTGAGTTGGTAAGGATGAAAATGGGTGTTAGGTTCTATATCCATTGTTTTTTTGTTTTGTTTTTTCCAAGATCTTCTTGTAGCATAGGTGAATAAGAGGGAAAGCCCATAGTCGCCTTGACTCAGACACCCTAGTGAACCATGGGGCTTGTCTAGTAACACACTGCCAAGGGCACAGCTGAGTGTCAGGGAAGCTGGCTCACCACAAATGAAGCTGAACCTTTACCACTTGGTAAACCAGCCGTCCTAAGTGCTGGGTGCACAGTGCCCACAGAGGTTCATGGTGGTTCAATGGCGGTTCATATCCCAATCCTATGCCATGTTTTGGAAACTGACAGGAGAATTAAATAGTAAACAGAGAAAAATGCCTATGTGTATCCTGAGATACCAGATGATTTTTAAAGTTCAAGCACAATTCCCACCAAAGTCAAGTAATAGCAACCATTTCTCACAGAAAATAAAGCAAAAAGCAAAACTGACATCACTCTTAGGTTCACTAGCAACATCCGAATGACAACAGATTAGAAAGTCATAAAATCTAAGCAAAAGGTGACCCTGATGAATGAGTGAATTAGATAGAAGGGAAATTATGGAGAAAGATGAGTTGCATATTCTTCTACTGCTATTCCCTGGAGAAAGAGACAATACTGTGCATATATTTGACCTTTTTGTTTTTTGTTTTTTGAGATCTTCTTGCCCCAGCCTCCCCTGTAGCTGGGACGACAGGCATGGGCTACCATGCCTGGTGAATTGTTTTATTTTTTTGTAGAGACATGATCTCACTGTGTTGTTCAGGATGGTCTCAAGCAATCCTCCTGCCTCAGCCTCCCAAAGTGCTGGGGTTACAGACATGAGCCACTGCACCCAGCCATCCTTGTTTTGCTGTTTATATACATTTTTATCACTAGTATACTTTCCCTTATTTTGTGCCGAGTAAATTTAATATTTAAGGTACAATTAATGCCTTCAGTAAAATGATTCATTAACAAGGTAGAAAAAAATAAAGTTCTTGAAATTCTAAAGTTGAAAATTTTCTTTGTACATAACATTCTGTAAACATTGTACATCAGTTGCGGATTGAAAGCAATATGGCTTTGAAGTAAACTGTCATTACTTAAAATCCCCCCAAAATAATTCCCCCACAAAACATATCCTAAAAGGTAAAGGTTCACCACATTTTAACATTAATCGGAAAAGCATACTTTTAGGCAATATTAATTGTATTATGAATATGGTATCCCATTTGCACAATTCAGATATGAAGATATTTTCCTTGAATCAAATGTCTAATGACTAAAACTTAAGACACACTATCCTGAGGCAATAGGTTAACACATCATTTTGCCACCTCAGTTGTATACAGGATGAATGTAGCTTTGTGAAATTGATCTTTGACAGCTTTCCCATGATTTAAAACATCAAAATGCAGATATATCCAGCCTAGAACTTTCCGTGAATTCAGATGTATTTATTCACCAGCATTTGGGGAGCATCTCTGTGTCGAGGTCCTACAGGAACCTCCAAGACAATAGAGAATTCAACACCACACTCCCCACTCTCACCACCAGCCTACCCTCCTGCTGTGTTTCCTGCCTCAGAGAAATGAACGTCCACCATCCCTTTTTCCAAACCCAAAATCTTGCTGCCATATTTCTTCCCTCTCTTCTCAGCAATTCTCATGTCCAAGTCTTGAACAGTTGTACTTTTTAATCTTCCTCAAATACAACAACTTTTTTACATACTTTCTGTCTTGAGCTTCACTTCCCTCTTGGATAGCTCATCTCATCTTCTAATTCACTGTTATTCTTCAGATCTTGCCCTTCCAAACTTTTCTCCACATGACAGAATAAGAATCTTTTAAAGATAGGGCATGTCCTTTCTCTTCAGCAGGCATTTCATGCAATGGAGGCTGTTCATTTCTTCAACTTTCTCTCTTATCCAAACAGTCCTCCTACACTGAGTTTCAGTCATGTTTAAATACTTCCAGGTTCCAATAACATTCTTTTCCTTGTCTCAGGTCTTTTAAAATGCCCAAGTCTTTAAGTCTAAGATCTTTGCTGGAGGTGCTCTTCCTTCTCAGATTCTTAACCTGGATCATCCCTACTGTGTGGTCTGAGTCCAGCGTCCCTTCCCTGTGCCCACTAGCACCTGCTCCTCAACTCCTGTTGTAGAACGTCTGTTCCTCTAACTCCTAGCCACCTCCTCTATCTGCTACCTTTACCTCCAAGCCTCTCAATGGCACCTAGGCAAGTGCCTGTCATAGTAAAGACAGTTAGTAAATATTTGCTCAATAAATACATGAATGAATTTTATGCCTCTAACCACAATTTAAGATCAATATTGACTAAGCAAAACTTTCTTTTAACATCTATTGTATCCTAGGGAATTGAACACATAGACAATATAACAAATGCTTTTCTATGACTTTTGTCTTTTCAGATTCTAGTTCTGTAATATATCAATGGAATATAACATATGTAATTGAAGGGGAATGCTTAAAAAATGCTTTTTTTTTTAAGTTTAAGGCTTAAACTGGTCATGTGATTTATAAAATTAAAATACTCTTACTTTAAGCTCTATTCCAAAGTCTAGTTATCATAGTCTATAATACTGACAGGGAAGTTAATGTTAGGAAATTTATGCTTTTGAATTTTGAAACTAAGATTCCAATTTGCTTGAATAAATATTTTGTAGAAATTCTATAGTATTAGCAGTGCTTGACACATAGTAAGTATAGTAAATATTGATTGAATGACCATAACTGGCAAAGCATTAGAAATTTAAAACAATGCTAAAAATGCTTATAAGGTATTCAAATTTTAGAAATTGGTTTTGGATAAACTCTCACAGAGGTTGATTTTTGACTAGGAGGTTGGGAAGTGAATGTCCCAAAATTTTTAAAGAAATATATTCAATGTTTATAGTAGGCTGAATAATGGCCACCACCCAAAGATATCATGTCTTAATTCCTTAGAAGCTGCAAATGTTCCTTTATAAGGGAAAAAAGGTTTTAGCAGATGTGATAACATCAAAGATCTTGATAGGGAGATTATACTGGATTATCAGGGTGGCCTCTAAATTCAGTCACGAGGGTCTTACAAGAGGAAGGGAGAAGGAGATTTCACAGACAGAAGAGGAGGAGGCAATGTGACCACCCAGGCAGCCACTGGAGTGACGTGGGGCCACAAGTCAAGGAATGCCTGCAGCCAACAAAAGCCGGGAGGGACAAAGAACAGATTCTCCTCTAGAGCCTCCAGAGAGTTTGCAGCCTTGCTGAGACCTTGATTTCAACCCAGTCGTACAGATTTTGGACTTCTGGCCTCTAGAATGGTGAAAGAATAAATTTATATTGTTTTAAGCCACAGAGTTTTTGTAAATTTGTTACAGCAGCCACAGGGGACTAATACAATGTCCATGCATTTCTTCTATCCTAATGATGTATGAATCTGAGATTATAACTTCATTATGGAAACAAATCTAGACATAAAACAAGAAGTTGGTTGGGTGCCAGCTGTCCTCTGTAGAACAACTCATGTAAAAGGAAATCGCCATAATATTTATTCTAGTTTTCTCCCTCCCTCCCATTCTTTATATTAGACCATACTTTAGGAGAATGCATAAGAATATCAGGAGAATATTAATCCTGATAGAAGATGTTAGTCTATATTGATTTTTTTAATATATGTGTGTGTGAAAAAAATATATACATATATATATATATTTTTTTCTAATGGGCCAGCCATTGGCAACTTTTTCTTTTTATTTTTTATTTTGGCATGTTATGGGGGTACAAATTTTAAGGTCAATTGGAATTCATCTTCCTTGCTAAGTTCCATATGTGCCTTGGTTCCCTTAGCCGTGATGCTCATAATCAGGATGGGAGCTATCTTTGGTTACCCACATATGGTCTTCCAATTTCAGCAATGTTTAATGTTCCATGAAGGAAATAAACCAATATTAATTTTTTTCAGAAAAGTTATCTCATAAGTAAGTTACCACAAAAACTAAATCTCAAAAACACAAAAGAGAGAGAAAAAAAAACTAAAAACAAAAAAACAAATTCACTTTTAAATTCCAATAAAACCATTTTGTCAATAGTGGCTTACTTTCTTTGCTTCCCACATTAATTAGAAGCAACATAAATAGCTTTAACAAAAATTTAAAACTACGTGCAGAAAATCAAAGAACAGAGCAAGTAGTTTATAAAATATTTAGTCATTATTAAATCCTCTGTAGATGAAATCATCATTTGGATATTTAGCCGAAGAAATATCTTATCACGTGCATTGATGAAAACAATTTTGATATAGTTTAAAATATCTGAGATCATCATCAGCATTAGGTTGTTCCAATTAATATATACATAATTTTTCAGAATTATTGCTTTTAACTCTAAGACATGGACTGTAAGCAATTTATCTGAAGTTTCAGCTGAGACAAAAACTCATGTGGGTTTGATTTTTCTGTTCAGTCTTAGGGCAAAGTCTCTACTGCATTTCTGTCAAGAATTGTGCTCTCAAAGTGATTCATGTAAGAAACTTTATGACTAGAAGGACTTGGGCTGCTCACAACTGAGACTTTCTTCTGGTCTCATCTGAGTCCAATAGCATTCATTTCATAGGAAGTTATGGAGGCTGTGATGTGGTTTTATGTGCACCCTAACTTAGACAGTTCAGAGTGCAGGTTTTATTTATACAGGTCAATATGATCTTGGATCTTTTCTGTCCTTTCCTTTCCTTTCCATGAAAGGAGTGCTATTCCTGCTGGACACCATTCATAGTCACTAAATATTGAGATTATTCATTTGAAAGGTTTTTTTTTGCTCCAAGACTCATGCAAGACTTATGAACTGCAAGAATTCTATTTTATAAGACAATGTAAAAACACTGCTGCTAATTTATTTATTTATTTATTTATTCAATAAACTTTTACTGAATATTGATTACAAGTGACAGCCAGGTGCTGTAATTATAAGAGAGGGTGCCACTCCTAGAACAGCACTGTCCAATAGAAACATAATGTGATCCACAAATGCACCACAAATGTAATTTAACATTTCTGGTAGTTGCATAAAAAGTAAAAAGAAAAAAAGCAAAATTAATTTTTAAAAACACATTTTATTTAACCAATATATAGCCAAAATATCATTTCAACATATAATTCATATTTAGACTATTAAGAATATATGCTTCACTTTTTTCTTCTCTTTAATCTTTGAAATCAGTAGTTTATGCATAAAGCATATCTCAGTTCAGACTAGTCACATTTTATGCTATGTAGAGCATATCAGGAATAGGATGGGAAAAGATCAGATGTAAGTGGATATTTTCAAGATTTCAAGTAATTTCGTGATACCAGTGCATTAGGCATGCTGGGTAAGCAGGAGTCCGTGGCAAAGGATGTGAGGGAAAGTAAGCTGCAGATAGAATTAAAACCCTGTATTCTACTGAGGAGTACAGACATTATCTTGCCATTGGGTTATTTTAGGCAGAAGAGTTGTGAGGCATGATTAATGTTTTAGATGGATAATTCTGGTGGTAGTTGAGAGTGAATTGGAGCAAGGTGATGCTTGAAGCAGAGAATAATCAAGAGGCTACTGCCAGTGGGGCCAAACGATTGTTCCTGAAGATTAGATCATTTGTAAAAATGGTGCGGGATCAAATAAGTTTGTATGATGTTGGGATAAATGCAAACCAATTTATCCCCTCTAATTTTTTTTTCAGTTTTTACAATGTTAATGTTCATTTAAATTCACAAGTGAGATGTGTTACGCAGTTTTTCCCAAATAAATCTGGCTATGGAACTCTTTTCTTTCAAGAACCATCTTACAGAACCAGTGTTCCCTGGCATACTTCTGGAATGCTGATCTAGGAAAAAAGTCTTGGCTGGAATAAAAATAGGACACTGTGTAACCTTTCAAAGGTCTTTCCACTCTGCTTCTTGTGCTAATTAGTATCTTACTTGTGGGTAACAAAACCCTCTATGCACGTTTTGATTTAATGATTTGGGGATACATCCGTCTTTTGTCTTTTGTTTTGTTTTGCTTTCTTTTGTTTTCTTGATCAGGGCTGAAGCTAAGTAAGTGTTTTGACTGTCTGATTACTGAGATATATTGAAAAAAATTTTTTTTGAAACTTGAAAGTCAAAGCATATTTATACGTGTCTGTATTGGGCACAGGAGTCAGGCCAAAAGTATTAATTGGGAAATATAAAATTATTGCAAGTCTTGGACAAACAACATGCTCTTGTAAAGGAGAGTCTGACTATTTGTTTCATACATGAAAAAGCAAAATTAATTCCCTTCTTAGGTTTGTCTGAATGAGGATTTCAGAAGAACAATTTTGCCGTTTTCCATTTGGCTGGTTTTCAGATCTATCTAGTCCTTTCTACCAGGTAATCTGCAGATTGTTTTCTTCTTGTGCCTTGGGAATAGAGTTCCGATGGGCCCACTGAGAAAGAGATCAGCGCTTTGAATTGATCTATGAGCCTTTGTCTCCTGTGAATAAGTAATTTCGAGTAGAGAGCATATTTCACACAGCCAAAGTTAAGAGATGTCTTGTTTCACCAAGAAATAGGTCATTTGAATCAGGAGACACTGAGAGTGTGCTTTAAGGTAATTACTTGGAGCAGGTGGTCTTCACAGCCAGTGCTGACTTTGATGAAAGAGAGCTCATAGTCTGAAAATAGCCTACGTCATGTTGAGTTCTGCAGGGAAAAATGAAAAAAATTTAATAACCGACTTTGAAGTGAAAACCAATATTCTGTCAGCCCTCATTTATTTTCCATGGCAGATTAAAGATACTATTACTATTTTAACCTGTTTCTGTAATAATATGAGAGCAGATTATTTTCTCCCCCATTTTCTTAATTTGTTTCTTAAAAATCTGCCCCAATTACATCTTTTGGACTTAGCATGAATCTATTTGCTTTTACTTAATATTTTTTCCTCCAATTTTAATGTTATAATTTAATAGAAAAAAAACTGAATCAAATGCCAGTAAGGTGTCAGCAATTTATACTGTACAGCCAAATCTACTTTTGAAAACATTCAGGCAGTTTCTACAGAAGTCAATAAAAACTGGTTATATAGATGCCTATGGATAACGTAAAGATATGTTCAAATTTGAGGCAGCCCCTTGCTGAAAATATATTATTCTCTTGAAATGGAAATATGAGAAGAGTTATTTCTTTGTTTTATAAATTATTTAATTTTTTAAAATAACATTCTTCTAAAAGTTACATATTGCTTTAAAGTAATATTTATATAGTATATTTATATTATATATAGTTATATTTATATAGTATTATATTATAATACTTTTAAAGTTATGTGTGTTATGGGCATATATATGTACATATATATTTTAAAGAGAGAGAGAAAGAGAAAATGACTGTGGAAGACATAAAATGTTAGTTTCCTACCAGTATTAAGTTCCTTTGGCTGCTGTAACAAACTACCATAAACTGGGTGGCCTAAAGCAACAGAAATTTATTCTTTCAAAGTTATGGAGGCCAGAAATCCAAAATGAGTATCACTGAGCCAAAATCAGTGTTGGCAGGGCGGCACTCCCTCTGTAGGTTCTAGGGTGAAATGTATTCCTTGCTTTGTCTAGCTGGAATCCCTTGGCTGTGACTGCATCACTCCAGTCCTCAAGGCCAGTGTCTTCTAACTTCTCTCTGCTCTGTGTTCATGTTCATTTGTGTGTGTGTGTGTGTGTGTGTGTGTGTGTGTGTGTGTTAATGTGACTCCACTCCCTCCCTCTTGTAAAGATACATGTGATTGTGTTTAGGGCCCACCCAGATAATCCAGGATTATCTCCCCATTTCAAACTCTTAAACCTATTCATATTTTCAAAGACCTTATAAAGTAATGTTCATAGGTTCCAGAGATGAAGACAGGAATATCTTTGGTGGTGGAGTTGTTAAGGCATTTTTCAGCCTACCACACTGTTTAATACACATTCCCATGTTCTCTCCAGCTAATGAAATACTGATTTTGCTCAAGGTGGCATTGCTCCCATAGGATGTAAGCAACGACTTTTGTTGCGTCTAAACCTATTATGGTGGTCTGTCTCTACACACTGTGCAGCTATGGATAGCCCTGAATCCAGTTCTCACAACTGAGATATGAGAAGAAAATAAGTTTGGGAGTTAGTCCTCAGAAAGGAGCTTTGGCAAAGATGCTAAATGGAATAGGCATGACTACCTCTGTCCCCATTTTCCACCTTGAAATCAGACGTGATCCTTGTTACTGAGGCAACGATTTTTTGATCATGAGGCAAAAAGTCTATAAGCGAAAAAAGTGGCAAAGCTAAGAATGGGAAAATTGAAAGAAGAAGATCATTATTAGGCAGCTGATGCAATACCAACAACTACCTATTTAAAACTTTTTGATATGTAAAAATGTATAAAATAATAATAAAGTAACATAAACCCACATTTGTTTAAACCACTGTTGGGCTTTTTATTACTGTAGCCAAAAACTTTCCTAACTCGTATGTTCTGAAATATTTGGAAAATACTAAAGAGCATGAAGAAGAAAAATAAATTACTATCATTACCAATGCCCAGAAATTGTTTCTGCTAACTTTTTATAGTATATTCTTCCAGCCATACAAAAGAAATCTTGCAATTCATACTGTTTTGGAAAATTGCTTTTTTGGTCTAATTATGTTACAACTACTTTCTTGTGTCATTAAACATTAATTGCAAAACTAATATCTGCATGGTGGTTTATCATTTTGATAAATCATAATTAAATAATCTTCTGTTGCAAATCTTCAACTGAAGATTATTTAATTAAATTTTAAAAATTAAAAATTGAATATTTTAACTACTTTCATTTCCAGTCCATTTCTCACAGATCCTCAAAAGAAATTTGGATTTGTTTTTCATTATTGCTATTGTTTAGCATTTCTTTGTTTAGCAAGAAAATACAAAATAATAGTTCATGAACAGCAGAACAATAAAAAGTGCTAAGTTGTTTGAGTGAGGGCCTCCAAACTGTAAGAAATTTCATTGTTTTCATAGTGCTACAACTTCCACTTGAAAAAGTCTAACAGGAAGGATCTGGGAGGGTAAAACCTAGTTAGGGTTGTCTTGGGGAGTGATTATTTTGCTAGACAGAGTCTCTTAATTGTGTTATTTAGTGTCTTATAATTTGTGTTACTATTTTCTTTTAGTAATTTACTATAAAGTAGAATGTTTCTTTTCATCAAAATAGCTCTTATCCACAATATAACACTGCATAGTTGAGATATAAAGGGCCTAAAAACACAAGCCAATATGTAATATTGATACAAATGAAAAATAAAATATTTCACATATTACCTACTGAATTAATTGAAAGCATGAGTCTAACAACTTATTCCCTGTCACAAAATTTGTGAGAAGAATCTGGGCCTGTGGCTTAAAGTAAACAAAATGTGTCTCTTTCTCATCACTGGAAATAAGTACACAATAAGGACACAATGTATAAATGAGTCTCATTCTAGAAAACACTGACTATCCAAGGAAATATTCCCAATCGTGGAAAATCATAAGTTGCAGTGGAGTAAAGTGCTGAGTGGTTTCTGGTTAAACCCATGAATCACATAGAATCTAGTGCTGTTCTTTCTCTCTGGACCAAGTTACCCAATGCTTAGTCTGCATGAAGGAGTTTGTAATGAAGTGTTTATAAATGTGTAATTCCATTTTTGTTTTTTGTGTGTGCATGTGTGCTAGACACTGAAAGGAAATGGTAGGTTTCCATAGCAACGAAATAGAAAATCTATAACATGGGAGTGATGTGATATAAATGATTTTATTTTTTTTCCTGCAAGGTAAAGAATGGAAGTACAATAATCACTGCTGTAGTTATCAGCCAAGTGCAGACATTTTGTGTAATTCAGAAGACACTTAATTTAATTCATAGTTGACTGTAACTTGGTTGCTCAGGACATGCTATTCCTATTGCTTTTCTCTTCTCCCCCTGGTGTGTAATTTAAGGTGAAATTGCCTTGGCCTGCAGAGTAATTGATAACAGCTTAGCAATACAGGTGACAGAAAGGAAGAGAAGAGTCTTTTGGTTAGTTAAATAATTTTGCCAATAAGTTGATGCATTTTACCTTTTGGTTTTCTCTGTTCAATCTGGTGATCTCAAAAATGTTCATTGCCAAAACACAGATTTTGTTGGGCACTCATCTCAATTGAGATAAAAATTACATGTTGTGTATTAGAGGCCCTAATTATATCCACCCAAGCTAAAAGAAAAAAAAATTAAATAACAAAGCATGAATTGCATTGGTAATTTAATGACAATTGCCATAATATGTCGTATGGTCTCCTCACATACACTATAATAAACCTGTTGGGTTAGTAATTCAAATTAGGCTTGTTTTCATTAAGATTTGAAGTCATTCCTTGGCCAATAGCTGTGAGTCATCTTTTTATAAAAAATTTTTCTTTGCAGAGTGATGAAAATAAGTCAGAAGGAAATACTGTGATATAGATAAAGTATTAATGGCACCTGGTTTGGGGGCATAGTTGCTTCTAAAAATGGTGTGTGGGTTTAATATAACATGTTTAAAGATTTAAGAGTATGGAGTAATGTTGATCTTTTTATCCACACTCTTTGAAGCATGTGCATGTCTCTCTCTGCAGTTCAGCTAAGACACTATCAGAAAGTTTGTGTTAATTCTGAGTGAAGAAAGGAACATTGAATTATGAGTCTAAATAAAGCAAACTCCTGCCAAGCGTCATCCATCATTTTACTCTTTAGACAGATTGCTGAGGACTCTACTCGCAGGATCAATTCTTTCTGTCTCTTGATGCTTCCTGTTTCTTCTCTTCAGCTTTTGCACACTTCATATCTCAAAGCTTCATATTTCAAATCTTGAAAACTTGTTTCACTTAATTTCCTTCTTTTGTTGCTGTGCTATTTCTTCTTTTCTTTTACTAAAAAAGTCTTTGATTGATGCCTCTCACAAAAAATGCTTAATGTTCTTGCTCTTTCTCCAAGGCTTGTCATTATCAAAATTTAACTGCTGAAGTCAGTAGTGCCCAAGACCTTAACACCTCAAATGACCATTGACCGACCTTCAATCTCAACCTCTTTGTGGCATTTGGTTATACTAAATATTTCTTCTTCAGAATCATTCTCTGCTCCTGGAGTCTCTTAAATGACAATATCTTGGTTTCTTACCAATCTTTCTAAGACACCCTTGTCTGTCTCATTTTAGTGACTGCACCTTCTACCATTCTGTGCACATAAGCATCCCCAAGGTATTACTCTGACCTTTTCGTCTTTTATTTCTCTATTTCAGAAGCTTTCTGTCTGCCATATTACAAAATCCACACTTCATTCCATATTGCTATTCCACATAAACATCATCTTACATTTATTTATTTTTAATTTTTTAAATTTTTTTCTTTAATAAGAAAGGGGGGAGTGAGGTTCAATTTCCTTTTTTTTGTTTTTTTGGTTTTTTTTGAGACCGGGTCTTACTCTGTCATCCTGGATGGAGTACAATGGTGTCACCATAGCTCACTGCAGCATCAAACTCCTGGGCTCAAGCGATCCTCCTGCCTCAGTCTCCCAAGTAGCTGGGGCTATAGGCACATGCCATGATGCCCAGCTAATTTTTTTATTTTTAGTAGAGTTGGAGTCTCACTCTTGCTCAGACTATTTTACAACTCCTGGGCTTAAGCAATCCTCCTGCCTCAGCCTCCCAGAGTGCTAGGATTACAGGTGTGAGCCACCAAACCTGGCCATCTTATATTTATTTATTAAAATACTTTGATTTGGATAACTCGGTGTTTCCCAAAATGAAGTACATTTATTTTGATAATTATCGTCATTTGTCTGAGAGTGAATGAATACTCTTCCCCAAGTTCCCTGTTTTTCTTGGTAGCACAGCCTTTATCCCAAGATATAGTTGTTTTTATTCCTACTATTTATTTTATTCCTAGTTTAACCCATAAATCTAATCACTTTTAATTTATTCAATGAACTCTAAGCCATCCTGTTCCATCGCCATCAGCGGAATGATTCGGAACATACTTTGAAGGGATTGCTGATAACATTGACTATGAATTTTGTCAGGGGTATGAGGAAAAGCAGAAAGCCAAGGGAGGTTTTAAGGATATTGGCTTGAGCAACCGAGTGGATGGCAGTATGCTTTATTGCGGTGCAGAACGATGGGGAAGAACAAGGTGGGGAGGGTCCTGTTTTAGGTATGTTAAGTTTAAGATTCCTACGAAGCGTTCATGTGAAGATATCAGATAGGCGGTTAAGATCTATGATCTAAGGCTCAGAGGAATAGTGGTGGTTGGAGCTATAAATTTAGGAGTTATTAGTTTTTAAAGCCATAGGATAGGGCAAGAACACCTAATGACCGAGTGTAGGTAGCTAGAGAAGGGGCTCTAGACTCACTCTGGAGTATACCCATGTTTATAGGGCAAGAAAAGAGGGGACATGCTTCCAAAAAAGCAGAAATAGCAACCAGTGAGGTGGAAAGGAAACCAATAGTGCAACGTCATTGAAGACATTTGATAACAGGTTTCTAGAAAAAGGGAATAATCAGCTATGTACAATGCATCAGAGAGTCCAAGGAAGGTGAGGACTGAAAACTCACCGTTAGGGGCAATTCATCCATTAGGTACAGGAGGCACAGTGTTTAGGGCCCACAGTGCTTTTAGGAACCCAGGCAATATTTTAATATTCATTTAGTTTAAAATTGGAAGGAAAAAGCCATGAATATAATAACAATGAATCATAAAAAATGAAACCAGCCTGGATTATATTTGTCTTGATAACAATGCAGTCATATAAATTTTAACATTGTTTTATGGAAGAATAGGACCAGGAAGGTCTTCATGTGGTCCTACTGAGCATTAGGTAGGCAATGTGGATGTCACTGCTCTCATTGACAAGAACAGCGACAGAGTCCTGGGCACCAAAAAAAGGGATTATGGAGACAGGAGATAGCATTTTTAACAAACCTTTAAAAGAATTTTGCAAAAGGGTACAAAGAAACGATCATAGCTGGAAGAGATGAGAAACCAAAGAATGTGTGTGTGTGTGTGTGTGTGTGTGTGTGTGTGTGTGTGTGTGTGTGTGTAAACTGGGTGGGAAGACATATTTTCTAGAAGACATAATTGTAGGAGCAGAGACCTTCAGGGCAGAAGGGGATGGGATCCAGTACCCAAGTAGAGTTGGTCTTAGATAGGAGCAAGTTCTTTCTGATTGTGCTTTCACAGTGAAATAAATAGTAAAGTCATCAGCTGATAGTGAGGAAGCCTGAGGGTAGGAGGTAGATTTGACGAGAGAGGACAAAATATGGAATAGTCACCTTTGTCTTGAGAGAATGGATTGTCAATGGAAATGTAATGGGTCTGCTGAGAGAGAATGCAAGAAATTAAAAATGTTAGCAGCAGTAGTTAACTCTGGGTAGTAGGATCAAATCAGACTTTTATTTACTTTTTTATAATTTTTGTTTCAATGTCTTTATATTAAGTGCTCTTTTCACTTCTCAAAGCTATTAAAAAGAAAATACAACCTTCCTATCTTTAATGTCCTGCCACAGTTCCTATTTTCTATAGAAGTTTTCCCCGGGCCAACTCCAGTCCCTTGTAAAAATTCCTTCAGGACTTAATCTCCAGTGTATGATGACATTCTGCAATATATGTTTTTTTGTAGCTTATTTTAATTGCTTTATGTATGACTATGTTGTTTTTCTAATGAAATTAGCAATTCTTTACTGCTATCAATTAGGTCCCATATAAGTATTTGTTGATTTTAATTTATCAGTTTATGCAAATGTCTTATATATGAATCTTCACTGGCACAAGAATTCACACTATGGCAGACCTGACATCTCCCTGAAGACCACATGATCTTCAGCCTCTCCATTGCTAGACACTTTTTTTTATTATTATTATTCCTCCCAATGCATCTTCATGGGTTTTTTTGGTTTGTTTCTGTGTTTGTTTTTTGAGGACACGTGCTATACTCTTGGAGAACAGGACATGAGGGGAGTGAACAAAGAGCAGAGAGAACTGCCAACGAGTTTCATGCTCTCACTCTCATTCCTCACCTTCTTCCCTGGGTCACTTCTTAATGTGTTCTAGTAATGTGTGCGCAATAGGAAAGAAATAGAACTTGTTCTCTTGCGTCAGGAGAAAATGGAGTGGGGGTCAAAGAGTGGACATCGCCACAGTAGGCCCTTGAGCCCTAGGTGGTAAGAGTGGAGATTAGCTGTAAACTGTGAAGTAGAAGCATTCGTCTCTTAAGTCTGTACTCTAATACCTAAAAAAACGATACCACTCATTAATACCTGAAACGATATGGAATGTTCTTGGGATGTCATCAAGAGTAAGGGAGGAGAAAGCCAAAAGAGAATGTTGGAAGGCCACTGTGGGAAGCAAAATAAAGCTGTATCCTTTGGGGTCAGCTCATTTATTCAGCTAGCGAATTGTGAAAAGAATAGTGATGGTGAGAGTGAAAGTGATAATAGCACTTGTCATTGTAGTAGTAGTAGTCGTGGGTAGTATTAATAGCGGCGATAGTCACCATTCATAGAATACATACTAAGTGGCAGTCATTATATTTAGGGCTTTATTTATATCATCTCTAATACTTACTGCAAACCAATCATGTGGTTGTTCTATCTCCAATAACCATAAGAGGAAACTGATGCTTGAGCAGGAAAATAAATCAGAGTCACTTAGGTTACAATGAAAATGGAGAGAGAAAACATAATTAAATGGGAAGAACAGAAAACATTTTCAGCAGTCACCTCTCTTACCTTCTGCAATCTTGCCATCCTAGCTAGCGTAAGAGCTTCCAGACCCTCTTGACTCTGGGGTCTCGGTGGGGTGTACCACTAGCCCTCCAACTGCCTGAGTTTGAGGAATGTCTCACTGTGACTCACCACCAGCCTTTTATTGGCATATGGTGAAGCAATACTCATTTCCCTACTACTGCTACTTCATTCTGTTCCAGCAACCGTACACATGCCACAAATATTTGTGCCACATAAATCAACATCCTGTTTTTGGACTGGCCTGAATGTATAATGTCATTTCCATAGGAAATTATATTCTGAATCTCAGGTAAGATGATTTACAAGTAGTCGTAACACTGTCATCCTCAAATGACTATTTTGATAAACATGATTACCCACATTAATGGCAGGAAGCAATGAAATATGCATTCAACATCAAATATTTGTTCTTGTTTAGCTTTCAGAAGGCATTGTGCAATTCGGTTCATGTGTTCTCCAAGCAACTGGCAGGGAGGGCTAGGGGAAAGCCTGTCTCAAAGTGGATTATCAAAAATAAACACATGGCTGCCATCTCTTCTCCTGCCCCCACCCTTTCTCTTTCTAGCAACCCTGAGCAAGTCAGAGAAATGCATGGTCACTCGTAAAGTTGAACAACTGAGTCACCTGATCGCCCATCCTTTATCTGTCCAGTGGCTGGGCTATCACCAAGGTTGCTTGGCTCTCACTGTCATCACTAAGAAACTTCTGATGAAGGGCCTGGTGCCCTAGGGGATTATTGCATTCAGAGTCAGATTCAGTGCACATCTCTGACCTGCTCTGTAGGGATGTGGCCCGGGGCATCATTTAATTTCCATCAATCAATGAGATTTATTTGCTCATTTCCAAATTGGAGATTAAATTATATAATCAATAATGCCTTGAAAAGATATGATTATTTAAAATACACTGTGGCTTTGAATAGTTTAAAGTATTCATTAATTCCACAAACATTTATTGAGTGCTTATTTTGTCTCAGACACTATACTGAGCATCAGGGATACATAAGCATAATTCCTGCCTTTAAGGAATCATAAAGCTATGTTAAGAAATTGGGCTACTAATGGATTTGTGGATTTACTTCCTTGATAATACAAACTTCTTTCAGTTTTATTTTTTTGAAAGATCCATTTGTCAGTTGAAGACTCCAGTTGCCCCACAAGCTTGGAATCAGGCCGTGTCGATCATATGACTCAAAGGTTGAATGAGAAGAAAATAGTAGATCTCCAAGTACACAGGGTCATTGTTGCCATGAAGCTCGTTGACTTTCTCCTGTGGCAGAGGCAGAAGTCCAAGTGAGACTTATCAGATGACAGCATGTAGGACCCATATCAGGGCCAGACCATGCAGGTTGGTCTGGGCCATGTTAGGTTTTGGTCTCTATCCTAGGTGCTGTGGGAAGTTTGGACGGGGCCTAAGCAGTGGAGTTCCTCATTATTGGATTGATTTTTGAAAGATAACTCTACCTGACACCTCAGCATGGCAAGGGCCTCCCTGCCTGTGGCCACAGTGCCAGACTTTGCACTGTGATGTGTCCCAAGAGAGTCCTTGGAGACAGATTGTCCCCCTCTGCTGCCCTTCACCAGGCTTCTTGCTGGCAATGTAGATGTAGAATTGTGCATTGGGGCGGGGTGCACGGGTAGTTTGTGGCTGGATGGATGTGGAGAGACAAGCCTTATTTGGAGTTACTCTTCCCTTTATATTTCCTTATGATCTAACCATGTTGATCTTTTGGTTTCTCAAAGGAATCATGTTCCTTATCATCTCTGAGCCAGTGGTAATCTGTTTTCTCTGGCCAGGACTCTCCCTATCCTTTTCCCAATTAACTCCCAAGTATCCTTCAACTCTGCGCCTTTCAGGAAATTCATCTAGCTTTCCTATACTATGTTCTATATATTATACTACATACATTATGTAATTTTTACTATACACGATATACTATAACATGCTATATACCATATGCTATATATTACATATTATATTCCACACACTATATACTATATGTATACTATATACTACCTACTTGGCATTATATACTACATGTTATACAATTTATATACTATATACTGCATATTTCCATACAGCATTTATCACTATTCCTTAGTATATGTCAATGTATCTGGTTATAAGTATTTGGTTAAATATATTTCATCCCCAATAAAATGCTTCACAAGGTTTGAAACCCTGTTTTCTTTCCCATTATTTACCTGGTGTCTCCATAAATATTTAATATTTCTCAAAAGTTGAATAAAAAATGATGATCTTCTTGAAGAAATTAACTTTGACGTTTCTGAAGGAAGGTGTATAGATTGATGGAAAACTGGGGAATTAATATGATGTGGGTAAAAATATAAAGGTAGAAATAAGCACCTATTAGGCAACATCTAAATATCTGTTTTTAAAAAATATAATCAATTATAAGACTAAATCTCTCTTTATGAGACAGTATCCTAAGAATAGTGATTTTCACTAGCCTTCCTTCATTGTCATAGTCCAGGTCCTGAAATTTCTCTGGTAGAGTTATTATGCAAAGGTGACTTTCACAAGCCCTCCTGATATACAGATACCAATCTAGAAAAGAGTTTATTCAATTTGCAGTATTTTGAGTATTAGAGTTTATTCAGTTTATCTTAGCTTTTGTTGTTTGGGTGTATATCCTCAAGAATAAAAATTATTTCAAGATATTTACTTCTTAGGAGTAAGGGTGTATGTATTTATCTGAAACAAAACAATTTCACAAGGGAATATGAACAAAAGAAGGAAAATTCAATAAATTAATCTAGAAGATTATTTTAAGAAAATTATCTTTAGTAATTATTTTAGATTAATGTTTGTACCAAATAGTTTCAGATATAAATTAAATACTTTGCAATTCTCCTTCTCAGACTTTTTGGATTCCGAGTCTCTGTCTATATATCATCCTAAGACTTATATTTGAAGTAAATCTTAAATATATTCCTAACAATGCACTGGAGAAAAACATCTTCCTTTTGCTTCATCTATTTTCTCAAATAATTTAATTTGGGATCTTACATCATAATCAAGAGAAGGGCATAATTCAGGGAATAAAGAAATCTCTTTAGGACAAAAGCTGATTGTTGCACAAGATACTATAGTCTACCTTGCTCAAAATTGACAGATTATATCTTGTTACCAACAACTGTTGAATGAAAAATCAGTCAGAGCAGCAGGTCACCATTAGCAGTGACTGTTTCTGAATTCTTCTGCCCTACCTTTTCTCTCTAATATGGTGTCTCTCAAATTGTGTTCTGTAGGGCTTATGTAGAGATGGTCAGCTATTAAAAAATATTGGATCATTGCTCAAATAAATTTAGGGATTATCACATACCAATTTTCCCCTCTTGGAAATTTACATTAGATTAAAAACTCTAAGCCATCCTATAATTTTTAGCAAATACTATAATAAGATGAAGTAATAAAGCATTAGAGAAAAAAAAAAAAACAAGGCACAGAGAACAGACATAATAACAATTATTTGTTCCTTCACCCTCTGCCCAATGTCCTGTGCACAGGAGATAGTGAATAAATATTATGTGGAGGAAAGGAGAAATATTGTAGTGGCAGTTAAGAAAATCTGTGCATGGTAGGTCAAATAAAATCATGTAATGCCAGAAAAGGACTCAGACCAATTTGTTGGTATAAAAAAGGGATGTAAATATACTATTATCAATATTAAAGTCAAAAGAAATCTCATCATATTTTTTTAATAGAGGTTATGTTATTTGATATCTTTTCAAATTACCATTCATCTCCAATTTTCTAACCTTTTTGTCTTTAGAATCTTCTAAGTATACGCCTTATCCCTATTTTTTAAGAAATATTGAATGAGTATCAAGTTTGTCATAAACGCAAAGTTAAGATTGCAGGTGGATTAAAAATAGGATTTTTTCTAAGGATTTTAAAATATTTGATAATGCAATCAAGAGAAAATTATATGGATTGAGGATTTCTTGTGTTTGTTTATGTATAAAATGAAGGCTGAAAAGATCTGATCAAAACTGAGATCAACAAATGTCTTTATCATTTCTCTAAGGAGAAAAATAAAAATTTTGGATCTTGCCTAATCCTGGTACAATAAGTTGCCTAGTAAAATAAATGAGAAGGAATCCCCTTCATTATTATTTGAAATACTAACCCAAAGCTCAGGGAGGTAACAGTATTTATATTTTTTTGTCTTTGTGAAATAGAATATCACATTTTCTCAAATATTTGCTTATACCAGTTAATATTAACATTAAGATGTGTTTTCACCCTCCTGTTTCCTGGATGCATTTAGCAATGGCTATTGAATGTTGGGCATTATCTCAATGATGTAATGTATTATCATTTTTTTATAATGCATTATTTTTATAAAGTACCACATTGCTGCCTCCAGTGGGAATTATTGCCATGTAATGGTTTTAAATGTTTCCATACAAATTGGTAACTTGAGCATCTTAGATATTATTGTTAGTCCTTGAGTGAAAAAGCAGCTTCTCTTCTAGGCTGATATATTAAATAATATTTCCAGTGATACAATGAAACCATTAAAAACTCATTATACTAGAATCTTTATTCTAGGACATTCTGCCCCAGTGTTTGTAAGCTTAGCTCTGAATAATTAGATCAGTTTGATTATTTTCTCTGAGAATATATCTTCTTGTCTGGTTTCTCTTCTTAATGATGATTGTCACCAGTAATTTTCTGTTTGAAAGTTGCCTTTCTGATATTATCTTTCAGAAAGAAAAATAACTATAAGACCATCTCAATGGGGAATATTTAAATATGTTTTTTAAACTGCTATAATTAGAAAATGATTCCCATAGTAAGAAATCTTTAGAATTGGAAAGACCCTTAACTAGTCAATGCAACTCCAAAACATAGAAAGTAACTTTCCAAAGAGCAGGACCCTCTCCATCCTTTCTCTGCTGGATTCAGCTCCCAAAACAGCATCTGGCATAGTCAGCCCTCCAATTGCTAAATGGAGGAATGAATGAAATGTGTTAGCCACAGCTCTTGTTTCCAAGCATTCATAGAGCTGCAACAGAAGCTGAGTCTAATCCTTTTTTTATTAGAAGGCATGCGTCTAGCAAATGAAACAAAAGATCACACACACTGTGTGTATATATATGTATATATATATATACATATATATACACACAGACACATATATAGATGTAGTCATATATATATGCAGGCTATCCTGAAAGTATGCAACCATGGATGCAATGGATAGGTTGGGGTTGTTCAGGAAGAAGACAGAGCTGGAGAGAAAGTGGGATTTTTGACAGGTTTAGTTATGCAGCAGGGAGAGCTCTCCAGAAAGGAGATGCAGAGATGAGAACATGCAGAAAGGAACTGGAAAACAATGATGAGTACAAGGCCTGACTTTGCCTATCCTGGGGAGAAGACAGGATAGATTCATTAGTGCCAGGTCAAGGAGGGCATGAAATGACAGGCAGTACCACTTAGCACTGTGCCATCATCACCTTTCACCATGAATGTGTTCTCTCTCCTGCAGCCTTTCTCACCAGCAATAACAGGGAGTTGCCTGCTCAGAAAATTTTTCTGTGTTTATTTACCTCAGTGGCAGCATTTATATTGTAGAGCCCTTTCTTCTTGAAAATCACCTTCTTTGATTTCTGCGATGCCGTCTTTCCTGGCTTATTCTCTCCTTCTCTGGCTTTCTCTGGCTCCCACCTGCACTCACTGTCTCCCCTCCTCAAAGCTGGCCTCAGCATCCTGCCCCCTGACCTGGCTCTGCATGCTGCCCACTGCCATGACCACCCATGAGCCCCTCCTTGCAACGCCACACTGCTCCTCCAGGCTCCTGGAGAATTTCAGGGTTGGGGAATCACCATCTCCTCTCCTGACCTTTTCTTCCTGTTTTCATTTTTATTCCAGTTTCCCAGGGTCCACATTTTAAAATTATCTTTGCTTTTTCCCCTTCTTTTTCTTCAGCCCTGCTATTTTTATTTATTTATTTTTGAATTGACTCTGTTTGACCCATCCTTTCACCCTTCCTTTCATTCTCTCTGCCAACAGCCCTATTCCCTGTCATCCAACACCTGGATTATTCTAATCACCCCTGACTCCTCACTGGGCTCCCTTGTTTATGGTCACTCCCCCAGTAGGGTACCCATGAAATTCCTCCAAACTAAACTAAAATAGCGTCTTCACTTTCTCCCCTGCCTGGTTACACAATAGTGATCAGCCAGCACTGACAGAGAAACTTGATGTGCTCCACAGAATAGTACGAGGAAGATTTGGTGACAGTGATAAATGCATGCCCTGCTCTGGTGGACCTTTCAGTTTGGTGTGGGTGACAGACTTGTAACCTAAGTTACTCACAAGTGAATATATTCTCAAGTGCCTTAAAATGCCTTGTGTTTTTTTCTAGTACATTTACATAAGCTTATTTATTTTTAAAGTTGGTGGCAATTCTTCATGCCATTTTTAATAAATTCATGACTCTATTTACTTTAAAGACTAAATTATATTTTTATATATACCAGCAATTAATGTTATAATATTTTATAATTTTGAAGATAAATATAATGTTTTATTCAGTTTTAGATTTCTGAAAATAATTACCTTGGAATTCAGAGAAAATATATCTCCCTTGGACCATAGGTGTTCTCTAAGTAAAATATACACATTTACAAACTAACATTTGGTTTAGTTTGGTTCAAAAGCTAAAACAAAAATGCCAAAGTGAAATGTTTGTTTTCCCAATAAACATTGTAAAAAGAATCATGCTGTAATCATTGTAGGAAAGGCATGTTTACTTCATCTTAAAACTGATTAAGAATGACCAAATATTTCCTGTAAACTTTGCATGAAATCCCAGGGTGCCAATCTTTGGTTATTCTTTCTCATAAGAAGTTAATTCTCTCAGAGGACAAGGCTTTGAGATCTAGAAAGTTCACAAACCCTAACACACACCTTTAAATATTTTCTAACACTCCATGATGATTAACATTTGTTATGTACTGAATGTTTATGTTTCCCTCAAAATTCATATGTTGAAGCCCCTAACCCCCAATGTGGCAATATTCATAGATGTGATTAGGGTTAGAATGAATTTATTGTGTGGGGGACAGAGGAGGGCTTATGATGGGATTAATGTCCTTTTAAAAAGAAACACGAGGAAGCGTGTCTTTCTCCACCTGCACACACCATATAAGGACACGGTTAGAAGGTGACTGTCTGCAAACCAGGAAGAGAGCCCTCACCAGAACCTGACCATGCTGGCACCCTGACCTTGGACTCAATAGCCTCCAGAACAGTGAGAAAATAAATTTCTGTTGTTTAAGCTACCCAGTCCATGACATTTAGATATGGCAGCCCGAACAGACTAAGACAACACTTGGATTGTATTTGACAGTCACTCACAAAGTCTTTCAGTTACTGAACTTAAAATTGTTCACTTATGAAAAGAGAAAGCTTCTACTTTCCTCTTAGGATTCACTCTACCCCTAGCCTCACTTTGGGTTCCAAATGTCTCCTTCTGCTCATTGTATAGTCTTAATCACTCTTCCTGAAAAATAAATCCTCTTCTGAGCTCCAACTCTAGGTCTCCCCTCCAACCTCCCCTGCTTCAGTGTGACAGTGTCCCATGGGGATCTTTAGTGACCTTTTTACTTCGCTAGTCTCTCATATTAATCTGCGTTAGGTTGGGAACCCTCAGAACAGACTTTTGTCAGCGTGGATCTATAACATTTACAGAGTTCTGCTTTATAGATTGTTACTAACAATAGTAATTTTATTGCTTCATATTTATTTAATACTATCTTAATATTTATGCTACCTTAGCTTATTCTGAGTGGACTGCATGAAAGTTGTAAAGAAAATATTTATGGTGAATATATGTGCTATACCTCTTTGTATAGTACTTCTGAAGTACTAATATTGCAGACAAATGCATTGTCGGCAGGAAAATAAATGGATTTGTTAAATTGACTAGGTGCTTAAGGTTTTCCTTGGACTAGAGAAAATAAGATGAAATGAAATAAATGACCCTTGAAGTCACTTTTAGTTCCTTGAAGAGTCATTTAATAATGTGTCCAGGCATCTCAGTTTACCTGGTGCAGAGATGCAAATCCAGTTTTGTGGTTAGTTTAGCAAGTAATCCCTGCTGTCTATATGCCTTGAAATGGTGGTTATCCATCAAAAGAGTCTGATTCCTTTGCCGGATCCCCAAAGTTCTCACTTCAAAGTGCAGGGCTTAATGCAAAGTCAGCTGACACAACAGGGAGACTGCCAGGGATGGAAAACCACTATAGAACCCTATTTTATTGTAATACCTAAAGTTGTGTATGAGTTACAGAAATTGGGTTAGCTAGCTGGCTTGCACACTTTTACTTTGAAACTCGCCTTCATATCTAAATTTAGATTTTTCTCCCTCACTTTCCTCATCTTAGTAACTGGAACCAACATCTTCCACTTGACTCTTTCCTCAGCTCTCTCACCCTATAACTAAGAAACCATCAGGATGTTGATTCTACCTCCAAAAAACTCTGATGTATCTACTTCTGTCCACTGCACTCCTCATCTAAGCCCATTCCATCTTGCCACAGGGTCCTGAGATAGACTGTGAACTGTTCTCCCTGTGTCAACCGCAATTCCTCCTTACTCATTTATCTACATTGTGCCTGAATGAACTTACTATTTTTTTAAAAAATTTGAACTATTTTAACTGTATAAAAAATATACATAATATTGAATACACTGGTGTACCCATCACCTACCTTGAAGGGAACAAAATAAAAAACATAGACAGTTGAATCTTGTCATGTACCCTTTCAATTTATTTTCCCTCTTCTTTGGAAGTAAACACTCTCCTGAATGTGGTGTTTATCAGAATGCTCTTCCAATAAAGCAAAATGGTCATGTGACATCCTTGCTTAAACCCTTCAATGTTTTCCTGTTGCCTTTGAACAAAAAAATCACCAAACCTTTGTCGTGGCTAGCATACCCTTTCACTGTCTGACCCCTGACTGTTGCTCTCAGGCCTCATCATGTACTATTCTCTGTGAAGTCCAGAAAATGTCTTTCTCCATTCTCTATCCCTAATGTCTAGCATGATCCCTCAAATGTACTCAGCACTCAATAATTACTTGAAAATTGAACACGTACATAAATCTATCTTAGACACTGTGTTGAAACACAAACATGAACAAGTTATGGTCCTTGTGCTCTGGGGTCTGTAAGAGGTGGTGAAAGAGGAAAACCAGCTGGGCACGGACATGGTTATAAACAATCTTAACTCAGTGTGATAAAACCTGTAATGGACGTCCAGATGAGCTTAGGGATGGGACACCAAAGGGTGTAATCAGATCTTCTGGGCTTGAGGAGGATGAAAGAAGGCTTCACAGAAGAGGGGAGGCTTGAAAGATGGGTAGGATGTTTTTCATGGCATAAAAGGAGAGAATATTTCAGGCAGGAAAAGCTGTTTATGAAACTGCTTAAAACTCACGGCACCCACAGAGAACTGTGAGTATCTGGAGCACGAGGTTCATGTGGAAGCAAGGTAGGAGGTAAAATTGAAGAGCCAGGCAGTGACCAGACTAGGGAGAACTTGATATGTCAAGCGGCTGTGCTTGGAAATCCAGCAATTCTCATTTAAACCCCAATTTATTACTTAAGCACCAGACACTGTGACAAGCAAAGCAGCAAATGCAAAGATGAGGAAATTGACCCATCTGTCCTTAAATGCAAGCCTATCCAACCAATGAGGATATAAAACAAATCTAAAATGCAATTTTAAGCCGCTTTCTCCTCAAATATAGGTCTCTCTCTCTCTCTCTCTCTCTCTCTCTCTCTCTCCCTCTCTCTCTCCCTCCCTCTCTCCCTCCTATGAATTACCAAGAAATATAGGTGTCTCTTGAATGACCAGATTCTGATGACATTGGGTTTTGTAATTTTTATAACATCATTGGGCAGTAATAATATTGCCATGAGCTGGAGGGGCCAGCATGTCACTTCAACACCCGTCACCCACACGAACAGTGGGACTGTGTTACTGTAGAGCCTTTAGAAACCTCCAGCATTGCAAAGCTTGCAAACGATTGTAAAGGCCACTTGAGAGGCTTTAGCGACATTTGTTCATGTGATTTTACCGTCTACCTTTTGTATGATGGTCCAGGCTTAGGTGGGGCTAGGGGGGGCGAACTTACCCTCTATCCAATGCCCACAATGAGTAGCCACACACTAGGGTGGTTTTAGCCCCTTGTTGGTATAACAATAGTAGAGAACTATTTCTTCAGCTTAAGGAGGGTCAACTTCCTCAATGACATGTAAATACTCCTGAGAGGGGATAACATCGTAAATATATAGCCTTCACATGTTGGCACACATCAGATTATTCCTGAGAGGAGGTTTAAATAGGAAGAAGAGAGGAGCTAATTGTCATATGTAACCAGGTTGGGTTTCTGACAATGGCAGTGTAAGAAAAAAGAAATGTAAAGTGCTGAAGCTAGACAATGAATTCTAATTCTAATACCTTTAGTCTATGTCCTCTCCAACCTCCCATATCCCAAATTTGTAGAAAGGTTAAAATACTACTGTATTTTATTTAAAAAAATTGAAGAGGTATTATTTCAGCACTAGTATCTCATTTCATATAGGCTTGCTCTGGTCCCATGAAGCTTTGGGCACATGGACAAGGTGCTCTATCATGGCCAGGTCAGGTTATCCAGGTCAAATCCTACCTGCAGCCACCTTGAATGCTCTGCTCACACATTCAACAGGAACTATAGATGAATGAATGTCCCTGGAAAGAATTTCTCCCAGCATGATGAGTCTTTTAATTCTCTGGTTTAGCAGAAAGAAAGTGATATTTTAAAAAAGAATCCCTTCAGTTCTGATTGGTCTGAACCAGTTACACAAAGGTGGGTTTAAGATGTGTATTCACGCTGCTCCTCCAGGAAAGCTACATGGTAAGAAACTGGGTTATTAATTGCAAAAGAGCTTGCTTGTCTCTTTGAGATGTGTCTCTTTGCAACCAAAGAAGATAATAGTATTGCCCCCATGCCTTTTTGGTAGATATAAATGTAAAGATGCTAAAAAAAAAAATCTAAGGATTCTTTTTCTCCTGGGAGGCACTAAAGTACTGTAGCTGCACTTGGAAGGTCTTTTTGCTACTAGTTGTACCAGTTAACCTAAGAGAGAGTGTAGCGTTGTTATCCTCTCACTTTCTCAGGTTGTCCCCAAATTGTGGTTCTATTGCCTGCCTTTATTTGCCACATACTCATTTCTGTCTTTCCTCAGTAAGCGTTGCACTGGTCAAAGGCATAGTAAATAGAGAAGCCAATGTGCAGCTGCATTTGTGAAGAGCATTTCCTACTACTTTACTTTGGTTAGATAATCAGATGTTAAGATTTAGTTGAAGTAAAAATGTTGAGAAGGAAAGGGAAAAATAACATCTCTAATGAAGTTGTAAGAGCAGTAAGCTATTTAGATACCTACAGATTGGTGGCTTAAGAGAAATTTACCTATTTCTCTCTCATGTGTATATGAATTCTCCAGGAGTAAGAAGAAATAGAGAGGAGAAATAATCAGAATTATTATTTTTAAGCAATGGCATTCCTTCTAAATATTTTATAAAATATTTCAATCACTCTTTTATAGAATAATATTTTGTGGTAGTTATTTTAGTTAGGTCTCTTGCATTTTCCTTACTACCTAATTATAAGTTATTCTACAAATTTTAATTTGTCATTTAAATATCTGTTTAAAAGAAGAGTTTATTTTTTCTGCATTAAAACAATAGGTAATGTATAAGCCAATGAAAAATGAATTAAAGATTATAAAGATGGGAAATAAAAAAATATATCCTAATTTCAGATGATGTAATTGTCAATATACTAAAGCCTTTAAAAATGGAAAAAAATTATAATTAGTTCAGCTGTTGAGCAAGACTGAAGAACATAAAATAAATATATAATTTGAATTTCACTTCTGAATGCTACCACAAATGGTTAGAAAATAAAGTTTTCAATAACAATAGTTTCAAAAGGAATACATAAATCAGAGTAAATCTAAAAATAATGTTTGTAGATTTGGGGAAATTTCATAAAAAATTATTGAGGGATTTCTGGGAATACTTAAATAAAGATAAATACCATATTCATGGATTGTGAGATTCAAAATCAAAAGGAGTGAATTCCCCCCAAACTGACATAATTTCAATGCAATTTCAGTCAAAACATAACATGATAATTTTATGTGTGTGTGTGTGTGTGTGTGTGTGTGTGTGTGCATCTTGACGAAGTTTATATGTAAAAGCAAATAACTAGTGATTGTCAGGCATTCTTAAAGATACATAGTTGGTGGATACTTGATTCGCCAGTCATGAAGACATAGCAATGAAACATTGTGGCTTCTATATGGGAAAAAACAAACTGACTAGTGAATCAGAATCGAACCTTCTGAAAGAATTCCATATATTTATGAAAATTAGGCTTATATATTGCAAGTCAGTGAGAATAGGATGCAATTGCCAAAAAATTAACCTCTGATAATTGCTATCCTTCTGGGAAAAAAATCATGAAATTGATCTATATCTAATAGCCAACAAAAATAATTTCAGGTGGAAGAAAAACTTAAATGTGATAGATAAATTTATAAATCTTTTAGAGAACAATATAGAAGAACATATTTATAACATCAGAGTAGGGAATATATCTTTATAACTTCAAAGTAGGGAAGCATTTTAAGAATACATGAAAAGGCACAAACCATATTAGTGACAAAGGAATAGTATCTAGATTTTATTTTTTAAAAAGCTAAAAACAAGACACAGAAATCAATAGAAAAAGGCTAAGACTTTTTCAATCACTTCACAGGAATGGAAATGTCAATGGTAAATGAGTTTCTGAAAAAATAATCAATTTTATGATTACTCAACCTCAGGGAAATGTAAATAAATACCACATGAGATATAATTTTACAACTACCAGTGGCAAAAATTAAATGTCTGATGACATCAAATTTTGATGGGTATATGAAGCAATAAGAATATGTACTTAGTGATGGCATATGTGTCAATTAGTATAGTATATTTAGGAAAACAATTCAGCATTATATGGTGAAGGTGTACATGTGCATGTCCTGTGCCCTAAACACACAACTTCTAGTTCTATACTTTATAAAAATCTTATACATGTGTACCAGGACATGCACAAAAAAATTTCTCATGGCAGCACCATTAAATAGCACAAATAAATAAATAAAACCCTGAGACAATACAAATGTCATCAAAGTCTAATAGATAAATTAATTGTGATATATTCATGTAATGGAATATGATACAGCAATGAAAATGAATGGACCACAGCTACATGCTCAAAGGGATAATTCCCTTAGGAATGTAGATTTGAACAAAAAAACTTTCAGAAGAGTGCTCGTAGTATGACTGAATCATTTCAAAGTCAGACATAGACAAAGTTAATCATCTTTAGGATTGCAAACATATAGTGTAAAACTATAAAGAAAAGGAAAGAAATGGCAAAAAAATTTCATGATAGTGGTTACCTCTCAGTAGGAGGGAGAGAGTGTATCTTAAAAGTCATATTATTGTGCTTATTATATATCTTTTAGCCTGGATGGTAGGGAAATGGATACATTGGGCTCCTTGCCTATTTAGTCATACATGCATATGACTAAGCACAAATTCTGTGCATATATTATGACTACATCTTTTGAAGATTTAGATTTATTTTTTAAATTATTGAAACATGCAGTACATATATAAATAAATATAAATTGGTTAAACTTCACAAAATATTTTGAAGCATATGAAAATGTATTTTAAAACATTTAAATCTAAATAGTCCTTGCAATGACTATCAAGTTCAAGAGAAAATGCTTTATCAATATTTCAATTAAAATACATATATTCAGTCATTTTTTTCTTTTTTTTATATAGTGATAAGTTCTCTCTCTGTTGCCCCAGCTAGAGTGCAGTGGCATGATCAAAGCTCACTGCAGCCTCCAACTCCTGAGCTCAAGCGATCCTCCTGCCTCAGTCTCCCAAATAGCTGGGACTACAGGTGCATGACACTATGTCCTGCTAATTTTTAAAAAATTTTTTAGACATATAAGGTCTCACTATATTGCCCAGGGTGGTCTCAAACTCCTGGCCTCAAGAGATTGTCCCTGCTCAGCCTTCCAAAATGCTGAGATTACAGGCATGAACTACCATGTATAGCCAGTCATTTTTTTTTTTTTATGGTAGGATAATAGGAGTAGGGTCTCTTAACATTTGAAATTAGATCTAATTTGGAGGATAAATGGAAATGTTAACTAAATTCTACCCTTTAAACATTTGTTTTAGTGATACATAACATAAGTATATATTTTCAGGGAACATGTGATAATTTAATACATTCATTCAAATTCTCCTTTTGGCCTCTATGATCATATTCCAAATGAATACAGGTCATCTTATATAGTGACCATGCTGGAAGAATGTGTAATCCAATAAATCCAATAAATCCTCTTGAGTCATCACTAGGAAGAGATGACTCTGAATAAAGTTGATTTTTGTTGACTTTTCAGTTAGAGTGGTGGAGGGTATAGGGAGAGAAATATAAGTTATGGATGTGGAAAGTAGGGCCGTCAGCATCTCCCTTCTCTCAGTAATGGCAACGCTTCCTAAAATAAAGTTGACAAATTTTAGGAAGAATACATTATATCTGTGGAAATAAGCACGGTTTTGAAAAGTTCAGCCTAGGTGGTATTAACCAAGATATTGACAGGTCTGTGCATCTAGGTCAACAGTAAAAAAACATGGCTGAAATGCTTTTAGAAGAAGTAAGTTGGAGGCTTCCTGGATTTTATTGTGCTTCAGATTTCAAGACACTTGATATGTGTTTTATATTGATTTATAAAATCAATGTACTTTAAAATGCCCTCTCTTGTCTCTGTCTCAGTCTCTCTCTCTATATATATATATATGAATATATGTATGCATGCAATAGATGATTGTGTGTTTATATATGCATATATATGTATGTATACACACATATACATCTTTATAAAATCAAAGCCAAATGCACATAAATTCCTTTCTTTTCTCAAATAAAGTGAGTTTTGCATTCAGCATCTAATGATTGTGTGTTCTAATTATAGGGCATATTGAAAGTACAGAGTAAGAATTGCAATATCAATATACGACCAGGTCAACGGTCTTTTGTTATGGCTTTTTGTTCCTCTCACAGACCATTGCACCTCATGGCTCCTGGCCTGGGGGAGAAAAGGGAGGATATATGGCAGGAGAGGGCAGATTATGAACTAGTAAAGTGCCCAATGTTGTCATGTCAAGAAGTGGACCTAATTCTAAATGCCACACTCTGGCCAGAACCGAGGGATCAATAGAATGTTCCAAGAGTGTAGACAGGAACTGAAGCGCACAAAAGTGACTTGTTTTTCTATATCCATGGCATAGATCTTCTTTGATCCAAAGCTGATCCCAGGAAACTCCTAGAGAAATTGGATCATGGTCAGCTCAGATTTTAGGTGCTAACTAATTTTAAGAAAATCCCAGCAACTTTAGATAAGAGAGGAAGGCAGAGGGGAAGAGAAACCATAACATTTGTTGAAAAAACTACAGTATTCCAGGGATGGAATTATACTATATTTCTTTTGTTAGTTATCTCATATAATCCTCAGTGCTCATGTCAAGAAGCTATTAATTTTTCCATTTTGAAGCCAGAAAAAAACCCAAATATTAGAGCATTTCAATAATTCATTCACAACAATCAATTATTAAATGACAGGGCCAGAATTCACATCCAAGTCTATTTTTATCCCCAAAGTAAATTCTTCCACTATATATATCTTTTACAATAGAAACTCTTTGAAAGTTAAAGATTGCCTCAAGATAAATGAATCTCCTGGGAGAGTTGATTTAAAAGTATGTGTCAATAAAAAATATACTTAGGAAAAAAACCATGAACCTGAGAGTAGAGTATGAGAGACACCGTGCTGAATTGAATGGAAAGGGTGATACATTTCTGAAATAGTAATGATGTTTGATTTAGAGAGATATGAGAGGATGGTATAGTAGAGGGCTACCATGGAAACGGGCAACAACTTGCAGTTTCTCAGCTGTCGGTCACTATTGCAATTGACATTTGGATAGAACAATTCTTCATTGTGCATTTAACAACTGCCTCCCCTCACTGCATCCCAACAGTGCCCACCAGACATTGTGGCAATCAACCCCCACCCATACATCTATTTCCTAATATCCCCAATGGGGGTCTAAGAGAATGTTGTAGAGATCTTGATTTAACTTACTAATAATCCCAGCTCCCAGAAGTCAAAGGAAGCATTTAGGGAAGATTGAAATTAATCCTTCCAGCCTGATGCTAGCCAAGCAAACACAACTAGCTGATGATGTCCAAGTGATAAAAGGCTTGAGAAAAAAAATCTGTTTGTAGTCTTGGATTTGGACTGAATAGAGAGATTGTATACCATCACCTTAAGGGACAAGATGACTGCAACATCTGAGAAAATGTTGTCACAATCAGAACTCTGACATTGAAAAAGGGCATGTGTCTCAAGAAGGATGGAAATATCATAGAGGTTTGAGCCTGACCACAGGATTGGGAAGATCAAGAGCAGACAAAGAGAGGGATCAATGAGGCTGCAGAGAGGCCTCGACTGAGCTCTGACTTTAAAGGATGGCAGAGAACAGTGCAGATACTCGGTATATCTGTGTTGAATGGGGGAGCTGCAGCTACATTTATATTGCTTTAAAAAAAAAAACACAACAGTGTTGTTTAAAGAGGTTAATCTTAGCCTAATTTTACAGAAGAAATTGCAATTCAATGAGAGTCAGTGATGACACAAGGTGATACAGCTTGTAAGAGATAAAGAAAGACTCAAATCTGGGCCTTTCCACTACACTCTGCCTACTCATGGAGAGAAATGCATATATATAATTATAAAATATATATATAAAATTATAAAATAAAATATATATGGCATGTGTGTAATATATACTTATATGCACAGTACATACACACAAACCATTATACATATTGCCATATATATTTACATTTGTACTTATGTATGTGTGTGTGCATGCATTGTATATACACACATATATGTTACATATATACACAACAGTATATATATATGACACTAGCTTGTATTTATAAGGCAAGTACTAAGGCAGTTGAAACCCAAACCATCTTAGGAAATGCTTGGGATACTTTTGTTATTTGGGAAGAAAAAAAGGAAGGAACAAGCCATTGATTTGGGACTGGTGGTACAATGTAGATGGCTGTCTTTGAGAAATCAAAGCCCTTCTACTCCCTTTTAACTTCTTTCCTGTTTAGATAAATGGTATTTCTCTTGCACTGAAAAGAGCAGGACAATGAAGAGATTGTCACTACATTCAGAACTTGGATGGATTCTGGCAAAATTAAGAGATGAGAGTTCTGTCTTTCCTAGGAATGTCTAAATGATCATGTAAAACAAAAATATTTCTGGAAGAATGGGAGTTAGGAAAGTATAGTTATTTCAGAACTGTACAATAAAATCTGTTTTGTAAAACAGAGGCTGGATCCTGGGCAAGAATCCCAAAGAGATATCCTCCTGCTATGCAATGCTTTAAATTTACCTGATTTTTAAAATGAGGTGTCTTGTACTACAGAATATTCAATAAGTACAATAGGGTTTGATGATGTAGGAGAAAAGGCTCCTATCTGAAGCCAGCCCCTCTGTATATTTGGGCATCTTCTTTCCAGGGCTGTTTTTGGACATTTTAAAACATATTTTAAGTGATAGTTATTAAGTCCTTAGAAAAGGAAGAGGCAAGCTGGGCATGGTGGTACTTGCCAGTAGTCCCAGTTACTTGGGAGGCTTAGGTGGGGGCATTGCTTGAGCCCAGGAGGCCAGCCTGGGCAACATAGCACCATTTCAACAAAAAATGAAAAAAGCACTTGTTGCTTTCTATTTACCTGTTCAGTTTTGTTAATGTTTGCTTTATAAATTTAAGTGCTTGATGATGGGTGCATATGTGTTTACAATTGTTATATCTCTTTGATGAATCAAGATTTTTATCATTATATAATGATGTTCTTTGTGTCTTGTGACAGTTTTTGATTAAATACAGCCACCCCTACTCTGTTTTGGTTACATTTGTGTGAAATATATTTTTTTTGTCCTTTTGCTTTCAACCTATGTGTGTCCTTAAACCTAAAGTGTATCTCTTATAGTTAGCGTACAGTTGGATTTTGTATTTTTAATCATTCTGCTACTATCTGTCTTTTTATTGGAGAACGTAATTTATAAATTTAAAGTAATTATTGATAAGTAAGGACTTACTATTACTAAATTAACAATTTGTTAATTGTTTTCTGTTTTACATTAATAGTTCATTTCTTCCTTTATTCATTTCTTGCTCTCTTCCATTCTGATTTGATGATTTTTCTGTAGTGGTGTGCTTTGATACCTTTCTCTATATCTGTTGTGTATCTACTACCAGTTTTTTCCTTTGTGGTTACCAAGAGGCTTACATAAAATATCTTAAAGTCATCACAGTCTATTTTATACTAATAACAGCTTAACTTCCACCACATACAAAAACTACACTTTACATTCTTCTCCCCTCACATTTTATTTATTTGATGTCACAAGTTTTGTCTTTTTATATTCTGTGTTCATTAATAAATTATTGTAGTTAGTTTATTTCTAATACTTTTGTCTTTTAACTTTTATATTAGAGTTAAAAAATTATTTGTGTACCACTATTACAGTATGAAAGTAGCTGAGTTTACATTCTGACCTTTACAGTGAGTTTTATTCTGTCATATGTTTTCATGTTGCCTGCTTACATTGTTTCATTTCAACTTGAATAATTCCCGTTAGCATTTTTTATAAGGTAGTTCTAATGGTGATGAACAAGAACTAGAAAATCCCATTCCACCATGTTGCTGATATCACTCTTCTTGTAGGATTAAGACTTTTGAAATATTACTTGCATCTGTCTAAAGAGAGGAAATAAACTTGATTTTCAACATGAAGACCACTTCAATGCCTCCATGAAAATTCATGTAGTTTGTGCACTACCAAACTCTAGGGGGCGCCATTCAATAGTCTGCAGTGTGAATGAACCCATATGGAAATAGTAGATAGTCAGAAATGTGAGGACTTGGAGAGGGAGCTGTGACAATGACCTATAGGAGGAATTAACCAAGAACAATTTACATGAATTTATTTGAGGAAAAAGATGGAGAAAGCAAGAAATAAAGTCAACAATTTTGTTGTTAGCTTAAGATGAAAGTGGAGGAAGAATTTTTTTTTTGGTTTTATTTTTGTTTTTTGTCTATCTTCCTCTCCTCATCTATACACTTCAGCTTCTGTTCTTTCTTTCTGGGTTGGGGAGAGGCACTTTTGATGATCAACATAAATTTCTATATTGGTAATTTCCTGAGCATAATTTATACCTGACAACTAATGTTGTCACTTGTTGCTTTTTCCCCCCCAGGGAATGGTTTCCTTGTGATTTGTAATCCCCAATGGTGCCTTAAGCCAATAGAATGAAGGAGTCTCTGATATGTGATATATTTTAATAGATATATATTAAATTAAATTTAGTATATATAAAATATATTTGATATATTTTACCTTGACAGCTAGTTCAAAATATAAAGGGAAAATATTTGGTGATTGACAATATTATACGTTGCTTTCTAAGAGCCAGTGGATATGTTTTAGTATAAAAAATACCCTTGATGCACTTTAACTTGATAGCTGGTTGGAATTGTAGATGGAAAATACTTGGTGATTGACAATATTATGGGTTTCTTCCTAGGAACCAATGGTTAGTAAACTCACATGAAGTTCAAAATGCTTCTATTTCTTCTTCTTCATTTTTTTTATTAACTGTCTAGCTTCATGTACAAACCAATATCTTCACAGTGAACTGAGTATTCTACTAGCAAAAATTTTGTGCAGAGGAAGTCCGTTACTTGAAACCTGTCATTGCACAGTTGCAGCTGGCAGTCAGTTACATTACCAGACAACTCACCACAGCTTTTAATTTTTAAATTAGCAATTGCTGCCACATCTGGTTTTGTTTAAAAGGCTGACTGAATTATAAACAGGTATTTGTCTTAAAAAAGGTAGTGTATGGCATGTGAAAATCTATTATGACCTAAAAGTTTTGTGCAAAACTTAAGTTGAATTATGCTGGACCTTCATTCGTTTGCTTCAAGCAAGTCATCCACCACCAACACTGCCAGATTGACAAAGCAATAACCACAAACAGCATCCAGTTAAGTAACTCAATTCTTCATGAATGAGGTAGGACGTATGTATGAGGTTAATGAGAGATTAGGATGAGGAAGCTGTTCTCCAAATCCTTATGGATAAAAGGCCATAAATTTCAGATCCATTTGATTAATGGGTAAAAATAACAGTACACATATCGTAACAAAGATGACAAAGGTGACATATACCATTGTCATTAGTACTCTAAAAGCAGCATTTAACTACAAATGTTCAATGTCCCACAGGCATACACATCACCTCCAACATTTCCTCTGAGGTCCAAACTATCAACTAAAAGATGATGAAGTAGAATATTTTATGTAGTGCCTTACACATTAAAGTTTTACAGAGTGTTTCACAGACAATTATATCCTCTTCATGCTGCCTTTATTACGATGACACTTCCAATTAAACAAAACAACCATTTGCAACCAATAGGAGGTTAATGTTTTTACAAAGAGCTTATTCAGAATGTAAAGGAAAATATATCAAACCAAAAACTTTAGATATTCAGGCTTTTGTTATCTATTATCCTGTAGTTAGGATCAATGATGTACCATGATCCCAATAGGAATAATGCAGATAAAAACATATGTATAAGTCTGAAACACAATTTTAAAGTCATGCAAATATCCTAATATAAGTGCACAATACTAGTATATATTTGACAGAAAAAAATTCAAAGAGTAAAAATTAGAGTGAATTTAAGTGACTGACTGGTTTTCTGCAATTTTTTAAACACTCTTCTTTAATATCAACTCTTTCAGCCATCACAACAACCCAATAATATTGATTCAATTACACCCCCATTTAGCAGATTAGGAAACTGAGACTCAAAGCAGTTAAGTAACTTAATTACACCACTAGGTAGCAATTTGGTTGCACTTGGAAACAAATTCTCTAATCATGTGTTGTTTCCCTACCAATTTGTGTAATTTGGTGGACTGCAATAGAGGAATATAATTTCAAAAAATTTATAAAATATTCTAATTGAAAGAACAAAGGCTTCAGTAATAAAATAAAGGCACCAGGATTTGTGGTGACCGTAATTCTGCTCTAAGGCACAGGTGTTGAAATTTTTACACAGAGAGAACAGGTCTTTTTTTCCTCAAAGTCCTTGTTTAAGTACAAAGTTCAATGAGGGAAAACACACAGCAGGTCCTTGAATAAAGTCATTTCATTCAATCTCATTTCATAATAATGTCGATGGGAAAAAAATGATATTCCTGTTGAGGCCACTGTCTGTGTGGAGTTTGCACATTTTGCCCATATTTGGCGAGTTTTCTCCCGAGACTCCAGTTTCCTCCCATATCCCAAAGATGTACATGTTAGGTTCACTAGAGTGTCTAAATGGCCCCATATGGGTGAGTGTGGGGGTGTGTGAGGGAGTGCACTGAGAAGGGATGACGTCCTGTCCAGAGTCTGTTCCCGCCTTGTGTCCTGAGCCACCGGGATAGCTGTGGCTGCCCATGACTCTGAACTGGAATCACTATGCAAACAACCATCATACTTGTTTTTATTAACCTTTCTTAAATGTAGAGCTCATATTTATTTCAGTGTTTAACATTAGAAGTATTTTGGCCTTTATTCAGAAGTTTGGGGATGTTTTTGTTACCAGAAATATGCTGTAGGAGCTTAACTCTTGTTTCTATCAATTAGCCTATGGGAAAATCAATTTCATTACATGTCTTCAAAGTGAAGTTTCCAAGAACCCATTGAGGACATTGAAGACCTAACATTTAGTTCTGGAAATTATCTCATCCATTTGCATTTTAAACTTGCTTATGGGGTTGTCAAGCATTCCTGCAGAGTGGTTGCCTTAGAAATGACCTCAGGAGAAGTAAAAGGAATCCTGTCTTTGTTTCTTCTTCCGCAGTACCTAAGACTGGACACATAATGAATTCTAAAACATATTCTAAAGAGCTCATAAAATTTGTAATCACAAGACCTATTCTAGTCATGGGGCTTTGGACAAATTACCCAGCCTTATTAAATACCTCATTTAATAAATGGGAATAATAGCAATAACACCATTATTCTTTTTAGCATTATTATAAGGATACAATAAAGATAATACATAAAAATGATGTAATATCACTATTATCACAGTAATATTTTTGGTTAGTAAATACATAATTGTGGTTAATAAATCTATAAAGATTGAGTGGGATTTATTCATGACAGGACTAACAATGATAGAATCCCCAAATGACTTGATGAGGCTTACAGCTTTAAAACTAGATTATTCAAGTGGCTAGAGACACCTACAGAAAGCAGCCCAGGGAGATTTTTCAAACTGCGAGAGCAAATCAGTTGATTACAATGGAGCTCAGAAATTTGACTGTAAATTTACTCATAGTTAAGGCAGAAGGGAAGGGCAATGTGTTAGTTGTTATCTGAGACTGAAAGAATAAAGCATGTTTGTTTCTCTTATTTGATTCTTTTAAATGAAGGTATCTTTCTGAGTCCCAAATTATCTGGATAATGACCACTTTTCTACAAAGTCAGATGAACAAATAACTGCTGTTTATACTAGAAGCACATAGAGAGCAAAGGAGACATTTTATGATTAGCCTTTCAAATGCCTACAAAGAAGTTTAAAGAAAATAGTTAAAATATATTGCTTAAATTTCCTCAATACTGTGAAGGATCAGAAAAAAATGATACTTTTTTTTCTACAACTAGACATGCCCAGAACAACCAAAGAAAAGAGATAAATGTTTAAATAGGATGTTGGTAGCTATGAGTGCCTTTGAAGCTTCAAAGTTTTGGTGCATTGATTTATGTAGCTGGTTCTTATTTAATAACCAATTACATTTCCTTGCTCTCAGAAAGCTTGCAAAGTTTCTCATCACTTAATTTTTTTACCACTGCTAAAATGATAATTTTAAAATAAAAAAATTTAAGAACTAAGTAGATCCCATTTCTATAGTCAAGCTTTACTTTGTGATCATTAAGAACTAACCTGAGATATCAATATGAATTAATTTCCAATATGATTGAGAAAAACAATTACTCCTTAAATTATCAAAATCAATCTCGTTTTGCAGAATAGTGGAGTTTTTCTTCCTCCTTGGGTTATTTTTCATACTAATCCTTGGTGGTGGTGGTACTAATAGTGGTAGTAATAATAGTAGTGCTAGACATGTTCATAATTGTAGTAGCTATTTCTTGTTAATTGTAGTTACAACTATAATACTCATAGTAACAGTAAATATTATTTATTTTAATGTTATAATAATAGAAAAACCAAGAACTACAACTATATCTTTTACATATCAACAAATGCTTTCATATTTCTACTTAGTTTTTTGGAGACAATTTGAAATTTCACCTTTGAAAATTGAGATATTATAGGTCTAGAAAACTTTTTCCTGATCAAAGGAAACAGTAGTTATTGGTTCCTGTGATCTGAAAATTGGATTATACGCAGTAAAGTTTAATTTCTTTACAAATCTGTGTAGAAACATTGAGGGACAAGTGTGTGTATATCTATATCTCTCTATATATATCTTATTTATTTATTTAAATACTAACAGTAAGAATTAAGTGCATGAAATTGTCAGTGGTCCTGCATTTTACAACAATGTATTTCTAGGAATTGCTGATGCTTTTCTTACAGAGTTGTTTTAGAGAATGGATTTTGTACTGATTTAAAATTATCTTCCTGCCTTGAATTACTGCCCTCTGTACTCCAAGTTAAGCAGCTTCTTCTATTAGTACTTAGAGAATGTAGAGTAATAACTACCTGGAGCTACTTTCTCTGAAAGAACACTTTCAGAGTTTAATTCAAACATTTTCCTTAAAAGATTGTATCTCTAGAATTTTTGTATCCATTTTAATGATGAAATTATAAAAGAATGCTGGTGAGCTAGGGGAAAAAACACACAAATCAAAGACCCTGAAAAAAATACTCACTTTTCATGTTTATAATTTTAAGGATGTGAAATTGCACGTTGAACATTGAGAGTGTGACTCTGAAAATCTAAAGAGAAATATAATGAAAGCAATGACTCTACCACCATAGTATCTTTTAGAAACTTGAACTGTCTGAAATTGCAAATATACAAAATGCTGCTAAAGAGATCAGGGATTTATTTTGAAAGATAATGCATTGCAAATGAGAAAAAAGTAATGGAGATAAAAATACATGTTGAAGGCTAGGCACAGTGGCTCACGCCTGTTATGCCAGTACTTTGGGAGGCCAAGGCAGCAAGATTGCTTGAGGCCAGGAGTTCAAAACCATCCTGGGGAACATAGTGAGCCCTCTCAGCTCTTAAAAAAAGAAAGAAAGAAAAAAATAATCCAAGAGTAGTGGCATGAGCCTATAGTCGCAGCTACTACTCTGGAGGCTGAGGCAGGAGTGAGCCCAGGAGTGTGAGGGCGCAGTGAGCTATGATGATGCCACTGTACTCTAGCACAGGAGACAAAGAGAGACCGTGTCTAAAACAAATCCAAAAATCATACATACTGAAGATTTTACTAGTTAAAAATATACTTCTTAAGATGAATAGCTAGAGCTCATTTATGCCTTTGATGAAAATTAAAAGGAAGTCAAAGGAAAAAAAAAAACATTACCAAAAGGAAAGAAATTGATTTCAAAGTAAATAACTACAGTTTAATTATGCAAATACTTACCTAGAGATCACAATTTAGAATTCAAAACAATAAAGATTACAACAAAGCTTAACACTTTTTGAGGTTTAAATGCTATACAATTTTGAAAGAATTTTATTTATTTATTTATATTCTTTACTTTTTTTTTTCCTTTTGCTTCAACCCCAGCACATTTACAGAAAGAATTTTATTTTAATCTTGCCTGTTTTATTTTATTAACTGCTGTGAAAATAGAAAAATAATCTATATTGGCCTCAGATATCTAGTTAACTCCTGGTTGCCCAAACATTACAATTGCATTGTCACGAATAATTTACTTTGAATTGTATCTGGTAATATTGTGTGCATGCACTTGCATATTTATTCTTAATTGTGTATTTCTTAGATTAATATTAAAATTAGTTAGCATTCCCTGAACTGACTCTCCTTTCAGGCAGCTAAAGACCTTGGAGGCAAGAAGCCAGTATAGGATTAACAATTTGCCATGGATAATCCACAAAGTCAATAAACCCAGTGTGAATAATTGAAAGTGGGTGAGAGTTGTAACATAGGAGCTATTGAAAGTTAATTCAAAGCCGAAGACCTCAATAGTAAATTCCCTCTCATTATCCAACTGCTAGAATAGGTTGGCATTGATAACTCTCTAAATAGGGAGGCATTTGTGCATTGTCAATGTTTCACCATCTTATCTGCAAACATATAGACTTTGTCTTCTTGATAGTGTGCTAGTATTATAAAGATTTGAGCAATCTGAGAAATGTAAAAACTTTGCCATGGGTGTTTTTCCCCTCTTTCAACTTTGAAAAAAATATATTAAAACATTTCCTGCATTTTAGCATGGGTGGTTTCTAAAATATCCTATGCTGAGATTGCAGTTTAAGAAAATCCAAATAAATATGAAAATTAATTAACTCATAAAAAGGACTTGCATCTTAAGCTAGTGTTAAAATAATAAGGGATTAATAATGGCAAATTGAATATTTGAATTACTTATAGTACTCTATTAGCATTTTTCAGCCTAATAATCTCTTCCAGATAATAGTTACTTCTTCCACAATTAGAATTGCACATATTACAGATTTCTGATTTACCAGTCTGCAAAGTACTACCAAATCATATGAGACTTTGTCACTTAATCCAGACTAAGTATTGTTAGTGAGACACTAAGGCATTAATTATGTTCCTTTTTTTTAAGCTATCATGATGTTTTATTTTCAAAATGTGATGGCAATTAAATTGGAAATATTTTAATTATAATTTTATCTAGGCTTCATTTTCTTAACATATTTCCTATTTTTCTAATTATAGGCTTCATATACACTGGGGAAGTTGTACATCGAATGCTAACAGCCACACAGTACATCGCACCTTTAATGGCAAATTTCGATCCCAGTGTATCCAGAAATTCAACAGTCAGATATTTTGATAATGGTATGTATTTATTAGCCTATTTTTGCTAAATGTATGTTGTTAAACATCCAGCATCAGATATGTTAATGTTTTTGTGAACTTTTTTTTGGTAGACTGAATTTGTAAACTGCTTGGTAGACTGAATTTTTAAACTGCTTGATGCAAATACTCTGAGATGACAAATGTTATACTATTAACTATTAAAATGTAAAGTACACAGTCCAATGTCATTCATTCATTCAACAGATGTTTACTAATATCCATTACATACTATGAGTTTCTGTAGACAACACCTCACACAAAGCAAATGCATTTATTTCATGCTATCTTCAGTAAGTCAATTTTCTAGCTTTTCAATTAGAACAAAACTTAAATAAAAATAATTTTGTTAGTTCTGAACTTCCAGTAGAGTCAAGCGCATTAATATATTGATATTAAATTTCCAAAACTTATAAACTACATGTATCCAAAAGATGAACACAAAGTAAAGTACACATAACAAAATAAAGTTTTCCTGACTTTAAAATATAAAATAGAGCCTCCTAAGATTTATCAAGTGTATTGACAGCAATCTATCCCTACTATCCCTATATGAGAACATATAAAATAGTCAGAGAAAACCCAAAAAATATCATTAAATGCTATTAAAATCCAAGTAGAAAATTCAAGGTCTTGAAGACATAAACGAATTTTCAACTCTAACTTATTAAAAGCTCTAAATTTGGTGAAGGAAAGAAACTATAGGTAACAAAGGGGTTGCATTGGGAAAAATAATTAAAGGTAGAGTGTTCTGTACTCTTTATAATACAGAAATACGTTTTATTTGTTCAAATGACAATTTTATATCTTAAAATAATGGAAGAATTTGGGGTGAATAAAGTTATTTCGACTCTTGTCATATTTCTGATGATCAAGGATGAAATTTATTAGTAGGTGGAATAGACTTCCTAGTGGCTGTAGCTGTGGAGAAATATGATCATTTTGCTAAAAGCAATCTTCTGACTAATGTGATGAAGCCATTTTGCACGTCAAAATAGCAAAAGCAGAAGGAAACAAAACATAGATATTCACCTTTGCAAATACATTTTAATCAATTTGAATAATCCCAAAGTGTGATCCAATATTAAGTAACTCTAAATGTTAGCCATGATAATCATTTCTCTCTACTGTTTTAAGAACCCTTATATTCTATCCTCCCAATTTTTTTAAACTCATGAGGTTCTAACACCAAAGTATGTACAAGTAGATTGTAAGTACAATATACTTAAAGCGAAACTACAGCCAGAAACTTATTCCATGATCTCCCATAGAGAACCACCTTAAGAATCTACCCTAAATAAATAAGAAATGATTTAATAAAAGTAGACAAGAAATGGCCAAGTTTTTGAGTTGTAAGCATCAAAATCATAAAGCATATTAAATAAGTCTCTCTCTTCATATACACCTTCATACACCTTGTTCCTGGGCAGCTCTTTCAGTTTTACTTGTATTTGAGTGTTTTTTAAAAATTAACGTATACTATTCCAACTGGAATCTAAGTTATCTGAAAACAAGGATTGTAGCTATTTATAAGAAATCATTTAATCTCCAGGACCCTGCACAGGTACTTAATAGGCACCTATTATTGAATAATCCATTGAATCTATTGAATAATCTAATAATTATTCAATGAATAATGAAAAAAATTAGTAAGATGAGTTTTTAATTCTGACTATTGTGAAAGTATTAATACTCAAGAATTAATGTATTTTTTACCTATTGAAATATCTTCTGTGTAATGACCCATTACATAGAAATGTAACATTGAGGATTATTGAGTTCCTACAATAGAATGAAAGCTGAATAGTTGCTTATGTTTTATTAAATGAATTAAGCACTTTTAAATATTATAAAGCTCTTCACGAACTCCTTTTTATACTTTAGCAACTTGCTGAAATGTTTTCAATTTTGATTGGTTAGGATCATTGACAGAATGCTTAAGGATTGGAAACTCAACATTTTAGGAAAGCCAAACTTCTCTAGAGAAGACAACAGCAGGTTAGAAAATTTAAATCAATAAATGTGGGGAAAGCTATGCTACTACCGAATATAAAACTTAGCATGTGCAAACTTAGTGTTATTTTAAAAGTTAGTACTTACAGTACATATATTAGGACTATCTTCATCAGAATTTGCATTAAAAACATTTAATTAATTTACATAGAGCTGTCTTTTCCCAAAGAATCTGAATGAACTGTATTTTCTTGTATTTAATGCAAAAATCCCTTGAAGGAGAGAATTATACCTCCCATGTTATAAGAGAGGAAACAGGTTCATGCAGGTTAATTGTGGTCAAGGTAACACAGGTGTTATAGTCTAGGTCTTCCGCCTTCTAGTTCATTGTTTTCCCTGCACCACCAGGGTGTGATAGAGAGTAAGGAAGGAATTCGAGCTTGAGGGTTTTGGACACGTGTAAAGGAAAAAGTTGTTAAGAGGCATTTCATGATCAGAAAAACCCTATACTTGTAAAATTATGGGAAATTTCCTGGCTATTGACTTCTTGCCTTTTTCAATTAAAAAAAATGATAGTATAGTAACAGAGATGCCCGTGGAAGGAAGAGAACTGGGTGGATCTTCTCCCACGGCAATGATAGGTGTTGAGTATTTCCTATGGCCAAAAGCACCAAAGTCAAGATCAAGAACAATTTTTTTTTTACTTCTAAAGTTTTACCTCAAAAAAAAAAATACATTTCTATACTCTAACATTCTTTAAGGATTTACAATTGGGTATTCAGAATACTTGAAGTAACATATCTATTTAAAGTTGTCAATTAGCTCAAAAGATATTACTAATAGCACCAAATTGTTGGTGAAAATTAATTCTGCTATACAATTGTGATTTTTTTAAATGAATTGTTTAAAAAACAGGAGTTGTTTTGTTCTTTTAGCTCTGTGAGTTTTCATTTTCAACACAACTTTTTCTGGCAACAAGATTTTTTTAACCCAGCAGAAAATCCAATATTTAGAGCTAAGCAAATTTTCAGCTGCTCATTTGTTGTCTTTTTTAAAAAAAATTAGAGACCACACAATGTCAGCTAGAACAAAATGAATTCGCACTGGTGACTGTTACACTATATTTTAGTTTTTATTTCGTGTTAATGGTAAACACTGGCAGAGTGTATCATCAGAATATAATATACAGCACTGTATAGTTTCATTCCAATGTACTTTAAGAGGGCTTCAGAAATCTTAGCTCAGGGCCCTTTAAGCTACTTGCAGCCTCCCAGAAGCAATACAACAAAGACATAAATGTAAGCATTGTGAACCAAAAAAAGAAAATTCCCATTAGTGTTAAAGGAACTTCTTCAGTGTGACAGAGGATAATCTAAGTATGGAAAAATTTCAAGTCTTTTTTAAGTGGTTCTGGCTTTTTTGAATGTGTGCCTCTCTCTCTCAGCATTTGTCAAATGTATTTGAAGTTCATTCAACCCACTTGGGCTGCATTTTGAAAGTGGCTCATGGAAATTTAAGAAGACAGGCCCCATTAACATTAATGAAATTCCTAAGGCAAAATTCCCTCACACTGGGTAGCCTCAATATTAACCTCAGTATGAGGTCAGAATTTACCAAATATTTAGAGAATATTCAATCCTTTTTTAAAAATCCCTAGTGCAGTTTCAGTACCAGAATTCCAATTAATCACATACAATTGAAATAGTACAAAGACTAGATTCGAAGACCAGATTCAGGCTTTTACGAAGGCTCCCACCAGAATTGACTGGTATATTTTCTCGTTGCGTTTCTTCTTTTTTCCATGGAATGTATAGGCACAGCACTTGTTGTCCAGTGGGATCATGTACATCTCCAGGATAATTACAACCTAGGAAGCTTCACATTCCAGGCAACCCTCCTCATGGATGGACGTATCATCTTCGGATACAAAGAAGTAAGTGATGTGTTGATCGTTTCTTTTCACCTTGACCTGAGTGCTACCTTTCCTTCAAATGTTATGACATTTTACAGTCATGAACCTCAAATCATTTTCTTGGTTTCTTTTGCTTAAGAAAAAACATTTGGGATTGTTTCAATTTTCTGGGTACATTGTTTGTAAATCCTTTGGATTTTGTTTTGTTTTGTATTCTATTATCGTTGGTATTAGGACCATGAATTTCATCAATTTAATGACTTTCATAAAATTATTGAGTAATTATATTCCAATGGTATTACAGTGAAATGTTTCTAAGAAAAAGGTATTTAAAATTTGGAGGGATTCCTCATCTAAATCTGAATGTTTATATGTTTTTGTTTGGTTAGTTTTTGCCTTGTTGATTTCTATGACATTTTTTGGTTCTAATATCAAAAGCATTAGTAAATATGAAAACCTGTGTGGCTCAATGACCCACTACTGAAAGAGTTCCAGGACAGCTGAGCCTATGATTGCTTTGGCTAATGTTTATTGAAACCTGATAGGGAAAATTAACTAGAGACCTGAGTGATAGTCAGAACAAGGGAATTTAAACTTATGGTTTGTTTCATTTTAACAAATTCACAAAGAATGAAAATTTACTAAATTGTAGCTTTAAATTTACAGAATGTTTAGACTAGAATAATACTGTGTTTGATTTCAAACTCTTTTGACAATGTAATTAAGGTCTATTAGACAAAGAATATAGGATAAAAGTTCCAAGAACTACAGATGTAATGTTTTAGGCAGTCACTAGTTATGAAAGAAATTCTGACAGTGTGAATTAATAATGGGCAGTATTAACCCATGGGTTAATGAGTATTTATAATAATACAGACTCAGCATCTTCTTTTCAACTGAGGGATTGTTTTTTTCTTTAGTAATGAATCCTTGATTATAAAAGAGATGTTAATAATAAAGAAATGATTCATTTTGGTCAAGTCTTCTGAAATCCATTTACCTCATAAAGTGAGAGATAGTTAAATTTCAACCCAATAGGCTAACTTTAAAAAATTCCATAACCATGTCAGATGTTCCTAGTCCTTTAAAAGGTTTTTCCCTGTGGAATTTCTCACTTACTTGGAGACAATCATGGTCTGTGTTTCTTTACCCATAGCTATGTTTTGATATCATAGCCCACGATACTCTCATATCACAGTCCCTAGAATCTGAGAGAATATTTATCAAAAGGATTCATTCATTTCTGGTTTTCATTGTAATCTAGTGTATTGCTGGAACTGCACAGTCAGGCTTTGGAATGTCAGTTTTCAACAGTTTCAACCAACAGTGGTAAAATTTCTGCAAAGATGCAGGGTCAGTAAGTCTAAAGTCTTAGATCTCACCAACTGTAGACTTTGTCAAAACAGAGGTTTGTGTTCTTATTGTGGTTTCTCTTTCTCTAGTCTTTATTATCAAAATTGCCATCTTTCTTTACACTGTTCTCAAAGGGTATCTCACATTGCAGAGTACCAGTTGATTCTTCCTCTTCTCCCTTTGTTCTGGGTTGGCATTTTTTAAACAATTTTTTTCTTTTCTTTATTTTCATCAAAGAAGAATGTTCCATTATGGTTTTTCCATTTGGTCATGGGAAATATCAAGCTGATAGACAATTTTAACAGATTCTTGATATTCTGAGATTATTTATTATCCTTTGGAACATCTTCCCTCTGCATTAAGAATTCAAAGAAGTCATTTTTACTTATTATTTACCTTTCAATTCTTTCTCTATCCTGGTTAGAAAGCATTTTCTTCTTTTCTAGTCAATTTCTTTTTTCTTTCTTATAATTGTTATACATTTTATTTTTTTGAGGCAAATTGCTATTTGTGAAATTTGTACAAATAAGAGTCCCCTTTCATTTGGGGTGAGAGCTAGAAACTCCCACTATTTCTAGAAAAATATTTATATTCACATGATGGCATACAATAGTAGTTTGCATAATGTATTATCCTTTACAAAGTGCTTTCACATACATTATAGTGCTCAATTCTTCAACCACGTCTTATGTTCTTAATATCCTAAGCATTTCATAAAGGCATTGGCACATAGAAGGTGTTCTATAAATGTGTGTGGTTTAATTATGGAATTAGATCATACATGATTATCTTTATTTTATAGCTGAGCAAGCTGAGTCACAGCAATTAAATGACATGCTTGAGGTCACACAGCTAGTTAAGGACAAATCCAAGACTGAAAACTTTAATTTGGTAACCCCAAGACATCACAGCCTTTTTTTCCCCTAAAGAGATTATGAAAACAATTTACATATCTGTTTCACTTGTTTTTTCAATAAATATTTGTTAATGCTTATTGTTTAATAATCTTTTTTATGAGACTCCATCATATTACACAAATGCAGGTATAGTCATCAGTCCTTGTAAAGACCAGCATATTTCTGCTTAGCCTTTACTCTTAGAGCGTAGTCCTTTGGGGATTTGCACTAAAAGTCTGAGTATTTAATATAGACCCTGGGTGGCCCTGAATGCCTGTATTTTTCTTGCAGGTTAGAACAATGCAATTAAAAAGGGTCATGTAATCCTACTATGTGGCAATAGGAGAACATCACAGACAATGCATGCCCACCCTGGGAGTCAGCCTGTTCTGTTTTCTTGGTTGAATACCTTTCCACCTCCTTCACCATCAAATTTTAGAGGAGGTCAATATAGAAGAACTTTACTGTTTATTAAGTAAAATCACTTTCTAATCTATCCTACCATTTAAGTATTTAAACCTAATGTTCCTAAGTGTAACATTCACTGCTTCTTTGGAAGAATGCATAGTTAATAAATCATCATTGCCAATTAGTTGTAGGTTTCAATGGGGCCCTTAATGCATTTTTAAAATTTCTTTGAAGATTATTTCTCTTATTTAAACTGTAATGACCCTTCACTCATGGTTAGCAGCCTGAAAGTATTAAAAGATGAGCACTTGCTGAATTTGTAGAATTTACAGAAAAAAGATAATTAAGGAGAGTAAGAGAAGGCTAAATGGAACTCAACAGTGAGACCATCACCATGTAATATAAAGTAATTTGCTTTCTATGGGTATTCCTCTATGTATTAGAATGTTTGACACGTGTGAATATAATATATATACATCCAGGAAAATGTATAAATGTGAGTAGAAAAAAATTTTATGCGTAAAATTTATATGCATAACCTATAATACAGGTTGAAAAAAACCCAGATGGAATAAAATGCTGATTAAAAACTCTCAAGAAATAATTTTAGGAAAATGTAAAGACAGATGATTTTATATCATAATACTTCCCTGTATTTTAAACACATGAATTAAAATTTTATCTACATGTCTTTATTTAAGGTTCTAATTCATTTGCATCTGTGGAGGTATTTTATTTTTTTAGTAATCTCAAATATAGATGCTCCCAACACATTAATTTTTGTTTAGTTTCCCAGTTGTTAAAAAATGATAAATTGAATTGTTCTCCCTTTATTTATAATGTTCCAATAACAAATGCTGTAATAATAAATAAATAAAGTAGCCAGGCAAAAGGAACAATACCCTAGAGGAAACCTAGGGTTTCTAATTGTAAAAAGAGGAAACCTGTTCTAGTGTTGGCTCTGCCACCGGCTGGTTTTGTTGTCTTTGGACAATTTCTGTGACCTCTCTGGGTGCTTTCTTTTTTCTTTTTTCAATCCTCACTGCCCTTTGTCCCTGATGTGACATTGAGAGTTTGATTTCATATGATAGGTGCCCTGCCCATAGCAGACCATATCCAGTCTGCCTACCCTGATGATCTATGACTAAAAAGTGCCTTTGTCCCTGAGGTTAAAGGCCTAATATATTCCATGTGTCTTCCCCTAACCCAAGGTATAGACTTTCCTTAATCTCTCTCTTTTTTTTCTATTGGTGTCTTATTCCCAAGTTATGTTCAGGCAAGCTCCCTTATCTAGCTGTTGTTCCATGTAAAATCCCCACCATGATCTTGACTACCTTGAGCCCAGTTGCACAGGCTTCTTCAGGCAGGAACCAGCTTCAACGTCTTCTTTTTATGTAGCTCACACTCTAGTTTGTCAATTCAGCAGTGATTAATCTTTAAATCAGAAATCACACTGACTGTGTATGTATTTATGTTGTGTGTGTGTATGTTTTTAAAATTGATATGTTGCCAACATTTAAATATTAGAAGATTTCATAAAATGTATAATAGAGTCGTATTTTTTTTTTCTGGAGGAATCAGAAAGCCCTCGAAGCATTTGGCTTATATGTCCATATGGCAAAAACTGGCTGGAAAATTTGCTCAAGAGTGTTTTCACTCCAGTTTCTCCTTCATTGATTTCTTTTTTCATACCCCAGGCACACGCGAGCTTATAGGAAGTTTGAAACTCCTCTTTTAAAGCAAGGGCAGACTTTATTTATCAATTTCATGCTGTTATTCGTCTCCTTCCAGATTTTCAACAGGGGATGATTGTGGAGACGGGGGCAGGAGGCATGTTAGGAATTGATCTTTCAATTACAGTTCACCTTTGCTTCCATGCTCTCAGGTACATTGCTCAATACCTGGTGCATGGAAGAAAGTTCGGGAACTGTTCCCTAAAAAGGGATTAAAATAACTGTATGAGTTTTTAAATAATATCCAGGAAAGCAAATGGATTATTACATTGCCAAATTTAACTGATAGCCCTTCTATTCAAGTGTAGTCTACAGGCAGCTCAGCATTAATATTTTGGACTTTGTGTTATTTTGATAGTAACAAAAGAGAGCATGACTTTTTAAAATTAGATCCCTACTGAATCATACAGAAACCAGGCCAGATACTTAAGGAAGATAAGTTAGGAAGTTAAGTGTTGAACACAAATAGGAGTGGGTAAAATAGAAAGCTTTGTTGTTGTTTTTCTTTCTTTCTTTCTTTTTTTTGTGGAGTGTTGTTTTTAATATTAATAGTAAGCTGTTAGACATCATATTGCTGATTAGCAAGTGACCAAAAACAGGTTTGGAGTAATTCTCTCCCAGTTAAGCTCTGATTGGTATGTGATTCACACTCTGGAACACATAACTATACAATCAAGCTCTTGCTGAGATATTGTGCTGCCTATTAGATAGATAGCTGGGGCTGTAATGGAAACAAATGAATGTTTTGGCGAAGTTTGCAGGACAGAACAGAGAAGAAAACAAAATCCCATTACCTCTGACTTAAGCAGCACGTTGTTATCTCCCTGCTTTAGAGACAAATGTAAAAGTTCACATTTTAGAGATTGTGTGGGGCCCCTTGTGCCGGAGAATGATAGCACAGAGAAGGGAAGAGACCAGCCTTTGTCTCTGAATCTTCTTTGAAAGGCCAGTGTGCACTGCTATACATATCTTTGCTTACTTCTAGTATCTCTTCCACCTTCATTTTGACTAGATATTGCAACACTTTTTTTCTTCTATGCTTAATTCACCCCAATAAATGAGTTATAGAAAAAATATATACCAAATAATGAACCTATCTGTATCTTGTAAAATGGAACAAAAATTAAAATATTGTTAAAAAACAAAAAGGAATTCATGAATGTTTATATAAGCCAAAATGGAAGCATGTTTTAACTGGTGTGAATGTTATCTCTCTATCCTGTGGAATGAATGTAATTGTAAAACCTAGTCTCAGAAACGTACGATTCAATACAGATCATACATAGACCCAGTTACAATTTAGCTTTGTTTTCATCTTAAAAAGGTAACTCTTGTAGGCACTTGAGAATAATGAAGCTGCATTTCTTTAAGAAAAAAACAAAAAAACCCAAAAACTTCTTTAGTTAGAATTTTTATTATTTCATGTTGGTTTCCTAACATCCCTGTCTTGGTTGACTCAGGAGACATTTTAAGGATGAATACAAATTTGTAGAAAGGATAAGAAATAGTTTCCTGTAATCAAAATTTTTAGAGTTTCAGTGCTTTGACATATTGTTTGGCCATGGATTCGCTGACTTGCGTATTTCATATCCTTGTAAATACTATGTAGAATAGGTCATGATGATGATATGATAGACTCATTCTTGTGTTAATTTTTCCCAATACTGGCTATACTTCTAAGTAGTTTGTTTATGCACACACACACTCACACACAATTGCTATGTTGATATTAGTCAAAAAGTAGCTCATTTAAAATGGGGCTTTTAATAATAAAGTATTCTTAATTCACCTTAATGGCGTCTAATTTTATGCTGGCATGGAACCCTTCAGACTGGTATCACTTCCTCACGGAGGAAGCCGATGACTTGCCTGGCTTTGATATTTTGAAGTAAAAAGATCACAGTCCAAGAAGGCAGAGTAAGAAAGATAGGATCATGTCTGGTGGAAAAAGGCAGAGATGTTTCCATCAGAAATCTCAGAGCAAGCCTGCTCTTTTCCTAATTCGTCTTCGATGATATCAGGTATTTCATTCACTTGGCAAAAGCAGCCCTTTCAAAACCTGGTGTGTAAATGGTTTCCTAGAAGGCTTGAGTGATTTCTAGGAAAATGTAGGGAATTGAAAGCTTCTTGTACATTTTCATTTTAATATTTAATCGGACAAAACACTACAGTTTCAAAAATCTGAGGCTCTTAGTCACAAACACTGTAAAATTTTAAAGAAAAGCAATGTGAAGCCAGTGAGATTGCCATAAAGTGATCATCCTTCTCAAGGCTTCCTCTCTCGGGCGTCTCCATCTCTGTACACTTCAGAACTGTTCTTTAAAGCTGCACACATTGTTCTCTGCACATCCAGAGGATGCCATTTTTATGGACTGCCTTGTGAATGAATGATGCCTCGAAACTGTACCGCTGGGCATTCCTGATGCAAGCACCACTCCATTTTCTTGCTACTGAGACCAGGAACCTCTGTGGCATCCTTTACTCTCCTTCCTTCCCTTGCTTGTCCCTGTTAAATCTTTGGATGTCTCGATAGCAGTGGCTACACAATTCATCCAGGATCCGTCCTCTGTCACTGCCGCCACCTTTACCTCTCCAGTGTCGTCCACAGCATTCTTCTCTTACCTGGACAGCTGTGATACCCTCCTAACCAGTTTCTCTGTCTTTCTTTCCCCTAGTCTTGATCACACAGCAGCCAAGGTGATCTTTTTCAAATATAACAGAACTTCCAAATGTTTCTGTAACTTGTGGAATAATATTGAATGTCACTACGATGGCTTGCAAAGAATCCACACTCTCCATGATCTGTCCCTACCACCTCCCATCTCCTTTGACACTCTCATTTACTACTTCTGCTCCAGCCATAGAAGTAACCTTTTAACTCTCAAAACACACCAAGAAACTGAGTCAAGCCCTTTGCATGTGTTGGTCCCTCTGTAGCTGTTCCCCAAACATTTACATGGCAGGATCTCTCACTCCCTTTGAGTTTCTGCCAAAAAGTCACTCTGTTAGTCACTTATGTGACTCTCCTCCCTAATAGAGACTCCCATTCCTCTCCATCACTTCACCCTGTTTTGGTTTTCTCCTTAGCACTAGCCACTTTCTAGTATGCTATACTTTTTATGTTCACTTGCTTTAATGTCTGTCTCAACCTCTAAAATGTAGGCTCCATGAGAGCAGGCTCTTTGTTTTGTTCTCTAATGTAATTCCAGTGCCTACAATAATACAGAGAATGTATCTGATTAATATCTGATGAATGAATGAATGATTTCTTCCTATCTTATCAAACAACATGGACAATGTATGGGGAAAATTAATTTATATGGATAGAGATTATTCTCAGAAATCTATTCTCTATTCTATATTCCCAAATCATAGAAGAGATAATTATGGGAACAGTGCTTTGTACACAGTATTCAGAAGTCATTGTCCCATGAATATGTAAATTTTTTAAACTGGCAGCAAATTAAAATGTAACCCTTGGCTACAAATTATCATTTCCACCTACATACACTCTCCTTAAATATATTAATAGATATTTTGCCCTTATAATTCTTGTTTGGATTATTACCAATTTACTTGATGCTTGCAAAAGTCAAAATCATTCAACAGAAAGAAATCATTTAATTTGGGAATTGAAAGGGTCCTTAAAGGTCATCTACAATGATCTTCTTGGAGGGTGGCCAATTTGATCTCAGATAGTTTTCAATGACAGCAAACTGCACTGTGAGGTTACCCATTTTGTTTCTGGATGGATTTTCCTTAGATCGAATGAATTTGGTAACTTTTATGCTTGGTCTTAGTTTTTAGAATCCACAGACAAAAGAATAAACTAGAGAATAAAGAGGAAAAAAAGGTTCAGAAAATGAAGAACATTCCGATTTTTCAAGTCTAGTTGTACCTAGAATTAGGTATTTATCTATTTACCAGAAAACTAAAAGGAAGAATGCTCCTGCATTATGGAGAAACATTCATAGTAGTTTCAGTTGGCTATTTGATTTTAACAGAGATGGTATTAGTTGGTATTGCTGTGTAACAAACCACCCCAAAATCTAGTGGCTTAAAACAACTCCATTTGTGATTTCTCACAAGATACCTGTGGGTCGGCTTGGTGGTTCTGTTGATCTGGGTTGGATTCTACTGATCTCAGCTGGGCTCACTCATGTGTCTGCTGTTAGCTGGTGGATTGGCAGGAGGCTGGCTGGTCACGGATAACTTCTGCTGGAAAGAAAACATCCCTCCATGTCCCTTTCATATATCCTCAGCAGACTGGCAGGGTGCATTTTCCTGACAGTGGCAGGGGCCCAAGAAAGCACTTTTTCAAGTCACTTTTTTTGCTTCAAGTTTGCTGCTGCCCTCTTTTGCCATATTATTGAGCCCAAAGTCAGGGGGAGAGGACCACAGAGGGTCCAGGTACACGGAGGCCATTGTTTGAGGCCATTGATACAATTAATCCACACCTGGTAAAAGGCACTGAAGGAGAGACTAAACTTAAGAGAGTGAAAGGAAGGAAAGAGATGGAAAAAATTAAATCAAAATGAAAGATGGCTAGGTAAGGGAAGAGACAGGGAAGAGAGATAGAAGAGATAGAAAGCATCATCCAAAGAGAGGAGAACGTTTCTGTGAGTGCTGTGGAAACCAAAACAGGTAATCTGGAAAACAAGCTCTAGAATAAACATGTAATGTTCGTAACAACATAACAGAGTCTTCCAATTGATGGCAATATGAGATCATGTTGTGCTGTGAGTATAGACAAAGAAGAAATACAATAAATTACCACGTAATCACCTGGTGAAGTATTTCACAACTTGCAGAGGAAAAGATGTTGCGATCATAGATGTTAGAGAGTGACAGCAAGTGACAAATGCCAGGAGCATTGCCTTTATATTTCTAAGCAGGAATCTATTAATAATACCACTTAAAAATTATATGACCATGTCTTACTAGGGTATACAAAATATAACCTGAATTGGGAATTTTCCTATGCTTTTCCATCCTTTTGTCCTTTTTTCTTTACTTGTAAGTCTGTCTTAAATACAAATTATATTTCTATTAGCACTCTGGGGTGTGACTGGATAAAAGTGTGATGCCCATTAAAAAGAGGGTTTTCACATATTGATACTGAATTCTGCTTAGTAAATCATACATAATGTATATAAGACTTTCATTTAGTAAATGAGCCTTCAGGAACTGAAATCTTGGCTTGGTTTTGCTTGTTTTGTGTGTTTGTGTCATTCAAATATCAGAATACTACTTTGTGTTGGTTAACAATTCGTCATGTGAATATAAAATTTACAAACACTTTAACATTATTTAAGAGAGGACTTAAATAGTACATCAAGGTAAAAATGTCCTTGCCCTTTTACTTGTTTCAAAATAATTCCACCTATTCCCAAAACAGTAAAATTTCTTCTTAATTTGTCAATTTCAACAAAATAGCCCTTTAACAATTTCCTGCATCATGGTCAAAGATAAACAAGGGAGCTTTTATTACATCTTCTCTCCAACTTATTGCCATTCTCCCTATTGTTATACTGTTTATGGTTTACACAGCTTTAATGTAATTTTTAATAAATTACCCAGAGATGGCCCCAAATCTGCTTATTCTACCTAAAAACATTTTTGTGTGTTTATCCTGCCCCTTTTCTCTCTTGTCCCTTTGTTTATTGAAGATGGTTTCATTTCCATTTTTATTTCTATAAAAATGCTAATAAAGAGAGTAATCATATCTCCAATGAATCTTTTCTAAATCTAGAAAAATAGACTTTAAGAGTTTACCTCATTTGTAAATGTTGTATCATTTTTCATATATCCTCAATGTGTCCTAATTATTTTTTAAAATGTAAATATTAGAAATGTCTGTCTTATTCAGATTTTGGTTCCATTGAGATTCAAATTTAGGAACCATGAGCTGGAGATGACTCATAAGAACTTACAAGTTTTCCATAGGAATTTCAACTAGAATGGGAAAGTTCAACATCTGTTAATGATTGCCAGATTTAACTATATATTAATCAACAATAATATTGTTTAGCAGTGCATATATTTGTCTTTCTCTAGGTTTTATATCTATAAAACCACTTGTAAACAAGGATATTTAAAAATCTCTATAAAAATAAATATATAACAAAGTCTTTTAGGAGAACAGACCATAAGAGAAAACTCTTATTCCTGAAATTAGAGCCAGCACTAAATGCATTCATGGTGCGCCCACATGTGTGATAAGTTGGCAGCATCCGGTATCAACTAAAGTCTCTGAGAATCTATTGCTTTCCAGATCAAGTAGCCATCTGTAGGAATGCTCTTGTCTCTTTAACTCATCAAATAGCACTAAATTGATGTTAATTTTTTGGTATTGTATGTCTTTCTTCTCCAATATTTCTTGCTCCTTTCTCTAATCTTTCATCTCCTTCACTTGGTTTTATCCATTAAACAAGAGGATCCCACTTCCTTCCCACCCCCGCATGAAATTCAAGTCTAACATACCACAATCTTCTTTTTCTTTTCCAGATTCCTGTGTTGGTCACACAGATAAGTTCGACCAATCACCCAGTGAAAGTGGGGCTGTCTGATGCATTTGTCGTTGTCCACAGGATCCAACAAATTCCCAGTATGTAGAAGAGGGGTAATTGCAAAGTGTGAGCCTTCTATGGGGGTAAATTTAAAGGAGATTGATCTCAGGCAGATGTAACTGAGAAAAATGACTTACCTAATTAATTAGCTAATTACTGCTTGTTAATTCTTTTATTTGGTTTATAATTCCTATTGGAGTGGGTTATCTCTGTTACTCTTGGACTAATCATTTAGGTAAAGCAAAATTAAATAGCTACACAAGAATATGTAATTTTAGATTCTTTGGGATGGTTGGCTTGGTTGAGCAAATACAGTTCTTTTATTGATAAGAAGAACATAAAACAGTGACAAATTATTTGATTGACAGGTGTATGACTTTCCAGGTTTGTTTATTTTAAATTAATTTATGAGCAAGACAGTAGCTCTGTGCTATTTTATGTTTAATATATTTTTATAGAACTGGTGATCTAAAGAAAGATGAAAGAAAAACTACAAATTTAGGTAAATAAAAATTTGGATGGTGCTATACCTACCAGAGAAGATTGTATGAAGGTTTTTTTGTTTAAATTATGTTTGCTATCTAGTGTAGTTCACATTTTTTAGAATAAAAATATATATGTTACTTTGGACAACTGCTCATCATTTGAGAACATCAAAATGTTAACTCTATTTTGTAGCAGTTCTTACAATATAAATAGGCATTCTTTGAAAGCTTCTGGTTTTTAAACCTCTGCTACTTCAAGAACAGTCCTGAGAGACGCTTTGATGTGTTAGTACTGGGGGGTGTTTCTTTGTGTCTTAGATGTGTCTAGTTAAAGCAAGGGGTGATAATAAAATATATCTCAAGATTACATCATTTCTTTCCTTTTATTCAAAGTTCTTTTTCTTCTTTTATTTCATTACAGCAGTAGACAATTTATCACATGCATATGCTGTTTGGTCTTGACTTTAGGTGATTCTACTTAATTATATCATCCCAAATATAGAAAGTAAATGGAGTGGAAACTATTTAGACTTTTCAGAGCAATGGATTGGCTAGAAACATTATGGGGGTTATCTTACAACTACACTTTAGAAGGACATTCATACATAACAGTTCTGCTGGGTGAAGAACGTGCATCCCCCACGGGGTTTCTTCTTGTTAGCTGAGAATTTGTGGGAGGTAATATTCAAGAGAATTGTTAAATCAAGGCAGATTTTCCAGAACCTAAATTGTACTGTGAACAAAGCAAGGATATATTAGTATGTGTAGGCAACATAAAGGCATCCTGACAGAGCTCTTAAATAAGAGGCTGAGCCCTGGGAGAGCCAAAGCTGGCTTCTGTTCGAGGAGGAATGTTCTCACATTCTTTCTTTCAGAAGTGTTAAATCAAGCATGACTTGAGTCAATTATTGCACAAGTAAAAGGAAACACTAGTTTTAGTTTATTTGTTGGTTCTTTTCATCCCTGAAAGAATTTTATTTGCAGCTAACTCAGAAGGCCTTTTAGTCCATATTGTTGTTCTGATATATTATTATTTAGAGAAAAAGATGCAACTAAATACAAAAGAATTTTTTTATGAACATATTTCAATTGGCAAGTATCACTCATTAAGCTTTAAAAGGATAACAGTTGTGTTTCAGGGAGAAAATATCATTCCAAATATAAATTTCATTGAATAAATTGGCAAAATTCATATGAATTTTGAGATCAGATTATTTCTAAGATTTGGAACTCAACAATCATCTAAAACACATGACTTAGAGTTCAGAAAAAAGCTGCTCTCGGGCAGGCTGCATACTAGAAGGGCATTCACATTTCCTATTCACCTTACTGTTCCTATCCTGAGAAAATTAGCCACGAAGGAATGAAAGTTCTGGTTTTCTAATTTCTCCATCTCTGCAGCTAGATGGGACCATATTTGAGCAAGAAAATTGGAATCGATGTGTTCTACTTAAAAATGTTCTTGGGAACAGAAAATTTTAATCTCCTTAAAAATCTGTTCCCACATTTATAAAGTGTAACAGTGTCTGTAACACGAGCTTTTGTATAAAAGTATTCTCAGCTTAAAAAAAAAAAAAAGCATAGATTAGGATAACCCAAAGTTAACATGTTATGTAAGTATTATATTTTTGTGTGAGAAATAAGGTAATTCCTAGAGATCTGTATGTTATTTAATCATGTAATCAGAACTTAGTCCTTTTCAAAAAATTCTGTTCCCATATTTAACAGCCCTCACTATTAGCAGTAATCTTTGTAGGGAATTTAAATCCTTTATCTCTGTTACCCGCCTTTTTCCCCCTGAGTAGATTTAGGAACAATTAATCATTATCCTAAGTAATTTGTGATTTCGTTTCTTCTATATTCCAAGGTGTATTACATAGGACCCTGTTCTCATAAGATCAATTTTCTGTTCTTTTAATCACTTCAGTTACATGGGGTATACAAACTAGACCCTTGCCCCTTGCCTTAATCTAGCCATGGGAACATAGGAATGCCAGCTATAGCCTTGAAAATAATTTTTCCCAGTGGGACCACCATTGCTATACCATTCTTATCAGATTTGGTAAAGGTTTGATAAAGCATTCAAAAACTGTAAGGCAATTTTAATTTATTATTAAAATTTCTTCCCACTCATTTCTTATAACATCATCATCAACAACAAAAACTTATCTTTTATTTTTTAAAGACTTTCCAGTAGTAAATGATTCAATTGTAACTATCAAGCATAATTAATGAAGGTAGCTTTCATCTTTCAAAAAAGATCAGGTGATCTGATAGTTTATATATCAAAGGGAATTCAGGCATTGTTGGTAAATTGATAAATAGGTCTAAAATTACAAGGGAAACTCTTGCTCCATCAAAAAAAAAGAAAAAGAAAAAGAAAAGAATCTATGGTGAAATTAACCCTTACATTAGAAAAATAAAAGATGAAATTTGTTAAAGGTACAGAAAATAAGAGATGTTATAAAATGAATACTGGTCAGGAGACCTGAAGCATTTTATTTAATGTCTATTATTTTCTTTACATATAAAATGAGCATCTTAGTACCCACCGTGCAATGTATACATAGCATGCAGTACCTGGCGCAAAGTAAGCTCTATACTTGTACTTACTGTATTTTCTATCATCAGCACTTTAAAGGACAGTGATACTGAGTCAAGGATGAGCCTGGCCCAGGTGCTCATCAGAGTGGAACTACAGGAAATTTCCACGAAGAAACACTTTGACAAAGGCTCTCCAGAACTCTAATTCTTTCTGACTGTAACATTGTGTGTTGCATTATGTCTCTTCATAAGACCTGCATCTTTCTGCCTGTGTGTACTTTTTTCTACATCACTTTCTGCCTTTCATAAAATGTATTTGTAAAACATTAGAAGTAGAAAGAACCACACCAATCAGCATATTCAATCTCCACCGATACAGATATGAAAAAGAGATCTACACATACAATGACTGATTTTGGTTATTCATTTCAAAATATACCTACTATGCTTAGAAGCACGGCACCTTTTAATCAGAGTAATTTATAAAACAGCATGAAACCCCAAACTAAAATTTAGATTACCTGTAAATCTACTACAGAAAAAAAAACAATGTTTTCATGTAACTGCATCGAACTTTTCATTTAAAATATATATACACACACATTAAGAAAATAGGCATTGTGCTATAAATATTGTTGCCACCTATTTTCCCCTTCATATGTACAACACATTTTTTCCTACACACCAAATACCTGTGTAAAATGTGGTCATTAATGGCCACAACAAGTTCATTTGTTTCATAATTTAGGTGACCTGTCTCTTCAGTGGTTGGTCACATAGGTTGCTTCACATATCAATTATCAATAAAATGGTGCTGAAAATCCTTGTTTTTAAATTTTTACATGTATCTGATTCTCAAAAAATCAATTTGTAAATGTTGGATGTTAATACTGTGGGGTTTTTATTCATATATTTTGACAAATTGCTTTCCATAAATGTTCTAAATTACTACCCCCACCACTAATGGGCTATGTAATTATATTAGATTAGATTAGATATCCTATTTCCCTAAATTCTTTCAGACACTATTATTAATTTTTAAACTTTGCAGATTTAATAAGCAGTGCAAGGTGTTTCATTGTTGCTCTTAATTGTCTTTTGATTGCCAGAAAGTTTTAATGTTGTCATATATTCAGGGGTCATTTGTAATTTCCATAACTTCTTGTTAAATAACTCTATGAAATTATTTCCTCAGTCTTGGATTATGTCTGTCCCTCCAAAGCCTTTTACATAGAGTGCAGAGGTGTTCCTGGGTACAGGCAGGGTCATTCACACTTGTTTGTTTCTCTCTCCTCCAATTTAACATTTTGAATTTCAATCTTAATCTCTGAGGCACTGGACTTCCTCCTCATACCTTACTGTTTCTCTACCTTCTGAGCTTAAAGGGTGTAACATTTCCAGCACAAAACCCAGAAAATCCACCCATTCTGTGTGTTTCTTTAATTTGGAAAACTTAAGGCTGTGTCATTTGAGTAATGAGAAAGTTACTTTAACACACACATGCAGGATTCTAGCACTAGAAACCGATTTAGAAAGCAGCTGACCTAACTTGAAGTGGTTCTACTACCAGTTATGAAAATGACTATTTATGAATCCCTTAGAATATTCCACCTTCTTCTTATAGCAGTACATTATCTGGTAGTTTCTTAACGTCAAGCTTCTTTTCATCGGCATCAGCTGTTTTAAATTTATTGACATTGTCCGTGCTCTAATGTGCCTTTGCTTTGTTGGTTATTATTATTTACAGCTCAATAAGAAACACTGAACATTTTCAGAAATAAAACTGACAATTAACTTGTAGAGCTAATATATTTTAAAAATAAGCTGGGAACAGTGACTTACGCCTGTAATCCTGGCAACTCGGGAGACTGAAGTAGGAGGATCACTTGGGGTCACAAGTTTGAGATCAGCCTGGACAACATAATGAGGTCCCTCTCTAAAAATACGGAAAAAATTGGCCAGGTGTGGTGGTGAGTGACTGTGGTACCAGCTAACAAGGAGGGTGAGGCGGGAGGATCGCTTAAGCATAGGAATTCGAGGCTGCAGTAAGCTATGATCTTGCCACTGCACTCTAGCCTGGGCAACAGAGAGAGACCCAGTCTCAAAAAATAATAATAATAATAAAAAGATAAAAATACTTAGAGGGTCATAGAACTCTTTGAGGAACATTTGTATGTATATATTTTGCCATACATGATCTCATAAGCTTACAGACCAGGCTGTAATTTTTCAAAGAAGTTGACTAAAATTATATTTAGACAGTGAATAAACTAACCTTAAGAAACAAAAACAGAAGTTTTTCCTATTAAATAGGCAAAATATCTTAATCTTTAATTTTCAAGGAAATAATAATATAGAACGTCTGGAGTTGGTGGAAATGTTCTGCATCTGAACCATCAAGTAGCTATGAGCCTGAGGTATTGAATTTTTGATTGGATTCAATTAATTGATTTTAAATAGAGAGCCACGTGTGACTAGTAGCTATTATACAGGACAAGGCAATAATAGACCATATCCATATATTTAAATAAAATATTGAATGCCAACTGTAATATTAACATGAATATTCTTTTTACCTCTTTGCTTTTTAAAAAGGCCTTGGAATATTAGATATAATTAAATAAAAAATGTTCAAGTATATTTCTTTAATGAACTTTCAAATATAACCATTATAACTGATTTCCCCCATGAAAACAATTTGTAATTTTGATGTGGTACACATTCATTATAACTTAGCAACTATAATTAAAAATGTGATCAAGACAATGGAAAATATAAACATTCTAGGAAAACATTGAAGATTTTTTTTTCTTTCACAATATTTTATACAATCCAGTTCAAGCCCTTTTAGAGAAACTGAGCTGCATTTGTTATTTCAAATTTACCAGGGTCGTTTCATTCATTTAAGGACAGATCAGTATACAAATCTTCAGTAAATTGTGTCATCTTACCTTCACTCTCCTAAAAATAGAAAACCCTTCAAAATTATTTCATTTTACAGAAGATAAAATTGCTTCTCTTTACAGCACACTTTCATTAGGTGCTTAGGTTCTCAAGTATGCACTAGCTCACAAAGGCTCAACAAAAGGAGAAAGAAATAGAAATCATAACATTTTTCATGCAATGATGTCTCATAAATCACTGCCAAGATAGAAAGCATTATGCAATGTGATATTTTATTGTTTTAATACATACATTTTTAATGTACCCTATTTAATTGACTCTGACTTGATTTTTAAAGAGAAGTACATCTAAGAATTTTTTGGATATTAGGTACCACAGATTATTCAATTTTAACATAGTTGAGAATTTTTCTAGAGTTTCTATAAACAAGAACATGTTCCCTCAGGGACTTGTGGTTAAGTTCTTTCTTTATACCATTTTTATTTATTCATTCATTCATTAACATTTAATCCTGTACAACACTGTCAGAGAAAGTAAATTTTTACCAATTTAGAGTTGTGTCTCAGTTTACTTACTAAAGCTTGAATTTTTTATTACTAAAATAAAATCCTAAAGGTCATGGAAAGAACTTTAATGCATTGTTAAAAATTCAGGGAATTAAAACAATTATTTCCTCTACATGTATTTATTGAGTACCTATTAGGAAAGGATTTATTGGTCTGAAAAAGGGAAACCCAATTTAATGTACTATTATTTTATTCAAAATAGTGAATCAAAAGTTTGCATTTGCACATTCCACTCTGTATTTGTCTCACTAGAGAAGACACGGGAAAGCAGCCAAAACAGTTCTCAAAAATAATCTGAGTTGAATTTTTCTATCCAGTTTTTTCTGCCTTTTTGTTTTGAATTATGAACTCAGATGTTAGCTTTTTCACTTTTCTCTTTCACATTTTTTTCAAATTCACTTTCCCTTGCTTTATTATTTCGCACTTTTCTCCTATTACATAATGTGTGTTTCTATTTTGGCCTACTCTTTCCTACCAATTTTAGCTAATGCCGGTTGCCTACATTTATAAACATGCCCGCATGCCAATTCCTCCAACTGAATTTTTCCATAGGAAGTTTTGTTTTTTTGAAATTATGATGTATCGATAAAAATAAATAAATAAATAGTAAAAGAAAAGAATTAAAAAATAAAATAAAATACAAGTTTTTTTTTTCCCTCTCATGAGTGCCAAACGTCTAAGTGATTTACCACTAAATGTTACTTTTTGAACAATTGATTTTAAAATAAAGAAAATCTTATTGCATTTTGCCCAATTTCCTTTAATGAAGTCACAGTCTCCTTTCTCTCAGGAAAAAAAAAAGGAGATTTAATGACACAGCAAATGATAACATGCAATCAATCTTCCCATACGACTCCGGGGCAGGGAGATGTGTCCCTCTGGGGAGCCAGTGGGACCTTCATGTTGGTCACAGGCCTGCAGCCCAGCTGGCACATCACCCACTGTGACGCTGCGTTGACTGACTACTGTCCCACCGCTGCTTCTGGTTCTCTCTTTTTTTTATTGATGCATAATATTATATTTTACATGTTTATGGGATACATGTGAGTATTTTATACATGCATAGAAAGTGTAATAATCATGGGGTACCCATCACCTTGAGAATTTATCATTTCTATGTGTCGAGAAGATTTCAAGTTCAGGACAAAGTGATGAAGAAAGTCAGGAAATGCAGCTTGATTAAGCCATTAGTACAATATACGTGGGAGGAAGAGAGATGTGAGTGTTGTTTTCTGTCCTGTTTTCTTGATTTCCTTTACGTATGTTCAAATAACTTAGGAAATCTGGCCATTTAGGCTTTAGCTGTGTCCTGAAACTTTGCAAGCAGTGAGGGAATTATGGAGGGAAACCTAAGAGGTTTAGATTAGCACTTTATGGTCACCTAAAGTTTATGTTGTTTTATCTAATGCCTAATGGTATTATTATCTAATAGAACTGGAAATAGAGTGGGAGTTTTAAAAAATAGTTGTGGCTAACATGTTTTGTTTTTGTGGATGCTTTATTTAACAACTTTAACTCACTAATACTGCTAATGCATTGCAAATTTTGTGTAGGAAGCTTGTAATCTTTTTAATAGTGTCATTTTTTAACTTGAGTCTTTTTCCTAAGTCTTCATACTGAGAATGAACCTTGTAGTTGTGCATCTACTTACATTAAAGAGTACTCACTATACAGTGCTATGTGTTGGTCTCAATTTGAACTAGAAAATAACTAAGATATAACTGGTTGAGGTCAATCATTAAGCATCAGCAACACATAAATAAGGAATGTGAACAAATCATTTATTTGACAATTCAGACAAAAATATTAGGATATTTATACAAATATAAGAATAGACCAACTTAGGCAATTCCTTATATATTCTCTGTGTGAATGTTAGCTTTCAAGAGAGGCAGACAAACTGGATCATGGCTAATCATGTCACGGGATGCTCATTAGTCTGTGTTCACTTCAGCTAGAGTGGATGTTAACGGAGAAGGATTATTGGTGTTGCTATATGATCACTTCAAACTTCCTGCTGGTATTGATCAGGCTTTCTAAAACATACAATTTAATATTTGCACTTTGGGTCCCATCACCTTAAGATTTTGATCACCAAACTATATTTTCTCTATCTGTTAATCTGCTCAGATTTAATATATTTTTTTTAATTTTTAAGAGCCTCTAATGGATGAATATTGTAGTTGATCTTGATTGGGTAAAGTCATAAGAATAGTTAAAGTTGTGTCATCATCATTAAAACTGAATGCTTAGCTCAACATTATTTTGGCTTATTATTGAAGAAGATACATGAACTAAAACATTTCTGGAATCAAATGAAAGCTTCTAGCATTGGCAGGGGCAACCAGTGAATAAATTCCTAATTACTTGCTTCGCTTCTGACAGGGGTATCTCTGAAATACTACAGAAATGACCATTTGGCAACTGTCATTGCCATTGGCAGGTCATCAGACAAAAATTATTATCATTAATTTTGGTGTTGTTAAATTTATCTCCTCCCAATAGTTGGAAGTCTTTGAGCAGGTAATATAACTAGCATAGCAAAAGTAGTCCCTCTTTCTTTCTCTTTACTCCAAATATGTGGCCAATAATTAAGTCTCAGAGACTTCACAGTCATTATCAGTAGTTGAGATTTTCAAAGTATGGTATGAAATAAAAAGAATACTAATATTTTAAGCACCAACGAATATGATCAATACTGTGCAAACTACAATTCATAATAGCAAGGCTGTGGAAACAGCCCAAGTGCCCATCAATCCAAGAATGGATTAATAAAATGTGGTATATGTATACCATGGAGTACTATTCAGCTCTAAGAAACAATGGTGATATAGCACATCTTATATTTTCCTGGTTAGAGCTGGAACCCATATTATTAAGTGAAGTTTCCCAAGAATGGAAAAACAAGCACCACATATACTCACCAGCAAATTGGTATTAACTGAACAGCACCTAAGTGGTCACATAGGTACTACAGTAATAGGGTATTGGGCAGGGGGGGAAGGGGGAGGGGGCGGGTATATACATATATAATGAGTGAGATGTGCACCATCTGGGGGATGGTCATGCTGGAGACTCAGACTTGTGGGGGGAGGAGGGGAAATGGGCATTTATTGAAACCTTAAAATCTGTACCCCCATAATATGCTGAAATAAAAAAAAATACTGTGCAAACTTTATCATGAAGAGTCAAGAACTCCCATCCTAGTAATCTTATGACAAGATTGTATTTATTATTTTTTTATTTCTATTTAATAAGAACTAAATTGTTTAGCAAAATGCATGGGAAAGCAATATATGGGAACTCATTCTATTTAGACAAAGGCAGAAGATAAGCAATCTTCTATTTGCCTTAAAAGTCAAAAAAAATAAGGTATGTTATACATGCCTCAGGAAACCTCACTACATACCATGAAATGAGCATTTTCTCTAATTTTTGATGAAGTTTAACTCTTTAAAGAGTTTATATGCATCTTTCAATTATACTCAAAGGAAATTAATTGGATTACAGTTTTTAAACAATGTTTTCTCATCTGATAATCCTGAAGATATCTTCAGAGTAACCCTAGAACTACTTCTACCCTTAAGAATTTGTTTTGTTCCTCTCCGCACTGCTTCCGGAATAGAATTTTATGGTTGATAATACATTAAAGATGTGAATAGAGAAAAGTAGAGATATTTGTACGTTTTAAGTGAGGATTTGTCGCTCCTCTACAATCTCTTAAATTTTTAGGTATCCTTCTTTTTTTTGAACACTTTTACTAAAAGGTAACTCATTATCCACCACACTCCTGCTCTTTGTCTTACAGGGAATCACCATTGGGTCTAATGACTTCAATAAATATTTAACTTTCTCTAAGATAAGATTGAAGACAAATTTCTAGAAGCTTGATTCTAGGATCTTAGTGTGATTTCAGTGAGTTCATATCTCTAGAAATTATAAATGCAGCATGGAACTAGAAGGCTCCGTTGTTGCCATGTGGAAGTTATATAAAAATTATACCTAGCATTTATTGAGCACTTACAGTGGGAAAGGGACTATTCTAGGCAGTTTTCAATTCATTTTAATCCTCAAAACAACTCAGTGATACAGGTATTATTATCCCTATTTTATAGGTGAAGAAACTGAGGCACAGAAAAGCTAACAAGAGAGCCCTAGGTCCCAGATATAACAAGTAGCAAAACTAGGATTTGAACCCAGACAGGCTATTACAGAGCATATATTATTAACCACTGTGACATTACTTCCGGAAATTGAATAGTATGATGTTTTAAAAATAACTTACACATTCCCAAATAATTCCTTATAGATATGATAGTATTCACAAAATGCATGCCTATCACTATAAGCATTCTAAGAGTGAAATAAAATGCTTATAACATTTCCTATTTACATTTACCAAACCCAGGCAAGCACATTTGTATAAGGCTTAAAAGGGGATTTTAAGCTTTTAAATTTAAATGTTTTGTTTTAAAATATATTTGTTCATATTTTTCTGATTTTTAATAAAATTCTTATCAAAGTCTCCATCTAGTCTCTTCCTCAGGGACATTGATGGATTTGCTAATGAATTATAAATTACATTATACAATGTAAGTGCTAATTATTAAGCTACCTTACATATGATATTATCTATGTAATACATAGTGATATTGATTTTTCAAATGATTTAAGTTCCTTTTTTCCTCCAGCTTTTTGGAGGTATAATTGACAAATAAAAATTGTATATATTTAAGATGTATAATACTATGATTCGATATATGCATACATTGTGAATTGGTTACCACAATCAAGCTAATTAACACATTATTCACCTTACATAGTTACCATTTGTGTGTATATGTATATATGTGTTGAGAATAGTTAAAATCTATCCTGTTATCAAATTTCAAGTATAATACAATATCATTAACTATGGTCACCATGTATATGCTACATATTTTTACTTTTAGTAAAGAAATTTATTCTAAACCTTTAAAGCAATCACATTGTTATTCTGGCATTAACTTTATTTAGATTGAGAAACATTTTTAATTGCTACCCATTCCTGAACAAATAAGCATTAGTTTGGGAGAAATGGTACCATCTTACCTTTTTGATCTCATGTTGTTAAAATCTTTGAAAATACTTAGATATATAAAAAAAAAATCTTTGATATATTTTGGGTGACAATGAGTTGGAACCCTGCTAGGTAAGTGAGATATCTGAGATCCTAACCAACACTTTCAGCTTCATTCATAAAGACTTTTGTGTACATGGGCACACGATTTTTAGTTTTTTTAATAATCAATCTCTTTACAGGGTGAAACTTAACTTTAAAACCACATCAAGTGAAGAAAGTGTGTAACGTCTACAACTGTTATTAAAATGTTATCATCTTATAGGTGGGGAACTATAGAAGTTGATTTTTTTTTAATTTTTGTTTTTATAGATGTTCGAAGAAGAACAATTTATGAATACCACCGAGTAGAATTACAAATGTCAAAAATCACCAACATTTCAGCTGTGGAGATGACCCCGTTACCAAGTAAGTTAATATGTGAACATGGGCGGAAAAAAATGATTTGCAAGTTTGATGATCTGATCTGTTCAATAATTATAATTATAATAATTGTGATAATTATCATTATAACTGTGTTTGGCATTCAAGAATATTTTGATCCTGAGTATATATGGGGAACTAATGGTGATTTTTATTTTGGTTGAGCAATCTTTTTTTTCTCCCAAGCTGCCAATTAGTCTTGACGAATCTATTCTCTTTTATTAATATTCTCTAGCATGTCTCCAGTTTAATGGCTGTGGCCCCTGCATATTCTCTCAGATTGGCTTCAACTGTAGTTGGTGTAGTAAACTTCAAAGGTAAACACATAATAGTAAAAGGAATTTTAAAAAGACTTGTTGCTTCTACTGTCCCATTGAATTTAAATGTATGTCAACTGTGGAGATTGTGTGTGCATTAACAAGTGTATGTATGTAAAAAATATGTATATATTATACCATGACCAAAATGCAAAAGTATATATATGTGTATGCTCAGAAGTGAAGATTTCAGTATTTTCCTTTGTCTATATGCTCAAAATTACTAAGAGCCTTTGCAGTTGATTAGATCATAAACTGCCATATATTTACAATTCTCATGGGCTTAAGATATATGGTAATTATAGTTGATGAGTCTATAAATTGATGATTTTGGTCCATATTCTATAGAAACTATGGAATGAGATATCTTTTTCATAGCAAGGATGGTTTATAATAATCACATGCACATTCTTCGTAAGTTCCCATACAATATCTTTAAGGATATTAGTCAAGATTAGAGGTGTCATCTGAGGCTGACACAACCTGCCCTCAATAGAAATTGACCATGTGGTTTTGGCTCCATGTTATAATTAACTGACTTTGAAACTTAAGCTGCATAATTTGCTGGTATCAAAGAGATTTAATGATTTTCTGAGTGGCAAAGAGAATTGTTCAATTTCTTTTTTTTTTCTTTTTTAAAATTTTAATAGATTTAGCGGGTGGGTACAAGTGATTTTTTTTCACACATGGATAAATTGTATTGTGGTGAAGTTAGGGCTTTTAGTTTACCTGTCACACAAATAATATACATTATACCAGATAGGTAATTTTTGATCCTTCAGCCACCTTCCCTACTTTCCCTTCTAAGTTGTTCAGTTTGTAGAGTTTTCCAGAGACTGAATAATCATTTGTTGGAAATGTAGGATGACGACATAAATTTATTTTGTTATTTACTCAACAACACTTTTGTGCATCAATTATGTCCCAGGGGCTAGAAACGCAGCAGTGAAGAATATAGACTTGGTCCCTTCCTCCCATGGAGTTTACAGTCTGTCCAGTAATAAGTCACCTTCTCACCTTCAGAGTCTATGAAAAATCTGCTTCCTCCCCCAGGTGGAAAAGCAAATATTCACGCTGTTAGTGAGCGAATGTTGCACCAGGGCTTTCGGTTATATAAGCAGTCTGTGTCTTATCATCTTCCGGCTGCAGTATTTGCCATGATGATAAAGGCATGTTCCAGGGACACTTTAAAAGTTATTGAAGGATAAAAAATAGAAGGCCAATTCTTTGATAAAAAGCTTTAGGAAACATTGTTAACTCACTAACTTTGGGGCAACCACTGCAGTGTTGTAGCTAGATCAATATTCTTTATAACAACCTCTGTTTTGTTTTCAATCTAATATGTTGTTCCAGTCATTTCCTTTGTGAAATGAGTTCCAAATAATAAAAAAAAGCAAGAAGGCAGTTTGCATTTTTAAAAGTAGATTTTCACTTAGTTCTATATCCCAGAGCGAGAGGGATTGCTATAATATCAAGGGTTTATGGTTATTTATATTTATATTTTGCTAAGATAACATAAAGATTATATGTATTTCAGAAGTTATTCAAAATCTATTTAAATAACAACATATAAGAAAATCGAAAGAGATGGCATTTTAATATGCATATTTAAACAATACTGAGCTTGGAAATGAGAAATGTCCAAAAGAATTAAGTAGAAGGCCCTGGTGTTAGCTGCATACCTGCTTCAAGATCCAGTTCAGTGGTCACCTTGTCTGAGTCCCTCTGTGGTGCCCATCTCCCATGTTTCCCAGCATCCTGGGCAAACTGCCATCATTAGCATTTGGTTTGGGGCTTAAGGAAGCTTGTTCGTTTGTCTGTTTCCTTTGCTAGGCTCTAAGTTTATTAAAGGCAAGGACCATATCCAATTTGTTCTTACATCTCCAGAGCCTAAGAATGTACCTGGTACTGCAAAAAAATGAATGAACAAATGAGAAATGATTAGGTTCCTAATGAAGGAATCATAATTAGGTTTGTCTGGGACTGGAGGGTTTCCCAATATGAGAGACTTCCCATGCTAAAACCAGGAAAGTCCAGGGAAAACCAGGACCAGTTGACCACTTTACCCAGAGTATAATTAGGATAGTTGTCAAATGAAACAGTATTACGGTAAAGGAAGGTTTTGGCGACTCATCTAGAAACGTACCTACCACTACCCATTTCATTTTTTAAAACGTATAGTTTTGGTGGAAATATGTATTAAAATTTCCAAACAAGCAATTTTAGCAACCAAAACATATCCATCCACAAGTTGGAATCTGCTTCTAGTGTTCAGTACTTCCATTTTATTGAGGGATGTCTCTGCCAGACATTGTGCCAAGGAATTTCAAGTATCACCCTTGAGAACATTGCCACAGTGGAGGAAACTGAGGTTTATAGGAGCTGAGTTATTGATATTTGTGCAGGGTCTCACAGCTCTTAAATGATAAATTTGGACTTAAACATCGCTCTTTGTGACTCCCAGCTTTAGGTTTTGATAATCTCACTCATTCTGCCTCCCACCTGCCAGGCTGCCAGTGCAGTAAGCAAACTAACCTTCCATTACTTTCTGAAAAATTGTGGATACGCTGTTGAAAAACAAATCTTTTTTATACTTCGTTCTGCAAGAACATACCATCGTTTTGAAATTGGCTTAACAAGACTATAGAGGAGAATCCAACAAAGCCTAAGACTTTTGCATATTTTTGAAAGTCTAGTTTCTTAAGATTAATGGAGAAAAGAAAGGTGGCGAGGCACATGACTGGGGAAGGAATTCATCAAAGAACACTACTTTTAAAACTATGAGTTTTCTGCAAATTACTGTTTGGTGTTTTGTTGAATACCAAACACTCATTTCAATCTTGGATTTACTTTTAATTCTTCAGCAACCTAGTTATATACATATCAAAACCTGTTTAATTAATTGGTTTAACCATGCCTCGTTGCACTTTTGTTCAACTTAATTTCCCCACTGCATTTTATTAATTTCTCCTTAGACCTGTAAGCTTCAAAACTTTTGCTTTTTTACCCAGCATCTTTTCCCCAGACTTTTAGAGCATTTATGAACAAATTCAACAAAACAAGAGAAGTCTTATCCTAAGCAGCACAGTAAATGCCCCTCGGATTTTTTTTTCTTCCATCATTCTTACTTTCTTCTTTGTGTGCATTTATCCTTGAGTGATAATCAGTGGTGGTAATTACCAAACTCTCAAGTTGGACTTGCTCTAAAAAAGATAAGATAATTTTTAATTGGTTTGTTTGTTTCCTTTAAGTCCCATTTTTCAGGAAGCGAAAACTAAGGCAAAATGTTCATAATGGCTTGCAGAATTGGTCTAACAGAATTGGAGTTACAGGAACAAACACATAAGGAGATTCATGATCGAAAGTGCTTACTTAAGATACTTAGCCCATTTCTTTCACCTAAGAGTGCTTTGTTTCCTCACTGCAAATTGAGAAGACCCAAATCAATCATTTTCAACTATATCTTATATTTTCACTTATGCAATAAAAATTTTTGAGTGTCTGTGTTCAAGTTACTATTCAAGATTGTGCCTGCAATGGTGAAAAAGACAAACAAAATCACTTCCCTAATACAGCCTACATTTTAAGAATGGGGAGATAGATTTTAAGCAAATAGATATACAGAAAATGAGTTCATAGTGATGAATGCTATGGTAAGAGAAATAAACAGGGCATTTAAGGGAAAATGTAGCAAAATTAATAAGAATAACAGAAGTTTACTTGTTGGTATCATTTTAAAGCAACCTTGTCCTTTTGAAGAGATCTTGGTTTGATCAGCCATTATCATCCAAGTTTATTGTTTAAATGAAAATTGTTTTGCTTTTATAGTATTCATTCATTCATTTGTTTACTTAACAATATATCGAATACCTACCACCTAGCAGGCACTGATCTAAACACTAGGGCAGTTAGAACAATCATCAAGTATTAATCAAAGCCACAGGTCTTATGGTTAGAGAGTCACAGCTTAGAGTTTAGCTTAGTAAACTAGAAAATGAATGAATTAATAATTAAACAAAGAATATCAGATGGCAATGAGTGGTCTGCTGAATTTGAAAGAACCAGGAGATACTGTGGGTGGGGTGGCCAGGAAAGGCTTCTCGAGGAGGTGACAATTAAACTGAGATCTGAATGACAGGAAGCAGCTACTCCAAAGTGAAGGCAAAGATATTTCAAAGGGAAGGACAAGTGCAATGCCCCCACAGTGGTTTCAAGCTTGGTCTGATGAGGAATCGACAGAACCCAGTGAGTTGGGAGCATTCTGTGCTGGGCATGGAGGGAGGGTGGTATCAGATGAGGTCAGAAGGGAACTAAGTGCTGGGACACAGGTGGCTCTGTAAGCCAAGGAGGGTTTTATTCTCAGGATAATGGGAAGCCTTTAGATTTTAGAACTTGTGTAGAAAAGTGATGTGATTTTATTATATTTTTAAAATGGAACTCTGGCTGCTTCAAGGAAAATAGAGTGTTTGTTTGTTTGTTTGTTTGTTTGTTTGTTTGTTTGTTTGTTTGTGGAATGGGCCAGAATGCAAAGGAAGAGAATAGTAGAAAGTATGTGCAGTAGTCTATAGGAGGGATGATAATTGGCAAGGATGATAATTATCGAGATTGGGAGAGATGAATGAATGCAAGCTGTGTTTTAGAAAGAGACAAATTATTTGCTGATGGACTAGAAGTGAAGGAGAGGAAAAGATAAGAATCAAGGATATATCTTAGATTTTTGTTTCAGCAACTTGGTGGTTGGTGGTACTCTTTTTTTTTTTTTTTTTTTTTTGAGATAGGTAAGTTGGATCAAAAACCAGAGGCTAAGGTTCAGAGAAATAAAGCTCAGTTTGGGACAAGTTAATTCTGAGACACATATCAGACATCAAGTGGAAATGTTGAGTAGGTAGGGATACATACGCTAGAAATTTCAGAAAGGGGTTAGGGGTAGAGGTTCAGATTGGAGAGTCATTACCATACAGATAATGTTTACATTCATGGCACTGAATGAGCTCAGCCATGGAAAGAGTGTAAATTGGAAATTGCATAAGAGGTTCCAGGAACTAGCCATGTGGCATGTTCCTTATGATGAAAAGGTCTGATGTTAGTCTTCCATTACATAACATTATTTTGGAAGTATATTCATATAATACATGTATGTTTGCATAGAAAGAGATTACCTCTGAAAGATGCATGAGAGACTGGCAACAATAATTGTAGCCTAGGAAACTGTAGTGAACAGGGACAAGCATGAGAGTGAGTGTTACTGTTCATTATAGACTTTTTTGTATAATTTGAAGTTTTGTCACCTGGAGTTGATGCCAGAAGGAGGAACCAACAAAGGAGAAATAAGGGAATTTTATTTTTATGGAGAAGAAATGCAATCTTACTCATTTCGATGTCTTCCACTATACCCAATGTAGTGCCCAGACTAATACAAATTTCCAACACATTAGGCTGGACTGAATTATGCAAATAATTGAGGTCAGAAATTTCTACTTTCTTGAGAATTCTAATTGCTCATTTTGGCTGTTACTATCCATTGGCTTTTTCATCGTCAACCAAATTGCTATAGAAAAAACTAAGCTGATGCTTGGCGTAAAAAATGTCAACATTCACAATTAAGCATGTTAAACACTTGCTTAATCTCTCGGTGTCAGCCTCTTTGTGCCTCACTTTTTAAAAACTTTTCACCTTATATTTTTCTTAGACCAATCAAAATTATAAGCTTGGAACTGGTAAAAACTTACAAATAAATTATATTTTATGATTTCATCTATTAAAAGAACAGAATATGCATGCCCCTAATAATGGTAAAGATATGTTTTACAAAGTAGTAGTGCAACATATTTATTTGAGAAGAAATATGAGATGATGGAAAAAAAGATATTTCCTAACTGCTTTATATATTTTTTCAACCTTGTTATTTCTACTGCATTTCCCTGAGTATACTCTGGCACTGCTGTTATTTTCCATTGAACGAACTGAATTCCTTTGCAGTAACGAGAAGAGAAAGAGAAAGAGAAAGAGAAAGAACCACACATATTTCAAAAATTTTGAAAATGCATCAAGTCAGGAATGCTGTCTAATTCATTAACAATATGAAAATGTATTATCAACCAAAATTAATTAAGGGTGAAAGAAAACCTTTTTTACAAAGGTACAGCCTTTTGCAAATAAAATGTATCCATTTCATATGCTCATTTAGCTTACAGAAATTCAACTGCCTGAATTTGAGAACAGAGAGAGATGCAGAGGGCAAATTTAAATAGTGTGACCCTATCCAACCTTTCCCCAAACACTAATCTTATGCTTCTGAGTAATAGCACCAAAGAGACATGAATATGCCTTTCTCCTTTGGTTTTGTTTCTACGTGGCCCTAGAGCTGGAACCCATACTACTAAGTGAAGTATCCCAAGAATGAAAAAACAAGCACCACATATGCTCACCAGCAAACTGGTATTAACTGAGCAACACCTAAGTGGACACATAGGTACTACAGTAATAGGGTATTGGGCAGGTGGGCGGGGGGGGGGCGGGGGCAGGTATATACATACATAATGAGTGAGATGTGCACCATCTGGGGGATGGTCATGCTGGAAACTCAGACTTGTGGGGGAAGGGGGGAAAGGGCATTTTTTGAAACCTTAAAATTTGTACCCCCATAATATGCCGAAATGAAAAAAAAAAAAAGAAAGTGGGAACATTTGCAGCACTAAGTGTGCCTCTAGTGCTTAAAGACACAGTGAGCATTTTCCATAGCATATGGTCCTAAAAGGAAGCCAACAACGCTATCTAGGCTCAACCAAAGTCCTCACAGTCCTTCCTGATAGTTCAGGAAAAACAGGGGTTATTAAGAGGTGATGTATGAGGAATGTCATACTAAGGGAATTCCAAGCATATTTTGACTCTGTATGAGTTTTGCCTGTTTACTCACTTCAGAGTCTGGCCCACAGGCAAGGGGCAACTCTATTGTCTTCCTTTAGGAGTATATAAAGCATTCTGTTGTTCTGATTTAGCTAACTCAGCTACAAGGCCTAATGTAGTCCGAGGTTTTAAGATTGAAGGAAGAGAATCACAAACAATTGTTGAATGACAAGCCAAGACACTCTTGGAGTATATGGCCAAGAGTAAAATTTATAAAATAAGATAAATCAGTAGTTAGAATCAATATAATTATTTGTTTTCAAAGGTTCCTTTTATATCCTAGACAAAGCCATAGCCTATAACCCTTTTGACATGGTAGTCTAAATTCGTATTTGAAGCTACTTGTAGACTGTACATTTACACAATTCTTTCATATAACGAAATTCATTGGCTTGGGTGATTAGGTGTGAAATCTATACTTAATAATGAAATAGAATGCATGTAGGAAATCCAGGAGACCTGATCCAAAATTAATCGCAGACTTAGGCTTATTTTAATGGATTGTGTAAGATAAGGTACTGCTTGCAGAGGCACCTAATTTCAGATGGATATTTAGAACTCACCAACCTTTAAGAGTTTCACAAAATTATATTGATCCAGGTTACAACATGCTGACTTTCTTTTAAGTTGATAGCACCTCCATTTGCTTATCAGAATTACTGATTATAGTACTTGGATAGCTAAAAATGTTACTATTTTCAGTATATAAATTGAATGCTAGGTTTAAAATATTAAATATGAATCTATTTAGAACCCTAACAAAATCCATTTTTTGTCTTTGATAGAAAGTATGTCCTTGCTGAAATATCAGAGCCAACAAAATAATTTAATTGAAGAAAAAATTAATTAGACTGCTTTTTTGTCACACTGTCTGGTCATCACAGTCAGGAAAAGAGAGAATCGCTGTCATTTCTATTGAAGGCATCAGAGAAATATGAAACTTTGTTTATAGTCAGCAAGAATGGATAAATTGCCCATAGGTCTGAAACTGGTGGCTACACTAGCCTCACTCTAGACTAATTGAAATTCCTTCTCTTTAATGTATTCTTTAGCAAGTGTATTTGGGCTTTCTGAGTCAGGAAGTACCTGACTGTCTAGATATCCAAGATTCAGGAACTGCCCAGAATGGAAGAAGCATTCCTGAATCATTCAAAGGAATTAAAAATCCCAAAATTACTCCTAGAAAGAAGGCCATCTTTTATAGTCTGAAGAGACTTAGACTGAATATCTATGGGGATACCTACCAGCTATAATAAGCAAACTAATCTTGCTTCTAGAAAGACTACAACCAAGATAGTTCCTTTTAACTTGCAAAGCTTGTTTACTTCCTATCCTGAAATATGAAATACATTTGTTATCTAGCTATATCTGATTTCTGTATTTCTTAAATCTGGATGGATCCAATTTCAATAGTTCTCAAATTTTTTTTGTAGATTTTTTAAACTTTTATTATTTTGATTGACACATAGCAATTATACATATTTATGGGGCACTGTGTGATATTTTGAAATATGTACACAATGTGTAATGATCAGATCAGAATAATTAACATATTCATCATCTCAAACATTTATCATTTCTTTGTGTTGGGACATTTAAAATATACTCTTCTAGCTATTTGAAAATATACAATAAATTGTTGTTAATTATTGTTACCCTCTAGTGTCCTAGAACACTAGAACTTCTCCTATCTAGCTGCGCTTTTGTACCTTTGGCTATACGTCCCTCCCCCTCCCCCTCCCCTTCCCTGCCTCTAGTATCTACCATTCTACTCTCTACTTCTGTGATATCAACTTTTTTAGCTTCCACATATGAGTGAGAATATGCAGTATTTATCTTTCTGTGCCTGGCTTTTTTCACTTAACATAATATTAATATTAATACAGTGAAGAATTGCTATGGGATTTTGTCAAGATGTAGATTACTCTCCAGCTCACTAAGGATTTATATTCAGCAGGTCCAAAGTGTATCCTAGGGATTCCAATTTTTTAATAAGCCTTTTTGGGGAATCCTGAGTTGCTCTGGGAAGAGCACAGTGGAAATATTGCTCTTGCATGTCTGAGCTAAGAGTCCTGTAAGCCTGCATGATTTTGCCAAAATTGTGTGGGAACACTTATTCTTAATTTGGAAGAAAAAGAGAAAAAAAATAGGAAAAAAAATCTGTAGATATTTGCTGTTAAAATATATTAAATGTTAATGAAATAGAGCTTGATAAAAGAAAGCAAGAAGCTTCTGGATAAACATAGTTTATGTAATAAATAAATCAGATTTTAGAATGTTGTTAGCTAGTTAAAATCATTGGACCATCTTTTTATTTCTGATTATTTATTAAATCATTGCTATCAAAGTTGTAATTTGGTGTTCTAAAGAAATTAAGGTGCTTCTAGAAAAACCATACAACCAAGATAGTTGCTTTTAACTTCCAATGCCTGTAAGAGATTAATTGAATTTTAAACTTATTTTAGTACAAGATCTTTTATAATCAGTTCTTTTAACATTCAATAAAAATTTTAACCTGTCTATTAAATAGCTTCTCCTGAAGTATAACATAAACAAAATTATCTTTTAAGAATACAAAGTTGAAGCTTTTTTCTTCCTTTTAAGCCATCCAAACCTAGCTTTAACAAAAATATGCTAATTATTTTTGTATGAATTAATTATAACAAAATAATGAGATATGATGCCATTTTATTCATTACATGAAAGCATTTTGAAGTATATTCTGACATAGAGAATACTTTTGAAAAGATACATAAGCTACTAGTAACAGGGTTTCCCCTTGTGGAAACTGCCATGAATTGAAAACTGTCATAAAGAGCATGTTACCATTTCATCATAATCCCTTTTGCAATATTTGAATTTTTACCACATGAACGTATTACTTAGAATCAATCAATTAATAAAGAAAGAAATATTTTTTAAAAGAAAGATAGGAAATGTGTATATTAAAGTATATTAAGACAATTGAATTATTCATCAGAAAAACTCAAAAGTTAATATTTCAGAAGCAGAAAATTCTCAGTGCTGAATATATATGCTACATCTCTTTCTCTGGAAAGACAGCATTGGATTGACTAGATTTGGGATACAAAATGCATGTAATTCTTTTCTTTTTTTAAAAAAAATGGTGTTGAACTGTATATGTTTATCTATCTATTGATCTACCTGCCTATTGATGAATCATCTATTTAGCATTTTGATCTCTGTCTCCTTTTGGCCACTGGGCTATCTGCCAGTCTCTAATGAGACATGTGGTTAAAGAATAGAAACCAGTTTCTTTTTCTTAAATTCTAAAGAAATAGATACTTGAGCCAAGTTTCCTGATAACCAAATCCCACCTGAAATATTAAGGCGTTCTTTCAAGTGGTCTTTGATTTTTTTAGTCAGTGAATGCTGTGTTTGCTTTCCATCTGAGCACCATTTGGCAAACTGTGGATAAAATCTGTAGACTTATTTAGCACACATATGTTTATAACTGCTTTGTCAAGATTATCCAAGTAATTTTAAAGTTTTGTTTATGTGTTAACCAACTGTGGTGACTGCATTTTATATGGTTATAATTTAGAAAGCTAGACTTCAAGAAATTTAATCTAACAAACATATATAAAAATGGAAATTTTAAAATGTTAATGCTAAATTATATATTCCATTCCCTTAGCTTGCTTGCACTAATAAAATGAGTTCCCCTGGAAATAATTAAAAGTTAATTGCCCAAGAATAAAATTGCATTTGTTCGCTTTAAAAACAGTAGGTGCTAAGTTATTATGGGAAAAAAATATGATCCTTAGAGGACAAGGAAATAAAAATTTAAAAACAAAAAGCCAAATTCACATCTGTTAAGAAAATTGAATATTGAATATTGAGAGAAATTTGGATTAACAGTGTTCCATTGAAAAGATTGATTATATGGTAAATGAGAACACTTAATAAAAGTAGTTTATTGCTTAATTATTTGTTTGCTTGGAATCTAATGTTAAGATATAGAAAGACATGTGAAAACCAATATATTCATACTCAGGCCAGCTTTTTCAATATTTTTATAATAAAATTATAAAAATATCATTGGGATGGTTTCTGATTTTTGCCTTTGTTAAAAGCTATTAGAATAATCATATTTTAACAGAAAAGTTAAAATATGATTGTTTTATATTTCTTTCTCTTTTTTTTTTTGTTTTAAAACAGGGTCTCGCTCTGTCTCCCAGGCTAGTGTGCAGTGGTGTCATCATAGCTCACCGTAACCTCAAATTCCTGAGCTCAAGCAATCCTACTGACTCAGCCTCCCCAGTAGCTGGGACTACAGGCACACGCCACCACACCTGGCTAATTGTTTTATTTTTTGTAGAGTTGGGTCTCACTCTTGCTCAGGCTGGTCTCAAACTTCTGAGCTCAAGTGATCCTCCTTCTTTAGCCTTCCAGAATGCTAGGATTACAGGCATGAGCCACTGCACCTGGCCTATTTTATATTTCTTGGGAAGAATATATTTCTTGATAGATTTATATGTTTTCTAAATGCTAAAGAGATTATATCCTGTCAAGTCCTGAGTCAGAGATATAATCTTACCCATCTAAAAGGCCTGCCCAGGGTTTTGAGGGAAATTAATATGATAGGAATTCTGTCATTCATGGAAAAGTGCAAGAAATCCAGACGTATCTTTTCACATGATTCCAGGGCAACCTGACCAGGCTGGTATCATGACATTATTAGGGAAAACAAAGAGGAAAGTTATTTAAAAATATTATTATAAACATAAAAATCTTTTTATAAAAATAAGATTTTTTAGTTGAACAAAGAATAACATTCAAATTTTCCTTTTCTGGGATATTATAGAAAGTGATTGGCAGACTCTGGACTAATGAGACTCATTTTTATTTTTCTCCTTCCTAGAAAGCCACTTTTTCTTTCACCTCAGCTCTTGCATTTTTCTTTCAATGACAATTCATAGTCAAGGGAGGACTATTCTCTCCCTCAATCATGACCTTGACTGCAACAATTTCTGATGATAGGTTGTCCTAAAAATACACATATTATATATTCCTAAAATAATGTCTCCTGACCACTAAGAAGACCTCTGTAATGACCCATGCCCTCGTCAGAATTAATCTATTCCTCCTCTGCACTCTGCTAATGCAGAAGTTTATTTCATCATTGCCTAGATTTCTCACTGCTGCTGTTGCTGATGAAAAATCAAGAGAGCTTTGAAAGAAAGGACAGGAGGGTTGTTTTAAGCATAGGGATGCCTTAAAGGAATGCTTGGAGATACATAAAATTATTATTATGATAGCTACCTTTTATTTTGTATTTACTATGTACAAGATATTCCATGAAAACCTTTATTGCCACCAAAGTCTATTAATTTTTTTAAATCTCATTCAAATCTTGCAATCACATGAAGAGTAAAGTGTTAGGATCCTTGTTTGATAAATTAAGTACATAAGAATCAAGAGGATTGAGAAGCTAATCCAAGGTCATGAAACTAGGAATAGGTGGAGCCAGGATTTAAAATAATTTTTTTTTTTGTAGGCTGGATAGTTGGAAAGATGAAAAAATAAATAAATACCAGGGCTGAAATTTTAGCACATGGAGCCTTCCCAAGTATGTACGCAGACTGGATAAGCAATTCTAAGTAGTAGCTGTCCATCAGGAAGGAGGAAAAAGCCCCTCCCTGGCCTGCTATAAAGGTTTTATTAGCTTATTTATACTAAGCTCCATTTAAAACATTTCAATGGCCTGTTATAAAAGATACATATAAAATTGCCATTGGCAGTAATTGAGGTTATGTTCCTGCAAAGTGCGTAATTGACAAGATAGAGTCCTCATAAAAAAATAAAAACCCCAGATTGGGCACAGTAATAAAAATAACACATAAAGAGTTGTCATGGATTAAAAAAAAAGATTTGCAAATAATTAATTAAAATGACGTACAGCAAAGATGTTGTATGAAATTGTTATTTTGTGTGGGAGAATTACTCCTAAATTACTTGATTCTGAATCCTTTTCTACTCCCTAGACCAGAGCATAAATTTACCTCTGCATCACCTTCACAGACCCATGCACATGGTCTGTGAAAAGACAGAATAAACTTTGATGCTACATTTTAGAAGACTAGGTTGAAAATATTTTAGATACTTCACATTTTAGTAAGCAAACGTAAACCTAGATTATCTAAAATAACAAAGTGAAAAGAATGCATACATGGTCAGAGATAAATACACATGAACACTTGCCTGAAAAGATTTACTGAAATTGAGCACAGAATCTATAAAGAGACTTGTATTTTCTGTGAAGTGTAAGAATCAAATCCATGCCCCAAAACTCCACATGCCCAGTTTTCTGGAACAGGCCTGCCATAGGCCTATCTTAGTGTCATGTTCAGTTAGTGCCTCCTTTCTCTCTCAAACTACTCACTCAGCGTCCCCAGTAGCTGGGACTACAGGTGCCCTGTAAATTATATGATTCCCCTACCTAATCCCATTCCAATATTCTGATTGCCCTCCAATCCCTGCTACTGTTTACGTTTTCATTGCATTTGGTATGTTCAGAATTTAACATGTTCTGAGCTAGAATTTCTAGGTTAGTGCAATTATTCTTCATAATGGAATTCCTGTGACAGAGACCATATGGCCTCCAGCCCAGAATATTTACTGTCTCACCCTTTACAGGAGAAGTTTGCTAGATCAATGGAGGATATATAACATATTTGTGGATTAATTTAAAGAAAAGTGAAATATGTACTCACAATAAACTAGTTGGGAAAAAAATATCGACTACCTGATTTTGAGGGGTTTAACAAAGCAAACAGTGATACTTGGGTAAATAAACACTTTAATGAGTGTTCCTTAGAGGAAACCACAGATAGCAAATGAAAGACCAAGTCAAACTGATATAATAGTGTTTGTAAGTCAATGGTAGACACATTTTTGAAGGTGTTGAATTCATGAGTATTGTCAGCAATAGGATAGACTAACATGAAGGTTCAGGTCTGTATATGCACTCTACATGTGCTTTTGCATAAATATTTTTCTTTCTGGGTCAAAGGGGTATGCTCTGAAATACCAAGTCAGATTTATTAAAAGCAAATCTTAAGAAAAAGCTGCATATCCAAGAATGCTTCTGTTAACATAAGGTGACATTAACTGTATTTTATGAAGCAGAAAATTGCTTCACACTGAAATTCTTAAAATCCTTTTTTTTTTTTTTGCTATCTTTAATAAGACATAGAACATTGGTACACATGAGCTGCATAAAACTCTAATAGAATTAGCATTTAGTAATTTGATATTTTATATGCTTGATAAATCTGATGTACAAAACGCAAGGAAATAAGGAAAAACACTAGTTTTTTATGACCAGAACCATTCTTTAAAATGGAATGAATTTGCTAATGCTTTGTTGTCAATCTTCTTAAGGACCTGAGCCTGGTCCAATTTTAGAAACTGACCCTTCCAGAGGAGCTCACAAATATGTAATAAAGAGGGAATAATAATTTTCTTTTTTAGAGATGGGTCTCCTTCTGTCACCCAGGCTAGAATACAGTGAGTGGCCTGATCATAGCTCACTGCAACCTCAAAATCCTAGACTCAACCAATCCTCCTGCCTCAGCCTCCTAAGTAGCTGGGACTCCAGGCACGTGCCACCACATCTGGCTAATTTTTAAATGTTTTTGTAGAGATGGAGTCTCTCTATTTTGCCCGGGTTGGTCTCAAACTCCTGGGCTCAAGGGATCCTCCCATCTTGGCCTCCTGAAGTGCTGGAATTACAGGTGTGAGCCACCATGCCTGGCCTCATAATGAAAGCTTTAAAAACACCCAAAACATTCTATATACTACAAGTCACTACTAAAATTATACATCTTATTTTTTAAACGTTAGTATTAACTTAGACTTCAAGAGGCAAACTGAACTCAGTTATACATATATATGTGTGTGGGAGGGGTGGGGATGGGTGTATATATGTATGTATGAATATATATATGTATATATTCAAAATTTTCAAACACAAAGTTTTTAAAACAACAAAGGAATTATCTTGGTAACATTGTAGCAAATTCTGTAAGTTTTGGAAAAGTATTTTTATCAAAATCAATTTACTTCTACTTGGAATAATCATTCAAGAGTTTAGAAGATAAGGCTCAATTTACAATGGATTCTAGATATGAATGGAAAAACATAACGTTCTTTGATCAAAATAAATTGATGAAATGGAGCAATGACTCTTTTCAAGTTTGAATGATTAATGTAAACTAATTTGGACTACCATATATGTATAAAAAGATATTCTAGTTTAACCTAGAAAAGTTATCTACCAAATGTGATATTTTTTGAAGGATATAGAAGTATTTTAGTAAAAAATTATTAAATAAATTTCTTTTATGAGACAGTGTTCTGCTAGTTACTATGATCGGGCATTATAATACCTTGCATTGCATCTTCTAGGGAAATTCACAGAGAAGAAGTTTCTTTTCTTCTTGTAGGGCCCTGTCGATGTTATATTATCATATTTTAAATGAGCTCATAGTACTAATCTGAAAGATTTAATTACATTATAAAATATAATGACAATAAGCCTAGATTAATTATTGGGGTGAAGTGCATAAATAATTTAATGAAATGGTTCTCAAACTCTTTTTTTCTTAAGCAGGAGAAACTTTTTTTAAAAAAAATGAAACTCCAAATATAATAAAAAATAGAGGGTTTTATTAAAAAAAGGAAAAACCCACAAAAATTAAAAATGAGCAAAGACAACAAATAAATGGTAAATAAACATAAACAGGTGTCTAGGGAAATTAAATTAAAAAATACTAACCTTCTAAATCCACTCAGCCATTCTTTTGCAGATCATTTCCAAGGACCCAAGTCAACTGTGATTAGAAAAGTGTTATCTTTAAAGAAGGGAGAGAGAGGAGAGTGAGAGAGAGAAACAAAGACATTTATTTGAGATGGGGACAATGGTAATGGTCTCTTGTATTTCCCTATAGTCTCTTCCTAAATTTAGGTGATGGTTCAAAACCAGAGTAGAGATAAGCTCATGCTACCATTTTCTGAAAACCTAAACATACTGTCTTTATCCATTTCTCTGTAAATCTCAATATTCCAAGTAAAATTCTGGGGCTTATTTAATAGTAAAATAATAAATTAGGATAGAGACCTTTCTTAAAGAGACAAATGTCTGATCTGAAAGAACATCTGGTTGCTTGCCACGGTTCAACTTTGCTATCTTGGCAGAACATTGTTGATGCTCTTGAAGAAGACAGACAGCCCTGAAAGACCAGGATCCATAAAACCAAGCACCACCGAATAGAAATTTATTGGCAACCGGATAGCATTTTACAGAGGCCCACAACACACCTAAACCCCCAAGACTTTACATTTCTTTTTCTAAGCTGCCAATAATGTAAAAGTTACAGCTCTTTCCTGTTGACTTTTATGCATTTGAAGGTGCTATTCAAGTATAATGTTTGGTATGAAGTCAAGAATTTTTAAGAAAGGGTGTCAAAAATGGAATCTTCCAACTTCCAGTCGTTTTATTTGTTACTGAGTGCTTGGATGGCTGACAGCCATGGGGAGGAATCTTTTTTCTTTTTCTTCATTCTTTTCCCGAAGACTTAACTCTCACTTCTGTTTGACCAAGATAGCAAAGTTGGAAACTGGCAAGGAACTTTTCGATTCTGAAAGAATCCATTCATCAAAAAGAGAGGGTTTATCATCTCTGCTTTATTACCCTGACTTTGGTGGGTAAAGAGGCTAAAGTCCTGGATCAGAACACGGAGAAAATTGTGGAGATTTTCCATTATGGATTATCTTTTATTTTCAATAAGCAGTCTAAAATAACTTACATTTACTCGGCACCTACTATGTCAAGCCCCAAAAGAGTGCTTCATCTAGTTTATCTCATTAAATCCTTACCACAACTCGGTGAAGATAGATTTTTACAATCTCCACCTTAAAAAATTCAAACCTCCAATAACAAATTGCCATAGATCCCACTCAATAATCTCCCCTATTAACTTTCCATGGATAACAATGGATGGCAGAGCTCAAAACTGTCCCTTGTTTTATGTATGCAATTCTAAAGTGTATGGCCTTTCCGCTAAATAATACAGCCCCAAGTATTTTTGAAGTATTCAGATGGGAATAATTGTGAGAAATAGTGACAAGTTGGGGTGAGAATTATGTAACTGACAGTTGTTGAACTCAGTTCTTGTCAACTATTACCTGCTCGAACAGTGTCAGTAACCTGCACTTTTCCCTTTCTTCTTCCCATTATAGGGAATAATTGTTAATTCAAGGCTGAAGTCTCCATTGTTCTTAGTGCCTACATTTGGAAAGGAAGTTGGGTGTGGCAAAGCCAGACCTCTTTTCCAGTGTGATACAGTAGTGGGCTGTGCTCTCACATGCTTCAGGATGTGTTAATTTGCTGCCTAGTCATAGGACTCAGAAGTTGTACATTTAGTTAAGTGGAAAATAGCAGTATTTTTCTAATGTAATACTCATTTTATAATCACATATGCTAAAAGCTACAAAAATGACTAATTTTACTCTTAAAAAAATATATCAATAAATATAATCATCCTTTTTTAAAATATAAAGGATGCCACATTTTATTCATGTTTATATGATTTGCAGAAACAAAATAAAACCATCTATTTAATTGTAATCTTGGTCTTCCTTTAATCACCATACCCTCAGCCTCATATTATCATTTATCTTTGAAGAGCTATGGTGTTTCTAAATAAGAGGCTGAAAGTCTTTTTCATAAATAAGGAATTAAAATATGTTTTCAACCAGAGCCATATGTAAGTTCAATCAATGAAGAAATATTTTCTTTATAATATTAGAAAAACAAGCTTGATTTTTAAATGTTAATAGCTCTTGGTAAGCTAAAGCCTTTGCGTTCATATTTCTAATTATAAAGCTTCTCTTAGATAATAAATTTTCTGTACATAAGCTGGGTGCTTGCTGCTAACCTTGTTCGGAATTGCAGTTCAGAAAAGGAAACTCCTTGATCAAGGCACATTTCCTGGGAAAAGCAGCTTGGATTGAATCTCACTGAAGACGTGAGTAGGATGGGATGATAAAAGGGACTTCAATAAAACAGAAGATAAGCAACTAAAGTATGTTAGAAATTAGAGGGAAATTCTTTGCAAGGCAATTCGTAGAAAAGCAAGAAAAGGTGTCAATGAAAATGTTGGCTTTATCGCTTTTATTTGTGTTTCAGTCTCATCTAAGCCCCCGCACATATAATTCCATAATTTCTTGTGTCTGGTTTCATTTGGTAGATTATAGTAATCCTGGTGTTTTCAAAAGAAGAATATCTGCATCTTTTTAAAATAACTTACAATTTCTACCCTACCCCCAAAATTTACCCATTCAACTCTGAACATTTAACACTAAGATATTCTGTGGGTTATAACTGTGACTTTGGATTAGTGAAATCATTAACTTTTTTCCAACATTATAAAAAATATGATTTTGTATCTCTAATGAGGGTTAGTATGAGTCTCAACTGTTTAGTAATTCTTCTATAAGCTGAGATGGTTGCCTTGTTTTTGCCCCATGGTTCAGCTATGAGTTGATTTATCATTTTACTTTGCATTCACATAAGGAAGACATAAGGCAGGAAACAGTCAGTGGTATGACTATTCTCCCAAAGCTTCATTTCTTGGGTTTTAACTTCTGTTTGCCTCTTTAAATAGATACAGTTCAATGTTGATCAGAAGTAGTGAGTAGCCATATTGTTGTGTTTATAACCTCAAAAAAAAAAAAAAAGCATTCTCTGTCTTTCTCCATAATGTAAGGTGTTAGCTATAGATTATTTATGAATATCCTGTATTATTTATGAGTATAAAATTTTAAAAGTTAAAAGTCAAATCCAACTGAGAGTAAAAATAATTAAAACATGGTCAAATAATAAATTCTATTTCATGAATACAAATACGGTTTAGTTTAAAGAAATCTATTCATACAATTAGCAGCACTGGTACTGAAGCTTACTTGGTTATTTTGACACAAGAAAATCCAACCTTTGATAAAATCCAACCTTGGGTTTGATAAAATCCAAACTTTTCTTCCTAAGTATAAGTGTTAGCAGACTGAAATAGAAGGATACTTATTAAGTGCAATGACAAATGTTATTACACCACAACATAAAAATATATTGACCACTGAAGCTTCAGAAACACAACAGTTATAATAAGCAAGAAGGCAAGGATGTGATCACCATTGTTATATAACATAATCCTGTAATTCCAGTAAATGCACAGAAAAAAGAAACATAAATTAAGAGATAACTATTGGAAAGGAGAAACAGAAATTATTATTTATAAATAAGGAAACCAATTACAAAATACACAGAAATCAATAGCTTTCTATGTCAGAAATAACTACTTAAAAATGTGGTGATAAAAGCTCCTTAATAATAGGAAAAATAGATAAAATAACTACTAGGAAACTTCATATTAATGATATATAGAATCTATGTAAGTAAAAGGATGAAAGTTTGATGAGGCACTAGCATCTGAATAAACATCGTAATGGATGGAAAGCTAGAATGTACTAAGATGCCAATTATTTCCACATCAATTCTATCAAATTCACAACAGTATTATTATTTGGAACGTCAGAATGTGATTATAAAAATACCTAGCAAAATAAATGAGTGAGACTACTCAGGGAAAACATTTAAAATAAGACCAGTGATGGAGAACTTAAACCGTTAGGTATTATTCAACAAATAATCCTGGAAATCTTGGTCATCTATTTGGAAAAAACTATATATTTTAAAATTTGGTTCTTATTTCCCACCATATGCTGAAATACATTTGAAAGTATTTAGAAAAATAAAGAATGAAATAATGGGCAAGCTAGGAGAAAATCTGGCAATTATTCATTTAGCACCAAAGTAAAAGTGGCCTTTCTGAGCAAAAAAAGCAAGAGTAATAAAAGAAATCATAAAAGAAGAGTTTGGAAAACTTTTATGCAAAACTATAAACTATGGCAAAAAAAAATTACATTTAGAATACAGGGAAAATTGCAAACTGATTTAACAAATTTAAATCTTTTAGTTCATAGAAATCTTAAAAGAAAAAAGAACAGCCAAATCAAATAAAATGAGGAAGATAAACGAATATTCAATTCAAACATGTAAAAATGCAAATAGTCAAATAAACATTTTTAAAAGTTTAAGCTCCCAGTAATAGAAGAAATGTTAATTTAGAAATGATTGTGAATAATTTAGAAATGAATGTCATTTTAATATAACTACAAACAGGATGAAGTTGTGTATTTTATACAGTTTAAAATGACATGATTCTCATATATAGGTTGAATAAGATTTTTTCTTTTTTTAAAATTTTTTATTTTATTTTTTTTTATTTCAGCATATTATGGGGGTACAGATTTTAAGGTTTCAATAAATGCCCATTCTCCCCCTCCCCCCACAAGTCTGAGTTTCCAGCATGACCATCCCCCAGATGGTGCACATCTCATTCATTATGTATGTATACACCCGCCCCCCACCCCCCTCCCACCTTCCCAATACCCTATTACTGTAGTACCTATGTGTCCACTTAGGTGCTGCTCAGTTAATACCAGTTTGCTGGTGAGTATACGTGGTGCTTGTTTTTCCATTCTTGGGATACTTCACTTAGTAGTATGGGTTCCAGCTCTAACCAGGAAAATATAAGATGTGCTATATCACCGTTGTTTCTTAGAGCTGAATAGTACTCCACAGTATACATCTACCACATTTTATTAATCCATTCTTGGATTGATGGGCACTTGGGCTGTTTCCACAGCCTTGCAATTATGAATTGTGCTGCTATAAACATTTGAATGCAGGTGTCTATTTTGTAGAGTGTCATTGGATCATTTGGGTAGATGCCCAGCAATGGGATTACTGGATCAAATGGTAGATTCACTTGTGTTGCTTTAAGGTATCTCCATATTGCTTTCCACAGAGGTTGAACTAGTTTGGATTCCCACCAGCAGTGTAGGAGAGTGTTCCTCTCTCTCCGCATCCACACCAGCATTTATTGTTTGGAGACTTTTTGATAAAGGCCATTCTCACTGGAGTTAAGTGATATCTCATTGTGGTTTTGATTTGCATTTCCCTGATGATTAGAGATGTTGAGCATTTTTTCATATGTTTGTTGGCCATTCTTCTGTCTTCTTCAGAAAAGTTTCTGTTCAAGTCTTTTGCCCACTTTTTAATAGGGTTATTTGATTTTTTCTTGCTGATTTTCGTGAGTTCTAAGTGTATCTAGTTATCAGCCCCTTATCGGATGTGTAGGATGCAAAAATTTTCACCATTCTGTAGGTTGTCTGTTTACTTTCATGACTATTTCTTTGGCTGTGCAGCTTTTTAGTTTGATCATGTCCCATTTATTTATTTTTGTTGATGCTTTGATTGCCTTTGGGGACATCTTCATAAACTCTTTGCCTAGGCCGATGTCTAAGAGAGTGTTTCCAACATTTTCTTCTAGAATTCTAATAGTTTCATACCTTAGGTTTAAGTCCTGTTATCCAGCGTGAGTTGATTTTTGTGAGAGGTGAAAGGTGTGGGTCCTGCTTTATTAGCCTTCTACAAGTGGCTATCCAGTTTTCCCAGCACCATGAATAAGTTTTTATAAAGTCATATAATGGAGTATATGCTGTCCTTAAAATTTACCTTTCATAAGAAAGGCAAAAAATAAACAAATGGGATTATGTCAAACTAAAAAGCTTCTGCACAGCAAAGGCAAAAAATCAATAGGGTGAAAAGACAACCTACAAAATGGGAGAAAATGTTTGCAAACTATTAATCCACAAAAAGATTAATATCCAGAATATACAAGGAACTCCAAAATCTCAACAGCAAAACAACACAAAACAAAACAAACACAACAAACCAATTTAAAAATGGCACACTAGTATAATTATAATACTATGGAGAACAGTATGGAGGGTCCTCAAAAAACTAAGGACCACATGATCCAGCAATTCCACTACTGGGCATCTATACAAAGGAAAGGAAATCAGTATATCAAAGGGGTATCTGCACCTCATGTTTATTGCAGCACTATTCATAGTAGCTAAGATACGTAATTTACGTAGGTTTCTAACAGCCTAGGTTGATGAATGAATAAAGAAAATGTGGTACATATGCAGTGGAATACTATACAGCCATGAAAAGCATGAAATCCTGTTATTTGCAGCAACATGGGTAAAACTGGAGGACATTATGTCAAGTGAAATAAGCCAGAAACAGAAAGTTAAACACCGCATGTTTTCACTCATATGGGGAAGCTAAAAAAAAACTGACTTCATAGAAGTAAAAAGTAGAACAGAGGATATTAGAGGCTGGGAAGGGTAGGAGGAAGAGGAGGACAGAGATTTGAGAGATTTGTTAAAGGATAAAAAATTACAGCTAGTTAGGAAGAGTAAATTCTAGTGTTCTGTGCCACTATACAATGACTATAGTTAACAATAATATGCGATCTAGTTTTAAATAACTAGGAGGAGGATAGTAAATGTTCCCAACACAAAAAAATGATCAATATTTGCCATGAGGGATATGCTAACTACTCTGCTCTGATCACTATACGTTACATGTATGGAAACATCACTAGGTATCCCAGAAATATGTACAATTATTATACGTCAATTTAAAACCAGTCAATGCTATTTAAAGTATAAATATGGTTTAAATTTTATTGGACAGTGCTTTTCAAATTGAGGGTTGCAATTTAGGAGGGAGATGATGCCAATTCCCCAGTGGGTTGTAACAGCATTTTTTTAATGAAATAGAATGAAACAGAAAATATATCTGTGCTTTATCTTTAGGGGGAAAAAACAGGAAAAAAGTAAACATTGAAACAAATATTTAGTGTCACTGCATAACACACACATAAATATAAAATTTTAAGCACTTGATGTTGAATGTATTTCTTACTATAGTTTATTTCTATAGGGGTTGAAAGACTATATTGGAGTAATTCATTTTTTGAAGAATTGAAGATTTGTGAAGTCACATACTTTGTTTCTAATGCATTTACATCCACTTGATACAGAAGAAACAGCACAAAACTGAAAGTCATTGAGGAATTCAGATTTTAACTATTGCTGCCTTTTCTGGTTTTTAAAAAAATAACAAGTACAATATCCAAGCAAGGGGCTTAAACTTGTGAAATTATAGAAGATACGATACTCTGTAAAGAAGAATCTTTAATTCAATATACAGCCAAACCTGCATAATTTAAATTCCCTTAGGCAGCATATCTCAATATTTACTGATAGCACTTAAAATTTATATGGGGAACAATGATAAAAATTGGATTTTACTGAGAGAATAGTATTGCAAGCAAATCAGTCAAGTCTATCAAGTCAAATAATGTAGCTTTTCACTATTTCCAAATGACTGAATACTTCATTTTCTTGCCCCTTCTAAGTAGTATTTTAAGGAATTGTTTTGTAGGTATGCAATAAATACTGAAGTATGTAATAATCTAGGTACAGTTGCCATTTCCTTGATTAAAACTTGCTGAAAGTTAGCAGCTCTGGGCTATTATTAAGACTAATTACTTTGCCCTAATCTGGATTTAGCAGATTGTTCAGTGTATAATTGACCTGTTTTTATGCATCATGATTTTAGTGTATCTCAGTCTACTTATATATGTTCTTCATTCCCTTAAAACACTGAAAATACACAAATGACATTTTGCCAACACCAGCAGTGGCTTTTAATCACAATGGTTTCTGAAAGGATTAGCCTGTCTTCCAGACAAGCCTAAATGTCGTTGCTTCATTCCCAGCGTCATTCTTTCCTACCCTACACGTCCCAAAACTGAACACAGACTAGATATCAGGAGGTGACATTCACAGGAAGAAAGAACGCCAGCATGCAAAGCTAAATACAAAAATCATTTTCCTTGTTGAAAATTTTATCAATGAAAGATAGAGGAAATAAAACTAAAAAGGTGACATAGCTATTTTAGCAAACATTTGGAGGAGAGAGGAATAAGATGTGAATTTTTTTGATGAGGTAACAGAATTGGAAGGATAAAAGTCCCTGGTGTTATATACTTTGTACTTGTTAAGGGTACTCTAGATTCTAGAATCTAGAAGACAGGTTAAGCCTTTACTTTATAAAACTGGCAGCTCTGCAAGATACCACATGTATGTATGGATAACAAGGTTCTGGATATCAAATGATTTGATCCCAATATTCCATTCGAAACTCACCTCTAGAGTTCCTGCATTCTGTAGAAAACTATGCATATGGATGCTGGGTTATGATTCTGAGCTCTAAGGCAGCATCAAGAACTTTTATTTTAAAAAAGTACTCAACCGTCTTGCATATTATAACAACTTAAAATGTTATAATTTATCCTACAATAGTAATAGGTTACTAATAAATTCATCTATCATTTTTAGAGCTGTATATAATGAGTGATTCAGGCATGAGTATTCTGAAAGACTTTAAACTCAAGTTTGTTGATTTTATTTTATTTACTATTTATTTATTTATTTATTCATATCTTTGAGACAGAGTCTTACTTTGTTTTCCGGGGGAATGCAATGGCATCAGCCTAGCTCACAGCAACCTCGAACTCCTAAGCTCAAGCTATCCTCCCCACCCAGCCTCCCAGAGTGCTAGGATTACAGGCATGAGCCACTAAGCCTGGCCAAGTTAGTTGATTTTAGGAGAAATATGTTTAGAAGTGAAGTTGTCCATCTCATGCCTGAGGCTAATTAGGAGCAAGTAGGTCCGATAGAGAAATGAGATATAAATTTTTTACTATTTTTTGTTGAAAATAATGATTATAATCAACATTTAAAATTTTATTACCTACCTTTACAATTATTTTTTTTCAGTATTTCAAAAGGAAATGATTTCCCCGTCTTATAGCTTCTTCATACCACACATTACCTATTTTATCTTATAATAAAATGTTATTAGTGTAATCACTGCTATTTATTAGTGTAATCACTGCTATTTATCATCTCATCTAAAATACTTATGCATCTTTGTAAAGTATCTTTCCATTTCTTTGATGCTGAAGGATCATTTTTCACACTTTTGCATACTGTGGCAAGAAAAATGGCTAAATGTACAATTGATTTTTTTCCATTAAGATAGCATACTCTGGTAAATAATTCTGAGGATGCAAGAACCATATAAATCATGAGATACCGTGATAAGGTATTTGTCCGAAAATCTTCAGAATTTTATAGATCTTTATTTTACATGATAGTCTAGAACGTAGTTCTGCAAATCACAGCGAGTTACAAATATGACCCACTTCTTGTTTTTGTAAATAAAACTACATAGCCACATCCATCTGTTTACACATTTATCTGTGTCTGTTTGCAAGCAACAATGGTGATTAGTTGGGACAGAAACAAATGCTAAAATATTTACTATCTGATCCTTCACAGAAAAAGTTTGCTGATTCCTGATTCTAGAAACTCATAGGATCCTAATAATTCCTAATAGGATTCTGTGAAGTTTTTTTTCCTAAATTCTGTTTGTAGATATTTCCTCTCATTGGTGAAATGACACATGTCCAATTGCTCAGAAAGACATGCAATTCATTTTTAATCCTTATTTATTGCTTGTGGGTATATCTTCACATTTAATATATTTCCTTCATACAACTATATTGCCTTTGCCAAATAAGACCTATTTCTGAAACACTTTCTACAAAATTGACATAAATTAAAGATAGTGAAGATTTATACTTTTATCTCTTGATTTGATAGAAGCCACAACCTAGTACAATATTGTTTGTTTTCTAGGCTGCCTTATTTAATGAGGTTCACTTAACATGGTCCCTGGGGCTTTAAATCAACACACCATTGAAATTGAGTGGAGATTAGTACAATTAATTTGAGATACTGTATCAGTTTGTTTTGAATTAGGTAATGGTGAAAAGAATAACTTGGAAATAAAAACACCCTCCTATTGTAGAGAGGAGTTCAAATTTTGTTGAAATCAAATTTTTGAGTAATATTTATAAAACCACAAGTATCTGTCTATTTATAAATATTGAGTACAGATTTAGCCCACATGTGATAGATGCTTAGATTTTCTCTCATTCTATGATACTAATTTCCAAATATGATGAAACGGACTTTATATTATAAAACACATTTCACATTAATATGGTATATAGGATTAACTCCTAAACATTTTCTAAATCCTATCAATGAAGTAGAAATCTCATTTATTCATTTTTCTACAGTTGTCAACTTTGGTATATGCATGCTACAAAGATATTGTTTATTAAAAGCAGCTAACACTGAATCTTTACTATGTACCACACAGACACTCTTCCTTTAATCCTTATATAACTTTTCCTGCCTCTTTTTAAAGATGAGGAAAGAGGCTTAGAAAGGAAAAATAAATAATTCAAGGAAACAAAGTTCCAGTTAGACAGGAGGAATGCGGTTCTTGAGACCTGTCACACAGCATGGTGACTATAGTTAATAATAGAATATTGTATATTTCAAAATTACTGAGAGAGTAAACTTCAAATATCTCACCAGAAAAAATAGTATCTGAGATGATAAATGTGTTAATTAGCTTGATTTAATAATTCCATGGTGCACACATATATCATGATACCACATTTTACCCCATAAATATATATAATTATAATTTGTCAACATGCAATAAAATAATTTATTTAAAAGAAAAGAAAAATAACTTGTATAAGGTCACAGAGCTATTTTGTGCCTGAGCCCCAATTCTAACTCAAGCAGTTTGACTCTAGAACCGAAGTCTTGTAAGATAAGCTCAAAAGCAACCAATTATAGTATAATAACAGATGTACATTTGGTGCTGGGGAGCTTTGAGGAAGGGTTGCTGGCTCCTCTAAGTGGAAGAAGGAGCTGTTTCTTGCAATAGATTAGATGGGTTGAATTGAATTTATTAATTGTGTATTCCAGCAATATGCGAATAGCATGTTCAGAGGTAGAGTCATAAAAGAGCATAGCACTTTCAAAGAAAGAAAAGCAATTTGCTGTTCTTAAAATGAGCATGAGAATGGATTACAGAAGACAGGCTGGAGGAGCAGGCAAGGGACCTGGTCATATCCTGCAGGAAATTAGTGGTTTTCAACTTTCAATGTGGTGAGAATCCTTTGGGGGTATTTGTTTACAATGAAAATTACCATGTCTAAATTGCCAGAGAATCTTATTTAGTTAGACTCATGAACTTGCATTTCAGCAGGGATCCTAGGTGATTCCAATGTAGGAAGTTTCTTTCTGAATTGCTGTTTAAGACACCCTGGTTAATGTCCTTAAAAAAACAACACAGCAGCTCAATGGAGACAGGAACGTGTTCTCAAAAGTGATTTTTGGTTTATTTAGAATTCAGAAATAATATAATATTGGAGGTGGCTTTTCTTAATTATTTATACAACACTCAAGACACACACACACACACACACACACAAACACGCGCGCGCGTGCTTTTTGCTTATAATTGCCTTTGGATGCTATTTAGATTACTGAGCTATAAAAAAAATGCTGAAAAGGCCAGGTCCAGTTATAGTCATTTTTTTTTTTTGAGGCACAATAACCTACAAAAAACTATGAGCTTTTCAAGCCAAATCTTGTTTTGCCATTCTCAGTCCTTTCTACCTTAGTCCTTAGTAAACTTCACTAATAGGGAATTGATTGTGAATAAATAAATGAATGAATTACTTAATTGATTCATATTTTCAGTAGAATCTAATTTCACACAACATAATTGAAGGATTATTTAAATAATAGGTCAAGCAAACTGCAGTGTTTCTGCACCTCTGCCTAGCATTAATTTTACAATTTAAAGGATTAATTATTCTAAGATAAAATTTCAGTTGACACAAAAATTTAAGATTTGGTACTGTCTTGTTAAAGATAAAATGTATTATATCTCACTGGCTATGGATACAGCTGGTACAGAGTAAGTGAGAACAAATTGCATTTTTGAAATTATCTTTTCTATTGGATTACATATGGTCAGGTGGTTCCCCAAAAGTATTTTTTTGTAGAAATTTGATACATCCCTATCTTCCAAGAGAGAATGTCAGTACATTCTTCAATGTTTAAACAAACTTGAAACAAAAAAAAAAAAGTAGGAGTGAACAGCCATCTAACTCATCTGGAATTAAATGGATGCTACATGTCAGATTCTCATTGGGTAACCAGAGATGGCCTTGACCAACTGGGGATTCTCAAACTTAGGGTGCCAAATCATACACTGATGTTTATTCCACACTTAAGCTTGTTCCACACAGATGGTAGGCATAAAATAGCTGAGCTTCAATGGGTCATGTCTGGAGAGAATGATAGATATGGTCTTTTTTTGTTGACAGGACAGTTGTTTTCACATTCCACTTGAATTAAATTATGCTTGTTCATGCCATGGTGCATAAGCTTTGGCAAGAATTCATAGAGAGAGCCATCATGTGTACTCATTGCATAACAAGTGAGGAGAAAAGGTTGCAAAGTAATATCGTGAGCACAATAAGAAAATTTAAGACAAAAGTTGAACAACTTCCATTTATTGTGAAAAATATATGAATATCTATTTAGATTAGCATATATTAATATGGATTTTATAGATTATATGTAGATATGCATTTGCATAAGCTAAAATTCAGGGGCAATATATCCCCTAATTCTAATAGACTAGTGAAAATATTTTTAATTTCTCATATAAAAAAGACATCATATGTTAGATATGCTGGACAATATGATCAGTATAAGACCCTAGCTTTAATATGTTCACAATCAAGTTTGATAAATGAGACATAAGCACATTTATATATAAAGGAGAAAAGTTAAATAGTAAAGTAAGGTGTGATCACAGCAATATAGTAATCCTCCCCTACCCTTGTGGGATACATTCCAAGACCCCCCCCAGTGGATCCCTGAAACCATAGATGATACCAAACCCTGTATCTGCTATTTTTTCTACACATATATACCTATGATAATTTTAAATTTATAAATAGGCACAGTGAGAAATTAACAACAACAACTAATAATAAAATAGAAGAATTATAGCAATATACTATAAGTAAAGTTACGTGACTATGGTATTGCCCCCTCTCTTTGTCAAAATATCTTATTGTACTGTACTCACCAATTTTTGGACCACAGTTGACCGTGGGTAACTGAAACCTCTGAAAAGGGGGGACTACTGTAGTGGAACCTTTTCAGAATGTGCTCTGGATAGTAATTTCTGGGTCTTGGAAAATGAATGGGCTACATGAAGATAGGTAAGGAAAATTGTTCTAATAAAGAAAGAAAATATGAGTGGACAAAATCTTATTAACCTAATGCTTGTTAAATTAGACCTTTTAGACATGACCTAACCATGTCGTTGGGCATCCCCAAGAATACACTCAGGTTCACTGATTCCCTAGAAGGACTCACAGATCTCAGAAATGCCGTTATACTCAAGGTTGCCATTTATTACAGGAAAAGGAGATGGCTTAAAATCAGCAAAGATAGGCCGGGCGCTGTGGCTCACGCCTGTAATCCTAGCTCTTGGGAGGCCGAGGCGGGCGGATTGCTCAAGGTCAGGAGTTCAAAACCAGCCTGAGCAAGAGCGAGACCCCGTCTCTACTATAACCAGAAAGAAATTAATTGGCCAACTGATATATATATAAAAAAAAAAAAAATTAGCCGGGCATGGTGGCACATGCCTGTAGTCCCAGCTACTCGGGAGGCTGAGGCAGAAGGATCGCTTGAGCCCAGGAGTTTGAGGTTGCTGTGAGCTAGGCTGACGCCACAGCACTCACTCTAGCCTGGACAACAAAAGTGAGACTCTGTCTCAAAAAAAAAAAAAAAAAAAAAATCAGCAAAGATAAAAGGGACAAAGGCCAGAGTCCAGGAGAGACCAGGCATGAGCTTCCAGTTGTCCTCTCCCAGCAGAATCATCCAGACAGCACTTAATTCACATAGCAACTATGTGTGACAATACACAGCTATTGCCAACCAAGGAAGCTGACCCAAGCCTTGGTGTTCAAAGTCTTTATTGAGGTTTCATCACATAGGGATGGAACCCCCCCCCCACCGTGATTAGTCTTTCTCTCCCAGTCTTCAGCTCCCCCAGAGGTAAAACTGATATATCATGGCCCCGGGTTCCAGGTGAATAAAACCAGACAATCACAATAAATCAAATTGTCAACATAAACTATCCTGCACAGCCCAAGAAGTGAGTGATAACTTAGTAACACTCTAAATGTTTCACTGCTTCTCCAGTTGCCAGTTCTGTAAAAGAAAGTTTATGTTGTGCTAAACTGAGCATGTGAGAATTAGCTATTTACCGATCTCTTTCTTTTCATTTCTGTCCCTGCATCATACTTTTCTGCATTGCAATGTGATCTTCTTTGAAGATGTTCCAGTGGATTTGATCGCCATCGGCAGGACTGGGTGGACAGTGGATGCCCTGAAGAGGTACACCTGTGCTTTATTATGACAAAATCCCTGGGACCAAGCTATCGGATATATAGTTGCTACAACTTAATAGAAACAGTGTCTAATCTAACAAAAAATAGCCAGCAGTTATTGAACCCCTAATATGTGCCAGACATTGGGCTTAACTGTTTATAAGTATTACCTCAATTTATTCTCACATCCAGTCTATGAGTCAGGCTCTGTTAATACTCTCATATTACCAAGAAGAGAAGAGGGTGGGGTGAGGGGAGGCGGTGGGGAGGGGTGGAGTGTGTAGAGCCAGGATTTGAATCTGTATGAGCAAAGAGCAGTTCTCTAACACACTTGCTGCTTTTCTAAGATCTAGGAAGCCATTGTTCCTCTTTGTAGTTCAAATAACAACACCAATGGTACAGGGGAAATGACTGGTTACAGCAAATTGGTATGCTATAATAAGTGAGAAATTGTATAACATAGCTGACTTAGAGAAATGGTATAACATTAACTCCGAGGTGAACATGATGGAGACAAGGATGCAATGAAGTGGTTCATGCAATTGTATACAATTGCAGAAGCAATTTTAATCTGTTTAAATGTTTTCCAGTGAATTGCATTTACACTGTCATTTCAGGTCATATAAAGATATCCTTTAAGGTTCATGAAGAAAAGTATTTCTTCTGTCTTCTTTAATTTTAGGATATGAATTTTGAATGAAAATTCTTAACAATTACACAAGTTTTCTCATTCAGTAAAGCAAATTATGCCAAAACGCTACTTTAAAAGCTATTAAGAGATTAATGGTTATTAGAAACTTTTCAAAAATTCATTTTTGGGGAGGGATGTCTCATAATGATGTCGAGAAATACATCTTTAAGAACATTCTTGAACTGTAAATATAGTATTGCCAATGCACCTTTAAGCAACTTTTCAAGATTCACTTGGGGGAGTTATAGGGATATATATTAATCCATCTATCTCACTTCACTTATCTAATAACATAGTTCAAAAAGAATATGTATTTGTAGAACCATAGTTGCATTTTCAGGTAATTTTTTTCTTTTATGTAATCAAAGTTACCTAAATTAAATGTTCAAAATGAATACTGTATATGTGTAAAGATTGAGGATGGAATTCAAACATTTTAATCTTCTTGCTTCAGTGTGGGGTCACTATGAATTATAGTTATACTTTTCCTACCAAATTTCTTTAAGTTATTTTCATATATTTCCTTCTGAATGTTTTAAAACTTTGTCTTTCACATTAAAGTCTTTATTCCATTTGAAATTGGTTTTTATGTATTATGCAAGCAAAGAATCCAATATTGTAGCGTTTTTTTCCTTATAACTAGCCAAATTTCAAGCACCATTTATTGAATAATCCTTCCTTTTGACAATGTCTTGCAAAGACACCTCTTTCTTATATAGTTTCTTGGTTCTCCTCTTCTAAAGCTCAGTTTGTCATTACCTGGACAAACATTACACTGTATTAATTACTATTGTTTTATAAAGATAGTAGTAAGAAATAGAAAAAGTGGTATCTATAGGACAAGTCTCTTTAATTTTTCTCTTCACAAGTGTTTTGACTATTTTAGGGCTTTCATCCTTCATATAAATTTTATACTTATCTTGTCAAGATCTGTGATCAATCATTCAATAAACCTCGTTAGCATTTTTATTGGAATTACATTGAATCGTGAATTATATCACATTTCCAAATTATAGGGACTTTTAAAATTTTACCTTTTTTATTATTGACTTCTAACCTAATTGAATTGCTGTCAGAGGAGATATTCTGTGATATTGATTTTTAAAATTGGTTGGAAACTTTTCATGAAATAGTACATGGGCAATTTGTGTAAATGTTCTATGTATGCTCAATAAAAATGTGCATTTTCTAGTTTATTGGCTGTCAAGTTTGATAAATGTGCCATTCAATCATACTTCTCCATTCTCTTTATTTTCTTCTTCTGAATTCTTTGAAGATAAGCTAGACGTTTTCATCTTTTCCTTATTTTTTTTACATTTCCTGTACATCATCTATTTTCTTATTTCTCTGTGCTTATTTCCTGTATTCCAGGAAATTTCTTCAGATATATCTGCTAGTTTATTAATTCTTCTTTCATTTTGTTTAACCTTCTTTTTAATCTATCCATTGAGGTAGTAATTATAATAAATATATTTTTCATTTCTAAAATTTAAATTTGATAATTTATTAAATATGTCAAGTCATTTTATAGTCTCATGTGAACAGTTCATTTTCAAATTTTATTTTTCATTTCTTTAAATATTTCATATATGATTTTTATATATTCTGTATTGAATGATCCCCAAAAAGGTGAGCTCATGTGTTAAAATCGAGGGAATTATTATGGGATTGTAGTTTTAAGTAGAATGGAGAGGGTTTGAAGTTGATACAGAAGAAAATGAGAGAGGTGGTTAGCAGTGTTGCTGAGCGTGGATGGTCTAGCTCAGGATGCAGGAGAGACATTTCCAGAGCTCCCAGTAGGAGGGCTGTGCTCCAGCTGTGCCTGGCTTTGGAGCAAGCAAAAAAAAGGCAGGTATTTTACTAGGGACAGCTTTGGGGGTTTCTTGAAATGGTGGTGTGGAAAACAACAAACACAAAAACTAGAGCAAGAGGCTTGAAGGTATTGACAAGAGAGGTTGAACTAATGGGAGAAAATCACTGTGTTGGACCTTCTAATTAGTCAAAGGATAAGAAGAATTTGAGTTCACAGGTACATGGATAGATTGAAATAAGATAATTGAATTTATGACTTCAGAACTAAAGCATTTCCAACTGAAGATAAGGTCCAGGGTATGTGGATGACAGCTACAGTGGAGTCTGAGAGAAGATCGTTAGATCACTGGGGCTGAGAAGCTGCAGGAACTGAAATCTGGGAACTTAAATAGACCCCTAGTATGTTGGTACTTGAAGGGGTAAATGAATCTGTATCATATCCAATTAATTAAGAGAAGGCTGTCTAAGAAACTCTTTATTAACCAGTGAAAATGTTCATAGTACTTAGGATTTAGTATTATTGGTTCTATATGAAAGGAATCCACTCTTTCTTGACAAACGGCGTGTTTTTAATAAACCTCATCTTTATTATGCTCATGTTTTTCTTCTGGTATGAACTTTTTTCCCTTTTGACATCATGTCGTTTATAAATATATGAATATAAAATTTAGGGCAAGTTGAAAAGCAATATGAAAGCTTAACAGTGGTAAATGATGAAATTCAAATATCTAAGGATGGAAATGCTTTTTTTTACATCCATTTTTCCCTCTCTCCTATTTTACGAATGTTATAAATTAGCAAAACCTATAAATATAGTCTTGTACAAAAGCAATTTATTCTCTGTCTTGATTTGAGAGCCTGTGCTTTACAGCTTAACTTCTTTGATGTGATTTCTAAAAATATATATATGATCAAAGTGTTTGTCTTTTTGTTTCTTACTAGTCGAAAGAGAAGATGTGTGAGAATACAGAACCAGTGGAAACTTCTTCTCAAACCACCACAACCATTCGAGCGACAACCACACAATTCAGGGTCTTAACCACCACCAGAAGAGCGGCGACATCCCAGCTGCCCACCAGCCTCCCCACAGAAGGTGCCCAAGAGATATTTTGCTATTTTTCCAGAAAAGAGACAAATTCACTGTGTTGCTATGTACTGGAATAGGTCCTACTCTCGAGAGGGAAAGTTTTTCTTTGGCAAACTTGGTTTCTAAGAGATTTCTAAAGGGGAAAAAGACAAACAATGATTGTGGACTAAAAATATGGCTGAGTTTCTTTTACTGCACTGTGCCTTTTATTAAGACTTAGGTTTTCCCATTAATTCTGGTTTCTTGACCCCTCCTCCCTAGAAAAAAAAAATACACATTTCCTTTCATGTGGCTAAATTTTATAGTAAATGAATTCAACATTGCAGTCACTGGATGGAAAGGCAAAGTGTGTATGAAATGTTTATTGATTTTGGATTCTGAACAATAGCTAATTCTACTTATCTACAATTCTAATATTTTCCTGAATGCAGTCAATAAATTATGTTGGTCTTTAACCTATACAGGTGTCCTGTATATGACATAGAAAATGTCCTTGAAAAAGTATTTCCTCTTCTAGGGAAGGCAGAAATACTAGAGAGTGTTAATGCATGGGCACAAATAATGGGGGAAGAAAGTGTGTTAGCCGACATTTGATAACTTTTATTCTGAATGGTACCACTATGAAGGAGTGGGCAGAAATATAAGACTAGTTAGTCAAGAGTCAGCTTTGAGGAGGAAGAAAATATTCTTACTTTTTATTGCCATAAGCCTTATTTTCATTTAAATAGAATGTTAAATTAAACTTTGAACTTTTGCTTTAATTGAAATTTAATTGGATATTATAAGGGTAACTGGAATAAAATGAGGTAGAAGGTACCTGCTAAATGCATTTTATTGCTTTTAAAAGCAACATTAGATTTTAATCCTTATTGTTTTGGATTGTTATATTAAAGCCTGTGAAAATATTTCTGTAATTTAAACTCTACCATTTAGAATAAAATATAACCACTGAAATAAAAAATCATACCTGACCTTTTGTTTATTCAGAATAAGATCTCTTCGTATATGATATTGGTCATATTTGTTAGCAATAAATAAGCATTTAACTTTTGGAGTTAAATTTGAAAATATCGATAAATCTTGGCTATTCCAATTTATTTGGAATTTTCTTGATCTTGATTTTTAAAATGAATATATAAGGTCGTAACTATGAGTTTAATCACAATTAAGTTAGATTATAAAATTAAAAATAGATGTATTTTAAGTTATAACTTTACTTTTCTCACAGAACTTAAGGATCACATAAGACTTTAAGAAAATCTTGGTCTTAACAATCTCTGTAGGAAATTTTAGTACTATATCATGTAAAGCTAGGACTTGCTCTCATTGAACTAGAAATGACCTCAATAAGTTATCAAAATCTAGTCATGTTACAGACAAGGCAGTTAGTAGACAATTACTGGTCATAAGATTGATGTGCCTTTAAAATTTTTTTCTGTTATAATAACTTTGAATTTCTCTTACAGATGATACCAAGATAGCACTACATCTAAAAGATAATGGAGGTAAGAATTGACATTTTTCTTTTATAAACATTCTTAGAAACCAATTAATTTCATTCATTTTAATGTGAGAAATGACTCGTGGACTTCTAAGTGTAGAGTAAGGTTCTATTTTATTCTCTGTTGATATTTAACATGGAAAGAATTCAGTGGGTTGGCTTGAAATTAAAATGGAATCCTAATCTTTGCATTTGTCTGTAAAACTATGTGACACCAATTACCAATGATGAAGTGGAAAATTCATCCACACATCTTGCTGTTCTTTGTTGTTCTAGTCCTTGTTATAATTGTATGTATGGTGGTCTACACAGCTACAGGTACTGAGTTCAATTTTTTTTTCACTAAGTTGACTGGTTAACTTGCTTATACGTAAACTTCAGAAATAGAGACAGAAGTGTGAAAATAGATTATGCTAAATCGTTTTTATGTTTTATATGGAGCAAAACCCAGAAATATTTAAATGAATGTTTTGTTAGTAACATAGTAGATATTTTCTAAGACAATTTAGGAAGATCTATAAGGGCACTTGAAAATTTGAGGGGAAAAATGTTTTACCAAAACAAGGCTGTGAAAGATATTGACTATATTTTAAAAAATAGTTCTTTTCCTATTAAACTATGTTAGCTCATGTATGCTTCTCCTCAGGGTATTTTGGATCTTGATAAAAGATATTATCATTAGTAATTATTTATTCAGCTCAGGAAAAGGGTCTTCTCTTCTTGGCAGCATCTATTATGTAAATGTGGACATATTGTGACATTGATCTGGGCATGGTTTTGCTTTTGCAGCCCCAGATGATTTCTTGAGTAAGTCAAAATCCAATATATACATTGTTAGGGATGATTTTGTCTATAATTGTGGAGACTAGATCCTAAATCACTCAGTCTAGGTTAAGTAATCAATACTTCTATGTTTTCTTAGGTAATGTTTACATATATATATATGTATTATATATATATATATATATATATATCTTTAGATTTCATATCAGTTCATCTTAAAGAGAAGCTTCTTAGCTGTTCATAAGCATCATTTTTATGTCAATTGTCCATTGTCTTGCATCTATATTATAGTGTTTTATTCAATTCATTTCTTACTCATTTTTGTATTAATGTGGTAAGTAGATACCTTTACAAATGGCCATTTGTAAAATGTGTGCTAGTTAGAAATAAACTAAAATCCTGGTGCTTGAAGGGACTTTAGCAATCCCCAAAATCAGGATTTCCCAGAGCAGGATGTCAGTAAGTATCATGTGAACATAAGTCTTAATGCTGGGATTACCTCATTTGGAGGGAGGAGGTGGGGCATGAAGTGAAAAGAAGGAAGAGGGTTCCTAAGACACTAATGTTTTATTTGTTACATTTAATTCTTTCTTTTTTTTAAATATGGGTGGAGGTCATTAACATGTGTTTGTTATATTTTTCTCTAGGCTTTCTTTTTTTCTTATTCTGTTTGCCTAATATGTTTTCTAGTGTTAACAAGAAAAAACAAAGGATTCCTGTTAACAAATCGGTGTGTGATATACTTTGAGTGAAAGAAAAAGAAATTTCATTGCTGGAAAACTGTTCAAAGCCTTTAATGTTCGTTCATTCATTCATTCATTCATTCATTCCTGTTGAATGCTTGCTAATCACAAAGCCTTGGTGCAGGCTTAGGGCTCTAGTAGTGAATAGGGCTTGAACAAATCCCCTACTTTTGGAGAACATCCATTCTAAAGAATTTTCAAGATAGTTACTAAGATTTCATATTGGCATTTCTCCAATGTTTGGTCATAAATTTTTTTTACAAGTAGCATCTCATGGGCTTAATGTTTTGTGGAATATACTTTGGTAAGGAGTTTTCTAGAATATTACCAATTATCCCAAAGAAAACCCTCAGTTTTGTTTAAAGTATCAAAGAATCATAAAACTTTAAGGATTTTCTTAAAGCAGTGCCTTAGAATTACCTTATGCTGCTAAGAAATCAAGTTAAGTAAGTCCCACAATTTAAACATAGGATTTGGGGTATGCCAGAAAGTCAACTGTTGGATTTCCAGATGATATTTAGATAGTTGATATGCAGCAGGTATTCATCAGAATTCCAAAATACCACAGTAAGACTTCAAATGCTTTTCATGTCTAGAGTTGTTTACAAAGCACTTTTCCTAAAAACATTGAAGTTCAGTTAGAATAGACCAACCTGACCAGTGTTAAGATAAATGTCACTTCAAAAGAGTACTTAGGGAAAATCACACATTATTTTTTATAGCATGTGTATTAACTTAGTGTGTGGTTGCTTTTCATTTTGTGGAATGTGGAGATGCAGGAAGGATTGCCAATTTAAATCTCACTTCATTAGTTAATTAAGCCTGTTGAAAATAGAGTTCAGAATTGTCTTTCCCCTCCAGTTTAACATTTTTGCAAGAATGAGCTAATAATGAATAAGTATGCCTTATTTAAATGTTTTCTAACATTTATAGAGGTTTATTTTTTAAAATATCCAAGCAAATACATTTTTTGTAAATTTCCCCATATTGTTGCAAAGAAATTTAGCACATTTAATTTCTTGATTTAATTTTTTTATTTAATTGTGTGCTTTTTAAAAAAAAATAAATTTTATTGTGCATATGTGAGGTTTGCAACATGAAGTTATGGGAATACATATAGAGAGTAGAATGGTTACAATTATCAAGTCAATTAATATGTGTATCATCTCACATAGTTTTTTTTTGGTGACTAATTAGCAGTTCTTAAAAGCACTTTAATTTAGAGGTCAATATATTTCTGGAAAAAGGATGCCATTTATCAAAGTAGTTAATATGTAACTAGAAACCAATGGCTTTGCCTTTCCATACATAGTTTATTTTAGACTCTGAGTCTTTCTGGGACATTTCATGGGTTAAAGTACTTGATTTCCTTAGTGTAATACACAGCTGTCATGATTGTACATTCACTTTCTGAGAGACTTTTCCTTCATCTTTGATTTGCAAGCATAAAACACTTCTGAGCAGCTGGACACCTAAGTCACACAACAGGGCTTCTCATTCAGACGGTCCAGGCTGAGTTACAATCTGCTAAGTCACTCTTGATGAATCTTCAATTGTGCAGTGAGTTTCCTGATACATTTAGTTTAGGTCTAGGTAAAGCCTCTTGAAGTTTCAGGCTAGTTGTTTGATTGAAGAAGTTTTATTAACCTTTAGGATTGACAGGAAATTTTAAGATCTCTAAATAATTTGGGGAAAAGAACATGAAAAAAAAGCAAAAACCAAGGAACTGATATCTAATGGGCGGAGGCCCCCTTAATAAGATAGAGGCTTTCATGACCCCTGTAAATAGCTGAATACAAAAACTCAGAAGATCCAACATAGAGCAAGGCATCGTGGCACGCACCTGTGGTCCCAGCTACTCAGGAGGCTGGGATGGGACGATTGCTTGAGCCCAGGAGTTCGAAGCCAGCCTGGGTATCATAGCAAGACCCTGTTCCTAAAATAAAGTTAAATTTAAAAAATTAAATAATAAGATCCAATGTAAACACAGCATTTTTATCTCCAACTGGAATATTGCTGGTTGCATGTTTGTAATATTAAGTTTAGAATAATACATAATTCTAATCAAATAGCTTATGTGTGCCTTGTTTATGTGAAAAGTAGAAGTGGAGGAAGAGGATGAGAAGAGGAGAAGAAAGAAAGAATGTTTACTATGTCCCAGGCATCATTCTAAAGGCTATACATATATTAACTCATTTAATTCACACAACACCCCTGAGGTGGTCCTATTATTATTTCCATTTTATACGTGAGGAAACTGGTGCAAAAGGTCAGGTTACCTTGCTAGTATGTGGCAGAGCTGGGGTGTGTTTAGCCTTGATGCTAATTTTATGTCCTTGCTTCTCCCTTACAGAATAGGTCTCTTACAGTCAAGCCTCATATGGGAGATGCTAGCTGTTTTATTTATGCCTACTATGATCTTTTACATTTTCTATAACAACTGATTATACTTACAAGTATTTGAAAATGAGATTTCCTTTTCTCATGTAATTATGCATTAGTTTCCATTGTATCTTATCTATGAAAATCACAATGCATTAATTCTCTTGTGTAATTCAGTGTTGTCAGAATCATCAGTATGGTCTCCAAATTACAGGGCTACCCTGTAGCTTGTGTTCAAAATCTAATTTAAGGTTCTTTCAGCCTCCTTGGTTTCCCTGGAAATTCAGGTTTAATTCACCTGTAGATGGTACCTAGACTGCATTCTGTAAATCTATGTATTTCTGTAAGTAACAGTTATATGCATTTAAAACCACATCTTTGGGTTTTGAATTTTAGCAGTAGCTTATTTGAAGAGTTACATTTTTAAGGAATGACCTAGCTATATATTTTGGCAGGTACAACTATTAAATACCTTCTTTGACATTTGATTAGGTTACTTCCAAATGGCACTCATTTCCTAATTAGAAATGTAAATGTCTTCAAGATGCAAACTGGAAAAAGTTATACCCAGGGCTGAGAAGAGGTTTGCAAGCTGAATTAATGGCAAGGATTTTTAATTGAGAAGTAAAGTCTTCAACCAGACTCAACTCAATCTAGCAAATTGAATTGTGCCACTCTGCCACATTACAGATGTCAACATTACTTCAAGCTCTAAAATCCTGATTTGATTTCATTATTCAAAATTTGTTGACTGAGGTTTATCAAAGTACCAAAAACTGCACTCTTTCTTGGTTCTTTTAAAGTTCTTCTCTTTGATAAGGTTTTTTAAAAAAAATACTTGAACATAAGTTCTTAATTGCTCATAATATTTAAAGTATAAACACTCCAGATATGCATGATGTATAATGCAAATGGTAATGTGTTTGACATTTCTTCTTATTGCTAGGAATTTTACAAAACCAGAACTCTGAAAGACTGCATTGTTGAGTAAGAGGGTGGCGTCTTCTTCAAGAAGATGAGGAAATTGATACATTAAGCAGTTTGCAGAACGTGATTAAGTTAATTCAGAGGCACAAATATGCAAAGTGATTGATTTCAAAGAGCTAATATAGAAATATTTTGAATGAACTCCCATGGAATGGCTGGTCTAAATTCTATTTCTATTGTGTTCAGTTTCCTATTTCTGAATATAAGACTTTTCATCCAAAGATAAAATGTTAGAACATGATTCTGACTTTTTTCACTGGAAGACTTCTAAGGCTATATTTTTATTACCTAGTCTATAGTGATAGATCAAGTGTCTAGTGTTTCATTTAACATTCAGTCAAATTATTTTTTTACTTTCAGATATAAATCATTAAATTAACTGATCTTTCACTATTTTTTTCCTTCCTTACTTTTCTATTCCCTTCCCCTATTTCTTTTGTGTAGATCACAGTCGTATAAACACAGGGAAACTGTTATTTCCTTTTGACAGGCTATTGACTACTTATCACTTTCTGTTTATAAAACTATAAAATATCTTGACATTTATTGTTATCTTTTGTTTTGTTTGGCTACTTTTCATGATAGCACTAACTCTATTTTAAATATATATGTACCATAATAATGAGAATTTCTTATACTTTAAAATGTTATTTTGAGATTTCCCTGGGATTGAGGATTTCTCTTCTAAACATTTGTCTACCAGTTGTGGTTCTCAACTTTTTCTGTACATTGGAATCATCTGGGTACTATAGTCTAATTTTATTATTCCTGCTTATAAAAATTCCTATGCTCAGTCTGTTCTCTACACCAATTACATCTTAACCTCTAGGGCTGGGACCAGGGAATCAATACTTTTTAAATACCCAGGTGATTCCAATGTAAAGTTAAGTTGAGAATAAGTGGTCCAAGTCAATGCTTTGTTTATTAACAACTATTAAAGAGCACGGGAATCACTGGTGATAGGGAATCTTGTTAAAATGCATATTCTGGGCCAGGTGTGGTGGCTCACACCTGTGATCCCAGCACTTTGGGAGGCTAAAGTGGGAGGATTGCTTGAGGCCAGAAGTTTAAGACCAGCCTGGGCAACATAGTAAAACTCTGGCTCTACAAAAAATTTAAAAAATCATCCAGGTGTTGTGGCATGCCCCTGTACTCCAAGCCACTCAGGAGACTGAGGCAAGAGGATTGTTTGAGCCCAGGAGTTTGAGGTTGCAGTGAGCTACGATGATGCCACTGCACTCTAGTCCAGGAGACAGAGAGCGATGTTGTCTCAAAAAAAAAAACACGCATATTCTGATATAGGAGTTCTAGGGTGATGTCCAAACCTTTGTGTGGCATCTTTAACAAGCTGTATGATAATGTATCTGCCACCAGTCCACAGACTAGACTTTGAGTGTCAGCAGTTGAATGAATGCTTGATTTCTTTCTGCTAGAGTCCCTCAGATAAGAATGACTCTGAATTCACCCTTTGATCCTCTCCTATACCTTTTGGCTCCCCTGAAACATTTTAATTGGTGGCAAGAAGAAATTACCTTTCTACATGTAAAGAATGCATCTCATTCTGCAGAGCAAAGGGATCCAAAAGCATGTCTGTTATACCTCCTAACTCATTTTAATGTATGTAAAAAGTAGTCCATTTTAGCTGTTGGCATATTTATTTGTTTTAGTAAAGATAGTTAATTACATTTTCTGTATTTTGTTGAACCATGTGAAATTGCTGGTTTTTAAAATCATTTCTGTAAAAGTAGGAATTTCACTGTTTGATCTAATAGCTTACAAAACTCTTTCCAGCTTAGGAAAAGAAAACAACAAGAAAAATCACAATAGAATATACTTTTTCCCCTCTAAGTTGATATGTAGATAGGATTTATAGTTATGGTTAATGCTGCTGATAGAACACAGAACAGAATGATATAGCAGAGCCCCTCTTAGAAAATGCACACATATGGCTTGCAAGAAGTAGCTCTAAACACACTTTCCATTTGCCACTGGCAAAATGTTTTATCACATCTCTCTGATAATACCTACTTTTGTTTCTGTGCTCATCTCCTATCTAATTTTCTATCTGCGCTGTTCCTGCCAGAAGCCTGGGCTTGGGACTCCCTTACTGGAGGAAAGAAACTTCCATGTACCATTAGATTTTGAAATCTGTTATGTATAAGGAGGCTTAGGAACAGGTTTTGTGTTACCCAATATTTCTTGTGCCTCTTCTCAGCGTGTTAAATGTGTGTAAAGTGATTATACTTTCTATAATGTGGAATGTCAGTGATTATGATTAATAGTTTTGCACTACTAAAATAATATGTATAACAGATTAACTTTGATGGTGGTTTGATTTGGCTTGGTTTGATTTATTCAAGAAACATTTTTTTGAACTGCCGTGCACCAGGCCTGTTGGTAGGTGATGGAGATACAATGATAAGCAAGGTCTAGTGCTTTCTCAGAAGAAGCAAGTGGCCTAATGAGATGATGGAGACAAGTCAATCGATATTTAAACATGGTGTGAAAAGTGCAAAGACAGACTTACAAGACAGCAGAGAAAAGGCTTTTAAACAAAACTGGAATTATGAGAAAGCTTCCCATGACTGGTGATGCTCTACCCAAGTTTTGAAGTGTGGGTAGAATTTATGTAGGAAAGGGATAGAAGAAAGGAATTTCAGCAAAAAGATCAATGTAGGTAGAGGGTCAGAGCTAGGATCCATCAAGATCTATTTGGGTAACTCTAAAGGGTTGCCACATGTATTTTATTTGTCTGAGACAAAGATATACATATAGTAGTTATGGGTGGGGAGGCTGAAAGATAAGTAGGGACTTCAGCATTCATGGCCTTTTATGCCAGGCAAGGGAGTCTGAACTTTATCCTGAAGACATTGGGAGCCATTGACATCATTTAGCAGGGGGAGTACTGTGACATAATTTACATGTTTAGGAGGTCTCTCTTGAAATATTGTGGGGAAGGAATGGGATAGGAGTAAGACTGAGGCCAAGAAAACTAGTTAGGAGATTATACTAGTCATCCATAGATAAAATGGTGAGGGGCTAAAATAAAGTGGCAGTTGACGATGGAAATTAAAAAAAAAATAGACATAAGAAATATTTTTTAATGAAGTAGAAGCTACATAACTAATACTGATTGGAAGTGTGATTTATGTGATAGGAAAGTGACTAATGTGGTTTCCAGGACTTGGGATTAAGTATCTGGGTAGATGATGGTGCCATTTAATAGGGAACAAGGAAGAAGAACAGGTTTTGAGGGAAGGAAATGAATATAATTTGAGCATGTTTACTTTGAAGTGCCTATGTGACTTCCAAATGAATATGTCCAGTCAGCATTTTTCCATATTAGCCTGAAATTCACTTGAGAAATATGAACATAAGATATAAATTTAAGCATCAGCAGAGTTTAAATGATAGCTGAATTATAGGAGTGAATTAGGTCATGGAAAGATAGTATAAAAATGAAAAGAGCAAAGGACTAAAGAGGGAATACAACATTTGAGGTTTCATGAAGAAAATTGAAAAGTGTCAAAGAGACAGCGAGAAAATCACAATTTGGTATCAAAGAAACCAAAGGAGAAGAAAATTTCAAGGAGGAAATAGCAAACAGTGTCAATGCTGCAGATAAGTCAAGTTAAAAAAAAAATGCACAGAAAAGTAACCATTAATTAGGTGATATAAAGACATCCGTTGACCATGACTGGACAGTTCTACAATGCACAGTTCTACAATCCCCAGGCAGAATTCAAGAGGTCTGTGGCCAGTAAGGGTATCGAAATCAACAAGGACACACTACGTTTTCAATAAGCTCGGTGAAAATGGAAGTGGTGATTTTTTATGCTATTGATGCTGATTCATTATAGGAGCATATTTACATGCTGTAGGTGTTGAGAAGCAAGAACTCAAAAAGAAGAAAAAGTTAAAAGATGACAGAGTAAAATGATATATCTGCAAGCATGGGTGGGGTCAGTTAGCATGGATGAGGAAGATAGGAGGGAGAAGGGGAGGGGCTTTCATCTGAAGTTGCTATTTTCTCAGTGTCATAGGAGGCAAAGTAATATGGTGACAGTGAGTGGAAAGAAATCAGAATGTGGTGTCTAGGAGTTAGAAGAACCCACAAAACACTTTCAAGGGCAATGGTACAGGGAGCTTCCTACTGATGGCCTGCGAGGGTGTGTTTGTAGCCTGCTGAGCTTGGTGACCCTTCTTGAGGTTGTATGACTTCAACATTAAATTCTGTTCAGGTGTGTTTGAATCACCAATGCTTGTTAAGCTCATGTAATATGCTGATCCACTTTCAGCAAAAAAAAAAAAAAAAAAAAAGGAAATGATGTTGAATGTTGATGGGGAGAAAAGATATGCTATTTTAAAAATGGCATAATGCTTTAAAGAGAGTAGTTTAATCCATTAGATGGTAAATTTAGTTTAATCTTTTTCACCATCTAGGTTTTCAATGGCTTACTGTTCCATTAAGACAAATTTTTTACTTTAGTTTTATTCGCAGTGCTCAAATAATATGGTGTAAGATTTTAAATGTGTCTTGGGTAGTAAGGACAGGAATTAATTATTTAACACTAATTCATACGAGTGTTGTAAGCTACTGTGACCAAATGTTATTATTTCAGCTATAGTAATAAATTAACAACTAGCTGGATAAAGTTTCAACCGTAAGTGATTTTAACACATGTTAACATTATACTCAGTAACCGCTAAAGAAAAAAATACAAAAACGGAGAGCCAAAATTCCACTGGAGGAATTTAGGTGGAATTCTAAGAAATACTTGTTTAACCTAAAGGAAGAAAGAATAATAGACCACATAACAGATGGACACAAAGAAAACAAATAGCAAAATGGCAGACCAAATCCAAACATACTAATAAGTATATTAAATAAAAATAAAATAAACACTCCAATTAAAAGCATAGATTATCAGACAGACTTTTAAGAAAGCAAGATCCACCTATATGCTGTATTTAAGAAATGTACATGAAAAATAAGACAAAGATACAAGTTGCTTCACGGTAAGATTATAGAAAAATATATGCACTGCAAACATAACCATAGCAAAGCTGGAGTGCCTATATAAATATCAAACTAAGAGGGCTTAAAGACAAGGAGTATCAATATAGGAAAAGAGGAAAATATAAAAAGGAAAAAGGGGGCAGTTCATCAGAAAACAATTGCAGTTTTTAAAAGTTAGACAAAAACACACATGCACACACACACACAAAATAAGAAGGATATAGATTTGAATGATGCTTGGTGTTATTAATATTTATGAGTACCGTTCCTAATAACTATAGAATATAATTTTTTCAAGTGCACATGAAATGGTTACCAAGATCAAGATAGACCATTCATGGAGCCATAAAAACATCCTAAATTTCAAAAGATTGAGGTCTTATAGAATATATTATTTTACTACAAAAGAGTGAAATGAGGAGCAGTAACAATTACAGTATCTATTCAGAAGAAAGTAGATTTTAAATGCTTCTTATCACAAAAAAGGTAAGTATGTGAGATATATGTTAATTAGCTTGATTTAAGCATTTCACAATGCACACATATAACAAAAATTGTGTTGTACATTGGAAATCTATATAGTTTTTATCAATTATACTTAATAAAGCTGGGAGGAAACATACAATATCTAGAAAATCCCCCAATATGTGAAAAGTAACCAAAACTTCTAATTAATATATGAATCAAAGAAGAAACCATAAGGAACATTACAAAATATTTCAATGGAATGATAATGGATACAATATACCAAAACATAAAAATGTATGTAGAAGGAAATGTATAGTTCTAAATGCTTATATTAGAAAGGAAAAAGGTTTAAAATTTATGATCAAGCCTCCATTTTAAGTTTAAGAAGATAAGCAAATTAAGACCAAAAGTAATTAAATGTATACAATTATGATTTATCAACTAAAAATAATGTTAATTTAAAAAGGAGAAAATAAAGATGAGTAGAAAAAAGTGAAGTATAAAATGGACAGTAATTATTGGCACAGTCAAAAGTATGAAAATTTTAATAAATTTAATATCCCCTACAAAGACTGATTTTAAAAAGTGATAAGAGATCAAACTTAAAAACCTGTGTTCATCAAAAACTCTGGTAGGAAAATGAGAAGGCAGGAGAAAATATTTACAATATGCATATATTACAAAGGACTTGCTTTGAGAAAATAGAACAAACTCCTGAAAATTGATACTAAAAGACAAACATTCAAAATCTAACTAGGATACAATTCCATACCCATGAAGATGGCTAAACACTATGCAATACTAATATGAATAAGGATGGGGTTCACATAAACTCCTATATATTGCCAATCAGAGTGTAATATTGTACAACCAATTCAGAAAACTCTCTGGTAGTTTCCTATAAAGTTCTGGCCTTTGGGGTCAAAAATTCCTCTTCTATGTGTTTATCAAAAAAAAAAGTCCATAAAAAAGCTGGTACAAGAGTATTTATACAAATGTATTCATAGCTGTCAATAACTGGAAATAGTCTAAATGTTCATCAACAGAAGAATAAACAAATTAAGTATATTCACACAACGGACTACTATTCAGCAGAAAAAAAGTGAACTACTGATACATGCAATAACACAGAAGGTCTTAAAAACACTGTTAACCAAAAGGAGCCAGAGTACATGTAGTATGATTCAACTTATATGAAATTCAATTAAAACCAAACTAACGTACAATAATAGAAATCCCAGCACAATGGTTGCCAGTGGGCAGGGGGAGTGTTAGAATTGACTACTGTTACATACAGAGAAGGGAACTTATGGGGGGATAGAAGTGTTCCACAGCTTGTTTTCTGTGATGATTACTTGGTACACACAGTTATCAATATTTGCTAAATGGTACACTTAAGATCCATGCATTTCAAGGATGCAAATTTTACCCTGGTAAAAACAAATAAGAAAAAAGAAAGAAAGAAAGAAAAGAGAATCATTTTGATGTGTTTTATAACTAAATATAGTTTTAAAATATTCTTATGAATAAATTTTTCTAGGCTTCTTGAAATTCTAAACTAAAGCAAACAGACTTATCTTTAGTGAACCAGCTTCTCTAATTAGTAGGCATAAAATTGAACATTTCTGATTATTTGATTCATGTTTTGCTTTAAATTATTCATAGAACCTTCCCATGTAGTTGGTAGTAATGATAAAATTATCTAGCAATTATTGGGCTATTAACTATATACCAGGCAGTCTTCTATGGGTTTTGCATGTTTAACTCATTTTATCCTTATAGCACCCTGCAAAGAAAGTACTCTTGTAATCCCATTTTACACATGAAGTATCGGAAGCCCAGGGATTTAAGTAATTTGTCCAGGGTCACATGGTTTATAAGAGATGTAGCTGGGTGATAACACCAAGCACTCTGGTTTCAGGCATGCCCTGTGCTCTCTGTCCCCACACTGTCCTGACAGGAGGGTTTTGCTTCTTAGGTACAGTTGCTCCGTAGTTATGTGTTTGCTATTCTCCTATTAAAGCCATCCAGTCTCTCAAAAAACACTGTAACACCAGCTTTGCCAAATCATAGAGTTTTAAAGTCCAAAGAAAACTTATTGCTTCTCTAATCCCATCCTCCACCACTTGAGACCCTGGCAACTGTACACTCATGGAAGTGTCATGTGCCCACACAGTGGAGCCTTTTTGCAGAGCTGATTCGGTGGAATAGGTTAGGTAAGGACTACTGCTTACTTCCTGCACTAGCCATACTCTAGGCCACATTCAACACATGGAGATTTATGTTTCAGGAGACTGGGTATTCCAGGACCTGAGGCATCAATACAATTTCATAATATCCTTCCTCCCAATCAGGCTAACAGATTCTGTCAAATCTAAGTCATGTTTTGCCATTATTGGTGCTAAGCAGTGAAATAAATATACCCTGCACAAGTGGTTCTCAGTGGTTTCATTTTTTTGTTTCTACCCTTGATACATATGTGGCACAATGTATAAGTTCTGGTAACACAAACTAAAGTGAAATGCAAAGCTCTACCCAGGCTTCTTTTTTTTTGGTGGGGATGGGGGGTAGCTTCTGATTCTGTTTCCCTGAGCTACATAGCACACACATAGAATCCTGCTTATTTAACTTCCTAGGGTGTTGTACATCAAACCACAGCACATAACAAAAGGATTGTATGGTCATTAAGAACATCAATGCCTAAGGTATCAATCCTGAGGTACACACACAGGCTAAATTAGTATCTCTAGCAACTAAATTAATCCATTCTTTTATAGGAGATCCAAAGGTTTTCATTAAATTTTTGCATAAGCTCAGGCACTAGAGAATTTGAAATCAGTTCAATATTCTGCAATTTTCAAAAGAATCTGCTTACAGATAACCACTGAAAGGCTGATTTTATTTACATAGTCTACAGGACTTCAGCAGCGAGGCTTTTATTTTTCAAATAGTGGCTGCAGATTCTATGTCCCATGTCCAGCTGCTGGCTGAGACCGCGTGCTTCCCTAGAGCTGGAGGGCATTGCGAGTGCATGTGAGACCGATCTCGACGTTTCCAGTGGAAAAACTGTTCACTGAGATGCCCTTGCTTTCTCCACTGTGCCCTTAAGCTTCAGTGAGGAAACAGATTCCCCCTTTCCATGAATAATTTCAAGAAGGCCTCATTGTCCTGGTAGTGCAGCCATGATTGAACTGCAGAATACCGAGGACAGGAATTAATAGAATAATCATTAGCATTAATAATAGTATTAATAATACCACTAAGATAATCGATATAGTAAAGCATATTAATAGGATAACAAATCAATAGGATAACAAATAGTGTGAGTAGTGCTAATAACATTAGTACATCCATTTCACTGAGGACTTGCTATATTTAAGGCACGGTGACAAGCACGTGATAAGCATCATCTCAGATTTTCGCAGCCATCATCAGATAAAGTATTACTATTATGCCCACTGCTCAGAATGGAAGACAGGATTGGAGAGATGCTTATCCTCTAGGTCTGGCAATGTGAGATCCTGATGCTATTTTTGGAAACACCAAAGGTTCCACACTTGCTAAGTGGTTTGGACACACATCAACCTTTCTATATTGATAGGAACACAGTGAAGAGGATTCCTATTCCGTGTTCAGAAAAACTGATGGATTTGATAAGATAGTAAACATTCATTGTGACAATTCTAAGTTATGCATATAAATTATATGCTTTAACATAAGTGACATTATTCTGGAATGGATGGATTAAGTGTCATGAAGAGTCACTCTTTTCTCTACCCCCAAACCTTGAAAATAGTTTGTCAACCTTATGTTTGGTATTCTATAGTCAGTGTGAATATACTTGCTAGGAAAACTCTACTAAATTGTGTCTGTAGTTAAAAATCCTAATGTGTTAACCATACAAGGGCTTGGCATGGAATTAATGGAATTAAAAGAGAAACCATTCCGTGAAACTATTTAGTTTCACATTTAGCTGAAAACTTAGGTGCTAAGATTTCTTTTCTGTGGATTATTTTGTAGAAGTAGGGACACATTTAATTTTTAAAAAATAATTTTTAAACGTACTCTTAAATAAAGGAGAAAGACAACTTGGTATATAAAGCCGATGTTAGGAAAAGTTTAAAAGTTAGGTCTTATAAAGATCTTGATTGCTGAAAATATTAGAGGCATAGGTAGATTGTTACAAAAAGTAGCACATATGCACATAAGAAATGGGAAGTCATGATGGATCATTCCAAAGATTTATTTTTGGTCTTATGGTAGGTATAAATACTTAAAGCCCACTCTTCTAGATATTTACACATACATGTGCATTAAAAGCACCAGTCGCTGAATGAGGCTAGAATCACTGCTATCCAAAATCTCTCATTTTGATGGAATAGAGCATTTTTAAATATGATTTTATGGAAACTTTATTTAGCTTCATTTTTCTAAGATAAAAGGTAATGGATTATCATTAAACAAAAAGGATTGTCACACTCTTAAGTTCTTTCATCCCAGAAACATTTTATATGTTTCCCTGAGTGGAATTTCACAGCTGCCCTTTAGTAGCACAGGCTGCTGAAGGGAAGTTGCCCTGCTAGATATTGCTGTCACCATACATAATGCACTTAGATGTGTTCTGTGCACCACTGTATATTTTCACAGTACTTACCCAAATCTATGGTGATGCCTTAACATGAATTAATAATGTATTGGCAGAGTGATACATTTTGTGAATTAGGTATATATAATTTGTATAATAGTTTCAAGGCACCCCAATACCTGAATAGTGTTGACAGACTGGGATCCAAAAATATTAACACCATGATGAAGAAAATGGAAAAATGAAGAGAATTATGGAAAATTAGAAAAGACACAAAGCACTAGAAGACATTCTGAATGAAGTCACCGTCGTGATTGTGTATAGAGAAAGTAAAAAGCTAAGAGAGAAAAATATATGAGCTACAAAATGAGATCAGTTGCAAGGGAAACTTCCAAAGGAAAGTCAATTTAGTTGAAAATTTTACCACTTGATTTTATTCCGTTACATGTGTAAACTTATAAATGGGTTAGATAATATTCCACAGGGAAAGTCGTGTCTATGTGTGTTTTTAATCCAAAAGTGGAACACTAACATTTTAAGCATTTATAGCTTAACTTCATTCTGAAGCTTAAAAAAAAAAGAACATTTTGGCATCGTCTGTGTAAGATTTATGAATTTCGAGCAAATTTGTGCATGACTTTGTCCAAGCCATCAGCTTCTCTGTCCCCCAAAGGATATTAATACATTATGGAATTTATGGGCTGTAGTGTTTCGTTTTAAGGCCAGGAGAAGAGTTAGTTCTAAAGTGAGTAAAATTTCAGACAAGAAATATTTCTATTTTAGTTTTGCTTCATCCCAAGACTCTAATTATTGGCAAGATTTAATAGTACGTCCAGATAATTTTAGCAATATATTTAAAATTTTTGACAATATTAGAGAATTATATTTCTAAATACAGAATATCAATGCCACATACATGAAAATTCTGAGGGGGAGAAACAGTCATAAAAAAGCAAGGAGACACAGAGTTTTACAATTAAATAACACTTTGAAGAAAGAATATATTTAATTTTCTTCCTTTGTTCCTCCTATCTTCTTCCTCCTCCTTATTTATTTCATCTTTCCTTCTGTCAATATATTCAGTCATAAACTTTTTATGGTGTGCAACAAATTGAACACATTTACATGAGGCCTTGAATTTGTTCTAATGTGTACTTACTGCCTTTTGAAAGGTTGTTGCCTTTGCTATTATGGTACCTAAAACTCACCCCAAAATAGCAGACTGCTTTGATGGATCTGACAATTCTTGCAGTCCTCTCTGCATTTTATAAAGTATTTTAAAAGCCACAAACACTACCCAGGTCACTCAATGGATCAGATGAAAGTACATTATCCTTGATACTATTGATTTTCTGTGTTTCATTTATATTTTACAATGTGCCTTAAACAGAGTACAAAAAAAGTCTTCATTTTGGAGGCTCTTAAAATACATTTCTATACTTCCTTTTTTGGCTTGGAGATTCCATTTTACGACATCATATTGCCCTTTATCATGAATTCCTTTTACTTTAATACACAATGTAAGGCCAAAAGAAAAAAAGACCAAAGATTTGCATTCTCCTGTGTGTGATACTGTGTGAGAGAGATACTTGTTTGGTCATTCATTCTCTTTTGAACATGAATGAAAGAGCACAAGATATGTATACAAATATAGTAAGAGTTCAAGCCTGAAGACTAGATTCCTTCTGATTTTTTTTTATATATATTTCCCTAACTCCTAATGGAATCCGATTAACTTAATAAGAAGTATGTACCTACAGCAGGTCCAGAGGGGTTTTTGGTCCCACTTCTATCTGCAATTTAAGAGAATAATCAACCAAGCTACTGGATGACAACTTAGTTTATTGTCTTTTCTGAAAGAGTGAAATCAGTTTATTTGAGCAGTTTTCCCTTGAGTTGAATGAACTAAATTTCAATTATGGGAATTACTAAGCACTTGCTTACAGTTTTCAAATTTCAGTGTTGCATTTGAGGTGTTCATTATTTTTAACACAGAAGATCCTCTGATTTCTGCCTGCAGATCCCCATAAATATGCAAAACCCATAGCATTTGATAGAGCAGTGATATTAACCTGGAAACTAAATAGTGAATGAATTTAAAACCAAAGCACATCAATGGAATGCTTACTTCACCTTCAGATTGAACAGCCTTTAATAAGCCATCACAATACCTGTTAGTGTATGGTCACCTAAAGCCCATGGAAGAGAGATGCTTGTGCTGTGTGGGGAATTATAGAATCATTGTAGTAGCAAAACAAAACTGGTTAAATAATAAGGAAGTATAAAAATGCATTCTCCAAAACTATGCTATTTTGATGATCATTCTGAAGCATTTTGTATAGTCACTGGTATGTGACACAAGGAAACCCTTGTAATATTTTGGAATTGAAATTGCCAAATATTTCCTTAAACGGTTTGATCTGGTTACAACACATCAAGTCATAATGATGCCCATAGATCTCTAAATATTTATTTGGTCTACTAGTTAGTATTGAGAATTTATAAAGATTATTTATTTTATTAAAATCATCATCATAAAATAATTATTTGGCTAGTAACAAACTAGACTTCATATAAATTGCATTAGATATGACTATGGTGTATTCACATCTAAAACAAAATGTAAAGGAACATTTTAAAAGAGAGATAATATAATTCAATCCTTATTGGAAGGATGAGTAAGTAATAATTGTGAGACTAAATATTTATGCCTAAATAAAGGGGGTGAGGTTTGCCACACTCAAAGTGCAAATCTGGTTATGATTTTATACTCCAAATATTGGCCACTCACTCCTGCAAGTCAAAGATAATTGTAGTTCTGACAAGGACTCTTATTGAATAAAACATGTCCCTTCTGGTCCTCTGTTCTGGTCCTCTGGCCCACTTAGGAAGTGGCAGTCTGGGTCAACTCATAAGTGCCTTCCCCTTCCTTATGCCTTCCTGCAAGCACAGAAGTGAGGCTTAAACATGCTGTGTTGCATATAAAGGACTATAAACCCCAGAAATAAAATCAGATGCTGGCTGGCTGGCTGGCTGGATAGATGGATGGATGGATGGATGGATGGATGGATGGATGGATGGATGGATGGATAGAGAAAGAGAGGACAAAATGAAAGGAGAGAGAGAAGGATGGAGGGAAGGAGGGAGGAAGAAGGAGGGATGGAGGAAAGGGGAGAGGAAGGGAGAGAGCAAGGGAGAATGACACATGGGATTTGAAGAAACATTCAAGGCTTCCCTTTTGACTCAAGTAGATATTTTTGCCACATTTTCCCCAATGCCACATTTTAAATTAATCCTATTTTCTCATGAAAGCAATGTGTCATACTCTTGTAAAAATAAGAGAAAAGCCAAGTTCCCAAGATGCAATAATACAAGCATACTTAGGAACGAGGCCAAACTTTTAAAAGCAACAAATGTTAAGGGCGACAACATAGTTTATATGGTGTCATGAATCTGACAGTATAATTTGCCTCAATCTGCCTCATATAAAATATGATAATATAATGGCTTAGCATTAATTGCTTATTACAAGTCAGGTACTCTCCTACGAACTTTATATGTACTAAAAAATGTTGAATTCTCACAGCAACCCTATTGGGTAATTACTGTTATTGACCACATTGTGGATATAAGGTAGCTAAAGCCCAGGTGGATGAAGTCATTTACTGTAGCCTCATTTGATTTTTATTGGGGATGTGGTTGTTCCAATCACTGCAACCTGTTTTCAACAGCCTTTATTTTTCTTCATTTTTCTTCCTCTCTTCTCCTTCTCTTCCATCAAACATGCATGGAAGTGTCTATGATAGCAAACACTGACTTAAGACCTAGTTCCAAAGAAGTGACCTCTTGGGGACACAATGATAATTTTTTAACTACCTTTTAAATTAATTTTCCTTACTTGAAATTAACAGGTAATTCTTTTCAGAATTCTTTGCCAGAACTCATGACATGAAATAAGAGGAAATAGCAGTGTTAATTAAGGAGTCATGGGTTAGAGATTCACAGTTCAGACTCGGAGGCCAGACTTCTTGTATTTGAGTCTAGTTCTATCTTAATAGCTTTGAACCTTTGCGTATTTCTTAATTTCCCTATGCCTCCGTTTCCTCATCTATAAAATGGGAATAATAATGTCTACCTCTTAGGGTTGTTGATATTATACGTGCAAAGCAATGCAAGTATGTCAGTATGTACATTTCACTCTATGCAAATTTTGCCTATAAAGAACCAAAAGCAAATATTAAACTCTAGTTAATGTGTAAGCTGAAAAAAACCCAAATATGTCTGATGCATTATAAGTGAATTTTTATGTAATGAATGCCTCTTAAAATTTGATATTCTTCCACTAATGAATTTCCATGTAAAGATTACTTTAAAATTTTGAGCTTTATTGGATTTGGAGAAACATTACTGAACACCAACAATTGGTCTCAAGCAAAGAGTAAACAACAGCAACAAAAATATAAAGGATGAATAGGAAGTGTTAGAAGGTCATGTTTCTCTACTTCATCTGTAACTTGTTAGTTCGTGTGGACCACACATTCTGACAGGCAGCCATGTTTGGTTTTTATTAAGAAAATTTTTAAATAAAAGAAATAAATCAATGCTTACTAAATGAGGTTTAATATAGAAAGAAATGTTTAAAACATAGAGGCAAAGAGTAAAAATAATAAAGGTAAATTGGTAATGAAAGATTTGGGAGCCACTGTTCTGGAACTTCTATGAGTCTTAAAGAATTATCTAATGATTCAAAAACACCAATTGTATTATGCACTAAGATACAGTTACCTGCTGCACATAATTGAGAAATGCCTGAGAAATCATCAAACATTACATAGTTTTAGAATAAGAGAAGACTTTAGAGGTTAGTTGTATGCGGCTGCTTGACTTTGGTTTGAATAGCTATTACTTTAGAAATTTAATTCCTCCCTTTCCTAACTCTAAAAATGTGTATTATAGCAGAAAGTATCTCAGTAAAAGTCAGAGGAAATGATATTGGTCTCTGGTATAGTAGAATATTTTCATGTGTTGTGGTGTTCCCTTTAGATGGTGATAAAACTATTTAAGGGTCATTTAGCATCCATCTGTTACACTTTTAAAGAACATTTCTGTTTAAAACAGATTTTTTGAAAATTATGCTTTGAATTCATGCGCAGACTTTCTGAAAATGCCTGTGTGGCTCACCAAAAGATGTCTGATATTCTTCAATTTAAAATTCCAAAAAAGAAAATGAGAGAAGAGCTTTCAAAAAGCAATCAGTTTTACTGTAGGTATCTTTGTTGGTTTAATGAGAAAAATCAAACTTACAATTTATTATACAGTTAATTTGAGTTTGAGGTTGTTCACAGTACTTTTAAAATAAAGGTTGTTAATTTTGTTTATTGAAGTAGAAATTAAAATGCAGTTATAAGTGTATTTTTACTCATTAATACATAGGATTTTTTCATTGCCCATATTAAAAGCACCTTGCCTCTAAAATTAGTGTTATGAAAAAGAAAAGTTGTATGGAAAGTAAAAATCCAATGTTACTTTATTACAAACATAAATACCTCCTCAGAAGAAAATGCAAACTTAAGGGTGCACACATGAAGGTCCTGACAGCTGGGCTGTTCTTTCAGCGTCTACAGATGACAGTGCAGCCGAGAAGAAAGGGGGAACCCTCCACGCTGGCCTCATCGTTGGGATTCTCATCCTGGTCCTCATTATAGCCGCAGCCATCCTTGTGACAGTCTATATGTATCACCACCCAACGTCAGCAGCCAGCATCTTCTTCATTGAGGTAAGTGTCAAACCACGGCAGTTGGTGAACTGTATGCATTTGTTTGCACCACCTGTATTTAATATTTAGCACATGATTTCTCCATTTTTCAGTTTCAGGATGGCCAATTTCACACTCATGCATGTGCGCACACATGCACACATGTACATATTGATAGATTGCTTTCATATGATGGCTTCAGTTACCTTATCTTGGGAGCTTTTAAAGAAATAAACTATCTTGCCTTTTATAGATCTGAAGGAAAATAGGAACCATACTTTTTTGTCCTTTTACACTTAGTATGTTAACCAGCTGTTCTCCTGATCCTAGGAGGAAATGCAGCACATGCAGGAGGCTAAAACCTTAGCTTAAATCAATTACTCAGCAAACACCAATTGAGCATTGGCTGTATGCATAATGCAATATGGTGGGCCTGCTCTCAAAATGCTCATGATTTCGAAAAAAATATGGCTTTCACTACAAAATGACAGGTATAAAAATAAGATAATGATATTATGCTATTACTATTTTGCACAATGTGTGTATATTTGTACATTTATATATAAATGCATGTGCACATGCACACATACACACACACACACAGAGTACTGTGCTGAATCATTGCTGTTGTGTTTTCATGTACAGAATTTAGATTTAGTGCCCAGGAGAAAACAGGTGGGAGGACAGAGGGCTTTGTATAAGGATCCAGAGCCAAGTCCTAGGGTCTAGAAGGCAGGACTAGGAAGCACAGAGACCAGTGGTTCCAATCAGTGTGACCAAGTCAGCTTCTCTCCCCTAGAAGGTTGGATTTCCTGGGCCCCCTGCTTGTGCAGCTTTTACTCTGATGTCTGAATGGGGCCACTCCTCTTCCAACACCAAATTATACCAGAGTACTATAGGAAATCTCCTGCAGAGTTTCAAACATGTAAGAGTTTAATTCTAACTCACTGTGAGATGCACAGATAGGTGGCTTGGAATTTTGTTCACTTGCTGAGTGCAAAATTATAATGCTTTTTAAACTACACAGATAAAATGACCTGTGCCCCTGTAACTGAGAGGGGTGAATGCAAATCAATTAAATAATTGTTTAAAAGTCCTACATGGCTCTCCACTGTCTGTAGAACAAAGTGCAGTCTCCTCTTTCTGTGGGTGCTCAAGTCTTTGGCAGTCTAGATCTTATCTGTGTTTCCTCAATCTGGAGTTGGCAATATTGTCAAATTTCACTCTCTACTCTTCTCCATTATGAACCCCCAATTCTCCATGCCACAAAGACATTGCTCATTCTATTTTCTCCACCAAGAATGTCCTCCCCTCCCACCTCAGTTTTTGAATGCAGGAGCCTAATAGCCTTCAATGCCATACACTCCATAAGCTTTCTTACACCATCTGCCTGTCTAGTCAGCTGAAAATAATCTCTCTTTCTTCTCTGAAACTCTATCTGTAGTAATACATCCATAACTTTCTCTGGAATTTACCTCTCTGTTTTGCATTAGAGTTAAATACGTGCACAATTTATTCTGCCCTACGAGACTCGTAAATTCCTTGAGATTTGGATTAAACAACTTAAATTTCTTTCAGAAAAAATAGGTATTCTACCAATATTTCCCAGAAAAAAATACATAGTAATTATCCTAGGACATTTCAAACCTCCAGTGAAATTTCCTACCAGATATATTCCAGAAATGGCATCTTAATTTAATAGCATAGTAATTGGGAAATGGCCAGGCATTGCATTCAGTTAGAAAACTGTTATCGAGTTTTGTTAATGTGCTTGATTTTCTTGGAAGAAAGATAACCTTCCCGAAGTTATGAATGCATTCCTCAAAGAGCTGACGAGTGACAAGCTGAAAGCCTCAGGGAGCAACCAGACATCAGGCCACTGCTGCTGCCGTAACCCCTCACGTTTAAGCGTTTTCATGCGCTGTGCAGTTCATTTTCTGACATGATGAAAAAACAAAATACTGTGAAATATCTGATAGTGATGGTATTAGCATCAAACTGCACAGTTTGAAGGATCTAGATAAAGTTAGTTGCCAGCAGCCCCTGTATGACTACAAAGCAAGACTGCAAAAGAGTGGGACTATTCGTATTTGAATCAGTCTCATTGTTTTATAATCAGAGCCTGTATGGCCACATGTGTGTGTGTGTGTGGGGGGGTGTTTGCATGTGCACACACACACACACACACACACACACATATCTATAGAATATTAGAACTAGAAGGAATCTTAGAGATAATTTAGTCCTATCCCCTCATAACACAAAGGGAGAGAGGGGCTCAGAGGGATGGAACAACTTATCCAAGGTCAAAGAGCCATAGTTCTAGGAATAACTTTCATCTTTTCACACTTATGTGAAGCAGAAGCATTCAGAAGCTCCCCTTCCCCAGCTCTCTCCTCTCTGTCTTTTTCCTTCCCTTTGAGTCCATTGCCAGTGTCTGTTTAAATCACTACCTGTCTGACACCCTGCATGGTCATGCAGCTCCCAGCGGCTGGTACACAGATGATTTTTGGAAGGTAAAATCCTAACTTTGCTATCACTAAAGCTGACCAATGCTTACAAAATCAAACCACAGATCCATGATGACCACACAGTGTGTGACATGTCACACCTCTGAATTGGAAGATTTTGAATTATTAATTAAATTAGAATTGTTGGTGCATGAATTAAGAGATTGAATTCAATGAAGGGATTGAATATTGTTTCTATTGCTTTTTTATGTTTTATATTATACTCCTGTCTACTTTAAAAATGAAATTCATATGCTTTTTTTCCATTATGAAAATGATATCATTCATTATAGAAAAAATTGAGACAATGCAGAAATGTAAAGGGAAGAAAAAGGAGAGTCATTAATAGTCCTGGCATGCAGAAACAATCACCATTGGTATTTTAATTTATTTTCTGCTGGAATTCTTATATGCACAATTTGATGTTTGCCCATTTAAGACAATTGCAATTTCACTGCAATACAAATTGATATTCTTTTTTTAAAAAGTAACATTTTTCTATTTGATTATGAACTGCTCGTAGACATCATTTTAATGTCTGTATACTATTCTGTTTTACATTCATTCCATAGCTTTATATCAATTTCCTCTCATGCAGTCAAGTGATAACTCAGAAAGCACTGAGAGCCTAACATGGACCTAGAAGTCAAAATGAACCTCGTTTCACCCAAATAAAGACTTTGTGTTAGTTTTCTATTGCTACTATTACAAATTGCCACAAAGCTAGTTGCTTAAAACAATACACACATCTTCCAGCTCTGAAGTTTGTAAGGTCTGAAGCTCTGAGTTCTGAAATCCAAACACCGTCTCACTGAGCTAAAGTCAAGGTGTCAGCCAGGCTTATTCCTTATGGAGGCTTCAGAGGAGAATTGTTTCCTTGCCAATATCAGCTTCTTGAGGCTGCATGCATTCCTTGGCTCGTGGTCCCTTCTCCCTTCAGTCCAAACTCTGTTTCCATCCTCACATCTCCCACTACCAACTTTGACCTTCCTGCCTCCTTCCTGTAAGGCCCTCTATGATTACATCAGCCCCTGGATAATCCAGGATATTCTCTCCATCTCAGGATCTTTAACTTAATCCCATCTACAAAGTTCCTTTTGCCATGTGCGGTAACATTGGAAGGTTAGGAGGTTAGGAGATGGACATCTTTGGGAGGCCACTATTCTGTTGACCAGACTGCATCAAATGTAAGATGCATCACACACTACCCATTGCTACCCTGTCACACACCCTTGAGTACAAGATACGTCCCAATTTCAGTGATATTAAATGTGACCCAATGGCTATCTTGTATATTTCACAGTGAAATCCAGATGACATGGACTTCTATTGTGAATTATTTTCTGTACTAAACCGTGTGTATTCTGTGATGAAAGTTAGTGACTCTTCCCTTGAGTAGATATCCCAGAGCTCATGCAACCAATGTCCTATTGTGGAGCATTGGGTCTCTTCCTATTTTTTCCTATTTTAATTAGCCTCAATATGAACATATTGATAGTAACAGCTAATATTTATTAGATTCACTACCCGAAGTGATTTACACTTATTACCTCTCATGAAGAGCCTATGAAGCACTAAGATTATCTCCATCTCTCCTATGAGAAAGCTGAAACACAGAACTTAGTAAGCGAGTGCTCAACATCATGCATTTAGTCTGTAGTGGGGTCAGGAGTTGAACCTAGCCTCTCCAACTCCGGAGATTGTACTAGGCTGTGCTGCCTCTCTGTGTGCAGAGGGTTTTTCTTCATGTACTATATGTAGAAATGCACAGTGATGTATATCCAAGGACATACATTGTGTCCTTAGGACAGATTCCCAAATCAAATCAAAGGAAAGAAACAATTTAAAAGAACTTAGCAAATATTGCCAAAATCGTTCTGTGAGTTCATGTAGCTGTTGCTATTATTGTCTGTTTTTAGTGATGATAATGACAGTGGGTTTTATCTGTGTGTTTTGTTCTTGCAGAAAATATACACTAGTTATTACACATTTTGTGGACACAAACACTCTTCCTCATATAAAATGTTTAATGTGGGCTTTAGCTTATTTGTAAGAAGGAAATGCAATAATAAAGCAAATCATCACCCTGTAAACTATGTAATTAAATATGTGAACTAACTGTTTATATCCTGTGTCAGCTTACACAGAATCAGGTACAAGAGTTCCATTCTCCCAAAACATCCGATTTCTATTCAACCAAGGAGAAAACTCTATTTTTTACTAACTTATCTCCTGTAATTCTCCACCATCCCCCTCAGATCTGAGACTGAGCATTTTCTTTGACTCTTTTACTGAATTGCTTGCATTTTGTGTTTATCTGTGTAGCTTTTCACAGTAAATTTCAAAAGGGTATCTGACGATAGGCACACATGGGCACAAAGAGATGGAAAGGCCATTGGAACTCAAGGAGGGAAGGGTGGGAGGGGTAAAAACTTACCTATAGCATACAATGACTGCTGTTCTGGTGATGGGCACACTAAAAGCCCCAACTTTAACATTCATATAAGGTATTCATATAACAAAAACTTTTATACTCCCTTAATATTTAGAAATAAAAAAAGGATATCTGATTTTGACCAACATCCATTACATTATATAAGCCCATTTAAAAGTAGAATTTATTATCTTGAAACAAAATGGTAGAAAACAAATATTAAAATAAGCATGGTATTCCTTAATTTTTAATAGATTTTGATAAAACTCGTATCTCTTTGGAAGAGTCAACATGTGTTAGGTTCTATATTAAATTTAATGGTTGCTGAACATTTCTAGGAATAGATTCTGTGTATAATTGTTCCTTTCTCTCCACATCCACACCAGCATCTATTGTTTGGCACTTTTTGATAAATCCATTCTCACAGGAGTTAGGTGATATCTCATCAACTATAAGAATTCTAGAAGAAAATGTTGAAAAAACTCTTCTAGACATCAGCCTACACATAGAATTTATGAACAAGACCCCAAAGGCAGTCGCAGCAACAACAAAAATAAATAAATGGGACTTGATTAGATTAAAAACTTCTACGCCCAAGGAAACAACTGACAAAGTAAATAGACAACCTACAGAATGGGAGAAAATATTGCATGCTGTACATCCAATAAAGGGCTAATAACCAGAATCTACAAAGAACTCAAACAAATCAGCAAGAAAAAAGAAATCCAAAAAAAAACATTAAAAAGTGGACGAAAGTCATGAACAAAAGCTTTTCAAGAGACGATAGACTAATGGCCAGGAAGCATGAAAAAATGCTCAACATCTCTAATCATCAGGGGAATGTAAATCAAAACCACAATGAGATATCACCTAACTGCAGTGAGAATGTCTTTTATCGGTCTCACCATTTTTAAATTGTGCTTGAATTAGAAGTTACAAGATGGTTTTTACAATAAAACCTGAACATAAATGTCTAAATAGCGGTCATTGTTCATATCATTCTTTAAAATATTTACCACTTCTAGTGGATCAAAATATCTCCCCTTGGTGGTGCCTGGCATTTTCTATCAGCAAAATCCTAGGATGTCAAAGCAAAAATAAACTTCAAAATGCATGCAACCTAGGAATTCAGAAACATTCCCAAAATAAAGTGTATGAATTCTCCAAGTATCTACAAGTAAATTTCCTTGAGGGTTCATTTTTTATCTTAAAGACTTGTGTGAATTTTGCATTATACTTGATAATACAGACACATGCGTTTGCTGTATAAAATAATTCCACACAATCTTCAACTAATATTAACATTCCAAAAGGTGATTCTTGTCTCTTCTGTAGGTACACCACCCCAGTTGTACAGTTCTAGATACTATAAAATCCAGATAAATTCAAACCAGCCGAGACCTCTGTTTCTGGAACTTAAGTGGGTGGTGTCCTTTCTATGCCTTTGTTGGAGTCAAGTACAATGTAGAAATAGAGCCTAAGAATGGTGAAGCAATTTGCTTGGATCATTTGACACCTAGTAAGAGAGCCAGAACTTCAACTCAGGACTCCTCATCCCGGCCTTATGGCCTGTAGTGTTCCAGCAGTGACATAGCAAGAGGCTTTTGAGCAGTTTGCCACTCAAGAGGATTCCCCAGCCCAAGAAATATTTGTGGATAACAAGGACCCATGGAGAATATGATTAAAGAGATGCAGGCAGCTGTGGCCCTCAACTTTTCCTGGCAATCAATAGTGCCACCAGGAAAGAAGCCAGAGAAAGGAGCCAGGCAAGGATTCAAAGGCTGCTGGTGGGGAGAAAAAAAGTGTTTGCTAAAAGTTTGGCATCTTGCTTTGCAGCTGCTAGATACGTAGCTCTTGGGAGTCAAGAAGACATGATCCATTGACTAACCTATACAGTAAATGGAGAAATCATTTCGTAGAACCACAAATCTTTTTTTTCCTTTTTAATCTTGAAGTCATGTATTTTAATAATTGACTTTTACCCTTAAGGTATTTCTTAGTCTTATTTTAGCCTTAAAGCTGAAGGGGAAAAAAATGATTCATTGAAACAAAATACTTCATATTTTTATTTCTTAGATCAGGCAAAAATGATATTCACTTTTGATGAACTGCTACAGGAAGGAAAGATTAGGCAAAACCTAAGTGACATTGTTTGACTCCCCTTGTTAAAGAAGGTATGTTATTAGATGATAGCTTTCCAGAAATATAGAAAAAATAAGTGAAACTGGGTCACTTTAAAAAAGAAGTGTTTGTTTGGTTGTGATTTCCTTTTCTCACTTTCTGTTCTAAGATGCTATAATTTTATTCATGTATATTACTGAACGTTTTCAGTTCAAGTTCATGGTGATTGCCTTATATATGTAATCACCAAAATAAGATTTCTTTCATGGATGTCATGTTTACTCTACTCTTATAGGTAACGTTTTCATTTAAGTTCATTAAGCTAAAACAGTGTTTGTAATTTAATGAAATATTTTTTTTCCTTTCATTGGGAAGAATTATTAAAAATGTCAAATAAAATATTTTACATTTCACCTATTAATTACCGTTCCCTAACTCCTTATTTTTAATGGTACATAAGACCATGAAAATAGATAGATGATGATAGATAGATAGATAATCTTCACGAGGAAGCTCTTAATAGATGAAAAAAATCTAATGAATTAAATAAATGAAAACCTGCAAAGTTACAATTCACTTGGGCATTTGTAAACCTGAATGATGTCATTGTGAGTACATGATATATGTTTTACATACACCAATCCTTGTCTTCTATTACTTCTCAAAGAGAAGATTGCCCTACTGACAGTACCAACTGTGGAGTAATTTCTTCCTTGTGACTTTGGTAATTGTTCTTTGTTATTAATAAAATAAATACATAAGCCTTTCTATTTGAGGAGACATAATAGAAACTTTAATTTTAGCAATAATTATTTCTTCACAATAATAATGAATGTATTCAATTATAAGATTATTTTTTCCACCAACTCCACTTATTGTAATTATTTTCTGGCAGAAATACAAAGCAACTAAGCTTAATAAGTTGATTGTTATGGTATGCTTTGGTTTATAAATAATACTAGAATTATTTGTGATTGTGGAAATGTTAGAATTTAAAATTTGAGTTTCAGAGATCAAAAGTATTAAGAATCTAGGGAATACAAATGTAAAGAAATTTCTTATAAATAATGGTAGTAATCATGCTTTTCGTAATTCTATCAGAAGTGATCAACCAAAGGTATATTTAATTTGCAAATAGAGTAAGATTATTTTGCTTTATTTTCTTGCGGTGATCACTCTATAAAAACGTTTTTATTGTAAACAAAATAATTTTCAATTCAAAATTAAAGCAATTTTCTTATACCACATAGTAAATGAATGTAGGTTCAGCATTATTAATTCCATGTTTACATTCTCTACTTGCAGCTAATTACTATATTTGTATTCTAATTAACATAATATTTAAAATTACTATTGGTAAGATAAATTTTGAATAGATGAAACATCATTAACGATTCAAAAAAACTTTTTGGAGCATTGACTATGTGCCAAATGTTTTCCTTGGCAGAGCTTTTGAAGAAGAAATTATATTTACTTTGAAAAATGAGGAAACCTTTTCTTCTATAAAAAGAAAATAAATTTATCATAATTATTTAAAATCTTAGTGCGGCTTTAAGTCCTAGGTTTCTAGTAAGGGCTAATATTTTTTTAACACTGTGTCAGAATTTTTTCTTATTATAGGTCTAAATTTATGTTACATATTTTTTATTAGCTTTTTCTCTTCGTGTTTACCTTGAAATATCTAACTGGATTTCAATAGCTTGTAACTTGATTTGAATCCTGAACATGTACAAATTTAACACAGAGAAAACTTGATGTAGCATAAAAGTAAAGAACATTGAAATTTAGTCAGAAGTAATCTCAAAATTTGTAATTCACACTATGTGGCTGTCAATTATAAAATGTATCATATGTTTCATAAAGAATAGCATAGTACTTGACCATAGTACTTGAACAGTAGTGGGGTTCATTCTTATAGAGGAAGATGGTCAGCCTGCAGTGTGTTCAGTATAGAGTGATTGAGAACATTAAAGACTTGAAACTTAGGCCGAGGTAGCTGACTTGTTCCCAGTGGATCTGAGGAGTAGACACAGGAATCTTTGGGGAGATGCTGTGAAGATACAAATATGGACTCTTTATAAGTACCAATAGTCAGAGGTACAGAGAGATGCAATAGGCTTGTAGCTCTTCTTCATCAGAATTACTTAAGCATTCAAGAAGACTCCTTATCAAGGACTTCAGAAGTTATTTGGACATTATATCATTATATAAGTGGTTAAACTAGAATAAATTTAAAGTTCATCTGTCCCTGTAAATGTAGAATATTCTGAATCCCTCTACCCTCAATATTGTATGTGTCTTAGAGATATGCAAAAAAATGTGAAGTAAATAAGAAATCGTGTTTGTGCATGCTTGCAGTTTATGAAGACACCTCATTTTCTGAGTAACCCAAAGAGAAAAAAATAAAACACAAACACCAAGGAAGACCATAATTCTCCTGTTTGGAGAATAGAATTACTTATGAGGTAATAATTGGGAAAAGCGCCCACTGACTTTTGCCATTTTATGGAAGTTTGTAGTATGGGGCAATGCCTTAAATTTCATGCTCAGGTTTGCCTTTAGTCAAAAGTGTGCATAAAAACAAAGGAACTAATCATTAAAATAACAAGTGATGTAAAGTTCCTTAAATAAATCTTTTCCAATAAGAAGTTACTTGAAACAGGAGAAAGTAACATAGAGCCAGAGATATCAAGTACTTGTCTTTGCTTTCTCCCATAGTACTATCCGCAAATGAATTTCTTAAATTTCACTAAGATAAGAAATGGATGGGTAAATAGGTATGCTTTCCTTAAACTGGTAGGAGAAGCATACTTGGCAGCTGCTACTTACAAATAAGCCATTTTGTGTTTTTTCTTCTATTTTCATGTTTTTCTTCCTTTCTCCTAAGATTTACTACTTTGAGAGCTTTTAGTATAATACGTAAGCTCTGCCCAAAGTCACTTCTGCTACTCTGTTTCCCAACCTCTCATATTCTGCCAAGCAGCCTTAGGGAATTTTAAAATATTTGCACTCACAGATTTTTCTGAAATTTAACTTGGCATTTTTTCCATTCCTATTTTTATTAGAATCTGTGATCATTAGTGTCTTTATAGTATAATCACTGCTGGTGGACAAAGTGTTTTTATCTTCTCAGCCATTCTCTTAACTATAGCAAACACAGACTTCATCCAAGTAGAAACTCCTGTGTGCCCATAGTAATGAAGACATATGTAAATATGTTTTCCTCACATTGAAAGGGTGGAAATTTCCAATCTTGATCAGAAAGAGCTAAGAGGAAGTCACACCTAAAGTTAGCTTACCAACCACAATTCTTCACTTAAGGAAATGTATCATTGTCTCTTATTGACCTCCAAATTAAAAAAAAAAAAAAAATACACAGAACACTGTAGAACAATTCCCTATTTTTTTTTCTTTTTCAATGAAAGAAGAGTGTAATATGAAAACAGTCAAAGTCTCAGTAACATTTTCATTCAGATCAACTTGGTAAAAGATTTGATAGTAATAAGGAATGTGATTTAACAGTAAATGCAAAAGGAGTCCTTTAAATGTCAAAAGGAAGTACTGAAGAAAGATTCTGGAAAGTTGGCAGAGGTGGTAGCATAATTTTTTTTGTTTGTTTTCCAAAATATCTTTGTAGAAACAGCCAGAACAACTAGGCATCAAAATTAAAAACCTATGGACAATATTTACAACACAGCTAGCTAACAACATATAGCCAAAATGTAGGCATCACCCCTAAATACAGCAGGTAATAACAAACCACCAATGGCTACCAGACCTGTATGCTGTGGGCATCTGAGTGAGAGAAAGGAAAGGAAGGCAATTCAAAGGAAATGGAAAGAAAAGGGAAAGGGAAGTAACTCAAGGTGTCTGGCAGGCTTGAAAACAGGATAACCACAAAATAGCCAACAGGCATTGACTGGAGAACACAGCAGGCCAATTCGAGAACAGCAGAAAGTGGGAAAAGTGTGTAAGGACACCAGTCTCAGGTGTGAGCAGGGGACCTGTGTAGGAATTTTTGAAGGAACTGGAACAGCATTGCCGGAGAATTCTCAAAACTGACCTGCCAGCGCCATCTTCCATGACAGTGCCCTACATTATGAGAAAATGCTGGGAGTGAAATAAAAATTCAACAGAGATGAAAAATAAAAGAAGGTTTCTATAAAAGTTGGGGAGGAAAACAAAGTCAGGAAATCTCAAAAAGCAAGACACCATTTTTTTCTTAATGATAGCCATCATTTATTCAGCACATGGTATGCCTCAGGCACTATTTCTATAAATTGTATAAATTTAAGGTGCACAACATGATGTTTTGGTATGCATATACATAGCGAAATGATTACCATAGTTAAGTATATTATCCTACCCATCACCTTCTATAGTTACATTTTTTGTATGATAAGAGCACCTAAAATCTACTTCTTAGCAAATTTTCTAAGCAGCCTATATCCGTGTTAAAAGCACCATTTTAAACAGTAGTCAGTTTCAGCCAAAAATTGTATAAATATCAAGATTTATTGGAGGGATTCATTTATTTCCCATTCTTATCTTTTTTAGCATTTGTTGGAGAGTTATTCAAGATAAGAGGAAAGGGGAAAAATGATCTAAATAATTCACAAACCATATTATCAACCCCTGAGTATTATACCATCAATTGTACAATAAAAACAATTATTTTTATAGCTTCTAATTGGTATATCTCGGACATATTGCTTTTTTATTTCTTTCTTTTTTTTTTTAATGTTGCAAAAAGAGTTACTTCCAGAACTGTAACCTGGCTCACACAGTATCATTACAATGGTAATCAGCACTTCTTTATCACAGGATGAAAGTAATGCATTCTCAAGGAAGCTTTTGTGGAAATTACATGAATCTTTGTAAAGGACAGTAATGAACATCACAGGAGGCCCTAGGTAAGGAATGATTAAACAGTGCTATTACTCAGTTATAACATGGAATCCAAATATAATTACAAATGCGTCTGTAGTATCTCTACCATTGATCCTCTTAATTACATATTCCTTAACTTTTTTTTCCTACCACACAAATGCTACATTGTTCCTTTTCTCAGGATCATAATTATCCTTTTATTTCAATCTCTTAATTGATTTGACAAGAGATAGTATGTATCCAGAATTGCAAAATAAATCAAGTTCTCAGACTTATAAAGATACACCATTTTTGATACCATTTTTCAACATAAAAGCTTAAATAGGTACAAAGTTTGCTATCTGCCTTTTAAATGTTATCTAAAACTTATAACTTCATTGAAATGTACACAAAGTAAAACCATATCATGAAATACTGTTCATATATGAAAGTCTAATTTTGCCCTCATTTGACTGGTGGACATCACTCTAAATCTTCAAGTGAATAGTTTCCACTCTTGGGTTTGATGGCATAAGTCATTTTATTGTGGTGTTTCCTAATTGTGTGATTGTGGATTAAAGCACACAACTACTTTAGGGTAGAAAATAACTAACCATTAATTATTCCTAAAGGTCACAGACGATTAGAGCTTCACTTGCCAGCCTTCTTTAACTTTACTTAGAAACACATGGGTGCTCCGTACACGGGTGACTTTATGAGTACAGATTCTTGAGGAACATTGCCAGTCTTAATTGTGGTCGGGAGCAGCACTAACTCACATTTGACTTTTACTAGGATATTTATGACCAAAGCAGCATTATCTTGTCTTTTAACCCAGTCGCTGTGCAACAGTGAGCTGGCTTGTTTTCACACCCACTGCAAAGTACTTTTCTTTAGAGTAAATTGCCTGTCTAAGACCAAATTATTACCTAATTTTAGTAAAAAATAGCCTCTTGTGGAAATGTGTTTCAAGAAATAAAGAGATATGGCCAAAAGCATTATCAACATACTGTGAACTAAGGCTAATACCAAAGAAGACTGGAATATTCTCAGCTTGTACCATGGAAAAGCAGTCAGAACTGAAGATTCTATTCATGCAGTGCAATCTGGTAGATGTTTGTAATGTTACAGAGGGGTATGATGCAGACAGAATCAAAGATGACTCTAAAGTACTGAATCCGAGCAACTGGGAAATTATATTTCTAATGAGTTAGAAATACCAGAGGCAAAGTTACTTTAGGAAGGAAAATGAAGGGATGGCTTTTGAGCATGTTTGATTTGAGCTGATGGTCAAATTGCAATTGGACCTTTTCAAAAAATACTGTGAACCACTACTCAGCCATAAAAACATGGTGATCTAGTATCTTTTGTAACAACCTAGATGGAACTAGAGACCATTCTTCTAAGTGAAGTATCACAAGAATGGAAAAGTATTGAGTAATACTAAGTTGGAACTAATTGACCAACACTTATGTGCACATATGGAAGTAAAATTCAGCAGAAATCAAGCAGGCGAGAGCAGGGAGGAGGGTATGGGTGAATTCACACCTCGTAGGTACAGTGCACACTGAGTGAAGGGCACACTTACAACTTTGACTCAAACTGTTCCAAAGCAAATTATGTAACCCAAACATGTGTACTCCCATAATATTCTGGGAATAAAAACATCCAAAAAGAAGGAATGGATTAAGGTAGTCAGGCAAGAGAAAATATGCACATTATAATAATGGAAGTTGAAACTCAGGAGAATAAAGGAGACCTGTCTAGAGAAGAGAAGAGGAGAGTGGTTGTGACTCAACCTTAGGACATGTTAACGGTTAGTGTTTAGGAGCCAGAAAGGAGAACCATTTGAGAAAAACAAAACAAAATCCCACAGAAAACAGGGTGAGCTGCAAGAGAACATACCATCCTAGAAAGTGACAAAAAGGAGAAGATCAAGAATGAAGAGAAAGGCAGCAGTGCACAACGCTCTAGAAAAGTCACAGAAGAAGAAGAGGAAAAAAGGTATTAATTTGACAATGAGATCCTTGGTAACCTAAGAGGATGCATGTTCGAGGGAGACAGCAGGCACTGGATTTAGGGGGGTAATAAATGGTTTTGTAAAATGAACATAGTGGCAACAGTAAGACATTCAAGAGACATACAGCCCAGAGGATTCCAAGAGGATCAAATAGAGGCTTTTTATTTTCCGATGTTGAGTGTAAGCATAAGGTAAGGAAACTATGAAAGGGGTGTTTTAAGATGCTTGGGAAGGAGGGAGGAATGAAATAACTTCATAGCAGAAATAAGATTATTGAGAAGGAAAAGCAATTCACTATGCAACCGAGGAAGAGTAGTTCAGATAAGAAGGAAGCATGAGTAGATATAAAAGCATTGATGGCAGAAGAGGATCGGATCTTTTTCATGGCTTCATCTTCTTAGTAAAAATAGCTGGAGAAATTCACGATCTGAGAAAAGGCAGCATGAGATTGGATACCGGAAAGCAAATGGATGGAGTTTGGGTGTATCAAAAGCATTCAACAAGGAAGAGTAAATGAATCACTGACTTCCCAATGGAAATTAGAGTGTGATTTTTTTAGGCTGGTTAACCTGGATATGTGACTATTTTTTTCCTCCATTATTTGAGACTGCTCAGGACCTGGAATAGGAAAACATAGGAGGTGAGGATTTGTGATAAGGATGTGGAGAATTTATCCAGAATTGATTGTCAGATAGAGATCAGAGATTGAAGAGGCCCTCTGTGGAATTCAGGCTGGCAGGAGGTTCAGTGAAGCCTGGGAAGACAATACTCCATGATCCAAAGGATTTAAGGGCAATGCAGCACCACGTGATGGCCACACACTGGAGGAGGCTGCTTCAAGGTGAGATAGAACGAGCAACATAAAAGACATGGAAGTGGATATTTTCAAAATGATCCAGGAGGAGCCCTGAAATAGGGAATGTTATGTCATTAAAGTTGTTGGAGGGGATAAAGTAGAGGAGAGAAAAGCAATGCACACAAAACCAGTGGCTGATGTTTTTTAGTAACCTGGAATAAGTCTTGCAGGTAGCATCAGAGCTGCATGATGGTGAGAGTCATTCTATCCTTTGTTGTCATATTTATTCCACCCACAAAACCATCCCTGTGAGTTTCCTTGTGTATAACACTTTGCTGGCCAAGGTCCATCTAAGCTCTCTGCTCCAGGTGCAGGTAAAAAGGAGGGTACATTGTCTGTAAAGAATGATAATAAAACTGGCTAAAATCAGCTTGGCTTTTTATTATCACCATGCGCCAGAAATTCTAAATCGTGTTAGTGATAAAATATTCCTCCCTGAAAAAAACTTTTGCCAATCTACATGCAAGAATGGGTTCCCCTACTGCTGAGTTTTATTGACATGATATTAATATATGTATGTAAGCTTCAACTTAGCACAATTGTATTATTTATCCTTTAGTAAACATTGTCTCCTACATGGAAAACATGGAAGTTAATTCAGAGAATTCCCAGTTACACACTTGGCCCCTCACAGCGAACTCAGCTACATGCATCCATTTAGAGAATAAGTCTGTACGGTCTTGGAATTTTTGTGCTCATTTCAGGCATCATGGTACCTTCAATTCATATACCTTTTTATGTATCTGTATTAACACAGTAGATTGAAAATAAAGAATGATAACATTGTGCTTATAAAGATGAAGAAACTCAAAGTTCTTCAATTCTGATATTACAAGTGCAAATCATACTCTGAATCTTGTGGTGTTGATTCATTTGACAATATTCCTTTGTGTGTCTTTTTCCCTTTTTTACAAAAACTACATTCACTTATTCTTTTTGCCTTTTTGTATGGTAATATTTTACTTTTATTTTTAATGTCTTTTAAGGGAATATTATATCTATGAAGTTCAAAACGAGGAGAATTTCTGTTATAAATTTATCTTATAGAGGAGGCAGATGTTACAAAAAGGATCCTCTTCCAGGTGCCAAATATTTTCAGTCCCCCATTGCTGTGCTTATTTCAGAGTTGAACAGGATGTGACACTTGACCTCAAGGACATATACGTAGAGCATGATGTATGTACAGAGACTACATGCTTGCAACCACATAAACAACCCCAATGTGTGCTAAAATATGGCAAGAGATAGTGATAAAATACCAGGAAATGTCTGAAACAACACAGGAAAATGAGAAGTGACATCTAATCTGTAGGTGGGGACCTGGAAAGTTTTCTTGGAAATAACGTGAAATAGATAGTGTTTGTATAAGCAAAGATATCAAGTAAGTGGCCTTCCAGGCTGAAGGAATATCACAGGCAAAGGCTCAGAGTGGGAAATTGTGGGATATAGACAGGAAACAGAGAGGTGCAGTTTGGCAGTAGTTGGTTCTTAACCCTCACGTACTCACTGGTTCACCTGAAGAACTTTTTCAAAATGCACTTGCCTGGGTCCCCTCTAAAGATTCTAATCAGTTGGCTGAAGGGGCCTCAACATCAGTTTTGTTTGTTTGTTTTCAAATTCCCCAGGTGATTTTATTTTTCAGTCAGCTCTGAGAACCACCAAACAGTGAAAGAAAATAATGTACATTAAGTATTTGAAATATATGATTGAAAGATCTTTCTTCCCATATTAAAGTGTTTGTACTTAATTTAGCAGCCGTTGGAGAATCATTTACTTTGTACTTTTGGAAAAATCACATGAATAATAGGATTTTTTTTTTGTTAATCCCGATAGAAGTTCTGTATATGCTTTGGGACAATTTGCATCTTGGACATGTACTGACTATGGTTATAAGTAATTCTTCAGGATCATCCATAGGACAGTTCTAGAATGAAGGCAACATACCAATAGCAAGTAGCAACAGTAGGTTAAAGAAAAGCCAACTGCAAGAGGAACCAATATACGTTGAGCAGAAAATGTAAAAAATACTCAGGCTTTGCTTCATGCATAAGAAATTGGAATTCTCCTGCCTGGAATTCTCAGCTCAGCTGCCTTCTGCTTTGTCAGAAGATAGACAAATCAATTTGAGTTAGTCTTTTTAAGGAAAATGTGATCTACAATTCATGAAGCAAAGAGACACAGCCACAAACAAGAGTAGTTTACTCTAATTAAAGTGCAAGTTTCATTGGCTAGTGCTCAAAGCCATTGTGTTTCCCTATAGACAGAGCTGCCAAATAAATACAGGACACTCAGATAAATTTAAATTTCAAATAAAAATAACAGTCATTTTTAAGTATAAGTCTGTGCCATGAAATATAGTTTTAAAAATGACTTGTTTATCTGAAATTCAAATTTAACTGGTGTCTTAAACATCTACTTGCTAAATCTGGCAACCCAACTTATAATTTGTTAAGACTGAAGAAATGTTCAACACAAAATAAGGAAAATAGAAAATAACTTGTATTTCAAATTATGAAAAAGAAAAAAAAAAAAAAAACAGCTCTTCCACCAGGTGGTCAAACTTTATCAAAGCCAAATATTGAAAGGTTGACTGGCAACAATGCCTTGCGTTCCTAGGAAGGTCTGCTGGAGACGCAAGCATGATCCAAGTTCAATATCTTTTTCTTCCACTTGATTTTGGAGGATGTTTCTGTAGAGACCTTGGAACATCTTTACCCTTGCTCTTTAAAGCATGTTATGTGGACCAGCAGTGAGCTGGAGCTTGTTAGAAATGCAGACTCCCAGATACCCCTGATTCCTACCACGTTAGAATGTGCAGTTTAACAAGATCCCTTGTGATTCATATGCACAGTCAACTTTGAGAAACGCAGATTTAGTTCTACAGTTTCCAAAAATATGCTTTAAGAAAGTATAGGCTTCATAGACTCTCTCAGGGGTGAGGGAGAACATGTAAGCAGAGATGGGCCATCACAATTAAAGGAGACCCACCCTGTGTGCTCGTTTGGGCTTCCAGGTGAGATTTTATTACAAAAAAAAGGGTCTGTGGCTTAAAAATGAAAATAAATAAGGTTTGAAAAACAACAATCTAGTTCATTTCATTTTCCAGATGAGGAAACTAAGTAACAAAGAGGACATGTGACATCGCCCACGTCCTGTGCTGGGAAGTGATCTCTCTTTCCACTTCCTCTCTGTTCATTGAGCAAAGCAGCACAAAGAACCAGAACTTTCAAATCAACTGCTTGGCAAGTGCCATCATGTAGCACAGATGTCTTTATCTGGGCCTTGAATTTCAAAATCAGCCCTCCCCCCGTTTTTTTCTCCATATTCATGCCCAGAATGTCCTTCAAAGGCTCATCCAACCCAACAAAAAGCACCGCCTGTCCTGCTCCCTGAACTGGAAGGGAGGTCCCCAGCTGCAGTTTTGTGTGCACTGCTTACGGAGGGTACCCTACAGGTTTGTTTGTGGACATTTCAGCTAATTATCTTGCCACAGACCATTGAGACAGATCTGGATGACTGTTCAATTAATAGTACTGCAGGAGTAATTAGGGAGAATTCCTGCCTGCACAGCCTGCCCCGTGCCGTCGTATCACTGTGAACGTTCTCTCCTGAATGTGATTAATCACATAAATAATTCTGAGAAATGAAATTAGAGCTCACCCACGCATTGCACCCAGTCATGTTTCAAGGCATTACATCCTGAGTCTCTGTAGTGAATTAACATTACGGTCTGGTTTGAATTCTTCAATTTGCAGCCTACATCCTGCTCCCTTAGCAAGTGACCCTGGGGTCCCTAACAGTTTCTGTAACAATTTGAATTAGCCATTCTAAAAAGAACACAGATCCTGGAATGTTTAGGCCTCAAGAAAGAAGTACAATATATCCCGTCTCCAACATGCTTGCACTAGATGTGATGCCCAGGTTTCTAGACCCTTCCGTCCAAAGTGTTCCCAGTCCACTGGGCACATGCCTCATATTACAGCATTGACATTAAGGATTTTTCTATGAATAGTAAATGTTCATTCATTCCGCTAAAATCTTAGAATTGCCCCATTATTTTCATCTATAAGGAAATCTCTGAACAACTGCAGAGTGACAATAGGAAAACAATTTCAGCTGGGACCAATTTATATTAGAATTCCTAATTCAAATTTAGGAATTCTAAAAGTTAATGGAGGGCGGTAGGAGGCACAATGATCAGAAGAATCTCAACACGGAGGGATTTTTTTTTTTTAATTATGATCTTCTCCCCAGCTTTAAAGTCACTTATCTCAGACACAAAAATATAAAAATCTTAGAATTTTAGAGGACAAGTTAGCTATCATTTTACAGATGAGAAGACAAAAGCCTAGAGAAATCAAGTGATTTTATTCACAATCACATAATTGTTTGGGGATATGCCTGTTTCATTGTGAAAGTATTCTAGAGATAAAGCAGAATTTTGGCGAGGTCATTACTCTTTTTTCGGCATTATTATGGCTAAAATTGAGAAGTCAAGGAATTGTAAAAGAATATAAAATAAGACCCAAAATTTAAAACCTTAGTTGCATGACATTTGTTAGCTTTCATCATTAATTTTATTGATAAGATATTATTATGGAAAATTCCCTTTCTTTTAATCTAGTAAAAACTATTAGAGGAAGTATAAATTTTCAGTTGTGCCTGGATAAAATAGCAGTCTTGAATAATTTTGTGGCTGGATTACACCGACTCTGTTTTGTTCAGCTTTAGTAATGAAATGTTTGAGTGATGTACACTGATAGTTTAACCAAATTATGTGTGAGTAGTGGGATCACTAGTGATTTTAAATCTTGTTGGGGTATTTCTGTTGTTTTTTCCCCCTACATTGAGTAATGAAAAAATTTCAAAAATTATCCTTAAAGATATATAATTAATTTGGATAATAAGGTTTTATTTCCTTTAAAAAAGGAAGCTTTGCTGCCAACATTTTGTGCTTTCTACTTCAAGGATCTCTGTGATAAATTCATGTACATGATAAACATTGTCAAAAATCCTGCAATCTTTTCACCTAAGACAGAATCATTAGTTCAGTAATTATGATTTAGCAACAGAATACTTAAGGGGTTGGTGATATTATATTTGGAGGACTAAAATGAAAGTATAATCATGTTCCCAAATGTTGGGTGAGTTATGAAGAAACCATTGAATTTTAAAAGCAATTTCCAGTTTGTTCTTTTTGCTTAAGGTTGCTTTGACTATACGAGGTCTTCTCTGGTTCCATACAAAATATCCACAGCAGGAAATATTAGCTTTGGAAGTAGATAAGTTTTATTTTACATCTTGGCTCTGCCATTTGCTATTCACAGGTTTGAGAAAAATGGAAATGATTGAATTGTGGATATTCGATGAGATCATGTATGTGAACCACCTAGTACAAAGCGTGAAATACAGTTAAGAGCTTAATAAAATGTAACTTTCACAAGCATCCTCATCAATATGCTTGTCATCTGCACGTCTCTTTAATGAAAAGTCACGTATAACACAAGGTCTTTATGTGCTATAAATTAGTGCTTGCAAATTGGTGCTAGGTCATAGGGCTGCACCAGTTGCCAGCTGGACCCATGAACCAGGTGGGCCTTGGAAAGGTGAAGATTTAGGGAAAAATCTCAATGGTTCTGCTTGACTAGGGCAGTTGTGGCTTTGGAGAAGCCCAGTTGTGAAGTCACTGAAACCAGAGCAGGGGCTACAAATAGCGGACACTGCAACATGTGGCCTTTTCCCCTCCAAACGGCGGTAATCTTGAGATACAATATCCCCTTCCCCACAGGTACTTGGTACATTTCCATTGATAATGCTCTAAGTCCCACCACAAACACATTGATTTGCTTTGTGGCCCTCCTCAGTTTTAACTTCTTTTGGAAAATAAGAATATTCGGTTTCACTTAATGGGACTTTATCAGCAAATAAATTTAAGGCATTCTGACCACATAATGGTTATAGAGACAGCACATCATATTATTAGTAGGCACAATGTAATTACCTGATTGGTATTTTTCCAGAAGGTAGAGCTAATACTCATTCCTACCCGATGTGAAAAAGTTCTTTCACAGCCATTAATCATTGACACTGGCATGTAATTGGCAAATCTCGAAAGATACAAAATGTCAGTATATATACACTGATATTTAACCTTTTCTAGCATTAAAAATTCTTTAGATAAAAATAAACTTCCTTCAATATTTATTGTCTTATTTACCCCAAAATTTCAGGCACTTTGATAAATGGCATAATAGTTTTTGGAGTCACAGCAGCTATGAAATGCATTTTACTGTCTTCTGCTGCTGTAACTTAATAATTCATTTCAGCATATCTATTTGTAAATCACAGAAGGTTTGTTTGATGGACGAAGTACTGGGAGGAAATGCTCTTTTTTTTTTGGTCAATAACAAATACCCTGTATTTTAGAACTAGCGTCCGCTGTGTGCAATATTTATTTCACAGGCTTGACATTGTCCATACCCTGTAATGATGGATTCTACTTTCAGAGTATGACATCTTTAATTTTCAAGCAAAAAAAAAAAATATGAGAATGCTTAGCTTAATAAATTATTTATTTAAGACATTCAGTGATAATTTCTTGAGCTTGTTTGCTGGGAAGTCTAGCACCTAATTAGATGCACACTTCTAGGAACTGTGCAGAATTTCATAGCCTTAGTTTTTGAATGAATTAATAAACAAAATGAAGTGACATCAATATTGACTTCTAGAGGAAAGAGTTTCAATGGCTAAATATTTAAAACATTTGTTTTTTAATTCAGGTCTTTTTTGCCTAGTTCTATTTGCACATTTTTCAGACTTAAATCTGCATAAGGCATTAAACCTTGCCTTCGAGAAGCTCTTAATCCTCTGGGGACATGTGTGGCAAATGGACTATCACCTACCAGACATAGATAGTGTCATAGTAAAGATGCAAACACAGGGGTAGACTTATGAGGGGTACACTTAATTCCAATTGTGGCCATAATAAGAAAAAAATTTAATGTGTTACTTTATTTATTTGCATTTTCTGTTTTAGAGACGCCCAAGCAGATGGCCTGCAATGAAGTTTCGAAGAGGTTCTGGACATCCTGCCTATGCTGAAGTTGAACCAGTTGGAGAGAAAGAAGGTTTTATTGTATCAGAGCAGTGCTAAAATTTCTAGGACAGAACAGCACCAGTACTGGTTTACAGGTGTTAAAACTAAAATTTTGCCTATACCTTTAAGACAAACAAACAAACACATACACACAAAGGAGCCCTAAGCTGCTATAGCCTGAAGGAGACAAGATTTCTGGACAAGCCCAGCCCAAGAAGGGTAAAAGAAAAACTTAAAACTTATGCTAGATACCATTTACACTGAACATAGAATTCCCTAGTGGAATGATATCTATAGTTCACTTGGAACATCTGTGGACTTATTTGAAGTATGACAAGATTATAATGCTTTTGGCTTAGGTGCAGGGTTGCAAAGGGATTGAGAAAAAATAATAATAAAGCTTTAGTTCATGAGGGATCTATACCTTTTGGTTCAAATGTTCTTCTCTGATGTCTCAAAGGTAACTGTGTTCCAAAGCCTGAACTCTTTCACTCAAAAGAGCAATGATGAATGTTTCAAGACGGCTGAGAAAAACCACTCATGCAGGAGCAAAAACAAACACAAAATAAGAGATTTTTCTATCTTTTCCAAACAGATGTGTGGCAAAAGGACTCTGTTTTTCTGGTCTAGATCCATCTGTATCAACAAGTTGCATTACTTTACAAGATGAATCTTTTATCTATACAGGAGGTTCAAACTATGTCTGCCTCTTCCTTGATAACAAATGCCCTTTCTTTAAGCATTTGGAAATTTCTGGAATTTCCAAACTTTTAACTAATGATTAGGGAAGAGGGAGTGGCCAATGAGGCTTTCTGTTCTCCTGCCTCAGAATACAACATCTGATTTATTGAAAGAAGCATTGCCTCCACTTCCCAACTGTGAAGTCCCATGAAGCCACACTTGTTCTTGGCTGATGGAAACAAACGGAATCAGTATGAAGAGTTCCTTAATCATTTTTGAAACAAAAATGTTAAGGGATTTTTAACATTTTTTTTTATTATTTTGTGCTATTTCAGTACTAAAGACCCACTTCATTGTCAATTCCTGTCTAAGAAGCCATTCAAGTCAGCATGGCGATAAAAAAGAAATGAAAGAACCCTGCTGAACCATACAGTAATTTTCTTTAAAGCACATAGTAGTTACATAAATATATATATAAATATATTTTTGTTTATAACTAACACAAGGCAGGCTCTTGTGATTCTAAGAGTGCATTTTTGTCATCACGACAAAACAAATGCAAGATGCATCACTGCATTACTTCCATAGAGTTGTAAAATAATCCTTAATATTAGAATATTTTTATGTCACTTAGCAAGAGTGGTTCAATTAATCACAGTGCCCATCATTTTCCTGCCTATTTGATCCACTTTTTCATTCATGTCAACACCTTCCTTCCCTGGCTCAATAAAGCAGATGCAAAAAGCTCCTCGGATAGAGCCCTCAATTGCTCTGTAATCACAATCCAGATTTTGAAAATTCCCCATGAATGAAGAAAGAAAAGGCATCACTTGAGGAGGAAAATGGTTAATATATATATTGAGCTCCTAAAGTTTAAATTCAGGTACTGCGTGTACAATGTCATCAACACCCTGACCCATGAAACTTTTGCATTCCGTGCCAAGAAACTGTTGGTTCTTGTAAGGTACAGCATTCAACATTTGCAGATTCAGGTCTCAAGAAACAGAGATGTCTTATAAGCAGCACTTTACTAACAGCTTAGCATCTGTGCACAATGTCTGACGACCTCATTCCACTAGTAGAGTATCACACTTTATCATCATGATTATCTGACATGAACAAGTGCCCTTTCTAGCCCATATATTTTGCTTTACAATTTTAAGTATCTGATGAGGGTGATAACTTTTTCCTAACTCGTTTAGTTAATAATTGCAACAACAAAAAAATGAAAAGCAAGGTGACTGAAGGATGTGATGACAATCTCTGTAGTAGCTATGTTCTGCTTATATGAAATATTCCAACTTATTCTTGTGGAGTAGGTTTGGTCAGATAGCAATAACCAAATGACTTGCCAATGTAACTGGTGCAACTGGTATTCTACAAATATGTAAGGAACACATAGACGACTTCCTTTTAGGATAAGATGATGCTTCTTTCACTAGCTTTTGTGGTATGTGGCTTCCAATAGCAATTGATTGGCAGTTATATAAATCTTGCATGTATATCCTTAAACAATTCTTAATATTCTTATACCCTTTGGAGTTCATCTTCTATACCTTCAGAGCTCATCTTCTATTTTAGATTCAAAAGATTTGATAATTCTGTAAAGAAATCATAAAACCCTCTGAATCAGTCAGTGAACCAAAGCACCAAGTAATAGGGAAAATTTTTTGAAAGTAAAGTATGGGAAAACTTCCTAACAGAACTAAGAGTTAAAGGTGAAGAAAAGTTTCTGTGGTATATGAATTCTTTAATGGTAAGGGAAGTGTTGGCTGAATCCCTTTCTTTCATGAAGTTTTCATTCTATTCTGTATTTCTGGTTTGTTCTTGGTGCTCATTTGAGCAAACATACACACAGTTTCTGGAAATTCAGAATGGACACTTATGCTTTGGACTTTACATATATTATATGTTAAAGAGGGTACATGTGTATGTGACTTAACATACTATAAGTATAATAGAGAGAATAACAATAACAATAAAAAATTAAGAATTGCAAAAGGACACAAATTTCTGGAGGTATCAGATAAATGGTGCTATAGAGGAATTTAGTTATTTCATCTTTATTATTTGAAAAAATAATATTAAATGATTAAGTAAAGATATTGAAAGTCAAGAAAAATATCTTAAGCCAGACAGATGGCACTGACCACAATGGCGGTTTGTTTATGAAAGGTTTGGACTTCAAGATATGCCAACAAATAGAAAGATAAAGATAAATGATAAAGTACAATTGACCTCCAATTATTATGGTAGTTTGAGATACGAAGGGCATTTGCTAATATCTTGTATGTAGCTTCTAGAACTGTGCTGTCTAATATTATAGCCACTAGCCAAACGTGGCTTTTGAAATGTAAATTAATTAAAGTTAAATAAAATTAAAACTCAGTTCTTCGGTCACACTGACCACAATGCAAGTGCTCCATAGCCACACCTGTCTCATGGCTACCATAATGGACAACAAGGAACATTTCTATTATTGCAGAAAATTCTAGTGGACATTGCTGTGGAGGTATTTCCTTTGAATTTCTTGTCCTTGAAGAAAAAGGAGGGGAAAGAAAGACAGAAGGTTTGGCAGCACATCTATCTATTGGTCCAGTACCACACAAATTTGCATTCAAAGGAAAATTAGTTTATCAATCCAAAAAGCATTCAAAGACAATCAATTCAATACACTTCTTGAGAAAGTGCCAAAGGAGAATGCATTCAAAACACACAGCAAAATTCCTTAAATTCCTTTTTGCCCATCTTAATATTTCCTCTAATATTTTCCTCACAGGACATCTATTCCAACTATTTCTCCTCTCCTGGGCCAAAGTTGCCAAAGTACTTCATTCAATCAGCTCAGTTCTTTATTACATAGAGTCACTTAGCTTCTCCAGCTTCTTCTGATTTTCCATGTTATTCTTTACAGCAAAGGGAGGCCCAGGAGCTGACCCATAAGCTCCTCTTTAGAAAGTGATACCTCAAACATAAATAATTTCAGATTTATTTTATCCCTATAACACAAGTGTAAGGGGCTGTGGCATTAAAATATAAAAATACATGGAACTTAATTTTAATTGTAAAGGTTTGCAAATGCAGACTATATAAAAGGAATAAAATTCCTTTTAATTATTCTAATACCCGATAATACATATTCTCAGATTAGTATAAGTTGTCAGTTTTTGGCATAAAGAATTCTTACGTTATTTCCTCATGAAGGAGTATAAATTTAGTAATGTCCCTAGGATCTACTGCCCATTTGGGAAAAAGTTTTGCTAGAATACATGCCTTGGTTCAAGACACTTTAATTCTATGATAAGAAATTGATATTTAAATAAAACTGAAAACTGGATCCTGTGATTATGGTTTCTTCCCTTTGGGAAATGTTCTTTTGCTTTGTGTTTCTTCAGGCATTTTACCCATGTTTGATTACAATGTGCTTTAGTAATTCCAAAAGATTGCTCCTGTCTTAATTTTACCAGCCCCACCCACTGTGGCATCAGCATTCATATACCAGAATCACAGATGGCCATCTAGTCTGCATTTTACAGATGAGAAAACTGAGGCCTAAAGAGATATACTGCTCTTCCTAGTGCCAAAACTGGGCCTTGAACTGAAAATGTTTGTTCCAATTCTCATTGCCTATACCCCTTTGTCAGCAATTAAGGTTAACTAAACAGTTTAGAAAGCGCAGTCCATCTCAAAACTAACTGTATTTGCTGTATTGACCATCTATTTGCTGTATTGACTTTGTACTGTAATATGGAACACTGGCTCAGTCTTCCCCAGTCGTGTTGCTGACTTCAGAAAGCTGCTACTATTACAACCACCAGTGATTTCAAGGTGTAGCTATTGAGGGTTCTTCGTTTGGTTTTACACATCTCCTCCCTTGACCTTCCCCCATCTGTGGCCATCTAAGTTAGCAGTCCCATTCATCTTTGCCGTTTAACATTGTGTTGCCTTTGTTTCATTTCTTCCCAAATGTGCTGGAAAACAAATACTCTTTATAGCAGGTTTTCTTACCACATATATGGTCACAATTTTTATTTGCTCTTCAACTATTTGAACATTTTTATTCTAAGGCTTTTTGAGCAAATATTGTGAGGTCTATGGTATTACCAATTGTATTCTGCTATTCCCTGTGTCTGCAAAGCATTTTACATTTTACAGAGCACTTTGATCCATCCCCTTATTTTTTCATCATTGTTCACTCTATTCACTTAAATATTATTGAACACCTACTGGAACCAAGATACTGTGGTATATTGTGAGAAATACAAACAGTGAGAGGCCACGCATGTAAACTGATAATTATAACACGATGAAATCCTCAAACCAAACTTTGCAAAGAGATAAGATCAATATTACTCTATCAATTTCACATTCCAATTTTCTGTTCTGTTTAAGTAAGGAACTATCAAGTATTTTCCTGAAAAATGTTTCTGGAATATAATATATCATTGCACATATCTGTTGTTTGCTCTATTTGAAAGGATCTGTTAATCTCATTTATGAGAAGAAAAGTTATTTAAAGTTGTCCCTGACCCAGGGAGACTTTCCAGCTCACTTGTATTCTTACTGATTAGGTGCAGTAGTTGAAGTTTGACTTTCTAGCGCCAATATTTCTGCTGTGGCTTTTTGAATTATCAACATCACTGCTTTAAGATATTCAGAAGCAACAGTGTTTCATAGGAGCATTTGCACTTTAGGTGTGTGTGGTTTTCATGTCATTTATTAGACTATCTCAGCTTTTCACAACATAGACATTATTGACATTTTAGACATTCTTTGTTTCAGTGGTGTTGAGGGTGGGTGTGCTCACTGTAGGGTATTTGGCAGCTTTTATGGCTTCTGTTGGTGGTAGCATGCACACATGTTCCCTACCTTGTGACAACTAAAGATGTTTCCAGACATTGCCAGCGTACCCTGGGGTGCAGAGGGAGGTGAGGAGAGAGATTGGCCAAAATCACACCTAGTAAAAAACACTATATTATCAAGTGAGCAAAATATATCAAGTCAAAAAAAAAAAAAAAAAGATGTTTCTCTTTCTCTTGTCACTTAATCTTCATCCTAGGTATGTTTTTTATTTATAAGAAGTCTTGAAATCATAAACTCTCCAAATTAGAAGGAGCCACAAAAGTCACACGCGGTTCAACCACAACCCAACATCACCCTTATGTATTTCTCCATTTCTCAGTTTTACAAAGTTATTGAAAGGAGATTGGAAGATTGATTATCTCTGGAAACTGGGAAATTGGCTTTTTCTTGGCTAGCCATAAGGCTGTTTGGTAGTTATGCTCCGCTCCTGTAATAGCTGCTGCAGTGATCTTTGCATTCAGTATGGGGACTTGATACTGAAATCATACATCACTATCTCAGACTTTGCTTTCGGGAGTTTTCTTTTGGGCATGTCACACATGTACACATCTTGTTCTTTAGTCTTTTCCTTAAAATATGCACTGAAGCTGAAGTATGGTGCATCCAGGCATTTTAAGTATACCTAGATAAGCATTCTCTTTCTGCTTTCAATTTCTGAAAATTTTCCTGTTTGTATCATCAGAACATTCTCTTCCATTACCTAGTCAGCTGTGGGTTCATAGCAGTCGTAATGATATCAAGTTTTTATTGTCCTTCACTAGAAAAAAAAAAACCCTTTGTCCTAAATAATAGAAAATTATAAGTTTCAGAGTTGGAATGTTTAAATCCGTGAAGCCAAAGCTTGTACTCATTTTATGTGCCTTATGTCAGTTTTCGTGTAGGGTCAGTAACTTCCTACAGATAACTCTGTATTTGATCAGTTTGTACTGGTGTCTATTTTGCACCAATTGGAAAACTTTGTGAAATTATACGAAGACATCCCCTTAAGAATATTCCCAGAAATAATAACAAATCCCCGACTGGAATATCAGGCATCCCTTATCTCCTTTGCTAAAGACCAACCCAGACTTTGACAGCCTTCATAATTACTTACTACAAATTGCTAAAATGGATACACAATTGGAAACCTTGACTACAAAGTCTACAGCTTTGGAATACTGACGAGCACACCCAGAGAGAGGTCTCATAAGACAATCAGGGAAATCAGAAAACTTTGACCTTGGAGGCCCTCCCATGTGTGTATAATTTTCTATTCTACCACTGCTGTATATCAGACAGCATGGTATTACTTCTTAAGGTTTTGATTCAGTTGATCTTCTAGCTTCAACGTAAACTGTAGCACATCTGCCAACGTATCACCTGGTGTAACTTTTAAGCCATCCAATGGCCACTGCTCTCTCAATGATTATTGTAGAGAAGATGATAATTATTAAAGCAAAATCACATAATTTCAGGAACCAATTTTCTATAACAAGTTTATGGAATATGTCATCATTGGTTTCTCAATAATACATTTATTATGAATGACCAAATTATATCTAGAGGATCAAAATGCTCAAAACTTGTTATTATTCTAAGGTAATTGCCAGCTCACTATTTATGCTAAAAGATTCTATATTACTTTAAATCCAGGATAAAAGGCTAGAAAAAAATTAAATCATAAGCTGGAACTCAACTTTTTCTAATTTCTAAGACTTATTAATATTTGAAAATAACTCAAAGAATTTCTTTTTTAATGAAATAACATTTAAAAATTGACTTGACAGATAATGATCTTATATTCATTTTGATTCTGGTTGAAAAATATCAATGACTTCTCTTCATTCCACTGAAGTTTTGATTTTTAACAGAAGTCTCTCTGTTTTCCTAACATTACAAAAATATATATTCATGGCCAAAGTATCATTTACTGACCATGCAGCTATAAACCTTCTGTGCCTATCCAAAAAATGCATAGCATAAAACTAATTTTAAAGGTTTGCTGTGTGGTCAGAGGTATAAACAGAGGAATAAGTGAGTGGAGATGATTTGTGGAAAAAAAGTAAAGATCTAAGTATACTATCTAGGCAGAGTTTTCAGTTTCTTCAAAGCAGTGTGCAAATAAATATTCAACGGGGTCAGCACAAATTTAGGTCATTCAGGCATTCAGACATAAGAGCACAGATTCTGCAAGGAATGCTAAGGGACAGGTATGTGACATACAGAAAGCCAAGGATGTGCCCGCTGAGTCTTAAATGAAGCCGTCACCCACCTGCACGTCTTCCGTGGCATCAGTCCTAACATCATGCCAGCCCTTGCTCCAGGGAATTGGGTTATTTATGGTCAGGGAATGACCAAAAAGAGACTTTCCATTTATCTCCCTCTGACTTAAAAGGCACAATCATGTTCTTTGTTTCTGTTTTTACCAGAGACCATGAGCCAGCCAACAGCACACAGGTAATAAAATAAAATAAACATAATTTTCCTAAGGAAAGGATAAGGGAGGGGTGGTCCCACAGCTGGATCTCTGGGAAGTTTGACCAGCCCGGTGCCCATACTCAAGTGCTTTTGTCTAGACTTTGTGGAAAAGCCTAAGAAACCATGTTAGAGGTAGTTTGGACAAAAACATACTCAGATTGTCCTATTTATAGCAGGGAAATAAAAATTCGAATTAAGTGTCCTTCAACAGGCTACTTTGAAAATAACATCGAGCAAAATCAGAGCTTCACTTGCAAGGAAATGTTAAAATCATTCTAGGGAAATCAATAAAGTCTCTTTAGACGCAGACATTTTGTGTCTCCCGTAACTCAGTCTCGGGGCCTAGCTGGGAAGAGGGGAAGTCTTTTCATTGGTTGGTCAAAACAAATCTCTCATTTGCCTGATTTGAGGCATTTGGACAGTGCCTGGGAAGTACATTATTTTCAGAGGAAAAAAGGAGACAGCCTTTTTTTACATGCCAGCTGGGATCATGGGAACTTCAAATGCCAGGAATTTACTACTGTTTCTGGTAATTCTGTTTGTAGTCATTTGAAACGTTGAAGTGTGAAAAAAGAAGTTGGGCATTTCGGGGGGAGGGGGCTCTGTCCGTGTTCTATGCCAGTTGCACCAGCGTGCAGAATATTTGTAATGCATTTCAAAGTGGATATAATTGTACCCTTTGTAGGAATCACAAAGCTCACTGTGGTGCTGCTTAAAGAGAACACAGAGGAAAATCTGACCCTGTAAACCCAGTCCCCCCGCCAAACAAAAGGAAAGACTCTGTGGCTAAGCACAGAACACCACCAGTTATTTCTCACTGTTTTCAAAATCCCTATATGCCAACCCAAGGACGTGTCTTTCAGGTGAAGGTTAATTCTGCAGAGGTTTTCCAAAACTTCATTAAAACAGGGCTTGGAAAACTGAGCATTTTGAATTCATTCCAGTTCTCTGGGCATCATTCCTATTTTCTCTGCCATGTCAATGAGACATTCCAAGGCTGCATTCTGTCATGCTAAAATAACATGCACATACTTCCTGATGACCTTCTGTTGGACGTACCTGAGCCTGCAAATGTAAAAACAATTGTATCTGAATTTGCACTAATGATGTCTGTGAGCAAAAGAAGCGTGACCTCTCTTGGAACCTTTTGTTCAAATTCAGTAATTCAGATGCTACATACTTCTGCAAGCTTCCTGATTATTTTCACTGTAAGACTAACTGTCTAAGTTTGAATGTATTTCCTTACAGTCCATTAAGTTGCCATCTATCTTTTACCTGGGGACCATTATGATTGCAATAATTGATTAATGTTGTCTTCACATAGCTTCTTAAACCAAGTTTTTCTGCAATTCTTCTGGTTTTGCTTTCAGTGTGTGGGAAATATTTTTTTCCCTACTAAGAATTTGTTAAGAAATCCATTGTATTGACTGCCACAATGACCACGATTCAACTTCAAAAGTGTGGAAGCTGGTGGTCACCAAATGTTACCTGTGTTCTTGCTGTTGATTGCTTGTTTCAAAATTAAATCATGTTTTTTGGGTTTTTTTTTTCACTTTCAGTTGGGCTCAACAAATTTGGGATTTTAGGAAGGGGAGAAGGGAGCTCTTTGTGTAATACTGCTGTCATATTTGACTACATATTAAAAACAATAAATGAGCATTTTGTTTTAATTTCTTAAATACCTTGTCCTTCAACATACTTCTATTTCCTTTCCTCCATTGATTTTCAAAGCATCTTACCTATTGTGGAGGAAATTCTGTGTGCAAAGTCCAGAGCCACAGGGCTAATGGCGTGACAAAAAATTCTTTTGCTTCTAAACCTGCCGTGATGTGGGGACTGCTACCAAACAGAGTGGGCTGTAGGAGACAGAATGCAGGATGTCACAGAGTGCAACTGGGTAGAGACTTCATCCCCTGTCCCCAACCACAGTGCCCAAGTGTCGAATTCTCCCAGGTCAAGCAGGTGGGATTTTAGCTGTCACTTTAGTTGTCACTTTAAACCCTAGTGCTGGAATAAGTCAAGGTGCTTCAGCTCAGCTCTTGCTTTGGTCACTGGTCTAGCTTTATAAACTCTGATTTTCCAATTGAGTTCCTGAAGCTTCTCTAGTGTTCTATCCCTCTTTTTCCCAAACTGGAAAGGATTGTACCTAATTCTCAGGAACTTTTGGATGTGTGCCTCGGGCGATTTATGTGGAACGTGTGAAGTAAGATGTCTCCAATTCCAAGTATCCCTTCCCTGTTTCCTAATCATCCACTCTTGGACTGTCCTTTTGACAATACCAGGTACAAGAAGTCCCGAACCCACAACCAAGAAGCACATGGTACCAGGAGCTGTCGGGAGTTCCAGTCAGGGGCATTCCCTGAGCAAGCAATTGCTCTGTGCAATTCAATTATGATTCTTTAAAAGAACCTTACCTCTGTATGGATCTTTTAGATTGTATCGATTAAACTTTGATATCATGGAGTAAATTCAGAAGTACGATTTTAAATGGTGTGAATTGTCTTTATAACGCCAAGAAAGAAAAATTATTAATGTGAATCATGTAGCTTTTCCCAAGAATAGGAAAACATCAGGCCAATGCTTTTAAAAATCTTTTTATGGATGCCATCTCTTTAAACAATGCAATGGAAATGAACCTGGATAAGATATTATAAAGAAAAAATGCTAATGACAATCATTCAACTTTTAAATTAGCTTTAGATTTATTTCTTCATAAACCTAGAAACCAGGTCTTCTCTCGGGCTCCCTATTCCAAAGCACTATTTTCAGAACCAGATTCTTCTGACATACAGTTTGGAATTTCCCCCCTGAGTTTATTTTATCAAACATTTATTAAATGATTTTTCTGTGCTATACAGTGTGCTTGACACCAGGGCTACAAAAAAAAAAAAAAAAAAAGGCAAGGTCTTTGCTTTCTGTTAGCCTACAATATAAAAGGGGAGACAAACTTTTGAATAAATATGGTAAACCAAGGATTCTAGGTTCCAGGATAGAAATATCAGTATTTACACAACACAGTGAAATGACAGAGGAGGGAAGAATTAATTCTGTATGGAAAAGGCCAGGAGCTCTTATAAAGCAAGTGGTGTTTGAACTTGGTCTTGACAGGTGAGCAAGTCTACACCACACCACAGCCCGGGCTGAGCAGGGTAGAGGAGGACCTTGTGCAGAGAAGCCAAGAAGGAAAGAAAGGAGAAGAGGGCCTGGGAGCCACCAAGGCCAGGGAGTTGATGACATCCATGACTTTACAATTTACCTTCAAAGCAATAGATGAACTTGAAAGTTTTGAAGCGCCCAAACTCTTTCAGAACAATCACCCTTTAGCCAGAGTAATGGATGAATGGCCTGGGAGAAAGGTAGGAGGCTCTTCTGGAGATGACAGCTCAAATCTAGCTGCTGCACCATGGTGACTCTCCCTTCTTTGTTCTCTAATCTCCTGCCATCAGCACGTATTGGATGCCCCTCTTCCTTCGCAACCAGCCCTTCTGGCAAAGTATATCTTTCCTTTTCCCCAAGGTCATGGGACAACACAATAGGACAGATTTTCACCTGAAATCAGTCAAGCCAGCCCAGGTATGCCCATTGCTTTGTGCAAGAACTCTCTTTTTCATTGCATTGTCGGGAGGGACGGACACGCTTGAAGCTCTGACTCGAGGGGGGAGGGAAGACAATAGCAATGTAGGTAACCTTAACATTTGTACCCCCATATTATGCTGAAATAAAAAAGAAAAAAAAAAAAAGCCCAGGGCAACCCAGACAGCCAACACTGCCTGGGGTGGAGGTTAACTTTCCTGGGGATGACCATAAAAAGGAAAAATCACACATTTTCACCAATTTCCCTCTGGCTATTAGAGACTCAATGATTAATTAAACTACTTGAGATTTGGGTGGAGAGGTTTGAATTTAAACTGTGGTCCCTGAAATAAATGACCTAACCATTTCTTTTTTTTTTTTTTCTTTCTTTCTTTCTTTCTTTCTTTCTTTCTTTTCTGATTTAATTGGTCTGATGTAGGTCTGGGCATGATTTTTTCTTTTTCTTTTTTTTTTCCAGCATATTATGGGGGTACAAATGTTAAGGTTATGTATATTGCCCCTGCACCCCTTCCTTCTCGATCGAGTCAGAGCTTCAAGCGTGTCCATCCCCCAGTTGGTGTGCATCACACTCATTATGTATGTATATACCCATCCCCTCCCCACCCCTGCCCGACACCTGATAAATGTTATTCCTATATGTCCACTTAGGTGCTGATTAGTTAATACCAATTTGCTGGTGAGGACATTTCTTTTATATTCTTTTTTTCAAGGTTAGCACTTAACTCATCAGGTTGCCCTCAGAATTAGTGATTTAGTAAATGCTCAGCTGAGAGTATCTAGGGTTATCGCAAAGCTCAGCAAATCTTAATGAAGTAAAAGAATTGGAAAGATCACCTTGAGATGGGGACCAGAGGCCTGGTAAGGCCTCCACCGTGGGGACAGTCAAATGTCCGTGAGGGGCAGAACCAGACTGGAGATCCAGTGGGGGTCTGAATATCAAGATTGACAGACGCTAAAGACAAAGTCTCCAAGATTTCAGGCCGTCCACAGCAAGAGGATTTCAAAGGGTGAATGCAAACTGCCTCTGGATAATTTGAGAGTGTACTGAAGTGTTTCAGAGCTGTCTGAGGAAGCAGATAAGAAGCTGATTTAGTCATCAAGGAAACTATGAAGATGTCGGTCATAAAAGTGGCCTGTTGGCTCCCACAACTGGCTCTGTGTCTAGAGACCACAGCCTTGCAACCCACGTGCGCTGGCGCTAGGAGAGATCGTAGCTTGGGCCTTGGAGATGTAAGGAGCTGATAGAAGAACAGAAACTAACAAGTCTGTTATCCATTAGGCCTCCCATTTACAGGGAGCCAGATTGCATACGCACACGCCACTACCATGGGCTGTAGTGTGAATACAGGGAGGGCAGATGAGAGTGCAGAAATAGAGAAAAAATAGATGTGCGTATGGGAAACTACTGCCTCAGCTGATGCTGATTTCTCGGCTCCAGGCAGTGGGTATGTAAACAAATGTCATCTACACTTCTGCTTCTCCAAGTCTAAATGTAGGGTTATGGTTTTTGGAAATTTCAAAAATGTGCCAAGGAGAGAAAAAAAAAAAAAATCAAGGAGAGTTCCCTAGAGCTTGCAACACCAGAACAAGAAGAAACTCCACTGGCCACCTAGTGATGGGCCTGTTATTTTCTGGGTGTTGAGATCATTTTGAAGACACACAGATGCACTTGGCCTCCCAAAGCAAATACGCTTTAGAAATGCCAGCATCTCTTGATAAATGTAAATTGACCCCTTTTTAACATGCAATACTCTAAAGGCTGCAACGAACTTTACTTAAAGCCTTTGAACTTCTCCCAGATAGTCCCCTGGCATTTTTTTATGGTAAACTTTACAAACATTTTGGGGTTGCAGAATAATGTCGAGCTATTTTTCTCCCTGGAATTTCTTTGTACAACTGCAATTTAGATTTCTCTCCAAAAGGATTCATTGTGATGTGAGTCTTGGTAGAATGTGAAGCAGATTTCTTCTGCTGGAGTTTGGCTGTAAGCCTGGAGGATGGGCTGCATAAATTCTAAATGCCGGAGAACCGTGCATCTTACTTCTTTCTAGAATGTTTGACATCTGCGTCAGGATGCCTGGAAGTGAGAGACTGAACAAGCAAGAGCACATTGCAAAAAGAGAAATAGTGACTTGCAGAAAAAAAGAAAAAGGAAACATCCTTTTTGCAAAATGGTGTGGTGTGGAATTTAATTAGGTGTCATCTCCTTGAGGAAAGGATGTTATTGGAACCAGACTGGATCCCAGCAGGTTAAACAGCAATAAGGCAAATAAGAAAGGAGCAGCCCTATTAGAGAGAAACATGAAAATGGGGGTGTTGATATCACAGGAGACCTCCCAGCTGTGTATAACCCAATAAGCCCTGGCAGAGGGTGTGCTGGGCAGTGGGAAGGGATCTAAGTGGGGTTCCTATTGTTTTGCTTTACAGTTTGATGGACACTTTATAGATGCCCTGGGACAGGAGTTCACTTACTTCAGACAGATCGCTGTGGTCGGTTTGATTTCCTTGACATAAAATCACAACAAGTACCTGACTGGCACTCACTGCTCAGAGACACGAAAACATTCAGCTCCCCCTAAAACCGGAAGGAAGGTCCAGGGGAGGCTGCTCTCTGCCCCTTTCATAAACATCAAACCAGGACCCTCGTATCATAAAGAGCGAGCTGAGAAGCAGCTGCTCTCACGTTGACATGCATCGGTTCCCTGAGATAAATTTCCTCCCTCTGCCAATTACACATCAGGCTGTCTGACACCTACCTGTGTAATAATTAAGGAGATAAGCTCTGTGACATGGCACAACTGACCTCTCAAAACCCAGGTTTCTTTATCTATTAAATGAGGATAAAAATTGCACGTACTTCCTAGCATTATTATGACAAAGAAATGATCTAAAATATTTAACTTAGTGTTCTGCCATAACATGATAACAGTTAGCTATGCTATCATTAGAGTTGCCTCTGAAAGATGCGCTGATTTGGGTAGTAAAAACGCTGTCTTAGTCCTTGGGAAGATAAATTTAAGGCAAAAAGCAGAGAGAAACAATTAACTGGATGAACAGATTGCAAAATAAGCAATTCAAACTGGAAATTGCCTGGGAAGAATACTACTTCCCTTACGGTCCTGTTTCTCATTCTCCATTCGAGTTTAAGTCGGTATTGTCTTTTCCTCACTCTAAGATACGGAAAAGCAAAAGGAAGGGAACTTTAAATGCTAAGCGATTAACAAGTAAGCATTAAATATCAAAACACACAAGTCTATGTTGAGAACAGATAGTGGATTATTGAATTTAAAGAGGTACCTGCCTTGTTTGTCTTTATTCATTTACTCGTTTATGTATAGTTTTACAGAAAAATCAAATAAGGTTTCTGAGTGTTATTTTTAAAACTATTTTTATGCTTCTGTATCTAATTTCTCAGTTGGAAAAATGAGGAAGATATTTCCAACATTTCAAAGTAGTTTAAAAGAAAATTCCTAAGATGTAAAATGTTTTAAGTTTGTGCAAACAAACTCTATGTTGATAGCCTATGTCAAAGATTCCAGCCTCTGAAATTTCACACCCACAAAATATTTCTGACACCAAATGTGAGGCGGGTTTTTCCCACACCAACAAATTCTCCAACTCTCTGGATGGCAACTGGGTGCGCCATCATTCAATTCAATTATGACAGGCGCTACCCAGAGTGAGCACACTCCCCAGAGACAGAGAGCTCAGTCTCATAAGACTCCCCTCCAATCCTGCCACTTCAGATACCAATAGTCTGTCTCAGGGCACCTATGTTTCTAACTAACCAGATATGAATTGGGGTTCCCCGTGATACCATCCTCATGTTCAATGGTTTGCTAGAACAGCTCACAGATCTCAGGTAAACAGTTTACTTAAGGTGTCCAGTTTATTATAAAAGATACAACTCAGAAATAGCCAATGGAAGGAATGCATAGGGGAGGGCATGGGGGAGGGGTACGGAGCTCCTGTGACCTATGTGGGGTCACCACCCTCCCTGTACCTCGATGTGGTGCCAACCTGGAAGCTCTCTGAACCCCATCATGCAGAGTTTTTGTTTGTTTGTTGTTTTTTTTTATGGAAGTTTCATTACAGAGGCATGATTGATTAGATCATGGGCTATTGATGAGTGACTCAATCTCTGTCCCATCTCCCCTCCCTGTGCGTTGTTGAGCTCCAAGTTCCAATCACACCTTGGCTACCTGCCCCCATCCTGTAGCTACCTAAGGGCTTGCCAAGAGTCATCTCATTGGAACAACAGATGCTCTTATCATGTCCATCACTCGGGAAATTCCCAGAGATTTGGGAGTTCGGTATCAGGAACCAGGAAGATCAAATATACATTTCCTATTGTGGGACACAGCCCTAATAAGTCAGGGACCTCTGCCATCTCTTTCTGCTGTGACACATGCTCCTTCTTGAACAATAGGAATGCATGTGTACAGAGACCCCCATCACTGGGAAAGGAACTCCAAGCAGATGTCTCTTTGTGACATGGTAAGTAGGCTCACTAGGGTGTAGCAAACAAAACACAGTTGTCAGCAGACCCTCTAACTCAGGAACTGAATTTTCATGTGCTATGTATTTTTAGTTTGAAGATTCAGGCAATGTGTGTTTGCTGATCCCCTTCCAAGAGTCAAGGACCATTTCACGTGCTGGAAATTTTAGCAATGTGTTGTTTTTTGTTTTTTTCACATGGTGTTATTCTTGTGCCCGGCACTGGTCTATGCACTGTACAGGTATGAAGTTATTGAATCCGGTTATTATCCCTTGCAGGCAGGTGCTTTTATTAACCCCACGTTACAGAAGAGAAAAGCGGGAGTTTAGCAGTGGAGCAATTGGTCCGTGGTCACCCAGCAATTCAGAGGCAGAGGGACACAAACCTGGGGTCTGTGCCCTTGGCTGCCTTTGGAACAAAACAAGAAAAGAAATGACAGAAATCCCTGCCCTTGTGTGTTTATATTCTAGTGGGGAGAGACAATGAAATAGCTATCTAAGTAATATGTCTATATAGGAGGTTAAAAAATAAATGCTAAGAAGAGCAATCAAACAGAGAAGAAAGATCAAGACTGTTAGAGAAGCTGATTTCTCATTTTAGAATAGGTCATCAGGAAAGGTGACATCTGAGTAATGATGATCTAAGAGTGTTTCAGACAAAGGGTACAGCAGGTACAAAGGCCATGCAGAGGGAACATTCTAGCATGTTCGAGAAACAGGTTGGATGTCAGTGTGGCCAGTGAAGAGGGGAGAGTCCTACAGAGATCAGAGGGAAATGAGGGCAAGTGAGATGGAAAACCAGAGGAGACTTTGCAGCACTCGAGGGAGGAAGACATGACTTCTAACTGGAAAGAATTACTCTGGCTTCTGGGTGGACCCAGGAGCTGGGACGGTCGGGAGAAAGATGCCATCATCTGGATGTCCTGTAAGATTTAAAGGTTCTTGCCATGGGAGGACTTAACGCAATGACATTATGATGAGAGGCAGAACTCTTTGTCACAGCTCCCAAGGGGAGAAGGCTGACAGGCAGGGCCACCTGGGGTTGTACCCCAGGACAGAGCAACTGCAAGCTGAAGCCAGAGGGGCAGTTTATTATGTGAGGCAAGTGGGTGAGAATCTCTGGGTTTCTGGGCTCCCTGTGCACTGGCTAATTTGAGTAATTTTGAGGGGTCTGGAGCATAGAGGTTGTTCCTAGTTGTCAAGTGCCTGGCCCTGGGGCAATTAGGGTGCGTGTATAGTGGCCTCAAGTGTGAGCCCACTAAGGGCAGTAGTGGGGACATGAACTTAATCAATTATTCAAAAAAGGGAACTGACCAGCCTGCAGCCAGGGCCTTAAAAATGGGTCAAGACAGCACATAAAACAAAAATAAAAACAAGCTATGCATATTACCATGAAGCAGTGAGGATGGTGAGAATTTAATCAGACAGTGGCTATGTTTAAAGGAATACGCATTAGGGTTTGCTGAAGAGTTAGATATGGGACGTGAGAGAAAGAGGAGTCCACAGGGACTCCAGGGTGTGGGGCCTGAGTTGGGAAGAGTGCAGTTGCCCCTCAGGTGGCCAAGACCACAAATTGAACAAGTTCAGAAGGAAATTTTAGAAGCTCGGTTTAGAACATTTTGTGTTTGAAGTGTCTAATTTTTGAAAAATAAGACAAATAGTGAAGTTGTCGAACAGAAAATGAATTTATGGGTCTGAAGTTCAAAAGAGATGTCTGGACTAGAGACATAAATTTGGGAATGTTAGACATAAATACGGTATTTAAAGCCACAGCACCCAATGAGATCATTGAAGAAATGAATGTAGATTTTTTTTTTTAAATGGGGTTTAATGACAGCATCTTGGGACAGTCAACATGAAGAAGTTGAGCTGAGGAGGAACAAAGAGGAGAAGAGAAGGAAAAGCAATGGATTATCTCAGAAGCCCAGTGAGCAAAGTGTTTCAAGAACATAGAAATGTTCAAAGTCCCTGGTAACCAAATATGCATATTAAAAATGAAAATTAGGGACTATTTTGACCATCAGATTAGGAAATTGTTTAAAAGCAGACACTTCATGTTTTCCAGAGTTTAATGCAGTTGTACCAATATACACCATAATTAGGAAAATAACTGGGTCAGACTTTTTGGAAAGCAACTTAACATTATCTAAAAAGAATCTTTATACAAAGTCTATATAATTAAATTCAGCATTTCCTCTACCAGGAGTCTACCCTGAAGAAATAAGCAGAAATGTAGACAAAGTTTTCTATGCACAGATGTTCTCTGCAGGGTTATTTATATTAGCAAACAACTGAGAGAAAATTCACTTTTGAACAAGGAAGATTATTCAATAAATGATGAGCCCAATACAGAGTAGATATCTTAGCCCAAAAATTGATGATTCAAAAATATATTTAAAAGCATGAGGAAGTCCACATAATACTACATTAAGGAAAACAAGATAATGTTTTTTTCTCATAACAAAACTAATTATTACCATTTTTTGGATACCCACTATGCACAAGAACGACGCTAATCATTTATGGGTGTTGTTTTTCATTCTATAAAATAGGCATTTGTGAGAAAGCAGAAGCTCAGAAAATTAATTGATCTAACCATATTTTATTTGATATTAGCACACCTGGGAACTGCAGGAAGCGAAAAACACACGTCTGATGACCTCCCCCAAACACTCCTGTGCCCCTAAAGAAGCTTCTGAGTCCTACTGCAAAAACAGAGTGTAAACCATGTGTTTATGAATTGTTTTTGCAAAGGGGGATTCTAAGAGTGACAGCAAAACAAAGAAGTAAGCACTTGTTTCCTGATTTATTCATTTTCTTATAGTTTCATTATTCTAACTACCCACCTATAAAGATAAGGGGAGCTTTAGAAATCCCAGCACTGCCAGCTACTCTTGACCCCTGAGCAACATGGGGGTTAGGAATGCTGACCCCCCTCCAAGTTGAAAATTCATATACAACTTTTAACTCTCCAAACAATTACTAATAGCCTACTGTTGATTGGACATGAACAGTCAATGAACACATAGACTAGTATCTACATGTATTTTATGCATTCATGACATGATTAATTTTTTTCTCTATTTCTAGGCTACTTGATAGGTCTGCAAGTACACCTAATGGGTACTGTCTAGGGGATGGGCACACTTGTAGCTCTGGCTTGGGCAGTGCAAAGGCAATTTATGTGACCAAAACATTTGTGCCCCCATGATATTCTGAAATAAAAGAAAAGAAAAGAAAATTTTAACAAAGAAAAAAAAGGAAAGAATATGTTGAAAGAATAAATGTATTGTCACGTCAAACCATCCCTGATAATTGCATTTCTTATTTCAAACAAAGCTTGAATAACCATCAAACTGGGATGTTTATCACAAGACAAACACTGACAACTCTGTAGGAAAAAAAAATGAAAGATTTTTCTGCCTTAATCTCCTATTATCAAACTAGGCATCACATTATTTATTCAAATAACAGCTTCTCTGGATAAAATTCTGAAGCTCATGTCAAAACAGAAGCAAATGAGCCAAACATCTGCTCTCTCTTCTGGCTTCCCAACTTTGTTTGCATGGAGGACTGACCCCCTATATCAACACCTCAGGCCTTAGGGTTAAAAAGATCTGCAAAGTTATTGACTGAGTTGACTATTGACCAAGAGAAATCTCTGGCTGTGGCGTGGAATACACCATGGTCCTACTCTGGGTATCCTGAAAGACAAACTCTGGGCAAGGATTTATGTGGAAGATGTTTATTTGGAAGATAATTCCAGGAAACACCACGAGAAGTAGGGATATAAGAGATACAGGGCAAGGAAGGGAAGAAAGCCAAGACTGGCTTTCTTCTGATAAAGAGTAGTCACTGCCTTGAGCTCAACCCCACTGGGGACTCGAGGAGAGACCATGTAGAGCTGTTCTTGGAGCTGACCCACCCCAGGGCATGAAGCTGGGACAATTGCCACCAGCTCAAATACCTCATTTGTGAAGGGTCATTCTTTTCACTTCCACCCTGCCTCTGTGAGGATAAAACAAATTGCTTTTCCTCTGTGGTCATATCACAACGGTCAGGCCAGACGACGTCAGAGACCAAATGTGTATGGATTTTCCCCACCAAGTAAGCAACCAGCTCTTCACTGGACAACAGCTCCAATTCAACTCCAATACTCTCTGCCCGGAGATAACGTCAGGTCCCACAGAATGAGGGCTCAGTCCCACAAAACTGACTCCCCTTGTAGTTTTACCTGTGCTTCTGACTGACCAGCTATAAATTGGGGTTCCCACAACCCCTTCTTGGGTTTCATTAATTTGCTAGAGCAACTCACAACACTCGGAGAAACACTTACTTCTGTTTACTGGGTTATTACAAAGGATACAGATGAAGGGATGCATAGGGCAAGCTATGGGGGAGGGGTGCGGAGCTTCCACGCCCTTCTCAGGTGTGCCACCCTCCAGGAACCCCCACGAGTTCAGATATCTGGAAACTCTCTGAATCCCATCTTTTCGAGTTTTTATAGAGGCTTCATTGCACAGGCATGATTGACCACATCATTGACCACCGGTGATCAACTTAATTTTCAGCACACTTACCACCTAGCATTCCCAATAATTTGCAACATAGTATTGAAAAATATCTCACATTGGAAAACACAGGCACAGAGTACACACTAAGGTGTCTTCAAGAAGCATGCCCAGTTCAGCTTTCCTCAAACTGATCCCTGTGAGACTCAAGATCTTCTTTATGCCTCTTGCCTGGTCACTTAAGTATATTGTGAAGACTGCCTATGACATTCTTGTCCTGGAGAGTCACAGTCCAAAGTGGCCTGTTAAATGTCATGTCTGGCCTCTCCACTCTCCAGTGGTTTCCTAAAGCACCTGGAATGAAATCCAAAACCCTACTGTAACCCACATGCATGGCACCCTCTTCCCCAGCACGTGGGCCTCGTCACTGTCCCTCCCACAGGCCCACTGTGCTCAGCAGAGGGTCTGCACACAGCTGGCTGTCCCCTCTGCCAGAGACACCCCTCCTCCCCCGCCAGGCTTCCCTCCTCTTCCAGTCCCCCCCACAGTCAGCTCACGAGTGGTTTCCTCACAGCGGCCTTCCCTGACTTGCCTGTATTTAGAAGCACCTCCCGTCCCTCTCTAACCCCCCAAACCCTTATGTTTTTCTTAGCACTTAAGGCTACCTGGCATGCTCTGTGTTATTTCCTTGTTTACTGGTGGTCTCCCCAAGAGAATGGCAGAGCCATGAGGGGAGGCTCTATGCCCAACGCCTACAAGAGTGCCCAGCAATAGCAAGTATTCAATAGATGGTTGTTCAATTCATTAAAATGGATCCATGAATAAATGAATGACTAAAATGTTTGGGTGTCACTGGGCGTGATGCTGTCCAGTGTTGAGATGCCATAGCTGGCTCTGACAGGAAGGATATTTAGTGTGCCCTGGGGTAGAGGCCATGGTCAAGGCTGCTTAGGTGAAGGCTAAGAGCAGAGAAGAGGGCCCTTCCGTGGACCATGACTCAGCTGCCCATAGCCCCGGGGGGGGGGGGTGCCCTCCCCATAGTCCAGTGGTCCCCAACCATTTTGGCACCAGGGACCAGTTTCATGGAAGGGACCAGTTTCATGGAAGGGACCAGTTTCATGGAAGGGACCAGTTTCATGGAAGGGACCAGTTTCATGGAAGACAACTTTTCCATGGACTGGAGCGGGGAGGATGGTTTCAGGATGATTCGGGCACATTACATTTATTGTGCACTTTATTTCTAATTATTATTACACTGTAATATATAATGAAATAATTATACAACTCACCCTAATGCAGAATCAGTGGGAGCCCTGAGCTTGTTTTCTTGCAACTACATGGTCCCATCTGGGTTTGATGGGAGACAGTGACTGATCTAACAGGGGTGGAGCTCAGGTGGGGATTCCAGTGATGGGTAGCGGCTGTAAATGCAGATAAAGTTTCTCTCCCTCAGGCCACTCACCTCCTGCTGTGTGGCCTTGTTCCTAACAAGCCACTGACAGATAGTGGTAGGTTCCCAGCATGGGGCTTGGGGACTGCAGCTCCCTTGACACACTTGGGTCTTGTTAGGTGTTGCCAGGCTGTTCATGGTTCCCAGACTGGCCTGCTTGGGGATGGCCGGCTTCTTCCTGGGCGTAAGATGCAGCCATCGACTCTGGTCTCCCTGACTCTGGCAAGCTCTGAGTCTCCAACTCTCCCTCCAACCACCCAGCCAAGGGAACCTCGTTATAGGTCAGTGAGAGCTTTCCTAGTGTTTCTGGCGAATATTCTTTGGCTATCTACAATCAGGAATTCCATCCTTTTTATCTCACCGCAAAAATCATCTAAATGCCTCTAAGTGCTTAGGCTTCTGGAAGACAAAATTTGCAAAGGAAAGTATTTTACTTTATGCTAAAACTAAACTAACTTTAGGTATTTTCTGTGCTACATGCATGATATGAGCTAGTGAGCTTAGAGAAAAACCTCTGCTAAATAGAGGGAAGCAACGAGGCAATACAATGAGGAGGGGAAAAAAAGATAAATTAATGAAATATATACACATTGCCAACTTGGTCAGATGTTCTTCCCTCTCCTAATAAGCTATGGCCAGAAAAAATTATCTGTTGTTCTGAGTTCCCAAAGAAATGGAGGCACGAGGCTGCTTTTAACTGAGTAAGTGTGTGAGCATCAAATTTGGTGTCAAATATTGAAGCTTTGTGGTTCTATTTAACAATTATTTTCTTACAAAAAACATTTTCTTGTTGTTATATAGCTTTCTAGAAAACTGCCTCTTTTTATCCTTGACATTAGCATTGTAAATTATTTCTTAAAGGAAAACATTTTTGAAGAAAGCAAACATTCTAAGATACTTTATCTTTTTGTTTTATTTCTTTACATCTTCAGAGCTGCTTGTTGCTGTTGTTGGTCTGTTCATTTGTTTCTTACTATTCTCTTAAAAGCTGGTATGGGAGCATCAGATGTTGTTGGCAAAAATGTCAGTTCAATCCAACTACATTTAAAATACACCTGACTTAAAAAAAAATAAAAACAGAACAAAAATATTTCTGAATCTTTACTTTTAAAGAGATAGCTAAATGATACATAGCAAAACATATACAGCTATAACATATACAGTTAATCCACATATTTAGGGAGACTTTAGAGATTTATTTGTTCATTATCTTTGGCAGCCATAGTTAAATGACACAGAAAACTCAAAATACAAATTAGTTATAAAACCAATTTATTTGCTGCTAGAAAGATGATGGTTTTGTTGTCATTTAAGTTTGGGGAATAACTAAGACAAGAAGCACTGATCATTTTTTCATTTTTCTGCCTCTGTGTTCAGCCTAGGTTATCTTAAATCTACCAAACATGGTAGTTCAGATGCTTTCATATTTTACAGCTGCCAAGACAGCTATAAAAGAACTGAGTAGCACCTAAGTGGACACATAGGTGCTACAGTAATAGGGTATTGGGGAGGTGGGAGGGGGAGGGGGGCGGGTATATACATACACAATGAGTGAGATGTGCACCATCTGGGGGATGGTCATGATGGAGACTCAGACTTTTGGGGGGAGGGGGGGAAATGGGCATTTATTGAAACCTTAAAATCTGTACCCCCATAATATGCCAAAATAAAAAAAAATTAAAAAAAAAAAGAACATTGTGTTAACTGTAAACTGTAGCTGCCTTTTTCTTTAACTTTTTGAAGAATTTGGTGACTGTAGTGTGTTTATTTCTGTCTTTTGATTTTATTAATACTCTATTATGCTTTGCATTCGTAAATAATAGGTACAAATATCTCTTTACAAAGATAAAGGTGGCTTCTAGAACAATCAGCATTGCTTTGTCAAGTAGTGGGAGAGCTGACCAGAAAAGAGAGGTGACTTGGGAGGGCCTGAGCAAGCTGCATGCAAACAGCAAACATACACAGGGATTATCCAGAGACTCTTAAGATCTGTATTTGAATGCAAATGCCTTCAGCTCAAGGGTGGGCTTGACTCTTTGGGAAATGATTTGTGATCTAATTTGAGATTGTTATTTATGGTCTCAACACCTACTTCATTTCATTCTGGCTTATAACATAAATATCTGCGTCCTGTGGATAGCAAAATCCACCAGCTGGGATTAGCTACATAGCTATAGCATATCACAGGCTTTATTATTCAAATCCACAGTTAGTCATTCTCAGGTTTGAGCTTTGCTTATGCACTTGCTACAAGAAAAGAAAAACCCAGCACTATACCTGCACATAGCAGCTGATTAATAAATGTAAATTTCCTTTCCCCACTGAGGTCAATGAATTAGTGAATTATGGAGAAAACTAGTCTGTTGAAAGAACAGCATTAGACAAATTAAATTTAACAGAGTTAAATTGAGGAAAGAATGATTTGAGAATCAGGCAGACCCCTGAACCAGAATAGGTTCAGAGAGACTGTGGGTCTACCATGTGGTTGGATAATATTTATGAATAGAAAAGGGAAAGTGGCATAAAGGAAACGGAAGTGAGGTATAGGAACAAGTTTAACTGGTTGCAGCTCAATGGTTGCCTTATTGGAGCTCGGCTTGAATAATTGGCCACCTGCGATTGGCTGAAACGCAGTGATTGGCACAAGAGTAGGTTATAGTCTGTTTACACGGCCAGTTAGATTGCAGTTCATTATGGGCAAATAAACCCTTAGGCTGAACTTAAAATATGGAAGGAGGCAGCTTTAGGCTAAACATAAGTTAAATTACGATTCCCTCCCTTTGGTTAACCTCTCAATTTTTAGAGAGGACCAAAACTTTAGGCATTGATGTCAGTCTGTCAACATTGTAAATGGATTTATTTGCTCTCAAATCCCAGTGGGAAATAGCAGAACAGTGAGTTTTATAAGGTGGGAACAGGGAAACAGAACAATTAAAAAATACAGTCACTTCGGGTTATTTTTTTAATAAGGGTTAGAGCAGAGGGGACTTCCTTATTATGCCAAAATCTTCTGTTTTTAGGAGAAAAAAAATGGTCTCTTTTGGGAGCTATCTACTTCCTTAACGTTTCTGCTTGATTTCATAGCATTTACCGTGAGTGACTCCATTATGGTTGGTCTGGTCTGTTGGAGCCTAGCGCAGGAAATTAGTCCAGAACAATGACCTTCCATAATTTTAACAATTCCCCCTTTTTTGTTAGGTTCTTACCTAGGTGAGAGTGCGACTAGAACTCAGGGCTCCGGTGTTTCTCTAAGTTACCATCATTTGGGGATTTCCAGCCTCAGCACATCATTCATAGGTTACATGACCTCATCCCTCTGAGTGTCTGTCATTCTAGTCCAAGGATCACTCATCCCTCTGAGTGTCTGTCATTCTAGTCCAAGAGAGACCATTTGATATTCTACAAATGGCTGCATGCGAACATTTAAAACTTTTGAGAGACTACAGCAAACCAGGGAGACTACTATTATGACTATCGAGAGGATAATATCAAGAATTTGGAGTATGCTCCTTAGCCAGGGTCCCCATGAACCAAATAAACTAAAACCAAACAGATTCAAGAATGAGCCAGACGAAGAATCTACTTGTTTCAACTGAGCAGTCTTGTGGTTAGTCCTCTGCAACTGGGTCTCTATAATACCCGACATACTCATCCACGTGCAACAAGAAATGTCAGCAACTGCACAGATTCTTCCCTGTTTAGCCAGCAGGTGATGTACAGTAATTCTATTATCTAATACTCTTTAGCAAGAGAAGTTGAAGAAGTCTATTGTGCAACCACAGCCTTTGCAGTAAAATCTGCTACAGAGCCTAATATGAAGGATACATTTCTAACCATTGCCTCATTTATATTTACTCCAAAACGTGGGGAAAGAGAGCTTACAAATCATGCCCATCTGGAATGGTTAAGATTCCCTGGCAATGTTCTCTTTAACCTATGATGACGTTAAGAGTGGACCATGGTTCTGTTTCTGACTGTGGAGCAATAAATGTACCAATAAAATTCCTAGCCCACATTGGACCTTCATCTTCCATCCATTATGCATGAGGTTTCCAATGTCTAAGATCAGTTGCTAAATCCTCCACAAACAAAAGTGTACACCATTGGTGCACATGAGGTCCCAGCTCTATTGTTCATAGAGGCAAAAGCAAGGAAAAAAATTAAGAGATTAAGAGTCTCATGATGGCAAAGAAGTCTTGATCTATGATCTTGGGAAAGCTGTCCATGTCTAGGATGCCATTTGCTTCTGGGGGAAAATTTCACTGGTTAGCTTTCCTTGAAGGTCTCCATTGAGTGGATGATTACTAGAGTCTGGAGGGGTCCTTCTAGATTGTGAGGTTATGGACCTAAGGTTTGAGGTCCTGAAGATTTGCTGCAGCGTGAGAGGCAAGGGCAGTCTCACTCTGCTGTCATTTTTGGAAGACTTGATTTCAGGGTTCTACATCACAAAGGGTTCGATCGTCCTCAGTCAATGGATCATGAAAAGCTCCTTTACCTTGTGAAAATACGCATTGGCATAATGCATTAACGCCTTACAGCATTGGGTCATATCAGAGCTTAGCAGCAGGAGATACATGAGGTTTTATTATTAGGGTCATAGGCCTGCCAGTGACTACTTCATTTTCTGTTGGAAATGGATTTGATTGTATTCAGTTAGCTTTGCCTAATGTACCTGTAACACCTTATTTAACTGTTTTACAACTTATCCAGTGAAGCAAGTACCTCTATGACTCGAGGTTTCCCCAGGAATGTCCCATGAGGGAAACACATTTTCTAATAACCTTTTAGCTACTGTTACAGCATTGGCCTTCTTGCATGCATGGGGAAAATTCTATACAACCAGAAAATATGCATTGAAAAATGCAATTGAATGAAATTCCTCTATAAATGTTCAAATGGACCATCAAGTAGCAGAAATGTACCTGAAGGTCTGATTGTCTTCCCAGGATTATGGGTTTGACCAACCAAACATTGGTCATAAGCCTTTTTAGCAATTTAGAACAGTTACCATACCATATCTATCTCTCTCTATATATTTTTTATTTGGATCATTTTATCTCTTCCATGAGTGAGTCATAAAGTGCAAATCTTTTAATAATGGAAGCTTTAAGGTCTCAGAAAGGCCAAGAAGCCATCCAGGCTCTCTGTGAGTCCATGCTTAACATTAGATTTATATCCTCTTAAATATTAATTTTGTTTCTCCAAGTCAGGTATATAGCACTGTATATTAAATGAGTTAACTTAGGTCATTCGACTTGGACCATGGAGTTCATTCAAATGGCATGTCTAAACAATTTCAGTACTGGCTGCTTTAGCGTAAAATCTGGCAGAGTATTTCCTTACTATTCAATTAATTCTTATCCAGCTAGGGTTAGCAGTTTTATAAACCAGTTCGTCTCTTCATTAGAGTTCTGGGAATTCTTAGGATCAAATGATAATGACCCTAAAGTTACCAGACACCTGTATTCAGGAATGCATGTCAGAGTTCTTTCCATCCTTTCCAAGAACCTCTTTGAAGATGTGACACTGTAGGATTTTACTTGCCTTGTAAAAATCTTTCAGAAGATGCATCAGAAATAAGCAATTAACTGGCAACAAGACTTAAAATAGCCAATTGACAAGGAAATTGGTTATTTTTGTGACTTAATGTAATAACCATAACATGAACCAAGACACATTAGAATTTTAGGAATCTTATACAATTTTGGAACACATGTTACTAAGATATCCACAGAATATAATTTGAAGATTAAACCTTATTTCTTATTTGACAATGTTTTCCATATAATTTAACATATCAAATAAGCCTGTTATCATCGCTCTTTTGGATGCTTCATAGGCCCTTTGAAACACCCCCAAAGTAATTCGAAGTCAAAAAGACTTAATTTTGCAATCGGAAATTTAATTTTGGGAAGCCTGTCAAATTTGTCAAAGGTTTAAAACAATCAAACCAGGATCACAGATTACTGTAAAATAATATTCATTTATTTAGCCAAAGTGATAAATAAAAAGTTTTAAAAAGCAAAAACATTTGCCCTTTGAAAGGAGACTTCAGTTTCTCAGTCAAAAGATCTTATTTATTAACACAGCACAAGACAGTATCTATCTCTCATTTTCTCTCCCTTGGGTTTTGTTTTTGCAATTTACTCAAAAGGTAAACAAAAATACTTTAATGTCTGTTTCTTATTTTGAAAGATTTAGTGGTACAAGTGGTTTTTGATACATGAGTGAATGGTATAATGGTGGAATCAGGGGTTTTATTGCAGTCATTGCTCACGCAGTGTACACTGTACTCCATAGGTAGCTTTTGATCCCTCCCACCCTCCTCCTCTTCTTAGTCTACAATGTCCATTATTTCACTTTATGTGGGCATGTATATCCATTGTTTAGCTCCCATTTATAAGGGAGAAGATAAGATATTTGTTTGCCTCTTATTAATATTACACAAAATTCCTGTTCAAAAGACAAAACAAAATTTTACTTTTGTATTAGTTTATTATCAATACAAGATCAAATTGCCATAAACCTTCTACAAATTCTTACAAAAATTTTTCTATTTTTTCTTTCTGTAATTTTTTATATCCATTTAGTTTTATGTATAGCATTTCTCCTACATTTTGAAACAACTTTTAAATAACTTCTAAACTAGGCAAAATTACTTTTTCTTTAACAAAACCACATCCTCCCATCATTTTTGTATAACCTTCTTCACCAAAAACACATCTTACTTTCTTTATGCACTCTGCATATAGAATCATTTCTATTATATCTAGTAGATTTAACTACACATATTAAGTATAATTTTAACTCTTAGAAAACCCTAATTTCCAGTGAAAAACCTAGGAAGAAAGTAATTTTATACTGTTTATTATCAGTACTTGTAGATAAAAACCATTTCATAATTTTAAATAAAGGAATGTTTCCTCAATTTTTTATTAGCAGGTCTAAATATATTTAGCTTTTGTATACTGTATAAGAATAAGATTACAAAGTATCTAAATTTAAACTTATGTTTAATAATTAATGTTTCAGTATTTTAACTTACTTAAAAATGCCTCAGACATTTTATGATTATGTGTTACTTAATTTAAAATATTACTTTAACATTTTAAATTACTGAAAAAATATTTGAAACTACAACACAGGTACCCTCCTTAATGCCGTCCTCAGTTGTCCTGGTTCCCAAGAACCCATGTGGCACCCAGAATGGCTATGAAGGGCAAGGCCGTGGTCTCTAACCGGATCCAAGCAAGTTAAAGTCCTGGTTGCTGCGTGACAGTAGTGGACAAAAAGAGTCCAGCAGCTATCTTGGTTGGTCAGTAGGTCTCCTGAGGGTCACCCAGTGCTCTACTTTGAATCCCACTTCTGACACCACCTGTTGAAAGTAGATCTTAAGATAAATTAAATTTAACAGAGTTTAACTGAGCAAAGAACGATTCACCAGTTGTGCAGCCCCTAAACCAGAATAGGTTCAGAAAAACTGCTGTGCTGCTGCAAGGTTGAAGAAGATTTATGAACAGAAAATGGAGAGTAACCTACAGAAAATGGAAGTGGGGTACGGAACAGCCAGATTGGGTTACAGCCCAGCATTTGTCTTATTTGAACATGGTTTGAACAGTTGGCCACCTTCGATTGGCCGAAACTCAGGGATTGGCACAAGAGTAGGTTACAGTCTGTTTACACATCCAGTTAAGTTACTATTCACTATGTACAGAGAAACCTTTAGGCCAGACTTAAAATATGTAAGGAGGCAGCTTTAAGCTAACCTTAATTTAACAGGTCCCATGAATGTTCTGCAAAGCACTGAGTTCTGTGGTCAAATAAGTAGAGGGAATTGCTGAGCATGAGGGCCAAGCTTTAAGCTGCTTTTAGCATATGAAAGGGGTTAAAAGCAGAGACCAAGGGCCAGATTATCACTGCTCTCCCTTTCTTAGCTGTGAGACCTTGGGCTATGTATTAGCCTCACTGTTTTATTACTGGTAACAGATGTGGACAATAATATCTTCCATTTCATAGGATTAGCAAGTTAATATTTACAAAATGCTTATACCAGTGCCTAGCACTTAATAAACACTAAACAAATATTTGTTAAATAACAAATTCTCCAGAGAAAAACTTTAATCTAGAGTTTTTCAAACTCTTGGAGCACAGAAAGTCCTATCCCCCCCCCCAACTTTACCTCTCTTCTTTCTCCAACCCCCAATAACTCTAGCTGGGACAGCTATGCTTTAAAACACTCTTTAGAAAAATTTCCTGAAGAAAGTTCATTGAATTTACTCTTAACAAAGAATTTTTTTAAAAGTTGAAAAGGTGTCACTATTATTCATTTCAATCATGAATTAAAAGAGAAAATTGCAGAACAAATCAAGGGGAAAAAGTTGTCAGTTAATGAAATGTATGCAAGAGTGTTGATTTTCATCCTGTGTCTCACTAAGGGGAATTAGAATAATAACATTTAGCATGTGCTGAGTGTTAACATATACCAGGCACTTGTCCAGGCTGTTTAGAGGCCATTTCTGGATTCTGTCAACAATCTCAAGGAGTCAATATTATGGTTCACTACAGTGTTATAGATACTGAGGTTTAGAGAGTCTAAGTTTCTTGCCAAATGTCACCCAGCTAGAAACTAGTTGTTATGGTTTGAAGGTTTGTCCCCTCCAAAACTCATGTGGAAATTTAATTGCCATTGTAACAGTGTTCAGGAGTGGGACATTTAAGAGGTGATTAGGCAACGAGAGTTCCACCCTCTTGAGTGAAATTATTCACCTTATAAATAGATGACTTCAATCCCTTTTCTCTCTTGTCTTCCTGCCTTCTGCCGTGGGATGATGCAGCAAGAAGGGCCTTGCCAGATACTGGCCCCTCGAAGTTGGACTTCCCAGCCTCCAGAACTGTGAGCCAATACATTTCTGTTCTTTATAAATGGTGCTTTTACCATTTGCACCAGCATAAGTAGTGTTCTAACAGAATACCACAACTTTACTTGGTCTGTGGCATTCTGTTAAAGCAACACAAAATGGACTAAGACACTGGTAGAGCCAGACATACACAGGTTTTCAGACTCGAACACCCATACCTAAGAGCATCATCAGAATCTTCAATAACCAAATTATTTCTCCCCTCCCACATCCTCTTCTGGGGTACTCATGGATCCCAAACCCAAAGTTTTGTGCAAGGATCCATTGCTTTTGTAAATTGTCTGCCATGAGGTTTAACTTGCATAATAGGGGTAACAATATACAGTAGCTATTGTCATCCCCAGTGATGGACAAAATTCTGAAACATTAAGTGATTTCCCCTCAAAGATTTGACATTTTGACACACCTGGTAAATGGAGGAGATAGGACTTGAACCTAAATAGATGTTCTCCCTTCCAGTAAGGAGCTCTTTCCACTGCATCCCACTGCTACCTCCAGAACTTTGTGATCTCACAGAAATCTGTCTTTGTTGTTCTTTTCAATTGCTGACATTTAACAAATACGACTGGTGGGTTTGCTTTGTTTGTTTCCTAACACTGGAACATGTTGTGGAGTTCTCAGACACTGGCAGTGTGTGCCTGCTTTGTTTCCGTTTGGCTGGCCATGCTGACAGCACATGTACCCGCACTTGAAGACACAGAATAAGATGCAGCTCCCAGGACTATGCACCTTGCTTCAGTTTTGCACCATCAGGGCACCACAGCACTCAAGAAATGGTCTAAGTAGGCCTTTTTGCAAGGAACAAAGTAGCTGTTTTTATATCTGTTCTTGCTCAAAACCATTCAGTACAATGCCTTTAAACTAGTAAAATTCAATCCAATCCAGAACATTTTTTGTGTGAGACAAAAACAGAAGATGTGGGGGGGAAAAACAGGATGTTCTCAGCTCAGAGAAAAATGCATTTTCTAAAAGAAAATCTATAATATATACATATCAAAATCTAAATATGCAATCAAATGTTTTCCAGCTTGAGATTAAACATCCTCATCTTTTCCATATTACCTTGATGTAAATATCAATATTATTCCTGTTTTTTGTAATACTGTTCCCTTCAACCACCATTACACACATGTCTGCATGTAGACACCACACACACAAATCATACATACATAACACATTTCTATTACTAAATGTTTAGCATGATCTGCACCAGATTGGAAAAAGCATAATTTCCATCAATGGTCAAGAGCACGAGTAACAGCACAGTAGATAGCAGGACTTCAAATTATCTCAACTTGAATTTCAGGAAGAAACGTCACTGGATGTGCTTCCTATTGGGCATGTAGATAATAGAAACATTCTGTAATAAACAAATTAACATGTATGCCACACATCAGAAACATAATAGCAATATTCTGTTTGTCTTCCTAAATCACTTGTTGTGATGGTTCATTTATGTATCAACTTGACTGGGCTAAGAGATGCCCAGATAGCTGGTAAAACATTATTTCTGGGTATGTCTATGAGCAACTTGACCGGGCTAAGAAATGCCCAGATTTACCAGATAGCTGGTAAAACATTATTTCTGGGTGTGTCTGTGAGGGTGTTTGCAAAAGAGACGAACATCTGAATCAGACTAAGTAGACTAAGTGGATGGGTATCGTTCAACTTGTTGGGGGCCAGAATAGAACAAAAACACGAAGTAAGTGAGAATTTGTCTGTGCTTGAGCTAGGACATCTATCTCCTAGTTCTCAAGCTTTGCACTTGGCCTGGGGCTGCCACCATTGGCTCCCCTGGTTCTCAGGTGTTAGAGCTTGGACTGGAACTAAACCATTGGTTTTTCCTGGGCCAGCAGCTTGTAAATAACAGATCATGGGACTTACCAGCCTCCATACTCACGTGAGTCAACTTGTCATAATAAATCTCTTCCTGTATGTTTCTCTATATTATATTGGTTGTATTTCTCTATAGAACCTTGACTAATGCATTTGTGGTTCATGGATATTGCCGTTTTCACTCTCTATTTCAGGGTTCCCTTTCCCTAGGGGAGAAATCCAGATAAGGGACTTATCCACTCATTTCTTAGCTTATGTATTCATGTGACAAATATTTATAGACTGCCCACCTGAAAATGATCCAGCAGTGGTAAAACGGGTTACATTTCCTGCCCTTAATGGAAACAGAGGAGATAAATACTGGAGAAATTAAACACATAAAGAAATATTCACAAGAAAGCATTGTGATAAGTGCTATGAAGAGGATACACATGGTAGAAATGAAACGAGGGATATGAGTGGTCTGGCTGTGGTGGGGCAGAGTACAGGATCAGCGTGCAATGTCTCCCCAATCCGGTATGAGGCAGTAATTGTTTAACCAAGTATTCCTGTTGGAAGAAGAAACAACGAACAGCCCTAACCCACATCCCCACTTTGAACAAAGAGGACAGAGCTGGGCAGTGGTTATCTGCCTGGGGTTGACCCTAACACAAAGGGACTCTTGAATATAGATGCAACATGAAGGGAGCCAACAGCCCATGGCATAACGTGACCAAGTTATCCGTGGCAATTATAGAGGAAATGAATGCATTAATTTTACTGATTTATAACTAATACAATTAATGTATTAATGATGTATTCAAATCTGTAGAGCCAGATTTGAATACTGCTCTTTTGCTTTTAGCTGTGTGATCTCAAGCAAATTATTTAAATTTTATATTATAATTTCCTCATGTAGAAAATGAAGACTATAATACTTCTTACCTGGTCACTTATTTGTGAGAGTTAAATGAATTGATACGGGTTAACATGCATTGAACAATGCTCAGTACATATTAGGTACTCAATAAAGAATTTTAAAAGTCTATATTCTACATATATATGTTCTAGACTTAATAGAATTTTGTCTACTATTATATTTATACTATATATATTCTAGAATATATACATATATACATAGAATATATATTACATATATATTCTAGGCATAATAGAATTGTATCTACTATTATATTTATATTATATAGCATTATATCATATTGAAAGTATATATTTTTCTGACAGCAGCACTAGCCTGTGCTAGATGGTCAATAACCCAATCAGACCCACTTACTTGGTCACGTTAGATAGGAGAAATACACAACAGCTCTGAGAAAGTACAGGAACACAGAGACAAGACATGCATAGAGAGAAGCAGCAACTAAAAGCCATGAGTAAGTAGAAACCAGGAGAACGAAGTATAAACTCTCAACAGTGGCAGCCGGGGCAGAGACATTGAGCATTTGTGAAAGATGATTGGCAAACCCAGGATGACATTATTCTGAAAATTTTTTTCATTTCTTCATGAGAACTTACTAAGCTACTGTATTTCCATGTGTTGATGCCACACTCAGCCAGTCACTCCTCACGATGACACAGTAGCTGCCAGCAACTCTAGGCTTGCATTCTCATGCCCACCCTCAAGTCCAGTAGAAAAAGGTAACACATCTTTCTTTCAACAGGCCTTGCAATCATCCAGAGGTATCATCGTGTTGGTTTTGACTAGGCCCCTTACCCATCCCTGAACCAATCACTGAACGAAGTATTCTGATAAGCCAGGCTTGAGTCACATGCCATCCCTGCAGCCCAGGCTGATGTCAATCGTCCTCAAACCGCACGGACTGAGATTGCTGGTTGGATAGTTCTCCAAAGGGAAATTGGGAGTAGAAATGGATTCTAGCAACAAAACAGTAATCTCTACCATGGGTGGTAGGTGTCAAGAATACCTGGGCAAATCTACTTGTCTTGAAAGGAACATGGGGGCACACATGTCATCTTGATAGGCACATGGACTAGCTGGACTCCCTCTTTATAGCCACTCAGAGGTGTGTCATTCAAGGTAGAAGCTTAACACACTGCCTCTGCAGGTCACCTTTAGACATTCTCACCACCACCACCAGGAAACCCACTCTTTGTCTACAACGCTGCCTTAGTCATAAGGGTTTGCTTTACAAGTTTCTGCCAAAGTGATTGTGGTAAAGTATTATGTAGAAAGTGACATTACCATAAATGTATATATTTTGTGGGAGATAAATCTAGTCCAATATTAATTTCCAAGAAATGGAAAGTGAATATATTTAATCAGGTGAATTTATTTAATCAGGGCACTTATATCACCATTTCAGTAAACCCTCCTTAAAGTTAAAGTTGTGTTATAAACTCCCTAGCAGCAATGAGCATGACTTTCACTGTTCAAAAGGAGATGATGTCAGAGAGCTCCAGGCTCTGAGAAGAAATACAGTCTGAGGTCCCGTGGAAAATCTTTCCTGTTGCATGAGTCGAGTCCCTTCATTGCTTAGGAAAGAATGCATGCAAAATTGAAATATTTAGGATCATAAAATTAGAGTACAAAATACCAGATGGAAACACTTTTTAAAAAGTAAAGAAAAAAATCAAATAAAGACATGTTAGAAAATATTTTTTCATAATATTCCAGTTTGCTCTGTCATTCTCCTTTAGTGCCCAAATTGTTTGGAAGCAAGAATCTAGCTTTTTTTTTTTTCTTTCAAATTTCTAAAGAGAATCCACCCCTGCAAACGTTCAAACCATGTCTAAGTTTTCAAGGATAGAAAATAGCCACAATCATTTATACACCTACATCCAAATATCAAAATACTGTACTTTAAAACTTGCAGAAATGCAAGTTTTAAAGAACATAGATGTAATATGATGGCTACCAAGATTTAGGAATCTAATCACTTTATTAACAATACGAGTTGGGCTCTTCGTTTTATCTGTATCACCAAATCATGGACTATCATAATAGAATTTCTGTGTGCCTTGGATTGCACGGGCTGAGGCGCAGTATAGATTGTTATCACCACTGCAAGAATACAAATAATTCTGTGCTCCCGACAAAGAATGGATCTTCAAGTGTGAAGATGGAAAAAAAAAAGAAAAATACACACACCTCCAGATCTTTTCTTACACTTCCCCACTGGGTCTATTCTTCCTATATACCTTTTGCAAGGTGCCAAACTCTTCAATTCCAGCAGTTACCATTGTCTCCCAGCTTCCTTTCTTCCCCCGTTTTAGAATTGCATTTTCTTTCCTCACTCTCTAGTGAAAGAACACGCATCTCATTTCCCACCTTTGCAGCTATGTCTGTCACACGTGTCTCCTGACACGGTTTATTTTATCCTGTGTCTCATCAACTCTCTCTTCACTTTCTGTTTTCTGGGGAAGCGCCGTAGCGTAGATTTGGAAGGTAACTGGTAATACAAAAATCTTAGTGTCCTTAATTTGGTCAAAAGCTCTCAGGAAGTAACAAGCACTTCCTCTTCTATTTTTTTTGAATCAGGGAAATACGACGGCTTCTCTTCCTGTTAATAATGCTTTCTTTGGTGGATGCTTTCTGTTTTCTAATAGGAAAAACCTTAATTTCAAAACCTTGAACTTGAAGGACTATCCGATGCTAAGTCTTGCTTTGGGGGTTTTGCTAAAACCTGCTTTTCTTTAAAAGGAGACAGGAAAGGGGCACAAGAATGTCTGAATGGAGAAATCAGTTCATTCCATTTAAAGAGAGCAAAAATGAACACACTCAAGCCTTAGCAGTGTCATCTGCAGAATGGCCAATACAACACTATGCAGCAAAGCTTAAGGAGGTAGTGATGAAAATGATAAAAAATACACAGATATGTGCCTGGAATGGAGATGCCACCTGTGATCACCTGTCACCCCAAGGACACCAGAGGGAAATTGCCAAAGTAAAAGAATAAATGATATTGAAGATGACATTCTTTGTGTGCTTTTGGGAACAATTTCACAGAAACCCAGGTACACTTTCCTCATCTTCTTCCTGTCCTCTTTCAAAAGGTTGCTTCCTCCTCACATCACTGTCTTCTCAACATTTCTAATAATTCCATGTCCCCTCACTGCTCCTTCCTCCCTGCTCCCTTCCTCAATCCTCACAGTCTGACTTCTGCCTTGGAGATACCCAGGGAATTCATAATCGCTACTCCTGACAACCTTTTCTTTCCCGTTGCTTGATGCTTTTGTTCATAATCCCCTCTTCTAGAATCCCCTCCCTCCATCTGCCCATGATATGAGGAGACAGGGCTCTTCCTCCTCTTGTCTCTTTTTTCTTCACTGCTTCTGTTTTGTTGGCTCTTTGCTTAAATCCTTTGCTCTCATACAACTCACGCCAGACAATTTCCCTCTGAGAGCTCAGCCAGTCTATGGGGTTCAAACCCTAAAAGCAAAAGATGCTTCTATATGTATCAATCCCACTTTCTTCCCTCAAGCTTCAGTCCACACTGCCATTTGTATCCCAGGAAAATGCCTTTCACTTTCTCTTCTTCCTAAGCCATTTCCCTTTCTGCACATTCTAACTTCTGGCATTGGCACCCAAATCTACAAAAGTGTTCATGTCAACCTCGTACAGTTCTTGTCTTCTCCTTCCTCTTGATTTATATTTGCCAAGACCTTGTTTTCCTTCTGTGTTCAACAACTGAGTTCATCTCCCAGTTGGCATCAGTCCTTACATTTCGGTCATATCATCAATATTACAGCCAATAGTTTCTAATCTTTTATTCAATTATTTTGCTTAAAAAAGTTTTATAGCTAAGTATATTACAATAGAAATAGATGTTGAACACTTCCTTTCCTTGGCATCAACCCTGCAACCTTCTATTGTTTCTGTAACAAATGACGACAAACTTAGTGGTTTAAAAGAATACAAATTTATTACCTGACAGTTCTGTAGGTTGGAAGTCTGACACTGATCTCCCTGAACTAGAATCAAGGTGTCTGCAGGGTTATGTTTTTTTCTGGAGGCTTTGGAGGAGAATCTGCTGCCTTGTCTGAGCATGACCGTAGCATTTTTCTGACCATTCCTTTATAGCTACATCTCCCTCTCACCACAGCCTGAGAAGCTTCTCTGATTTTTAAGAACTTACATGATTAGATTGGGCCCACAAGGAACATCCAAGATAATCCCCCTATTTCAAGGTCCTTGATTTAACCATATGTGCAGTTTTTGTTTCAGTGTGTCAGGTTGAGCCTGTAGTTTGCATTTCTAACAGTTTCTTAGGTGAAGTTGATGCTGCTAATCTGGGACTATCTTTTGAGGATGACATGGACATTCAAGAGATTCTACAAACTTCTAGAAATGAGAGAGTTTATCAAGGTTGCTGGATACAAAACCTACATAAAAAATTAATAGCAGTTCAGCCAGCAGCAATATACTATTAGAAATTGCAACAAGAAAAAGTTTATATGCACACACACACAAAAAAGGTACCTGAAATAAACCTTACAAGAAATACGCAAGATCTCTATTGAGGAATGTATAAAATATTTTTGAAGGACATAAAAATATCCAAGTAAATGGAGAGAGATGACATGCTCATGTTTTGAAGAAAATATCAGAAAGTTGTCATTTTTGCCCAAATTACAAAATCTTTTTTCCTATAACACTAAATAATCTTAACATATCTCTTAAATTCTCCCTAGTGTTTCATCAGGTGAAGATTTAACCTTTCTCCTATACTTGGACGTTTTTCAATTTTCCAATTGTTTAAATTTTTTAATATGATAGTACTTTAATCAAATCTTTTCATAAGGGCATTTATCATTTGTTTTTTTTTTTTTTTTTTTTTTTTTTTACTGAGTATGAAGTGAGTACTTGAAGAGAGAAGAACAGAGCAACTAAGAAGAAAAGACAAGAGGAGAAAAACTATGCTTCTCAACAGAATATTTAGAATCACAAAACTGCTGAAAATAATTTAAGATATTTGTTTTAAAACTATAAACATATTCGAGGGAAAGGCAAATAAAGGATATTTAATTATTCTGCAAGAAAGCATCCGGTTCTACAAAGAAATATTGGAGAGAAACCATAGCTACATGCAAGTCAATGGATGTACAACACAAGATTTCATGTTGTTCATATTCAGAGGCCATTTTTTTCAGTTGTTTATCAACCATGGTATTTAGCTTTTCCATCCTACGTATACCAACAGTCTCTTTCCAAGTAGAACTTGGCCCTTCAAGTTATCCAAATATAAAAATAGCCAAAAATTGTGGTTAAAATGGAAAAAAAACTATTTTCCATTCATGCATTGCTATTAATTATATGATCCAGAAAAAAATAAATCTCCTTCAGGCTGGGAACAAGCATGAAAAATATCAACCCCAAATCTAAATACCTATATTTCTGAAAGTGAAACACAGGAAACTATGGTGAGGGTTAATAACACATAATCGCTTGTCTTCATTCCATAGTGCTAGTCTGTGCCTTCACACCCAGAGACATGTGCACACATTAAATATTTTCCCTTCACAAAACTAGCTTCAGTCCTGCATAAAACTGGGAACAAGCATGAATGATAGAGCCAGACTTGAGTTTCGGTTCAACTTTCGCTACTTGATGTTCTATGAACTCAACAAGTCTCAAAACATATCTGAATTTCATTTTCTCTCATCCCCAAAGTTAGAATATGATTACTATTATCTTTAAGTATTATTTGAAACAAAGTTGGGTATAAAAAATTAAATATTAATTAATAATCATCTCACTCTGTTTCTCTAAGGATTTAGAAGGCTGTGCGAAAGCTGTCTAGCCTGTAAAAGGTGCTCAAAAGGTATTTGTCCTTTTATTCTTCTTAGAAAACAAAAAGACATACAATTTTGTATCTAGCAAAGCTGTGGGAAGTTGCATTTCTTAAAATTCACAATATATAATTTGAAGTTGTTAAAGGGTTTCACAATATGAAATTCCGCCTCCATATCAACATTCTTGAAAAAAAAAATCTAGATTCTTATACTAGAAGAATCCAATAAGTAGCAAAAGCCAATTTATTTACAAAAATAACATTGATTTGTATAGTTCTTTACAAGGTGCATTTAGAGTATGTTCACATACATTATCAGTATCTGATGATAAAAGGTTGGAAGTAATTAGTATTTCTCTCATTACTACCTGATTTTGTCTTAATGATTGTGCTGTGGTATATGCCATTACTTTATGGAGCAACCAATTATTTTCTTTAAAAAATTACAATTGATACCAGTGCTTCATATAACTCTTTAAAGCAATTTGCTCTAAGAGGAGTCTGAACAGCATGTTCATCGAAAAACCTAGAATGATTATTAAAAATGCTAATTAATCACACACTGTAGGTCAGGAACATTAAACTCTCAGGGAATGTGGCCTAGGCATATGCATTTTCAGTAATTTTCCAGGTTACTCTGATATGCACTGATGTTTGAGAAATGCTTCTTCAGTGTGTACATGAATACAGTAAGCAACAACAAATACTGTGCCTCCTGTGAGAATATTACTACCATTCTATTGTAGACATTAAAGATTGAAGGTTCCTATGGTAATTCTCTTACAAAATATTGCCAGGTATTCTTTGGGAGAAATAATGTACCTGGCATAGAGGAACACACAGCCACACAAATACTCAATCAATCACTAATAAATGCCTAAACTTTCCAAATACTAGAATAAAACCTACTCTTAGAAAGTCTTGTATTCAACATTTTTTTTTCATGTAGATTCACTGTCTATTACACCTATTGGGGTAGGTTTCATTTTTGGAGAAGGCCTACCCAACGATCACATCGAGATTCCAGGCCACATGTCACAGTATCAAAGAGAAATACTTTCAGAAAGGTTTGTTCCAACCAAAGGAATCCATACTCACTGAGCACTGCTGGGTTTCAGTACAAGGCAAGGGACTGGCTTAGGAACTTTGCCTTCAGACAAGGCAAAGGACTGGCTTAGGAACTCTTTCTGAAGATTTTTACATGCTTTGCACTATGGTAATATAACCACTTAAAATGGCAAAGAGGGGAGTAACTGATCCCGGTGACATTATACCTTAGTGTTACCTGTTTTGTTTTGAGTACCTGAGCTGAGGCCCAGACATTATTAGAGGAAGCTCTCCACCCCACAACCTGTTATCTGTTTCCATTTTTTGTTTGCTTAGGTGTTTCTGTTTAGAAACTGAGAAGAGAAAGTAGAAGTTTGTGTGAAGTAGAGAAAGTTGGAGTAATAGTCATGGTATATTTTTTTTTGCCCCTTATAGTCCCTTGGACCAGATTTGAGCTTCTTTTTAGAGAAGATGCTCAAGAGAAAAAGCTAAATTAAGTTTTTAAGATCCATGTTAAAAGGTTAAAAGGAGGGGTCCAAAAGAGGTACTCTAGGGAATGAAATATTGGAGCTTCCTTGTAGACAGTTTACATTTGGACAGAGAGAGATGCAATGGCTTTGCATAAAAGAGGAAACAATACAATAAAATACACTGAGCAGGATGAGATAGGCCCCTTTCCTCTAAGAAAGGGTCTGGTCCAGCTTGGCCGGAGTCATATGTGAAGATAAAGACATAGCCAGTAAGGGTTGGGGTTACCACCCAAGCATGTACAAACTGCTAGGCTGACAACGGAGAGTGACTCAAAATTTTTTGAGTAGGAAAATTACCTAAAGAGTCCAGTGACAAAGTACTAGTACAGGCTATCTCCATCATCCAAGTACAAAGAAATGAAGAGACTCCCATGAGAACAGTAAACGTTAGAAGAGAAATGCAAATGGTGATGCCACCATCAGGACTCTAAATCACTAGGGGGTGGGTTTGTTTCACATTCACTGAGCTGGAAATCCCGGTGAGTCATAAATGAAGACAAGTCTAGCAGACGCGTGGGACACAAACTTGGAGGTGAGGTGGACAGAAGGAGGTGGCAGATGAGGCTAGAGGTGACAATCTGGGAGTCATCAATCAGCACATGGCAATTTCTCCTGCTCAGTGCCACGAGTTCTTCTCAGCCCCAGACTAATGCATAGCTTGTAGCTCTCCTTCCTTCTCTCAGTACTCAGCCTCTATTTCTCTGCTCCTTTTGCAGAGAGCCACGACTTCTTTTCTTTCCTCTCTCTTCCTTGCCTTCCCCACTCTGTGGCCTACTGAGGAGTAGAATTCAGGCTCTAGTGCACATTCCTACTTTCTTCCTCCTGGCTGTGCATTTTAGGATTTTCATAACTAATTTTTATAGGGAAACAGACACAGCCCACAGAGGCTCAAACTTTTCTGAGCTCTAACCGTGGGGATTATAACCGTGGGGTCTATATTCTGAAAACCTCGGAGAAGGTAAACGAGAAGCTTCTGTGAGCCTTCATCCTTCCCCCTTTTGTTTCCTGAACTTTGGTTCAAAATTGCCTCTTCTTCTTAGTTTCCAAGTGCAATCGGAGCTGGGCACATTGGCAACTGGAATTCCTCTAGACTATATGCCCTGTGTAAGGTTCTGTGTCCTGTTCCAGAGAGTTCCTTCCCCGGCCCCTCCTCGCAGAGCAATCATGGTTTTTCCCACAGAATCAAGTGGCCTCTTCCAATATCAAAGGCTGCAGATTTTAATTCCGAATCTCCCCAGATTTCCAAAGCAAACACAGAACTGCTAGAATTAAAATGTATTTCTTGACTTTTGCCAAGTAAAAATACTGCCATATACTAACCACACCCTGTGACCAAACTCAGAAAGCAGGGATGTATTTCAGTATTTCTCTCTATAAAATCATTATTTGACTAATATTCCTGCTATTACGGTAAAGAAATTGCAAGTTTGGTAAAGAATTTAGGTAGTTATTTTTTGTTATTACAGGACAAAGGCCCCATAGGTACTGAATCTGTCTACAAAAATCTCTTAAATATTGTGCTTCTTTGTGGTTCTCCCAATAACAAACACATCACTTCCTGAACATTGCCAGTGCTCACTCAGTACAGATTCTTCAGGTCTTAGGAAAAATGCGGATAAGTAGAATAAAATAAAAGGTGTTTGGATTTCTTTTTTACATTCTTCCCCGTTGACATATTGTACTGTTCTAAAGTGGCGTATTACATACACTTCATCTTGAGATGCTAAGCACCAAAACTTCACTTAGATAGGTTTGTATGACATTTCATCTATTTCCAATACAACATGTGGGTAAGTAAGATGTAGTGGTTGTCAAGACTAATAGGTTTATTTTATGCTAAAATGCATAATTTAATAGCCTCCCTTATTAAGGGTGACTTATAAAGCAGACATTTATGCAGTGATGCACAGTTTCTGTGTTTTTCCTGACATGTAAAATCATCGGATGTGCTGGGCTTGTCCTTCGTAGGGAGGCTTAACAGACTGTCGAAAGTTACAGACAAAGAGGGACACTGAGGTTTTATGACCACTGTGGCATTTTGGACATGAGGCTGAAACACACAAAGATCTGAGTACCAATGAACTGAGAACTGGCCACGGAGTCTGTCCAAGCAACTTCTGTGTGTGCAACTTGGGGCACTTAAGTCTTTCAGCCTCGATGTCCTGTGCTGTAAAACTGGAGCACCTCAGAGGGTTTTGCAGAGTCTCAAATGAAATAAGGAAATAATGAAGGTGTTTTTGTAAACTGTGACACGCTAGGTGAAAAGTGAGGTCGTTCTGCTCTACAGTTAGTAGTATACTTTGTTTCTCTCAAGGAGGTATGCATGGTTCTCTGGGGCCCTGGATGATAGCAATGCCAACTATTGTGCAATTATACCAGGGCTTACAAAAGAAATGTCAGTGTGGTAGGGCACTACCCAGAACAAGCCTTCGGGACCCAGGTGCTCTTTTCCCCAGCTGCTGCAAGTGTTAGGTACTAATAGCTCAGAGTTGGGTTCCTTTCCAGCAATTGTCCACATCAGAAGCAGTCTGTTTCCAAAGATCAGCTGATCTAAGAATATAAGGGTCCAGCTCCTTGTCTCTATTGAGGATAACTTGGAAGAGTTATCCCCCAATTCCCACTTTCTGGTGGGAAACTGAGGGCCCCTTTGCAAAGGAATCATAGTTCACACTCTCCCTCCATCCAATCCTGCTTCTCCACCCCTATTTGCAGGGTTGTTCCCAATAATTGCCTAAAAATTCTCCTGGACGGGGCACGGTAGCTCACGCCTGTAATCCTAGCACTCTGGGAGGCCGAGGTGGGTAGATCATTTGAGCCCAGGAGTTCAAGACCAGCCTGAGCAAGAGCCATACCCTGTCTCTACTAAAATAAAAAATAAATAAATAAATAAATAAAAGAAAGAAAGAAATTAGCTGGACAACTAAAAATATATAGAAAAAGTTAGCCAGGCACTATGGTGCATGCGTGTAGTCCCAGCTACTTGGGAGGCTGAGGCAAGAGGATCTCTTGAACCCAGGAGTGTGAGGTTGCTGTGAGCTAGGCTGACGCCATGGCACTCTAGCCCAGGCAACAGAGTGAGAGACTGTCTCAAAAAAAAAAAAAATTCTCCTATAATCATATCCTCATTCAGGAACTGGTGCCATTTGAAAGTTTTCCAGGTAATCAATATCAAACACGGAAGAGCACGGATTTAGTCTTCCCATCGGATAACATTTTTTCTAACACGGAACAATAGTTGTGCTAGATGTGGAAGTTTAGCCTTTTCACACCCTAGTTTGCTCATCTGGAAAACTGGAATAGTAACTTCCTTACAGAGTGTTTGTTTTAAGGCATATATAATGTGATAATACGATGTCTGCAACATTGTAGATACTCAATGGATGTCAGGTGTTCAGACAAATGCTGAGAGTACTAATAATTATAATAACATTTAAATCTAGAAAGATATAAGAGTAATTTATCTGGGTAACTTAAACAGCAAATAAGAGACGAGGGAAGAGTATTACATAAACTGTAGAAGATACATGATATTGACTGTAGAGACATTTTTGTAGACAACACACATATACCCCACATCAAATTTATTTTTAAATATTGTTTGAAAAAATACTGACTGAACTTTGTAACTAACATGATAGCATAACATATTTGCTACCAATTGGTTCAAGTCATAGAGATAATTAAAAGGTGAAAAATAGTTTAAAGCTTGGGGGAGGACTGTTACCTATTATTTATGTAGAATTTTTTAAAAATGCTATTATTTTACAGAAAATGGCAATCAGTTTTTCTCACCCCAGGGAGGAGAAAATTATCTATATCCTTGGATTTCCATTGGGAGGTGGGAGTTGTATGGGGAGGCATACAGCTATTAACATTTTTCATGATCATGCTCAAATATTTAAAAAGCAGTCATGGTATTCGCACCTTCTATATGAAATGAAATAGTCACTATTAGAACCTTTGAATTATCCAGAGAAAATAATTTCTTCATCTTAAGTCGGATTAATGGGGCAGGATACTGTCAGAGCCAATAAACTACAATTATCCACCGTGTTATTCCATAATCCCAATCAGTGTAAAGATTTTAAAGTGCTTAAAAAAATCAGATTTTTTTTTTCCTATAAAGCTTTTAGAAATGACCATCTGATACTAATCAAAGAAGAGCTGAAGTATCAAAACTAGGTTATTTGCACTAGTGTGTGTCATCAGCATAAAAAGAAAATCAGGTAAACCAACTAATTTTCATATTGTTTCCAAATTTTATTTACCAGTGTAACTCAGTTTCTCAGATCTTTGCAATTTGCAACTTTTAATACAAAACAAAAATCACAGTTAATCTCTTCTGTAACGTTTTTAAAATTTTAAAATATTTCAAACACACAGGCAAGTAATATAGAGGTTAATTTAAGGAAGGCTCTTACTCATAACACCTTGTTTTATAAATTCTTGATATTTTACCACATTTATCTCAGATTGCTTTAGGCACTAAAATGTTAGTAGGAGTTTTAAAGCCCTCTGTGAACCCTATTATAATTCTGTTCTCCATCTTCCCTTCCCAGAGGCAACTGCTATCCTGGATTTCTATTTATCATTCAGTAAATATTTTTAGAATTTTAATAACATGCTGTTAACCATTAACAAAACATATTTTAACATAAATGATATTATATTTCAACATGCTTTGTTCTGGATAAATGTTAAGTTTTTCAGATTTATCTAAATTGATATGTATAAATTTAATTCATTCCATTAATTATGTTAATAAGTACAGTATTAGCATAATTATATTATAATAGTCCATTATATTATAGACAACAGTGTATTCATCCATGTCTCTGACTGTGATCTAGCTTACTTCTCATTTTTCCCTTTTACATACATCCATTCTGCCATGTATGAGGGCTTCTCTATGGTATATACTAAAAGTGGTATGTCTGGATCCAAGAGTCAAAAGCATTTTCAGCTACATTCAGTCTTTCTAATTTACTCCTGACAATAGTTTAATAATGTTGACATTCCCTCCAGTATTGTGTAAAAATGCCCAATTCCCCACAATCTGATCCTTACTTAGTATTACAGACTTTTAAACTTTCCTAATCTGATGGCTACAAAATTGTACCTTCTTGCATAAATTCTCAATTTCCTAATGATAGTGTGGGCAAGCATATTTATTGGCTTCTTAAATTTTCTCTTCTGCCACTTGACAGCTTATAGCCTATGCAGATTTTCTACTGAGTTATTTTTATTTTTTTAATCAATTTTAGTTCTCTATTTTTTGGATAATAAAAATGGTGAAAGTATTTGTTAAAACTGCTTAAATCTAACAATCTAGAACAATTCAGTTCTGCTACTTCAGCTCTTTTCTCATTAGTTTTTTTTTGGGGGGAGGTGTCATTTCTAAAAGCTTTATGGGAAAAACAATCAAATCTGAATTAAACTCTTTAAAGAAGAAAAAGCCCAATGTCTCGGAGGGGAAGTTAGGCTGGGAGGCAGCGCTCTGCTCCACGCAGTCGCGATCAGGAAAGCCCTTGGTTTGTTTTCTACCTAGAATCTATTTATGATTCTGACGCCCTGGGACACTTCTCCATTCAGGCAGTGAGTGGGGAAGGAGAGATGATGCACACGGCAGACCCATTTCAAAGCCATTGCAACCTGGAAATTACAAACTTCACTTCCATTTAAAGTCTACTGGTAAGAGCTAGTCACAGGACCCTCCTGGCCACAAGGAGGACCAAGACATGTAGTCCCTGGCAGCGTCTTTACACTGTGGCATTTGAGCACAAATCTAATCTTTGGTCATCAGCCATTTAGTTATGCCATCATTGGTGATCTATATTGCAAATGTCATCTCAAATTCTAAAATATTGCTACAGTACCTCCTGGTATGTAGATATTTAAAATTTTATTGTATTGCATTTTACCAGTCTTTTCCTTTATGGTGTGTGTGTGTGCGTGTGTGTGTGTGTGTGTGTGTGTGTATGTGTTTAGGAATTTCTTCCTAAACTGAGGTCGTATATGTACTCTTTTATATTATTTTCTAAAGCTTAAGAATTTGCTTTCCATATATAACTCTTTTATGTATTTGGAGTTCATTTGGTATGTACTTGGATTTCCTACTTTGAGGTATGAAAATGTTTTTAGTTATTTTCTGATATGGATAACTCATTGTGCTAAAACCATTTTGTAAAAGGCCCATGATATCCTGCTAAATTACAATGCCAAATCCATCATATACCAACTTTCCCTATATTTGAGGGTCTATTTTTGACTCAATTCTGTATCTTTTATTTCTTGTCAATATCAGTATCTTTTAATTATCTTGCATTACAATAAGTCTTAATTTCGTGTAGGGAATGTCCTTCCACCCTATTCTGCAAAATGTCTTGAATATTTGCCATCCTTTATTCTTCTATATTAATTTTAGAATAAGATATTTACATTTTTGTAACAAAAAATTGGCCAGTAATTGAAATATCTCTTCAGTTAGAAACAGTAGGCATTTTTACACCACTGAGTATTTTGTCATATATATTTTTATCTCTTTCGTGTACTTATAATACTTTTCTTTACGTTATTTTTATATACTGAGCATTTTTATTGCTTTTTTGAATTGAACATTTTTCTATTGTATTTATTAAAGTGGAGCTTTTGATATTTCCATATTGACTGTGCTGAACTTTATTTTTAGTAAAATAAAAATTGTCTTCTGCTCTACATTCTTTTTTCTTTCTTATATATTATACTAGCTAAAACTTAGAAAAATAAGTTGAATAGAAATGGTGACAGCAGGTATCTTTGTGTTATTTTTGGCTTAGCTTAAAATAATTTCTCATATGTCACTATTAAATATAATGTGTACCACAGGTTTTAGGCAAATATCCTTTAAGAGACTAAGGAAGTTTCCTTTTATTCCCAGTTAGCTGGATAGATTTGTTTTTTTTTGGTTTGGTTTTGTTTTAATTTTAATTTTATATTGATATTGAATTTTTCAAGTGCTTTTGTGGGAATCTGTACATGTAATCACATAAACTTTGCTCTTTAAAATGTTAATGTGATATATTACTTTAATAGATTTGTATTGGGAAATATAGAGAGGTATAGAGAAATAGAGAAATGCTCTGTCATATCTTTTACATGTGTATAATGAGGTCTTTGGGAAGTAGACATAGAAATAAAATTCCTGGGCAAAAAGTATGAATATCTATGAAGTTACTATTTAATGCAAAATTGTTTTTCCAATTAGTTGTTCTCTCTCCCACCCCCACCCCCACCTGCCCTGGCCCCCAATGGGTGTATTAGAATTACCATGTTTTCATATCCACTCTGATATGTGGTCTTCTGAGACTTTTTGAGACATTAAACTAATGTGAACTAACATCTGCTTGTTGGACAAACTGATTGTCACTTAGATAGTCCATTTTTACATGTTTATTGCAATAATTTAATTTAATAATATTAGTTATATTAATATTGTTAATTAATAATATTAAATAATTTAATAATATTAAAATAATTTCTATTAATAAAGCATTCTAGTATTTCTAAGGTGAAATCTATATATTTATGATGCATTTTTATCTAGACAATTTGGATGCAACTGGCCAATAGTTAATTTAAGATTTTTGTATGTCTGTAAAATTTGACTATAAATTTTCTTTTTTATGTATTCTTAGGATTAAATATTTTAGCATAAAAAACAATTTGTAGAATATTCCCATTTTATGAAGGAGGTTCTTTAATACAGGGAAAATTTGTTCTATGGACAAATTTGAGTAAGCTCCTCTGTAATACCACTTGGGCCCGGTAACATTTTGTGGGTGTATTTTGACTACTGATACAAGTTTTATAAGGGGTTGTAGGCCTGTTTGAAATTTTTAGTTTCTTCTTGGGAAAATTCTACAAATTAATATTTTCCTGGAAACTTAACAAACATATCCAAGTTTTCAAATCTGTTGGCATAAAATGAGTGATAGCAATCTCGTGTAAGTTTAAATATTTTATACTATCTGCACTCTCTCTCTTCTTTCTCTCTCTGCCATTACCTTGATCATCCTCATCAGTCTGCCCAGAGATTATCTATCACATCAAATTTTTCAGAACCAAGATATTGTTTGTGTTGACCATCACTATTTATTTCGTATCTCATTAAATTTTGCTCTTTTTTTTTATTAGTTTCTTCCTTCCATTCTCTTTGGATTTACTATATTATTTTTTTCACTTTTATAGTCAAAATTAGTTCATTGATCTTAGTTATTTTCTTCTCTAATATGTACACTGGAGGATATAAATGAAGTTCTAACTTAAGCTTCATCTCATAATTTTTAACAGCTCTATTGAGGCATAATTAGCATACAAGAAATTGCACATATTTAATGTGTAATATTTGATCCTTGGGCACTGTGAAAGAATCACTCCCCTTGCCATTATCAGCAACCACTTTCTGTCACTGTACGTTAGTTTATATTTCTTAGTTTATTAACATAAATGGAAAGTGGCTGGGATTCCAGGTTTACAAAAATAGACATGCAAGTCTGATGCATTCATTAGCCAGAAAGGTTTTCTCTGCTTACAAATGCGTGGACATAGAGCAGGGACTTCAAGGAAGAAAAATGGTCCCTGCTCCACCTGACCTAAGTAACATTTGCAGAATTCCAGAGTCAGGGACAGAAATGATATGCCAGGGGCATGTGATCCACAGGAGGAACTTGGAATCGTGGCTTTCCTCTTTAGACTAATAAAGGTTATAATCTCAGGACCTTCCAGGCAGACAATGAGCATTTATGAGAGAGAAGCAGTAAAGCATTGTGGTTCTAGTCCCATTCTTTGTTATCAAAGAGACATTCTAGCTTTGCATTACTAAAGTTCTGTGAGATTTAATTTCCTAGTCTGTATAATAATATGCTTACTATTAAAATAATGCTTTATTTTGGTCTGGTAATAATACTTTGTAGGTTTCTTGAAAAATTTAAGCAGAAGAATGTGGCTACACCCCTAGGCATAGATTCAAACATTTCACCCTCTCTATTATTATCACCTCTGTTTCTGGTATCTTTTATTGTAATTGTTAGCACATTTCTCTTATCCACTACATAGAATGAATATAGAAAGTTTGCCTTGTTCATTATTGTATCTTTGGTGTCAAGATCAAGAACCTCACATAAAAGACACTCAGAAATTTTTTGAATTAATAATCAACATAGGACTTTAGAAATATTAATCTAGTAGAGCCACACATGATGGATCAGAATGTATAAGACAGGAACCAGGGAGATTGGTTAAGAAATCATGAAAATATGAGGAAATCTGATGGTAATGTGTGATGAGAAATGACAGGTAAGGATAAATAGGGGTCAAAGACTCCTAACTTTGATCCCCAAGGGAGCCAGTTTCTGTAGAAAGAGATTGTAAGTTTAAGTTTTGATTTCTTATTCCCTTTCCAAATTAAATAGCCTTCCTTAAATCCTCATCATCTGCACTAAGCTAACATGTGCCTGATCTTTGAAACCTTAGGGACCCTACATGACACAGGTGCTCTGGAAGAGGTGTGTGTGTGTGTGTGTGTATACCTGAGGCAAGTAGTTAACTTGCAGATAATTTTGGCAGAAACCACTCAGTCCCAATTGTTTCTGTGGAAGATAATATGTTTTCAAGCCTTTTCCTTGGGGTATATTCACTTCAAGGATACTTAAAATTACTCATTAAGAACTTCCTCTGCTCTTGCCAACATAACGGAGTGGGGAGACACAATGGCTTCATTCATCAACTGAATAGCACTGTCTTTTTTTGTTGTTTCCCTGGCCATATTCCACTGTTTTAAAAGCTGCTAATCGAATTGATGGCATTCTGGAGTATTTTCTTTTTGGGGATTGTCTTTTCTAAATCAATCAATCTCTCTCTCTCTCTCTCTCTCTCTCTCTCTCTCTCTCTCTCTGCAACAACTCAAGTCTGGGATAAAATCATACCCATCCTAGAAAGCTGCAGTGATAACAGTGCTGCAGTGTCACTGTCATGCTCAATAAGCCACTTGGGAACATAGACTTCCAAGGACATGGGGAGAAATGGGGCTTCACTTATGAACATCTGATGGCTGTCATGTGCATTGCCTTTGGGCTTTGCTTCTGAGTTTCCTCAGAGACGACAGGCTTTTTGTCTAGGGTGCAGCTGGTGGCTCAGGGATTAACCAAGTAAAGCCACGTGCCCTGCACAGCAATGGACCTGGGAGTACCTGATGCAGCTGGAGCCTTGTGCTCCTGAATGCTGCTCTGTGGCCCGGCAGGACAAGGGCTGAATTCACGTTCCCTCTCCATGAAGTGCAGAGATGACTGCCCACACTCACCTCTCATCTTACTGCCTCTCTCTGTCCCACTTTACTCTTCAAAATAGTTTATTGCAATACCATCTACCACTTAAAATTAAGCAGAAATTCTATTTTCTACTCCTACATTCCAGCTCTAAAATGGAACCCTAAAATTTAAAGAAACCCTCTCTTTTCTGTTAAATTTGTACCTTGATATTGTCTGACATAAAGATGTGCTGAGCTTGCTCCCTAGTTTTAGTCATACTTTACTGAATGAGTTATTCAATACCAAATGTGCTAAACACAATAGAAAATTGCAGAGGCCATTGAATACTATGGCAGTAGAACTTTCTTTTGTGATCGCCTGGGAAGGACACAGAGGTACCAAAGCAACCAGAGGAAAAATGGAAAGTCGTGTTTCTATAACATTGTTGTGATAGTTGATTTTGGGTGTCAACTTGATTGGATTAAGCGATACCCAGATAGCTGGCAAAGTATTATTTATTTTCATGCTTCAGTAGGCACTGAGCTCATTCCACTTCTGCTGAGTGAGAAACCCAGGTATGTTTGCATTTGATCAGAATGATCAGCTGCCCCAGCTGTGTCTGTGAGGGTATTTCCAGAATGTGTGTGAGTTGGTGGACTGAGTGGGGAAGACGCACTCTCAATGTGGGTGGGCACCATCCAATCAGCTGGGGGCCTGGATAGAACAAAAAGGTGAAAGGAGGATAAATTCTCTCTCTTCCAGAGCTGGGGTGCTTTTCCTCTCCTGCCCTTGGATGTCAGAACTCGAGGTTCTACTGTCTTTGGACCTGGGGACTTGCACCAGTGGCTGCGCTGGGCTCCTGGGCCTTTGGCCTCAGACTGAGAGCTGAGCCATCAGCTTTCTTGATTCTAGGGCCTTTGGACTTGGACTGAATGGTGCTACCAGCTTCCCTGGTTCTTCCACTTTCAGACGGTCTGTTGAAGGACTTCTCAGCCTCCATGATTAAGTAAGCCAATTCTCCTAATACATTCCTTCTCACATCTCTCTCTCTCACTTCTCTCTCCATATATATGTGGAAAATAGAATTTCACACACACACATCACATTGGTTATGTCTCTGCAGAGAGCCCAGACTAAAACAGAAATTGGTACTGAAGAATGAGGATGTTGCTATAATATAATAAATACCTAAAAAGGTGGAAGTGGCTTTGGAATTGGGCAATGGGTAGAGGTTGGAACAGTTTTGAAGTAAATGTTAGAAAAATCCCGTGCTGCCAATAAGAGCATTAATGCATTAGGAGCTATTCCAGTGAGAGCTCAGAGGAACAGGAGAGCTACAGGAGAAGCTTCAGTCTTCTTAGTGGCCACTTAGTGGTTATGAGCAGAATGTTGGTGGAAATACGGACAGTAAAGATGTTCTGATGAAGTCTCAGACAGACGTGAGGAACAAGGTATTGGAAAGTGGACAAAAGCCATCTTTGTTACAAAGTAGCAAAGAACTTAGCTGAATTATGTTCATGTCCCTGGACGTTGTGGAAGGAAAAACTTAAGAGTGATGAACTAGGAATATTTGGCAGAAGAATACCTAAGTAGCAAAGTGTTCAGGATGTTGTGTGGCTTAACTGCTTATAGCAAATGTGAGAAGGGCGACACAATTTAAAGATAGAATTTATGATGAAAAGGGAAACAGAACATAATGATTTAGAAAATTCTCAGCCTGACTATGTATAATAAAAATTAAAAAGCATGTTTAGGAGAGAGAACTAGTTAAGTAATCCCTCATCTTCTGACATCAAATAGCCCAGAATGACTCCTGATGACTGGACCACATGAACCTCTCCAATTCATGCCCAAGTCTGCTTTCATCCCTCATCTCCTCATTCACTTATTCAACAGGTATTTATCAGAACTCAACTCCAAGCCAGATACTGTTCTTGAAACTTGGGGATATAACACTGAATAAAGTCAAAGTCCTTGTTTTCATAAAACTTCCATTCTTGACAATAAGCAGAGGAACAAAAAATAAAGATTATGGTAGAAATAGATTATGGTGAAAAGATAAAATAAAACAGGGAGAATGAGAGACCGACTTCAGAGTGGGGTGCTTGCTATTTTATTTTGCATGAGGAGTGAAGGTTTTGTTGATAAGATGATCTATAAGCAGAACCTGGATAACTAAGGGTGGGGACCATGTTAACAATCTGGGAAAGGAATATTCCAGGACAACAGGAAAGGAAGTCCAAAGGCTCTGAGGCAGAAATATGCTTGGCCTGTTTGAGGAACAGCAAAGAGGCCAGAATGGCTGGAATAGTGAGAGTGAAGGGAGAAGAGAGGAAAGCATGTTGCCACGGAAAGACATTGGGCCACAGGAAGGACTTTGGCTTTCACTCAGAGGGACGTGGGAAGTAAGCAGAAAATTTTAAGCAGATGATTGAAGGGATCTGTCTTTCATGTTAGAAGGATCCCTTTGTCTGCTGTGAAAATAGATAGTAGAATGATAAGGGAAGAAGTAGACAGACCAGTTGGGAGGCTACTGCATCAAACTAGGCAAGAGATGTTGATGGCTTGGACCACAGTGATAGCACTGGTGGTGAGAAGTGCTCAGATTCCAGATCTATTTTGGGGACAGATCTTATAGAATTAGTTGATGGATTAGAGGTGGAATGAAATAGGAAAAAAAATCATAAAGGATTCCTCTAAGACTGTTGACTTGAGCTGCTGGGATCATGAAACTGTCATATACAGAGATGGAAAAGCCTAAGAAAAACACATTTGAAAGGTGGAAATGGGGAAGTCTGGAAGTTTGATCTGGGGCACATTTAAGTGTTTTAATGTTTATTACCCAACCAGGTAGAGATTTCAAATAAGCAGTAGGAGAGTAGCAGAGTTTTGTGCCAGGAATTAAACTCCAGGAGTTATCAGCAAGCGTATGTCACTTAAAGACATGAGATTGGGTGAGATCACTGGAAAAAGATTACAAATAGAGAAAAGAAGAGGAGCAGGGCAGGACAGCTAAAGGCTGATGTTTAGAGGTTGCAGAAAAGAGGAGAAATCAGGAAAAGAGACTTGTGGCCAGAGAAGAGTGAAGAGAGAATGGTCATCAGGAAGCCAAGTGGATCAGGTGTTTTCTGGAAGAGAGGGAGTGAGAGATTAAATATAATGAGAATTAACAATTAGCCTTTGGATTTGGCAACATGGAGATCATTGGGGACCTCAGCAAGAATGGTTTTGAGAACACTGTAAAACGTGAGACTGATTGAAGGGTGTTCAAAAGAGGGTGAGGCACGAAGCAGTGAATAAAGTATGTGTAGACAGCTCTGTCCTGCAGTTTAGCTGAAAATGGGAGTAGGGAAACGGAAGGTGGAAAGAGGAGCACACATGCTTGAGCAAGATTGTTATTTTTTTCACCAAAAATTACTTTGATGAATTTATATCAATCAGCAGGGTCTATTAATAGGGTAAGTGACAGATGCTTTCACGTCGCTAAGAAGCGAGATCTGTTATTTTATCAAGTCGATTTTTGGTCTTCTGGATTCATCTGGTATGAAGTTCGTTAGAAGATATTGTTATGTTAGAATATTATCATTGAAATATCTCAAATTCTGATGAGCTATTCCAAGTAGCCAAGATACTTATTGTAAAGGGAACTCTTCTATCTTCTTGGAAACTCTACAGTAGATACCTCCTGGTCACATGACCCTATTAGTGCTATTCCAAGCACTCCCTCAAAGTAATTAATGCATTTTTATTTTAATTCAACACTAGATACTTCAGGATCAAGCACAGGGGAGTTTAGCAGGTTCTGAAAAGATTGGGCTATATTTGCTTGGATTTCCAGTGAGTATAGCTCAGGAGAGACATCAATACCAAGGAGTCAACCAAGCAGTGTTGGGAGCTGGGAGATCACAGGCTGACAGTTAACCAGAAAAACCAATTGTATGTTGGTGATGATGGTGCCACATGAACCAAGCCCAGCATGGAACAGAAGAGCGCTCCATGCTGGAAGGATGACTTATGGCTCAGACAAAGATGACGTTTGTAAACGTAGAACTGCAGCTGCTTTTTTTTTTTTTTAATAGGCAGATTGATCTGTTCCCATTGGGCTTGGTCTTTCTTATTGAGCTACTGCATCTGGAGGGCTTATTACACTCCAGTGTGTTCAGCACTTAGGATACATTAGCTCGTTTGATAGCAACTATAATATTGTTTACCCTCTTTTATAGATGAGGAAGCTAAAGTTCAGAGAGGTTATGTACCCAAAGTTACACACCTGTTATATGGTCTAATCTGATTCTTTCTGTTATAAAACAAATTCCTGAAGTTTCCTGGTTTACTGTCTACAGTTGTAGAGACCACACAGGTGCCTGTTAGTGACTATTAGGAAGAAAGCTGGTATGTGAACCTGGCCCTGGGTTATATTCAATCTTAAGAATTGAAAGAATAAAAATAAGTTGAAAAGAATTTCAACTTATTTTGAAATAAGTTTTATTCTTTCTTAATTGAAAGAATAAAAATAAGGAAGATAAAGGATCTTCCTGAAGATTTTTGAGGAAGACTATAAGATGAAGAAAAGTTTTATCCTACCTGTCAGTCTTCACTGTTGTTTCTGCAATTAGCTTTCTCCACTTATTCTGCGTCTAAGCAGAGATGTCAGTTTCATCTATTTCTTAATTCACTCTGTCTCCCAGGCTGGCAGATGGTTCGGGTACAGACCCGCAGGCGTGCCGCTGGAAGAGCCCACAGCTCACCTTTCTCTGGAGCAGTAGGAACTCTTTGAAGCTGCAATGGGAAGAGTGGATACGAGTGGAAGAAAGGAATGGAAGGACAACTAATGAAGCCATTTGCTTACAGCTGTCTGCCGTATATATCATTGCAACAAAACAAGATCCAGGTGGACTGCCAAAATTGAAAACAGATGAGAAACATTTGCTGTTTACATAAATGCATTTTCTTAATTTTGTTTTTCAAACTCACATAACTATAGGTTTTTTTGAAATGTGGACAATAGCTTTTTACTGTCAGACTTGTTGAATTTTAGTAATCTAAATTTTTAATGTTTCTGACGGACACCATGAGCTGTTTGTTGGTTCACTGCCATCAAAATATTATTCATGTACACCCTGGGAACTTACTGGGAACATATATATTCTATGTACTTGTTAAGAATGTAAGTGGGTTTTTTCTTTGGCTGAAGGTCACAAAGACACATGAAAATGTGAAAATTACTTGACGTGAAGTTGTGAAAAAGTGCAAATGAAACTTATAGTGGGAAAAGTGCTCATGAGCAAGGGTACCCAGAAGCAACTTTTGAAATTTGAGTATAATGTACTGCTGGTGTCTTTCTGACTTCCTCTTTGCTTCAAAAGTGTGCGTAGACAGCAATAGCGTTCACTGAAGATGTAAGTGGGCCAGATTCTTTATCAAAGAAATGAATTCCATTTGGCGTATATTATATTTTAAGTCACTGGTGGATATAGAAATGAACATGCCTTATCAGCAACTGGGCATGTGAGTCTCTTTTTTAAGGGAGCTACCTGAGATAAAGACAGAGATTTGTGAATCATCACCACAGGAAAGATAGTTGGAACTATGAGAGTGCATAGAATCGGAATAGAAAAGAAACAAGGATGGAAAACTCACCATGCAAGCACTAGGGACCAAGAAGATCAGAGGGGGAATATTTATAATAACGGAGAATCAAAAGGTGGTTTCTAATAACTAAAGGAGAAATAAAAATTTTAAAGTTATGATGTTTGTTAGTGAGGTAAGGAAATAGGAAAGAAGAAAAGATGAAGGATCCTAGCTCTCTGGGAGGCCGAGACGGGCGGATTGCTCAAGGTCAGGAGTTCAAAACCAGCCTGAGCAAGAGCGAGACCTCGTCTCTACTATAAATAGAAAGAAATTAATTGGCCAACTAATATATATAGAAAAAATTAGCCGGGCATGGTGGCACATGCCTGTAGTCCCAGCTACTCGGGAGGCTGAGGCAGGAGGATCGCTTGAGCCCAGGAGTTTGAGGTTGCTGTGAGCTAGGCTGACACCACGGCACTCACTCTAGCCTGGGCAACAAGTGAGACTCTGTCTCAAAAAAAAAAAAAAAAAAAAAAAAAAGATGAAGGAATATAAAAGAAAGTAACATGGTAAATTCCTGGAATTGCACTGAAATGAGATAAAAATAATTTCATCCTTAATTTACATAATGAGAAAAAAATGTTAATAATTTTTTATGAGAACATTATCACATTCTAATTTTATTATTTTTTTAAAGATTTTTTAAAAATTATTTATCAGGCTAAAATGCAAATATATTTTTTATTTGTTTTATCCTTTGGTTTTTCATTTTTCCTCTAATTTTCTTTTTAATTCTTTGGTTAGACATATTGCCTTTGCACTGACTGAGAACACAAAACATTTTTGTTCAACTTAATAGAATTGAGTTGGAGTCATTAATTAATTTTAGCAGAGCCAAAATCTTTAGTATATTGAATCTTCTCATTCGTGAATATGCTATATGTCAACATTTGTTCGGTCATCTTTTTTTTTAAATAACATTTTGTCATTTTTTTCCCATTAAAGTCCTGCACACTTTTTGCTAGGTTATTTCTAGTTGTTTAGTTTTATTTTTCTCATATTATCTTGCTACTATATTTTGTATTTAGTTGTGATAGTATTTAGCTGTGTCCATGATTTGTATGTATTGATCTTGAATCCAATGCAAGTCTAATTCAAATATTACCTGAATAGAATGGCAAGCTGATTTTAAAATTCATGTGGCAGAATAGAGGGCCAAGAATAACTGACTATTCAAAACTGAGCAATAATGATGGATGATTTTTTTTCCTACCAGATATTAAAACTTAGAAAGCTACAGTCATTTTTAAAATGCAATTTTGGCAAAGGGATACATAGATGTTAGATCGATAAAATCTATTAGTTCCCCAGACAGCACTAGCTACATGTGAGAATTAGCTAGAGGTATGAGAATATGATTCAAATAGTATTGGAAATCAGTGGGGAAAGAATGAACTCATCAATGAGTGGTGTCAACAGAAAACCTGAATTTCATATGGATTGTAGATCTCAATGTGGAAAACAAAGCTTTCAGAATGTTATAAAAAAAATAAAGGGAACTTAAAAAGAATTTTTTAGACAAAGCCCCCAAAATTTAACTCCTAAAAGTTAATGATACATTTAACTACATCACTTGACTACATTTGACTGACACATTTGACTATATCAACATTTTAAACATCACTAGAATAAGAGACAAGCACAAAGACACAGGCTAAGGAAAGATATTTGTATGTGTTAAAAAGACTTGGTATTTAAAGTGTGAAAATGATTTCCACAAATCAATAGTAAATAAAATAAAACAAGTGGGCTGCTTCTTGCTAAGAAGAGAGCAACCTAATAAGGTCTACAGGCTCCCATCCTCAACCCATGCCTGGGGGGCCACATTAATGAAGGGTATGTCTGTATGCCTGAAAAAAACAATTTAAAAATTGTTTGAAATCATCAGGGCATCAGGATACAGTTACCTGGTGTGGGGAGGAAATGCTCCCAGGGGAAGGAAGCAGAGGACAATATGGACAAGAGATAGCTTGAGGAGGAGATTTTGAGTTGCATCCTTTTCCTTAGCCCAGAGTCCGCTGCAAGCATTCTCACCTACTCTGTCACCCTACCAAGGCAGAAAGAGAACAGTGGCAGCCTACAACTGCCAGAGCCCCACTGTATCAAGCAGCATTTATCAACAGATGCCACAGACTGGCCAGCCACTGGAAATTTCCTTAACTCAATCCATCCACTTTCCAAGGCCAAAGGATTCCCACAAAGAGAAAAGAGCCAGCGTGGAGGGACAGAGTGTTTCCAGGAAGGTAGGATTGATAGAGAGGTGATGCTTAGAGGGGAGGGGGCTCTCCACGCTGGCATGAAATCCTTGCCTTATTATTGAAGGAAGGAAATAAGTTAAGGTCTGGATTATTTTTCCTCTCCCCAAAGAAGCTGCTAGGGGAACTCTAAGGAATATGACTTCAATGAGTAAAACAACAAATCATCTACCTAAGATCTATCTCTAAGATCTGAGACCTACATGTATTAGCAAAGAAAGGTAACAAAATCATACAACCTATACCAGATGGAGAAGCATTCATGCAACAGAGAAACATTTGAAATAAGAATAATAGATAAATGTCCTTCAAGAAATAAGGGCAGATTCTGATCACATCAAATAGGAAAAAAAAGTCAAGTAAAAATATGGACATGAAAATACAAGAGTTGAAATAACAAATCCAACAAAGGGCATAAATGGCAAAATAATTAGAGCAGAAGAGAGAATTAGTGGACAGAAAGGTTAAATTGAGAAACTCAGAAGTCTTCTGGAAGTCATAGAGAGAAAGAAAATAATGTATACAAGTTAAGAGATGTAGAGAAGAGAAATAGAAATGTCTGTATAATAGATAAAAGTAATAGAAAAGGAAAAATATTTTTAGGACAAAATCCAGAAATTTCCAGAATTAGGGATAAAAGTGCTCATGGAAAGCTAAATAAAAGAGATTATCAAAAAAACTCAAAACTAGACTTGCTAATAGTTAAGTCAAATCTGAAAAGGCATAGCAAAGGATGGGTATTTACTCTAGGAAATATTAATAGACACTATAAAACATAATAATAAAAACACAGAGGTGCTGAAAAGAAACATTGTACCATACAGAATAGGAACAGGATAGAGAAGTCAGAAATCTCTGAAATATGGATAGATTGCTTTAAAATTAAACATTGAAAGATTGGATTGTTTAATAGATGGTGTTAGGAGAACTGGCACCTTTTAGAAAATAGAAGGCTAGGTCCTAGTCTTTCCCCACACCAAAATAAACATTCCCCTAAATGTGAGAGGTAAAGCCATAAAGCCAATGGGAGGAAATATAGAAAACCCTGTAACCTAAAAGTGGAGAAGACTTTCCTAAAAACTAAAAACCAAAATGTTTTTATAGTATCAAAAGGCAAAATGTTGGTGAATTTAACTGTACAATATTAAGTATTTCTATTTGGCTAAAGATAAAATTAACATGCAGACAGCTGGCTGGTAGAAGATATTTTTCATTTCCAAAACCAATGCAGGATTAATAGCTGGAATATACATGGAACTCCTGACAATTAACATAAGAAAGATGGACAATCTAAGAGAAGAAATGTTTAAAAGATATGAATCAGCAATAATCTTGAGGAAATCTGAATAGATAATAAGAATGCATTATAATCAGAAAAATAAAAAAATCATCAAGATATCACTAGAAATCTATTGGCAATATTCAAATGATAAATAGTAACATATATTGGTAAAAATATTGGGAAAAAAAGAATGATCATATAGTGTGATGGAGAGCATTAACTGATGCAGCTTCTGGAAAACTATTTATTAATATCTACTTCCTTTAAATATACATATACCTTACAACCCAGTTATTCCACTCTTGGTATATATCAGAATTGTGTTTTATTTCAATATATTATGGGGGAACAACACCGAGATGCCAGGTAAAGGTTTTTGTTGCATTTATTTATTTTGTATGCTCGAGTTAGGGTTGTAAGTGTGCCCATCACCCAGATGGTGTTGATTGTACCTGCTAGGTAGGTTTTTCCCGATCTCTTCCTGCTGTTGGATTTCCCATCCCTCTGTGCACATGGGTGCTCCTCAGCTAGTTCCAATTTAATAGTGAATACATGTGGTGTTTGTTTTTCCATTCTTGAGATACTCCACTTAGGATAATGGTCTTCAGTTCCAACCAAACTGTTACAAATGGCCTTAATTCATCCTTCTTTGTAGCTGAGTAGTATTCTATGGCATATATATATATATATATATATATATATATATATATATATATATATATATCACATTTTATTAAACCACTCACGAGTTAATGAGTACTTGGGTTGATTCCATATCTTTGCAATTGTGAATTGTGCTGCTATAAACATTCAAGTGCATGTGTCTTTTTGATAAAATGACTTCTTTTCTTCTGGGTAAATACCCAGTAGTGGGGTTGCTGGATCAAATGGTAGGTCTACTTTTAGTTCTTTGAGGACTCTCCATACTGTTTTCCATAGAGTTTATAATAATTCACAGCCCCATTAACAACATATAAGCCTTTCTTTCTCTCTGCATCCACACCAGCATCTATTGGTTTTAGACTTTTTAATAAAAGCCATTCTAACTGGGGTAAGGTGATATCTCATTGGGGTGTTAATTTGCATTTCCCTGATAATTAGTGATGTTGAACATTTTTTCATGTGTTTGTTGGCCATTTGTTTATCTTCTTTTGAAAAGCTTCTGTTCATGTCTTTTGCCTACTTTTTAATGAGATTGTTTATTTTTTTCTTGCTGACTTGCTTGAGTTCTTTGTAGATTCTGGTTATTATCCTTTTATCGGATATATAGCTTGTGAATATTTTCTCCCATTCTGTAGGTTGTTTATTTGCTCTGTTGATTAATTCCTTAGAAATTCTCATAAACCATAACTGAATATGAATGAGGATATTCATTTGGGATTTCTGCCAGCTGAGTCTTTCTTACTAAGGGGTTAGATTATTAAAAGTTGGTGGATGCATGTGAGGGAATCCTATGAAAATGAATACTATTACCCCCTAAAGGAATGTGGAGTAAGAAGAAAAGGAGGCTCAAAGCTAATGCCTGAGAAGTTTCAACACTGAGATGCCATGTAGAGAAGGAGCTGGCAGAAGAGTGTTCAGAACAGCAGGAAGAAATCCTAGCCAGTGTGGTGGCATGAAAGTCAAAGAAGAGAACAAGTTCAGAAAGAAACAGTGGTCAAATGACATGTATTCTCTTCCCCTCAGGCTTCCTGCCAGCTCAACCAAATGGAGCACATACTAGAACAAATAAAAACAACATAATTCCCTACTGGTTTAAAATTACTGGCAGAGCTTGGGCAGATTATGGAATTAAGGAAATAAAGGTAAAAAAAGTTGTTTCATGTTTATAGTTATAAAATATAATTGTTTCCAATATAGAGCCAAAAGCTATCTATGACATCAGGTGATTGCCAATTCATTGGTGAACAGTAGTTAACAAGTCAATTATTAGAAGTTTAAAAGCAATAAATCAAATATGACTTATTATAATTCAAGCAAAGAATTAAATTATAAGGTTATCTCATTAGAAATTAGAGAACTTAATTTCCTAATCGATTGACCTAAATATGTGATAGAGAAATACAACTGAAACTGGCATGTATAGTTAAATCAAAATTATTTACACAATTAACACTCCACTTAAGAAACCAGAGGAGAGTTAATAATTACATTAAATATACTTTATCATCTAAAAACAGTAAGAAAATACATGTAGATAGATATTAATAGACAGATGGATACACACACATACACATACACACACATATTATATAAACCCAGAAAGCTTAATGGTTCAGCTATAGTCTGAGCAGAATACAGTGTATTCCTAATAAAGAGAGTATTCAGGAAACAGGAAAAGGAGCTCAAAACCATCAGCACGCCTGCAAATTGTCCTTGCACACCGCGGTCAGACATTTTTCCATTTCATTTCTTTATTTTCAAAAGGAAAGACAGTCTTCCTGGACAATTAATAACCAATATAGGTTATATCTTTTCACCAAGTACAAATCAAATAAGAATGCTGTTGACAAATAGGAATTTCCTTTTCAAACTACGTTCATGAAACTGAGTTTGGGGGACGATGGCTGAATGAGTGGTACTCCCGGATAAATTCAAGCTGGCTTGTATCTGTTGGAAGAAAACACTGCAATTTTCTTAAAATATCCTTTCATTCCAGAATTTCTTATTCACCCTCACTCCAGTTTCTGCCCACTGTGGATACCAGAGTTCCACCTCACCTCCTTCCTGGCCTTCTTTCTCTTTCAATGAACACAAAGCCTTGGACCTCAAATATGAACATCTAGAGTCTTTTTTCTTTAAGTGGCTCTAGAACCCTCTCTACTGGATAACTTCCCTGCAGTGGAAAAATATCATAATACAAGACAAGAAGCATTAACAATATCCTTGGGGATATGGGTGTCATCTATTTGGGGGGAAAACCATAAAAGCACTCTTCTATAGGTGTTTCCAAACTCCTGCAGCTCTGGAGGAAATGCCAAAGTCCTCCTCCTTTAACACTGTATCAAAAACTAACTCAATGCTTTGCTGGCGCACCTATCAGGGCTGGGGTCACCTCAATCACGTTTATTGTCTCTGAAACATTTCAGGGAGGGTTATGAAGTCCTGCCAGCAATTAAATATAAAAATGCAGATAAATGGGCTAAAGAGAAAATATTCAAAGAGAGGTAAGATGTAGAAGATTCCAGGAAGGGACTGGAAACTGTACAAGTTTCTCCAAAGGATTGATTTGAATTTTGGAAAAGTCTTCTAACTGCCCAGAGTTTATGCAAATCCATGTTCTAAATGTTTTTTTGAGGTCTGCCCTATCAGTCATAATATATAATGGAAAGAACTAATTATCTTAGAACTGTGCAGCTGCATGCAACCTTCAGATTAACATCAGAGTTCAAAGAGAGAAGCAGATGTGTAAAGCAGAAGCAATGCCAGATATGTACTTTGGAGCATTAGGAAATATTTGGTTTGATGAAAGAGTCTTATTCAATAATAATTTTCCATCTCTCAACCATGGCGATGGGATTAATATACATTAGTCTGTCAACTAGGTTGCTGTTTTTCATTGTATTTGTTATTTTTCCATTTGGGGCTTAATACACAGGAAATTGTAGCTTTTTCAGAGCTCATGTGGATTTTGTAAATCCCAATGGAAGACGCTCAGGAAAACAAATCCAAATAAGGTGCCTCTGCTATTATCAATTGCAATTTATTATTCTGTTTTTAGCAGAACCGAGAATAACACTATACAATTCAATTTACTGAAACTTGCCTCTTAACTTTTTAGCTAAATAGTTGAGGTTTGGACGTAAATTTTTAAGATAGCAAGAGTTTGTCAGTACTGGGCTTTAAAGCAATCCTTCTAGATGCCTCGGAAAGCCAGCCCAGTCTTTGTGGCTTGAAAAATCCCAAAGCCAAAGATGCTAATGGCTCGGTTTGACTCTGAAGAGGCCTTTGTGACATTTATATATCTTCACTGAAAGCCAGACCTTTGTCAGAAGAGTACAAAAATGCACTTGGAAATGATCGAGTTAAAATTGTCAGAAGAACAACTGGAAATTAATATAGCCATTCTGGAAAACAATACAGAGGTTCCTGAAAAAGTTAAAAATAGAACTACCATATGATCCAGCAATCCCACTACAGAGTATACATCGAAAGGAAATGAAATCGGTATGTCAAAGAGATATCTGCACCCTTGTGTTCATTGCAGCATTATTTTCACAATAGCCAAGACATGGAGTTAACCGAAGTGTCCATCAATGGATGAACAGTTAAAGAAAATGTGCCATATATACACAACAGGATACTACTCAGTCTTACGAAGGAAGGAGATGCTGCTATTTGCAACAACATAGATAAACCTGGAGGACATCATGTTAAGTGGCTGGCACAAAAAGACAAATGCTGCATGATCTCACTTGTATGTGGAATCTAAAGTAGTTGAACTTGTAGAAGCTGAAAATAGAATGGTCGTTACCAGAGGCTGGGACTGAGGTGGAGGTGAGATTGGAGAAATCAAAGGATGCAAAATTTCAGTTAGACAGGAAGAATAAATTAAGAGATATATTGTACAACAAAGTAACTACAGTTAAAAACAACGTATTGTATATTTGAAAATTGCTAAGAGAGTAGATTTAAGTGTTCTCAGCATACACACAAAAAATGATAAATATGTGAGGCAATGTTAATCAGCTTGATTTATCCATTCCACAATATAAATATTTATATCACAACATATACAATTTTATCAATTAAAATATAATTTGAAAAAAGAAAAATGATTGAAGAAAAACACCAAAATACAATGGTCATCATTTGTAGTTGTGAGGACTGTGTTTGAATTGCTATTATACTTCCAACCTCCCTCCATTTTTTAAAATTTCTGTAATGTGAGTGGAGTGGTATTTAATTGAGATGAAACTAAATTGATATAGCACCTCTTGTATTATCCTGGATAGAGCTGGAATCCATTCTACTAAGTGAAGTATCCCAAGAATGGAAAAACAAACACTACATTTACTCACCATCAAATTGGTATTAATTGATCAACACTTAAGTGCATATATAGTAATAACATTCATGGTGTGTCAGGCAGGTGGGAGGGGGGAGGAGGGGATGGGTATATACACACCTAAAGGGTGCGTGCGGTGTGCACCATCTGGGGGATGGACATGCTTGAAGTTCTGACTCAGGTAGGGCAAGGACAATATACATAACATAAACATTTGTACCTTCATAATATGCTGAAATTTAAAAAAATTTCAAAATAAATATCTTTAAATATTCTAATTAAAGTTTACTTAATGTAATATCCAACAGAATATCAGCTCCTTTATAAAGTGAATATATTAGCTAATAAGTGGCTAGAATTTATAAGTGAGTTTCTTAGCCCTGCTCGAAATGTTTATTATTGCTAGAGATCAGGGAAACCTATGGCCCCATCATTTCTTGGAGTATGAGCTTTCTGTATTTTTATATGCCAATCAATAATGTGACTTTTTAATCTTAAATTTGGAAACAGGGCACAGAGTTGGTGATTTGCTTTCCCTCATATGAACCAACACATCCCAGCTGCCACATGAAAGATACCAAATTGTGGGGTAATGAATTAGATCTGGGGACAGTCACCAGGGAAGTGGCAGGGCTGATCTTCCTGGACTCGGTTTAATCCAGATGTTATCATGCGGAATGAGCCCCTGGAGATTCTAACCAGTAGAGGACACGTGGGAGAAAAGCAACTTTAAAAACTCTTGTCTGGAAATTAGCATCCATCATCAATAGGAGAAGGAAGGGAAAAGAGGATAATCGAAACTACAGCAGCACGGTGACCAAAAAGCAAAAGAGATCAGTAGGTTTCTAGACCTTTTTCCTGGTGCAAAGAACAGTGTCACAGCATAAGCTCAACACCTGTGCCTTTTGTCACTGAATCAAGTGCCGAAACCCAACGCATAGTAATAAAAAACCATCTCCAGTAGTTTTGAGCCCTTACTCTGTGCCAGGCACTGTGCTGGGTGCTTCACATTCCTCATCTCATGTAGTACTCACAACCCTAAAGTGGGCACCATCACCCGACCTTTCCAGCAATACCCAAGGCTCAGGGTGTAAAGTAACTTGTTCAAGATCACACATCCAGTTAAGTGGCAGAGTTGGAGTCTAAACGCAAATCCATGTGACTTCAAAGCCAAGGTTCTTCAATGTTAGGATGCATTGATTGCCTCCTAACATCTGTTTCCCATAGTAACACGTGTAGAGCTCTTTGTAGCTTTGTAGCATTATCACACGGGATTCTCACGCCAGCACCGTGGTGGAGGTAGAGCAGATGTCATTCTTGTTCTATACATGTGAACACAAAGAATGTAGAGACTGAGTGCCCAGCCCAAGGCCACGAACCCACAGAACACTGGAGATGGGGCACAAAGACAGGATTTCTGCGTTTCTTCTTCTTCTTCTTCTTTTTTTTAATCTGCAACATATTGTCTGCAATTTCTCATTTCATCAGTGAAGTGTCTTTGTGTGGCAGTGAGAGCCATATGTTTTCTATGAACTAAATAGGAAGAATAATGACCCAGGCAGACCATAAGTCAGGATGTTAATAACACAGATGAAGATGAAAATCCTGCCAGGATGTAGGGTTAACCTCTTCCTCAAAAGAGACACAAAATACTCAGACTCTGATCACCATAAGAAGTTATATTTGCATCTTATCGTAAGTATGGCTTTAGTTAGTTAGTTTATGGATTTTCTGTGAAAATCTCAAGCCTATATTTTATAAGCAGCAAAGCCCCAGAGGCCTGTGATTTATTCCTTCTTAGCTTTAAGTTTAACCATCAGGATGATAGGAATGCTTCTCAATGATGTAACCGCAACCAATTTTTCTGCTTGTTTGAACCAAAGTGATTGATTGCATATCCTCTCCTTCAGACCTGCTTTGAAGCAAGAAATGAAGCAGAACGGGTTAACGTTTTAGGTTGATCAGTCATTGCCACAATAATCCTGGGTAGCCATCCCCCCCCCCAAAAAAAAACAAAGTGGTGCCTCGCAACACACTTGTATTCCATGCTCAGAAGTCTGTATGGTTGACTGTGGTTCTGTTGATCCAGGGCAGGTTCTGCTTTGCTCCAGGCTGTGGCTGGGCTGATCTTGGTACCAGGTCAGTCCTGATGGGGTAAGTTCAAGTCTAGTCCATATATATTTATTGAACTCTGGAGGGGAGGATGAAAGGGAAATTGTAATAACGGCTAGGATCGAAAGGCCCACCAGAGAGCAGGTAAGACAAGTTTGAGTGTTTCAAATGTTGCCAGGCTGGGTCCCCCAACATTCCCTGGAGGACTGGGTCCCTTAAGCAAGGTTTTGAGGGATCAGTAACAAATTAAGGTAAAAGCACCTCCCACAACAGTGCCTGAACCACACCACCCTTCTGCTGTGGGGTGGAGAGAGGAAAATGCAACATCCCATATGCCAAGCCCAGTCCTGGACCTGAGCTTATGACAGTATCAAAATGGTGAGACTAAAGGAAGGAATACTTTCTCCTTTTTCCCCCTAAAATTTGAATTTACATGGAGGAAGTCATGAGTATCTGCCATCTAGAGAAAATAGAAAAAAAAAATTAATGACTAAAATAGTGTCAACTTTGGGCCCTGTTTCCAAACTGATTAAAATGATAGAGACAAAAATATGAATGTTAGTGATTCTTTTCCATATTGAAACAATCTACTGTGATTATGCTTTGCTTTGCATAACAAAAGGCTAGTACCTACTCTAGCGGTCTAAGTTTACACTTGCATGTTTCAAATATCATCATTCATAAGTTATGATCGACTGATTTACACTATTTTATTAGAATCGACATAAATGCTCTTCATTAAAAATAAATTCCTAACGCATGAAAATTTTATCTTTTCTTTTTCCATGTTGGATTGTTAAAAGTCATTGGCTAAATATTGCTATAATGTCTAATTTTGAATTCTGACGTATTTTTATGTCTTTACATTAAGCTTTGAATATAAATGTTTATGTCTTGGAATATTGTTTCAGGTACAAAAACCCCAAAATATAAGGTAAAGCTATTTCAGATGTCTAATAAGAAAATATGGAAATCCAATTATTATGGAAAATCTTAGTAAAATTATAATTCAATCTTGGTTCAGAAATCTTGCTTGCTGGTAACTGAATTTAAACCAAGGCCCACCTTTCACTTTCACTTAGCACTTTGACTGCTAAGCTTAATCTCGTTGACCTATTTGGATCCACAGTTCTGTTAGGACTATCATTCCAGTTTGCCCCTCTGAGACACTGCTTCCTTTCATACCTTGTTTATCCACCAAGGACTATGGGCATGCAACTCCAGGCCTTGCAATGTGTCCTGGCTTCCAGAGAGATTTAACCTGACCTGGATTTGGGCTCGGGAAGTTCCATGTTTGGAAGAGGGACCCGAGGAGCAGTGATGCCATCATGGGGGCCTGGAGGCCAGCTGGGGAAAGAGTCAGTTGTTGGCTTCAATCACAGCATCTCTAATTTTGCCTGTTTTTATATGAGCTGCACATTGATATCATTTGAAAACAAGGTTCTACCATTCTTAAATTCCCTTTTAAAAGCATTGCCTAATACCTAGTTCAGAATAGGGCTGGATGCAGTGACACACAGCTGTAATACAAGCACTTTGGGAGCCCAAGGCAGGAAGATCACTTGAGGCCAGGGGTCCAAGACCAGCCTGCACAACACAGCAAGACCCTGTCTCTATAAAAAATAAAACAATTAGCCAGGCATGGTGGTGCATGCCTATAGTCCCAGATGTTCAAGAGGCTGAGGCAGAAGGATTGCTTGAGCCCAGGAGTTTGAGGTTACAGTGAGCTATAATGACACCACTGCACTGTAGCCTGGGTGACAGATCAAAACCTTGTCTCAAAAGAAAAAAAAAAAAATAGGAGGAAATGACAACATCCTCTGACGTGCTTTTCAGGGAGTTTAGAAGGCTCACTTTCCAGGTCTGTCTGTATATACCTACTTACAACCATACACACACAAACACACACACACACACACAGACATGCATACATACACATACATATATGAAGTCATAAGTGATCTGTTTGTAATCACAGAATTTATGTTTCCCTTATGTCAACTTACATCTGCAGAAATCTCATAAGAGGCAAACTGGTTCCTGGAAACATCATATCATTTCATCTTGTATTAGTGTCTGCCCTGAGGCTCTCTCCTCATTCCTCTATGCATTTTTGGTGAGCACCAAGGGTACATTACTTCAGAAGGTCATGAGCTTCTCACACAGCCATAGGGAAAGATTCTGCAAATGCCTTTCCTTCCCCTTATCTGTATCTTTAAGAGTCTTCATATAATATTAGGAGCTATTTATTTGTACACATTGATGTTATTTGAGCCCATGCTTAATAATTGCTCTTTAATATACTCTGAAAAGAAAATAAAAATCTCCTTATTGGAACATACAAAAGAAGATGATAAGTGAAAAAAAAAGTCCCTTTTATCTTCAGAGATCTTAAATTCTCAAAGAGCTTTTATGTTGATTAATTCAAGTGATCTTCACAAACACTTTGGCATGAAAGTAAATGCTGCAAAAACAACTGAAATGGTTAAACTGTGATTTTAAAAAATCTTTTTTTTAGAGCAGATGACTCCAAGAAGCATCCATTTTGTCTTTTAACCATCCATTGGCTAATTATCTGCCTGGCAGGCTGAGCTGGCTCCAGCTGCCCTGACTGTGAGCCCAGGGACAGAATTCTCCTATCCTTTTGTCAGCTCTGGTTTTTCTTGCCCCTGGTCCTGGCTTGGCTTTCTGTCTGAAGTTGTGGCTCCATTTCTTCCATTCTTGTTTCTTTTTTTTATTTCATATGGGATTCCAATCCTCTTTCCAATCCTAGACTGAATTGGAGCTCCTTATTTCAATGTAGAGAATAATTTAAAAAAAAAAAAATATCTAAACTACAATGGAGCCATCACCCATCACCTTTCTTCTTGAAGAAGAGTTTAGAGAAGTGGGAAGTCAGATAAAGTACTAGTTCTTTCACTAATTGCCCTTCACCTGTGTTGAAGCTGCCATAACTAAATGGGTTGAAACTCCATATCCCCCTCTGACATTTTGTGTGCTCATTAGAGTCAATTAGTTCTGTAGTTTTTTTCGTTAGAGAAATATCACCAGTTATTAACCTATTTCTGTTCACCTTTCAAGTCTCAGTTTAAATATTATTTCCCCATAAAACTTTCCTGGACTATCCTGACTAGACTTATTGGATTTGGCTTGTTGAAATGTAATCTACATTGTATTGATATTACGAGGTGGGTCCTTTTCAAAGTGATTAAGTAATGAAGGTTCTGCCTTTACGGATGGATCAGTGCCTCATAAAAGGGCTAGAGGGAACCAGCTTAGGCTCCTTTTGCTCCTCCACTCCTCTGGGGTGTGAGGACACCAAGCTGGCACCATCTACAAGGAACAGACCTTCACCAGACACCGAACAGGCAGCCGTCTTGCTCTTGGACTTCCCAGCCTCCAGAACTGTGGGAAATAAATTCCTATTGGTTACAAATTACCCGGTCTCAGGTATTGTGTTAAAGCAGCACAAACAGACTAAGACAGTCACTTGATAACATAACATGAGTAGCACTGCAAACTTCATTAATCACATATTAATCATGTAGCTTTAACAATCCATTTCTTTCTTCCTTAATAAGCTATAACATTTTCAAGGAAGGTAGAGAATGCCTTATTCACTCACAGCTTCCTCAGGCCTTGCATAATAGACAGTAAGTACATCACAGAGCTGATTTAAAAAAATCAATGATTATGAATAAATGCAGGACAGTGTGCTAGCCAGTGAGAATGCCAAGAGCTAGACACTGTCTCAGGGAATTCAATATCTAGCTGGGTATGGAGGATATTTAACTACAAATACAACAGATATTAGAATAAAATAAAGAATAATCAAATATACTATAAATCCCTCCACACACACAAAAAAAAACCCCAGAAACCTCTTTATTTTTAGTGAAGTCTACAAAGACTTAGGGGGGTGAGGACAGTGGTTGGAGATGGCTAAGCAAGGTTTTGTGAAAAAAAAGTGGAGCCAGAAGAATGGAGTAACTTAGCTAAGTGGAAAAGGTATCTTTTTGGTCTTCTTGGCAGAGAGACAGGGGAAGCCAAAGTGAAAAGGCATGTGTGTAATGGAATTGGGGGACTCATCTATATATTTTCATTTTACTCTATAGAATATTAAAGGTAATGGGTAATCCTTCCTTCCTTCCCTCCTTCCTTCCATTTCCTCCTTCCTTCCCTCCTTCACTCTCTCTTTCCCTCCTTTTCTTTCTATTTTTTTTTTCTTAGCAAATGTAATAAAAGTGCTTGGGAACACTTAGCATAACAGTATATAGAGGCAAAAAATGTGAAAGGGAGGAGTAAAATGTTGTCATCATTCATGTGACAGAATGAGGGGAGCAGTAACAGTGGGAAGGACGGGACAAAGCCAAGACCAACAGGACACAATGATTCTCTACTATATAGAGAAGGCAAAGGAGAGGGCAGAGTCTTAGAAGACTCCCAGCTTTTGAAGGGAGGTGAAGAATAGTAGAGATTTGTTACGAGAGAGAGAGGAAGATTGACTGTGTTGAGTTAGTGACAATAGCACAGACCAGCTAGAAGAACCATCTCACAGGCGGATGTGAGCTTGAGGCTTGTTCTGTGGAATGTAGTTTGGGGGACAACTGCACACATATGTTTTGCTCCCTGGAGAACTTATAGAAGAGAGTCTTTAGGTAGAGAATAAAAATATTAAGCCATTGGTTTTGCTTATAAACTTAAAGGAAAATAAAAATATTCAGTGTTTTCATGGAGTTCCCCCCAATTTTTGAACCTTTTTGGTTCAAGATTTGCACAGCCCATTAGTGACTTCTAATCTTCCTAAGAAATCTGAAATATCAAGGTAGTTCAATATTTCAATGATATTCATTACTATTAATACTAATGTCAAATGCTAAATTCAAAAAGTCAATGAATAAACATGATGAAAGTTTAAACCACGCAGATCACCAAGGGCTGGTCTAAAGATACAATACGTGCACAAATTTCCCACCACCATTTGCTTTAGAAGAAAAGTCTCTTACAAGATGTGAACTTTTGTAGCATGAACAACCTGGCTGGCTTGGCTTTTAGAACTGTAGATCTGAGTGTGCAGAAAGCCGACCAAGTGAGCCGCAAAGAAAGTGTCTGTGCTGTAAAAACAGTTCTGTAGCTTTTTCCAGTGGTGTCATCTAGAATGCACAATGTTGTAGTTATTGGGTAGGTTTTCAGTTGGATGCGTTACAGAGTCTTCAAGAAATTAACAGATAGTCAGCAACGACGGGGCCGGCTATTAAATTGGGCCAATTTTTATTGCTGAAATGTTGACCCTTCTGTGAGTGTGCCAGTGCAGCTATGAGACCACAGGCTGAAACCAGTCTGACATGTCTCACCTTATTAGGCTCCCATCTGATTTTAGCATATTGGCACCAAACACCGGTGCCCGCCTCTGTCCAATACAGGAAGTCCCCCTGACGGTTGGCAGTAGGTGTCAGGAGCCGTATTGAGAAAACCAGGAGTCCGACCAGATGGTAGCTCTCTCTTGGACTTCTTCAGAGATTTATGTTCTCTATGAAGCAGAGGGATTTGGGCAAGTCCGCCAAGCACATGGCCTTTTTCTGTACTTCCATCAGATGAGAAAGCCCTGGCTAGTCTTTTGGCAGCTGAAGATTTGGCAGGCGGGCAATCTTGGCAAAGCCACGCAGCTCACAGACGACTCAGGGGCCCTTCAGACCACAAAGCAAATCTTGCCTTTTGCAAAGTTACTCAATGAGGAGTGGGGAGGGGAGGTGGAAATGATCCATCGCAGACACCTAAAGGCATTCTGGAAACACGACCAGCTCTGCCAAGACAGAGAGTGATACGGAACGTGTTTAACGAGTCTTTCCAAGAGAAAACTTATTTGGAAAGTTTTTAAGAGCGTGAATGCTGAATGGGCATCCATGTATCCATTTCCACAAGCTTCCCAGAATCTGCCCAGACGCCATAGGTCTTCACAGTGAGGGTAGAAACTCTTCTTTGCCTTTTGTAATTATTATTATTTCTATTTTTTCTTTTAAGGAAAGGATAGCAAGAACACTAAAGTGTCCTATACTTGCACTCCCCAAGCTTCAAGTGACTTTGTTTCTAAACTGTGTTTATTGAGATATAACTCATACACCATACATGTCACACATTTGAAGTCTACCATTATGGTTTTTGATATATTATAATTTATTCAAATGGTGGTAAGATCTATATGACATGATTTTGCATTTTGACTATTATAAAATATACAATTCAGTGTCACTAATTACATTCACAGTGTTGTGCAACTATCACCACTATCTATTTTCTAAGCAGAAACTCTGTAACCATAAACCAATAACCCCCCATGCCTCTGTCACACAAGCCTCTAGTATCCTTTCAATTAATTTTTTATCTCTATGAATTTGCCCATTGTGAATATTCCATATAAGTGGAATCATACAATATTTGTCTTTTCGTGTCTGACTCATTTCACTTAGCATAATGTTTTCTGGGTTCAGCTGTGTGGTAGCATGTGTCAGAACCTCATTCCTTCTTATGGCCAAATAATATTCCATTGTACATATATTCCATATTTTTAATCTATTCATTTGGTGATGGGCATTTGGGTGATGGACAACCAGTTTGGATTGTCCCAAATTGTCCCAAAAGGACATTTCCACTTTTTGTGGAAAGCTTTTTGACTACTGTGCTCAGTTGACTTTTGCATACTTTTCAAAGTAGAGAACGTGCCCTGATGCACCTGCAATCGGTCTCACACACGTTCTGAATACCTTGCAACTGTAAATGCTCTAAGGAAAGTTGTCCCATCAGTGCCCAGAAGCAATTAAGATTGGCTGGTGTGGATTTCATATATATAAAATAAAGGGCAGAATCACTGAACACTTTCCCTAACATAATCTAATATTTGAAAAAAGGTTACATGGTTCTCCTATGCATAACTCATGCCTGACTAACTGAACAGACTTCTTCGAGGTGATACATATTTATATGGAAAAACAGACACGGAGAATTTGGCTTGTTTAAACTTTCAAAATGTTTTGGAGGAAGTTTGACACCAAGGCTATTATGTTTTAATTAAATTACCCTAGGATTGGAAATAGGAGCAAACTGTTTTACCATGATAGAAAACTGACATTCCATTCAGTGAATATTTATGATATGCTTGGTTAGGAACTATGGAAATACAAAGACATACTTCCTGTACTCACCCAAATCCACCTCCCAAGAGAAAAAGAAGCACAAAGAATAAAATAAAATGTAAGGCATATAGGGTCACACCTTTACAAGAAAATTAGTATACAATGGAATTCCTTAGAGATTCAGATCTAAGAGCAAGTCTATTTTAAATATATTTTATTGGAAAGTGGTGGAGAACATCTAGGGGGGAAAACTCCAAATTGACTTATGTGGATAAATTATTTCAGGAAGGAAACCACAGATGAATTCATGCTTTGTAAATGAACAACAACAAAAATAACTATTACATTTTATTGAGCTTAGAAAAGGCTAATGAACTAATATAAATAATAAAATATAAATCCATCCCAAAGAATGGATTTTAATGTAACAATTATGATCCTTCAAATATGACCAAGAGTAAAAAAAATCAAATCACCAATATATTCTTGAAGTGCAACAAATATCTATAATTGGGTATCTGTTTATGACTTGCTAGATTCTTTCCTTTTTCATCTGATGTCCTGGCATTGGGAGGATCAATCAGTGCCTTCTTAGATTGTATTTGGTCCTGAGAATTCTTCCTATGCAAGATCAAAATTTTCTATTTTATCCTACATATGAGTTTATGTAAACTGATTTGATTTCACTAACAAATTGTGGCTTTTGCTGTTTTGTTTTGTTTTGTTTTGAACTGTCTGTTTAACCCTATACAAAATCCACTGTTTGCATTTTCATCTTTTGAATCAGGAAGTTGATTAAGCCAGTGCTTCTCAAAATTTCATGTTCTTACAAATAATCCAAAAATCTTGGTAAAAAGTAAATTCCGATTCAGTAGGTCTGGTGTAGGGCTTGAAACTATGCATTTCTAACAAGTTCCCAGGACCTGCCAATGTTGGAGGTTTGATGACCACATTTTGAGTAGCACAGTTAAGCAACTATTACTTAACCCATCAATCATAACACTTGGGTGTATTCAGAAGATATTCTGAGAGTGCTATTGAAAGTCTACATTTTTATGGTCTAAAAATTGCCAATTTTCCACTCAGGAACTGCTTCTATCTTTGGCTGGATCATTTAAAGTTGCTAGAATAGAAGAGGATGAATTCCCTACCTTGAATTCACAAAATCAAAGCACTACTTTGAAGGACCATATATCAGCCAAATAAGGTCACTCAAATATAGAGAAATACCTTCAAGTAGAGAAAAATTACTTTTTGTTTCAATGCACTTTGTGCATAAAGAGTGAAAGTTGTTTTCTACTTCCAAGAACTTCTTATCAAAAGGAATGTCAGTTTCTGTACTTTTTAAAGGTCAAGATATTTGCCTTGGGTTTTTACAGCTAAAGAGTTTCATCACTGTTTCTACACAATGTTGAGCTCCTTGGACTTTGAAATGAAATATCTACTATTGCCGAGACATACCTCAAGCATTGGAGTTTTCATAGGTAATATTCTAGGGGAAAAGGATGTGAAATGCTGGCTGGCTGATTAGGAATATTGCTACAGTCTACTGAAAGGTTTGGACAAACCCTTAAGAAACAGAAATAATGATATAGAATATAATGCATAAGAGAATATATTAAGAAGTTAAATTGAAAACATATATGTTCTATAATTTAATAAATTAAATGTATATACTAAAGTAAATTATAGATATCTCAAGAAAAGATACATATTAGAATTCTAAGCAAAGAACAAATTTTAAGTGGAAAACATAATAGAAAATAGGAAATATATAGCAAATAGATATGGGAGAATTGAAGAAATGTGGGTGAACATGATCAGGCATAACATGTAAAGATTTAACTGGATTAAATATTGAAACCTCATATGTTCTCATATTTTCACATTCAGATCCCCAAATTCTATGGATATGATGTCTTTTATATCATTATAATAGCATTCACAAACTCTGCTTAGTTAACAGACTATGGAAAGATAGAAATTGGTAGCTAGACAAAGCTAAAGCAGGTGAAGAAGTTAAACATATATTCTGCTGTTTTCATAGAATCTATTCAAAATTGGAAACAATTTATTATCTTCAGATATTAGATATCTGATTTTAATTAAGATAAAGCACTTGTATAGGTGGGAAACATTCATTTGTATGACTTCATAGTGGAATCATCATTTTTATGATTTAGTAATTGGGAAACATTAAAAATAAATGACATTATGTATTTGTTCTGTTCATATTGAACCACCTATGTGAATGGATTCAGCAAACGATGGTAATGATTCAGTAATATAGAGATCATAAAATAATGAAAAAATATATCAACATCTCTAAACTACTTAAGAACTAGATTTTAAAGTGAACGCAAATGATCTCTGTGGATAAGGAAATGCCATCTCAACATAACAATACTGTCAATGGTACAATACATAGACCAATGATAAAAGGAAGATTATAATTTGGATAATAATAGAAAGAAAGGATTAAAGATGATAATAGTCAAGATGGAAATAATCCCAAAGTGAGTACTAATTCGTTACAAAGGCACATTCAATGCCCTGTGGCTCACTCATATCCTGAGGAAATACTTATTTCTGATTATACCTGACAATGAATGTACAAAGAAAGACCTTTACACAGTGACTCTTTATAAATTCTTTTCCATTAAAAATCGAAATGGTAGTCATATTAGAGAACAGCTTAATGGCAATATTGTGCCTCATACTTTCAGGCACATCTTTCCAAATGTTCTCAGAAGCCCTTTTCATTTGTTTGGCCTTGGTGTATCAATTCTGGGGAGAAGAATTCCTTCATTATGCCAAGGACCCAGTTAGTGGAAATTTAGGATTGCTCTTATTGCTATAGCTATTGGGAGGAAGAGGATGTGTCATTTGACGAAAAATGAATGATTTTACTAAAGTTAAAGAGTGTTTTCACAGTTCCACAATGAAATCCAGTGAAATGTCAGCAATATTTGAATAAGACTGCGCATTAAATAATCACCTGGAAAGAACTTTTGAAATCTTTCAACCAGGTGGATTATCAGGTACTGTTGCTCACCTTGCACGGCCTTACGTAGGTTTGTTTAGGTTAACCAGCGAATGACTCCCCTGGGCTCCCCATTCTTTGGCTCCTTTTGCAGGATCACATCTATTTTAGAGAAAACATCCTGCAAATAGCTTTACTGTGATCCTGTGTCAATATGCAGACTTTAATTAAATAAAGGCGTCTTCTTGTTGATTTCATTTCTCTTTTCTGTCTCACATCCTCTACCTTATTCTTCCACTGGCCTCCTCTGTACCACAAATACCCTCTGCCTCTGCCCTCTTGCTTCAGTATCATGAAATATAAAATTTAAAAGAGGACTTTTCCAATGTTTCAGCTACACCGAGCATTGATGAAACAAGACAGACACCCACAGACATGCATGTGAACTTTTTTGGAATGTATCTTCCTGTTCTCCCGTAGGCTTTCATTTTTTAAAAACTGCTAATTAGTTTTTGAGCACTCAGAGATAAATGACTTTCTCTTTGAAGACACCTCTCTATGCTATATGCTGAAGTTTATGCCCACCTCAAAATTCATATGCTGAAACCTAATTCTCAATATAATGTTGTTTGGAGGTAGGGTTCTTGGGAAGCGATTAGGTCATGAGGGTGGAGATCTCATGAATGGGATCAATGCCCCTATAAATGAGATTCCAGAGAGCTCCCTCACCCCTTCTGCCATGACAGGACACAGTGAAAACACAGCTGTCTACAAACCAGGAAGCGGGACCTCACCAGACACCGAATCATCCAGAAGCACCTTCATCTTGGACCTTCCAGCCTCCAGAGCTGTGAGGAAAATATTTCTGTTGTTTATAAGCCACCAAGTCTATAGCATTCTGTAATATCAGCTCAACTGACTAAGACACCTCAGTTTGTTTGTTTATTAATTTTAAAAATATTTAGTGATTGCTATGGTTCCAGGCACTGTGCTAGGAGTTGGAGGTATAGAGAGTGGGGCAATACAGTCCTTGCGTTGAAGAGACTCACAAAATAATAGAGAAAACCAATATTTTGCCAATATCGGTCTTAGAATTAAAATTCAAAAGTATATATATTTCTTCATTTATGTGATCATTCACTCATACATGAGTCATTCATTCAGCCATTTATTCATTCATATATGATGAACAGGAAAGATAAGATCTCTTTCCTTGGAGCTGAACAAAGAGTACCCATGTGTGCTCATGCGTGTGCACGCACAGACATAGACACATGTGGACAGAGGTTGTGCAGAAAGTGAGTCAACAAGAGTTTTATTTTTAAAGGACATGTTGGATTTTGCCATCACACACACAGTCCACAAGATTTGTAAGTGCTGCTTTATGCCTCTGATATCAGACTCAATATAAATCCTTTATTTCCAATTTAAAATACTTCCCCAGTGAATATCTTACTGGCTGTGGCTCTACCTGCATCTCATTATTCAAGACAAGCAGGGAATTCTTTGAAAAAGGCCTCCTGCATGTCAACAATGCCTGTGGAGAATTAAAACTTCCACATTTATCCATGTGTATGTGATCTATGATCATGTTCCAGGTAGGGATATAGGCACAACATAGGCAGAGAGAAATCTCTGTGTGTGCAAGTTTTTAATAGACAAGGCATTGCAAGACAACATCATAAAGGAAATTTATCAATATCTTCTAACATTGATGAACAGCCACTTCTGACTCTTGTCATGTTTAAAAATTACTCAGCTGTTTAGAGCAAATGAATCATGCCTGAAAAGCTCTCATGATCTGCTTGAACAAGGTAAGAAGGAGCTTTCAAAACTCATTAGTAGAACTACAAAAAGCTCAAGCCCTTTCAAAATGAGTTGTAAATATATATATATATATATATATATATATATATATATATATAGTGTGTGTGTGTGTGTGTGTGTGTGTGTGTGTCCCATTTCATTGGAGCAAGATAAGATAAGAGAAAAATGTTTTGAACTTATCACACAAGTAGAAATAAAAGGAACAAGACATATGAATCATAAGGATTAGAAAATAAGACATTTAAAAAAGAGAGTACCCAATTAAAATCACAGCAAGTTACTTTGTGGAGATCAAGGAACTGATTTTAAGTTGACATGAAAGACAAAATACTTAGAATAACAGACACAATATTTAAGAAGAAGTAAAACCTAGAGGATTGACACTACCCAAAGCCTTCCTATAAAACTAGAGTAATCAAGACAGTGTGGTATTGGCAAAAGAATAGATAAATAGATCAAGGGATCAAAAATAGAAAGCCCATAAATGGAGCCAGGCAAGTACAGTTGACTGAGTTTTGACAAAGGAGAAAAGGCAACTAGATAGAGAAAAGCCAGTCTTTTCAAACAATGGCACTGGAACAAGTTGGCATTCCCATGCAAAAAAAATGAATCCAGACATGACTTTTTACTTTTCAAAAAAATTAACTAAAAATGGGTCATAGACCTAAGTATAAAATTCCAAGCTATAAAACTACTAGAAGAAGCCATGGTAAAATATAGGTGATTTAGGTTTTGTAATGACTTTTTAGATACAACACCAAAAGCAATATCTGCGAAAGAAAAATGACATGTAGGACTTCATCAGAATTAAACATTTCTGCTCCATAAAAGACACTGTTAAGAGAATAAAGACAAGCAACAGATTTGGGAAAAAAACATTTGCAAAATACATGTCAGAGATAAGACTTGTATTCAAAATATACAGAGAACTTTTAAAACTTAACAATAAGATAACCAGCAACCCAATTCAAAAATGGGCTAAAGATCTGAATGGACACATGGCCAAAGAAGATATGCCATGGCAAACAAGCATATGACAAGATGTTCAACATAATATGTCATTAAAGAATTGCAAATTTAAACAACATTGAGATATCACTACATTGAGATATCACTATATCAATAGGTGATAGATATCACCTATTAGACTGGCTAAAATCCAAAACCATGACATCATCAAATGCTGGTGGGAAAGTGGAGCAACAGGAACGCTCATTCATTGCTGGTAGGAATGCAACATGGCACAGCCACTTTGGAAGACAGCCTAGCAGGATGGAGGGGGTATATGGAACTCTCTGTAGTTTGTAGTCAATTTTTCTATAAACTGAAAACTACTCTAAAAAATAAAATGTATTAATTTTTTTAAAAAAGACAGTAAAACTATTCCTGAAACAAAAATGACATAAAAATATGCAAAAAAAAAAAAAAGTGAAAAAGAAAAATAGAAGCGAAATCTTACCCTTTATAAGAAATCATAGGACAAAAAATTAAAAGTGAAATAAAATTGTCAATAGAATTTAAATGTTTATAAATAGGACTGTGATTTTTAAATGAAAAAATAAATACAAACAGCAAACCCAAGATATGAAGTTTAGGGAGATTCAATCCCATGTTATTACACTTTCTTATCAAATCCCATGAGGACTTCCTTCATAATTATTTGACTTTGCTATATATTCTAAAAATTCATTTGTCTCTTTTGGCATATGCCTTATTCATATTCAAATCTGGTTGATATTATAGCAATTAACAGTCCAGGAGATGGGCCAACCTAATCTAATTAAAGTTTCTCAGGGAATCATCATCATGAATGAATATTTAATTGTCGTATGCTGCAAAAGTAAAAGATTCACAATTCCATGTTGTAATGATTCCTGACATCTCCATGGAATTTGAAGAAATGTTATTTTCCCACTTCATGACATATTGGGAAATGAAAAGGGGAAATGATGTAGAATTGCACATAATGATGTGAAGACTCAGTAATGAACAGCTCTTTATAGATATTGACAAATGGCATAGCATTTAAGCAGCCAAATACACTCCCAATGAATGAGTATAACACATAGAGGAAATTGGTTTGGCCTTAAATGCCAAAACGTATTATAATTACTGTTTTGTTTTTTAGAGATTTCCTCAGATGTTTGTTGCTATAATTTAGGGTGGTATAAGCCTTTTGGCACAGAAATAAAAACTCTCTTTTTGAAGGTCTGATTGTTACTCGATCATTAATTGTGGTGAGATCTTTTCTTAGATGGATTTTCTTTTTTCAGTTGAGCTGTGGACAGTGCAAATTGACTCCCAATTAAAATTGGAGAGTATTGAATTTGCCCTCTGTCTTTGGGACCAGGAATACTTCCTGCTTTAAAAGACGGCAGTGGCAGCAAACTCAAGTATGTGATGTGATGTCAGCCTCTTCACTTCCTCAGCTTCATGTGCTGAGAGGTTTTCATTATACCGTGAAGTAGACAAAAGAAAATGTCACCTTGTTCCTGAGTCTATAGGACATAGATGTTCTACCATAGTTTTACCAAGTAGTCAGTGCTATTTGATGTGGACACCTTCATCTGCTCATCTCAAAATTATTTAATATCATCTTTACCTATCTTCTTTTTCCTCACAATTTTTGAGGAAAAAAAATATATACTGTATTTCTTTTTATCAACTTGGTAAGAACCAGGAAAATACAAATGAGATGCTGTGTTTTACCTATAGAATTATAGGTAAATAAAATTATATTCTGCCAGCACCAACTGTTGGCAAAGATGCTGATGGGATTAAAAATTGGCATGAAAGTGTGATAGGCAGGGATAGCTGTGGGTAAAACTTCTCTGGTCTCTCTCAGAGCACACAGTTTGAGGTGGGAAGTGGTTGCTGAACTAGGGACTGACTGCAATCCCAGCAGCTGAATATGGCTTTGAATTTGCAGCAGTGCTCACTGGTTGAAGTATCACCTCAAAGACAGAGCCTGTGGGAAGCTGGTGTGGCTCTGGGCACTTTCTTTCCTTTCCCTTTCGCCTGTTGGAGGCAGTGGCTAGGAGAACCACATGTTGTCAAAATCTAGATTTCTGATATACTTCATGGAGGAGAGTGAACAACAGATCAGGAACAGTTATAAATGATTAGCATCTTTGGGTCTAATCTTTATTATAGCTTAGCCTACCCTAACGCACACACATTTTGGAGACTAATTCGACCAGATCCAGAAAGACTAGAAGTAGACATACTATAGCATCATGAAATTTCACTTCTTGATGTGTTTCCTGCAGAAATATTTGCACCATGCATTGCACCCATTGCAGAGTTGTTTTTGTAATAGCAGTAAAATATTAGAACCACATAAATGTTAGTCAGTAATGGGGTGAACAAAAATATAAGTTAAAAGAAATGAACTATATAATGAGATATGCAAGAACCACGGTCTATATTCAAGTTAAGCTTTTGCGGAAGGAAAATGTTACAAAAATTATAGTTAAATATTCTTCCATTTATTTAAACACAAACACATGAAAAAGAAAGACAAGGTTTATAGCTTACTAAATGTGAACATAAAAATATAAAGGGGAGACTAGAGGTATAACACCAGCCTCACGATCTTAAGGAAAAGAAGAAGAAAGTAGGACCAGGTTTGAAGTCAAGAAGAGCTTTATTTGTCTAGAATATTGTATATCTTAAGAAAAATGATGCCAGCACATGTTATTTGTGCAATGATTTTGAAAATAAATATGATGATCAAAGACAAGAAGCAAATGTGATCAAATATTGAGAGGGTTAAATAATGGGTGGTGGAAATTATGGTCCAATATATGAAACTGTTTACTACTGACTCTCTGGGGATGAGACTGTATGTGCACAATAATCTCTAAGTATTTGTCTTTTATAAATATTATCCCAGGACCTAGAAGCCATGGCTGTAAAAGACAATGGGTACTAGTGTGGTAACCCACAACAATTACTCAGTTTATTTTAGCAGCTTTATAATTTACAAATCATAAAATTTATCCATTATAAATGTACAGTTCAATGACTTTTAGTAAATTTATGAATTGTGTAACTATCACCACAATCCAATTTTACAATACTTTTATCACCCCTAAAAGTACCTTTGTGCCATTTTATAGTCACCTTTGCCTCCATTATTAGCCCCAGGAAAACTATTGCTATGTTTCTTTCTCTATAGTTTTGGCTTCTCTAGAAATTTTATTTAAATGGAATCATACAATCTGCAGAGTTACTATCTGGCTTGTTCATTTAGAATGCTATTTTGAGGTTAATCCCTGCTTTTCTGTGTACCAGTAATTCATTCCTTCTGAATATGAGGCTCTTGTGTGGCTATACCATATTGTGTTGCTCTGTTCACCTGTGAATGGACATCTTGGTTGTCCCCATGGTGGGATATCATGAATAAGGGGGCAAACAAATCTTGATAGAGCCGTGTGCTTTCATTTCTGCTGGGGAATATGGAAGATTGAATGGTAGCCCCCCAAAAGATATCGTTTACTCAGAACCTGTGAAAATGACCTTCTAGGGGGAAAGTGTCTTTGCAGTTGTAATTAAGCTAAGAATCTTGAGGTAAGGTTATCATAGATAACAAGGGTGGAGCCTAAATCTGATGCCTAGTGTGCTTGTAAGAGTCGTACAAGGAAAAGACACAGATAAAAAGGACAAGGTCACAACAAAGTAAGGGATGCTTTGAGACATTTAGAAGTTGGAAGAGGCAAGGAAGCATTCTCCCCTAGACCCTTCAGAGGACCATTGCCATGCTGGGCTCCCGAAGTGTAAAAGTGTAAAAGAATAAATTTCTGTTTCCTTAAGCCAAATTACAGCAGCTCTAAAAAAAACTAATAAAGGTAGCTATTCAGAGACAGAATCCAACCATACTATGGACAAAAGAAAGGCATGAGAATTATTGGTTTCCATTACAGTCTTTGACATGAAATTAATGTAAAGAAAATCAAGTTCTACTTTAAAATGACTTATATTGTTTACTTCTATTTTAAAACCACAGGATATTAATATGATTTCTATTAAAGTCTTATTAAAAATAAAAAAAAAAGAGTATTGCTATGTCACATGGTAAGGGATCATTTAGCTTAAAAAAAAAAAAAAAAAAACCAAGGAACAACCAAATTGTTTTCCTAAGTGGCTGTGCCATTGTGCATTTCCCAACAGTAATATATGAGTTGCAGTTTCTTCATGTCCATAGCAACATTTGGTATTATCAGTCTTTTTTATTTTAGCCATTCTAATGGATACATAATAGTATCTTATTTCCCTGATGACTAATGATATTCAGTATCTTGTGCTTATTTAAAATCTTTGCCCATTTTCTTATTGAAAAGTAGATCTTAGTATTGAATGTAAGAGTTCTTTACGTATTTTGAATACAAGTCCTTTATCAGGTATGTTTACAAATATTTTCTTCAAGTCTATGGGTGACTATTGAAAGGTAGATTATTTTATAAAGTTCCATTTATCATCTTTTTCTTTGATATATCATATTTTTGGTGTCACATCTATGAAATGTTTGCCTAAGACCACAAATATCTTCCTTCTATGATTTTTTCTAGATGTGTTATAGCATCAGCTCTTACATTCAGATTTATGATCCATTTTGAGTTACGTTTTGTGTATGGTGTGATTTAAGGGTCTAAGTTCATTTTTTGTATATTGATAACCAATTGTCACAGCACCATTTGTTGAACCGAGTGTCATTTCCCCATTGAATTATTTCGGCATCTTCAACAAAAATCAATTGACCGTATGTGTGGGTTTATTTCTGGATTCTCTGGTGGTTTTCATTGATTTGTATTTCTATCTTTATGCCAGCATCACCCTCTCTTGATATTTTATTAATATGTTAAGTTTTGAAATCAGGTGGGATAAGTCCTATACTTTCTTCTTCGTCTTTCAAAGTTTTTTTCATTTTTTATTTTTAATTATTATGGATACATAATAGTTGTGCATCTTTATAGGATACCTCTGATATTTTGAAACAGGCATATAATGTGAATTAATGAAATCAGGGTAACTGGGGTATCCATCACCTCAGGCATTTTATCACTCCTTTGTGTTAGGAACATTCCAATTCCACTATTTTAGTTGTCTTGGTTATTCTAGGTCCTTTGTATATTTTCATATAAATTTTAGGATTCCTTTTGATGTTACCTCAGTCTGGCTATATCCCAGAGTTTGTGGAGTCTTTCATATGTCAACCGAAAATCAGTTCACATGTAATAATCTCTGCTGAGATTACAGAAGGTTATTGATATCCCATGTTATAAAGTGAAAGTTTTGATAATGGCCGGGACCACCTTGAAAAAATACATTCTACAGTCCAAATATTAAAATGTAGGAATGGCCACAGCTGTTCATATCGTTCTTTTTTTAAATTTTTGATACAGAGTCTTGTTCTGTTGCCTAGGCTTGAGTGTCGTGGCATCAGCCTAGCTCACAGCAACCTCAAACTCTTGAGCTCAAGATATCCTCCTGCCTCAACCTTCCAAGTAGCTGGGACTATAGGCGTGCACCACCACATGCAGCTAATTTTTTGCAGGGTCTATTGCTCAGGCTGGTCTCTAACTCCTGAGCTCAAGGGATCCTCCCATCTCCGCCTCCCAGAGTGCTAGGATTATAGGTGTAAGCCACCTCATGGGACGCATATCTTTTGACATTCTGCTTTAAATGTAAAGCACCTTAATGTAGTGTATGGTCTTTGATGTATGAAAAATCTGGATTCACATTTTACACCACCCAGTTTCTATTGTAACAATATCTTTAATCTCTGTGAACCTCAGGTCCACTACCTTTAAAATGGCAAATGTAATAGCTAACATATAGGGGATCATTGAGCATTTATTATATTTAGAGTTTCTCGTACATAATAGCACATAACAATTATAAAAAAAATTTCATCCAGTCATGCATCCACCATTCATTTTATTAAGTAAAATCAGTTAATGATATGGGGTGCTAATAAGACAGTGTTGTGCCTGGCAAAAATCTCTGTTCTTATAAATTTTACATTTTTATGGGTGAGGATGGACAAGATGCAAATAAAAAATAAATTATTCTAGACTGTGTTAATTGTTGTGAAGCATATTAAACGATATTGCCATAGCAAGTGAATTGGGATTGGGGGCTTTTGGGATCAGGGCTGTCCAGGACAGCATTTTGGGGAGGTAACAATTGAGCTGAGACTATCAGTGCTAAGACAGACCCAGGTATAGGAATGTCTAGGGGGAACATCATTTTAAGCATAATAAATAGCAAATTCACAGACAAATATATTAACTTATGAAGCACATATTCCAGGAGTAGAAGGAAAGATTAAGTGGCTGGAGGTTAGTAAAAATGAATATAAACACAGAGAAGGGGGAAAAAAGAAAAGAAGTCAAAGTCATTAGAGAAATAATACATCAGTTATCTGTTACTGCATTAAAAACCACTCCAAGCTGACTGGCTTAAAAAAACAGCAATTCATTATTTTTCATGGTTCTGGGGGTTGACTGGGTGGCTCCTCTGCGGGTCTGGCCTGGGCTCATTCTTGTGGCTGCCGCGTTCAGCTGGCAGGCTGGCGGTGGCAGGGCCCCGTGTCCACGCCAGCTTTCATCCTAGAACTCTGCATGGCCCAGCACCATCGGGGCAGAGTTCCAGCCCCAGTAAGGCCACGTAGGGCCGAGGGCCCACGGCTCATACAATGTCACTTCCCCCTCATAAGGGAAACAGCTCCTCTTGAGGAAAGGAGCTACAAAATATTGTCACCACGGTTTTTGATCCCTTGCACTTTGTCCTCTGGCCATAATTACGTACATTTTCCCCGCATGCCAAGTACGCTCACCATCTCCCCCAGAACTTTCATCCCATTCCAGTGTCCTGCCCAGTATCAAAGTTCAGAATCGCATCATGTAAGTCAGATCCAAAGGAGGTTCCCTTGGGTGGAGATTGGCCGACAGAACATTTTTCTCGTATCACTCCTCTCCTTCATATCCTTCAATGCTTTCCCATTGTCTTGAAAATAAAATCCGTATGATGTCCTAGGTGACCCCAACTTGTGCTTGTCCTCTCTGGCCCTCACTCACTGCTGCAGCCTTACTGCCCGAGTCCTCCCCTCCCTAGGGTCTTCACGACAGGTCTTCCCTCTGTCTGGAACACTCGCTGTTCCCCAATGCTTCCTGCAACTTCTCAAATATCAGCAAGGTCAGCCTCATTCTTCCTTTCCCCATTCCCAGTAGTGTTATGTTCAATTTTCCTATTTCCCTTTCTTCATATTCTTAATGACTATCTGAAATTACTGTATTATTTTTGAATGTCTGTTAACTCTCTTATTACCACAAGAATGCATGATTTAATTGTTTTAAATTTATTATTATTATTATTATTATTATTATATTTAGAGATAGAGTCTCGCTCTGTCACCCAGGCTGGAGTCCAGTGGTACAATCATACCTCACTGCAGCCTTGAACTCCTGGGCTCAAGCCATCCTCCTCCCACCTCAGCCTCCCTAGTAGTTGGGACTAGAGATGCATGTCACTACTCCTGGCCCAGTTAACTGTTTTGAAATATTTTTCTAGGGGTGGGTTCTTTCTATGTAGCCCAGGCTGGAATTGAACTCCTGGCCTCAAATGATCCTCACACGTAAGCTTCCCAAGAATGCAAGAATGATAAGCACATGGGACCTTCTCTGACTTATTACCTAACACCTACTCCAAACTTAGAGCAGAGCTGGATACATGATCAGTACTCAGCAATGCATTGTGCAGGGAGAATTGCTATATTATTAATGGAATAAAAATGCAACACTATCCTTGATCTTTCCCATAGGTAATTATCTGGGAAGGTTTTCTTGACATAACTGTGAATGCATATATACTATGCTTAGTTTTCCAACAACTTTGAGATGCCATTCACATATTGTACAATTATCCCATTTAACGTGTACAACTTAGTGTTTTTTAATATATTTGCAGAGTTGTGAAATCATCACCAGAAAGTTAGAACATTTTTATCACACACACACAAGGTATCACATGGGTATCTCTATACCCATTATCAGTCACTACTCATCTTCTTTCCCTTCCCCCAAGCAGCCACCGATCTATTTTCTGTCTCTATAGACTTACCTATTCTAGGCATTTCTTATAAACAGATGCATACATGTGGTCTTTTGTGGCTGGTTTCTTTCCCTCAGCATAATGTCTTCAAGGTCCATCATGTCACAGCGTATATCAGTACTCTATTCCTTTTCTAGTGCTGAATACTATTCCATTGTATACATATGCCATGCTTTGTTTATACATTCATCAGTTGATGAACTTTTTAGGGTTTTTTCCCCCTAATTCTTGGTTATTATGGATAATACTGCTTATATGTGTTTACAAGTTTTTGTGTGGACAAGTTTTCATTTCTCTTGAGTATCTAGCTAGGAGTGGAATTTTGGGGTCATATAGCAACTCAATGTTTAACGTTTTGAAAAACTGCCAAACTGGTTTTATAGAGTCCCTGCAACAGTTTACATACCACTGGCAATATATAAGAGTTTCAAATTTTTCCCATTCTTGCCAACACTTGGTATTGTCTATCTTTTTGATTGTAGCCATACTAGTCATTGTGAAGGAGTATCACATGGTAGTCTTGATTTGGGGTTGTCTAATGTCTAACAATGTTGAGTATCTTTCCATATGTTTATTAGCCACCTATATATCTGCTTAGAGAAATGTCTATTCAGATCCTTTGGCCATTTTTAATTGTTTTATTTGCCTTTTTTTTTTTTTTTTAGGTTGGCATTTTTTTCTTTTTTCTTCAAACTTTTTTTTTTATTTTGGCATATTATGGGGGTACAAATTTTAAGGTTTCAATAAATGCCCTTTCCCCCCTCCCCCCACAAGTCTGAGTTTCCTGCATAACCATCCCCCAGATGGTGCACATCTCACTCATTATGTATGTATATACCTGCCCCCTCCCTCCTCCCACATGCCCAATACCCTATTACTGTAGGACCTATGTGTCCACTTAGGTGCTGCCTTTTTCATTATTGAGTTGTATGACTTTTTATGTATTCAAGATATAAGTGCCTTATCACATATATGATTTGCAAATATTTCCTCTCATTCTGTGGATTGTCTTTTTACATTTTTGATGCTATCATTTGAAACAAAAAAAATGTTCTTAGTTTTTCTGAAGTTCATACTTATTTTTATTGTAAGACTTTATTATTAAAATAGGTGAATAGCACCATAATTAACATCAGGCCTGTATCATATCATGATGAATAAACAGCTGTGTTCACTTAGAATGACAATTTTGATTAACAGTGAAAAAAATTTTTCCAGGACAAATTCATTATAGAAAAACAATTTTGGGACAGCGCTTATATAACTATCTGGTGGAGTCATTTTTCAGTTACCCTTCTGAGAATTCACCACAGCAATAAAACTTCTCTGGCCATTATAACTACTGAATCACTTACTTGATTTTCCTATAGAGAATTAGCTTTACAAAAGAGAACTCTCAGGTTGATTAAAATATCTATTAATTAAAGAAGCTACAGTTTTGTGATGTTGATGGTGCAGTGGCTCATTCTCATGCGTTCTTGTTCTCTCAAAAAATCTGTAGCTAGAAAGGAAATAAAGCTAGGATTTACTAAGCTCATAATTTGTGCCAGGTACTTTATAAGACATTTTACTACATGGAAAAATAATTCATAATACAGTCACTCAGGAGAAGTTCTGTACCCACAAAAGATGGCCCATCCTTGTTTACTAGTCTCTGCAATGGAAAAGTGAAACATTCTTTCCATTTGTTAAAAACGTATTTATTAAATGCCTACTATGTGCCGAGTATTGTACTAGATATTACAATTGCAAATGTGACCTATTTAACCTCTAGGGGGTTTAGTTTGAGAGGGGTGAGGAGGAAGATGTAAAAAAAATAAATATAATAGAGTATTACAGGAAAAGAGTATTTATAGGGTACAAGGGATGAACAAAAGATGACAACATGAGTGACTATATAGATGCTTTGCGTGCGTTGTCTCATTTTAATACACAATCACCCTGTAAGTCAGATCTTCACATCTCTGCTACACAAATAAGGAATATGAGGCTCAGGCAAGTTAAGGAACTTAAGAAAGGTCAGAAAAACTAATAAGTAAAACAACAGAAAGTGAAACCAAGATTCCCTGGTGGCAAAACTGTGTTTATTGCAGTCTGTCATCAAGGGTCCCAAAGACTCATTCTTCGTGTCCCTTCACTTAAGCTGCTAAAAAAATTGCAACCCCAGGTGCATCAGTCATTCTGTTAGCTCACCTGTCTGCGTTTATCTATTGATTATTAATTTATTCTCAGTATAATTCTTCTTCTTCGCATTTAGATATATCCTAATACACTGTCAGACTGCAATAGCTACTAGGCAGATTCCTGAGACTCTGTTTTTAAACATAGCATTTTAAAGCCCTTATTTTTATCTTACAATGTTAAGCCTCGTGGCCAATTGAATAATTGTTTGCAGTTCTTTATGCCTCTCCCCACCCCCCAATGCCTTATACTACTGCAACCTTTACTGCCTGCCTTTTCGGTTCCATTACTAAAGTGGGCAGAGTTTAGTGCCCAGTCCCATTGATACCGGGTTTGATCATTGACTTGCTTTGAATGAGGGAATGTGGGCAAAAGCGGCCCGTGCAGCTCCGGCTGAGGCTGCTGATGCAAGGCGTGTTTCTGCTGGAGCGTGTCGTGCTTTCATGAGCACCGTTCACGATTGCTATTTGCAAAAATTCCCCCGAAGCTGCTGCATCGCCAGCGTGAGCCTTGCAGTAAACACAGGTGGAGCACAGCGGAGGCAAACTCAGCCTAGATCAGTCGCTCCCCAACTGCCCCACAAATGCATGAGAAATAAATACGTGCGGTATATGCCACAAAGCCTGTCATAGTTGTTATTTACACTGCAGTAGCGAATGGAGACAAGCCTCATTCTCTTCCTCATGGGGATCTTAGAATATAAGCACTCCAGATTCCTTTATCCAATTTACATCTCCACTTGGATGTAGCAGGGCAAACATCAAACACTTTGTCTCCATCCCTCAAGCTGTCCCACCTTAAGTCTCCCCATCACTATAAACGGCGCCATGATCCAGCGGGACACCCAGGAACTCACGTGGGCCTTCTCCATGTCATTGCTCACCACATCTGACCCACCGGCAGTTCTTCCAAAGGTTTTCTGATCCATTCACTGCTCTCCTTGGGTCCTCCACAGCCTCTCCTCTTGCAAGCAGAACAATCTCTTCTGCTCATCAAAACATACCATCAAGAGAGTAAAAGGACAAACCACAAAATGCAAAAGCCGAAAAGGCTTATGACCCACCGAAGGTTCCTATGAGCTTAGGACAGTCCTGTCCAATAGAAATATAATGTGAAACACATACGTAATTTTAAATTTTCTAATATTCCAATAAGCACATTAAAAAAGTAGAAAGAAACGATTAGAAATAGTTTTGATAATATCTGTTATTTAACCCAATGTGTCAAAAATGCTATTTCAAACAGGTAATATAAAAATTACAAATGAGAATTTTACATTTTTTTCATATGGTCTTCAAAATTTGGTTTTTATGGTAAACTTACAAAATACCTCAATTCAACTGCTCCAGTGAATGTATGAACACTTATGAATCAATAAGAAAAAGATAAAAAGTGAGAAAAGGACAGGAACACAGAAACAAGTACACTCAGCCTTCTTCTTTTACTCTGTGTTCATACACATACCACATTTAAAGTGCTTTTTCTGAGACCAGACTGGGGCACTATAGTGATCATGATTGGGGGTTTCCTTTTCCTCTAAAAGGAATAAAAATGGCTTAAATCTCCATAGTTGTGATTTTATTTGTTACGTAGAGATTAAACAGACTGACCACATTATCCATTGAAATTTCATGTTTCATTCTATTATATTTTAACAGTTATCAATGTTCCTAAAATTTTAATTATCCAAGGTACTTCTGATTCTGATAGCCAATCCATTACTCTTTGGAAAAATTGTGGTTCTATATGACAGAATCTTCACTATCTGCATGATATCAACCCAAAAGTTGAGGGATGAAAAGGAAAAAAAAAATCACGGAAGTATATAAATATATTTATTTTCTAGAGTCGCAAAAAAGAAATTAAACAACCAAGCTTAACTTCTGGTTCTTTGGAGACTGCATCCCCACAAAGGATATTTTCTTATCTCCTGAAAACATTCCCCTTGTTAAGTCCAGTATTTTATACATACCTGAGCATTCTTTCCTTTCAAAAGAATAATTACGGCAGTAATTTTACCGTGCTATTCATGAGAGTTCTGAAAAGGTTATCCATTTCCTAAATGCCGCTATTAGACTTCTTGGAGTGCTTTGTTCGTAGAGTTCCTGATAAACCTCCTCAGAGAAATAAGGGAGTAAGGGAGATAATTATTGAGCCCTGAGAATAAAACTACTAATAGTGTTTGGTGGGAAGTTGACTCATTCCAAAGAAGGGGAGAAATAAATATTTGAGCTCCTCCTAGGCTGAAGATTCCCCAGGAGCTAGGAAAAGGTGCTTTGAGATGTCATGCTAAGTTCTATCACCCAAGTGTCCTGTGATGTCCTATGACCCCTACCATTGTATCTGGTATGGATTTTCTCAAAACAGGCAGTAAAATAAGTAAAAGTCATAACGTAATCTGAAGATAGGGTAAAGCAACAACCACCACGGTAATATTAATTTAAAAAAATAAAAAAAGACATCAAGAGGAACAAAGCTACTATGGTGGGAAATTCAATCAACACTTCATAACACTTGGGGTGAGCGTCCAACTCCAACGACACGAACAGCCAAGAAATAACATGGGAGCCACATAACGGTGGCCACACAGCAAGCCTGAGAGTGGTGTTAATAACCACTAGGTCCAAGCCACTGCCAGCCCCCAGTGTGAACATCAGGGTGGATGTTAAAAGGAAGCAAGAGTGGCTGCATCAGCCACCGCAGGGGCGTAATGACATTTGGCCCCAGAAACTGGAGAGCTTTGGGTGAACCACCCAGATTTTCCCGGCAAAGGAAGGGAAGTCGTGGAGTAACTTGGGAGCCCAGAGAATACACACTGTGTGTGAAGACAGGGAGGCAAAAACTCTGTTCCTCTCACTGGAGCCCTTATCCCTACCCTACAGTGGCCTGAAGACTGAGACTAGAGCTGTAAGTCCTCCTACTCCCGCTTGTTCTGAACAGTGCAAAAGTTTCCATAGTTTCAAAAGCTTACTTTCCCTTCAACACTTTTTAAAACCTACTTACCAATTTTATGGACTACTTATTTCATACTGTATGTGATTTATAACGTGAAAAATCCCAAGCAGTCTAGTTTATGACCAGGAAGATGGTCCTACTGAGCTTTGGAACTGCTGTGCCTGTTCTTTGAGCTGTAATATATAGCTCAGGTATTTTGGGGATATTGCGTCCGAATCCAAAATTTGAGGTTGAAAGAAAAAAAAAATGGGCACATTAGTTTAAATTGAATCTTAGAACAATGTTTCCCCAATTTCATTTCTTATTTTTCTGTCTTCCTCTAGGCAGTTAAAAAGTAAAACATCACTTCGGAAGATATACATTTAAACTACTTTGTAGGGAGTATGTAATTTGAATCTAAAACACCCTAAATTACCTGTCCATTAGCAAAAATTAGATCTAGCACTCCCCAAACTACTTTGTTTAATTGAAAACATTCAAAGAGCAATCCCTCATAAATATTCAAATTCGGTGTCTTGAACTGATTTACCTCTATTTGACTATTCTGTCATGGTATGAAATTGAAAGTAATAAAGCTAATAAGTAAAGCTAATGGACTACCCTCCACCTGGATTAATATAGATTAATGCATTAATCCACCTGATTAATATAGAAAGCCAATCTAAATAAATTTAAGCAAAATGGCCTATTACTTTTGTTCTTGATAGCAAGGATATTTTTTAATTAAAAACACATGCTAGCGTTTCCCCCCACAATTTTCTATTTTGAGAAATTCCAACCTTATAGGAAAGTTGTAAAAATAAGACAATGTCCGTATACCACTTATCTAGGTTCATCAATTGCTAACATTTTGCCACGTTGTATCTACTTTCCTTTCTCCTTTTTCTTTTCATGACTTATTCAAAAGTCAGTTGATATCTTGACACTTCACCTCTAAATACTTCAGCGTTTCTCTCCTAAGAAAAATGACATTTTCCTACATAACCATCATTTAATCGTTGAACTCAAGAAACTTAACACTGATACAATTCTATCATCTAATATTCAGTCCATAGTCAAATTTCTCCAGTTTTCCCAATGATGTTTTTCTAACTTTGTAAAATTAACAATTTGGTAAAGAATTGCACATCAAATTTAGTCATCGTACCCTCATCTACTTTAATTTAGAATAGTTCAGTAGCTTTTAATTCTTATCCTTTTTTCTAGATGATTCTGGGAGGAAATTAGAGAGATTACCTGTAAATACCTCAGCATGTATCTCTAAAGAACAAATCCCTTATAGAAACAGAGTGTGATTTTAAAATCAGTGTTTATTTTTGCCATATTATTATAAAATTTATTTATTATAAAAATCGATTGCTTCTTTTTATAGAAAATTGAGAAAACACAGAATAGTACAAGATAGGGAAAAATTATGACCACCGTCTCCCAGTGAAAAACTATCACTATTTTGTTACATTTCCTTTTCATCTTTTCTCTGTATGTTGTTTGCTTATCTGATTTCACATCATTACGTGAGAGGACTATCACAATGGAACAATTTAAATAATGTGTTTTAGCTTCCATTTAACAGCATCTCTCTCTAAAGCCAGAATGACCCAAATCCAAACACAGCTAGCACAATGAGATCAAAAGATTCAGGCTCATGATTCCAGAAACCATTATTAAAACCCCCTGAATCCCAAAATGCTGTCTAGAATTGTGGAGATAAATTGACATGCAAAATCTTTCCATTATATTATTATTTAGAGTTTCTAAACAACTCGTTTTCTATAAAATTGTAGTGTCAACTAAACTAAAGTGAATTCTAGAATTTTCCACTGCGATGTCTAATGGAAGAAATTGCAATGGGTGAGAGAGCACATGATGGGGTGAGAGGGGAATTTTCTCAATTGTACTATTGCAGATTACACTAATTCCTCTTTAAGACCTGTCCAGAGGACATTACCAAGGTAAAAGTATACATTTAAAATGAACTTAATGGCAATAAAGGGGATCAAAAAATGATAAGTTGATGCAGTCTTGGAACAAAATTCAAAACCTTCAACATATTTTACTGGATTTTTTTTTCCCTTTATCATTGTGAATGTGCTTTGTATTTTCCAAAGAGAAAGTGTCCACAAACAGAACCGTTCAGAACACATTTCAGAGAAATAGGAATATAATATTGCATGTCCATTCACCTGGCAAGGCAGGGAACTGTGGAAACTGGCAGTGCCACCTAATTAAATAAAGTGTCCAGGGTTTTTGTTTTGTTTTTGTTTTTGATATTTCTTTCAGCCAAAACTCTCTGGGAAGCCAGACATAGACATCAGAGATTATAAGACTGCTCCGAATTGTATATATTTATTACCAACTGGCACGAGTTTTATATACATGCTTGATAAAAGTCTGACAATTGTTAAATGACTAGACTCTTGAAAAAGCAAGAAAGAAAAAATTTAAGAGGCCTTATGGTCCCTTACAAACACAAAAGAAAAATGTAAAATGAAAATAATTTATTAACTTAGAGTCATGCACCCTTCCACACCGAGGAAACTGAGCTGTGCTTTGAAATTTTCTGGAATAATTTTACATGGCCATTCTTTCCCTAGCTTTTGAAAGGAGCAATCCATTATTTTATGCATATATAATAAAGAAGGATTAATTAAGGTATAAATTATGAATAAGAGCTGTTTGTTCTTTGGGAGAGTTATTTTTCTTTTCTTGTAAATATTACAGCTCAAAATAAAGTTTATGCTTTTATGATATCATTAAATGTAATTGATATTCTTGATTTTTGCTGTTATGTTTTATTTGTATACAAAAAGGAAATAGCCATTTGTTAATATTAAGTTTAGGTAGTTCTAACAGCTCATATGAAAATTATAGACCATGTATTGTTCTGCTCTGAAAAATCTATTTATAGCATAATTTAATTGGTTGATTTTTAAATGCAAATGTAGCTATTATTTGTTACTATAATCTAGCATAAAAGCTAGAGAACATTTCAAGAAATAATTTCAAAACTTTAAAAAGTTCATAAAACTCTTCCCTATAGGTATAATAAAATCAGAAATTAAATTTTCATCAAGTAATATATATAGTCATATATACATATATGTGTATATATGAAGTGCATATTCTATAAGTCTTACCTGATTGTCAATGTCAGATATAAAGCAAGAAGTATGTTCTTAGTATAAATTGTTACACCAATGGACACAAGCACACACACAACTGCTCAAAACTGTAGATCCCTTGTGTGAATGAAGATAAAAAATAAAAAGGATGAATTAATTCCTTTTGCAGCAATTTAGAAGGAATTAGAGACCATCAATCTAAGTGAAGTACCTCAAGAATGGAAAACCAAACACCACATGTACTCTCTAATAAATTGGAACTAACCAATGAGCACACATGTGCACAGAGGGAAGTAAAGCTCAGTGGAAATCAAGTAGCAGGGAGGGGGTATAGGGGAAAGGGCAAAAACCCACCAAACTGGTACAATGAACACTATTCAGATGAGGGGCACATTTATAGCCATGTAACTCAAGCCATGTAACAAAACTATTTGTACCCCTTAATATTTTGAAATTTAAAAAAAGAGAAAAGTGTGCACACCATCTTTTCTAAGAAGATACCTCATTCAATTTATATAAAAGGATGGTCTAATGTTATTTTCAAATTATTTCCAATAAAAAAATGAAATGTCCATTTAACACTGGACCCTCCACTTTCAGTCTTGATCAGACAGCTAGACCTTTTGAAATGACACTTACTGGAACTTGTATATTCTAATGGGAGAAGATTACTTGTTGACTATTAAAAAAAGAGAATACGAAATAGTGCCTCAAAGTGTTTATTTTTAAATTCATGGGATGACATGAACTTTGAAACTCCTGTGTTCTGAGCTGCCAAATGTATCAGAGGGAGTTGATGCTAAAAGATTCAGAGAGAGTATTTTTCATGCTACACACTGAAGACAGGAAACAGTTGGGTTATGAATATTTTGGAATGTCTCTTGCATTTAACCCAATAATCGTGGCTGAAATAAAATCTTATGGTAGGTAGTAGTGACAGTGGAACATTAGCAGAAGCCATACTGGAAATGAAATACCCTAACCCTAATGTAGTTGATAAACTACTACATTGTTCTTCTATTAATGAAAAAGATTTGCCTTTCAAAAACTGTAACTAAAACCCAGCTCTTTCCATCCACTACCCAGTCTCAACAAGAGAGCTCATCATTGTGAGCAAGTATGTTCTTTGGATTCAACCATTTCTCAACAGACTCAACTCTCTGATTCTCCCAAGCATTGATAGGAATTGAAAAAAAAAAAAAACCTGGATTCAAAGTCTGAAACTGTGGGTTCAAGTTCAGATAATGCCACTTCTTGCTAGCTTGAGGTTTTTTCTAGCAGAGTTTTTGCCTGAGTCTGAGTTAAGTGGTAAAACACTCCACACACTTAACAGAGGGTGGTTACAACTCAGGAAGTCCACGGAGTCTGAGAATGGAGCAAGAATTTCTTGTCTTGATAGTTACTTGCTATGGACTAAATGTTTTCCTTTCCCCCCAACTCCCCCCCCCCACCAACAACCATTAATATATCTAGGCACTAATCCTCAATGTGATGGCATTTGGAGGTGGGGCCTTTGGGAGGTAATTATGTCATGAGGGTGGAGAATTTATGAATGGTATTGGCGCCCTTATAAGAAATAGAGATCTCTCTCTCTCTCTCTCTCTCTCTCATGTGAAGATGCAGAAAAAAAGGTGGCCATGTGTAAAACAGGAAGAGGACCTTCACCAAGAACCTGAGACATCTTGATCTTCTAAAACTGTGAGAAATAGATGATTGTCTTTGAGGCCACCCACTCTATCCATTGTATTCTGTTACAGTAGCCAGAACTGACTAAAACATTAATCGGTTGTCAAATCCTTGTGATTTGGGCCTGAAATTTGTTTCTTCACCATGAGAAATGCTGCATCCTGTTGTTTCTCTCTTCACTTTCATCACTTTCACTTCTTGCCCCAATTTCTCCCCAACTCCATCCTTAATTCTCCATATACTCACACCGTTGTTGTTTGGTTGCTTATAAATACTCAACTTCTTTTAGGAAAATTCAATCTGAGGTTCCCCCATCCTAATAGTGTTTGGAAATTTGAGATAATTTGAGTTTTAACTTTTACTTCTTTATCTCTAGGATTCGGCTATCATTTTTTCTGGTGGAGTCGTCTGATCTTTACCAGCCTGCTGGAAAGTAATATTTCTATCCAGTTAGCATTCCGTGCCATTAGCATTGACTCTGCTGAACATGCAGGGACTTGTCATTCTAGTTCCCACTGCCCTTGGGCAACCAACATGCCTGATGCCCGAAAGGAAGTAGAATCTTGTAAGTATGAAAAATTCAGATTCCCTTAATCTGACCAAATAGTCACTGCATTATTCAAGCTTTACCAAGCACAGGAATCTACTGTGACAGTTTTAGATATCTTTGAATCATTTCTCATCTTTCAATAAGGACTCATTCAGTTATTCATTTACAGATTTTTTTTAATTTCTAAATATGCTACAGTGGAATTTCAGATAAAGAATTTAGCCAGAATCCATAAAATGATTGGGATCTTCTTTTCCCTATAGTGAAAAAAAAACTTGAGGAAAAGAAAATATAATTCAGCTTCAAATGTATCCTATGCCCCACCCTGTAAGAAAACTCTAAGTATGGCCTTACAATAAAGGGACATCAAAAGTGACCTGTAGCAAAGCCACTATTCTAACTGGTATCTTCATACTACTTTATTTGTTCTTTGGCTAAGCAAACATATTTTAATCTCCCTCTATTTTTTGGCAAGTTAAGCACTTTCATATATATAATCTCACTTAATATTTGTGGTGATTTGCTGTGGCAAACATTATTATTTCTACTTTTACAGATGAGCCTACTGAGGCTAAGAAAGTAGAATCAGTATGTACCATAAATTCCCAAAGCTATTAACTTTGACTGCACTTGACTCAGATCATCTGATTTCTGGCTCAGTCAGCATTTTCTCACCCTTCCTACACGCATCCGTTCACTCCTTTGTGGCACCATGATTTTGAAAGTGGCTCCCTCAATATCTGAGCCATCCTTGTGCTGTTCACGCAGGAGATACTCGTTAATTGTTTGCTAAATGAAGAATATATACTGGGCTACCTGTGCTAGGCCCAGTTCAAGGTACTTGACATACGACAGCGAATAAAGAAAAACCCTAATCTCATGGAATTTACATTATAATGAGGTTAAACATGACGCTAATGAACAAATAATCAGATCGTGATGAGAGCCTGGGAGGAGAATAAAGCCAGACAAAGAGAGCGGGCCAGAGAAGCACTGTGGTAAATAGGGAGGGCAGAGAAAGCCTCTCTGCAATGGTGGCATGTAAGCAGAGCCCTGAGTGAAGTGAAGAAACGAGCCATTCAGATATCATGGGAAGAGCTTTCCAGGTAGAAGAAACAGCACGTGCAAAGGTCTGGAGGCAGGAACATGTGTGATGTGCTTGAGGGAAATTGAGGATGCCTGAGTGGCTGGAGCACCATGACGGAAGTAAAGAGGGGTTGAGACGATGTCACAAAGGTGGCTGGTTGGTGGATCAGGAAGGATGTGGTAAGCAAGGTGAGAATTTTGCATCTTCTTCTGAGTGGGATGGGAAGCCATTGGAGGGAGCAAAAGTCTCACTTCAACAGGTTCCCTCTGGTTGCCATGGAGACCTGTGATGGGCAGGGGTGGTGGAAGCTGGAACTGGAGCTGGGAGCCCTTGGTGATCACCCAGAAGAGCAGGAGGCTGGTGGTAGAGGCAGTGAGGCCTGGTCCGACATTTGGGGTCTGGGGACTGTTTCTATCTGAACCAGCAAAAGGGTTCCAGTGGGTCAATTTGGCTACTTGTTAGTTCTAAAAAAGAGATTACTCTCCAGGGGATGAGGAAGAGTAGTTTAAGGAGGAAGAGTCCCTGGCACCAGCACAGCCTAGGTAGAGTCCATGGTACACATATATGAGGCTGGACTTAAGGTGTGGACAAGCCAGGCTTATTGACGACAGATAATCTATTGCATATTTCAATTCAGAATTGAACTCCTCACTTGATAAACTAGTTGGCTTTTCCATAATATCATCTTGGAGGTGGAGGAGAGAGGAGTCGCCAAATTCTTTGACTTTAAAATGACTGAGGCCAAAATGAAGAAGCTTTATCACTGCAAGAACTCTCTGACTATTCCAAGTGCTTTTATTTTTAATATATAGAATCAGTGCCTTCCTTCCCAAGTAATTATCTAAATAGACATAAAAGTGCTTTAAAATTGTCCCATTTTCGGGACACCATTATTCCGAGTTTGTTTCCACCGCCCTAAAGCCTAGAGAACAATTATCGTTGAGAATGGGGACAGTTTTTCAGGTAGGTTTCCTTTTGAAAAAGAGAAGGAGTTTTCCCTGGGTTTCCATTTCAAGAAAATTAAATTGAATTGGATTTTCAGGTACCATTAATTGATGTAACAGAGAGAACAGAAACCTGATGATTTGGCTCAAGGCCTTTTCTGAAAAACGGAAAAGACTTTAGTGAGAATAGCTTCCAGGCCCAAAATGTCAGACTTCTAGCTGCTTCTGCAGCAATATCTGTAGTTTAAAAAAAGGCAAAAATGGGACTGATCGTTTCTCTCGGGACTGCATATTTTTAACTGTGGTTTCTGTATTCCACATTTCAGAAGTCTCAGACATATGTCATTTATAGCAAAGTAGATGTAAGAGACAGAAAGACTGAACAATCGTGAAAAAACTTTTAAGCATATATCATTTTTTTTCCCAGAATACATTTTAGTTTCTAGTACTTCTAAGGTATTACACAGTGAAATTTTTATTTGACACTATTTTGTGCCTTTTAGGCTAAGTGGGCAGATACAAGGCTCTTAATGTGGGCAACAGTGTGTTAGGTCAATGATAAGATCTTCTATGTTGAAAAAAAAGTGAATGTTAATTGCATTTTAAAATGTGTGCATCAAGAGGTGCTTGTGTGTCTAGAAAAATTTTTATGGTCTAAGAACTCTTGTGTTGAGGTGTATTGAACACTGGCCTAGAAAGTCCAAAGATGAAGGAAAAAAAAAGAGAAATGATAGAGAGCTGATTCTCCAAAGCATGCATTCTTGGTGGGAGTGACACTGCCCCCAAACAGAATAAAATTGATTCTTGGGGTTCAAGAAAGTCTTGGGTATTATAGTGGGTTTATGGTCCTCTGTGGCAAGCAGAATAATGCTTTGACGGTGCCTTGTTCCACCAAAGAAGTCCATTCGCTAATCCCCAGAACCTGTGGCCATGGTATGTCACATGACAGATGGGAATTAAGGTTGTCGATGGAATTAGGGTTGCTACTTAGCTGACCTTGAGAAGGTAGAGTATCCTGGATCATCCAGGTGTGCCCGAGGTAATCACAAGGATCCTTATATTTGGAAGAGAAAGATGTGGCTATGGAAGAAAGGCTCAGAGAGATGCAACATTTGCTTTGCACATGTAGGAAGAGGACCACAGGCAAAGGCATGGGGGTGGTCCCTAGAAGCTGGACACCGATTCTCCTCTAGACTTGCAGAAAGGAATGCAACCCTGCTGACCCCTTCATTTTACTGCAGTGAAACCTGCGTTGGACATATATCCCCACAGAACTGTGAGATGACACGTTGTGTTCTTGCTGCTAATTTTGCAGTAATTTGTTATAGCAGCAACAGAAAACTAATACATCCTCCCAAGGATCATAGTGTATAAACATATATAGTATATCTGTAGTATTAATGGCATTGGTGGGATATTAGGACAGAATGTCTAAAGAGTTTCCTTGGGGGGAGCAAAAATAAAAAATATGTCAAGGAACATTGCACTAGAAGATGGCAAGGAGGCTCTCTGCTCAAGTATTTCATAAAATGGGGGCATAGTAAATGTTTTGACGAGCAAATTTTGTAGCACCAGAATCTTGCTTTCTCTGGTGTAGACCACAAAGTAGCACAAATGGAGTTATTGTTAGGTATCAAGAACTAAGAAAACATTCCACAAGGAAAAGATTTAGGAAAATAAAAACAGATACAACAGTTGATGTAAAATAGAAATCTGAAAATCACTCATACAGAAAAATGCTTATATAATTACATATGCATAGTTGCATAGAAGAAAACGTTTGAAAGTTTATAGGCCAAAATGTTAACAGTGGGAGCTCTGGGTGGTAATTCTATTTCTGTTTTCTGTTGTTGGTGTGTTTGTTTGTTGTAACTTTCCTACAAGAATTATATATTACAAGAGGTTTTTACTAATTGGTGATGGTTGGTACCAGGATGGGGACCAAAATTTCATAGCAAATAGTTTTTTTTGAGAATCCAGTTTAGATTGGGTCTTAATCTTAAAAAGAAAGACTGGAATTATCAAATAAATTCATTACTAGATTTATGTTACAAATGTAACTATGTTGTTAGAACTATGTTCTTAGTATAGATTCTAGAAAAGAAAAGTAGTAGTGATTTTGGTCTTTTTTTATTTCTCAAGTTTATATGATGACTTGATTAGATACTTCACTTCATGTTTGATTTCTGCAGCATAATTATAGAGAGGGTCATGTTTGCAAAAATATTTGAAAGCTTCATCAATTTTCCCAGGGCTTTTGCCTAATTCTTATACAACCAAATAATTCCCCTTCAAAATAGCTATTTTGTAGTCATCTCTGTGTATTTTTTCCTCTTCCTTGGTTTAATTGGTGAATGGTGCCAGATTCTCATTTGTCAATGATTTGACTTGTATTTGAAACAGTCCACCAACCTTCCTTTTCATCAAATTCATACATCCTATATTTTTTCACAATATTTTCAATTTCACTTTGTAATCTATGTGCATTGAATAACTGGATGTTTAAGAGTTAGGCATGGAGGAATATTTGAGTGAGTGCTAATTTTATAACTGTTTTGCTTGTTAGTTAATAATATTCTATTGACTCATTTCCCTACCCAATTTTAAGTAGCAAGGACTTAGATAATGAACACTTAGATAATTAGACCATTTTGTATGTGAACAATTTTATATATTTTATCACACACACAGACATGCATGCACACATTCACACATGCGCTCTGTATCCAAGACATGGGCCTAGAATTTTAGAAATCTGCTGCCTTAACTTTTAGGAAAGGATTCAGAGTAGTTTTGCCATATGATTTGCCATAGCAGCACAAAACACAAACTCATAGGTTTTTTAATGAGAATGCTTTCATTTAAGTACGTCATACTGGTTGCTTTAACAACAAACAAACATTTTTAAGTGGGAGGAACAAATACACGATGGTTTCAGCATAGTGCTCATCTATATACCATGATGGACAAGAAACTAAATGCACATAGATGGCACCAACAAACAAGGCATTTGTCCCAATCAGCAGGGACTGCCTTAGCCTAAGTTCTGGGAACACAAAGAACTTATAGTTCAGTGGGTCAATGAAATAATCCATCTCTTTTAGTGAAGGTTTCCCAAAATTCTCATTAGTTAATTCTCTTTTATAACAACCTCAGAAAATGTGTGTCTTCCCCAAAGCACTGAGGCTTTCAAAAGCAATGCCACCCCCCACTCAAACATATTTCTTCCCCTCCTACAAGACAAGTGTCCCTGGCCGTTCACAATCGTCTTCCTGCCATCTTCATTCTTTGCTCAGGCAGTGAGACACCGCGGGATTTTGACATTCCCAAGAAGCGCTCTTCCCTTAAAGCACACATTTTGAGAGGCGCATTCTCCCAGAAACCCCTGCGACTTACCCTGTGATGCTTTCCTTCACCACTTTACCCTGTTCTCTTGGATTTTGGGGAAAGATTTTTATATGGGTAAATAGATACGTAGATGGATGGAGTGGTATGAATCTGGACTCTTCAACTCGATTTTAAGCTTCTGAAGCTCAAATATCACATTTTCTTCTTTTTTCTTTAGTTCAAAATATTAAGGAGGTACAAGTGTTTTTGTTACCTGGATACACTGTATAATGCTGAAGTCGGGGCTTAGCTCCCACATATTAGCATGATGGACTCCGGGTCCATCCAACTGGCTGCAATTGTGAATTGTGCTGAGATAAACATTCAGGAGCAGGTGTCTTCTTTGTAAAATGATTTATTTTTCTTTGGGTAGATACCCAATAGTGGGATTGCTTGGTGGCACTACAAACTAGTACAACTAGTTGGGACTGCAAACTAGTTGTAAACAGTTTGGAGATTCCTCAAAGAATTAAAAGGACACATTTTCTTTTTATGTTCTCCTCCAATTTTTTACACTCTGTTTCACACCCCCACTTCTTCGAACCACTGTGATCAGCTCTGGCCCTAGAGAAGAATGTCTCGTGGGTCATCAAGCTCCATTCTTGCTGACAGTGCCCTAGCTGACAGGGCCTATTACTGAAAGCCCATGTCTACCCATGATGGTCTCTTGTAACGCAAGATCTCTGCTTAGGTTCAGGCATCTTTGCTCCTTGTTCTTGGATTTCCTGACATCCTGGTTTTTCCTGGCTGCACCTCTAATCTCTGAACCCATCAGATTAGCTCACTGGTCCACTAGTTGCCTGCTGTACCCTGACTAGGGACAATGGCCCTTCAGGGCTTGCCTGGTGAGTTTGAGCCCCCAAGCCAAGCTGATTGGCCATTGGGGTGAAGTTTCAGAATGAGGTTGGAGTGAACAGAGGGGCTTCCCTGGCTGTAGCCCTGTTGTTGGCTACCTTTCACATCTCACTTGCCCGTGCTCTGTTTCCAGGCACTGGAAATCATTTTCCTTTAGAATATTTTAGATCTTGGATATCTGCTATGCTTTCTCTCATAGGGGATCGCTTTGTGGTTTGTATCTTCTGGAACCTGAAAGTCTCTATTCCCTAAGGGAACATAAACAATAGAGAAAGTTTCCCTGTTTCCTCTGCTCCTAAAGATACGTTTGACACTATCTGGAATCTGTCACCTACCTACACACACACACACACACACACACACACACACACACACACACACACACACACTCTACTTCCATTTTCACTATGCAACCACCATAACTGAAGAATAGTTCTGAAACTGGAGTCTAGAAATCTCTTCCAGTCCCCTTGAGTCACATGAGTGGCTTTCATCATCTTTGTCCCCTGAATCTGGGGCTCCCAGCACAATAGGCAGGAGGAGAAGGGAGATGAGAACTGGGGAGTTTTATTGTGCACGTCACAATTTCTGGGCCAAGTGCTCTGCATACATCATCTCATTGAACACGCAGTACTCTGAGAAGGAGGTGTTGTGTGTCTATTTTATGACAGGCTCACAGAGCTAGAGTCGCTTGCCCAAGGTCAAATAGCCAGTAAGCCACACGTGTGAGATTCCAGTATATCTGAACCCATGGACCTGAGCTCAAGGTTCATCCCAAAAGGAAAATAATCCATTCGTTGGTTGGATTCTATTTCCTCAGAGAATGGCACAGGTGGAAAACCCATATTCAAGAGGAGGCCACTTTTGACAAAATAAACTTGGAGAGTGACTCTGGATAAAACATTCTCCAGTGTAAACACGGCTTGGCTGTTGTTAGGCTGAGTATTCATATGTGAAAGGATTCTGTCGTGTTCTTCTCCTCACTGTGGTGCTGGAAAGAAGCTCTTGTCTCCCAGCATCCATGTTTCATCCCACAGAGTCCGCCACGCCCTGTGGGAAGTTAAGCTGGGGGTAGAGGAGCTGAGTGCACCCCCAGTAATTCTAGCCACGACACCGGTGAAAGGACAGTCTCGCCTGCCAAGGTGACTACAACAAATGCCACATCCGTCTCAGCCCAGGTAGCTGAGCTGGTGCAGAGGATCCTTACCCCCAAGGAAGACTAAACATGGCCACGTGGTGATCACACTTTGCAGACTGGCAGGAGGCAGGAGAGGAAGTTTCTTTCCAATGAAGAGGTGCAGGATTGTGACGTCCTGCAGTATCACGTCCAAGGTGGCTTCATTCTCTGACGGACTCCTGAGAGCTCTGGGACTTCAGACGAGTAACTTGGCCGCCATCAGCCATAAAACAGGAATCTGGACCCTCCCTCGTATGCAAAGGAGTGGCTGACCTAAGGGATGAAAAATTAAGCATTATTTTCTTTTTTTTTCTTCTCAGTTTCAGTCAATACTAGGGGTCTTGGTAAATTGGCAAAATTAGACCTATGCAAAATAAAGACACAGAAAGCCACCAAATCAGCACAGAATACTTTGACAGAACACATGTTAACAAGAACGTGGAGACATATGCACTGCGTCCTTTGAGAAGGATGGCTTGGCATTATATATTAAAATCAAAAATTAATTTACCTTCTAATTCTGATTTCTAGTAGTTTTATCCTACAAGTGAGAAAGATAGGTGTGTGTATATGTGTGTGTGTATATTTGTGTGTATATATATTTCCACATATATATGTTACATATATATGTTCTAATTGTCCAATAATAAGGGTCTAATTTTAAAATCATACAGCATTCACATAATGGATATTATATAACTATTTTTAAAAAGGATATATTGATATAAAATGTTATCTAAAATAGATTTAAAAACTAGTTATTCAATGTAACATACAGTATCAATACATTAATTAAATATGTCTATGCACACATATGTATTTATTTATTTATGTAAAACAAATCTGAAGGAATACCCGATACAGCTATGACATGTTTGATCTGCTGGCTCCCAAGTCTCCATATTTTAAAAGGACTAAAAATAATTAACTTCAGAGTCTGGCACAGGCCGATGACAGTCAAATGATATGGAGATTCAGGGATCTCTGATGCAGGAAATATATGGAAATTCATATAAAGATTATATGATACTTGCTTTAATAAAGTCATAGTAATTATTGCCACTTATTATATAGTCCTCCATGTCCTTGATGTTCCTGTAGTTCCTGATGTCTGGATCTAGTGATTGCATACCAGATGGTAATGGCTATAGCCGAAGTTTGCCTAAATGCAAAAGCAATGTCCTTAGGAAGAAGCCTCAGGGAAATATACAAGCAATGGGAACCCCTTGGACCAGTGAGAAAACAGCACCATTTGCTTTCATCCTTCATTTATCCATTAGGGACCAGTTTTGCCTATGGAAAATAAGGAGAAAGTCCATTAACATTTTCTAACTTTTTATGTGACTTCTCAGTGGGAAAGAAGAAATATTGTTCCAAAACTCTGCAGTTTATTACTCTGCAATTGTTTATGGCTTTTGCTACACCAAATTGCAGCAGTTGAAATGTATCTCAATATATTTTAAAGATGACTTTACTTAGGTGACAGCTTATATAACTTTTATTCCTGAATTGGCCTCCCTGACAGTGTTAGGGAAAAACAGTGTTATTTAAATGGGACTCCTTATTTTGATTATAGCTTTGATGCACTAAGCATGACTATAGGAGAAACTGGACTCATTCAGGCATGAAAAGCTATGAACCTCACTGTTGTCTGGATTTTGAAAGTGTTTTTGGATTATTTTACAGGCATCATACATATACTAGAATATTTAAAATATGCCTAAGTCATGAATAGGAAAAAAACAAATTAAAGTCACAATAAAGTATCACTTCATATCGACTAGAATGGATATTACTTGAAAGATAAGACAGTTTGGCAAAGGTCTAGAAAATTGAAATCCTCATATATCAGAGGTAAGTCTGTAAACGATATAGCTAATTTTGGAAAGCAATTTGGCAGTGTCTTAAAATGCTAAACATGGAATTACCATATGATGCAGTAATTGCACTCCCAGGTATACACCCAAAAGAAATGAAAACATATGTTCACACAAAAAGTTGTACATGAATGTTCATAATACCAAAAGGGATAAACAATCTAAATTTTCATCAACTGATGAATGGATAAATACAATATTGTATATCTTTACAATGGAATAGTATTCATTAACAAAAAGAGATGAAGTACTGATATAAGCTACCACATGAATGAGCCTTGAAAACATTACACTAAGTGAAAGAAGCCAGTCACAAAAGACCACATATTGTATGAATCCATGTATATAAAATGCCCAGATTAGGCATATTTATATAAAGAGAAAATATATTAGTGGCTTCCTGGTAACCGGGGGAAAGGAAGAATGGAGAGTGAGTGCTAATTGGTAAGGAATTTCTTTGGGGAGGGGATGAAAATGTTTTAAACTTAGATTGTGGTGATGGTTGCATAAGCCCATAAATTTACCAAGAAAACACTGAACTGCACACTTAAAATGAATGGATTTTATGATGTGTAAATAAGACCTCAATCAAGCTGTTAAAAAAATATTCCCAACGTAAGATTCCCAACATTCAAAGAACATCAGGAGGATGCCAAGACCATGATAATTAAGGAGGTCTGGACCTAGTACATATGTAACCAAAGAACTTTGCTTATCAAATTTCGCATACAAACTTTTTAATTCTAACAGGACATAAACACAGCAGAGTAGGTAATCTTTAGCTAGAAAATATTTCACCCGTGAGTTTCCTTTGAAATAATTTATTGAAGTGAGAGTGAAGTTGGAATGTTCACCTTGAAAGGTTGATCTCCAGACTTACTTTTCCTTCACGGCAAATCATTTCCTTATATTTTTTAAAGCAACCATAAATAAGTAGAAATTTTTGACATACCGTACAACACAGTTTGTTTTTTTTAAACACTGCAGGAAATGTTTTGGATTTTTATTCCTTGTAGAGTTCACAAACAAATAAGAAACATAATAAGGAAAACCTGTTCAGTCTTACTCACTCTTTTTAACTTTCTCCGAAAGCCTGCTAAGAAACACCAAGTCTGATTTTTCCTTTTGTCTACCCAAGGGCAATGGTCCTCATTAGCAAGGAAAAAAAAATCTACAAAGCTAGACTCGGTGAAGAAGGTTGATGGTTATCTCATTAGGGGCATGCAGTGCTCACAAGACACCCAATTGACAGATAGTATTAAAAAGTCAAATGTCAAGGCACGAAACAAAATGTATTGCAGCACTTAACTCTCACCAGCATTAATCCCTTTATTAAAAGTTCTGTTAATGAATGATTACAGAACACCAGAATGCGGGCAGGGAGGAGAGTGGAATTGAACCTTTGCTTTAATCACTACAATCACAAAAAATAGTGCCTGAGAAACCTTCACATCAAACTCATCATTTGAAATCCAAAGTAGCATTAATTATTAATCCAAGAAGTAAATGAATTTTATGATGTATAAATTATACCCCAATAAAGCTGTTAAAAAATATGGTGAGGTTTCCAGTGTACAAAGGGCACTACTACCCAAAGAACACTTGCACCTTGGTAACCTTATCATATTTTTAACAGCTTTATCGAGGTATAATTTACATATCATAAAATTTATTCACTTTAAGCATGATTTCTTAGTAAATTTATAGAGTCGTGCAGCCATAAGCACAATCCAATTTTCTCTGTAGAGCACATGTTTAGAATATGAAAACCTGAAAGAAATTGAAGAAAGGATTTATAGAAGGTGCAATGATCTGTTAATAGCAACAATATACTGAGTTCAGGAGCTTCTTAAACTTTTTTAAAAATTAACCATATAAAAAGAAGTTACAAGTTTTAAGTACAGTTTCCATATTCTTACTTTATGTATTTTTAATAATGAATATTTAATTCAATAAAATATATAATAATAAAATGTCAAGTACCCTTTATGAAATTTTTTCTTCCCAGCTCATTTATAGAAATTTATTTATGGAATTAAAAGGAGAAACATAGAAAATAACCAGCTATAAAATGTAATGGAAAAATAATCCCACTTACAACAGCAACATAAAATATAAAATACCTAGTAATAACATTTTTTTCTCATTTTAATTCATACTTCTCCTTTTAAAATTGAGGGATGCTGTTATTACTACATCAGGAATATTATCAGAAATAAAGGTAAGCTATTTTATGATTATTTCTGAAAAATAAAAATCATTGATGTATAAAATTTTAAAATATTTTGAAACCTGAGGTGTTTAAATTCTGACTTAAAAATAATTGAAAAAAGAATAGTCTCTTGAGGAAGGATATGTCTGGTTCTAACAAAAATGACCTCCTTTAAGGAAAATGGAAAACAGATTCATAGAAAAAATCAGGCAAAGTCGTTGGCCAAAATGACAGTTATTTCCCTAAAGTGACACTAAAGGAAATAAACTGAAGAAACAAACAGGCTATGTTTTTCTTGACCTGTATTGACTGGGTGTGGAATGGCTTGTGTGTTCCTCCCAAATTCCCTGGCTACCTGCTTTATTAAACAAAAAGTCTATCTATTTTTTTCACCCTCACCCCCAGCTGCCTCACAAAGCAAAAATGCGTTCAATCCAAATACGGCAACACAAGGTCTATGCAATAAACATTGAAGTTGGCCATGAACACAGTGCCTGTGGCCACAACCTCTGTGTGTAACCACCAATGAGTCAGATGGCAAAGGCTTTGGGCCACTAAGGCAACTGGTAAGATCATTTCAAGGTTGTCTCTGGTAGCCAAGAGAATGACGAAGTCATGATAATTTTCCAGGTAACTGCAGACAATTATTCAAGAAATGAAAGGGAGATTAGCCTGAATTATTCTAATATGACCTCCTACACTGACCAAATTATCTACATAATACTATTTTCTACAAATATTATATTCCATATAGTCTAAGTGGATACAGTTTTATTCATTCATTCATTTATTCAATCAGTCAATTGATATTTACTAAGTTTCTATATGGGCCAAAAACTTTGCCTCAAAGAGTTTATATACGGTGAATCTTTTTATTTGATATAATAACATGATGACCACAGAAAGGATTTTTTAAACAATTGATGATTATAATAACATATAGTTGATAATTATAAATGTATAATTATCTTTATAATTATACATTTAAAGAAAATGTATAGAAAATCCACTTAGCTTATGCTATAATGTATATATGATAAACAGCCAAATAAGTTAATTGATTATGCTTCGTCCAAATTTAACACATTTCTTCCATTATTATTTTCCCAAAATACATAGTTACTTCAATAAATTTTAAACAGCCCTAACTTTTAGAATAGTCACACATTGTTGCTCACAGACATGAGATTTACTATAGGAGTTTGGGAAGAAAGGACCCTTGGTTCCTTCTAACTTCTCTGAACTTCATGAATAAATTAAGAAAAACAATGCCAACTTTAAGAATCATAAAGAGAAATAACTGAAATAACATGAAGAAATGAGCCCAGACCTGGCTCTTACTCGAAGTGTGCCTGTTTATAGGTCCTCTCCCCTTGCCTAAGAGGCACCTGGCCATTCAGCCATAGGCACAGTTATTGCTAGAAAGATCTCAGGTAAAACTCACGTGACACCAAAATATGAGACGTAAACTTCTAATGACTGATACAAGTGGAGCCAGTACCTCCCACACAAACCTTAGTGAAACAGAGGAGAAACAATTCGTATCAGAAATTACCCACAGTCAGAGAAACGAAACCAAGTGCAAGCAAATAAACCACCCAAAGTCTTACAGTCAGCCAATGTGTAGACCCCATTAACCCATCCTGGATTTCCTATTTAACCTACTAATTTCTACTGTCTGCATAGACAACTCACACTGAGCTTCTGGAGAAAAGTCTTCTTTTCCAGTGGTGCTTTTTATAGTTTAACAGTGATTTTTAAATTATGCTACAGTGTCTTTTACTGGTGTTATGATATTTTTGTAATTTATTCATAAAGCCTGTATCTGAAAACACTTCGTAGATTTGAATGTCACTGATGAAACACTTAAATTCTTAATAACAAATGCAACAATGGGCATGTTTTATTATGCAGTTGTTCTTAGGTTTTACTACACACATTGACAAAGAATAATAAATTTACTAAATTTTTTACGAATCCACCATTTTTCTGCGCAAAGGTGCAGAGGGATATAAACAAAAATGCAGTTCCTAATTAAACATGGCTGATGACTTATTGCGAGGTGCTAAGATGAAAGACCAGTCTTTTCTACTCAAGACTCATCAAACTGTTAAAAATGACTCACAATCAGAAAAGTTGATTTAAAAAAAAATAATTCCTGCTTTGATTCGTAACAGCTTGCATTCTTTCATAAAACCATATGCTCCACATGGAAAACATAAACCCAGTCGTGGCATTTGGGCATTATCTAGGGAGATGTGTTCCATCTGTATGTTGCTTCTAGGTTGGAAACAAAAGATCAGGTTGGAAGCACTTTCCCTGTTTCCGATCCACCCTTCCATCCTCCCACACCCACCCCATCCCCATGCCCACCCAACCCTGGAAAAAACTTACAAAGCAAATACGTAATTCTGGAGGCTACTTAAAATAGCAGCATTTCTGGATTAAAATTTTCCACATACTAGCCCCTGTTCCCTCCCCTTCCCCTTCAAAAGATGTGCTTCCAAGATGCCTGCAATGAAAGCCTCAGGGCCAAATATCAGAGGTCAGTTGGCTTCATTTGTAACCCGCCAATGAGAAGCAAGTCTCCATGTTCCCCTCTACATTCCTATGATTTCACTAAATAATAGAAAAAGAAACCCAGTGCACAAAAGGATCAAAATGCCTATGGAAGCTCATTGTGGAGATACTGTCTGGAGCATTCATGTTGCCTGTTGTTAAGGTCACGATACTGAGACTAAGACTTGCAGGGAAAGGAATTCTTGAAAAGAAGACATCAAGGATATTTTGCTTAAAATGTGCTGGCCTCACACAGAGGGGCTTTCTTCCTTTATTATTTTTTTTTTTATTTTTGCAAAGATGTAGCTACATTTGTTGAGTATAATCAATTTCTCTAAAAGCATGTTGAATTAAAGTACAACAATGAAATGCACCGAATACATTCTCTCTAGCGAGATACTACTGTGGATGCTCAAAATAACTCAGATTTGAACAGGAACAAGCTGGGACTTAAAGTGAAACTCCTGTGAACAGAAGCTGTCAGTTCCTTTAACAGCAACCTCTGTTAAGGTATAACTAAATGATTAAGGATGAGGAATTAGAAAGATAGGGAAACTTAACCAAGACAGATGTGTTTGTGATCCTGGTTTACAAATCCTTGCATCTTCATTTTACGACTACTAGCCTGTAAAACTTCCTTCCTTTTCCCTGGATGGGAAAATAATTGCTTAGTGATGCCAAGAATATGTGTTAAGACAGTTACATCCTTACTCAATCTCATCCACTTGAATGAGATACGGTGTCATCCCAATGAATACAAAGTCACTATGTAAAGCCAGGAAGGAATTAAACATTTAGGAATTTCAAACATAATGTAGAGCAGTAAAGGAATGGCCCATAAATTGTGATCAATATCAGGACACAATTGCCCAGGGCCAATAGCTAAACATTAAATATGACTAATTCATAGATTTGATGACAAGATCCCATAAAGGGTTCATTCCACTAATATTTTCCATGGGAGTGTTTATTTTAATACTTCAAAAGAGAAAATGATTACTAGCATGATAGAAAGATGTGAGATCAAAGAGGAAAATGAATACTTTGGGATTTGTGCAGGGCTTCACCACTGTGGAAGCCTGCTAAAATTTGGTTCATTATTATCCCTCATGTGTCAACACCAAATGAGAGAAACATAGACATAAAGTGGTATATGACTGTTGGCGTGCCTAGTTACCTTAATGCACCACAACACTACAAGAGATTTGACATTGAGAATTAGTTGACATTTTCATTTAGAAAATCATATGCCTACAATCCAACGTAGCCTGCTTTCTACTCAATTCCATATTATAGTGGGTGTTTTATAAACTGCATCTCAGTAATCATGATCTCACTGCTTTTATACATCCATTAGAACTTGGGTTACAACTGTGCACAGGCAGACTGTCCAGATCTGTGCATATAGTACTGTACCTTTAAAAGGAGTAATTAGGAAACACACAGAAAAGTGACAATAATAACGGCTATTTCATCAAATTGGTTTATTCTTGTCTATTTTCTTCTGTTACTCTTGAAAAAGAATGGTCCCATAGTTCATGGGAAATCTGAATGAAGAACCCAGATTTATTTTCAAAGGCATCCTAGGGTCAAACCAGATTGATGGAAGGGGAAAGATTTAAAAGATAAGATGATAAACTCACCCAAACAAACATTCTCGAGGTAACTAATTTATTAATGCTCTTCAAATGTACAAAACTGAAATAGTAAGACTCTATATTATGGGTTCCAAAAGGGAGACAATGATACAAATTTATAAAATCTTCTCTCCAGAAATTTTATTTAAGCAAGAATTTTGTAAAGTAAATAATAGGTGATTGAAGACATTATTTGTACATTTTAATCCAATCTTACCTGAATTTATCACACTGGATAGCAAAATAATAATAATAATGATAAAAATAAAGTTCCTACATAAGTATCCTGAACCTTATACTTATTCTTTCTCAATGAACAACATTATATAAATATTAGACTACAGGAAAAAAATAATAATTAAGGGTAACCATTCTCCCAGGACTAGTCTGCTGAAGTTACAAGATGATATTTATTATAATCTTTTCTTAGGTAGACAAATAGAGCATTTCCAGTCTTGGAATGTCCTCGAGATCCTGTGTCTAAGATTGTTTTGTTTTTTCATGCGAGAGCAATGGATTCTTTTTACTACATAAGACCCCCACATAAGCCACCAAGAAAGTAGTACAAAACAAGGCTGAAGAGACTGATGTGAGAAATGTCTCATTTCCATAAGATTTCCAAAATGACACAGCACCAGCAGAATTCCATTGGACTATCTGAAATAGGAAATGTGTTCTGTGGAATATAACTGCCAGAGTATAAACAAGAGGTCCGAAGGAAATAGTTTTACTCATGTTAGGAGAAAAATTATCCTCTTTCCTTGACTGAGAAAATAATGAATAGGATATTTCTCCGAGAGTGATAGAGTTCTAATAGTGATACTTGTTAACTCAAAAATCACCCTGACTTGTACAATGTCATTGCTTTAAGAAAAAGAGAAGGAATTTAAAGAGCACCTGTGACTTCCTACCTGTCACTTTCCTTTAACTCTTGATGCTTTCATCTTGTATCATGCATTTTAAAACAGTCCATGAAAAGGCTATCACCTGTCTTATCAGTCTAGAAATCTAACATTGCAAAATATAGGATTTGAAAGCACTACTGGACAACAAAGTGTTAATTATTTTCCTCAGTCCAAAAAGTATTCCTTCAACCATCTTCTTGAAGTTAGGTGACAATTAGGAACTATGATCTCTTTCAGAAGCCATCTCTCACATTCATTTCTTTATGATTATATCTCATACTTCATTGTACACTTCATCATGCTAACATGAAGTAAACTACCAGACATTTGTTGAATGTTGTTAATTTTGTCATTAACCATATAAGCCCTGTAAGTTCCTATAAGGGGAAAAATGTATTTTTTAAAAATGACAGAGTTATTTTTAATAGCATATTAAATGATATTAATATAATAAATATTTTAATAAATTTTTAATAGCATATTAAATAATAGCATATTATTTTTAATAAAAACATCATCTAAAATTTATGTAACAGTCATCAAGCTAAACAGTTCATTTAACTTTCATGAAATTACTATCAAATAGTTACCATAATCATCTCTTTACTGAAAATGATATTGAAGCTGAGAAATGGTGAAGTTCTTGCTCTAGGACTAATAGCTAGCAAATAATGAATCTGAGGTCTGAAAATAGATCTACATAATTTCTTAGCTATTATAAACCCTGCCCCCACAAGAAGCATTCAGTAAGACCATACACAAGAGGAAACTAGCCAAGTCTAGAGAAAAAAAGTCACTAAAAAAGACTACAGGCAAGAATCCTCAGGACTTACACAGGGCTGGAAATAACACTCATAATTTATGGAGCATAAGGAAGAATATTCAGAAGGCTTTTGCTCAGTAATAGGGCAAAATTAGCTCCAAACTAAATACTGCTGTGGACTCAATTAACAATGCTTAAAAGTGAAGCTAAAAAGGGCCAAACTGCTTCCAAGTAACTGAACTGTATCCTAAAGCAAAACTTCTATGAAGACAAATATATCTAGCACTCATCAAGATACTAATGACAATGAGCGACATTCAATAAAAAATTATCGGAATGTCAAAGAATCAGGAAAATATGAAAATATGAAACAAAAAATAAATAAAAATTAGTCAGTCAAAACCAACTTACAACTGAAACATATGATAGAATTTGTAAGCTAGGACATTAAAACATTAAAAGTATTCCATACATTGAAAAAGTGAGAGGAAAGATCAAACATGTTAAGTGAGACATTAAAAATACAAAAATTATAAATAGAAAATATAGAGATGAAAACTAAAATTTCTGAAATAAAAAATACACTAATAGGATTAACATCAGATTAGACACTGCAGAAGGAAAAAAAATAGTGAACTTCAAGACATCATAATAGAAACTATCCAAATTGAAAACAAAGAAAAAATAACCAGGGAAAAAATTGTTAGAACATCAGTAAGCTTTGTGAAAATTTAAAGTCCCCTAAAATACATATAATCCTCAAACAAGTGGATACACATGAAAAGCATTTGAACAAATAATGGCTCAATTTTACAAGTTTTATAAAAACTATAAACTCATAGATTCAAGGAGCTCAATGAATCCTAAGAATAAGAAACATAAAGAAAACTATTCCAAGATATAGCAAAATCAAATTGCTCAAAACCAGTAAGGAAAAAATCTTAGAAGCAGCCAGAGGAAAATAGACACATTACATAGAGAGGAACAATGACGTGGATGATAGCAGATTTCTAACTGTAAACAAAGCAAATGCAAAGAAAGTGGAGTGACATCTTTAAAAAGCTGAAAGATACAAATATACTATAGAATTTGTTGGTGAATTCTACCAAATATCTAAGGAAGAAATTAAAGGAATACCAATACTTTCTCTGATCATAGATTTAAAAATTCTTAACTACATTTTAGCAAATTGAATTCAATACATACAAAGGTAAAATCTCATAACCAAATGGAGTTTATCCCAGGAAATGTCAGGCTGATTAGACATGTGAAAATCAATGTAACTGACCATAATAACCTAAAAAGGAAAAATCATATGATCATCTCAGTATAGGCAGAAAAAACATTTGACAAAATCCAGTGCTTATTCCTGATGAAACTCTCAATCAACTAGGAACAAAAGGAGCCTTTCTCATCCTCTTAAAGGGTGTGCACAAAACTACAGTGAACACCGTATTTAATGGTGAAGTAGGAAATGCTTTCTTTCTACAATCAGGAAGTAGCTCTCACCACTTCCATCCAACATTTTAGTTAAATCAATGATACATTATTAGTTATAATTTAATTAATAAATGAAAATGAATCTAGGAAGCTTCAGAATACAATCAATATAAAATATCAATTTATTTTTATATATTAATACTACAGTAAACAATCAGAAATTAAAAATTATAGACACCATTTATAATAACATAAAACTATTAAATGTATGGTGATAAATCTCATCAAAGGTGTGCAAAACTTGTACACTTAAAATGATAAATCATTGCTAATAAAAAGTTTTTGATAATCGAGAAAATAGTAATATAGTCTGTTCATTGATTATTAATAGAAAACTCAATGTTTAAGACACAACACTCCCTAAATTGATTTCTAGATTCAATGTAATGCAATCAAAATCCCAGCAAGAATTTTCATAGAAATTTTGTAAATGGTTCTAAAGCTCATGTGAAATTCAAAAGACCTAGAATAGCAAAAATAAAACAAAACTAAACATTGAAAAACAGGAGAAAATTTTGAGGGTGAAACTATTTGACTTCAAGACCCATTTTATAACTATAATAAGAAAGTGTGGTATTGGTGTCAAAATAAATAAATCAATGGAAAAATATAGAGAATCCAGAAATAGGACCAAACATGTATGGTCAACTGACTTTTCTTTTTTTTTCACGAAAAGTTCTTCCTGTGATAAGGCAGAACATAAATAAGTAGTAAAATTATCCACTGTTGTATGTCCACAAGTATTGTGGGGAGGAGTAACCCTTAGTTTCTCATTGTGGTTATTTTTCTTTCTATTCTATTTTTCTTTCTCACTGTGGTTACCTTTCTTTCTATTTTCCTCATAGATTTTTATATCTGCATGCTAGAAAGAATGATTTGCTATACAGTTCTGAGATGAAATGAAGTTCTGGGTTGGAAGTTGCTTAGCCCTAATATTTACAGCTCTCCCCAAAATGCACAGCATCTCCAGTGAGGGGCTCTGTCAAGAACAAAAAAGAGTACTAGTTTAGCATGGGAAACACTGTGTACACAGTCTACGGTCACACATTCAACACAGGCTCACATTACGCACAGCTGCGTGGCCATTTTGTAGATAAATTTGATCCAAATGTGATAAGACAGCCCAGAAGTCAATTCACAGAAACAAAACCCTTGAGAACCAACCTCTTAAAGAAACAACGCCTGAGGTGGAAAGGCAAGAGGCCAAAATTGTTCTAGCTTGAGCCTCCACGAAAGGGATTTCTTGGTAATACTGAGACAACCCGGCGACTCCACGTCCTTTGCCAATAAAAGTACTACCCAAAGGAAGAAGCCTACTGTGTACTGCAGGGTCTCTTGGCTTTTAAAATGCCCAGACTGTTTGGTATGTAAAGGGTGGTGGGTGGTGAGTTATGTTTCAGTCAGGTGTGACAAAGCTCTATTGCAACCGCATAACTTGCACCCATCTGCTGACATTGCAAACACAGTTCAGCACAGCATTCCAGAATTACCATCATTATTAGCAGTTGCTAAAGCTAATATAGCACGTCCTTAATAATAATAAACAAAAGCGATTCCACTCTTTAGTCATTAAATAAGAAGCTATTAATAAAACAAGGTATAACCAATTTAACCGTGCTTTCCACACCATCCTTCCAGCAATGTATAAATCAAATCTTCGAGGACTTTTATCCTCCGTGTCCTTCCTTCCCAGTTAGCATGTTCATCTGGCAAGAGTGGACCCTGCTCACATGGGCATTGCAACATAATATCTCGTACGCTGAGACCCCTGGAATAGTTTTATGCATGTGTACAGAGTGAGGGGTCAGTTGTTTTCAAAGGAAGAGTTCTTTAGGATTTTTATCTCACTAATGTTCATCATATGACCACCCCAGCTCCATCAAATTTGAATGGCTTTATCATAAGGCGGTATGTAGGAATCACTTAATAGGATAAAAAATATGAATGTCTGCATAGCCACAGTAAGATTAGGGGAGCTGAGCTTCTTAACCATTCGTTATTGATGATCCACGGAATGACAGTTGACCATAGAAACTTCAAAGATACTCCCACTCTGCTCTCTCGGGTTCTCCACGTAGCTTAAAAATTCATTGTATATCTAAGCTCTTGCAGTCTGGGATCTGTGAGTCTGATTTCTAAATGAAACATTTTCCAACACTCTAGAGCCATTCAAAAGCCTTGGACATTTTTACCCCGAGGAATTTTATCTTGGAGAAATGGGGCAGTGGAATATTGATGAAGTACACAAAGGTGTCTTCATGGAAATGAGCTTCCTTCTGAGATAAAGGAGACACATCAAAAGAAAAGAGCAGGAAGCTATCATGGACCCAGTCAGCTTTGAACCGGCACTCTTTCAGAGCAGCTGATACTGTATATTTTTCACTTTACTGTTAGAAATACAAAGTTTTCATCCTTCCATTTAGAACTTTATATTATCACCAAAAAAAAAGGCTGCCGAGGAATGTATTTTCATGTACTTTTCTTGGATGAAAAATTATTTGTGATACTTTTAAAATGTAACTTTGGAACGTACAGGAAATAAGAAGAACTAGGAAAATAATTACCCATAATTTTATTATCCTAAGGAAATCACTAGCAATTAAGTCTACTCTTTGTAGTCTTTTTAATGAGTTTTTGAAAGGTTAAGATTATGCAGCATATACAGGCCTATCTCGTTTTATTGCATTTTGTTTTATTGTACTTCATGGATATTGTTATTTTTACAAATTGAAGGTTTACGGCTACCCTGCGTTGAGCAAGTCTAGTGGTGCCATTTTTCAAACTATGTGTTTATTTCATGTCTCTGTGTCACATTTTAGTAATTCTCACAATATTTCAAACTTTTTCATTATTATTATATGTGTTATGGTGATCTGTGATCAGTGATCTTTGATGTTAATATTGTAATTGTTTGGCAGCACTATGAGCCATGCCTATATAGAAAGCAAACTTTATCAGCAAACTTTGTGTGTGCTCTGGCTGCTCCACCAACTGGCCATTGCCCTGTCTGTCTGTCTGTCTGTCTGTCTCTTTCTCTCCCCCAACCCCAGGCCTCCCTATTCTCTGAGACACAACAATATTGAAATTAGGCTAATCAATAGTCCTACAATGGCCTCTAAGTGTTCCAGTGAAAAGAAGAGTCGCATGTCTCCCACTTAGAATCAAAAGCTAGAATAATTCAGCTGGGTGAGGAAGGGCATGCCAAAAGCCAAGTTAGGCCTCTTGCATGAAACAGTTATACAAGTGGTGAATGGAAAGGAAAAGACTTTGAAAGAAATTAAAAGTGCTACTCCAATCAACACACTCAGAAAGCAAGATTCCTTTCAAGATACTACTGCTCACTGACAACACGCCTGGTCCCCCAAGTATGCTGATGCAGATGTACAAGCAGATGTTGTGGCTGTTAACACAGCACCCACACTATAGCCTATGGATCAAGAAAGAATTTTGACTTTCAATTCTTATTATTTAAGAAATACATTTTGTGAGGCCATCGCTGCTAGAGATAGTGATTTCTCTGATGGATCTGGCCAAAGTAAATTGAAAAACTTCTGGAAAGGATTCACCATCCTAGATGTCATTAAGAACATTCATGATTCATGGGAGGAGGTCAAAATATAAACATTAATAGAAGTTTGGGAAATGTTGATTTTAACTGTCTCGGATGACTTTGGAGGGATTCAAGACGTCAGTGCAAGAAGTATCTTCGTATGTGGTGGAAACAGTACGAGAACTAGAATTAAACGAGGAGCCTGAAGATGTCGCCGAATTGCTGCAGCCTCATGATCAAACTTGAATGGATGAGGAGTTGCTTCTTATGGATGAGCAAAGAAAGTGATTTCTTGAGATGGAGTCTTCTCCTGGTTAAGATACTGTGAACACTGTTGAAATGACAGCAAAGGATTTAGAATGCCACATACGTTTAGGTCAATAAAACAGTGGCAGAGTTTGCAAGATTGACTCCAACTGGAGAAGAAGTTACACTGTGGGTAAAATGCTATGAAACAGCACCACATGCTACGGAGAAATCTTTAGCAAGAGGAAGAGTCAATTGATGAAGCAAACTTCATTGTTGTCTTATTTTAAGAAATTGCCACAGCCACTCCCACCTCCAGCAACCGCCACCCTGAGCAGTCAGCAGCTACCAACAGCAAGGCAAGACCCTTTACACAAAAAAGAGTATGCTGATTGCTAGCATCATACTAAAGGCTTACATGATCACTAGCATTTTTAGCAAAAAGTATTTTTAATTAAGGGATGTATATTTTTTAGACATGATGCTATGGCACATTTAACAGACTACATTATGTAAACATAACTTTTATATGCACCGAGAAACCAAAATATTTGCATGATTTTCTTTCTTGAGATACTCACTGTACTGCAATGATCTGGAACTAAATTTGCAATACCTCCGAGTGATGCCTGTACAATTTTGTGTCATGCTTTCTTGCACGTAACATTACAGGGTGTCATGTGTTTTCCCGTATCATTAAAGTAACTCTCAACAAGACTACATATTACTTATAAATGGATGCATCGAAATTCATTAATTGCATCCTCAGATTAGTAATAATTTTCTTAATTATTAATAATCTTTAGTAAACATCTTTAAGCATAAAATCATGACAGATATACAAATTATTTCCTTATGATATATAGATTTGCATAATTTAAATTATTGGATTAAAATTATTGACAATTATTGATCATTAAAGCTCTTCCAAAATACTTGCCAAGTAGCTTTTCAGTAAAATTATATACCAATTTATATCAATTTAAACTCTCTCAAGCCATGCATGAGTATATACATTTCACTCTCCACCCTCCACATGGAGTCTTCTCATTTTTAAAATATTTGCTAATTTGACAGATGAAAAGAATATCTATTACAAAAGTATCTGTCCTCTGAAAAATCATCCTATAGATTCAAAGCAATTTGATAGAAATTCCAACAGTGATTTTTGTGGAACTGTAGAAACTTATTCTAAAATATATATGGAAGCATAAAGAGCAAAGATGAGCATAAAACATTTCAGAAGGATAAGAAAGGTTGTCCCAGCTTAATTTATATCAGGATTCATTTTGAAGCTCCAGTGAGTAAGATGATGTGGGGGTAGCACAGAGATGCATTAACCGATGTAACAGGCAGTCCAGAAATAGATCCATTAATATATAAGAATTGAAGTCATGATAGTGAAGGGCAGATAGGTGGGAAAAGGAGAACTTTTGCAATAAGTCCCCAAACCAGATAAATAATTACATATTTAAAAAATTTAAAAAAGGATCCTGTTTTCCTCTAAATACAAAAATCAATTCCAGATGGATTAGGACTTAAGAAATAAATATAAAAGCTTGAAATTTTATTGGCAAATATCTTGCTGAATTTGGGAGGGTAATGATTTTGTAAACAAGACTCAAAAAGTATTAGCTATAAAAGAAAAAATGATGAATTTAGATATATTAAAATTAAGGTCTTCTATTCAACAAGATCTAATCATGTCTCTTTGAGGAATGGATTTAACTTCTCTGTGTCTCAGTTTGCTCATCTGCAAAATGAGATAGTAGCATTATCTATTTCATAGAGTCATCATGAGAAATTAAAGGATTAATTTATGTAATGCATTGAGAACAATTACCTGACATTTAGTAAGTACTCAATAATTATTAGTTCATTAAAGCTAATAATTAATGACAAGTTTATATGTTTTGTTTAGGAAAGTCACTATCTTTATTATATGCTTTGTGATTTTTATTGATTGACTTTATTTTTAAGCAATTTATTGAGGTATGATTGACATGTAAAAAGCTGTACATATTTAACATATGTAACTCAATGAGATTGAGGATAAGTCTACATCCATGAAACTATCATCCACATCAAGTCCATAGACATATCCAGCACCTCCCAAAGCTTCCTTGTACCCCCTTTGTTATCTCTGTGTGTGTGTGTGTGTGGTTAGAACACTTAACATGAGATCTACTCTCTTAGCAAATTTTAAGTACACAATACAGTGTTGTTAGCTATAGCAATTTTACTATGTAATAGATCTCCAGATTTATCTGGCATAACTGAAACTTTGTACCCCTTAACCATCACCTCCCATATCCACTTCTCCCCACTCCCTGACAACAACCATTCTAATCGCTACATCTATGAGTTTCACTCTTTTAGATTTCACATGTAATTGAGATTATACAGAATTTGTATTTTTTGACCGGCTTATTTCACTTAGGATAATGTCCTCCAGGTTCCTCTATGTTGTCACAATGGCAAGATTTCCTTCATTTTTAAGGCTGAATAATATTCTATTACATGTATATGCCACATTTTCTTTAGCCATTTTTCCATAGACACATTTAGATTGTTTATCTTGGCTACCATGAATAATGCTGCAATAAACATACGAGCGCAAGTAATTCTTTGAGATCCTGATTTCAATTCTTTTGGATAAATACCAAAAAAGTGAAATTGCTAGATTATATGATAGCTATATTTTTAATTTTTAGAGAAACTTCTATACTGCTTTCTACAATGACTGTACCAATTTACATTCCACCAACAGTGTACCAGGGTTCCTTTTTCTCCACACCTTTGCCAGCATTTGTGATATATATATTTAAATGATATATATATATAATTATATATAATATATTTATATATATAATTATATATTATATATATTTATAATTTATAAATATTAATTTATAAATTAATTTATAATTATAAATATAATTATAAAAATATAATTATAATTTATAAATTATAATTTATAATTTATAAATATATTATTAATATAATATTATTATATTATAAATATAATATTTATAATTATATTATTATATATAAATATATAATATATATTTAATTATATATATTTAATATATATATAATTATATATAATTTTATATATATATATAATTAATAGCCATCCTAGCAAGTGTGAGGTGAAGTTATTGTGGCTTCGATTTAAGTTTCCCTGATGATTTGTAACGTTGAACACTTTTTCATATGCCTGTTTACCACTTGTAGTCTTCTTTGCAGAATGTCTATTCAGGTCCTTCATTTATTTTTTTAATTGAGTTATTTGTTTTCTTGTTATGGAGTTGTAAGATGTTCTTATTATATACCAACCTCTTGTCAGGTATATGGTTTGTAAATATTTTCTCCCATTTTGTGCATTGCTTTTTTATTTTGTTGATTGTTTTCTTTGTTGTGCAGAAGCTTTTTCATTTTATGTAATCCCAGTTGTTTATTTTTGCTTTTGTTGCCTGTGCTTTTGGGGTCATATCCAAAAATCATTGTTAAGACCACTGTTAAGGAGCTTTTCCCCTATGTTTTCCTCTAGGAAGGAATTTTATGATTTTTAGATGTTGTACTTATGTCTTTAATCCATTTTGAGTTGAATTTTTTTTTTGCATATGGTACTCTTTTGCATGTGCATATCAAGTTTCCCCAACACCACTTATTGAAGAAACTTTCTTTTCTTCATTTTTATTCTTGGCAACCTTGTTAAAGATTAGTTAATCATATGTGTGTGAGTTTATTTCTGGGCTACTATGTTCCATTTGTCTATATGTCTGTTTTTATGCTGATACCATACTATTTTGGTTGCTATAGCTTTGTAATATAACTTGAAATCAGGAAGTGTGATGTCTCCAGCTTTGTTCTTGGTCAAGATTGCTTTGGCTTTTCAAGATCTTTATGATCCCATATGAATATTAGAATTGTTTTTCCTATTTGGCTTTTCAAGATCTTTATGATCCCATATGAATATTAGAATTGTTTTTCCTATTTCTGTGAAAAATGGCATCAGCATTTTGATATTTTAAATTTTGACTTTATTGAAGCTGTATATCACTTTAGTTAGTTTGGACATTGTAACAATATTCTCTTTATCTGTGAACATAGGATATCTTTTCTTTTGTTTGTGTGGTCTTCAATTTCTTTCATGAATGTTTTATAGTTTTCTATTGATTAATTTGTCCTCGTTTAGCCATAAGATATTCATGAACATTTGTATTTAATTTTAATGTACTGATTGTTTTAATATATTTTGGTTTTTTCATGATATAGTTTATTTTAGTGCATTCTCTGAAAAGTGGATCTAAACATTTAACTGTTTAGTTACATTTAGTTAAACATTTAATTGTCTAGATATTGTTTCATAGTCCTTTACTCTCTAACTGATTTGCAGTACCTACATTATTGAATATTAAATTTTGCCTTGTTTCTATGTTAGTACCCATTAATTTACTTTTCGTAGCTGTATAATAACTAGTTGGAGGTTAGTTCTTTTGACAAAATTATCAGGGGGCTGGGCACAGTGGCTAACACCTGTTAAGCCCAGCATTTGGGGAGGCCAAGGCAGGAGGATTGCTTGAGGCCTGGATGGACAACATAGTGAGACTCCATCTTTACAAAAATTAAATTAAAAATTAGCCAGCTATGGTGCTTCTGCAGTTCTAGCTACTCTGAAGTAGGAGGATCACTTGAGCCCAGGAGTTTGAGGTTACAGTGAGCTATGATCATGCCACTACACTCCAGCCTGTGCAACAGAGGCAAGACTCTGTCTCTTAAAAAAAAAAGAAATTATTAGGGGAACTTCTTATATCCCTTACATCATTTTCATATTTAGCAATCAAAATTTTAATTTTTGAGATTACCTCATTTTCCCAAATTGTTTCCAAAACCCACCAAATAAAAGATCCAGAAGTCATCTTGTCACTTAATTATAAAACCAATTTCAAGCCACATTAGTCATTCAGTTACAAGCAAGCCTGGGTCAGGCCTCTCTATTACAAAAGGCAATTGTAAAATATATATTTGGCAAATACAGTCTGGATATTTTCTGTAAAAAGGCATCTTATTCTTTTGCACAGAAATAAAAAAGTTACAGGATTGCTAGATATCAGTTTGTGAGATGAAAGATTATACCATAAGCTCCAAGTCATGACTATATAAAACACTTAATACTCGTGCTCTCTCGGAGCTATGCTTGCTACTAGAACCAAAGGGCTTGTTACTTCTTTTTCAGCAACACGTTATGCAGAACTGTGACAGCGTACCTAAAATAAATGTGCTTGCATATGCCACTTTCTCAGACATTTATTACAAGGGAGAGTTTATAGTCTGAAGAGTTCCAAGAAGTTTTTTTGAGATAAATGAGAACGGACATAAAAATAACTATGTTGTAGAATCCATATAGCTGAAAGGTGTAAAAGAAAAAGAGAGAAAAAAAGCAATACATAGTTCAACCAAAAGCTTTGCGTGACAGAATTAACATGACTGGAAAACAAAGAAATGGAGTTAGCCTGGCTAAACTGATGAACATGCAAATATTAGGAGAAAAACAGTGAGACGCATTAACCCAAAGTGATCAACCCAGTTCATTGCACTCTATTTTGCCTCCCATTTTGATTAGGTGTGGGTGCATCTTGCCTCTGGAAAGTTTCAAAATCCATTATAAGCACTTAAACAAAACAAGTACCTAAGTAATGGCACTTAGCTTTGACGACTGCAAATGTCTGTTGCAGGGGACTTTTGAATCAGAGGTGGCAGCTCGAAATGCAGTCATTGCGTGGCATAGTAAACCTGGCTCACGGGTCAGCCTCTGCCCCAACTCCCTGAGCAACCCTAGCCACGTAATGTAACTTCTGCACTTCAAGCTTCTCATACTTAAAATCAAGGGTCTGAACTAACTGCTGTCAACCTTACAGGGTTGTTAAACATGGGAAGTACTTAGAACATTAAGCACTTAATGAAAATAGGTTTTTTGCGTCTTTACGTATTTTCAACACTGAAATGTATGGTTTTATTGCTCAGAGCAGGCTCTACCCCCCTTAGCAATTCAGTTTGCTCTGCTAGGATTATTCATTATTTTAAGTGTCTGTGACCCTGTCAACCCTTTGGAGACAAGAGTGGCATTGGGCCTGCTCAAGGTGGGCATAAGGTACAATAATTCTTTCCTGCCTGCAACCACACCTGAGACACACTCTATGGCGGGGCGAAGAAGACTGAGTGTCTTCCCTGGGAGAACCTAACACCTCTGAGATGCAATACAATGTTCACTCATTTTCTAGGAAAATCCCATCCATAATATCTCACTATACCCCCCCATTCTTATTAATATTACCCTTACCATTCTGGGATTGAAACCAAACAATTCAAAATCTTAGAAGTTTCCTCCTTTTCATCAAATCTATTGTTTTAAATCTATGTCCTAAATAGTTTCACAACTGAGATTTTATTTGGAAAGAAAATGCAGATCACTAGGGAAGCCTGATATTGTTAATCATCGAAATGTACCATTAGCTGAAAGGAAGTCAGCCCATAAGGCTTCTGTCTGATGATTCTCAAATTGGGGGCTTGTTTTTATGTAAATTCAGTGTTCTCGTAAAGAGACGTAACTGGTTCTAGAAACAAATTTCAATGTCTTTAACTAACTACTTGACTTTTTGTGTTGTTCCCACTTCCTCTCATCCCCCCTCCCCCCAAAAAAGACAGATTTTCTACAAGACATAGGAGCTAGATTCTGACAGCCCCTGGCAGAATTCTTGACCCAAGCAAGACTCTCCATCCCCTACCTCCTGCCCCACTGCACTAATCTCTGTTACTCCTGGAGACGGATTTGAGGCTGATTCCTCGTTCTCCGGACTGACATCTTCCATGCTAAAAATTCCTTTGTTCCTTGGCAACCTCCTTTTCTCAGCAATTGGTTATTCTGTCCCACAAACAACCAGACCCAGGCCAGACACCTTTTGGGTTCAGTAACAGAGATGCCTGTGCTCCCCTCATTATAGGATAAATGGGGACCTTGATGTCAGGGGACACAAATGGTGGGGGTCTTCAGGTGAGAAGTCCATATTGATGAGGATTTTTAAAATCCAATTTAATTTTGGTGGCTTAATTATTCCTGAGGTCTGGGAATTTTGACAGCCTACTGGAATATGTCAAATGCAAGTGACTGAGCTGGAGACAGGACCGAGTTTGAGACTTTTAACTAGAAAATGATGGGATGGTAAGGGCAGAGGAGGTTTCCTGAAGTATTACGATATAGAAGTGGGACTCCAGACTTTTATCCCTAATGAGGGCATTTTGGACTAGTGGTATACCCAGATGCCTTCTCCCCTGAACTCACCATTGCTTCAACTGCTAATAAAAATATTCCACTAGCTAAATCTCAGGACTGTGAAGCAAACGGGAAAAAAATAAAGCCTAAAGAAAGCTGTGGAACCCCTTCTCAAGCAATGAGACTTTATAAATGCTGAAGAAGCACTTAAAACTCCACAGTCTGCAAGGGAATGGCACTTCCAGAGCCTCTTAAAGGGTTTGCTTAGGGTACTTTTTTGCTAAAAGATAAAAGGTTTCCTTGCCAGTGATCCAATGGGAGACCTAGCCTGACTCATCAGTGTGCTAATCTCTGCTCAGCACTGGACGAAATGACCGACTAAATTAGAAGCACTTGAGAATTTCATCAGTAAACCAAAAGCTGTGTAAGGGATTAATGATCTGTTTTTCCTCTGACTTGAAGCTGCAAAGTAAGTCCCAACCCTATCATAAATAAAATTATTAGTGGAGGTTAGAACTCAGTGAGTCTCAGCAGGTTTCAATGCATGCGAAATGTTGAAAATGCACATCCTCTTTTACTTAATAGCATTTACCGGTGTCCTTTTTCATATAAAAATGTATACAGGTCTTTGCAAAAATTTTAGAAAATGTAACTGTGGGCAAAGAATAAAATAAAAATTACTGAAAACCCCAATATGCAGTCATAAGCTCAAGTAGCCCAGGATGTACAGTATACATCCTCCCAATATTGCTACATTCATAAATATAAAGATTTTACCAAAACTATACTTCTGATACCAGAGAAAGTGTCAGGTTCTCAGTTGTTTATTTGTGCAATGTTCTGTTGAGATTTTTTTTCTTCATTACTTCAGTGTCTGTGGTTTTAGGTGAATTTAATCCGTTATGAAGACACAAGATTGATTCCAATTTCCCTATTCCTTACACTACCCCCAAATCACTCAACACCATCTGTTAGCAGAGCTATTATAGAGATTATTTAATCTGATCAGAGTGGATAACGACTAAAAGATTAGAGACCTATCACTCTTAAGCCCGATCCATTACTATGTAATAAAATATTAACTGTTTATGAAAAACAAGATCCCAACCAGTCACCAAACGCGGAAGTACATCAGAATACGTTTTCACTGAATGTTTTAACTGTCTTCTTTGTCTTTGTACCAGGCAGAAGCAGCCAAAAAAAAAAAAACAAAAACCAAAAACTTTTTTTATTGTATTAGATAGAAATAATCACATTTATGAAGCTTTCGATAGTATGGGCCAATTGCTTTTCAATAAAGATTGTGTCAATTTCCAATCCTCCTTGCAAAGTATGATGGTAAATAAAGCCTTAAGCACCAGACACAGTCTCTTTTCTTGTCAAATAAGTTGGCTAAAAATGGTATTGTAAACAAAATAAAATTAACATTAAAATGGCATCTCGTCATTGTTTTTGATTAATGCATTGTATCACCTCTATTATGGGAAGAAACTGGACTCAAAATGTGGACGGGGATGAGGTACGCAAGTTCTTTAGGCTCTTTCTTTGATATTCTGGCCCACACTCTCTAATGCCCTCTCTCCATCCTCACATCATTCCCTTTGTTATTACTATTGGCAACATTATTTCCTATTAAGCCAAACAGCAATTACATCTAGATCCTGTGCATCCAGTTTTTCATCTGGGAGATTTCCTACCTTCTACAGGGACATTTACAAATGTAATGATCTTACGTGTTATGTTAAATTATAATATTAAATTACAAAATTTAACTTTCAATGGGTAGGCTTGTTTCCCTGAGTTTCATGTTTTGACATAAACTCACCATTGCTAAGCGATCTGTAGTACGCAAACCGTGTGTCGTTGCTGAGGGTTGGCTGTGAATGGCACAGACAAGAAACAGAACATGAAATATTGTAACCAGAAAAGTCCTTGGAAGTCACTCCCTAGTCAATGGCTTTCACGGTTATTACAGGGAACATGAAGCTTAGGAAGGCACATTCCCAAAGCCCAAGATAGTGTTTGTTTGCAGGCCAGATGTTTATTTAGGTTAAGATACAACTATGGGTTTAAATAGTAGCCTAATATTGAGCAACATGTCTGGAGAGTACTTTATTTTTAAAACTGGGTTCCTCAAAGTGTAGGCCACATATTACCTGAAATGGATCACAAAGGTTCCTTGTTCAAAATTCAAATTCTTGTCCCCACATCTGAGTCACATTAGAATCTCTGACAGTGAAGCTCAGAAATCAGGATGATTATTATTATTATTTTTACCATGACAAATGGAGTTTATTCCAGGGACACAAGCAAGGCAGGCTGGTTCACTATTAGAAATCAACCAACGTGATGATCTACCATTATTAACAGGATAAAGAAGAAAATCACATGATCGTATCAGTTGTAAAATGCATCTGACAACATTTTTTTTTTTATTTCAGCATATTATAGGGGTACAAATGTTAAGGTTATGTGTCAGGATTATTAGCAAGTGTTTCAGATGGTCCTTGGGCAAAATGGTATTTGGGAGCCAATGCTTCAGCCAAAGGAAAATCGCCACTACTGAAAGGGTATTTCACTTTCTTAAATTGGCTTTCTCCTTTCATTGAGCTGTAGCCAATGGGAGTTTTAGTTTGTGTTTTGCAGGGTTGTTTTTTTTTTTTGTTTTGTTTTTTCCCGCTTTGTACTATTCTTAGCAAACTAATCCTGAAAGGGTGGTTATTAGCCACATACAGAAGCAGCTGTAGATGTTCTTTCCATGGTCTGCAGACCATCTGAAAGAGATGTATATCAAAGAGTATTAAACAATGACATACTTTTTTTCAAACATTATCTGATGTTTGAAATGTTAAAGTACAGAAAATCAGTTCTTGGCCAGGAAATGAGGAAAAAGGAACTCTTGGACTTGATTAGTGCAAGTGTTCATTGGTGTAACACTATGGAGAGTAATTTGGCAGTGGCTAGAAAAATTGAAACCATGTCCTTATGCCTTAGAAATTCCACAACCAGGTGCATTTCTGGATAAACTCTTGTTAATATGCACAAGGAGACCTAACAATAGCTAATGCTGAGTGAGCAACAGTTGTGATTCTTTGAATATAGTTCTTTTAATAATCACAATAACTCTTTTAAGACAGATGAGTAATAGTGTGGATGAGTTGCTGCAAGGTTGAGCAACTTGCTGAAGTCCCATGGCTTTAGCAAACTACACAGCCTGACTCCAGAGCCCTTGCTTTTAACCCTTAGTCTAAACTGCCTCCTATGGTCCTGTTAGGGACTGAATTGTGTCCCTCAAGATTCCTACATTGAAGTCCTAACCTCTAGTATACCCACAATGTGACTGCATTTGGAAATAGGACCTTTAAAGAGATAATTAAGGTTAAAAGAGATCATATCGGTGGGCCCTAATCCAATAACACTGGTGTCATTACAAGAAGAGGAAGAGACACAAGGGATGCTTACGTGCAGAGGAAAAAGCTTCATGAGACCACAATGAGAAGACAACATTCTGTAAGCCAAGGAGAGAGGGCTCAGGAGAAACCAAACACCACGATCTTGGATCTTTAGCCTCCAGGATTGAGAGAAAATACAATTTTGCTATTCAAGCCACCTAGCCTGTGCTATTTGCAGTGGCAGCCTTAGCAAACTGACATGAATATTTACACAGTTATGATAGGTTGTACTATTAAGTAATAGTGAACTATTAAAAACAAACTCAAGAGCCATCAATAGGAGAATGAATACATAAAATGTGGTTTATTGATATGATGAAACTCTTGTCAGGATGTTAAATAGAATGAGCTTAATCTTAGTGCATTAATATGGATAGATCTCAAAAATTATGTGAAGTGGAAAAAAAGTTGAAGAATTATATAAAGTATAAAATCATTTTTATGTAAATTTGAAATACATGCAAACACTACATATGTAAAAATTTATATAAACATACGATGTGGTTTTCCCACTGTTTTGTGGGATTGCCTCTGGAGACAAAAAGAAAAACATCTGGGGACGGGGAACAGATGGAAGTCTGAGCTTATCTGGAATATTAAGAGTATTATAAAAAGGACTTTAAACATATAAAATGTTAGTATTTGTCATTTCGAGCAGTGGTTATATGAGCATTCATTAATTATTCTTTGAGCTACTCTGTATGTTTTTATTTCTCAACATAAAGATATTCCTAGAAAAAGAATATTCTAATCAAATATTATTATTATAGAGTTATATTATAATATTCAAATTAGGTAAGAGTCGTCTAGAAATTCTTGAGACTACATCAAGCATGCAGGTAATTAACAAAATGTTTTCAGCACACTACAAGTGATTTAAACAATAGTGTCCTAGGAAATAATACTTTAGGAACATTCTGGTAACCAGAGATTTTTTTCCTTGTGTTTTTACTCTATTGTTGATATTCATATATCTAATATTGACCTTGTTTGAGAACCACTTTTGTCTTACACAAATTCCAAACGGCAATTGAAACTTTGGCTATGATAACACACTTGGTATTTAAGGGGAAAATGAGGAAAGGCTGTGATGAAATAAAACATTTAATTTCTCATGATTTAGGGGAGGTATAATAACTGTGTTAATAGAGGATTTTTCTGCATTTTTTCCCTACCCATCCAGAAAGTAGGAGAAAAACAATAGTGTGGAAGTCATCATCTTTAATAGTATCACTTATGCACAATGCAGTTTCCTTAAATGGAGAAAACAAAGTTTTCACAGCCAAATATTGCGGGGATCTGTATATTCTAAGCTCCTCCCTTACAGGGGGAAGGGTTGTCTCTCCACTTGCAGATGAGCAGAAGGGCTGGGTTTAAGAGTAAGTTATAACTTGCTTCAAATTGCACTGCCCAAACTCAGTAACTAGATGATTTGGGGAAAGTCACTTCATCTTTTTGTGCCTTAATTTTTTGCTCTGCAGTATGTGAAGTATATAAAGCGTTATCATTATAATTTCTATAAAAGTCGTGTCATGTAGAAAGTAAGGGTGCAAATCCCCGAGCAGAGTCTTGGGCTTGAAGTACGGCTGTACAACTTGCCAGCTGGGTGTCACTGGGACATCGCTCATCATCTCTGTTCTTGACTTCGCCAAGTCTGTAAGAAAAGAATTATGGACAGCACCTATCTTGTACGTTGGTGAGTTATTCAACGGGATAATATAAGAAAGGGCCTTAGAATGCCTTCACTACATGTTTGCTGCTATGATAATTGTGATGCAGTTATTGTAGGATTACAGCCAATATGTGAAAAATGCATGGCACTTAATAGGAATTTTATAAGCAACAGTTATTGAGGCCCAACAAAATTTGACAATGTGTACGAGAAAGGCAAATAGAGAAAGAAGCTGGCTGTAAAATAAATACAGTCATGGATCAAGAAAGAGTTGATGATTCTCTTTCCTGAGACTTAAATTATATCCTTCGCTTTTAATCAGGCTTCTGGGGCTGTGTAGCATCAGCCCTTCACATTGCCAAAGTTATCTTTAAAACAAGAAATGATATTAGTCTGTATAAAGAGAGATTCAAAACCTCCAAATGAGAATGTAATAATTCCAGCAATCCGTGTTCAACCCTTCAGGGGATTGGAGAGGAGGTATTGCTGGAGAGAGGATGAGTCTCTTTGAGACATAGTGATGTGCAATGCCCTCGTGGCCTGGCAGAGCTAATGCAGCTTTCAGCAGCCCCTAATTATCTACTGGAAGTAGTTTGAGCTCTGAGATAACTGGACTTATTTAGAACACACAAAGTGGTGAGGGCACTAATTACCCCCAAAGGGCATTTTGGCTTCTTGATGGTGTGGTTGAAATACATGCCAGACCTCACTCTGGTGTTCATGTGTGCCCTGATTATTCAAAATTCTATCCCCAGATTCAAAGGCATGGATCAATGGGAGATTAAAAGAAATCCAAATAGAAACCCAGTTGGCCATTTCAGCCTCAAATGAAAATTAATTTACCCTCTTTCACTCCAGCCAGTTGTACAAACATGCTGCTAGGAACTTAAAAAATGCCACAGCGAAAATCTTGCAGCCCAACTATTATCACATAAGGAGAACAGAAACGTAGTTGAAAAATGTCTGCATGTTGAATCCCTGGTTTGAATCCCCGGCTGCATGTCTATGGATAATTTATACAACTTCTCAGTTCCTCAGTTACTTATCATCAATACAAGGATGGTAAAAGTAGCTTGCTCATGGGTTTGTCATGAGTCTTCATGAATTGAGGCCAATGAAGTTCTCAGAACAGCTCCTGGCATGTAGTATTAAATAAATTCTACATCTTCTGTGTTAGCTTTTGTTATTACTACCATAGTGTATCTAAAGTACAAACATGGCATTGATATGTATATGACATGTTGACATTGATAAGTGTATGACATGATTCATACACTTGCTTGTCCCATATGTTACATATCCCCTTAGACAGGTGCTGCCCAGTGTGGTAGCCACTAGCCACAGGTAGCTAATGAGCACTTGAAATGCGGCAAGTCTGGCCCGAGGTGGGCTGTGTGAACCACAGGTGGGATTTTGGAAATGTAGTCCGAAAAAAGGAAGAATGTAAGATATCTCATTGATAATGTTTTATATTGATTACATGTTTGATAATGTCATGGATATAATGGATTAGACCTATGATTAAACCTAATTTCACCTCTGTTATTTTATTTTTTTAAATGTAGCTACTACAAAATTTGCAATGATGTGTGGCTTACATAATGTTTCTATTAGATGGCTGCTTTAGAACCAGGGCGGGAGGCTGTGCAAGTGGCCCCATGGGTAGCTAGTGGCCTAGGACCAGGGAGTTTGGTGAAGACTCCTTGTCCCAGTCCCTCTTAACAACTGGACGGGCAGGGCAAGTCCACAACCTTCAGGTGTCTGTCTCCTGATCTGTCAAATAGAGAGGATAGTAACAGTATATACCTCCTAGTGTGCTCTGGAGTATTGTGATTTAATATACACAATTCTCTTAGAATGGTACTTGAGCATAATAAACATCTCATAAATATTAGCTATGACTCTATTAAAACCGGGTGCTGATACATGGAGAATGAGACAAGGAATGTAATAGAGAGAAAAGGAAGTATGAGAGTTGCTGGGAAAAAGAAATAATTTGATTCAAAAGTCTATTTTAGGTATAAAGTAACTGTGACTGAGAGAGGTATTTACCCTTGTGTATACAACCAGTTAGGGACTGAGGCAGGGCAGGGGGTAGAACTCAACTGTCTTGACTTGTACCTTAGTAATCCTCTGTTATACCATTAAGCCTCACCTCTGCACTTCTGCATCTGGCCTTCCTTCCTCTTCACTCTTTTCTGGTATTAAATTAGCTAAAGGGAAAACTGAGGAATCTCCATGCCTTTTAAAATGATGATAGAAACTCCAACTCCTTTCCACTGAGATCTGCCTGTGTGAGAACATTAGGATCTTCTGAAGAGAATTCCATCTAATGTCTGCAATCCTCCTTTTGAATCCAATATTGAAATACAGAAAGACCTTAATGCAAGATACCTTATCATTCTGCAGATCCAATCACACAGGGCTGTGTTGGAGTAGGAGACAGGGCTGAGACAGGATGCAGGGGCTTGCAGAGTGGGTGTGGGTGCCAAAGTCTAACTAAGGTGGGATTGATAACCACAGACAAGAACTGGCTTCAACCAGCTTGTCAGCTATCTAGGTCACCTTATGTGAAATTTGGGTAATGACAATATCATTTGCATTGTGGTTTTAAAAGTTTTCTAGCCTTGAAATTGCCATGACAGTTCTGAAACAACCAAAGTCTAGCAATTACTACCCAAATTCTTAGTAAAAGCCAAACCCTTAGCCTTGACTAGTCCTTCCTTCAGTGAGACTTCATAAAACCACGAATCCCTTCCTTTTGGTGCAGCTGCTCTTTTTAAGCCTGTCTGCTCCTTTTCTCTTTATAGAGCGTACTTTCACTTTCAATAAAAGCTGTTTACTTGGCTTATGTGGTGCATCCTGAAGTTCTTTTTTCTGAAGATCAGCAAGGACCTGAAAATACCTCCACAGGAGACTGGTAACAACTGTGGTCAAAGCCTCCAGCATGCTCCTGCCTTGGGCCATTGCCCTGTGTGTCCCCTTCCTGGAGCTCTTCCCTCAGCCAGGCTCATGATCCACTCCTCAGCCCTTTCAAGTCTTTGTTCAAATGTCATCTTTCCAGTGGGCACTTCTGCAACCTCTATTTAAGTTTGCAGTCCCTTTCCTTCCCTGCTTCATTTTTCTCTACTGTATAGCTAATCTATTGATCTACCATAAAACTTACTACATTATTTGTTGCTACTTCCTAGAATATGAGTTCTATGAGATAAGGATTTCTAGTGTCTATAAGAGCAGTTGACACAGACAAATGATCCCCAGGATGCTTAATCTTGGAGAGAGAATTATAGCATTGTGGTTAAGGTAACCATCTTTGGAGACTGGCTTAGTTTTGAGTCCTGGCTTAGTCATTGACTAGCAATGGGACCTTGAATGAGTGAATTCATCTCTCTGACCTTCATTTTATCATCTCTGAACAAAGAATGATAATACCCATCTTCTAGGGTGATTATGGAGAGAAATGACATGTTACATGTAAAGAACACCAGCAAAAGGCCAGGCACAAATTAGACTGGTAAATTGTAAATAGTCATTTCTAAAAATTCTCACCACTCCAACATTGAGGAGTGAAGTTATTGCTATGCCTCCCAAGAAGACACAATCTGCAACCCCCTGGGGGTAAGCATGACTACCTGATGCTTTATTAGCACAGAATAACTTCAGAGTATCATATCATCTTGTGGTCTGATGTGTCCATATTCAAAAAACAAGATGGAAGCAGATTAATTCTTAAGATACTTGAAGTTTTGTTTCATTTTAAGATATGTAAAGATCCCATCCCTCAGTATCTAAGATTTAGACTGCCCAGGAAGGGGACTGAACAACAAGAAAAAAAACAAACAAACAAACTTAAAATGAACAACTATTATTAGATATAGCAGAGACTTGAAGTCACAGGGAAAACCACTGCCTCAAAAGTTGACATGGTAGACAGGCACGTTCAGAGCATCACAACTTACTGAAGCAGAAGCCCAGGAGCAGTAAACACCACCAGAACCACACTAAGGGAAAAACAACTGAAAGGACTATATGCCTCAGACATTATTTAAGAAGAAGCCTCTAGGGAGGCACAAAGACAACCAAAGAGACAAAAACAAGGACACCAGAGGAAAGTGTTGCCTCTGGTCCCTACAGCCAAAGCAAACAGTAAACATTGCCTGACCCCTAGCCTGATAAACAAAAAAAAAAAACTCTGCAAAAGGCCTGTTTACCTCAATTCCTTTTACCCAATAAATCACATCCAGATTTAACAAAAAATTACAAGGCATACCAAAAGACAGAAAAACAAAGTAGTCTGAAAAGAGAAAAAGCAAACATCAAAGCAAGATCCAGAGATGTTGAAATGATCAGACCTGGAACTTTAAACAACTATGATCGATATGCTAAAGGCTCTAATGGGAAAAGTGAACAACATACAAGAATAAACGATTAATACAAGCAGAGATAGAAACTCTAAGAAATAATTAAAAAGAAATGCTAGAAATCGAAAACACTGTACCAGAATTGAAGAATATCTTTGATGAGTTCACTAATGTATTAGACATGGCCAAGGAAAGAGTCAATGCACTTGAAGAAAAATAAGGCTTTCTTGAAGAAACTGCACTCTATGTACTATAAAAGGAATAAATGCTGAACTTCAATATAGAAATTTGTAGAGGATCATACCTGAGAAAACATATAGCATTACATCAATTTATTGAACCTAAGATACACTTTGAGATGATTGCTTGCCAATTGAGTTCAATGGACTTTAAAATTATACTCTCCAGTTTTATGGAGTAAGCATTGTCAAAATGGAATATTTATGACAAAAGCATTTAATGGCAAACATATAATGATTGTTAGCTGATGAAATAATCTTTGTTAGCTGATGAAATAATTTTGAGAAAATATATTTGTTGCAATGTTTCACCTGCCTATTATTTAATCATTAAGTTGTCACCTGCCTTTTATTTATTTAGGATAAAGCATCTATCTTTATAATCCCCATTTTAATTTATTATACCAATACTAGTGCTCCTAAGAAAGCTACTTCCAGTAAACTTTTATAATATGCAATTCCTGGGCTTTATAACTTATAGGTGAATCCTGCATTTACCTTTTTGAGGAATCTATTTCTAAACCACCTGCACCATTCTTTTTTCCAGGCTCTGTGATAATCTTATGTTGCTAATACTACTGTACTTCCTTATTTTATACTTGGAGAAATTCTGTTGTTACACTGTCCTTACAGATAAGGCAGTGGTTACTATGAAAACTCTAAACAGATATTTATAATTCAAGTTGAAGTTACAGGACTCCCTTATAGAAGTTAAAGAAAAACAATTCATAGACAAGCTTAATATTTTGAAAGCCCAAAATAAATTGTGTGGAAAGCTCATAAGTATGCTTAATGAGCATGCCCTACATGCTGTCTGGAATAAAGGAAACTTGAATGACCGAATTATTCAATAATTTGCAACATGCAGTGTTATTGTTATTGATATTTAAATGCAAATGCCCCTTGGTCATTAGTTAATTTTCTTCAGTTTGGGTCTTCCTGCAATTTGACTTCCCCCTGTCCCCAGGAAAAGACAAAACACTGAAATATTACTGAGTTTTTCGCATGTGATTTTTTCCAATTTGTTCTTAGGGAGTATTATAGCAGTCTGGCACTGCAAGAATCTCTGCATGATTTTTTTTTAATAAAATAGATGAGTATTTTACTAGAGAGTGCTTATTAAGAAATCACAAGCAAGGCATTGCATATGAAATATTCAATGCCTCCCTGCTTATAGACCTCTCAACCAACCTCCATGAGTTAAGCTAGGCCCCTTGTAGAATTTCTCTCCCACTATATTCTCTGCATTGACGCAAAAAATACTCCAGTCTTAGGGGATGTCTCACTATTCCCTGAGCATTCAGGAGCTAGATCGCCACTTTTGTATCTCCAAGAACACAGACCCAGTGGTTTGGACAAAGTACATGCTCAATAATCATTTACGGTATTAAGTTGGAGAGGAGAAACCAAAAGCATTTGACTCTCCCCAGGAGCTAGGTGTAGTGACTGTTTCTCACGTGGTGAGCCTTCTGGTTATAGCACCTACAACACCTTTCACTGCGAGCCTTCCTGCTCCCATAGCATGTAACCTGGATAATCCTGCCACTCCAAATGTCCTCCTCTCTCCTGGCCAACGTGTGGACACATGACCCAAGGTAGGCCACTCACATTGCCTCTTCTAGGGATGTTCACCTGTACCAAGTGACATAAGATTTGAAAACAGCTGGTCCTGCTATCTATTCTTACCCAGCCCAACCGTACAAGCTTTCTAGGACTCCTCAAGGTCAGTCCCTACTCAGTGTCTTTGCTATGTCAGCCTGTCTAACTAGAACGTTCTTCCTGCAGACACTTACCCAGTTTTCTCTACCATCTTATTCCCATCTTTGCCCAAAAGTCACCTTCTCATAATGCCTTTTTAAACAGCTCCATCTGACTGTCTTGTCACTTTCCCTCCCTTTTCATTGACTTATTGTTCCCCATTGCTGTTTTCCCCACATGAAATTTCTATGTATATATATTTCTACCTACATAGAAATACATTTCTATGTTTTTATATTGGTTTACTTGTTCTCTTTCTCTCCCATTTGAGAGAGCAGGTACCTGTTCTGTCTTGTTTATTGAGGAAGATGTTCGCCTAGCACATAGTAGATAATAAAAATATATTTATTGAATGAATAAATAAATAAATGCTGCCTAAATCACTGGAATTGCATTTGTTCCTGGCCTCTCCTAAATCCAACTGGTTGTTCAGCCTTTGCTTTTATTTTTCCAATACATTTATTCACTATTTCTTTTTGTTTTGTTGCATTTAAGTTAAAGAGTTTAAGTTTCTGATGCTTACAATTTAAAAGCCCCAACTGAGAGGGTTCAAATGTAAAAGTATGTTTAACGTTGTGCTTGTAGAAGCATTTCACAGCCTTTCTGGCACATAGAATTTGGATGAATTCCCCATTCCATTCTTTTTCTACTCTCTTCTAGCTGACCTCCGGAATAGCCTGCAGTAAACTAGAAAATGTATCAGACAGCACCAGCCGTATAGTTGGTGCTCAATAAATATTAGTTGAACATTCTATTTGAACTGAAAAAGAGGATTTCCAAATAACTTCCCCCACGTAACCATTCCAAATACAGGTCTACGCCTTCTGATCAGTTGCTTATATGAACAAATAATTGACAAGAGACTTACAAAATGATTGCACTACTCTCTCCCTTATTTTTGGCATAAACATCTAGCATTTACTACCTGCATAATGAAACTTCCGATTGCATTCAAATTATTACATTTGAATGTTTAAAATTTCATGTTGTCAAAAACCAGCAACATTATCAAAGGGAAATGAATGTGATATAAATATATATGCTTACTTTTAGAAAAAGTACAGCATTTCATTTTCATAATAATTCCAAGGTCTCTTGTTGAGAACCAAACTTTAAGTTAAGAAGAGTAATTCTGTTCACTTAGAGAGTTTTGCAGACCAGAGTTGAAGTAGCTTCAATTTGGGGCAAATAATTTAAATTATTTTCCAAGAGAACTGCTTTTTAGAGTTCATTTCTAAGAAACATGCTTTCTTATTAAAAGAATTTTAATGACTTTCTTGTTTCTCATTTATAACAGATCACACTTCCATTAGAACATTAATTGCCAATGTTTTATTTCATTATTTGTGCTTCATTTAGCTGCCTTAATAACTAAGAACACTTATGCAAAAAAAATCTTCATAATTGCTTTGTAGTTGGGTTCTTTTATTTTCAAAAGTTTTTATGCAGCTCCAGTACTGAGTAAGAAGAAAAAATTATTCAGCATGTCATCTTTTCATTATAAATTCCACATTTGCCAATATATGTGTGTATATGTCTATTTAGTTTTTTTTCTTGAAACTTCTTTAACTTCTCTCCTTTAGTCATAATATTCTTTTGGTTTTAATTCTCCATACTTTTATGTTAGCTTCTCTAATCAGTTTTCACTTTAGATGCAGATTAATAATAAATTTTTCATGAAGCTTCTATAAGATGCTTGCAAAATCCATCAGCTAGGCTTTTTGATAGTGAAGTTAAAAAATGATGGTTAATTTCCAACAGATGTTCATTCCTATCTCTTTTAGGAAATCTAAAATATCTATGGTTTGCTAGATGCATGTACAAAAAAATTATAAAGCAAAGAAGGGAATGGTGTATATAAAGTTCAGGACAACAGTTATTTCTGCAGGTGATGGTAGTTTGCTTACCAACTCATTTGACAATTGAGTAAATATAACTTCTAAATATCTTCCTATAACTCTATTATCCTCTGTTCATTTAATACTAAAATGTCTCCCCCCAAAGCAACAGTCTTTCAAATTGTACTGATTTTACCCTTTTGGAAATGAACCTGAAAAATAATTGTTACAATAAAATTAAAAGAACTCCCAATATGTAATTGTAGTTTATGAGCATCTGAGGGAAATATAGTTAGGTCTTTGGTTTGCAGAATTTTATTTCATCTTTTTCTACTTTTGTTGCTGTTTTTTCTAATCTTGTTGCTTTGACTAAAATAATCTTTGCCAAAATATGTTCCCTCGAACACCGGCACAGAAAAGTATTAACAGGCATTATATACAAAAAGATTCTGTGGTCAAACAGTTATGGGAAAATGTTTATTTAAATGAAGTTAAATGAGTTTCTTTCCATGGGGATTCCTCAGAATTGTAACATGGAAATGTAGTTCTTAAATCTCTAGGACTAGAGTGAAGGAGGTGTTGGTTAGTGTGCAGGAGGTCTACGTTTACTTTCATAGACTATTTTTTCTGGACTGGTGCTCTACAAAACACATTTTTGGATATATTAGCCTGGAGGATGAAAAGTCAGTTTGATGTGTCCAGTAGTCCATCTGATTGTAGTGGTAATGACCCAACACTGCTTTTATGGTGTATATTAATTTGTGTTAATCAGGGTGGGTTATCTATTTCCAGTTCTAATTAAGCAGAAGTTATCATCTCAAATGAGCAATATATTTAAAAAAAATAAAAAGCCCACTGTCACCTGATACATAAGTATTCCACCAGATCCTTCACAACCACTTGGGAGGAACATTAGAAAGCCAATTAAATCTCGATGCAGATGGACGAACCCGAGAGCCCAGGAGCCTGCCCCAAAGGGTTTGATGTCAAACGCTTGACAATCATCACCAAAGAAAACCTTCTATTGAGTGTCTTATCCTTCACAGGTCAAGCAGTCTCTGAAAGTATCTCCACTCTACCTGCTCAAGGTTTTCTACAAATAGATGTCCCTTCCTCCCTAAGGTCTCCCAGACCAAAATTCAACATGGCGGTCACATCTCTAGGAAAGCTGCTCTTTGAGTGTTCATTTATTGTTAGAGACTAAAAGCCATTATGATTTGGTTACTGTTACGAATCTGATAATCTTGGCGATGGTGGAAAATTGTTCCTGCTGAAAACTTTTGGTGTCTTATGGAAAAGAGCTGCTTTCTCTTGTCATTTCAAGTCGGGAGCTTCTTGTCTGGCCATTAGAAGTTATCACTCAACTCATGAGTTATATTCAATATGTCGCCATGAAAGGTGTGATGAAACAGAGAAACGCACTTATTTAACGTACTTATTTAAGTCACGTGGGGTATGTGTTTATCTATTTTAAATGAATGAATTACAACATTAATCATTGTAATTGGTAATTGTGGTTCCTCTCTGACAAGGATAAACCAGGTTGTACACAGATAGCATGTGCTATGGGCAAGGCAGACTGCAGGAGCATCAAACAGGAATATGGTGTATGTAGAGGTGTTGTTTAACTACTCTGTTCCTATGGTAACCAGAAACCTTGCTCTAATTATCAATCGGAGGCTGGACCTGAATAATACTAATAGTGCTTAGTGGAATTTCATTACATGGGTCTTTAGAGAGATAATAAATTGAGATCACTTATATATGTTCTGTGAAATGAGAGAACTATATAGTCAATTTAAGCATGGATATATGTATATATTTATATATATATTCATACATACCATATAGTACACACATATATGTATGTGTGTGTGTGGTGCATATGTGTACAAGTAATGTATTTTAATATATTAGGGGAGAGAGTTTGTCAATCATGTTCAATTTTTTTGACTACTAAATTGAGGGAAATTTTTAGCTAGATGTGGTTGAGGAAACATTATTATTCCCACATCCTCTTTTTGTCTGAGTGTGTTTGGCTACTTTTTGCCTATTGCATTTCCTATTGCATTGCCTATTGCATTCCCTTCTTATACAGAGATCATGGTTACATTACTCCATTGGCATTTGTAGTAAAGGTCATTTGTATATGATCTCAAAAGTCAATAAATATATAAAGTTGAAATACTTCTGAAGCATAAATTTGCCCTCCTATATATACCTAAGTTTGAATGAAAGAGAGACCAACCAATGTTTTTCTCCCTTTTCCCACCCAGAAACCTTGCCCTGAGACCCAGCTCAGATGGTTGGTGAAGGCTTGGATCCACAGTGACTGGAGAAAGCCTCTCTAGGGAATAGGATTTAAGCATGATTTAAGTTCTGAAGGATGAAAATGAATGGAGCATGGGAAGAGCCTGGAGAACACAGTCTCAGGCTTGGGAAGAGCAAATACCCAATTATGAGCTCTCAGCCAGAGAAGAATAAATCCAGGGGAAAACCGCAGGAATGATTAAAGTCCCATAAACATGAGTCATAAACAAAGGACGGTGACCAGCTATCCTTCACCTCCGTTACAGAAAAGGGAATTAGAAAATAAAGGGTTTCCTCTAGAATAATCTCTTTACCCAGTGAAGTCTCCAAAGAAGTTTAGGATTTTATTTTTCTCTCTGGAGACAGACTGTCCCCTAGGTATCCTCTGTTAAGCCAACCTGATCCCAGAAAGTTCAGTCTGGTTCCAGGCTGATCACACAAGTCAGCCCTGGATTTCTGAAAAAGTAGGTTCACTAAATGGAACTCTTAGATCTAACTTTTGGGAAGGCAAGTGATGTTGGTAATATTTGAAGACTCAGGTGTGCTGCAAAATGCCAGGAACTGGCTATATAAAGTCCTGTGAGGTGATAATGGCCTGGACACACCCAGCCTAGCACATCCAGAATGGGAACGCTGTAATTCATTCATTTAAAATAGATAAACATATACCCCACGTGACTTGGATTACAGTTCTTAAATGTGTGTAATGAGGCCTGGTGTATAGTAGGCACATTACAAATAATATTAGCAAATATAATTATTATAATACTGTTAATATTTTTGATGTAACAAAGAATTTCACAAATAATTTTAGGGTAGCCTAAGAGCACAGTATTTTCTTTTAATTCTTTTATTTTATTTCAGCATATTATGGGGTACAAATGTTTAAGGTATGTATATTGCCCTTGCCCCACCCCCTTAGAGCTTCAAACGTGTCCATGCCCCAAACAGTGAGCATTGCACTCATTATGTATGTATGTATATACCCATCCCCTCCTCCCCACTCCCATTTGCCCAATGCCCAATAAATGTTATTCCTATATGTGCACTTAGGTGTTGATCAGTAAAACCAATTTGCTGGTGAGTACATGTGGTGCTTATTTTTCCATTCTTGGGATACTTCACTTAGTAGAATGGGTTCCAGCTCTATCCAGGAAAACACAAGAGGTGCTATATTACCATGGTTTCTTATAGCTGAATAGTACTCCATGGCATACATATACCACATTTTATTAATCCACTCATGGATTGATGGGCACTTGGGTTGTTAGAGCACAGTATTTTTAAAGTCTACGGTAGTGTAAAAGTAATGCCCGAGGCCTTCACATTCACTCCCCACTTGCTCAAGGACTCACCCAGAGCAACTTCCAATCCTGCAAGCTACACTGTGTCTTTTCTATGCTTAGATAGGTTTGGCTACACAAATACTTTCCATTGAGTTACGATTGCATACAGAATTCAATATAGCAGCCTGCTGTATAGGTTTTCAGCCTAGGAGCAGGAGGCTATACCATACAGCCTAGGTGTGTAGCAGGTTATACCACCAAGGGCTGTGCAAGTACATTCTACCATGTTCTCACAACAACGATACTGCCTAACGATGCGTTTCTCCAAATGTGTCCCTGTCATTAAGCGGCACGTTATTGTATAAAAGGTGAAGAGGCAAATACATTAGGGGAGAGAAATGGAAAGAAGATTTAATATAGGACATCTCTTTATATTGTCTGATTCCTGACTTTGTTGGCAACTATTTTGCTTCCCACATAAGTCACATTAATAATTTGTTCCCCTTCATCTGAAATATTTGTGTGTTTTATACTTGTTAGCAAAGTTCATTGGAGGGTTTCTTTGTTTTGTTTTGTTTTGTTTTGTTTTTTCCTGGGGAGGGTTCAAGGAAAAGAGGGAGGTTATTTAGAGATCTTTTCCACAGCTCTGGTTCCATTACTACAGTAATAAATAAGAAACACTAAAGTCTTCAACTTATCATTGCTCTCACTAATCAGCAGGCGAAAATTCAGTGCTTATCGCTTAAGAAGCACTCCCTTAGCAATAAAAGCCTCTTTATGGCAGCTTCTCTTAATGAAGAGTACGCACAACACCCTCCCTCGTGAGAGAGGAAGGGATGTGCAGGGCGGATAAGCACCCTCCGTCATTCCAAACACCAGCACCTAAAGGAAACTCCAGAGAGAAAAGCACGTTTGCCCCTCTCCACCCTCCACCCTCCACCCACCTGCTGAGCTATTTTAGTTCTCCCTGATGTCTGATGATTCCTCTTTTATTAGCACAAGACTGTCCCCAAATGTTTCTCCTATATAAAGGAATATAAAAATCCTCCAGTCTGCAAATCAAGAGCTATTGTTTTTGGTCTTTTCCTTCTCCTGGGGCAGCTATTTCCGGAGGTTCTAACAGCGTCAGACCAGGAGGAAATTAGATGTATGAGGATGGGAATGGAGGGTCCAGAGTCAATATCACATTATGCTCTGAGAGGCAAGAAGGTGAGAACTTGACTCATTCCTGTGGGAAGTCCTTGGGTGTTCTTAAAGCTGCCAATCATGAACTGAACTTGGTAAAAAACCATCTGGAGTGCTTTGAAGAGTGAAAAAGAACTGATACTGCATTGCCTTGAAAACTACTACACCAAGAAAAAGGTCAAATTATAGTTGATTGAAGATAACAGTTGGAATAAGTGCTCTTAGAGCTATGATTTTTCATTTCAACCTATAGCTTTTACATTATTTTTCAAGTCTCTGCAATACCAACAGCTAGTTAACTATTTGGTTTAATGTGTATATATGGTGGTCGATGGGGAGAGAAATGCAAACAGCTCTTTTGATCCATTAAGGAAAAATAGAATTGAATTTGTGCTATTTGAAGCACAATGTGCTATTTGAGTTTAAAATGGCATCTGGATTTCTTCTATATGTCTCTGCTTCATAAAAGTGAAAATTTTCACAAACTGAAAAAATAGCTAATAATAACTTCATGGGTTGAGGCTCTAGTCATGCTTTTATTCAAAAAGAACAGCTAGTTATACTCAAACATATCTAGTTTGATTAATATTCCCACAATGATTCAATATAAAAGACCATGCAAATTAACTAAGCCTTTCATATCAGTGTTAATTATCAGATAATTATTAAGGTTCTTTTTGCACAAATCATGTGGCTTGCTAATTCTGACCTTGGCCAGTTTCTCTTGTTGTATGGAAAAAGCAGACAAACTCAGGAGTAGATGTTATTTTTAATAAAAATAACAAATGGGTCCCAACATTGTTACCTATTGTTAGTTGCTAAAGGAAAAGCCAAAATAGCATGAACTAATTTTTTTCCTGCTCCTTAGAGAGATATTTAAGGATCCTTTAAATTTTTCTCTCCATAATACAGAAATACAATGAAAATGATTTAGCAATAATAGAAAGCTCTACCTATATTTTTTAGCAAATTATAGATCACCATTTTTTGTTCTTCCAATAGAATCCAGAAAACAAGGTTGTTTCTAACTGATCAATCAAACACAAATAGGGGGAAAAAAGATGTTTAATGTCAACAAACCAGGAAAATAAGTTAGTCCAAAGGAGATTTGAAATAAAATTCTGATTTGGCAGAATTGTTGACATTGAATTTACTGATTATTCAATGGAATTAGTTCTATGTATTGGTCTCTCACAGCTTGCCTGAGTTGAAATTCCTGCCCTACCTACCATTTACTAGTTGTATGGCCTTGGTTAAGTTAATTCTTTAAGTCTCAGGTTTCCCAACTTTTAATAATATTAGCTATCATTAATTTATTTTCACAATATGTTGGGTACTATTAAAAGGGCATTGCATGAGTTAACTTGCTTATTATTTATAACAACTGTATAAGATAAGTATTACTACTATTGCCATTCCAATCTCTTAGACGAGGAGACCCAAAGAGATTAGGTAATTTGTCTGAGGTCCACATGCTGCATGACAGAGCAAATATTTGAACCCAAGGAGGCTGCTTCAGGGTCTTGGCTTCTGGTGACTGTGTTAGGTTCTCAGTCAATAATACTTCCTTAGATTGTCAGGAGTCTTTGAGAAAATGCTGGTCAAACACGTAATCCAGTGTCTGGTACATAATAAGTACTTAAAACCATTACATATAATTGTCTTCCACACAGACTTCCTGGGAACGATAATTAAGGCTCTATTATAAATGAGCTTGCTAAGTGTACAACATAGTTGATGAATAACATGCGCCTTAAGCACATTTAGATACCTCCCGATTTTCCCCCTGAGAACATTCCATTTTTCTATTACTGGTGACATCGTTCTCTCAATCACTCAGACTTGATTTTTTAAAATACTATATATACATGCGCACACTCACACAAGATAAAGAACAATAAAACCAATACTCATGGGCTCATCATCTAACCTAAAGGGCAATACCAGTACCTGTCCCCTGTGCATATCTCTCAATTCTGGAATACACCTGCTGCAGGTAGGATCAATTCTTCACCAATAGCAAAGGGTTTCTTAACTTTAGCAATGCAGTTAGCCACTAAGAATGATACTTTCGGTGCAGACACTTTTGATAAAGTGGTGGCCTTCGATAATTGCCTCTGTTCTTCGTGTTCACGTTTTTTTTTTTCCTTTTTGAAAACTCCAAAGGCTTGTCTTTTAATGCAGAGTGCTTGATCTCCATGTGGTGAAGCAGTTTTGAAGACTTCCTGGTTTTGTTGGAGAGCTGGTCACCACATATTATACCAAGTGGGCTTGGAGAATGTGAATCACCTGTTGCAATGAACCTGTAACTTAAGCAGAACTATTTTCTTTTAAATGCAGCTTTCATTTTGTTGGCAGTCTTAGCATCTTCTGCTGTCTCATCACTGGGTCTTTCTCCCTTTTGAAAGAAGATTTCCATCAACATTTGTCTTTTACTCATTTTTGCTACCGTTCGCTTGTGGGCTTAACCAAACCTGTGACTGAGACAAGTGCACAGTGCAGGAAAGAGGTGTGGACCAAAGTGGCAAATAAAATAATGGGTGGGCCACACGTGGACTACAATAAGTGCAGGATTCTGACTTACAGTCTGCCACCAGATGCAGCTGTGCAATTGAAGTAAGATGCTCAGTTGCTGCTATAAAACCTGCCGCCAGATGAGCTTAATCATCCCCTGCCATTCACTGATAGGGTTTTGATATGAGTCTGCAGGCAATTGACTTATTATGATCTCTGTGCAGTCAAACCTCTCTGCTAATGACAGTCTGTATTTGCAGCTGCTCCCCAGCACTAGCATCACCACCTCAGCTCCACCTCGGATCATCAGGCATTAGATTCTCATAAGGAGCTGCAACCTAGATCACTCCCATCCGCAGTTTACAGGAGGGTTCCCGCTCCTATGAGAATCGAATGCTGCTGCTGACCTGACAGGAGGCCGAGCTCAGGCGGTGATGCCAGCGATGGGGAGCAACTGTAAACACAGACGAAGCTTTGCTGGCTTGCCCACTGCTCACCTTCCGCTGCGTGGCCCATTTCTTAATGGGCCACAGATCGGTGCCAGTCCTTGGCCCTGGGTTTGGGGACTGCAGATCTAAACAACACAAAATGATTCTCTGACAGTTTAGAAATCTGAAATCAGGTTCATCGGGCTAAAGTTAAGGTGTTGGCAGGGCTAGTTCCTTCTGGAGATCCTGAGGGGAGAATCCACTTCGTTGCTATTTTCATCATACAGTGGCTGTCTATATTCCTTGGATCGAGGCCTCTTCTCCACCTTCCAAGTCCATCAATCACTACAATCTCGGCTTCTGACATCATATCACCATCTCCTCTGACTTCTCAAGTGTCCCTCTTTTGGGGACCTTTGCGATTACATGGTCCATTCTGCCCATTTCAAGATCCTTGACTTAATCACATCTGTAAAGTTCCTTTTGCCATATAAGGTCACATCCACAGGGGCCAGGAATTAGCATGTAGACACATTTGGGGGCCGTTATTCAGCCTACATTTCCATCCTTTTTTTTTTCTCCTTGTTTTTATCTTTTAATTAACGTTCTCATCCCAAGTCAGATGGGTTATCTTATACCTCTAATACATTGTAATTACCTCCTAATTGGGCAGCTGGCCTCAGAGGAGAGGAAAAAGTGATATTGATGAATATATATATCTCACAGGCACCAACTTATGGGGGTGTCAGAAGATGCCAGAGAATATTTTTATTTAAAGTGTGTGCTGAGTTACTAACTTTATATTTGTTGTGTGTAGAATGTATAAAAGTGGTGTCCTCACATTTTATTTCTGTATTTGTTCATTTCTAGACATATATCCACACTAGATAGGGAGAGAGAGGGCTCAAATGCATGGCATTTTCTTTGGGCACCATTTATCCTCATTGTATCAGTATTCCAACTTTATTGTTCTCCTCTGTTAGAGTCCTATGCTGCAATACCAAATACACCTTTTCAGAATCCAGGACACTGGCTTATTTAAAAAAATAATGATAAAAACAAAAACAGTCGAGGGCTCCCAATTGCCTACAGTCATGATTTGCAAACTTACTCAAGTTGAAGAATAACCAAGAGTCGTGCTGCTTCTGGAATATCATAAATGAAAAAAGCAAGGACACTAGCTCCTGATGGACCTGGGGTTGAATCCTGGTGCTGCACTTAGTAGCGATGCACCTTTGGGTAGGATGTATGTTCTCTCGGAGGCTTTGTCCCCTAATCTGGAGCATTTGTAGAGAGGATAAAATGAGATATTACATGCATTTTACACAGCATCTGGCATTTGGTAGGGGCTCAAAAATCTTATCTCCTTCCCTCTCCTTTAGTGAAATAACATGCTCTTTACAGAACACTAGGAAATATTCATCATCCAAACCAGAAGCAATATTTTTAGCAGACTGTGCAATATGTAACACAAAACATAAATTTTAAGGACAAGTTCTCAGGATCAAAAAAGCTGTTAGACTAAACTCAACAAGCTAAGTCTATATTTTGGCATAAATAATCCTTGGCTATCATCGTCTGTTGACATGGACTAACATTCGATAGCAGATGAGCAGTAGCAGCGGGTGCCAAGTGTTTCAGAAAAACATTTTGGATAGAAAAATCACTGAAAATTGGGAAGAAGAATGCTTATTTGTTAATTAGGTTTTTAACAAGTTGACAAAGTCTGACAGCATTTGATCTGAACCTCAGACCACCCCAGTTCAAGTCACAAAATAAAAATAGTCTGTGGGAACACGTGTGAAGAACCTACCAGATAAAATCCAAATTGCTTCTCCTGATCCTCAAAATGCCCTCAGACTGGTTCCAACTGATCTTTTCAAAGTTTGCTCCCTGCAAATCCTCTGCCCTAGTCTGATTAGTCTGCAGGCCCCGGGCTAATCCCTTCACACTTATCATTGCACCTGTGCCTCTGTTATTTCTACACCAAGGTGACAAACTCCAATGCCACAGGCCATGACAGAATCCACAACCAGAGTGTCCCTTTCATCATTTTTTCAAGAGAAACTGGAAGTCTGGAATTTGGTGTGAAATTTCCCAAGTTTCAAACATTTACAACTAATTAAAAATGTTTAAAAATTGAATGAGCCAAAGAAAACATACCTGCAGGGGAGATTGAATCCCTGATCTCTGGGCAGGTCTGATCTTGCAAATTATTCAGGTGCAGCTCAAGTAGTGAGTGTCAGGAGTGATTCCATGTCCCTGCAAGGTTTCTGCCATTAGTTTGGCCTCTTCTGGACTCACCTTGTTCTAGAACCAATGTCCTTTTGTACTTTCATCCTTTTCTCTCCTTAAAACCTTTTTATGGGCTCGTTTAAGCTGCTGTTTAATGCTTTTTCTTTAGTTCCTGGAGGAAAATGATCAGATACTGAACTGTGTTTTCAAACTCAACACACTGAATTTTAGTGAAGCAATAAATTACTCATGTCAAAGCTTCTTTTCCAAGTGTTGTGGTCGAAATGACCATCATCTGTTTATCCAATAAATTATCTTTTTTTGTTGTTTATTGTTACCTCTCCATATATTGTGCTATTTAGCAGAAGGTCATCTAAAATTTTTCTTTTACCTTAATTCAAGGAGGACACAATGAACAAATATAGATGAAAATCTATGAATTTTTACATAAGGATTATTCTAACCAGTCAGATGGATGTATTCTCTTGAATATGTTGGGCCTTGAAAAAATACCCTAATAAGTGGAATTGTTTGGGAAGCTTTTTTGTGTTACTTATGTGTAAGCTTCCTTCATCATCTTGTTTGAGGTATGGACTCTTTCTGTTATACCAAAAAAAAAAAAAAAAAAAAAAAAAAAAAACATATTCAATGATAATATCAAAAAGTTCTAAAATAAATCCAATTTAAGCTAAACTAAGCAAAATTAGTTATGCACCATAATGATATATATATATTTAATGTCATAGCCCACAGGTGGCTTCCATTAGTGTAAGGAAATTGAGAAATGTCTATGTGTCGAAACAAAAGTCTCTGTTTCTGATTCATGCCCTTCCTTTCTTAACCCTGTCTAATGCACCTTTTGCTGACGTCTTTGTTGTGTCCGTCTATTATTGGACCCGGGGACTTCTGTCTGTAGTTCAATCCAAATTGGACCAAGAGCTTCTGCTTTTATGGCTACTTCAAGATAGAACATAAGCTTCACTCAGAGTACTGCTCACTGGCAGTGAGAGCTCAGGAGGACTAATTAATTTTCTGGAGCTTCTGTTTTCTCACCTGTAAAACGAGGATAGAACACTTAGCTAATGGAAGCATTATGAGAATTAAGAGACTTGCATAAACCACAAGCATGAAAGAAATGGTAGCTATTATTCATTTTCCCTTCCCCTCCTTTCTACCCTTCTGAGATGAGAATCTATGGAATTGGGCCACCTTTCCTCCAAAAGGATGTGGAATCCAGAGATAGGTGTTTTTTATTTGGTTCTATATCCCATTTCTGATTTCTCTGCATAGAACTACTTCAAATATTGTTAGATATTTCTCTCATCCATTCCTTCATTCAAAAGATATTTACTTCTCCTTCAAGTCATCTACAGAATGAATAAATGAAAGAAGCTACAATGTAAATTGAGTTTATTGAGCTTACAGCATAGGCTTTATTATTATAGTTCATGAGCTGAAACATAATTTATTAATCAGAGTGATGATGTCGGAATAGGTTACGTTCTTCTCTAAATTGGCAAACTTTAAATACCGGAAGGAAGAACACTTGTTCTTTACAAAGTGAAAAGTAAACAGGGAAACATTTGTGTGCTCTAAATTTAGCCATGAGCTAACTACAAGCCAGCATTATAGAGTTGTTAGAGAAGGAAATCAAAATTTTAATAAGATGTAAAGTGCAAGATGTAATCATACAGTGTTATACCATTTAAAAAAAGATACTTATAAAAGACTCAGCATTCATTCATTCATTCGAGAATTAATTGCAGGCATTGAGCATGCGTCAATCTACTACAGAGGTGGGAAACATCTTCAATTGGTAAATCCAACATTGAATCCAGATGAAGCAGTGAGTCCTCACGAGGAGATGGGATCCAACAGACTTAACAAGGGACTCCTTGTCTCACCAATGACAGGCGAAAAGAAAGGAATTTTATAGGTTAGCCTCAAAAAGAGAAAGCTAAGGAATAAAAGATAACATTGAAAGAAAACTTCAGAGATTCTTCATATAGCATGCCTCCCAGACAGACCATTCAAAAGACTGCTGAAAATAGCTATTCATCTTTTACTTTCAAATGCTTAGAAAAATAGTTTACTCCCCTTGGTAACACATCATACCGTCTTTCTTTCTTTCAGCTACAGTGTTTCTTGATGTATACCCTAGATTACCAACCAGAAGAATACAACTGACCTCAACAGGTCTGGGTACCCACCTATTAAGGGAAGCTTCACGTGTTAAAAACCAACTTAGAGATTGCTTTTTGAAGTCTGGTCAAGGCTAGTGATTTCATATACCCAGTATGCAAATGATAAAGATCATTTGCTTTCCTTTTAGTCACTCTTGGGAACAATTTTATGCCAGTAAAATATATATGCCTTCAATTAAGTAGAGTCATCCCTAATTTCTTTTATTGGAAAAAGACTTACATAATTAAAGGTCAGATTTTTTTTTTATGTGTGAGAGATACGACTTAGGAGAGACAAATGGCCTGTAATTAAAAGTGAGAACTAGTCTGTTTGTGAGCATCACTGGAGCATCTTCTGTAGACCCCCCAAAACCACATACTTCATTATGCAAACTAGAGAACTTCTGAGAGTGAGAGATGGAGGTGCTGTTAAAAGCAGGACAATAGGCATCAACTGGACCCATCCCAGACAAACTTGGATGTATGGTCACCCTATCTGTAACAAAATTTCACACATGATAGCAAGACCTCTTAAAGTTATGCTAAAAAATGAGCTTCCCACTTGTGTAATTTATAGACACCTAGAAGACTGCTTTGATCGCATGTGACTATATAACCAGGAGCAATACTGTGGTCAATGTTAAATTATTAATAATTCTTACACCTGTTACCAAAGAAAATGCTGATCACCCAGGACCTTTCTCCTACCTTTTCCCTCATGCTCAGAGAATAGTTCAGAGAAGCAGTGTTTAAAAAGAAGCATGGTAATTGGACTGCCAAGATTCATGAATTAGAACTTTCGGAACTCATCTGCCATCAGAAGATTGTGATTTTTAGCCTAACACTAACAGCAAATGTTGCCTTCCTCTCTGCATAATAGGATATGTTGTGCTTTAATGCCAGAGGGCTCTGAATCAAGAAATTAACTCTCATGAAATCAGATAAAATGTTTCCATTGCTTCTCAGAAAGCAAATTTTCTGGGTGACTGTAGCACAGGATCTTCAAAAAAACAATTCTTCTTCCAAATCAGCATTATTTTATTTCCGATATACATTGTTCTTCTGAAAGAAGTATTTATTTTTAAAATCAGACATTCTTGCTAGTGAGTGCATAGAGAGTTTCTCAAAGCTGGCCTTAGTGGTCCTTCTTTTATTTCCCTTTAACATCTGCCTGTCTCTGTCATTTCTCCAGTTACCATACCAGCTTAAATATCTGAGCATCACTTAACAAACCCAGTTTCTTTATTTGTAAAGTGAAAGATAGATAGACTAGATAATGCTTACGGGTCTGTCTAGCTCTAGCTCTAGCTCTAAATTTCTACCATTAGATCTCATTGGATCCACTGCAAGAGTTTCCAAAAGCTTCCACCTTTAATTAACTCCCTGCTTTGATTCACCATGTGATACCATAGCATTCTGTTTCAAATGCCATTTTCATTTCTAAATACTCTGCTCTAGAAATGAGAGGGGTTCTTTATTGCAGAGTTTAAACAATCTAGAATCCTTATCGTAGGATGCAAGACCTCCAGTGAATGATTTCCTAACATCTTTCCAGCTCCTCTTTGATTCTCTTACAGGCCCTCCTAGGTAGCCAGCCCAAATAGCTCACTCTGATGAAGCATAATTTTCCAAGGTTTCAACAGTTCATGCTTCATCTCCAATTCGTGGCATCCTCTCTTTCCTTTACAATCAACTTATATCTATTATATACTTCAACATTCAAAAGATTTCCTTCTCAATATTTTGCCTTCATCCCCTTTCTCATGACAATTTGTACATTGAAGCAATTTTCTATTATTTTGCATATAATGATAGTATTAAATTCATCCACTTAATACTATTTGTTGTTCATCAACAAATATTAGGGAGTAAATGCTTATTGTATGTGCAAGGCACTGATCAAAAAGCTATGACCAAAACAACAAAACTGAAAGTTCCTGCTCTCATGGAGCTTACATTTGATGGGAATGGCAGACAGTGAGCATTAAATGAATGCTAAGGAACAATTGCAGTAACAATAGGAATATTAATGAAGCTAGGAAGAAAGTGACAGGAAGGCAAGCAGAAGAGGTCTTGCTGAAGAGGTGGCATTTGAGGGTGGCACTTGAAAGCAATGAAGAAGCAAAGCATCTGAAAATCTGTGATGACAGTTTTCCAGGGCAATGGCCCAGAGATGAGCATAACATTTGAGTAACAGCAAGAAGACTGTGGCTGGAACCCAAATCCTACCTCGGCCTTTTGTTCTCCTGGCCTTCCTCTGCCCCACTCTTCCCAAGACAATTAAGAACTAAGATTAAGGCAATTTTAAATAATTGTACATATGGTAAAATGGATGAAAATGCTCAGAGACTTCTATAATTTGTATACAGTTTTCTGCAGATTGCAGGCTGGAGTATGTTTTTACTAATTAAATTGGTAACCTGTTATTCAAAGAAACAAAACTTGATCATAATAATTATTATTCATTTATCATATGAAAACCTTCAAATCACCAAAGAGAATAGCCTTTTTCAGGCAGTTAATAGTTTCTCATTTTATACTCTTTGCACATTCTTTTTTCTTTTTCACTTATGAGTGCTTATTTTTTATTTTTAATTTTTTTTTATTTCGGCATATTATGGGGGTACAGATTTTAAGGTTTCAATAAATGCCCATTCCCCCTCCCCCCACAAGTCTGAGTTTCCAGCATGATCATCCCCTAGATGGTGCACATCTCACTCATTATGTATGTATATACCCGCCCCCCTCCCCCCTCCCATCTCCCCAATACCCTATTACTGTAGTACCTATGTGTCCACTTAGGTGCTGCTCAGTTAATACCAGTTTGTTTGTGAGTACATGTGGTGCTTGTTTTTCCATTCTTGGGATACTTCACTTAGTAGTATGGGTTCCAGCTCTAACCAGGAAAATATAAGATGTGCTATATCACTGTTGTTTCTTAGAGCTGAATAGTACTCCATGGTATACATATACCACATTTTATTAATCCATCCTTGGATTGATGGGCCCTTGGGCTGTTTCCACCGCCTTGCAATTATGAATTGTTCTTTGCACATTCTTTTTCCTCACTGGCCACATATGTGTGCTGCTTGCAGGCTGCCGTGAGATGGTAATGAACAACTGGGTTCATCTGGGTGTTTTGGAATTTACAGAGACATAATTTTTCCTCCAAACTGACTCGACTTGGAATGAAATTATGATGATCCTAAACAGATAAAAATGGAAACTATTTTCCTTTTAGGTCCCTCAACATTTATTTAATTTAAAAATGCATTGCATTTTGGTATTTAAGTAAATTAACTGACAGATGTAAGAAATCACTTATGTAATATTTTGGAAGGTGATTGATAATTGCCAACAAATTGATCCTAAAGGATGTGTTGCAGAGAAAGAAAGAAAGAAAAAAAAAAACAACACATTCCCGCACAATGTTTTTTGATTGTCTCTTTTTCTTCCTCCTTGAAACACAGGCCCAAGGGAACCAGACTCTGCTTCATCCTGACCAGCTCTACAACTAAACAGACACCCTAACGAAAGGAAGCTGTCATTTCCCATGCACTTTACAAAACAAACAATGTACTTTCCTGTGACCACATTATGCACTGCCACGATCTCCTCCAATTTGGTGCCTTTGAGCTTGCAAGCCACAGGAATCAATGTCATTGAGCAGTGGGAGGTAAATGAAACAATTGTCCACCAGTTGTTTTATTAAAGATTGGGCAGCTGGAATAGTCTGCAAGCAAATGTATCTACAGCCCCTGGGGATTGCTGAAGACGAATATTACAAATTCGAACTTAAAGAAACACTCTTAGAAGAATACACTTTTTTTTGACCGAAGCATCAATAATATATTTTGCTTTGTTCTAACATGCAGGTTGCCTGTGGAAAGCAAAAGCACAAAAAAAAAAAAAAAGAAGAAAAGAAAAGAAAAAATCCCTGTGAATAATAAAATCCAAAGTAAGGTCAACATTTCCATCCCCAGCAGGTTGCTCCAGTTTGAACTCTCCTCTTTTTAATCACGGATAATTTCACCAACAGCACAGCAGTCCTGCTAGTTCACGGAAGATGAATTCTGTGTTTTCGTAGTTTGATGACTGCCTACTATGGTGCTGGTGTGATGTGGATAGTAATGTTACTTTTCTGTTATTTATTGTAGAAAGAGGAAAAGATACTGCCTTGTTTTCCTTACAAGGTGTAATGTTAAACCAGAAAAATAATGAATCAACACTTCAGCATTTTTTTTTCACAAATAGAGATTGACAAGCAAGAATTAAGATGAATGAATAGCAATTCCATCTTGCTGGGGGAGGGACACTCATTGTCCATGGCTAATGTACGAGCAGCCCCCCAAATCCATCAAAATTCCTTGAAAAACAATAAAATAACACAGTTATCATCAAACATGTACTATATTCATGTGCCCCCAGTGGTTTCAGATCCTTGTAGTTGTATGCCAAAATTGCCCTCCTGGTGACAATTTTACTGTAATTGGCCCCAAGAAAAAAGTAGCTGGAATAACAACCTCAACTGCCCAATCCATGACCTTTATAATCCCTAACACTTGAACTCAAAGATGAAGCTTGCTCTGGAGTTCTCTCTTGTTTTTGTTATCCCTTAACCACAGAATATTAGGTTAGTTTGGAAGAAGACAGACATTGGCGTGTATTGGTGAAAAACGTGAACTCACCAATCACTACCTGGTTCGTGACTCACCTCTGTTATGAACCAGCAGCAATCTCAAGTGCTCCAAGCTTTTGTTTCCCTGTTGGCAACACAGAAATAATAGTCACACCTGCCTCAAGGATTTGTCATGGAGATTAAATGAGTTAATATTTGTGAGGTATTTAGAATAGTACCAGATGCCCTTAAAAGTAGTCATTAAAGCAAATGGAAGTCCAAAGTAAAGTCCCCCTAGGGGAAAGTGTGATGTCCCCCACTTTGGAATCACCTTGCATTGTGTGGAACTGGGTCAGACCCAGGAAATTTTAAACCAATCCAGCCTACACACACATTTTAGAATATGTCACACATTTTAAGGATATTTCTAGAGACTGTCAAAGTCATCTCATGCTTTGAGAGTACCCTAACCAAAAGTTCTGTTTTCTGTCTTGGTACCATCTTCACCCACAGTGACTCTGATATCTGGTATCTTAGAGTTTGCAGAATCTCCATGCATTGATATCGAGTTTCAGGGACTTAGTGACAGTATATGAATATAGTGGCTTCTTATTCAATATCTTCTTGAAGGTAGAAGTGTAGAATAATGAAAAGAACATGAATTAGGAATCAAAATAAAATTGGAATTTGACCCATCTCTTATTGAAAGCGTGGATCTTGGTTTGCTTACTAGCGAAAGAATAGGGTAGGACTAAATCTGTGAATCACAGCCTAAGGTTTCCTGATTCTGAAGGGATTTTTTAAAAGAGAAGTCTTCTATGAGCTATAAAACCTGCATTCATTCAAGGTAACACAGTGGAGGCTTATGGAAACATTAAGTTTTATTGTTTGGTTGGTTTTCTTTTTTTCCCCATTGGCAGGAATTTTATCACCTTGGTGCATTGACATGACCCCAGTGACATTTTTCTTGATGAGAAATTCCAAATAGCAATTGATAGTCAAAGATGGAAAAACAATTTAAAGATTACTAAAGCAACTATATTGCTTTTAGGCCAAAATCTTTCAAAAAGAGAAGAGAATCTAATAAAAGAATCCTAAGTAGTAAAGAGGTTGAGTTTCTGAACTTTGTAAGGCTCCTGTTAGCTCCAGAATGCTAAGATTATGACTCTAATGATCTAGGACATAGAGAATAAAATAAAATAAATTTAATTTAGACAATCAGTGAACAATACAAACTCTAATAAAGGAGGGAAATAAGAAGTAAAGAAGTGCAAATTAGTTAGAAATGCAAATGAGAAATTACAAAACTTATGGAGAATTCATCTTCTTCCACAGGGATAAATTTGAGAAGTCAATAATAATAAATCAGGACAATGGGTTTAAAGGAATAATTTATTAAAGTTGACATCAAGTATTATCATGACAAAAAATACTGATATAAACTGAGAGCTGTACACCAAGAAGACTCCATCCATCAGTAAACAAACAGACAATTTCTCTGGGCATGTGTTTGGGGCCCAAAGGACCAGAATTTTTTGGCTCAAAGATACCACATATGGTGAGTAAGGTAAAGATGAAAAATTGACAAGAGAAAAGAATAAGATGAAATATGTAGAACTTGGTTTAAAAAGTGACAAACTCCATTCTGATTTTCTATTTTACAATATCCCATGCATATTTGTCCCCAAATACAACAAAATAGACAGAAGAGACTCCAGTGAAGGAAGACAATACTCAGAACCGCAATTATACATTTTAGGGGCCAGAACAAATGTGAGAGATTGATCCAAGTGAGATATGATCAGCAGCAGTAATGGTCTGACTTTCCCAAGTGAACATATGTTTAATAAAAATTGTTGCAGTTAATGGATTAAATATATCACATAGATGTTCATGATAGAATGGAAAGATTAACGATTTGGGAGTCAGATGCCTGCAACACTTTCATTAACTGGCTATATGATCTGGATTGAAAAGAAGCTTTATTCATTCTTTATGACAAGTATTTCAATAAATATTTAATAATAACTAATAAATATTTTTATTAATAATACTTAATAAAAAGTATTCCTTATTATCAACTGTCCAGTCTCTATATCCATAGTGCAAGTGGGATGGACTAAGTGATTTTAGTATGCCTTCCAACTCTAAGATCTTTGTCTAAAATGTTAATTGATACAGTAATTTCTTATCTTCCATATCTCAGAACAGCACAGCAGTGGCGTGTGATGAATTTGCCAACAGTATTTCCAGTCGTAGATCCTAACTGCACACATAGAAAGTTGACAGAGAAGAAGAAAAATTTATAAAACATAAATATTAGGATGATTTAGTTAAATGATAGAGTATTTCTTGGAATCAGTCTATTTGAAAATTTTATTGTGAGAGTATAGAATGTAGACACTAAAAAAATTCCTTAAACCATTTCCATGGAGCTTTAAAACGACCAATAATTGTAATTTGTGGTGACACCAAATAGTCTACAAAAGCTTAAAGTATCAGCCCGTAATTGATTTATCTTAATATGGAAATACTGATTAGCTTAAATGAATCCTTTTAGAAAATATTGCATCAATTTATAAGTTAGCTTTTGCAGTGCCAATATCATATACAGTTGGAAAATCTGGACACCTTTGTTAGTACGATTAGAGTGAGTGGACACATAGCACTGTGAAAGGGTACTGGACGTGGTGTCCAGAGCCCTGGGTTCTATTTCTGACTCTCGCATGTCATTTTGGACCCATCGTTTTCATCCTCTAGGCTAATGCATCCTTTAGCATTTTCTCATTGCTAAAATGATGGCGTTAGACCAAATGGAGTCAGAATTTTGAAGGGACACCATTCAAAATCCCATCGAGTTACTGAATCCAGCTTAAAGCCAGGACTTACAGGTGATGTTTAGTCCCATCTATCAGCTCTAGTGGCTCTACGTGATCTGGTGACTTCTCACCTAAATGGCAAGTTATCTGTCCCCTCTGGCTCCTCTTCCCAACACATGCTCCAAAATCAGCGGCGTGTCTGGGTTAGGATGGTGATGACACTCTTATCTGCAAAGGAGAAGGATGCGAAATACACACCAGTCACAGCCCATAGCAGTGATGCAATCTCGCCAGCCATGTGCCTGGAGAGGTGACCCTGCCTTAGCTGGTAGGGGAAGTTTCTTGATTGGACACGGATTCTTATTTTCTGAAAGGAGCTCACTCATCCATGGTCCTCGGTGCCTCTGGCTCTGCCTCTGGGAGGATCTTCTTGGTCCTTTGTCCACTGAGGCCACAGCTGAAATTGGAATTAGAGAGGGGGCCCCAATAGAGAACCCACAATTTCCTGCTACTGCAAATTGGGGATTTCAGAAGTATTTCAAAGCTCATTTTTTAGTCTAGGTTTCTCATTTCTTGACAATACAGTTTCCTAGAAATTTAGTAGTTTTTTTTTTTAATCTATTTTTGACTTCCCAAATTTCTTCTTAGACATAATACTCAAGCCTGATTTTTTTTTTTTATCTTTGTATCCTGGTTCCCATGACCTTCTCTCTCAATCAACTCAATGACCGCTACTTTGAAGCCATCTGAAATAATAGGTGCAATGGTCATCTATTGCACCAAATCTCAGGTTTGCGGAAAGTTGAGTCAAGTCCACCTGGATCTATTATTGGTCTTTGTTATTCATTAAGGCTCTAGCTAATCTGTGGCTCTCGTGTTTGCAACACAGCAGCGCTTCCAAGTTTACCATAGAAGGGAAAAGGCAGTGCATAATTGTTAATTGGGACATTTTATGGCCTGGTACACATTACTTTCCACACTGTAAAATGGAATTTAGCTCAGTATTGTTCAATAGTTTCTGCAATAATGCAAGTATTCTTTGTGCCGTACAAAATGATAGACAGTTATCACATGTAGCTATGGTGTACTTGAAATCTGGCTAGTGCAGCTCAGGGATTGAATTTTTAATTGTTATTTAATGGCAAGTAATTTAAATGTAAACAGCCACATGTGGGTAATTGCTAGCCTATTGGATAGTGCAGGTTCTTCTCAAAGAGAAGAAATGGGTTTGGTGAACAGCAAGCCCGTCTCTGCCCCACTTGGGGTCACGTATGTCAGTTCCCATAGACGACACTGGAACAGGTGCTTCACAAGGATATTTCCTATGTTGTATGTCTCCAAACACTGTGCGGGCACAAAAACTAGAAGTCATCTCCACCCTCTTTATTGAGGCATACCAGTACAAGCTGAAAAAAAATTACTTATATTTATAGCAGATTGTTTCGAAAACCATTGTGGGAGATAAATTATTCATGTCCTATTTATAGAAACAGGAGTCAAATGTAATAGAAAGGACCCTATGCCAATCACACAAGTTTCTGGTTTCGCCTTTTTCCCACTTTCATGAATAAGGAACACGTTAATCTTCCCATTTTCAATTCTGAGTTACAACAGATAGGCTTCAGTCGTTGAGGCTTTTGCATCTACAATATTGTGTGTGGGAGAATGTCATGGGAAGGTTATTGGGGCAGTGGAGTGTGTTAGCTCTTTTCTATAAAAAAAACAAAACCAAAAAACCCCCTAAATCCTACTTGATCAAAATGCAAAGCCTCTACAGTCAAGTGTGTAGTAATAATTTTGGGTAAGGAATTAGCTGCAGAAATAATTTTTTAAGGAAAATCTTTATTGCTCCCTTAGAGAAAGAGCACATTTTTATTTTATTAGTTATATTTTATTTCTAAAAATGAAATAAGCACCTTAATAATACAACTAGAAATCTTCTCAACAAATTTGGATTTCAATTTTAAGTGTTTCCCTTCTTTTCTAAATCTGTGTCACTTGTTCATACAGAATTTCTAATCATGCTATCTTTTCCAAAATAGTTATGTACTTGGAGAAAATAAAGGATAGTACTTTTCTTTTTAAAAAAAAATTAATTTTATTAGCTTTACCTCAAAAGTCAATTCAAAATATATTAATAACAACAAAAGAAGTATGATTTTTACCTGAAAGATAAGAAGTAGAAACATTCCTGATAAAAATTGTCACTTGTTAATTTATACATTCAGATGTTTTTACTCATTCGTATTTATTTATTTATTTTATTTCAACAAAATATGAAAGTAGGAACATTTTGGTTACATTTTATATCTTTGCCTCTTCCTAGCAAGGGTACTTTTCTTGTGAGTTGATGGCAGTATAAAGTGAGAAGAATTGAGATCCCTTAAATCAAATAAAGAAACCATGTGTATACCAACTTATGCAAGACACACACACCCCTCCCTCTTTACAGTTCAAGATGTAATATTGTTGCATCCCCTTAATACCTTAGTTGGTAATAGTTTTGTTCAGTAAAATGTAATTATATGAATGACTGTCTTCATTTCCCACATTATCTTTTCCGGATTGGCTGGACACATCATCAAAGTTCACTATAACCTCCAATTCCTGGGCTCAAGAAATCCTCCTGCCTCAGGCTCCCAAGTAGTTGGGACTACAGGTGTGCGCTGCTTATACCAGGCTAATTCTTCTAGTTTTGTAGAGATGGGGTCTCCCTCTTGCTCAGGCTGGTCTCAAACTCCTGGCCTCAATCAATCCTCCTACCCAATTGTTAGGATTACAAGCATGAGCCACAACGCCCAACCCAGTAAGACCAACTGACTATTAAGATTATTTCTAGAATCACTTTATTTTTTCTTAAATTGGTTTATCTGAAACCTCCTGATAAACCTACTAAAATTTCAGAAAGGTGTTCTTTTAAAAATAAATTCAGTTATTTAATCATTTAATTATTTTAGTAATTTAGTTAGTTGATGGCATTCATTCAATATGAACAACATCATTTATTTACTTTGCATATGCACTGAATTTTCACTCACTCTCACACACACATGAACACACACATCATATGCTTTGCACTGAAGGTAGAGAGTCCATGAGTCGCAGCTCCAGACCCCAGGTAACTCACAAATTTAGCAGTAGTCCTTTATACACTAACGATGTTAGCCTCTCCCCTAAGATATGATCGATGGTTTTTGAAGCTTCAGGTAGAAGAGATTACCCTGTCTTAGACTAGGATGGCCATATAATTCATCATCCAAACACATACAGCTTCAAAAGTGAACAGGGCACTATTACTAATAATGCCTGGACCAAAGGCTCACACCCTTTTCTGAGACACATCTTCACCGTATCTGAACCCCTCACTGTGCTCCGTACAGATTGACCACAGCAGCTATACCAGCCTGCTGGATATGCTGCTTTATATACAAACCCACCTTCCTCCAAATTGTAAGTCTCTTGCATCTTGAATTTCCCATCACCAGATTCTGAATTATGGCAACCAAATACTACTTTTTAAAAAATAAGCATTAGAATCCCCTATTCTAGTAATTTTAGTAGGTTTATCAGGAGGTTTCAGATAAACCAATTTAAGAAAAAATAAAGTGATTCTAGAAATAATCTTAATAGTCAGTTGGTCTTACTGGGTTGGGCGTTGTGGCTCATGCTTGTAATCCTAGCAATTGGGGAAGGCGAGGTAGGAGGATTGATTGGGGATTGGGGTGGGAGTGAAGCTTCAGAGACGAAGGTGTTTTTGAATTGGAGTAAGTATGATCTATCAGGAGAAATTTGCTCATGCTATAAACCAGCAGTCACCAACCTTTTTGGCATTGGGTACCAGTTTTGTGGAAGACAATTTTTCCATGGGTGAGGTGGGAGGGAGGATGGGCAACAGGGGACAGCCTGGGGTTTCGGGACCACAACTATAAACAGTTTATTTAGCACATACACACTCACCCCCTAATCATTGATCTTGTCCAATCAAAATGGTCAAAGTAATTTTACATATACAAACTCATAACAGGATGGGAAAGAATGTGTTCAATATTACAAATCATAGTCAATACCAGAGGTTATTTTGCATTTTAACCATCAGCTGTTCTAAGCTATCCAAAGCTATTCTCAAGGATCAATTTGCCAATTTCATTTACTACAGGAGCAATGTGACAAAAAGTTTGGGATTGCTACTATATCTCCTGTCCAAGGTAGCATAGACTAGGTTATGCTAAACTACATACAACACCACAATCTGAGTGGCTCTGCTAGATGGGTCACATTTTTGCTTCTTGTCAGCTCATACCGATGTGGCAGTGATAAAGCACCCACCGTCTGAACATCGCCAGCCACCCTGGCAGAGGGTCAGAGTGCTCTGGAGGTCTTACACCGGCAAGTCCCCCCAAGTGGCAGTGACAAACACCAGTGTTACTGACAACTTATGGACCAGAACAAGTTACATGGCTCCACCTAAGGACAAAGAGGCTGGGATATTTATCTTACATCATGTAAAATGAAGACAGCCAGAAATATTCGGTAAAAGAAACATTATTGATTATCACTCCTACATTCCTGAGTTTGGACCTTATTAGCTACAAGAATAACCGTAGGGAAACTATGAGAACAGGCAGAATTCTGAGGCAACAAAATCCTGGTAGTGACCTTGACCCTGAGCTGGAGGTAGACACTTTATGAACTTGCATCAACTCTGAGTAAATTCCTAAAATAAAAGCCTCACAATGGAGCTATGCCAACCCTCCCCCATAAGCAGATTAGGAAGTCTGCTGTTTATCAGCATGACTTTGGAGGTCCCAGAAGAATCATGGCACAAGTTGCTTTGAGAAAAATGATACAGTGGGCGCGATGATTAATATTCATGAGCCGTCAGTGAACATCAGGTGCTGAGTAATGAGAAGAATGTATTGGGAGATGCCAATTCGCACCTTATGTGAATCAACTTTGTTGGAATAGAGTTTAAGAGAAAGTCGTCAGCCAGGACATGAGACATAAAAAGGAGACTTCATGCCTGAGCCACTTGAAGAGAAAAATGGGACATATTGATTATACTTGTTCATATTTTCAGTGGGTTAAATAATGCTCTCAAAAGAGATATGCTCAACTCCTACTCCCAGTAACCATGAATTTGACCTTATTTGGAAATTAGGTCTTTGCATAGAGAATTAAGTTAATAATCTTGAGATGAGAGCATCCTTTATTTAGGGTAAGCCCTGAATCCAATGATAGGTGTCCTTGTAAGAAGAAAAGGGACAGACACAAGAGAGAAGAAGGCTGTGTGAAGATGAAGGTGGGGATAGGAATGACACATCTGCAAGCCAAGAGAAGCCCAGGATTGCCAGCACCAGAAGCTACAAGGAAGCGATAGAACAGATTTTCCCTCAGTGTCTTCAGACAAAACCAACCCTGATAACACATCTTTATTTCAGACTGCTGACCTCCGGAACTGTGAGACAATAAGCTACCCAGTTTATGATGTTTTATTCTGGCAGCCCTAAGAAGCAAAAATACTTTTTATGTGGGAGGGATTTTTTTAAGCTTCAAAAAACCCAAAAGATGGTAATAAAAACCCAAAGATAATCTGCTAATAAAAAACTCAAAAGATGTCTGATAGAGCTGAAACGGTAGAAACTCTAAGAGGAAGTTACAACCTGAGAAAGAGACCCAGAACTGAAATACAGCACCAGGATACCTGCAGTAGGCTAGTCTGAGGCCTGGATGAAATTATACTTTACAAAGAGAGAGACTGAGGCACTGACAGAATGAATCTGTTTCTGCCATATGTGAAGAGCTTCACGAGACCTGCCTAAATGCACAAAGGCAAGACGATGATCACCCTCACCATTACCCAGGCACACACAGACAATAAATACACACATATCAGTCCACCAATTTATTTTACATGTTTTAATTCCAGAGAGGATAATTAAAACTGTCTTTGGCAGAATTCCCCAGGAAACAGACTCTGAGATATTGATTTCTGTGGAAAAAGTTAACTGTGATTTTGGGATTAACACCTGTGGGAGTGTTAAAGAAGTGGGACTGAGAGATGGAAAAGTTGAACTGTAATTCAAATACCATAAAAGACTCAACCAATCCCACAGGGCCATCTAAGGTTGGGTTGGCCTTTCAGAGTTGTTAGACAATAGGGCCCATCTTTCGTGACACCATAGCACTTCACAGTTACTGGAAGTTCATTGCCCCTGTGGAGTGGCCATAACCTTGGGGAGGCATTTTTCTAAAATAAATAGAAAGCTAAGAGAGGATTGTGAGCAGAGCAGCAACATGATCTACTCACATTTTGTAAGGATCAATCCAAAAGCAATGTTGAGAACAGGCTTTGGTGGAAGGGGAAAACAATTTTGGCAGAAGGAAACAGGTAAACCAATTGGGGGATTATTGAAATAAACTAAGTAAGAGATGACATTGACTCAGACAAGGACAATAGTATAGAGTTGGTGAGAAATTATTAAATTCAGGATATATTTGGGGAGTAGAGCCAACATGATTTGTTGATATATTGGATGTGAGAGAAAGGGAGCAGTCAAAAATAACCCCATGTCATTCTCTGAGATAGGAAATGCAGGAAGAGCAGATTTGGTGAAGGAGACTCAAGAATTCAATTTAAGACATTTTAAACTTGAGATGTATATTAGACTTCCAAGAGAAGATGTCAAAAAGGGAGTTAGATATACAAGTCTAGAGCTAAGTGCAAAAATCCTAGATAAAGAAATAAATTTGAAAGCATGTAGAGCATAATAGTAGAGAATGAAGAGGACAGTTACAGTCATGAAACCAAATTAGATACCTGTGGAGGAATTAGTGCCTGTGGAAAAAAAATAAGAGGTTCAATACTGAGCTTTTGTGTAACTAAAGTGGAAAGTAATGTGAGGATATATCGATAAAGGAGATTAAAATAATAGAGGACTGAATTTAGCCAGAACAGGAGATTTGCCAGCCATGTGCACACCAGGAAGAGAGCTGCAAAAGTGAGGAGGATGTAGGTGAAGGTGTAGTTCCATAGTGTTGTGCACTGAACCTAAGCTGGGTAAGAAGGAAAGTGGGGGGATGAGTGGATGAGGGACAGCAAAAATGTACTAGAATCAAAGGATACAGGGTTTGGGTAGGGGTTGAGAATTGTTAGAATTTAAGCTAGAATGAACTGGAAAAAAAAAAGATGGTGGCAATGAGAAAGCTGGATGCCTAAAACTGAGGCTAAGCACGAGCAGAAAAATGAAACAAGACCCATATCTCTCACCACTCGCAAAAGTTAATTCAAGATGGATAAGAGACTTAAATGTAAGGTGTGAAACCATAAGAATACTAGAAGAAAATATAGGAAAAAACTCTCCTAGGCATTGGCCTGGGCAAAGAATTTATGACTAAGACCCCAGTGGCAATTGCAGCAACAATAAAAATAAATAAATGGGACTTGACTAAATTAGAAAGCTTCTGCACAGCCAAGGAAATAATCAACCTCCGGCCACTGGCAGTGCCTGACGGATGGCAGGAGTGTGACGAGGGCTGTGATGGAAGATGTGATGGCATGTGTGCTGGCTTACCTGGGAAGCCAGCCATCCCCTCCAGAAAGCACAGCAGACTGGGACCCCAGAACTGGCTCAGAACCATTCTCAAGGCCCAAAGACCCAAACAATTCTTTCTGTAAGACTTGGCTGTAGACAAGAGGCATGATCCCTAATGCGCTAGTGGTATCACTTAAGACAAATTCTAAGACTAGGAAATAAATAAGTTATGTTCAAATGTAAGCACGAAAACTCATGATAATGTTCCAAAATTGAATTCATACCCAGAGTTACAACACCAACATATCAGTATGACAATTTTTACCGCAATCCTCCTTTCCCTTATTCTTGCAAAGCCATGAGTCAAATCGGGGTCACGTTAACATTGCACTGATCTTAGCTCTTAAATTGCATAACCCAAATGTCCTAAAATTTCTCTTCCAAGTATTTCTGGATGTAGCTGGGGAGTTTTCTATGTGTTCACCACTAGTCCTTTTTTATTATTTTCTTCTTTTTGCCCACTAATGACTGTCCCTGCTGTTGAGGCTACTGAGGACAGTGCTTTGACATTGTCCCTCCTGCCCAAGCTCCATGGGACAAGGCTCCAAAGCCTGTGCAGCTTTAGGACAACTAGAAGAACTGGTTGGACATGCAGTGAAGATTTTGAGGGATTATGCTTGGCTTTGACATGTCACTAAATTTCACATACAGTTGTGAGACATGATACTCCCTACCCAGCATTTAGTAGATGACAGTAAACAGTGGCAATTACTGTGTTGCAGATCTCTGAGCATTTTTAATGCACAGGAAGGCAGGGCTTGCAGGAGTCAGGTTGTATGAGAACTTAGGTTGAAAGAGACCGAGACAAGGACTTCTGTATACATTTGGGGGGGATGAAATGGGAAAGATATACAGCCCCTGCGAGGGCCCCCCTGCCACCTTGTGCTATGTGCAGAAAAGCAACATGGCTTCTACTCTAGTGTCTTATAGAGCCTCTAGTGACAAGAGCTCCTTGCTCCTAGGAGATCAGATCCATTGAGAGAGGGACCCAGGAGTCAGATTTATGGGGATTGAGTGTTGGCTTTATAACCGACAAAAGCTAGGCTAAATCAAACAGACCCAACTTGGTGAGAGGTCCTGCTGGTCTACCATGGCCCTGGTCAAGTTGGAGAACTCTCCAAACAGAAGGAGAGTGGAGGAGGCTGACTCATCCACGGCCTAGTTCTTCTCCCAGGGTCCTGGAGAGGAAAAGGTGTGTTCAAGGAGCTTTTCACTAGCAGAAATCCTTCCAGAGGAAAGGAGGGCTCTGCTACCCGCCCTCCTGGGGGCTCTGACTTTTGCCCTTGGAATCAGATGGGTAACTTGTTCTCCCATTTCCATCTTCCTCCCAGGAAAATGCACAATACCTTTCAAGGCCACAATCCACGTCTGTTGGAGTCTGAAGATTTTATTCTGTACCATTGTGATATACCACCTCCCTGGAATCCATGGCATACTATAAGATTTCAATAAATCTTTACTGATGTCAAAATAATTATTCTCACTGCCATCATCTTTTTAGTCATAAATAAGTTTGGATTACTAAATATACGTTTCCTAAAATTGGTGTTAATGCAAATCAGAGATACTTGCCACATTCTTCCTGCAAGATATTTCAAAATGAAGTCAATGTGGACATTTCCTCAACTCATGAGCCCCAAAAAGTGAGTATGCTAGAAAAATCCTCTGTCGTCAATCATGGTAGTAGGTTGAGTCAGGAAGCTCAAAGCTATAAAAGCTTATCTGTGGTTTGAAGAGGTAGTATTAACCAGGTCAAATACTCAAGAGTGCTTATTTTTAAAAAATAAATCTATACTGAATAAAGAAATTTGCACTTCATATGATTGCCTTCATATGATTGCTATTAGTCTTGGCATTTTCATTTTTAAAAATCAGTAACAGAATTTACAACATCTTTTAACAGTGGCTTTAGAAGTCGTAGTAAAGTATACCATTAAAGTAGCCTGAAAAGCTGTCTTTAAATCTTATAATCAATAGAATCTCTTACGATGCATTCAGCTGAAGGTTGTGGAGGACAAAATTCAACTGGCTAAACCAATAACAGGAACTTTATATATTATCGTATACTTAAAAAAAAAAACAAAAAAGAGTCTAGCACTAAGGCTCTTGCAGGGTTGGTTAATTCAGCAGCTCAACACCACCAACAGGGACCCAGTCCTTTCTACCTTTCTCTTTTGTCATCCTAACTTCATTGCTTTTGCCCTCAGGCCTTGTCACCTCTTTTCTACAAGGTGGCTACCACAGATCCAAGCACCATGCCTTCACACATGTCCAAAGAGTGAACCAAAGCAAGCCCTGTTCTCAGATTCCTCACCAAGACTGAGAAAAGAATACTTTCCTCTGTCTCATTGGCCAGAATTCTGTTGCCTGCCTTTGCATAATCCAACCACTGCAAAGAATAATAAATAAGTTGACTTTCCATGACTGACTAATGTTCACTAAGATTCATTTGTTAGGGCTGGGAAGAGGACCAGTTCTCTTGAAGCACAAGGTAGCAAACATTTGAACAAAACTGATTTTCAGTTATCAAGGAAGGAGAACTGGAAATGGCTGCTGGATAGGCAACCAATTGTATCTGATGCCTCAGCAACAACAAAATACCATAATTTGAAAAGTTATCAGGAGATGCCTTCAGTTTCAATGTGTTTAATTCAGCAAGTACCTGTCAACATGGTTCTAATTGCAGCTGGGACATCTTGTCCCTCAATCAAAGTTGCCTTGATATCAGGCAACAGTAACAGAAGGGTATTTTAGTTGGTAAATATATTTAGCAAAATTCCTATTGTTCAGTCTGTGCATTATCCAAGTCACACATTTCTGTTTCTGAGAAGTGTCAGACTATTGCTGTGCTTGGTCAGTGTGTCTTTGACACAGCAGAGCTATCAAAATCCTTTTGTAACTTTAATCGAGTGACCATAATTCTCATTGCTCTAGGGTTTGACATTTCAATGTCTTCAAAAGTGCCTATATATTTCCTGAGGCTGACCAATAGGCTAATTTTTTTTTTAAACTGAACTTCCTAAAATGTAATTAGTTTTGAAAAATCAATATTCAATAGTTTTTGCACTCACCCATTCAGTAAACATTCCTTTAGTGCCTATGTCCCGAGCACTGTCCTAGGAGGTTGGTACAGGCAGATGCAAGGTTTGTTTCCAGTCCAGTGAAGGGAATTCAGACAGGCTCACGGTGTGATGAATTTGCTAAGTGCTCCACAAGACATAGGAACACAAGCCTGTAATAGCCCTTGGGAGGCAGTGATGAATTCTGCCTTACAAAAAATCAGGCTCATAATGAAGCTGACATTGGAGATAACTCTTGAAGGATGAGTAGGTAAAAGGACACTTCAGACAGAGCTATAGAACCATTAAGTCAGGTGCAAAGAGACATGTTTTGGGAAGGGTGTGGAGTTCTTGGGCATGGAGGATTAACAGGGAAGAGATTGACAATGGCTGGAGAGGTGGGTACATCTCGAAGGGAACTGGGAACTTTCTCAATGGAAGAGCTGACCCTCTTCTCTTTGATATGTACTGTTTCCCAACCAGTATTCCCAACACAGCCGTTCAGCATTTCTTATGGGTCTAGCTCTGAAAAAAAATGTTGATAAATGTTATTAAGATCAAGTCACAAAAATTTGTTTTATCAAATAAATGTTCTGGTTTTTACATTATGATTCCATTTCTCTCCTGTTTTAGCACTCTCTCTCCTATCTCCTGTATTAGATATCATTCCCTCTTGGATATTCACTTTCTGCTCCCTCTCTGCCCATCCTTCAAATGTGGATGGTCCCTACTTTATTGTCCTCATTTTTTTACTCTTCTTTCTCTTTATTAGTAGTTTCTCCCTACATGATCTTATCTGAAATCACACCTTCAAATAGTATGGGGTGATGATTCCCAAATCTATATCCCAAGACCTGACATCCCTGCCAAACTCAGGACTTCAGTTTCCAATTGATTTCTAAATAACAACCCAGAGCTCTGAAGATGTCTCTCATTTAACATGTCTGAGGTTGGACGCACCATGTCTCATACCATTTTCTTCTTTCCCTTAATGAACTAGACTGATAATGATCATCATTAGCATAATGTGGAATAAGAACTCTAACTCTGCACAGAAGAATGACTGGTTTTATTTGTAATAATCTGGATCAGATTACATCATAAGACAGAAATAAAATGACAAGGAAGTCATGTTGTCCTACATTGAATTTAGTATTATGTCCTATCCGTATTGCAGGTGTTAGACTTGGGAGCATACCTGCAGGGCTTCTGAAATTTTAGGATGCATAAGAATCACCTGGAAGGCTTTGCTAAAGCGTAGGTTCCGGGTCTTGCCCTCAAGACTCTAATTCTTCGGGTCTGGTGTGGAACATGAGAATTTGCATTTATGATAAGTTCCTAGGTGCTGCTGCCTGTCCCTGAATTACATTTGAGTGGCATTTCCCTGGAGAACATCAACTTTAATTTTGCATGTATTTTCCATCCTAAGTCTTCTTCTAATGGTTATGTTTGCCAAGGTCTTAGTCTTAGCTGAGAAGGGCATTAAGTGTAGCAGCTAAGAGTATGCTCAGTAGAGTCCGTGCCTGGATTCGAATCCTGGTTCTCCTACTTATTATAGAAGTTGTGTGACACTGGGGACTTAGCCAAACTCTCCTTTATTCAGTATCCTTAAGTGTAAGGTTAGGATGGTAACGATACCTGTTTCATGGGGTTGTTGTGAGGATTGAGGTCATTCATGTAAAGTACTCAGTGGCACAGGATGGCACATAGTAAACCCTCAGAAGATGTTTGCTTTTCTTAGTGGTAGTAGCTTGGTTGGGGAAGAATGGTAAGATGTTAAGCTAACAGGCTAGCTTTGGCCCTCAAGCCTTCAAATTATATCACCCACTATTCTAACTACTCACCCCCAGGACAATGCCCCTCATTTCTTGATGATTTTAGCATCTGGCTCATTGTTGCTCTCTATAGCATCACAAGAAAAGCTTCAGTCTTGGAAATTCTAATGGTTTCATAAATCTACAGCCCCCAACCCCTGGGCCACATTGGGAGGCCGGCTGCACAGCAGGAGGGGAGCGGTGAGTCAGTGGGCGAAGCTTCACCTGTGTTCACTGCTGCAGCTCCCCATCATTCACATCACCGCCCGACCTCCGCCTCCTGTCAGATCAGTGGCAACGTCAGATTTTCATAGGAGCCAAATGCTACTGTACATTGCGCACGTGAGGGATCTAGGTTGTGGCTCATTATGGGAATCTAACGCCTGATGATCTGAGGTGGAGCTGAGGTGATGATGCTAGCCCTGGGGAGCGGCTGCAAATACAGATTATCATTAGCAGAGAGGTCTGACTGCACAATAAACGTAATGCACTTGAATGCTCAGGCCACATCCGTGGGACACGTGGACACACCAACTGAAGCATGGGCTGTAACATGGGCCTACGTTTACCTTTTATTTTAGTTGTCTGAGTTGAAGTGGTCCCTATTAAATAGTGATGATTTGGGGTGAAGATCTCTCAATTCCTATTTCAATTCATCCTAACCTTTGCAAGGTGGAGCAATTCTCAGGACACCCCAAACCAGGTTAGAGTTGCCAATAATAGCAGATCACACCTGCTTCCTCCAAAAAGTGTAGAAAGTGCACGTTGTCTCCACAGGCAAAGGCTTCTCATTGCAGCCCAAACTGTCCCGCAGAACTGAAAAGCCCTTAGCTTTACTCCCTAGCATTTTCCTACCGATGCTCTCTGGGCATTCTGAAAGAGCCTAGAGCCCGGAAGACTTTCGATACATACTCAATTATGTCAGCTGCTACAGCAGAGAATTCTAAAAACCTTCAACTGAAAGTCTTTACATCAAAGCTTTGATAAATTTTCTGGCAGGGTGAACTCCATCACCACCTTACAGTTGATCAATGCATAGGGCATGTGTTTGTCCCAAATCTAGAAATGAGTTATCAAAATGGTTCTTCCCATCAGAATACCACCATTTATTTTCTAGAGGAGTTTGCAATAGAAATATCTGAAAATGGACCTCTCAGAATGTTTGTTGTTCTTGCGTAGACCTTGCTGTTATTTTCTTGTTGTTGTTCTAACTTGTTCTTACTCCCAAGGTGTAATTGAGTGAAGGAACAAAATCAACATTGAGTACAAAGTGTTTCTATCTCTTGGTGGGGGGAGTCTCATGCAAGATTGATTTCTCTAGGCACTAACAAAAGATGGGTGCAAAGTGTCAATGAAGGTTGAGTCTGTGTCTTGGTTTAATCTTAGTTCTAGCAATTGTTGCAAGTTGATGAATCTTAGAGGAGTTACTTTACCATGGAGCCTTCATCACTGTAAAATGGGTCTTCGAGCCCAGACTTGCTGGATTTTAAGGACAAAAGATGACATACGTAAAATATCTTGCATGGTGCTTGAGTGAGTGTGACTCACACATAGTATTATCATTGTATTTTAGGCACTATTGGCCTGGCATTTTGCTGTGACCCACACTACAGTGGCCCCAAATGCATACATTTTAAAGGTTCCACAGCATGAAGTCAGAATGACTGACTTTTCAGTTTGCTTCACCATAGCCCCATGATTTAAGTGTTTTGATTGTTGAATATTCACTTATATATTCAGGTATTCCTTTATTTCCTTAAGGAAAGAAGCTACTTCAGAACTTGGGATCCAACAGATTTCAATGAGGTTCTTCTACAATATTTTGAGCTCCTTGATGGTGAGGTCATATTCATTAGCATTGTAGGGGCAGGATATTGTTCATACTGTAGGAGGCATCCAATAAATATTAAAGGGTCCCTGTGACATACTGGTAGGCAATGGAGAATGTAGCTGCTGGAGATAGAGCTGGACTTCAGTGTAGCTCCTCCCTCTCTCCACTGTCTCCCACTTCTAATTCAGAAGAAACCTTTAGTCAGGGAATTACAAATACAGGCAGCAAGCCTGTTGGTTAAAAAAGTGATTTGAAGTAAACTTTAATTATGCCCAGGGATGTCTTCTCTTACTCATGTGCCCCATCACCTCTTTCCCCACCTAGAGGAATGAATCCTTTTGCACCTGATCCAGGTAAGAAGATAAAAATGGGAATTGGAATCCCTGGTCAATCTTGGTTCTCAGCATCAGATAGGTAAGTCCCTGATTTTCTAAAGGAGACATCAAGCTGAAGGGATACAATGGCAGCAGAAGAGTTTAGAGGTTGAAGTCACCTGGGGAAGAAAACTATTAGGACTTAGCTAGGAAATCAGAGCTCTACTCAACCAGGCCCAGATCCCCAAATGACTCAATTCTAGGAGAAAATTGGAAATAATGTCAGAACCAAGTCAAAAGCACACTCAAACATAAAATCCGGAAGAAAAGAATGCAACACAATGCAAGGAGCTTTCTTTGGAAAGAGTCTCGCAACAGTGGAAGAGAGGCTTAGCATGACTAGCTCCATTTTGCTTCTGACCTCCTGCAGTAATATCTTTTACGTCAAAAGCTTCTGCATAGCTCTGCATGTAGGCCAGCTAATTATAGGAAGAATTTAGGTTGCAGTTCAACTCTAGAAGAAAGATGATAACCATCCCTTTCCCAACACTAACTCCCAGGGAGCTAAGAAAAGCGTGCACACAAAGAGCAATGTTATGTTAAAGATTTATAGGGAAATCATGCTGCTAACACCTATGTCATCCAAAGTTAACTGACCGAGAACAAAGAAGTTTCACAACCCTCTCAGACCTTCACTGACGCCCAGATGTCTGCAGTCATTGGTTACCTCTTGCAACCTCTCTCCTCTTCCCTCTCCTTTTAACATAAAAAGGAATCTAAAGTTCATACTAATTTAAGACGGTTCTTTGAGACACTAGTCCACCATCTTCTTGATTTGCTGGCTTTCAGAATAAAGACTGCTTTCCTTGCCCCAACATCTTGTCTCTTGACTTATTGGTTGTCATGTGGCGAGCAGTATGAGCTTGGACTTGGTTACAGTCTCACAGGACAAAAGCCCTTTAGAAGGATAGGACTCCATTCCCCCCAATGGGAAGGCACTGCTAATATCTTGCCTTTAACTCTCGGGGAGGATTCCAAGACAAACAGACCTTTTATATTTTAATAGTTGGGCAGAAGAAATATAGGTATGGATCAAGAATTACTTCATGAGAATATCTGTAGAACTTAGACTTTGGCCAGGAGAACATGAGCTAATTTTCATTATATTTTTATCAAAATAGAATAAAATAGGTTTCCACTGGGGCTTTATTTCTTAACTTTCAGTGCTTAATTTTATCTATATGAATGTAGAAAGACAGTAGCCTGAAAAGATCCAACAGATAGTCTTAAAAATTTTAGAGTATAATATATTCCCTTCTGAACTCAGAAGCACAATTTTAATATTGCAGGCTCTGATGAGAACAGAATCCATTAGTTAAATAAACAGTTGGATTGGTAGTAAAAGTGCCAGTTTAGGTAAACTTACTCTGAGGCAGATGGTAGCTGATTCTTGGACACAAGATAGAGAATAAAATTGTCACTACAGCCCTGAAGCTAAGAGAATTCAGGACAAATTTGGAGCAATTCAGTAGCTTCATTATAACATAATGTTTCATGTTCCTAATTAGCTCCCTTTCCATTTCCCAGAGAAGAAAAACAAAGTTCTTTCTGCTCAGAAATGGTCTCAATTTAGTATTCATTAGTTTATAAGCTAAAATTGAGGGTTCTGGGTTGCTCTGGTAAATTCGTAAGTTCATCAATTTGCTTCTTATTTGCTTAAATGAGTTTCTTATTGATTTTTTCAATCTAAAATTTGATGTTAATTTTTTAAAAAAGCAATTTATTTTTACACTATTACTTAAAACAATGTGTTCAGAATTTTGCTTTACAAATTTACCTTTCAGACTAGATCTAATTGCTTGAAGTTCATTCTAGAAAATCAAAATGTGCTGAGATTTAAATAAAATTAACCTTTGTTAATGGGCTATTATCCACACACAATGGTGGTTTATGTTCAAAGCTCACACTTGCTTCAAATGGGGTTTTCCCGTTTTACCAGATTTCTGAGTCCTTCCAGCAGTCCTTATGATTCATAGAAGGCATAAAGCAGATGGAAACAATGTGCCTATAAGGAAGGTGGATGGAATTCATTTATACATTTAGGCTCTCATTCTCAAAATAATTATGTGCTGTTCTGATACTTTTACATAGTTTATAGTCACAGTGAAAAAAAAAAGTCCAGCTATCCAGTTCAGGTTGAAACCCCTTTTATAAAAAATGCTGCTTGGACAATGTGGTAGGCAGAATAATGGTCCTCCAAACATGTTCATGTCCTAATCCCCGGAATATGTACATATGCTAGGTTACATGGCAAAGGACCATTGAAGTTGCAGATGGAATTGAGGTTGCTCATTGGCTGACACTGAGTTGAGGAGATTATCCTGGTGGGTCCAATAGAACCACAAGCATATATCTATTAATGGAAGAGGAGGGGAAGAGTCAGAGAGAGACTTGAAGATGCTACATGGCTAGCTTTGATGTTGGAAGAAGGGGCCGCAAGTTGAGAAATGTAGGCATCTTCTAGAAGCTGGAGAGGTGAGAAAACAGATTCCATTTTAGAACCTCCATCAGGAGCATAATCTTACTGGCACCTGGATTTCAGCCCATTGAGACCCAATTCAGATTTCTGAACCCAAAAATTATATTAAATTTTGCTTTTTTTAAGTCAGTAAGTTTGTGGTAATTTGTTACAGCAGCAACAAGAAACTCATACTGAAAATATATGGTAGCATCTTGAGATGCCCTCAGACCTGCTAACATAACTCATTCAAACCTTTATTTCTCTTTTCAGTAGTCATATTTTGAGCGCCTTCTATGAGCCAGGCAGGATTATTAGGAGGTCAAGGAACACTGTTCCTCTAAGAAGCTTCCAGTCTAGTATGGGAAACTCACAAACAGTTAGACACAACATATGGAATAACTATTCTATGAATTACATTTAATGTGCTTTGAAGAAGCAAGTGCTTAATCACCTTGGTTTCCAAAATGAAAATAAATCACTTAGTCTTTTGGTCTACAATTCATCTGAATAGTGAGAACAATACATTTCACCAAATATAGCTTCAGGCATACACATGATGTTCCTGAATGATGTGCCCAGTTATTGCTGATTAGGTCTAGATCTAGGACCAGCTTGGACAACAAAAAGCTGGAGCAGAGACATCATCACAGGAGATTTTTAGGACGAGCAAAAATTAATTAAGAGTTAATTCCCTTCATAGGTGATTTTAGCTGTAGGTAAAGCTAGCTAGCTTTACTCCATATTTTCACCCTTTTTAAAAACCTTCTTTGCTAATGTTACCTTCCTGCTTATCCAGAAATTCTCTTTGAGAATTCTGGGCAAGTAGAAATTCTTTATGAATTCCCTCTTCTAGTTCTAACACTACAGTAATGAAACGTTATTGGAAAGTAGTTAACACTCAGTGTTGCTGATTTGCTATGTTACTCCTTCAAAGCATACTAAAGGTAACCAATACAGGATTCATGCCAAAGGAATTAATTACTGCAGGTAAAAATCACGCTCTGTGACCCAAGGAGAAGAGAAGAGCTATGTACACATTTTATTTTGTGGAGTCAAACCACATGGCCAATCGTATCAGGTAGTTCAGAAAGTAGCCACTCCAGATAGAGCTACAAAAAGATGATGGAACAAAAGCAATATTGAATTATGGTTCAATAAAATAAAATAGTATGTTTGTTAAAAAATAAAAAATATTTTTCCATTCTTTAAATACTTCATTTAGGATAATGGTCTCTAGTTCCATCTAAATTGTTGAAGGATGAATTTAACAATCCATCCTTATTCATGGCTGAGTAGTATTCCATGGTATGCATATACTACATTTTGTTAATCTACTTATGAATTGATGGGCATTTAGGTTTATTCCATATCTTTGAAATTGTGAACTGTGCTCTATAAACATTCAAGTATAGGTGTCTTTTTGATACAATGACTTCTTTTCCTTTGGGTAAAATACTCCAGAGTAAGATTGCTGGATCAAATAGTAGGTTGACTTTTGTTTCTTTGAGAACTCTCCATACTGTTTTCCATAGACGTTGTATTAATTTGCAGTCCCACCAACAGTGTATAACTTTTCCTTTCTCTCTGCAACTATGCCAGTCCACATGTACTCACTACTAAATTAGAACTAACTGATGAGTACACATGTGCATAGAGGGAAGTAAAATTTAACAGAAATCAACCAGGGTGAGGAGAGAGGAGGGAACAGGCAAAAACCTACCTAACAGGTGCAATGAACAATATCTGCATGATGGCCACTCCTATAACCATGATTTAGGCATTATAAAAGCAATTTAAATAACCAAAATTATTTGTACCCCATAATACTTTGGACTAAAAAAAAAAAAGAAATTATTGTATCAAAGAACAGTATCACAATTATCTGAAAAGCATATTAAAATATTCCTTTTCTAATTATAAAAAAGTGAAAATATTGATAGGTCAATCATAAAAATTCTAAATATAAAACTGAAAAAAAATTGAAAGGTGATGCATATTCAGAAAATAATTAATGACGTGTCTTAGGAGATTTAATTGGTTTATGACATGAGCAATTTGGAATGATAAGCACTCTTCTTGAGAGAACATCCAAGCCTTGTGGCTGAGTTTAGAAGAATTAACTTCAACATCAATTAAGACCATTTTCTCCCTGTTCACTTTTTGCCAACAGGTTCAGAAATTATGCTCATGAAATTAGTCTTAACTCCATTATTGATATAGTTGAAAATGTAGTCTTTTAAAGTTATAATAATGTACCTGAGATTTTTAAAAATGCTTTTCTTTTCTCAGTTTTACAATGACCTTAGAAATAATTTTCTATATTGAAAGCAAAAGATTTGCTTCTCACAGAATTGAATAAATAATTCACCAAATGATTGTTAATTTTATATGCTATATTCTATTGCTAATTCTTTGATAAATATATTGATTCCCAGATAGTCTTCCTCTTTCTGCTAGAATTTGTTTTAGTAAAGTAAATGGAAATAATAATTATATCATGACATTAGATCAAAGGATACCTACAGGCTTAAAGCATAAAGCTTTTCGTTGAAACTATGGAGTTACCAGAATCAAGACTTCCCTTCTAGTCTAAAAGTCCAGGAGATAATAGTAGGAATATGAACAATGGCTGTGTATTCTTCCTTTCACTCTGGAGAGAAAGGGAATTAAATGAAACACAGGTCACACCATTTTTCAATTTTGTTCTATATGAACTTAGCCTTCAGAAGTCCTAAACAGCAACCATTGTCATGGAAATCTTATAAGAGGGAAAAATCATTCGGAGGAAAACCAATGGAACTAAGCGAAGAAAACAATAGTCATATAGCCTGCCACTCTGGGAAGAAAAAGGGGAAGGGTGAGGTTAGGAAACAGACAAAGGGAACTCAGATATTTTTGTTAGATAAATAAGGAATATGGATGTGAAGGAATTGACCCCTTAAACATATTTTGTTTGTCATTTTTTTTGCCCAAAAATGTCACAAATCTTCTTTGGCAAAATATTTGTGAAAAGAGTAAAATATAAGCTGCTTATTATAGCTTATGCACATTGATTTCAACCCCTGGTAGGATGAAAAGGGAAAATGTCATTAAACACAAGGAACAAATAACTTGAAAATCCCAGCATAATGGAAAATAAGAGGAGAGAATACAGCAACCCATTTTTCTTTGCTGTCTGATGATGGCCTATGTAGAAAAACTGTATGAATCATCTTCCAAAAATTTAGCAAGGCTTTGAGATCTTTCTGTTCAACATCATCAACAACAAACTCCAAAGATGTGATTATATCATTGTTAGGAAACTATACAAGCCACTAGCAAATTATATTCCAGCACGTTGCAAACGAGGAAATAAATCAAAAGTGGCTTAGTGCAGTGGTTCTCCACTTTAGTGGGCATCAGAATTGTGTGGAAGGCTTATTAAAATCCAGATTACTTGGCCCTACCCCAGAGTTTCTGATTCAGTAGGTCTGGGCTAGGGCCTGAGACTTTGCAATTCTAGCAAGTTCCCCAGTGACTCTGTTGACCTGGCAACCACACTTTGAGAACCACTAACCTGGACAGTCAACACAGGAACTGGTATCCAGAGATATCTTTCTTTTTCATATCACTCATCTACTCTTTCAACATATATTTATTGAACACCTACTACATGCCAGGCACTCAGGGAAGAGAAGGATGAACGAGATAGACTACTAGGTTTCTGTCCTGGAAGAACTTGTAATCTAATGGCAGAAACAGATGTAAACTAACCAAGAAGCAAGATAGGCAGATTGCAACAGTGCCAGGTAGAAAAGGGGGTGACCGGATAAGAGCACAATGGGGTGGGAAGGGCTGGAGAGCAGGGTGTGGAGGGCAGGAGGGTACAGGCAGTGTGGGCCTCAGGAAGGGGACTTTATTGCAAATGCATTGGGAACACATTGAAGAGTTTCAAGCAACATGCTTGGAATTTCATTTTTAAGAGATCTCTTGAGCTAACCTGTGGAAATTGAATTTTATGGAAATACAAACAACTAGTTGGAGAACACTCTCATTTTTTATATTAAAGTCATAGGAATGTATGTACTCCTTAAACACACACACAGGAATGTACTCCTTTAAAAAAATCCATCCCAAAGATACATACCATAGAGTGCACAAGTCCCATGCTCAAAGTAGAGGTGAGTTACTTGTCAAGATCCCTTAGTGCTGTAATTACATTTTCTTTCTCTTTTTCTTTTTTCTTTTTTTTTAATATTTGGCTTCATTAAAAATTTTTTTATCAGAATGATTTGAACAGAATTCATTTTTACACAATATTGTTTCCTGTTAATAACAATGCATTGATTTCCATGCAGTTGAGGATTGTACCACATTCTTTATTTTTTTTTTATTTCAGCACTCTACAAAAAAGACACCTGCATTCAAATGTTCATAGCAGCACAATTCATAATTGCAAAGCTGTGGAAACAACCCAAGTGCCCATCAATCCATGAGTGGATTAATAAAATGTGGTGTATGTATACCATGGAGTACTATTCAGCTCTAAGAAACAACGATGATATAGCACACCTTGTATTTTCCTGGTTAGAGCTGGAACCCATACTACTAAGCGAAGTATCTCAAGAATGGAAAAACAAGCACCATATATACTCACCAGCAAACTGGTATTAACTGAGCAGCACCTAAGTGGACACATAGGTACTATAGTAATAGGGTATTGGTCAGGTGGGAGGGGGGAGGGGAGTGGTTATGTACATATATAATGAGTGAGATGTGCACCGTCTGGGGGATGGTCATGCTGGAAGCTCACACTCGTGGAGGGAAGGGGGGAAAGGGCATTATTTGATACCAGAGATACCTTTTACACAGGTGTACTTACCAACAACCTGTATAAAGGCCTTGTGCTGATTCTTTGTGTTTGCAGATGACCAATAATTCATCATGCCATGGTGTCTCTCCATTTCAAAAACTATTTTCTCATTTATTTCCTACTGTTTTAAATATGCAGCTTCTCTTTCCACCTATGGTAATCACACACACCTTGCTGAATCCACAACAGTTTATGACTGCCTCCAGAGAAGAAGAAGAATACATTTTCCTCAATTCGGGGTTGGCCTTGTGACTTGCTTTGGGCAACAGAATGAGGCAGAAGTGATAGTGAGCCAGTTTCAGGTTAGGCCTCAAGGGACCTTGCAGAGTTCTGCTTTCAGCATCATGAGGAAGATAAGCTCACTGGCCCCAGGAGGAATGAGAGACATATGTGGGGCAGAACTGCCCCAGCTGGGCTGCCCACCCAGCCTGGCCCAGAGCCAACCCCCAGGCACAGGAGGGAGCCCATCAGCCATGCCCATCTAAGATGAGCCCAGCCCTACTAGACCAGCTGATGCCCAGTCTGCCCATAATGTATATGTTCTAATAAATAGTCATTTAAGCCATCGAGTATTGGGGTAGTTTGTTACACAGTAATACTTGACACTTAATACCTAGATATTATATCTTCTGTTTTTCACCAGCAGGCTAAGTTAACTGATCAATATGATAAAAACTAGATTTCTTTGATCCTATTTTGGCTACCAGCATCTGTGGGGAAAATATTTCAATAATTTTTTGTTCTTACCTTCCAGTTGTGAATTTGTAAAAAAAAAAAAATAATAATTTTTTGTTCTGCCTGTTCTGCCTCAGATAACAGTAGGACTTGTGACTGTACAAAAATTTAGGACATTAAGTGATTTGTGCAACTTTTATTCCAGGATCTGAAATCTAGTCACATTGGCTTCTAGAACATGGAAATCCTCCAAATCATAGGCTTTGATTAAGAAAAAGAGGAAGTAAATCCGTTAATACATGGACACTCCTTGTAACTTTGCTATCCTCTTTTAACCATTCAAAAGTACTTTATTTTTTTATGAAATAGTTACATTGTCCAGGTAATTTAAATATAGAAAGCTTTAAAAAATAAAATAAGTAAATGGTATTATATTTGATAGAAGGGAAGATTATATTATTAATGTGTATGATGAAAATTACAAGGACCAATTTCTCCTGATATTACACAGCTAGTATTACTTTCCTTTTAAATATCAAATACACGGAAGCTCATTTTATAGTGACTTTTCATCAATAGCTCATTGTAAATTACTTAAAAAGCAATTTTCTTCCTTTGGGACAAGAGATTTATACAGTAAAAATATTGAGACAACCCATTTCCTATCAATGTAATTAAGAGCTCAAAAGAAGCATGTAAGACACCAAAGAAAAACCTGCTTTAAAAGCACCAGGGGGAAAGACTTCTCTATATGTTGAGTCATTGACACAAATCAAAAACAACAGCTTTTCATCAGAGATTAAAAACATATATACTATTAATACACAATAATATGTAAACCAGTGAAATGATTTCTTTAAAATTCATTCCTGAAGAATGAAATCCAACTAGTCTGCTTCATTCTTCATGTACGTTTGACTTTATAAAGCTTTCAATTCTTGATGTGCGGCGTTCAGATATTGCTACTTAATAGAGGCCAAAATAACTGCTTATTTCTACCATTTCTTAAGTTCTCCTGATAGATCGTCAATGGGCCTCTATGGTTTGCAGTGAGAACAAATGATCGTAGCCAAGCCTTGCATTTCCTGTTCCTCTCCACATGCATCATAGCTAAGGCAACTGCACTTTCCTCCTGGGATCTTGGTCGAATCCTCGGGAGGGGGGTGGGCAGGAAGAGTTTGCTTTGCCACAAGGCACATCTGGGAAGACAGTGTGGACACAATCAACGTGATACATAGCTCTTAAATATACTTATCCATCTCTTCTTTTTTTTTTTTTTTTTTTTTTTTTTTGAGACAAGGTCTCGCTTTGTTGCCCAGGTTAGAGTGAGTGCTGTGGCGTCAGCCTAGCTCACAGCAACCTCCAACTCCTGGGCTCAAGCAATCCTCCTGCCTCAGCCTCCCGAGTAGCTGGGACTACAGGCATGCACCACCATGCCTGGCTAGTTTTTTCTATATATATTAGTTGGCTAATTAATTTCTTTCTATTTTTAGTAGAGACGGGGTCTCGCTCTTGCTCAGGCTGGTTTCAAACTCCTGACCTTGAGCAATCCTCCCACCTTGGCCTCCCAGAGTGCTAGGGTTACAGGCGTGAGCCACCGCGCCCGGCCTATCCATCTCTTCTTATGACAAGTATTTATTGAGGACAATTCTATGCCAGGCACTGTTTGAGGTTTTGTGAGATACAGCAGTGGCCAAAACAAAGTCTTTGCTCTCTTGGATAGACATATATATATATACAAACACACACACACATATATATATATATACAAACACACACACATATATATTCATATATGTTCATATATGTGTGTGTATATCTATAAAATCAGGAAAGGATAAGTGCTATGAAAAAAAAAATAAAGCAAAATAAGGCAGACAGTTAGTTATTCCCTCTAAAGAAATCAAAAGATCTCAGATAAGATTTACTAATTCTCTCGCCATGTCACTTAAAACAGGAAGCTAAAAACTTAGGAGGTACAAACACAACCGACTTTGCTAAATGAATACATGCCAAAGGGAAAAACAATTTCAGGATACAATAATATGCAAAGCCCCATTCATCCTCTGACATCTAGTTTTCTAGTGCCACCGATTCTGTCGACCGGAGTTAGAAATGAATGTTTCCAGGCAGTTTGGAAATGAAGGAAGAATAAGAATGCATGGCCACTATTCAGGCACCCGTGTGAGGTGACAGCGACAGAGTTTTTGAAAATGGGAATTGTTCAGCTGTGTTTCATTACTCTTATCTTCTCTTCCTTTGACATCTTTTTATATTCAGGAAAAGCCTCCTGAACAAAAAAAATAAAATAAAATAAAAGTAAGAAAAAGAAACAGATTTTTTCCAGCGACTCTTGCAGTAAAGCAAAAAGGAGCTTTAGATAAAATCAAGGCTTATGGTGCAGGTCCTTGTTTTAAAATAATGTTTAAACACTTCAAAGTGAAGAACAAGATGAGCACAGATTCCTGCAAGGAAGGTACAGCTGATGCTGCCTTAGGATTCATGAAAAAGCAACTGAAAAGGTCACTAACCTGGACGACGCCCGGTTCCTAGGCTGTAGCATGTTATTGCCTCCCATGGAGCAAGTGCCCAAGAGGCACAAAGGTGCAGAAAAGCAACCCCCAGACAGGTTTGTCTCCCTGCTTCCAGTTTCTATGGCATCTCTGCACCTGGGACCGGGAGCCTGTCAACCAGTAGCTGTTCTACTTCCAGCTCCACTTCTCTGGGCCAGCGTTCAAGCCCTAAGAAGCAAGGCTTTAACTCAATGAACTTGAGAACACCATTTAAAATCATTAATATATTATTAGGATAATAATAGTATTTACTTTATAGGGCAATTAAAAGCATTCAATGAGCCAGGGGTCATAAAGCTATTAAAATAGTGCCTGGTACATAGTAAGTGCTAATGTGCTTGCTAAGCAATGTAAGTAATAAAATAAATCTGTAGCAACAGTCTGCTTTCTTTGGAAATTAAATGAAAAAATGATCCAAGATACTTTAACTCTAGTTTCTCCCTTGAATAATACAGGTACAATGTAGGATGCCTTCATACCACAAGGGCTCTATTTTGTTAACGTACCTACATCTATCTACCTAGATCCCATTTTGATCTAACATCATGGTCACCAAAACTGAATCCATGAGCTTTAGGGAGTGCACAAGACAATCCACTAAGCTGGGTGAAGAAAATATTAGAACTTCGATTGATATTTATTTGTATCTAAAAATAAAATAGAAATTATGCTTTTTGAATATTTTTGGCACAACACGATGGGGGATCTGGGTATACATTTTAAATAAATATATATTTATTGGGAACACTTGATCAAAAATGTTTTACTGATGAGGACGTGATTTTAAAAGTTTGGGGAAATGGAATGGAAATGGCAGATTTCTTCCCATGCTGAAATTACAAATGTGCCTTCCCCTTAGTATCTATAAATTGATACAATAGCACTCTGCATCTAATATGTTCTTTGTTTTCGCAGCAGATCTGTTTCTAGTTGTATAAAAAAATAATTGTCCGTTGGATTGATCACAACCTGGCAGGTGCCTGCCTGCTCCCCGTGGGTGGATTTCACCTGCCCAGTGCAACCAAAGGTGGAAGGCCCAGCCGTGAGCATGAGGAAGCCTCCCAAGAGTACAGACCATCTATTGATAAATGTTCTTCCCCATATCTGGTCTTATGAGAGAATAATATGCACACTTTTACTTTAAAAGCACAAAATACAGTGCAAGTTTATATAATACAGAGTTCGTTCTCTGGAGGGTTCATGGACGGGTGCAAGAGATGTAGGGACTCCTTGAAATCACATAAAGCATTTTATAAGGCTGTATATTTATGCATTTTACTTGGGAGTGAAATCGGAACTTTAATGTGACTTTCCAAGAGCCAGTGACTCTCCAAAAATTAGTGGGCTGGAGGTCATTGTTCAAAGTACAGTTGATCCTGGACCCATGCAGGGATTAGGGGCACTGACTCCCACCCCCACAGTTAAAAATCTGTGTATAACTTTTGACTCCCCTAAAACTTAACTAATAATGGCTTCCTGTTTTCTGGAAACCTTAATGGTAACATAAACAATCTATGATATTAACAGATTTTTTGTATGTTATATGTATTATTAATATATACTATGTACTTATAATAAAGTAAGCTAGAGAAAAGAAAATGTTATTAAGAAAATCACAAGAGAAAATATATTTCCTAGTGGTTAAGTGGAAATGGACCATCATAAAGATCTTCACCTTTGTCGTCTTCATGTTGAGTAGGCTGAGGGAAGAGGAGGAAGATGAGGTGTTGTTCTTGCTGTCTCCAGGTGGCAGAGGTAGAAGAAAACCCACGTATAAGTGAACCCATGCAGTTCAAACCCATGTCATTCAAGGGTCAGCCGTACTGAAAATCTAGTTTAAGGGATGTATTTAAGTATCTCCTTTCAACAAACATAATTTATTTAATTAGTTGATAGTTTTTAAGGAATTAAAGCACTTCGACCAGGTCATTCTGGGAACAGGAGTCAGAATATTGCTCAAGAAATCTGCATATCAGCCAGGAACAAAGAAAACCCCAATTTCTGTCTCTTCTTTTTTTCTTTTTTCTTTTCCTCTCCTGCTTTCTCTGGTTTTAACTGAACATTTTATATGATTTCATTTTCTTTCTCCTCTTAGCATATTATTATATTATTATGCTTCTCTTTCATTTTATTTTTTCAGTGGTTTCCCTAGAGTTTGCAATATACATTTACAACTAATATAAGTCCACTTTCAAATAACACTATGCCACCTCACAGGTAATGTGGGTATCTTATAACAAAGAATTCCTAATTTCTCTCTTCTGCTCCTCATACCATTGCTGTTACTCTTTGTTTTAATCTATACCCTATGATCACCTAATACATTTTTGCTATTATTACTCTAAATATTTATTAGATCAATGAAGAATAAGGAAAATGAAAGATTTTTATTTTACCTCCACTTAGTTCTTCTCTGATGCTTTTCCTTTATGTAGATCCAAGTTTCTGACCTAAATCCTTCCTGTCTCCCTGAAAACTTTGAACATTTCTCACAGGCCAGGTATACTAAGGATAAATTCCCTCAGTTTTTTTGTTTTTTGTTTTTTGTTTTTTATCTGAGAAAATCTGTCTTTCTCCTTCACTTTTGAAGGACAATTTCACTGAATATAGAATTCTAGGTTGATGGTATTTTTCTTTGGACACTAAATACTTTACTCCACTCTATTCTTGCTTGAGTGGTTTCTGTCAAGAAGTCTTTTGTGGTATAGGTAAATTGTTCTTTTTCCCTCTATTTCTTTCAAGATTTTCTCTTTGTTTTTCTGGAGTGTGAATATTATAATATATGCCTAGGGATAGATTTTTTGGTGTTTAAACTGCTTGTTGTTCACCAGGCTTCCTTGATCTGTGATTTGGTGTATATCGTTAATTTTAGAAAATCCTCAGCCATGATTACTTCAAAGCTCCTTCTCCTTCTGGTATTCTAGTTATGTATATGTTACACCTTTTGAAATTGTCCTAAATTTCTCAAATATTCTGTTCTATTTTTTCCCATTCTCTTTTCTCTTTGCATGTTAGTTTGGGATGTTTCTATTAACATTACCTTCAAGCTCATTGGTTTTTTCCTCAGTTGTGTCTGGTTTACTGATGGGGCCTTCAAAGGTATTCTTCAGTTTGGTTATAGTGTTTTTAATTTCTAGCATTTCCTTTTCACTCTTTTTAGAGTTTTCCTCTCTTTACCTATATTAGATCCACCTGGTCTTGCATGTTGTCCATATTTTCCATTAGAGCCCTGGCTTAGGAGCCATAGTTATTTTCAATTCCCTCTCTGATAATTCCAAAATGTGTGTCATAGCTAGTCTCAGTTCTGACACTTGCCTTTTCTCTTCAAAATTTGTTTTTGTTTTTGCTTTTTAACATGCCTGGTAGATGTTGTTGTTGTTGTTAACAGCCAGACACAATATGTTGAGTGATAGGTACTGAGGTAAATGCGTCTCTAGTGTGAAGTTGATGTTAATCTGGCCAGGAATTGGATTGTGTTTAATTTTTTCTGTAGCTGTGGATATCAGAGGCTTCAATTTTCTCTACAGTTCTTATTTTTGTCTCCCCTGTTGTCTTTGGGTTTCCCTAAAGACTCCTTCTTAATGGAGTCTATGCCTTGCAACTTTTTCAGCTATAATCCACTGTTATTATTTTGGGGCCCTTTTGATGTGGTGGTAAGATGTGGGAGAAAGCAAGCTTTCTATAATGTTATGATTAAATCTCAGTCTTTTAATGAGCCTGTGTCCCTGGGATGTGACTTTCATAAGTGTGTGGGTCTTAACTTTAATCTTTCTACTATTAGTTAAGCGGGAAGGCTAGAGGGCGTTAGAGTTGAGTAATTAATTGCCCTTCCTCAGGGAGAAGGCTTGGATAGCAGTAGGCTTTTGTTATGGAGAATTCTGTGGGTATATTTCAAAATGGTCAGTTCCCCTTCTCTATTCCAGAAATATGAGAGTTTTTTCCTTGCCTATTCACTGTAAGAACCAATTGGGGTTCCTGCAGGTAAAATTCATGGAAGTGTGCCCCTCATCCAAGATCATGGGCCCTGAGAGTTATCACTCTCATGCTAGTCCACACTTAACCTTCAACAAGCTGTTAAAATTATCATTTTCATGTTCATATCGATTTATGGCTCCAGTGGTTTCTACACCAGCTAGGCCGATCTTGTCACTCTCTGCATTCTTCTGTTTCTGCAGATTTCAGGGTGATGATTTGCTTTACAACCTCAGATCTCTAATGGGTCCAAGAAAAGTCCTTTATTTTCAAATTGCTTTACTTATTTCTTATTGGAAGGATAGGAGTGAGGACTTCTAAGCTCTTTACTTGTCAGAGCTGAAATCAGAAGTTGGACATATTCTTCGAAAGCCTCTGCTGGTCTGAAACCCCCGAAAGCTTTCCCAACTCAACCTCATCTCAGAATGTCTTCAGCTGCATGATGCCTGCTCTCTCTGCCCACCCCCTGAGCCTCACCCAACTACAGCTCAGCTCTGGGATAAATGCTACTACAGAATGGCAAATAGAGGCATTTAGAGAGGTTGCTCATTCTGTTCACCTTACCCTCACCTCCAATTAACCAGGAGAGAACTTCTCTCCACAGATTAGCATACCTCACCTCTACTCAATGGGCAGAGCTTATCCTGGGTACAGTGATGAGAAAACCTAAGTGTGCACTGGTGTTCTTCAGCTCTATTTTCAGGACCAGCACCAAAGATGCTTACTGCCCTCATACATCTTGGAGTGCCCTCACTTTAAACCCCCACTCATGCCAGCATCCCAAATAACATTTGGGGTTAAGACCTCTACTAACATGGTTTTTAAAAGCCTCTGAGATAGAACTATCTCAGTAGAAAAAATTAAAACAACATCAAAGATGTTTGAAATTTCAAGACCATAAGCAAGGGTGCCAGCCACATAAGGCATAAACATAAGAAATCCTAAGGAACAGAACCTAAGGGTTCAAATAACTGAGAAAGATATTAAAAGTATGCAGGATTGCATTAACTAAATGAATCATTCAGAGAGAGAGATAGTAATAAGAATTCAGAGGAAGGGGTGATTGCTTCAATCTGGGGATAGTCAGTAACACCAGATACTCTTCCAACAACATTCTGAGTCTCACTGCTCGGTTCTAGAAAATATCAAGAATGCAAGAGAATTCCAGTGGGTAAGGTGAGAGGTAACCCAGAGTTTATTATTCTTGATGTTCTCAGAGAATCTCAGACAAACTGGATATGTCAGCTCCATAATTGAGTCCAGTTCTATATATATACTAGGAGAGTCGGATGTGTGATGGAAACATCCAATCCATTCAGGTCCAGTCAGCAAGTGACAGGGCAGTACATTTTGTTCCCAGACAACTGGCTAGCCTCATAACTCATTACAGAATTCAGAAATCTTGTGGTTTTATCTACAAAGTTGTGCTTCTGTTGGAGGTGCTTACAGTTCTTATAAACTCATTTTTCATTTGTGTGCTAGGAAAATTGATTTGGGGAACCACTTGGCAGAATCTGTTATAGAAATCTTGGGCTATTAAACCATTGAAGAAACATCACCACACCAAAGCCTTTGATAAGACCCACAGCTCTGGCTTTATGACTTAATGGTTTTAATAATTAAATGACCATCAATTTTTATAAGCCACAGCACCACACCAAGGTTGTGTTTGGCCCTCTACAAATATATGAATACTTCCGGGCTCTGTCTTTGGGGAGGATCTCATTATCTTTATCCCTACATTAAGGTTGAGATCTGACCTGCTGATAGACCAGGGGAAAATGTATTGCTTTGATCTTTCAAGATCCAGCTAACATGCCACTTCGGCTATGAAATGCTCTGTCTTTTGACTCCTGTAGCACTCCAATTATTTCACACCTGCTTCGCTGTAACTAGCTTATGGGAATAAAGGATGAGTGTCACATTCCCCACTTAGACTGCTGAGAGTTAGGATGGTGTATTCCCCACTGCACCTCCATGCCAAGCACTGATTCTAGGGAACAGAAACACTCAGTTAATGTTGAATGAATGCTCTTGAACATGTGTCACTTCCAATTATTTGATTAAATTGGATACTCAAGTATTTACTGGCCCACATCCTCACCACATATATGACTGCAGTTAGCACAGAAATCGGTGTAGCAGGGCTGAAGAATGGGCTGGCGGGGGTTGAGTAGTGGGGGGTGGACAGTGTGGGGAGTGTTCAAACACAAACCCACTCCACAGAGTCACACTGCAATCAGGAAGACCCATGGTGGTTGCTTCTGCACAGTGCATTTAAGCTCAATTTTATGATTCCCTTTCTCATTCTTCAGATTTTCCAAATTTTTCATAGGAACCATCTTTCACTTGTATGATTGAACAAGGACCAAAAACGTTTATTGTAAACTTTTCATATAAAATAAAATCAAATTTCTAAAGAACAAGACTTATCATATGGTGACCACTGTACAGCTCTGCCTGCCTCCATAGTATTTTCCCTGCTGTCTTAAACTTTGATATGTTGCAAAACCAAAATAAAGATGCAACTTTCCAAGGTGACTATTCTGGGAAACACTCCATCCTTGCATACTTCAATTAAAATTCTTTTATAATGCTTTAGAATTACATATCTTGAAAACAACTTGGAGAAACTACCCTACCACATTTGAAACAGTAGGAGAGTGATGCAGAACAATATTTAAAGTATTAAATTAATTGGCGATGGCAGTACTTGTTAAAGAAGTTGACATTTTAGGATAAATTCCAGCAAGACTTACGACTTGTCACTCGGGGCTTTATGCATCTCGACAGGTGTCTGAATGGGAAGAAAGTCCAAATGGACAAACTCCCTGGATTTGGAGTCAAATAGAGGGATGTGCCAAAGAGTGCAATGGTATATAGTTTTCATCCATATGTGGATTTAAACTTGTGATATAAAAAGTAGGAGATGGGGAGGGAATTATTTAACTGACCTGTTACCTGGGAAAACCATCATATTTTGTTTCTTGCCCAAATCAGAATGACTCACTTATCTGAGCTGGGTGTAGTTTCCAGTTCAATATTTCACTGTACCAGACACAGAGAGTCAAAGTGGGCCCAAGTGCTTCCCTTTATTCTTCACCCAAGGCAGTGCTATGCAACACACATGTATTACACAGACTGCCTCCCAGGCCACAGGCAAAGGTGTTTTCATTCCAAAAGTCTCAGGTGTAGAATTCTGAGCTGGCACAGCATGGTTGTCTTGGGGGGCAAAAACATTGGAGTTGTTTACATCCCTTAGCCAAATGGGGTACAACTGAATGGTTACTGAAAAAGACACCTCTTTTCTTCTTTTTTCTTCTTTTTTCAATTTTTTTTAATTTCAGAATTTTACTGTGGTACATACATTTTGGTTACATAATTTGCTCTTGTATGGTTTGAGTCGAAGTTATGAGTGTGCTCTTTAGTTAGTTAGTGTGCATTGTACCTGTTAGGTGTGAATTTACCATCCCATCCTTCCCTCTCCCACCTACTTGATTTCCCTTGAATTTTACTTCCATGCGTGCACATAAGTTGTTGATCAATTAGTTCCAATTTAGTATTGAGTACATGAAAGACACCTCTTTTGTTGCTTCCCTGGGACAGCAGTGATGGGTATGGGTAGCATTCTATCATAATTACATTATTTCAATGGGCAGAACTTCTTTGTTCACTAACAGAGACATAAACAACCCAGGACAGAGGGATTATCCACTGAAATTGTCCAAATATCACATGGTTCACTTGTTGCATACATATAACTCTGTTCTAGGGAAGTTGCACACAGACACTGGCATAAGACATAGGTAAGAGTTACAATTTGCTAACCCTATGCGTTTCTTGCCAGAAAAAGAAAGAGATCATATGAAGAGTGTTGTGGAGATTCAATCCTATAGGATGAATGTTACCGAGGGATCCCTAAATTCCCAAAACACCCCCACAGGGACAAGTTTCCAAAATATGTGAGTAGCAATTTACACTGGGTGGCCATTTTCCATTCCTGCATTGCTACCCTTTTTCAGAGGTCTGGTCAACCAGTTCTGTGATGTCCACACTAGTTCCCATCAACCTGAATACATAAAGTCAGCTATGCTCACAAACACTGTACCATTTCCCTCAGGAAACAAAAATCCACCAACCCACTGACTGCTGTCTCATTTTTTCCAACTTTCAGATCTTTCCCTCCTTAAAATTGAGGGATACTCCCCCCACCTCTCTTTTCAACCATTATACCCTTAATAGGTGCAAGCACAAATTGATTCATAATTCAAATCTTATCAAAAAGGCAAAGTATACTTTCAAAACTTTATCCCACAGTGCCATAAAACAAATAAAGGGGGGAGGGGAAAGTGAATATTCTGTGTTTCACGTAGGAAGTTGAGTCTTGAGATGAGTCAAGGATGAGGAATTTGGATAAGTGGTTAAGGTCAATGTTTAAGAACAAAATTATTGTTCAAAGGTTTTTAAAAGTAGGTTGACATTCTCTGCCAGAAACCAACTACTCCATTATGAATTAGATCTAACTATGTATTTGTCATTCTACACAGGCTCTTGAAAAATAGCAATGAACAAAAATAATACTGGCTTTCTGGGAGAAGGGAAGAGATATTGCATTTGCTAAACCTGCCATCTAACACACACACACACACACACACACACACACACACATACCAAAAGATTTTCACATCAAATATAATCCAGTAAATATTAAATCACCATATGCTTGCCGTTGTAAGACTTTATGGTGTTATTAGCTGCTTATTCATTTAGTTGCTTAGGAACACCAGACTTATTTTAGTTTACAATTTTAGCTTCAGCCATTCTGAGTATATTAATTTTAAAATTGTGCTTACTCACCTATGAAAGAGTTATTGACAACTGCCAAATGTATTTTTAGAAAATTCTCTTACTGAAATCTCCCAGTTGCTGCCCAAGTTCAGATTCTAAAGACCATTTAGCTTTTCTAGCCAGTAGCAAGGATTTCAGTAACTGGGCTGTCTTACAGAGCAACTGAGTTTTGTCTTTCATTTAGAATACTCTTTCTTGGCATTAGAGCCTGGTGGTGCTGGTGCATTTAAATAAAGTCATCCAAACATGGAAAAAAAAAAAACTCTATCATTTTATAACGACTATCTGTGTTCTAATTCTTTTACAAAGGAAGCTAAAAGTATTATGATACTACTGTCATTTTTAAAAAGATTTTGAAACTCATTGAACTATTTCATGTTGATACAAGTTACAACCATCAATTCACTGACACTACCTGATCACTAACAAGCTAAAGAAAAAAAGCAATCCACTGAAATCAATCAGTGTGGGTGACTAAGAAAAATCAGTTTCCAAACCTTTCCAAAATGCTCCATGCTCCCTTCCTCACCCATTCAAAGCTTACCAATCATTCAGGAACCATCTCTAATCTCATAGGATCCACACAAATCTTTTCTTTAAATGTTTATTTAACATGTACTCCATTGTAAATCATACATAAAACTTCTTTCTGAGATAATTTTTGAAGAATTCAGCTTCCAAGGGACACTGGCTGAAAAGATGAGTAACCTTTGAACTGCATATAAGTCAAGCCAGTAACTCTTACTCTGAAAATATTTAGAAGTTAAAAAAATTCCTTCATAAAGGGCAGCTATAGATGTAAAGTAAGCAGAAAAGCCCTGTATGCTTGAGTATACCACAATTCAGGGATTTTGAATTATCTAGTACAGATACAGTTTTTGTGGGGGAGGCAGCGAATGAAAATGTGGCTAGGATTTTATTCTAGTTTTATTGCGGTATAATTGACAAGATATTCAAGATGTACAACATGGTGTACAACATGGTGATTATATATATATATGTATAAATGATTGAAATGACATCATTTCATACATATATATGTATGAATATAAATGTATATATGTATAAATATACATATATATTTAGACATATACATATGTATAAATGATTGAAATGACATCAAACTAATTTACATCCAACACTGCACATCACCATACATCATTACCTTTCGTGTGTGTGTGTGTGTGTGTGTATGGGCAGGTGAAAACACTTAAGATCTATTTTCTTCGCAAATTTAGAGTAAAATATTTTAAATAAAATAAAACCAAAAATTTAAAAAAGACATACAAATGGATGACAAATAAATGAAAAAAATGTTTAACATCACTAATCATCAGGAAAATGCAAATCAAAACTATGAGATATCATCTTACCCCAGTTAGAATGGCTATCATCAAAAACACAAAAAAATAACAGATGTTGGCGAAGAATTCTTATTCCATACTGTTGGTGGGAATATAAACTAGTACAGCCACTATGGAAAACAGCATGGATATTTTTTTAAAAAACTAAAAATATTAATAGAACTACCATATGATCCACTACTGGGTATTTATCTAGAGGCAAGGAAATCAGTACATCAAAGGGATCCTTGTACTGCTGTGCTCACCGAAGCACTAGTCACAATAGCCAAGATCCAGAATCAACCCAAGTGTCCATTTACGGATGAATGGATAAAGAAAATATGCTCTATACACAATGGAGTACTATTCAGCCATATAAAAGAATGAAATCCTGTCATTCACAGCAACATGGATGAATCCGGAGGACACTAAGTTAAGCAAAATAAATAAGGCATGAAAAGATAAATACGCACACTCTTGCTCATGCACAGGAGCTTTAAAAAAATGGAACTCATGGAGGTGGAAAGTAGAATTTTGGCTTTTAGAGGTTGGGAAAGGGAGAGGGAAGGGAAGGATGAAGAGAGGCTGGGTAATGGATATACAGTTACAGCTAGATGGGGCAATGAGCTCTGGTGTTCTGCAGCACTGTACGGTGAATATGGTTAACTAATTTATTGTATATTTTCAAAAAGATAGAAGATTTTGAATGTTCACAACACAAAGAAATGAGAAATGTTTAATGTGACAAATATGCTAATTTCCTTGATTGGATCACTACACATTGTAGGGACATAGTGAAATATCACTCTGTGTCTCACAAATATGTACAATTATTACGTGTCAACTAAAAATGAAAGAAAAAATATAAAATTATGAATTATCAATTGTGTATTAATTATCCATTATTAATAAGGATCATTATTCCCTATCAGGGTTTTCTTCACACTATGTGTGTGTGTGTGCGTGAAAGAGACAGAGTTGCAGGAAAATTATAGAAGGATGGAACTATAAATTTCAAAAAATCATCTAGGATAAGCATCTGTAGATGAAGAAACAGACTCAAGGAAGTTGTTATATACATCCACGTGGCAGCTTGGGAAAGGACCTAGACAAACCACTGGGTGCATAAGGGAAATCCAGAAAATGTTTTAGTTTTTGATGCAGATAAATCTGAACCTGAGATAATCTGAGTCATCTCAAAGATAATTAATGCACCACAATGGTCCTAGTATCTTTCATGTCAAGATCAATAAGAAAAGAAAATCAAGGAAAGAGGAGAGAAATGAGGACGACTATGGTTAAGAAACATGAAAATTGTCTAAGTATATACTAGAATTGTTTGCTTTCTACATTTGCTCTAAATTTGAATATCAAGTATGATTTTGTAAAACAAGTCCTTCTTTCATATACAATACAATACATACACACACACACTCACACACCGAGTGAGAACTAAAAAGAAGTAAAAGAGAAAGAGCTTAAGGACAGAGCCCCAAATTTCAAAATTGATTTCCTTTTAATCATGTAATACCATGTCCCCTCATAACGGCACATCCAAAATATAGGATATAAGAGGGAAAGAAATACCTTTGGAAGAGCTTGATTTGCAGAATTAAGTCATCAAATGCATTAATCACAGGTATTGGTACATAAATTATTACCGACTATTTATTATACAGTGACTTCAATTGTCACATAGGTACAAGCCTTGATTCCCAATAAGTTCCAGTTCTGTGAGAGTTAGGGCTATGCCCCCTACCACGTAAAAGGCCTTGTTTATACTGAGCATAATCTTCATGATGTGATCACTACTTTATAAATACTTACTGAATTAAACTGATTAACCTCAATTTAGTAAATAACAGGGAATAACAGGAAAAATACCATTTTGGCTTAGAAAAATATTCCCCTAGCTGTCCTCCGTCACTCCCAACTCCTCTCCACACCCCACCCTTGGTACCAACTTAGCAACTTTTTTTCTAGAATCCATTGAGAAATTCTATGCATATATGCAGAAACCCCTTGCAGGGACAACTGTGCCACTTTGCAAACTCCACCTCTCTCTGCCTCCACATCTGTCTGATGTGGAGGACATATCCTAGGGACTGCTAGAGTAATTTCAGGAGCATATTTTTTAAGAATAGAAGATAATAAATTAAGATTTCCAAGGTATCTTTGAACTTCACTGGGGAAACATTTGGAAACTTGTAGGAGCATCCTACATACATGATCAGGGGATAAATTATTACAGGAATAAGCCATAGAGGAAATCGGGCTGAGCTTTACCCATTGGCTGACAACTGTCCGAGGACCACGGAGAGAACTGATTCGCATGCGGTGCTGTTCCTTCACATTCTTCCTTGTAGCTTTCTGTGTCTCCCCATTCACCCTGGCATGTTTTTGTGTCCTTGAAATATTTTGTTCTTGTCCACAATAAAAATAGCTTTTCTTTTGTCTCTGACGATTTAAATATCACATCACACACTCATTTAACAGAATTCACACCTTACATCAAGTATTTGGAAAAATAAAATAAAACTTGCCTGAAATCCCCACCCCAATATAAGTCAATACCATTTTAGTCACGTGTTTATTGACCATTTGGATTTGATCTTCTGGGAGTGATTTATTCATAACCTTTGACCATTTTGATTGTCTTTTCCTTATCAGCTTGTGTGCACTGTTTGTATGGTACTAATATTAACTGTTTTGGTCAACTGCTTTGCAAATATTTTCAGTAGTTTTGCTATATAAATGTTTTCATATTTGTTGTATATTTTTTATGTATTTTGTGTATTTGGTATTGTTGCTATATAAAGGCTTTTATATTTATAGAGTGCAATGTCTCTGACTTTTTTTTTTTTTTTGGTAGCTTCTGGGTCCCCTGTCACAGGAAGACAGGCTCTTTCTGGAACATTCTTGAGCTGGAGGCAGTGGAGTTGGGTATAGTTCTTGAAAAACTATATATTCCCTTGATCTTAACTATTGTGAAATATCACCTTCTGTCTCTCTCTCTCTCTCTCTTTCTCTCTCTCTCTCACACACATATACAAACCCTGCTACCTATACTTTGTTTGAAATAATCACAGAAATGATCCCAAAATTATGTTCCTTTCCATAGCTATTAGATACTACTAAAAAAGACACCAATAGAGGATGAAACACACTCAATAAAACAATATCTTTCACATTCAATTGTTTTGAATTTTAAGTGTGCTCACGTAGAAAATGTGTGAAAAATGGTTATACACTTCAAAAAGCCTTTTCCCTTGAAATAACAAGAATATACTACTGCACATGAACTTATAGATCATTTACTTAGGTTTATACTTCATGCATTCATCCTTAGACTCTCAAGAAAAAGTTGAAGATGGAATATTTAGATGACATTTCTCTTCTTCTGTTTTATTCATCTCATGTGAAAATACAGTATATTATTTTTGATTGTATCTCCTAGCTTTATCCATGGGCAAAAACAACATAGCAATTTGAAATAACTAGATCTTATGAAGTATCTTTTAGCTGTATTGTTTAAAGCAGTTACTGTTTCTATATATAACATTTTTACAAACCGTTATATTTTTTGATTAAGCTGCTAAAACTACTTTCCCCTTTTTATCACTCCATGTTATGAAGAAGTAGTGTATCAAGAAAAGGTATATTTGACTGATAAATAAGAGGTTACCCAACTTAAGAAAATATACGCATTCCCCAGAGGTTCACTATGATGAAATCTTCAGGGTCTAGGAATGAGGCACCTGGTCCAGTAGACCCCTTGCAAACAAGGCATTCAAAGAGGAGCTTCTGAGAAGAACCCTAAACTTCAGCAATCATTCGTATGAAGGTTCCAGTGATTCATGATTGAGCATGGGAAATATCTCATAACAATGCATTCTGCCATTTTCATTGTGTATAAAAAAAATATTTCATTGCGTATAAAAGTCTAAAAAAACACTTCTCTAAACACTCTGAATGTAATATAATTGTTCCCTTTCATTTATTTGAATGGTAAATGACAGTATCTAAACACCATAAAATTAATATAGCAGTCCCTTTTATGTGTATTTCTATCTAAATGAAATCTGCCATACCTTCTTCAGTGCGATATTTTTGTTGAGGCTCAGTCTATAGCCAAGGCTACGTGTTTTGACACTAAGATTCTGAAAGCATTTTTTTTTTCATTTCAATTCCATTTTATATACTTAGAAATGGATTTTCTAGAAGGAAAGAGAAAGAATGTTAAAGATTTGTTTTTTCTTATATGTACTTTTTACTTACTGCTTGGTTTTTCACAAGTAAGCCGCAAAAGAGTTTATTTTCCAGTTGAAAATCTCACACTTTATGAATCTTCACTGTAAACAGCAAGCAGGGGGACAGAATGTAGCAAGCAACCTAGCAACCATCCAAATTCCATCCACATTCCTGGCCTGGGCTCTGGTTCTACAGGAAAGACCATTCAATCCAGAAATAGAGGAGAAAGAGAGCCTAAACCTTCCTGACAACGCCAGAGAATCAGCAGTGAGAGGCACATTAGGCAACAGCACGGTTGTGCTTTGTACAAAACTCCCTGAGTTTTTATTCCAGTAAGAGGACCAGGATTTCGGTTCACATCCCTGGAAGAAAAAAAAGTTGCCATTTGCCAAAGCAGAGCAAGTTGAAAGAGCAGGAGGAACGAAAAGTTCAGTTTCTGACATGTTAAGTTCGAAGCACCTTCATAGATGTTTTCTCTGAGAGGAGGATTAGAGCTGGCAGGTGATTTTCAGGCAAGATGAGGGGTGGAGAAGACAGAGGTAAAATGGCTGCACCCCAAGGTGCCCCAACATCTAAAGATGAGGATGAATGAGCGAAGGAGACTGAAAAAGAAAGGTCAGTGGTATGGGAGGGACCTGCTAAAAGTCAAGTGAATTAAGTGTAAAAAGGGGAGAGTGATTAACTGTGCTGAGTACTGCTAATAGGCAGGCAAGATGACCACAATATTGATGACTCTAGCAACATGAGAGTCCCCAGGGACATTAACGAGAGCAGTGCTGTGCATGAAAGCCTAATGGGAGAGCCTTCTAGGGTGACCTGAAAGACAAGAAGGTCCCTTTGCTGTTTCCTGTGAGTAGTGGGAAAGATAATTAAACCATGCAGCATTCTCAGTCCTGCATTGCCTTCCACTTGCTGATTTGGGACAAACATTTAAAATTAAAATGTTAAGCTACATGATCTGTGCCTTTCATTTGAACATTTTCTATTCTATAATACCTCCTTAATTCAACTATGCTTTTTCAAATTTGACTTTATTTTTTTCCGCTTTTTTAATATTTAAATATTCCTGCTTTCTCTGCTCTCTTGCACGTTCTCTCTCTCTCTCTCTCTCTCTCTCTCTCTCTCTCTCTCTCTCTCTCTCTCTCTCTCTCTCTTCTTCCTATATCTTTTTTTGTCAAGCAGAAGAGAAAAACTACCATAGGACCATTAGGAAGTCTATTAGGAATTATGAGCTAATATCACTGTCAAAATGTGAGATGAAAACAACAAATTTAAAACTTTTGAAATGAGAAACAATCACAATTTCAATTCAGGCATTTTCTATACTATTGGAAAAATAAATAGCCCTTTCTGCATTTAACATTTTGTTTTAGGTATTTTTTTATCCAGATATGAAGGCAGATTTTTTTTTTCAAATCAAACACATGCCTACTTTATAGGATGGCTTTAATGCCATCTACTGAATAATTTTACATTTATGAAGTGCTTTGAGCTACACAGGAAATCTGTTAAAAAATGAATAAACAAAGAACTAGCTGTATCTTCAATTTGCTCCAAGATTGAGTGAAAATTTTATTTGTGATTGAGAAATTAGTATTAAATATAGATCATCTTGGATTCAGATATGTCACGATGATGGTGGCCTGTGTGTCCCTCTTTCAGTAACAAAATACACGGAAACCCTTCTGAAGACCTTAATTTGTACAAATCATGCCAAAATATGGATCCAGGATGGAATCATTCTAATGCACAGGCCCCCAGTGCATCCTTCGAGGAGGAGCGGGCGGGTTGGGCAGGAACCCCCCCAACTCCCCACCTCTGTGTCCTTGTCTGAAGGCACCTGCCTTGTGGCAGCAAAACAATGACACGCAGGGCTGAGATCACACCAGGCTCTCGCTGGAGGAGCCCTCGGGCAGCAGAGTCAAGAGCCAGGATGATGGGCCAGAGCTCACTTCCAGATCAGCCTCAGAGCACAGCAGCCACCCAGACCAAAACAAGCGGCCACCTGGGCATAGCATTCAGTGTCCCTTCAAACCAGTGTTCTTTAATAGGTGTTAAGAGACAGAACATTCTCTCTCCTTAATTGCCCAGAGCAATTTAGGTCTGGCCACAAACAGAAAACCTCATCCTGCAAAATAGAAACCCTGCAATTACATCCCCATTCTCAGGAGAGAAGGTTCTTTAGCAATAATGGCCATCTATTGTTACTTAATCAGGCCTCTGCTGTGACTAAGGCATGCCCTTCTTATTTCCTTTTTTTTAATAGACTTTTTTAAAGAGCAAATTTAAATAATAGATTTCATTTTTAGAACAGTTTTAGGTTTACAGAAATATTGAGCAGAAAGTACAAAAGTATATACCCCCTTTTTGCCCATACCCCCCAGTTTCTCTTATTATTAGCATCTTGCCTTAGTGTGGTCCATTTGTTACAATTGATGAACCCGTATTGATATTATTCTTAATGAAGGTCCACAGTTTACACTTGGTTCAAGTCTTGGTGTTGTGCAGCTCTATGGGATTTGAAAAATGTTTAATGTCATGTATTAACCATTATAGAATAATACAGAATAATTTTACTGTCTTAAAACTCTACTGTGCCCCACCTACTCATTCTTCCATTTTCCTTTTGAAGTAGTGTATCAAAATATTTCCTACAAAAGTTATCCCTTTTATCACATCTTCGGTGATGTTTCATAACCTAGGAGGTATTTTAACATCTCATATAGAGGGGCAACTGCCTGGCAGGTCTGCCAGTAATCAGAGCCTCACTCTGTGGATGGTAAATTTGCTAGTTTCTATTTCTATCTTAGTGAGATAGCACTTCAAAAATTATGGCTAGAAAGTGAACAGTGATGTGGTTTGAATGGATCCCCCCAAGTTTGTGCATTGGAAACTTAATTCCCAATACAAGAGTGTTGGGAAGCAGGGCTGAATAAGAGGTGATTAGGTCACAAGGAGTCTGCCTACACTTACGGATTAAAGTTGTTATCACAGGAGCAAGTTTGTTATTGGAAGAGTGGGTTGTTATAAAAGCAAGTTCAGCCCTCCCTTGCTTGCTCTTGCTCTCATGCTGTCTTGTCCTTCTGTCTTATGCCATGGGGTGACATAGCATCAAGGCCATGCTGATGCCATGTTCTTGGACTTCCCAACCTCCATAATCATGAACCAAATAAACTTCTGTTGTTTATGAGTTACCCAGTCTCAGGTCTTCTGTTACAGTAACACAAAACCAGCTAAATATATCTAGTCTTTATACTGAAAGTCATCCAGGAGTCAGAATGACAAAGTACAATACCAGTAGAGACTTCCCAGCATGCTAAATTCATAGAAATACTGAACAGAAAAAGAGGCAATGCCATCAGTGAGTTAAAAAGCAAATTCTGGTTTCTTTTTACTAAGTTCTCTGGAAGGAGAGTTGGTCTCTTCCTGAAGCAAGTTCAACTTTTCTTTCTTTGTAGGCAAGCTTAAAGTTCCAATCATTTGCTGCAATTGTAGTTAGGTCGTAAGTTAGCTTTTTATAAAATGTGTGAGTCTAAATATAATGGAAAAACAAATCAGTAGTTCAGGGTGCACAATGAGTTCCCCAAATTACTCAAGCTTGGGATATTCTGTGTCTTGCATCTTGAGCATCATGTTCAAAGGAAAACTTAGTGGAAAAAAGAATGAGCTGAAACGTTTGGGTTAGGAAAGATCAATACATCTCAAACTTTTCAGATTGATGCAAAATTAATAGCATGAAGGAGACACAATACAGAGAAATTGAAAAAAGATGATATTTAGAATCAAAGCTAAATTCAAATCCAACTCCAGCCATTGAGTAGGTATATGACCTTGTCTATCTTATGAAATCTTAGAACCTCCAAATTTCTTCACTTCCATAAGGTGCTGAAATAAAAAAATTAAAAATAATAATAATAAAATGAAGAAAATACATATTGATAATTAAGTTAGAACAACAATGCAGAAAACTTGACTACCAGTGGGTTAGAACAAAAATTGGAACTACTATTTCTTTTTTTGGAAATGAAAAATAACATTATCATGTAGCCTATTATGTGCCTATTTTTTTTAACCTAAGTCCTTTCTTTTCTATGGAAAATAACTTCATCACTGAATTATCTGTTTCATGGCACAGTGTGCTTTGTGTTGGGCTGATTCTTCACTGTGGGTTGATGAGAAATGTCTTCACGTTTTAATTTGAATTATTCTATTGCGATAAACAGACAGCTTGTAGAGAAATAACAGTTTGTCTCTTATTAGCAGAAATAAGATACGCATCACAAACTTGAATTATTTGTTGAACTTCTTTTAGAGAATGGCCTTTGAAAGAAATGACAATGGCAGCACAAGTACAGTGACTTTGAAAGCCAAAAAAAGGGAGATTTCAAATACAGATGATTATTTTTTTGGAGAAAGAAAAAGCAAGCAAGTAGTAAAGTTTCATTTTAGGCAGCTTGTCCTTCTGTTGGAAAGTAGGCAGAGCTCAACCTCAACCTTCCCAGAAGGGAAATGGCAAAAAGGTCTTCCCAAGGCACGGAGAAACATGGACAGGACCTTCCTGGAGCCAATTTTTTATTATTAGTTTTTCAGCTTTTTTCCTCCTCATGGGAATCGTTGCTGAACTTTTAATTTCCCACATCTACAATGGAGTTTAGAAAAAGATTAAGGGATCAAAGAGAACCTTCAAATAAAACAAAACTTTTTTTCCTCATGAAGCAGCAAATGTTTTACATAAAACAAGCAAACAAAGATAGTTAAAAGGAAAACATTTATTACCTATTAGCCAGAGAACTCAAAAACAGCAAAAATCATTTTTAACAGTCTAACTTTAATCAAAGCATGTTTTAGGATTACTTCAAATTCTCTCTGTTTTTAATGTAGCTGTCATAGTATCACTTGTCATTAGTTTGTTGTTTATGAACCCCAAATTGAACTTTTTTATTATGTGGGAAAATACTATTGGTCAAATTAACACATCACAAGAGTCTGCCCATAGGGATAGCTTTATTTAGAATTTTTCTCATGGCCATTCTTGCTTTTCTGGCTTTAATAGATTTTAACCCCAAAGTATTAATATTAATAATATAAATACAAGAGTTGAAAATATAATACAACTAAATGAGACATATCACAACCAAACAATGGGCCAAATGCAGCTCTTCCGTAATTCAGTTGTGGTTTCTGATCACTGTGGTCACTGAGCTCCATCACACGGAACCATGGAACTCAGTGAGAGAAAAAAGAGAACAGGCAGAGACCATATTCTTTCTGTTTTCTAACTTTCATCAGAAATTCAACTGTTGGTCCAAAGTTTACACTTCAGAATAGACATGTCATCATTCATTCAATAAGTAAATTATTATTGAGCACCTATCATGTGCAGGACTATTGACTGAGGATGCAGCAGAGAACAAAAGAGATACGGTCTTAGTCCTCTGAAGACTTAACACTCTAGTGGAGCCTGGAGAAAAATAAAATAACACATAAATAGAAAACATACTTCAGGGAATGGAAAGTTCTAAGAAGACAGATAAAAAAGGGAAGTAGATAAGAGGGATGGAATGTGCTACTTTACATACAGTGACAGGGAAGGCCTCTTTGAAGAGAAGACCTTTAGAAGCCTGAAGGAAGTGAAGAAGTGGACCACACCCCTATTTAAAGGAAGAGCATTTTGAGCAGAGAGAACAGCAAAGCCAAGATGCTGAGGTAGGAACAAGCATGGGGTCTCCCACAACCATCTGCAAGGCCAAGTAAGCTTGACCAAAGTGAGCAAGGAGAGGAACGATACAGATTGAACATCCCAAATCTCCAAATTAGAAATCCAAAATCACCATTTTTTTCAATGCAAACACTCAAAGGAAATGCTCATTGGAGTATTTTGGATTTTTTTTTTGTATGATCCAGTAAATATAATGCAAATTTTGCAAAATCCGAAAAAATCCAAAATCTAAAACACTTTTCTGGTCCCAGCATTTGGCATAAGGGATACTTGATCTGCAATTGGTATTACAATCCATGGTAAAGAGTGTTGATCGTACTCTATTAGAGAGGGGAAGCCTCAGAGGAGTATGAGGAGGCAGTTACTTGCATTTTGACTGTAAAGGGGTGTTTTTGCTGCTGTGAGGAGAGTGGACTCTTGGGAAGCAAGAAGGGAAGTGGGAAACAGAGGTCGGAGGTTTTTGCAATAGATCAGAAAATAGGTGCTTGGTGCCTGGGACTAGGTGATAGCAGAGAAGTTGGTTAGAAAGGTCAAATTGAGGATATATTTTGAAGGTAGAGCCAACAGGAATGAATGCAGGGTATGGAAAGAGAAAAGTCTAGGATGACCTTAGATTTTTTTTTTTTTTTTTGACCAGAACAATTACAAAAGTGGAGTGGCCACGTACTGAAATGGGAATGATGGGGAAGAAACAAGTTTGGATATTGGGGAACCTAGACTTGTGTTTGAGACTTGTTACACTTAACTATCTCATTGAACATCCAAAGAGGGTGTCAAGCAGTCACTTAGAATCAAAAGTTAGATGTTTAAGGGAGCAGTCAGAATTAGATATTTACATTTTGGAGACATCAGCATATTGGCAGTATTTAAAGTCATTAGACTATCTGTGGTCACCCAGAAAGTGCATATCTGTGGGAATAGTCAGCAGCCTGGAAAACTGATCTTACTGACAGAAGATAAGGACTTCTTCTGTTTTTTTATTTTGTTTTATTTTGTTTTTCCTTTTTCTAGATCTCCAATGCAAAGACCTTTAGCATGACATTCCTGGAGAAATGGCTACAGCCTTAGAAATCCAGTAGTTATCAGGAAGATGCACATTTTTATAAACTACAATGACTTTAGAGCAAAAATAGCCCTGCGATAATTTAATAGCCAAAGTCCATCTCATCTGCTAAGTATACAGTGCTGTGCAAACTGCTCTGGCCTGGGTGGAAACCAGCTACTTCCATTCCCAGAGTCTCCTTGTCTTCATTTGTAAAACCCAGTGGCTGAATATTCTCTAAGTCTCCTTCTTGTTTCAAAAGGTGATTCTTTTACATTTTACTTTTTATTTCTGTATTTTTTGATGATAGATGGAATATTTTACTGTGTTTCACTATTTCTTTCTTCCTTTTTTTCTTTCTTTCTTTTACTATTTTATGAGACACAGGAAGAGAGAAGGTAAAATACAGTGTGTATATATTTATACACACATACACAGTCATTTGTCACTTAATGACAAATTAATTCTGAGAAATGCATTCTTAGGTGATTTTTGTCATTGTGTGAACATCAAAGAGTGCACTTATACAAACCTAGGTAGTATAGCCTACTACACACCTAGGATGTATGGTATAGCCTCTTGCTCCTAGGCTTCAAACTGGTACTGAATATGGTAGGCAACTATAACACAATGGTAAGTATTTGTCTATCTAATCATAGAAAAGGTATAGTAAAAATATGGTATTAAAATCTTATGTCACCACCACTGTATATGTTATCCATTTTTGACCCAAATGATGTTATGCGGTGGATTGTGTGTGTGTGTGTGTGTGTGTGTGTGTGTGTGTGAGAGAGAGAGAGAGAGAGAGAGAGAGGAGAGACAGAGAGAGAGACGGAGAAATACAGTTCTTGCAATTGTTTGGTGTAATCAATTGCTTTCCAGAATTTATATGCCCTTTCTTAGTCTTATGTTCAGATTAAAAACAGTTTTCTCCTTCCTCTTTCATATTCTGATTTTCTGGACCTCAATGCTATCAGGGATAATCCTGTCGATCAATAGACTTGTGTTCATTGGAGCTCTGAGTCCAGAATTCCAGAAATTCCACTGTCAGTAACTACGTGTTATTTCTCTCTAAAATTTAACAACTGCTTTTCTTCTATAGGTTTTAATGTGTACAATACGCAGTACTGTATGATCTTTCATTCTGTCAAACACTGTAAACACAGAATTAGATGTGCTCCCCAAAGGCAATTCTAAACTCTGCAGGATTCATATTGAGCCATCAGGACAAGTTGGAGCATCATATTGTAATTCTCAGCCCTACGTCTTCCCTAAGCATTCAGACCAAGGTTTCCTGAGGTCACAGGGAGAAGATGACAGAGGAATTAGTCAAGTAAATTAAACCACAAAGTTGAAAAATCTTAAATACTTAGAACCACAAGGCACTAAATCTTTTAAAATGTCTACGTTTTACAAAGCATATTTCAGAAGGAATGAGTAAGAGACAGTTTGTTTAAAAGCATTTCCTAATCCAGTTCAAACATTTATATAAAAATTACAGGTTGTTTTTTCCATTTATCCTCTGTCTTACCCTATGTGATGTTCCACCCCCCCCCACCCCCCTGTAGACACACACATCTTCACGGTTATCTAATACATTTAACTAAAAGAGAAACTTTAAAAGGAATTATTACCTAATAGGTAAAAGTACAATAAGATGGAAATGGGGAAAAAAAGATAGTGATTCCATACAATTGAATAATGGCAGTCACTAAATATCAGGCTTTGAAATATTTAATGATATGGAGAAATGCCTCTGATACAACATGAAATGAAAAAGAAGTGTAAAAATGATTTCAACATTTTTACAAAGAAATACAAATTTCAAATGAGTAATGGCTTTAAGAGACCACAGGTAAAGGTAGACTGTCTAAATGGGAAGATTACAGAAAATGTTTACTTTATTTTATTATTTATTATTAATATAATAAGCATGTATTATTTTATATTGAGAAAAACAGTTTACTTTAGATGGATTGAAGTGTAAAATCATTCAGATATTAGAATTATGTTGTAAATAATACTGTGGGGGTAACAGAATCTCATTGGCCTTTTCAATATTGCTGTTATTTTACAGTCATCTTTGTATCTCATATCCAAAAGCTCTTCATTTATAGATAAATGCGCCTTATGATTATTTCCACGGAACCCTGACCTGGATAGAGTCAGATGTCCTGTTACACTGGTCTAAATAAATAAATCTTAACACAAATCAGAAAAGTCTATCGAATTTAAATGGTGTGAACTCCAGAACCCAATTTATGTCTCCAAGTATTGTTTTATATCTGTTCATGAACCGATATGGAACAAATGATTAAGGATATGCAGATTAGATGCCTGGTTTGAATTAACCCAGATGGAAATCCTGCTCTTCGTAAGTGCCAGCTACTGAAGAATGTGTGCATAGATAACAATTCCCCCTAACATGTGTCTCACATTGATTCATAAAATATCATACATAGCAGGTGTGCATGAGATATATTCATACGTAAGTATAAATAGTCATATGTTTGTTCATTGAAACAGAGATTGTCCTTAAAATGTATTACCTCTGATTTTACCTTTATTCTAAAAAGAAGACTGAGAATAACTTCTGTTATTTCTGATTATGCTCAGGGAATCAAATCTAAAAATTGAGACATAAGCAATCTAAACATAATAAGAGGTGATGGGGGAGGGATTACCAAGAATTTATTTTAAATACTGAATGAAGCAAATTTTGAGAAGCCAAAATTATAAAATTTGTAAGCCTCTCATTTTCCTAGTCTTGTTTAATTTTGCAAGATTTTGACACTAAATACATGTGAATTTAATCTTTCATGTGTTTATTTTATTATAGTTTAAAAGTATCTGTTTTATGATGGAGTTTTGTGATGGCATACATGCACATATATATTTTAGGTGCCTAGAGGGCAAGAGCTATGTCAAATTAATTTGAAGTCTATAATATCTGATATAATGTCACTTGTAATGGAAACTTGATTGCAATTATTAATATAAAGATGACATCATCACAATGATGATGATGCCTTTGCTGTTGCTTTCCAGAAGACTTAAGAAAATCCATCCCACAATCCTAAAACATAGCTGAGTTAAGATAACATGTGATTAGCTCAAACTAACTGCAGCCACCTTTCAGAAAGGCCTCAAATAATTGCAGAAGTACAGACAAAAGGAAGAGGTAGTAACACTTTCCCTGCAAGCGGCTTTGAGGCAATATATGGACTCTCCAATGTGAAAATAAACAGATAATAAATAAAATCGAATTCATCCCAATCTATCATAGAACTTCCTTGACAACATAAAAGTCAGCCAAATAAATCAGAATAATAGGATTTTGACAAAACAAGACATTTATCTATTCCCAGAGAAACACACTGGTCACCCAACTTATAAATTGCCAATCGGGGTTCTCCATCCGTCACTAAGATTTCCATCTAATGACAGGGAAATAATTACCATACCTCTACCATGTCATGCAATCTTTTGATGTGTCAGGAAGTGAACCGCTGCGTAAATTCAGTCCTCAGTGTGTGGAAAACACCTGTGGGTGGGTAGATTTTTTTTTTTCACTAACAGCAGTAATTTCTCTCCTGAGCAAGTTTGGAACCTTTGTCTGTAGAAGTTCTACGGCTTCAGGAAAGGCAGCAGAGAGTCCTCCCTGGATGAGACAGAATGTTTAATCTTGGACCTTTCTACAATCTATCACAACCCTTTCCCACACTAACATGTCCAGAAAAAAAAAAAATGTGTTTCCTAATATTATAAAGAAAACAATGGATTAGGAGCTCCAGATTTAGTTCCAACTCTCTGGGTCTCTTCAGCTTAAAAATAGAATTTTCCCTGACCTGAATACTATAGGTATCTATTAGCATTGAATTTGAATATTTGAATAAATGAATAGGAACTCTGCTCCCAAATTTTACACTTTTTGCATATATATGCAAAATTTTACATAAAATGTATAATTGTATATTTATATATACTCTGTGTGTGTGTGTATCAGTGAGTGAGGGAGAGAGAAGCTGTCCAGAACTAAAAGAATGAAAATCTGCCCAGATTGAAAACAAGGAGCCCTGCTGTTAATCAGGCCGGGAGGACAGACTCATGGCCAGCTGTGTAATTAACAGGAAACACAGTTCCTCCCAGGGCCATGCAGCAGCTGGCCAATGCCATAACAACCTCCTTCCTGCGTGACCCCTGCTTTGTCACCAGTGACACTCGCAGACGCACTTTGCCATAACTCATCTATTCCTGGGGATCCAAAATTGCTACATAGCCTTGCCTGGTGTCCACGCGTAATCCTAGTTAATCTTCATTTATACTAATCCCACTTGGGGAGCAGCAAATAATCCAGAACTGACCCCCCTGGGCTTCCATTGGACCCGCCTGAGGGCCCTTCCATGACAGCCCATGCCTGTGGAAGACACTTCCTCCTGTAGAGCAGCACTGCTGGCCCTTCCCAAAGGCCCCTCTCCTGCATTTATGGTCCTTTTACAGCTATATCGTTCATGAGTGATACATCTCAGCCGCTTTACTTGTCAGATACCTTAACTTCCCTTTATTTTACAATCAGACTAGCACAGAGAAGATGCGGGCCGATTACCAGATTTCTGTTTTCCTCTCGAACCACAGCTACCTAAGATCAGAACTCTCTGATAATTTGTGCTGCTATTTTAGGATCCAGTTTCATTCTACAACTGGCTGAAGCATGAAATGAACTAAAATAAACGGAATGGAATGGAACTGAACTGAACTGAAGTGAAATAATGTGATTTCCAGTAAACCTTACACCTCAAGGACAGAGCAAGAACCTCACCCATCTTCCTCCCGGAGGTCCCAGCGCGATGACCAGCACACACAGCTCTCCCGGTGCGTGACTGTTGCATTTCCCTGACAGCAATCCATCTCTCTGCACATAATCCAGTCTGCTTCCCCCAGGGTGGAAAACATCCTGAACCGCATCTAGAGGTAGCTGTAAACTAATTGCCAAAGCACTAACTGAATTCCAATATATTCTTTATGGCAGTCAGATGTGAGAAAACAAAATTTAGAAAACAAGCCAGAAAGGAAATGAAGAAAATAAAGAGCCTGAATTCCCCTGACTTACCACCATTCGATTCCCATCCCCATAATTTTTCTAGTGTTTACCGAATAGTTACTACACGCCAAAGTGCTAAGCACTTTCCATGCATTATCACATTTGATCTTCACAGAAGCACATGATTTTTTAAATGATCGTCATGACTATTACATATTATATAGGAAAATTACTAACACGATTTTACGCAGGAGGAATCTGAGACTTGCCCAAGGCCTACCCCACTAGTAAGATTTGAACCACGTGAACCACGCCTGATCCAGGCCTTATCTCTGATGCCCTGAAATCCACGTCAATATTGACTGTAATGGTGAAATATCAGGATGGAAGCAAAGCTGTTAGTACACGAACTAAGCAGAGATTTACAAGCAGCTAAATTGGAACTCACACGAACAATTTCCACTTCTGTCTCCATCTTGCCTGTGTCCCTGCCTCACTGCCTCAAAGCTATCCCAGTGATATCAGTCACACCTCACATCCACTCCCCTACCCAACTCTTGTTCCACCCTGTTCAGGACTGTCTTGAAATTATATGGAAAAAAAAAAATAATTTACTTTACAATTCCAAAGACAAGAGTTAATCCAACAGATCGTCTATAACAAGATTTAAAGTTTAGCAATATCTCAAACCAAAATTGGACAAATGAGAGTTTCACTGTTGCTAACACAAGTGTCACTTCAAATATCCGAGAAAGCAGGACAGATGTTTACCAGAAACTTCCTTCCAGGGGCTTTGAAAACCTGAGCCATGATACATAGAAATAAACTAATAAATATATAGAGGGTTTTTTTTCTGAGCCATAGAAACAGCCCTCTTAGAAAGTTACATCTGAGTTTTATGACATTTAAGGTGTTTTTTTTTTTTTTTCCTTCTGTCTTGGTTGCTATTAACTGAGCACATTTGTATTTGTGAATCATCAGATAATGAATTTATATATAGGAACAGAAAATTCAATTCACTTGCAGGTGGTATCTGCTCAGAAGCACCAGCAACAGAGGCATATGCTGAGCTTTCCGTTTCATGGCTAGAGTCACTATCTGAAGATGCTCTGGGACTCTGAGGCTTGCTGAAGGCTTAACATTCAAAATAACCATTACCATGTTCACATAGCAAATCAGCAAATCATTTTTTCATTATAAATCATTTTTGTTGGGGAAAATTTACTCACTTAAATTCCAGGTAACATTCTAGGTAACATGTTCACTTGGATGTTCTTCTGTTCTACAGAAATTCCTTCAAAATAAATCTTCAATCTTGGAAGATTAGCTAAAAGATTAATGTCAGACTTTTAAAAAAGGAAAATTGGGCAGAATTCTGACTAAACAACATGTGGTGCTTTTTTCCTTTCCTTCCTTCCTTTTTTTTTTTTTTTTTTTTTTGTCCTTTTATTCTGCTCATTTTCTTTCAGTTTGGTTTTTAATTTCATCAAAATTATAGATGCACATAGTTATTTTAGGCATATTAGGAAAACCAGTAGGGTCCTCATGCCTTTGCCCAATACACGTGAGCATTTCCCCTTTCTAGAGGCAACTTGTTTTCAATTCTGATAGCTCTTTAGTTGTTCATAGTTACCTCCATAGCCCTAAATAGTTTATACTATTATTTTTGATATTTCTGTTTTAAGAATAATCTATTGAGTTCCCTCTATGGAAGATGAAGATTCAATCTCTTCCATTCTCCCTCAACTTATTGACCTCCCAGTACCATCTTATAACTAGTTTGGTTAGATTACTATTCAATACTTATTATAGTTATATAAATGCTGGATCTGACATTAATAATAGCAATTTCCTTTTTTGTTGAGCAGTATCTTGGTTTTACTTGGAGTTAATAATTATCACACTTTTGCTTGCTTGGTTTTGCACATACTTATCACTAACTTATATACAAACTTTCCTCCCATGCCCAAGCTTAAAGTGTCAGGCACATGAAGTATTTTTACCTATTTTACCTCTTTGGCTACATTTCTTTCTAACCTGCTCCTGTCTGGGCAGGTTATTTCCTAGTTGGCAGCTGGTTCCTAATCACCAACTTGGAGGTGGATTTCCTGTTCCTGGATCCCGAGTCTTCTTCATAGCTTAGCTTAGTTCCTCGTTTTGGTGGAGCATATTCGCAACAGCATCATTAAAAAGCATGTGTGGGAAGCTAACTTCACAAAACCTTGATCAGAAAATGTCATTATTTTGGATTGTAAGTGATTTGCCCTCAGGATATTAAAGGTTTACTCCCGGGACTTCTTACTTGCAGTATTGTTTATGAGATGTCTAAAGCCATTCTGATCCCTGACCCTTCATGAGAACCTCCTGCTGCCTTCCCCATCTGAAAGCTTTCGGGTCCTTTTCTTTGCTCCCGTGGCTGAAATGCAACAGTGAAGTGTTTGACGTGGTTTTATTTTTACAGATGATGCTGTACACTCAATAGGCCCTTGGATAGGGAAAAACAAACTTTTTTCTTGTCTCTATTCACACCACTTTGAATACTTCTGAACCCAGGTGGCAAGGAGGGGCTTCCCACGCTAATTCTCCACTCTTTGATAGACACCAACTGGGCGTCCTACAATTCAACTCTGATGCTAACCAGAATCAATGCAGACCCCACAGGTTAAGGGCCAAGTCCCACAACTGTCCCCCACTTCAGCTGCCCATTGTCAGTAGTAGGCCCCCAGGTTACGCACAACTTCTATGCAACTTGGCTACACATTGGAGGTTCCCACGCCCCACTGCGCGGGTTTCAATGACTTTCGAGAGCAGCTCACAGAACTCGGAAAAGTGCATTACTAATACCCTCTATGGGTGTGCCCAGCACTTCCTTGAGCTCAGAAATGTGGGAGCTTTCCAAACCTCGTCCTTTGAGGGGGTTTTGTCACCTTCATAAATGACATGATTAATTAAATCATTGACCATTGGTGATTAAATAAATCTCCAGCCCCCACTGCTCCTGGGAGGTTGGAGGGTGGAGTTGGAAGTTCCAACCCTCTAATCACATGGTTGGTTCCTCTGGCAACCAGCCTGCAGCCACCATTCATCTCATTAGCATACAAAATGACACTTTCCACTTCAGAGATTCCAAGGGTTTTAAGAGCTGTGTGCCAGGAAACCAAATATTTAGTGGATGATCAGAACATACATTTCTATTATATTACATAATCATAGCCCTGTTAATGTACAAATTCATGTTCCACTATTCTGGGTAATTTCTTGAATATTTTTTTTTCTCTGATAATTTCTTCTCCCTTTTCTTTTTTCTCTTTATTTTTCAGATGTTAGAATTCCTAGACTAATCTTTAATTTCTGTGTTTTCCTTATCTCTATGATTTTCTTAGATTTAACATTTTATCTTTGACTCTATGTCCTCTTGTTTCTTGGAGTGGTTTTTGGATTTTCTGATTGTACTGTTTATATCTCTTCTTATTGGATCTCTATGATATCTGCTCTTATCTTTCTGGTAAAATAAGAGTGCTCTTTTTCTTCCTTGTAATCTTGGTTTCCCTCAAGTTGCTTTTCCTTTTCTTGTTTGCTGTGTTCACTTTCTTTTTCATTAGGAGCTTTTCCCTGATGGCTAGTGATCTTGAAGAGTTTACATTAAAAACAAAAAGACAGATGGGAAGATCTTTGCATACAGTTGTGACAGTCATTGCCCAGGGGATCTTCTGGAATTTTCTGCTTTGAAAAGCTGATAGCAGTACTTTATTCCCCCCTTGGCCTAGTTAGAGTGCCTAGAGAAGAGGCTTCCAGGCTCCTGCTTTGAGGGTAAAACCTGACACTGTTTCGAGAGCCAAAGAGTGGAAAACTCAGCGAGTGAAAGTTCACTTAATCCTTTGTATTCAAATTATATCTCCACACTCAGTTCTTCCTAAAGTCTTTCAACCCAAGACCATCTGTTTCACCCACAATCCTAACATAAAACTGATGGTAATTTAAATGAGGATAGCTTTAAAATGGTTTAATAAAAGAACTCTTTAGAAAGGTATGGCAGTGAGTAAGGAAACCGCAAGGGATAGCCCTGAACTTCTTGCTGTTACTACCTCTAGGTGCAAGGGATGAGGGAAGGGGAAGGAAAAAGTCCTATAGGGAGGCCAGCTTGGGAAGAGCTGTAACTTTCAGTGGAGAGTGAAAGTCAACCCAAGGTGACCTTGCAGAGGGGTAACGTGGAGGATAAATGCCATGACTTACTTTCTTAACTTCCTCTGAGCCTCTGTCAAGGGTCTCCACTGGTGACACCCAAGGGGAACCAAAGGACTAAAAGGCCCTTTAATCCATACAGGACAGCCTACTAGGGCAAAGGCAGGGTAGAAAGGATGGAGAATGTAGCAAGAGGGATAAAGGGGAGATGTCTAGCACACTTCCTCTAGAGAAGAGCTCCCAGTGTCAGGCTCAGGTGGGGCAAACCAGCTATTAGATTGTGTGGAGCAGGGGTGAAAAATCTGAGGATCTAACTGCTTCGTAAAGTAACTTCTCACCAATCCCCCATTTTTTTTTTTTTTTTTGGTCATTCTTAACCTTATTTCCAGATGTGCCTGTTACTACTTACTGCCAATTCCAGATTCTTTCAGGGGTTTGCCTTAGAACCAGCTTTCTCAGACTTGTGGGATTAAAATGCCACTTATTCTGCTTTTTAGATTCTGAAATTTGGAGATTCTATTATTCTATTCTCTTCCATCTCTTTTTCCTTAAGTGCTTTAAGAAACAAAAAAATCCTTACCTGTCATTTACTGGGACTTGGAAAACAAGCAGAGGTTAATACCTGTGTTCAATCTTCCACATTTTAACAGTAATTCTTTTTAATCATTACTTTAGGAAGTTGGAACTAATTGGGGGGGAGGGGGTTTGGTTATGACCGTCGCTAGTTCTCCCGGACAGCGTTTGGGGTGATCTGGGTAGGTGCCGTGTTAACCAAGGCCGACAGAGTGAGGCGACTGTGTCCCACCACCTGGGGGAAATGCAAGGTCTGGAGACTCCCGGGCAGCAGCAACCACCACAACCAAGTAGGAAATAATGGATTTGGGACTGTGTACCAGGAAAGAGTGAATATGTACTTCTGAGGTGACCTGTGCTCAAGGCAAGAAAGAAAAAGTGCCAAATGACTTCCAAATGTGACATTTTTCAAACTTGGTTTTGATTGAAAAGCCAAAGGAAGACTAAGCTAAAATGGAATTTAGCTTCCTAGGCTCCACAACAGGTAGGTCGAAAACACAGCTAAGGAAAGTTTCACTGGGAAAGATTATCTTACCCTCTTTTATACCTTACCAATTACGATTTTGAAAAAGATAAGTTTCAGCAAACTTTTATTCAGACATTTGAGAATATCTTGAACTATAGCAACATGATCTAGAGAACAATAATACCCTAGATAACAAGAGAGACAGTTCCATTGACATTTGCTTTAGAACTCATCGGGGATAGTAATCTTTATCCTATATTTATTAAAATTTCCTCTTTTTTTAACCAGAAAAGTTGGAAGTATCAAGTTTAATTTAGACTCCTACCTTCAAAATCTATTCACAGCTACCACATGTTCATTTTGCAATTAACTCCATTGGACTTTTTAGTACCTGGTCTTGTTTGCAAGACTATAGAATGAGTTTGTTGATTAGATTAGGAAATTTGTCATTGATCTCAGCATGAATAACCTGTTACTCCACCTATCCCTATTGAGGCTATAGAGCTGATTCAAGCATACAAACGTGGTTTCAAACGAGGTCTCAGAAAACCATGGAGGCACCTGAGAAAGATTGATATTTAGCTGCTAGTTACCTAAGTGCAAAGAAATAACTCGGTCATATTGCACCTGTCTATGACCTAGCTAGAGCATACCAGAAGGGTCCGAGTCCAGGCCCAGGACACCACCAGGATCACTCAAGGCTTCACTTTCAACAATCACACTTTGAGTCTGGCTTGAGTCTCCTATTTTCTGACTTTTCTATTTTTGCCCAGAGTCGTGCTTTCAAAATCATTCATGTTCTTTACTTAATGTCTTCTGGATGTTATTAAGGCAATATATAGTTTATAATAATAGAGCTAATAATTTTTTTTCCTTTCCCAACCATTTATATTTTCAATCATCATGCTCTCTCCTGCAAAGTTTGGAATATGGGATATGTGGTAATATGGAAAATACAGTCAGTTCTGCTTTAATGGGACATATGTTTCTAAAAATTACCAATGCTATCCAAAATTGTGCAATTAATGCCACGGGGCTTATGGAAAAATAGAGTCAGGGGAACAACATTCAGGCACTTAATTAGTGACACATTCAAAAAGATAAAAACCTAATAAAAACAGAAGCACGGTTTACACATGCTAAGTGCTTAAGAAATACATTTAAGTACTGCAGTAAAAATGGTGTCTTATCTTTAAAAGACAGGCAGTTTGCTCGAGGAAGTGGGTGTCAGCAATGTGGCAGATTGTCAACTACCCTGAAGGTGAAGGAAGTTTATCTGAAATGGGAAAGTTGTAACGCCAGGTGGGAGAGAGCATGACGCATGGCACAGCAGTGAATTGATGCCGCAGGTAGAGATTTCAGGAATGTTTTGTGTATTTGTAAGTTGCTGTGTTTAGCTGATGCAATTTTCAACTTTCACCTCATGTTTCTTGTGGATGAAGTTTTGCACAAGCAAGCACAAAATTCTCATGTTCAAATTGTTCCCTAATATCACAGTACGTCCACAAACCAAGCTTTATGACAGAACTGACTGTAGCCCAGTGCTTGAGCTTCACTGCTGCACCCAATTTCCCTTTGCTTCTGACTCTGCTCGCAAGCCTGAAGACTCATTCAGCTGTTGTTGAGCCCTTCCCTTGAGATTTGGTGAGGGCTGGGGAAATAGTCACAATTCCATAGTGCACAAGGGCAGAGAAAAGACTAAGTGCTATCATCTAATCATAATTTTCATCTGCTCACATTTTTAAAACAAAATGGTGCCACTAGTCTCTAATTCTGTTAAGGAGAGAGCTATGTCTGTTCCCTCTTTATCTCCAGTAAATTGAAATCCACTTGGCATGTAGGAGGCACCCAATAATATCTGATGATTGTATGTGTGTGCATTCCACTAGAATAACAGTCCTATCATGTTTCCCAAGATCCTTATTCTGTTTCTGATTCTATAATTATAAAAAGAAGTTTAAAAGGAAATAAATGGACAAAGAGACTTGGTCACAATATCTTAACATTGCAACACCTAACTATATACATCATAAAATTTTTTAATCTAGTCGTCTATTTCGTAAGATGAAGGAAAGAGGAGCATATAATCTAAAGTCATATGGCAGGGTTTAAGAAAGACTATTAGGTAAGTGACAGACTCTAAAATATCAGGTCCAGAGACCCCTTTATTATTTTATTTCTGTGGCAGGAATTTATGTCATAAAGTCTACCACCAAAATTTGCAAAAATTAAATTCTTCCTTATACCGATTTGTTTCCCAAGTCTTCATCAGGCCTTTAAGAACCAAAGAGAAATTTAGCTGCTTTGTAGGGATTTAAGAAATATGTGGCAGCTTATAAAAGGGAAGAGAAAGCAAACTAGCTAAGCCAAGGAGACTTTCCAGAGAGAATGTTCTGTGATGTTCTTCAACTGAAGCACTAAATCGTAATCGTACATTTCAGATGTTTCTTTCAAGAAGCACCTATTTAGTTTGGTAACTAAGCTGTTTAATTCTCTGTAGTTCATAATATTTACTCAGCCCCCTCTATTTGTTTTTAAAAATACTTCACATGGGAAGATTATCTGAGATTCAGCACATTTTTTTATGTTAAAAGAATTTAGATTTTAAAATAGTAAATGGACAATTTTCAAGTTATAAGACCTATATGAAACAACAAGATCACCAAATAAAATAGCATATATTTGAAGATATGTATCAATAAATACTTTGGAAAGATAAAAATCAAAGAAATTTGCAATAAAAATCAATAAATCTGGGATCAAAATACATGCCAGTCATCATTGACCAATTGCAAGACCTACAGGGGCCATTAAATGCCTTTATTTATAAAAGAAATGATTAAGTACGATCATTTGCACTAAACTGTGGATTCCAATTAGGATGAAAGAGATATACAATATGCCATTCCCAAAAGGGTCAATTTGACTTCAGTGATAAAAATACTTAATGGAGAGGAGGAAGTACAAGCAGAAAGAGAGAACTCCTAAAATTGATCTAGTTTCATTAGGAACTGGCACAGTGAACACCAAAGCCACAAATTGAAAGACATTCTAGTTATATCCTGCCAGACAGGACAGGTATCCTGCCTTTGTTACCACCCAGCTTCTCAACAAGAGAAGAGCATTAATTCATTCAACATTAGACCTTAGGATAAGGTCTAATACACACGTGTCCCAGTGCCATGAGGGATTTGGGTGACATACACTCTACCTTCCAAGAACCTATAATTCAGACAGCAATAAAGATCAACAATACAAGAACTAAATATAAAACAACTGTTCAAGGGACATCACAGAGCCGTGTATCATTATTTATAAAGTGTTTGTATAATCTCTTTGTATGATCACAATCTTTGCCTTTTTAGAGGGCAGGTATATAAAAAAATCCAATATTTTTATAGTTAACTCGATGCCAAGCATTGCATTATTGCTCTTACACTACAATAAATATTAACTTACTACAATATGACACTGAGAACACAGCCAGACTCGGCAACACAAGTAATTCAATAAAAAGAAAGGAATCCTTTGTCTCTGAGCCATAATCACCCTACGAGGGATTTGTATTTCTTTTGGCAAGATGAATTTTCAGAAGGCTTCAACAGGGAAGTACAAAATTGATTTTGAATAAAACAACAAATATTTTAATGAAGTGGTTAAGTACTGATCACCGAGGAAATAAATGATTCAGCATTCCTTCAGATCTGCCTAAGAACTTGGCTGGATGTGGCCAACGAGAAACATTAATCACGATAGATGCAATAATTTGGGTTGATCCCTTCATGCTCAGCCCCAGTCAGCTTCCTGCCCAATATTCCTCACTTTGGTGAGGGGCCTTTCCCTCTCCTCATCTGCATTCTCTTCGAAACTTCCTCCCCCACTGCACCTCCAAAACTTCTCTCAAAAATCACTGATGACCTCCACGTGGCTGCATCCAGCGACCAACCCTCAGTCATCGCACTTGACTTCTCAGCAACATTTACAGCAATGGCGCACACCTTCCCTGATACACTCCCTTTAGTAGTCCACACATCCTCTTGGCTCTTCCCCTGCCTCGGTGGTTCCTTTGCTGGTTCTGCCTCTTTCCCCTCACGCTTCCTGTTGGATTTGCCCAGGGAGCAGACTGTCGCCCCCTCTCCTTCTCCCTCACTCTCTAGGCGAACTCGTTCACTGCCCATGGTTCTCAATATCACATGTATAGCTCCATTTAAGGACCTACTTCTCCAGCTCAAAACTTTCTCCTGAGCTCTAGCCTTGAACATACAACTGCCAACCTGATTCCTTCACTTCTACTAAACACCTCCAACCCTAGAATGTCCAAAACTGAAGTACTGATTGCCACCACTGCACACTCGAATAAGATTCTTCACCATCTTAGTCAGTGACGGCTACTTTTTCAGGCCCCGAACACTGTTCCCTAAGCTATCAGGAAATTAAGAGGCTCTACCTTTATGTACATCCAGAATCTGGTCACTTGTCACCCTTTTCACTACTATCACTCTCTATCAGCCCCCAAGCAGGTGTCCTGCTCTATCTTTGCTGCCCTGTAATGTAGTTTTAGAGTAGCAGCCAGATTGAGATTTTTAAACATAAGTCAGGTTATGTGATTCCTCTGCTCAAAGCCCTGAAATGACATAACATTTTATTTGTAAGAAAAGCCAACTCCTCTCCTGCCAAAGCCCCCAGGGGCCTTCCAAGCCCTATACAATCAGGCCTCCTGGTTTTTCTTGTTCTAGCACCTGCCTTCCTCCCTCTGCCTCAGTGGGCTGCAGAAGCACTGGCCCCCTGGCCTTGGCTCAGATTTCCCCTTCTGGGTAATCCTACCCTGACCTCCCTACTGAATAAAAGGGACTTGTTCTGTGGCCCACTCCCCTTACCCTTCTCTGTTGGTTTCTCTTTTCTACAACACTTATAACCTTCTAACATACTTGAACATTTATTCATTTATGTTCTTTTACTGTCCTTTTCCTCCAGAGGTCTTTGTCTATTTTACTCAAGGATGTACCCCAAGCACCTCGTACAGTGCCTAGCACAAATCTGTATTCAATAAATACTTGAGAAAAGAATGAATAATTGGCTCGGCCACTTCCCAATGGCTCAGACCAAGTACTTTGGAACCGTTCTCAATTCCTCACTCTCCCTTACACCTATTCAATCCAGCAGAAAAATCTTGTTATTCCTGGCTTAGAAATGTATCCAAATATATCTAGAATTAAACCACTTCTCACTCCACTGCTGAGCTCTGATACAAGCCACCCTCGTCTACTGGCACAATAACGTCTACTTGGCTTCCCTGCTTCATCCTTGTTCTCTGTTATAGGCTGTCTTCCACAAAACAGCCAGAAGGGCTAGTAAAAACCTTAATCATGGAATGTCACCCTTCTCAAAATCTTTCAGTGATCCCCATTACACACAGATTTAAGTCTAAATGCTTACATGAGTTTGTAGGGCTCTTCCTGACTTGGATTTTACTTGTGCTCTAAATTCATTTCTTCCTCCACATTCCTTTCTTCCTCATTTGATCACTCCTCCCCAGCAACATGGACTCTGTAGAGGTTCCTTGAATAACGCAAATTTAGTCCTGTATTGGAAGAACCCTTGTACTTGTTCTTTCTTCTGACTCTTCCTCCAGGCTCCAGACTTTCCGAGGGCTCACGCTCTTGCTTCATTGAAGTCCCTCCCTAAATATGAGAGGCTCAAAGTCTTTCCTGGTCACCCTACATAAGAGTTCCTTCATCACCCACTCTCAGTATTTGCCTTCCATCTTGCTTTTTTTCCTTTGCAATTTGCATAATATATGGTAATGTTATATTACATATTGGATTGTCGACTCTTTCCTCCAAGCTAATTCTATCATCAGAGACTCTGTTCTGTCCAGTGTTCTGTCTGTGGTGCCTAGAACAGTCCTGGCACATCACAGGCACTCAACAAATAGTTTACTGAATGAATGAATGATATAAGGAGAGATTTACTGTAATTCTTGAGCTGGACAAAGCAACAAATGGAAATGTATTCCAATCCATTCATTTTTCTGTTAATAAATACTAAAATTCTATTCAGTGGATTGAGCTTTGGTCACCAGACTAAAACATGAGGTCACTTAGAACAAATCATGCCGTTATTAATACTTGGTTCCAAACTGTATACTCACATAATTTAAGTTTGAGGCAAAAAAAAAAAAAAATTGCTAAGTCTTTTTATGATGATCTGTGTGACTTCTTGCTAAATGTAATAAGTCCACTTGGTAAAATTAGAAAGGTTTTTATTCTCGTCTATTCAGCTATTACCTCATATAGAAGTTCTACTCTGTACATGAATTGCTGAAACAAGAACAAATGACCCCACCACAAGGTTTTGCTTGAGATTAGAGTCACAAATCACAATCGCTTGGATAGGTTCCCATCATCCAGATGCTCTATTGAAAGAATTCTCTTTGAGGTTTCTCCCACCACGGATTTTTGCATCACAGGCAACACTTTGCTAAATAGTTATGGCTAAAGTAGACAGACTCACCCTAAACACTTAGCAAGATTTTATCTATAAACCTTCAATGTGTTATTTCCTGCAATTCTATCATCCATCTACCTAGGTCATAACCAGAAAAAAAACAGTGATAAGGATAAAAAAGTCTGAGAAAAAAACATGTGCTGACATATCAGATGATTGCATCTGTTGGTTTTTCCCTGTGTCAGATTTGGATTTGGACTGTGCTTCATAAACGTTGATTTGTGATGAAGTTTCATCAAATGTTGACCTTCTTCCCTCAGGTTTTTGTCTAAGTGCAAACCATGTGGAAATAATTACAATGTGCCATTATACATACATGAGTTGTTTTGTTAGTAGAGCACAGAAACATCTTTGAGAATTGGCTAAAATTTCCACGGTGGTGTATGTAGTAATCCCTGAGCTATTTGCTAAATATTTAAGCAAACAGAGCATTGTTTATTTAGTTCTTGTTAGCTCCTCATGTGCATTCTTGGAATGAGGTTGGAGGTTTTTCCATTTGATTTTAAGGGAGACCACAACCAGAAAATCCAAAATCTGAACTAGAGAAGCTATGCAATCATTCGTTCCAAAATTCGTTTCTCTGACTCCTCACCTGTATCCAGTGACCCTCTTAGTTCCATGGATATCTCATGATGGTCCTGACTATACCTGGTCTCACATCTTAAATGTGAGCACTGAATGATTCTATAATAACATCATTTTTTAACCACTGGAGGTGATGGCTGTGCTGGCCACAGAGATTCAAAGACCATAAAATAATGTGTTGCAGAATAAAATGATCTCTGTACAGCAGGGTCTGAGAGGTCCCAGGTTTGCTCCTGACAATTTTCTTCTCTGTCTTCATCTGTAAAAACCCACCCCCTAGTTCAAAATGTCAGAGAGACAGAGAGAAATGCTTTCTGTCTTCCTCCTCCATAGCAATATTCCAAAGACGATCAGAGCTTTCAGAATCAGAAAAAGTAAGGGGGAAGAAACCTAAAGATATTTTCTAATCCATCTCCCTTCCTGAAGCAGGATCATCACTCCTGAATAATCTCAAGGGAACGGTAGGTAGCTTGGTAACCAACAGAGCCTGATAGCAATTTAGGATATTGCGAGCTATCCAACCTACTTGATTGTTTCACAGTCTGGGCCTCTCTCAAGTCATGTTCATCAGGAAAATATTTACAAAACTTTTCATGGAAAAAAAAAAATCCTGGAGCAACATATTTAATGGCAATATGCTGGTGCATTGTCTTAACTTAACATTATCATTTAAAATTAGGAACATTCAGCATGAAATTGTGTTTGTAAAACAGATTTCATGTTTTCAGTGTTTGGGGCAAGGACATTTTATTAAGTAGCAACGACTCAGATCCTTTGCAATGCTGTATCCTCAAGCAGTTGTTAGTGGAACTGTGTAAATAATCAAGATCTTTGGAGCAGACACATCAGAGAAGTTACAGGATGGTTTATGGATCAGGGACTTTGCTACTGAGCTTTATGATTTATTTCTCAAAAAACAGAGATAGAGAATGGAAATTTAAACCAGTATTTCTAACACTAGTGGGTTATTTTCAGCTATTTCCTTTTAAATAATTTAATATTTTGCAATTATAGATATAGAAAAACATGAAAAAAATGGAAAACATTTTCTCTTACCTTAGATACCAAATTACTTTTAATTTTAAATTTGTCATTGGAAAGAGGACCAGTTAGTGTTTTGGGGGGTGACATATGGGGTAAAAATTAATTAAGCTACTTTATTACAACCTAAGTATATTTCAAATAATAATAATATATAAAAATGTCTTCCAAGGTTTTAGAAATCACAATACATTTGCTACTGGTTTATTTAAATTTCAGTTTTTCTTCTTTCTCTGGATCTAATATTTTCAGAACCGTATCAACTTACCAAACTCGATTCTTTTCTTTTCTGTATCACAGCCATACAAAAAATTAGGTTTATAAACTCTGGGAGGATTAAAAATTGAGAATAGAGCTTTGCAACCCTCGTGTTAACTGGGAACACCTTACCATGTAAAGTCTAGATAAAATTTGTCTGAAGCCCATTCTGCTCTATCTGGGAGAGCTTTGTAAATTTGTGGGGAGTGTATGTGTTCAGGGTTCTAAACACCACTTCTTCCGAATAGCTCAGTTTCTGGATCATCTCACTGTCTTGTGTACGCTGGCCAGACTTCCTGCCACGTCAACATAACCATGGAATTTTCCTCAGTCTTTCCTTCTTCCTATTCCCTCCTCCTCACAAAACATTAAGAGCCAGTCACACAAGCCACTTGGATGTGGAACATTTTACTGACTATCTGTAGAGACAGAGACAGCAATGTCGACCCTGTAAAGGTTCTTTTGCACACACGCACACAACACACAAAGTATTTAAAATTCAGCTAGCAAACTCCTATAGCATGCACTGGTAACTTGTATTATTATTATTTTGTTTGACTTTAAGTAAGAAATAAATTCACATGGTTCTCAAATAAAAAAACATACAAAAAGGCATGCATGAAGTCCTTCTCCATCTGTCTTCTCAAGTACCCTGTCAACCACACCCACCCACACGACAAGTAATCACTTTTATAAGCTGTTTGTATATCCTTTCTGTGTCTGTTTTTGCAAGTACAAGCAAACATAAAAATATATGCACTCGTTATCTACTTTCTTAAAAAAATTATGGCACACTGCATACACTGTTCATATCTGTTTTCATTCAATAATATTAATACATCCTGGAGATCCTTCCCAACATTACATACCAAACTTCTCTATGCTTTTCTGCAAATACAGTGTTCCGTTATGGAGATGGACCATAGTTTTTTAACCAGTGCCCTATTATTGGACAAATTGGGTAATTTCCAGTCTTGTGTTATTACAAATGCTGCTGCAATATATAATCTTTTCTATTTGCCATTTTGTATTAAATACGTGCACAGATGTATTTGTAGGATAAGTTCCCAGAAGTAGAACTGCTAGGTCAAGTGGTAAGTGCATTTTTAATTTAGATAAATATCTTCCATAATATTTGCAAGGTCCTATACACAAGCAGGGTATGTGAGTACCTGTTTCTCCACAGCTCATCAACATTGTATGTTGTGAAACTTTGGGGTTTTGATAATCTTATGCATGAAAATCTTTATGTGTAATTTTAATTTGCATCCTCATATTATGCATGAGCCATTTGTATATTTTTCATAGACTCTCTGCTCATTTTCTTTCTAGTGTTTCTATAGCCTCATTAGTCTTTTTCTTCTCTGTTTCTAATAATGTTTATATATTAGAGAATAGCCGTATGAGAGGGAAATGAGTTGCAAATGTTTTTCTAATTTTTCATTTGCCTTTCAAATTCATGTAGTCATGCAGAAGATTTTTAGTTGTTGTTTTTTCCGATGTAGCAGAATTTACCAATTTGGGGTTCTGCTGGTTTGTTTTTGTTTTGTTTATATATTTAATTTGTTTGTTTTTTAATAGTTCTGGGTTTCAAATAACTGGATGGAAAGTCCTTTTTCACTACGTGTCGAAAAGAAATCTACCCATGTTTCAATCTAGTATTTTAATCCCAATTTTATAGTTTGAGGTATGAATACAATTTTATCTTTTTTCAGATAACCACATGGTTCTCCCAATATTATTTTTAGGGTATGGGGAGTCCATCTTTACCCCAATTATTTGGGCTGTCAGATTGATCGTGTACTAAGTTCCAAAATATGTTTGTGTTTATCCATGAACTTTTTACTCCGTTCTTTTGGTCTGTTACCTTTTCATGCACTGGTACTATATGTTTTTGACTATTGAAGCCATAGTGTGTTTGATTATCTTCTAGTCATACATACCCTTATTGTTTTTATTTTTAATAGTTTTCCTGGTTATCCTTACTTGGTTATTTTTTCAGACGGACATTAGTATCAGCTTGCTTAGTTCAAAAGACTGCTATTATTTATATGAAACTCACATTAAATTTAAAAAATAATGTGCATTATCCTCTCCAAAAAGATAGAATGTCTTTACATTTTGAAGTCTAGTTTTCAATCCTTCAGAAGTGTTTTAAACTTTCAGCACATAGATTATGTCCACTTCTCATTAGGTTTATTCATAGCTTTCAGCTTCTCATTGGCTGGAACTTGTCCTCTAGAATTTACTTCCTGAAGGACTCATAAGAATAACGTTTCATGGGTTTTTGTATCTCCTATTGTGCAGCAAGTGCCTTTATGCTTGAAGGACTACTTGTCTGAGTGTAAAATTCTTGGCTTCCACTGTCCTTGGTTAAGTACCATTTAAGTATTTTTGCATCAACATTTAGCATTAACTGACACTTTAGAAAGTCTGATGCCAGCCTGGTTTTCTTTCACTTCTGAGACTTCATACTTTTGGCTGGCTCCCCTTTAAGTGCACTGGAGTTTAAAGTCTAATAGTTTTTTTAGATATGTCCTAATGTTAGATCTATCTACTGGATCGATTTTTCCTGAAAGTGGTATATCTATTTAAATACATAGATACTAGCCCTCTTTAAATCAGGAAAATTTTCTTAAGTCATAGTTTTAAATATTTAACTCAAAAGCTCTCGTTTTGCTGTGCTTGGCTATACTGTATTTCATATTTACATGATAACCTATTGGCAAACTATAATATTTTGAAATCTGTATTCCGTATGAGGCTTTGCTTGAGTCATTTTACATATGGACATAACTGTTACATTCTTACAACTCCCTGAGATGGGCATTAATAGTCTCATTTTGCAGATGATGACCAAGGATCTGATCTAGTAGGTGTCAGAGCTGGGGTCTGAACCCATGTCTTTAGCTTCCACAAACTATATATTTCCCAGCATATTATCATCACAAACAAAAGGGAGGGGCATATACAAATTACATAATTACATAGAAAAAATGTACATATTCATTTTAGGGTACTGAATTGTCTGAATGCAAGATAATGTGAAAGAATAAAAAATGGCCAATCTAAGCAAGTTTTTTTTTAATGTTATCATTGGTTATTTCATTGTTTATGAACATGGTCACATGCAACATCTGTTTAATGTCCAGATTCCCATTCAGAGAGGAAAAATGGTGCATAAATTCTTAACTGTGGGATTAGATCTCTCTGGCAAATCACAGGTATAATTTTCACTTCTATTATAATGGACAAAGTTCTCCAATGTGGCCTAGTTGTTTATCTTTTGTAATAAGTACTTTAAAAAATGAAAGGTACAACAAAAAGTTCTAGATATAGCTGAGTCAAAGAAAATGTTTACACTTATGTAGTTCTGTCTCATTCCACAAATGAGAAAAACTAAGGCCCGGAGAATTGAAGGCAAGTGTCCAAGATTATGGAATAGATGATCAGATTCAGAGCTGGGGCTTCTTTAGACATTTGAAACAATTCAAATATGAGAAGAGAGAGAGATTAAAGGGAGCGATCAACTGAACAATTTGTCTCTCAGGTGTATTCAATTGAAGAATTTGTCTCTGCATATTTGTATTAAAACATACTAAAATCAAAAGTCACAACATCTTATTAGTTAACAGGAAATTGTTCTGATTCATGCAGTGAAAGGGAAGTAAAAATATTATTTCCAGGCCAGGCGCTGTGGCTCACGCCTGTAATCCTAGCTCTTGGGAGGCCGAGGCGGGCGGATTGCTCAAGGTCAGGAGTTCAAAACCAGCCTGAGCAAGAGCGAGACCCCGTCTCTACTATAAATAGAAAGAAATTAATTGGCCAACTGATATATATATAAAAAAAAAAATTAGCCGGGCATGGTGGCGCATGCCTGTAGTCCCAGCTACTCGGGAGGCTGAGGCAGAAGGATCACTCGAGCCCAGGAGTTTGAGGTTGCTGTGAGCTAGGCTGACGCCACGGCACTCACTCTAGCCTGGACAACAAAGTGAGACTCTGTCTCAAAAAAAAAAAAAAAAAAAAAAAATATTATTTCCAAATGGATCATGCCACATGAATTTGGCCAAATATGAGTCCAACATATTGCAGCAAACTCCTTTCATGGTCTTGCACTTTGCTTTAAATTTGTTCCAACAGGATTTGACGTTTGGGGTATGCATGCCAAGAGGTGATACTAAATGGAACCTGGGATCATTATGGTTTACTGAGCAAGTTGAAAACTAAGGACAGGCTGAATGTTATCATAAGCAGACCCATGAATCAGAGCAGAATTGAACGTAGACAATAGTAGGCTGCAATGTGTCTTAAAATAAACATCTATGCATTCATTAGAAGAATGAAAATTCTCTCAAAAATAAAACCACCAAAAAGATTAAATTTGAATTTGACTCACAGGGACAAATTTCTCAATTGAAGAATCAATTGCAGAATTTGACCTGCAGAGACAAATTGTTCAATTGATACAAGGGGAGTTCACTATAATTTGGAAGGATTCTTGCCACAAAATACAAGATGATTTGCCTTATTAAATTAATTTTGACCTTCAAGAGATGGATAGACTAGAGAAACTATAACTCATTGTAGCACTTGCCAAACTTTTTCATGTTTATTGTTTTAATAACAAATTTTTATTTCTTGAAAGACTCCTGCTTTGACCTTTTATATAGAGGCAAGAAATGGATATATGGCTAAATCCCCTTGTGTATTTCACTAATGGGTGTCTTGGTAATTTGTTGAGACTATTACACTGTCCCTTCCTCAGTAGTGGGGGCAACGACGATGCAATACACACCCAGGCAGAATAAACCATACCATGGCAGCACTCTCTGGGGCATTGGAGCTCCTGGAAAAAATTAGGTATATATAAGGACAAAAATGGAATTCCTTAAGAAAGCCAAAACCCAATCATAGAATGAGATTCTAGTTTATAGACCTAACTAACATTATCAAACCTGAATATTATATAATGTACTTCTTTTATTATTAACTTTCATGTATTCTCATAGGGAATAGTTCCTCTTTGGTCTAATATGTATCATGTTCTTTCTTCTTTGAAGCACTGGTTCAAATCCAAGTCAAGTGGATCTTCTCAATCCAAGTCAAGTGTAAAGTGAAATTGTTGCTTTCATGTTCAGGGTGTATGATATACACTGCACATACTTTTCAGCTTTTTTGTGATCAGTCTTTACCTACATATTTGCGGCCTAAAAACATCATCTGGACACCAAGTAGAGAACAGATGTGAGGGAAGTAACAGTGGAAAAGCAGAGATCAGCCTGGAGTCCACGTGAAACACAAAGGTAGTTTGGACTAGGGTGGTGGTAAGGATAGAAAAATGTAAAATTCATGCTGTTATTTGGCGTGGCAGCTGTAGGACTTACTGATATCTGGGTGAAGCAGAGAAAATAATGAAGGACAGTATCTAGGCTTTGGGCTTGAGTAACTTGGTAGATAGTGATATTTTTTTACTATATGGGTAGAACTAGAATAAAAAATAGGTTTGACAAAAGGGAAAAACTAAGGATTTCATTTTGGGAACATTAAGTTTAAGAACACTATTAGACTGCTATGTGAAGCTATCAGGTAGGTAGTGGCAACAGAAGAGAAGACCCCACTGGGAATAAGTTTGGGAGTTTTTAGCATATAAATGATATTTAAAGTCAAGGGGAATGGATGTAATGAAAACAAAGAGTAGAAGAAGGCTTAGAATCCAGCCATGATGAACTTCAACATTTAGAGGTTGGGAAGAAGAATAACCAGAGACAAAAGGAAACCCCAAAAGTATCAGCTCATGGAAGGCCAGAGCAATGTCCTAAAAAAAAAAAAAAAAAGTTTGGCTGTGTCACATGCAGCTGAGAGTTCAATGATGACAAGGACAAATGAGTCAGTAATGTTGGGTAACTTGCAATTAATTAGTGACACTGATAAAACCAATTTTGGCAGAGTAATGGGCAGGGTTAATATTGTAAAGGGATAAGGCATGAAAGTAAAGTAAAGGAAGTGCAGACAGAATGAGTTGTCAACACTTTCAAAAAGTTTGTCTATGAATAGGAACAGGGAAACATGACTTGTGAAAGAAATACGGAAGGATATTTCCATTTAGGTCAAAATTGTACATGCTACTGATGCAATGGTCCTTGTCCTTCATGATTTTCATGTACTTTTCAAATCCCTTCCTTAGCTCCAACTAACTGGGGGATTTACCATGTTTTAATTTCACTTCTGTTATATATTTCAGGCAATATACCTCTTAATAAATGGGTTGTTCCTTGTTTTGTTTTTCTAAAGCCAATGAGATGTTTTTTCCATTTAATGAAGAACACATGATTTATTTTATACCATATTAAATAACAGCATTGATTATGAGTCCTTATTGAAGCAGTATAGTAAGAGTTTTGCATATATTCATTCAATAAATTCTCACAACATTAAGTGGTAGAAATAATTATTATTCCCATTTTATAGATAAAGAAACAGGCTTCAAAGAGGTTGTATAACCTCCCCAAGAGCAAAATGTTTAGACGTAGCAAAGCCACTTATTCTAGAACTCATATGTAAAACTGGTGGCTTTTATACATTTTTTTAAAATATGGGGATTGCTTTTAGTATTATTTTAGGTAGCACCCAATATAAACAAAAGAAAAAGGAAGGACTGAGGCCCGAAGACTCTCTCTCACTCCCCTAAGGCAGCTCATCAGATTCCATGGAAACCTAGAATTGATTGAGCTAACATGAATTTCACTCTCGTAGGCTCTGTCCATATAATCACATTTAATATATTGATTTATCTTCCACAATTATACCCAATTTAGCACGAATCCTTTCTAACATAAATGTCCTCTTCTTGTATTTGTAATTACCCTTGACTGTCTCCATTCAACTAGTCAGGGCACTTCTCTAAATGTCTGCATTCTGGTATTTTCCACATTGTTGGTATAGCTGTGATGAAACCATTTTGAAAGCAAATTTCTTGGAAATGCTAATTGGCTTTTCCAGTAAGCAGTCTTCACAAAAGGTTGTAGACTTCTCTTTCAAGCAAAGTGTAAGCATGCCACTCTTTCTCTCTAGTTTTGTAGTTATCATATTGTGTTGTCACAACATAAATCAGCATTGCCTATTTCAGAACTGGAAAATTAGGACGGTTTTACAAATAGGTTTTGTTGCTGTTAGCTGGGAAGAGCGTGTTGAACACGTTCACTGTGAAGTTATAGTTCAGTAAAATGAGTTGTTGTTATTAAAATATAATGCTATTATTGTAAGAGCAGAAAAGTATATTAGTTCAAACATGTGGTTATCCAAAAGAAGGAAATAATGCTGTTTAAAAGTAGAAGATGTGTTAAAATATCTATATCCCTAATTTCCTATCCTCAGTGATGCCCACTAAACAAAGAGTAATTTACTTACCTCTACTCTGTTTACTCCTCAGACAGGCATAGAGGTAGTAGCATGAACGTAGATATTGGAAATTGAGTGGATATGTCATGTGGTCAGACAGACTGATTGAAGCGGAGAAGAGACTCAATCAGCCAAATAATTACAGAAGTTGCACCACTGCCTTAAATATTCTTGACGGATTCATCAGGAGTTGGATTTTCACCAAATGAATTCTGAAAATAATTACAAGCCTCCATTTGAGTTGGATGTTACATAAAGGATTCTGATAAGAGCTAATCCGACTTCACTGGTACATAGCAAAATTGAAGGGACATATTGCTTTGACTTAAAGTCGCTCAAATGTCTAGGAATATACTTTATTTTGTCAATCAGTACGGTTTAGTGCAACTGACCAGGCACCTGTCCCTCAGCCTCCCAGAGAATGAGCATCTTCTTCCTTTCACTGGGCTGAGCTTATTCAAATTAGTGAAGCCAGTCTGGTTTCTTTAAAATCATACCCTACCTGTTCACCTGTAGTGAAGGCTGCTCATTTCACATCTCCATTGCTTGTCTTTATTCTAGGCACCAAATAACTTTGGCTGGTTAATGTATAGCTCCCTGATAGTTAACCATTTCCCCCAGAGGTTAATATTTGAAGGAGAAAAAAATCTTTATGTGATTTAATGCAATTTAGGAAGAATAAGCATGTTTCCTTGAGATCTCAGAGGGGATGTTGTCTTATAATGAGACAAGAAACTTGAACCAATTATCTGAGCCGCACACAAACTGTCAGGAAATGGAAGTTGATAACTTATTAGCTACTTGCAATTGTATTGCTGTGGTTTTGTCAGCATCTTAGGAAGAAAAAGGGTATTTGGAGATCATAAGTCAATACGAACTTAGTAAGCCAAGGGTTAATCTCTCTGCAGTTCTCTCAAAATCCTTCGAGATACCTGGCAAAATTATGAATCTGTTCTCTAGTATTCCATAAAAGGTGCTTGCTTGTTGGTTTTATTTTATATTTGTTCTATTAATTGAGGTAACAGGTTGTCTAAAATAAAATAAGACAGATTTTGAATTATTCACACCTTAAGTATGTTTTTAGCCAAAATGTTGCTTTCATGTAATAAGGGTTTGGTAACTAGTAATTCCCCTTATACAGTGAAAGGAAACATTTTCAGGTCTCTTAGATGTCAAAACAAGAGATTATGGCCACTATTAAACCTGCATACATAGTCCAGATTTCAATAATCTGTGGATGGTTCAACACATGCTCACTTATGTGGACTCTAATTGCAAGACTGTGATTTGAGAACATCTCTTGGAAATGCTTATGAATAAGAGAAATCTCCCCTGGTCACTAGAGCTGTTAAGTAATGGGTGTAAACAGCCAGATCTATACTCACAGCTCTCAGGATGCTTAAACAAAGGAGAATACATTTCCACGAATTCATTCATTCATTCATTCTTTCAACAAACATTTTTAAGCTTTTGCTATATATCAGGTACTATTTGGGACATAATAATTGGTTCTGAAAACTCCAAAGCTTATATTCCAGTAAAAAAAAAAAAAAATCCTTGGTGTTCTTCAGAATAGAAAATGAATGTCTACGGAGACCCTTGTTAAACACGTACATATATGCACATACTTATTGGGGAGGGAGTAGGTGGGAAGGTAGCTTAGGACAACATGATAGTAATTATGTTACATGTAGCTTCAAATATATACGCATTATAGCTTTGAAAATTTTTGTTTTTCTGAATTTTTTTTTTCCCTCTTGGATAGATAAGTCCAAAAAGGTGTTTTAGACATATAAAGTGTTTTGCATTCAACTTGTGTCTCAAGAAAAAGTTATCTCTCTGTTTTCAAGTTGCTTTTAAGTATATTTTTTGAGCCTGTGAGCTGGAGAGATGTCCTGTGGGATAGTATCTGGCAACACTTCTTTCTCTTTCACCTCAAGATAAATACCTAGAAGAACCCCTTGTCGATTTCTGGCCAGTACACCAGATCCACAGCTTCCCATTAGAGAGCTCAGAGACAATAGAAAGCAGCAGCAGCCTTTTAAAATTAGGGTATAATTTTAGATACTCAAAGGGAGATCCAAGAGGTAACTTAATGCCATGGGAGCCCACAGAGGTGGACATTGTCAACCTTGAAAGGTAAGGGGTGTACCCCAAATATCCTCTTAAGTTTTTCTAATGTAATAGACTGGATTTTTCAGCAACGTAATAATTTCAATGTGTTTTTTTTAAGGCATGGAAATTTGCTGTTTTAATTGCTTTACTCTTTAAAAATTGTGATTTTATGTTTTATTTTAAATTACAATGGGTACGTAATAATTGTATATTTTTATATGTGATGTGATGTTTTGACATAGGCATATAATGTGAATTAATGAAATCAGGGTGATGGGGTTTCCATCACCTCAGGCATTTAACATTTCTTTGTATTAGGAACATTCCAATTACACTCTTTTAGTTTTTTTTTTTAAGTACACCCTAACTTATTGTTGATTATAGTCACTTTGTTGTTTCAGTATGCTTTTTTTTTTTTTTACATTGCATTTCAAGAAGGTCATTTAAATCACCTATATAAGCGGTTGGCAAACTCAGAAAATGCCTAAAAAATAAGTTCCAGATAATATGAGGACGCTTCCCTGTTCTCCTTTTGACTTCTCCGCTGTGACTATGGAATCCTGAGGCCAACCTCCACATTCCCGATAACCGGATTTCTGAACAAATCCCTGTAACTATGGAATCAGTGGTTGCTTCTTGGTAATATTTTCCATCATCATCATTCCAGTGTAGCTAGTAAAACTCTTCACTCCTCTTACTCAAGGTAACCTCAGGCAAAAGAATCATGACCTGGTCCACTGGTTCTCCCCCATGGAAGCAGTAAGGAAGGCAGCCTCAGCCTCACTCCGCTACTTTCTCCTTCTGCCCAAGGGAGTATCTGCCTCCCAGAGAGCAAGACTCACTCCAGCCAGTGAATAAAGAAGTTAGTATTTGAATTTTCCTTCAGTCAATAGTTACAAATAACCATCAATTGGCAAAATGCACAATTTACAATGGTAAAATGAACAGAGGTGGGTTCTGCAAGCAAAACAAAAAATATTCTTTGTTCCTTTGTAGGAGCATTTCTTTGGTTAATAAGCTTTTTTCCTTTCACCTCCCCAAACCTTCTCCACCATAAGGAGCCCGCCTGCCATACAAACATAAATCTTAGAGTAATGCATCTGGCTGCAAATTATTCCAGAAAATAATGGATAAATTTGCCAACAGGACAAAGAAAAGAAAGGGATTCAGAGTTGCCCTAAGCACTAAAGAACAAATCTCTGTAGCCCCAACCTCTGCTTTTTCTGTCACCTCCCTGCGAGGATTTGAGGACCTGCCACTGGAGTAACCAGTAAGGTATCTGGCATGGTGAATGAATGAACTTAAGAGGAAGGAAGTTGCATGCCCATATTTAAAAAGCTCCTGACAAAAATATGATTTCTTTACATTCTAGGAGATATACAAATGCATAAGCAAATACTTCAGTATTTGTCTTAAATGTCAAATTGTCATTGTAGAATAACACATGTGTTTGCTATACTAGCAACAAACATGCTGAAAAGAAACTTTCTAAGAAGCTATTCAGATTTGCCCAACTGACTAAAAGGATATTTTCTGGAATCAGAATCTTCTCCATCACTTGTTAAATATTTAACCTTGAGCCAGGTAATAATAATCTAAGTTTCAGTTTCCCCATTTGTAAAATGGAAGTAATAATAGCACTCTTATCATAGCATTATTTTGTGTATTACATGAATTAGCCTGAAAAAAAAAAATCCTTAGCAGAATGACTAACGTAAAACAAGTTCTCGGAAATATTAGCACTGTAGGAAAAAAGCAAATGTGGACAAATAAAACAGCCTGAGGGCGGGAGGAGTGAGAAAAGTAGACCTGTTTTATTAACATAAACAACAAATATTTAAAATCTGGAATCCGGGTCCAAATTAACTAAGGGATGTAATATAATTTGTAAAAGCACATCCCAAAGAAGTACAGATTAAAAATATGTTGAGAAAATGTGTCAAAATGACAAATCTGTGCACTCGAAATATTAATATATAATAGGCTATTAGAGAAAAACAGAATGCTTTGAGCCCTCTTCATGATATTTATTTCAAGAGAATGTTAAGGAAAAAATACGACCATCTCACAAATTCTTTTCTGGCACTATTGTTGGAGACAAAATGCTTGCTTAATGCACAACAGCAATTTTTTTTTTTTTTGGTCTATTGATGAAATTAGCATGAGGAGAAAAATTATTATTTCAAGACAGTGCTTCACTCAGTTATTTATTCACTAAGTCTACAACTATTTAGTGAGTGTCACCCTTGTGCAGATGCAGCACAAGACATGGGCGATAAAAACAGTGAACAAAAGCAAACATGGCCCAGACTCTCATGGTGCTTATACCCCAGTGGGGGCACGCCAGTCATTAATCAAGTAGCGATCCAAATGGCAGTTTATTCTGAACTGAGACTAAGTGCTGCAATGGAAAGACATGTGACTCTAAGAGATCATAGAGAAATAAAATTCCTGGGGCAGGCTTTTTGGATATCTGGAGAAGAGAGATTTGTGCTGAAATCTGAAGAATGAACAGTAATTAGCTAGGTCTGGAGGTTGAGTAGGGGAGAAAAAGTGGTGTCCCTACCCTCAGGGAATAGCATGCACAAAGGCCCTGTGGTAGGAGAGAGCATGGCTTATCCGAAAGGCTATTGTGGTTGGGAGTAGAAAGGAGTGGGTAAGGAGAAAACAACCTGATCAGTGACGCACTCTGCTTTCTGCCTTAAATCCATGTGAAATGAACCAGACTCTTAGCTGAAAACTCAACTGCAAGTCTTCATCTTGGCATCTGATAAAATTTTAGCTGTCTCCCTTCTCTGGGCAAGCCAGGACTTGGATTCTTTTGATAAATCATGAAACAGAAATATCAGTAAAATAAAAGGCAAAAAAAAAAAATCATCAAAGAGTTTCATTCCATTCTCCCTTCATTCCTTACCAACGTCAGTGCTGAGAACTTCCCCGGAAACATCCGTGCTGTTCCTGTGTTCTGCTTGAAGATGGAACTTGTCAGCTTCCTAAACAGTCATGGGTCCCCAGCACAGGTGCAGTTCACTCCTCTGCAGGTGGGGCTAAGGCAGAGCAAGTGTCCTGACCCACTGTCACTCAGGGCAGACGTTAAAGGTGAGTAGAGGCGGCATGCAATCACAATCTTCCCCTGCTTTATTTGAGACACAGACCCACTGCCTCCTATTCATTTACAAAAATGTCAAAGTAAGCAGCATCCTTTCTAGAGGAGGGACATTGAAAGGAATTTTTTTTAAGACTTTCTAGGTCTCATTCATTATGAGTGGTAAGCTGGCTCCTGGAAGTGGTTTAAGGACAGTAATATGTGAAATTTGCAACTATTAATCATGTGCACTTTTCCCACCAGGAACCACTGTGTGGTAGTATTGGAATGACTCAAGGCCCGTGAAGGGGTTCCCTTTGAGTGAACCCCACAAACAGGTTGTTACGACAATACAGGCAAGGAATGATAAGGTTCTGAAAAGGCAATAATAAGAGAGATGAAGAAGAACAAATAGATTCCAAAAGGACAAGAAGTCATATTGTCATATAACTACTTCAGAAATTTGTGCCTGGATGCATTTTGTGGGGAGAGAAGGAGTCATGGGTGGATCCTATATCATTAATTTGGGTGACCTGAGAGTTATTTGGAAAAAGAAAATGGGATTACTTGGGGGCATTGTGAATTTGAGTACCTGAAGAACCAGTTGCCCAAAAGCAACTGGATTGTAAAGCTTAAGACTCAGAAAGTCCTGGCCTGAAGATATAGCATCTCTCAGAGCAGAAGTAATAGCTCATCTGATATCTGCAGAGTGAGAACAGAGAAGCCCAATGGACATGGTAAGACATCCAGGGGAGGGAGCTCTGAGGAACTGTGGAGTTCGGTGAAGGAGGAAATAATCCACAGCATTGCTAGCACTGAAGGGTTTCGGTGAGATAAGGCCTGGACATGTTATCCATTGTATTTAGCAATTGATAAGTCTTGATGGCCTTAGCAAAGAGATGATTTCAGTAGAGTGGAGGTAGCAGAAGTCTGATTTCAAATGGCCAAGATGCAAATGGCCAGTAAGAAAGTAGAGACAAGAGGTGTAGTCTACAATTCTGAAAGGAGTCCTTGAAAAGAGGGAATAAGCAGTAGATGATTGGTAAGAGGGGGTTATAGATCAAGGCGTTGGTGGCAGTTATTGTTTTAAGGTATTTCAAGGAAAAGGCGGGAATAAGGAAACTGGAATCAGGATTCAAAACTCAGTTCAGTAACTTGGCCGGGCGCGGTGGCTCACGTCTGTAATCCTAGCACTCTGGAAGGCCGATGAGGGAGGATTGCTCGAGGTCAGGAGTTTGAAACCAGCCTGAACAAGAGCGGGACCCCATCTCTACTATAAATAGAAAGAAATTAATTGGCCAACTAATATATAGAGAAAAAATTAGCCGGGCATGCTGGCACATGCCTGTAGTCCCAGCTACTCGGGAGGCTGAGGCAGAAGGATTGCTTGAGCCCAGGAGATTGAGGTTGCTGTGAGCTAGGCTGACGCCACGGCACTCACTCTAGCCTGGGCAATAAAGCAAGACTCTGTCTCAAAAAAAAGAAAAAAACACAACTCAGTTCAGTAACTCAATAAACTGGATGAGATCACTTAATTCCTTGAGAACTGACTCAGTTTTTTAATTTCTGTAATTAAATAGATGTCTGTTTAGTCTTCCCTTAGATAAGGCCAGTGTTCATACCAGGGGAACCTGGGTTAGCCTTTGGGTGCCTTGACACAAAAGGACTCTTTTCCCATGCCTCAAAAATAAATGTTTCCACCCAGGCACAGTAAGGAGACTGAACGTGGCTCAAGATTAATTTTGAGAGACCAAGCTAAGTAATGCCTTTGCCCAATGCTACAGAAAACCTATGTTTGGAAGATAGTGATGTCTAAATAACTGTTTCTAAGGGGAACAATTAAATTTTCCCCTCTGCAGAGTAGGCACTTATTGCTTATTCATTCTTTTCCTTTTTTTCTAATTATGAGTTTCCATTGCATCCCATCAATTTGTGGGCTTATCTGGTTGAAATGTGTCTGTTTGTCAGTGCTCCAATTCACTGTCTGGGATTTATCCTGCATCTGCTGACCTCTGGCAGAGATCTGTCAGGACTGGTTTGCTTCCTTTCCACTGAGCTTGTCTTACTAGAATGCCTTAACTGAGGGCCCTCCTAAGCATGGAGGATGTCCTTACTCTGGGAGTTCTCTATTTTCTCTTGGCCATGGTGGCATTTGTCTAAGGCTGAGCCCTATGTTTTCAGGCTGTCTGAAAACATTCCTTCATTATGTTCCTTCATTATGTTCTTTCCTTCATTATGTTCTCATGGTTACACCTTGGTTATGGGCAGGATCCTTTATCCCAACTGCTATTTGTTTAGAGAGCTCGACGTTTTATCAAATGACCTAGATAAAGGGTCTCAAAGCATCTGTTTGTTATTCAAAGAAAAGTACTATTTGGTCAATATTATGAATGCATTCTCTTGGAAGTGTCTAAAAATCATCAAAAGAAAAAAAAAAGAAATTTACAAAGGTCAGTTAAGAACAGATGGTGGTTGATTGAGAGGTAATTGGTATATTCTAGAAGGTTCGAATCCCTAAAAAGAGCTGACTTTGATGTGAAAAAGATGAAATAAAGATATACCAGTAAACAAAAGACTTTCTCACAAGAACACACTAGAAATTTGGTAAAAATGTGGCTAAGTTAGATAACACAGGCCCTAGAGTGACTGTGGCTGGAAACAAACTACAACTTATTAAATAAAAAGAAGAAGAAGAAGAAAAAAGATCTAGTGCAAAAGCTTTCAAAAGAGTAATAGAGACCATTTTTCATTTGTTCATTTTGGCAACAATATTTAATGGGCTTTGGTTATATGCTAGTCACTTTCTAGCAGGTAGTGACACTGGCAATTGCTTTATTCATGTAGTTCAGGAGAGGCTACCTATTAATATAAATGATAGTCTAAAGTGAACAGTTGGAGAGATAAAATCTTCACCTCTGATAATGCCTCTAATTTGCAACACCATAGCTAAATAGCCAATCAATTCAGATGCTTCATCCAAATATTAATGATAATCATCTGGATAATTTCAAAGTATTAGCATGGTTAGATTTTTAAAAGTGATTGTATTGAGTGTTAGTTCTAACGATATTATCTCTAAGAGCAGATTGAAGGCCTACAGTGTAAACTTCTGGAGACTTTGAGTAAAATATGCCTGAAGTCACATGCACAGAAAAAGATATACGCATGCTCTCCAGGACATGGTCTGTATATAAACTCCACAGCACTGCTAATGAAGATGAATGACAACCATGGTCAGGTCATGGTAATATCGTTAGCGACTTCTGGTTAACATGCCATACAAATTACATTCATTTGTTACTCAACAAACACTGATCGAGTACCTACCATGTGCAGGCATTGTTCTAGATTATAGAAAAGTAGTAGGCAAAAGTCCTTGTGGAGATTACATTCTGGCAGGGAAAGACCTGCAACAAAATAAGCAAGTAAACGTGTCAAGTAGCTATAACAGATAGAAATAAAGGGAGAGAGGTTCTATTTTATGAAGTATGGTATGGGAAGGCCTCAGTGAAGGAACTTTTTAGCAGAGACATGAAAGAGAGGAGGGATCAAGCCATGCCCATGTGTGGGGGAAGGGCATTTCAGGCAGAAGGATCAGCCCATGCAAAGTGCCTGAGCCTGAGGTAGGAGAGACAGCCTGGTGTGTTTAGGGGAGAGAATGAGTAGGAAGGAGGTAGGAAAAGATGTCAAGGAAGTTAGAGGTTGTCAGGCTATGCAGGGCCTCCCAAGACATGGTGAGGGTTCCGGTTTATCTCCCAAGTAAGAGGGGAAGCCACTGGAGGGCTCTCAGCAGAGTGGTGGTGTCATAATCTAATTCAGGTAGTTTAGGAGCTCACTCTGCATGCTACGTTGAAAATATAGCTGTAGAGACACAAGGGGGGGAAACATAGTCAAAAAAACCATAGCATTATTAGTTCAGTCATTTTTACATGTCTTTTTTAACTGCTTCTTTCTTTATTTTTTGTTTTGTTTTTGGTCAAGTTTTCCTGAAAACAGAATTCCAGGTGGAGATGGGCGCGTGGGTGGCTTATTGGAGAGGTCCTCAGCAGTGACGCCCATAAGGGAACCGGGCGGAGAAGGAAGGGGACTCATGAAGCGGCTGCAACACGGGCAGCTCTGAAGCTGGAGGGGCCCTTCAGTGATCTCCTGAACTGAGGACAGCGGCTGGGTCTTTGTCACTGGATGTGAGCTGCCCCTGTGAGTGGGCTGTGAGCCTTCACCAGGCAACGCCCACGGCAGCTGGGGAAGCCAGGCCTCCACCACGGGTGGGGTGCGTCTGGGCAGCACGCGACAGCACCCACCACACTCCCCAACCTTAGCGTGTGACGCTGCTCAGGGAAGGCCACGACAATGACAACGCAGAGTCAAGTCGAGTTGCTGTGGTCATAAACCGGACTCAGAACCCTCCCCTAGCCCTCACTTTCCTCTCCTCACTTTCTTACCCCAGGGCAGCTTCTCAGGGTGCATATTCACCTCAGAGTGTGAAAACACCTCTTGCAGGAGGTGACTTGCCTTAGTCCTCAAGAGCCCCCTCAGCTGAGACCCTAGGGAGGCCCCTTTGGGGAGGTTGCTCACCACCTTCAGACTGGAGAGTACACCTTCCCCTCCCCACCTCAGTTACTCAAACCTGACCAAAAGGGAACCACTTAAACACCTCACATCACCTCTTCGGGGGATATTCGAAGATAGGTGTGCAATGATCTGAAAATCATCATCAAGGATTCTTTCATTTCAAGGGACTCATCGCTGTGGAGAGTTTTCTTGCTCAGAGAAATCTCCACAGAGAACTTGGCTTCCTCTTTGAAGAACAATATAATTAGAGAAAGGAACAGAGAACACCGGGCAGATTAAAATGACAGGTTCCTATTCCTTATAGAAACTTTGGTGCTGAATTGAACAGCATTCAGATGCCCTTTAGTTCACCTTCCAATGTGAGCTTTCTCCAAAGTGGAAACTTTTTCGACTGAGACCTGCTAGCTGACTAAACTCGCTTGTCTTCAGCTTAACCGCTTACCTTCCCTGACTCCTGTTAAAGAGCTCATTAAATTGCCTTCTTACCTGTTTATTCTTCTCAGAAATCGCCTCCCTTGGCCCCTCCACTGAGTTTCTTTGATGTTTTTGTTCAAATAGAGAATAATACACTTGAGTTGCTGCTATGATATTTAAAAAAAAAAATGCTACTCACTGCTTAGACTGGTATATACATTACATCCATCATTTACAAGATCTTTCCAGAAAATGAGGTAAAATTTATATTCATAGTGCTTCTCTTTTCTTCTCCCCTGACCATGCCCTCGCCTCTCCTCACCCACTCAACCACCACACATACTCAAACCGCCAAGGGCAACTCCAGGAGCAGAATCTATGCTGCCTCGTCCCAATGGAACAATTTCTGCTCATTATTTTTGCTTAACAGTACATTTGCCTGGAATGCCTACTTATTCTCCCTGCTTGCTCAGCTAAAGCATGTCGTCTAGGAAGATTTCAAGCATCAAATTCAAGAGGTTTTAGGACAGTGTTTGAGAACAGAGACACCTTTATTGACACGTGCTACAGATCCACAGTTAATGTTTTCAAGAAGCTTGTGCCAGCTTATCTCTTTGATCAGGTGACAAAGTAAAAAAGGATGACACATAACAGCACAAAAGCATCTCATCAAACAACCAAGAAGCTGACACGCTCAGCAAGTGCGATAGAAAAGGTACTGTCTTGCCTGTCAGATGTAACCTTTTCTTCTTAGTCCTGTACTTTTCTACAAAGATAGGGAATAGCTGCTTACATTCCTTAGGTTTGTATATTAAAAATTCTGGAAAATAGCACAAAAGCTCTCAATTATTTAAGTGGGGATTTTTTTTTAAATCTCCATTAACACAAGCGTCCCAACCTCCAAATAATATGGTTCCCAACTGCATCATCTTTAGTTCGCTGTGGAAGCCCAGAATTCCACTATCTCTCCAATTGTTCACTCGAGAAGGAACCTCTATGGCTACTCTTCAGGGTAAACTGGGCAGACCCCATAGTCAACAGCCTTGCCCTCTAGCTACTTAAGCCTGTGGGTCCAGTTGACGGGAGCCACCCAATGAAGTCCCATAGCTGCGAATATATGCCACCCCAGAATGAAACGTCTTTCCAACACCATAGATCCCTCTCCCACACAGGCTAACACTTTTTTAATTGTATCCATAAATCACACGTAATCAAAACATTCAAGCTCCGGTTCAAAGAGATTGGAACTTCAGCTCCTGGTATTCATGCATACCCACATGAATAAAAGCAGAAAAGGCATGTCTATTACCTCAGGATTTTTCTTAAACTTGAAATTTTAGCCAGACATCAAATAAGAGTCGAAAGCTTCTTAATGATTTTCTCTTCCTTTTCTCAGTCCCCGTACCTTCTACTGCTATCTCTACCCAAATCTGAAAGGTATATTCTTGAAAGTCATAGCCATCCAGTCCAATTTGTGTAGCTCAACTTGAAGAAGACATTTCTCTTCATAGTCCATCAACAACATAATCAAATTAACGTTTGAAATTCCATGTAGAAAACCACAGTTGTTTAAATTGGAGTTCACAGACAGATGTCACCTAGAATCTCTGCACATGCACTCTGACGGTCACCAGGTGATAACTAAAGGAAATATGGAAAGGTGCATTTTTTGTGTTTTCAAGGAGACAATGGTTGATGCTTTTATCTACACTGGAAGTCAATGCATTTATAAAATGCATTATGCATAAGCCCAGACTGAGACGTGTTTATAGAGCAACCTATTATGAAAAAAACAAAAATGAAAGACTTTTAGAACTAGAAAGGATTTTCTAGTCCTATCTGTTTTATTTTTCAGAGGAAGCAACCGTGAGCTAAAGAAATTAGAGACGGAAAGCCTGCCCCTAGTTCCAAGGATAAACTCAACAAACCCCAAAGCCAACAACTTCTCCCTTTACCTACTTCAGCTGCAACTTGTGAAGCCATTTTGACAAGAATCTTTAAATGAAGAGGCAAGCCCAGACCACCTGCCACATCAGAATGAACATTTTCCCCTGATCTCCTCAAAATTCAAAGTTTTATATTGTGCTGCTCCTTTAAAAGGGACCGGCATTTATTTTTCATCAAATAATGTCATAAAATATCTGGCTTTGTAAATGAGCAATCATGGGGCAGATAGAGATTATTAAGTTACCAACAAGGAGTTGCTTACTTGGAGATCAGGGCTGGTGGGAGAATTCTCATATCCTGTGGTCTGATGAGAATCCTTCCTCTTAACAGGGACTGAATATCAATTCAGAGGGAAGAATCAGAAAGCCAGATTCGTGAAGGTTTTTAAAACACAGAGACAATGGTAAAGTGCTTTTTTATTTTGAGGAAACATCTACTGAATATATATTTCATATTATATAGTTAAATAGCCACTGTAATTTTCATGTCTTTTGGCAATTGTTTTTGTTTGTTTGTTTGTTTTTGCTTTATAGGTTAGACTTAATAACAAGGCCACCTAAATGAGTATCTGTGACTTTCTCATTTTAGTATTTGCCAGATCTAGGTTACTTGGAAATATAAGTTTTCCTAACAAGGAAGAGAGATTGCAGTTCAGTCTTTTATCTAGAAAGCTCACTTCCAAATGAATGGAATCTTGAAATCAGTACTTTAGAAGGGGAAATACTGTCTTGCTGGTATGTCTTCTAAGTCACAATTATTGAAGGATGAACACTTCCTATTTCCATTTAAACTACTTTTTCAGGAAATAGGAGAGTAAAAAATAAATAAACTTCAGCTTGTCTCATACAGATAATGTAAAACTATAATATATTTAGGGATCTAATGACCACTGGCATCTGAAGTTATATTAATGAAGTGAAGAAAATATTGTGAGTCTCTGAAATTGTCAAAGCCCAGCTGGAAAAAGATCAAACTTGAGACAGAAAGTGGAAGATAGATTATATTCCTAACAGGCAGTGTTAGGAGTTGATGGTCAGTCCTGAGCACTATCTCTTTTGGTTCTTACCTCATTTTTTAAAGTTTTTTAAAAAAGACAAGGCTATTGATACAAGGGCAAAGAAAAACTATAAGGAGAGACCATAAAAAACAGAAATTTACAGCCTGTAAAAGACTGTTCAGGAGAAATTTAATTTTGGTGTATAAAGTCTTAACCAGGCTAGTTGATCCCAAACACAGTTACTGTTTCTTCAAAAGATAGATAAGAAAGCTCCAAGCTTAACTGCAAAATAAAGCAAAATAAATTTGAAACACATGTCATGAAATCACCCCCTACTCTTACTTTCTTGTTTTAATTATAGATAAATCGTGAGATTGTGCCTACAATAGCTTACCAAGAAAAGATAGCAAAACTTACACACTGGGAGATCTTTCAGGAAACAGTCACTATAAAACCAAAGTCTTGAGGGAATTGGAATATTAAGAGAATATAAACTTTAATGAACTGAATAAGCTTCACTTATTCCCTGAAATGTTTTATTTTCCAAAATCTTAAAGGATGTACAGTAAAAAAAAAAATAAGTTAGAAGAGTCCAAGCAAGGCTATTTTTTTCTTTATGACTTTAATTCTTATGGCAAAAAATAAATGAATAAAAAGTTCAGATCTATTTTTTAAATGTGTGAAAGAGTCAAATGTGCTTTTTCTTCAAGAAAATCCAATGGCCTCAGCTCTTGCCTAAAATTGTTCTAGCTGCTCCTAATAACTCTTTAGTGTTTGTTTCTTAAAACATCTTAGAAGTTTCTAGAAAAACTTCAGTCAATGTGCAGATCCTTCACTACGAACCAAGAAAAAGAAGAGTGTGCTAATGCCACATCTCCGCTCACACTGAATTTCTAAACAGTGTGTTTTGACATCAATATTTTGCTTTAGAAGGTTTAAGTGATTCAGAGAAAAATTTACTAAGATAGATTTTATTTTGCACATGGAAACTCTCTAAGCTAAAAAAAAAAAAACACTTTTGTCTCCATTTTAAGTAGAGTTGGTCAAGTTTAAATTAAAAATTAGATTTAATGGCTGGATAGAGGGATGGGTGAATAGATTCCCAATAAATGAAATAGAATAATGGTAGACTCTGGGCTGTGGAAAAATGAGTGTTCACCGTAAACTATTTTCCAATTTTACTCTTTATTTGAAAAATTTCATAATTAAATTCTGAGGGATAAAAAAATCACAGCTAAAAAAGAATTATCATTCTAAACGCTATCAACCCCAAAATGACTTATTTCACCAGCTACAAGTCAAACCATGCAGCAAAGAACTTTCAACTGAGTCCATGATCGGTAATTAGCTCACATCATGTAGGGATGTTAGACCAAGAGGGTTGGGTCCAAATTGAAGAGGTATTTGGCAAATATTCCAGGTCAACAAATGGATGGAATGTAAATGTGTATAATGAATATGATTCAGTCAAAAAATAAATACATAACCTACCTGCAAATCCTATACCCTGAGATATATAGGCTCTCAGAAGACCTCATGATGTCTAAGGCAGAAAGAAAGTAGACTGGTTTAGACAAATTGGAACCACAGGAGTTCAGGACTTCCTCCCCAGGTAACTCTGTCCCAAAACCTGGTTGTCTTCTCTCTTTATCCGGGATTGATAAAGTCTCTGCAAGTTGAAGTCACCTGGCAAAGACCACAGGTTTCAGTAGGCAACAGGAAAAGACACAAACTTCATAAAAGCCCACTTGGGCAGACAAACGCACCTGCAGGTAGGGAGGAGAGGGGTCTACCATGAGTTCAAGTACACCAACAGAGCCTGAGGCCCAGATGGGTTGGGAAAAGGAGCACAGGCAAACAGTGTTGTACCTTCTAGAGCTTTCTCCCTCAGAATTTATCTTTCAGCCATCTGGGGGAGATAAGAGCTTTTGGGTACCTTTTGCAGATGGAGAAAGGCTGAGGTCCATAGATGTCAATATAAATATTGACATATATATGTATATATACATATATATATTTATATATATAAAATAAATAAATATATATATATATTAGTTTGTAGTAGTTGTAATGAGCTTCAAAGAAAGGTGAGTGGCCTACTTATTTTGTATATGAAACTAACCATGGCTAAGAAAAATAGCTTTGAAATAGAAGGCAGATTATTCTCCAACTTTGAATTCTTCAAGGGGCTTTGTTCTCTTGTTCTCTTCCCCTTCTGAGCTTCTAAAATGTATTTTTAACAATTTAACATCTTGGGAACACAGTTATAAATGATTATGCCTCCAACCCCTTCTGCCTCCAACTCCACGATATGGACAAGTAAATTAGTTAAACCCAACACAAATCACCAGTGGCTGGGAGAGTGGTCCTCACCACTCAGTGGACATCTAGGTATCACCTGCCTCTCTGTGCAGGTCACACTGAGCCCACAAGCTCCCCAGACAACCAGGAACCAGGCTACTGTTTCTGTGTTCACGCCTATGTCGAAACTCCAAATGTCAACCAAAATGGTATTTGGCAATTTATGTTAACACTTTTCACTTAATAACTCAGAAATTCTAGCCCCTGTTCTTTAATAAAGAACAACCTGAGCCACAGGGATGAAGTAGCTCTCCCAGGATCCCATACAATTAATTGGCCTAGACAAGAATAATATGAAGGTCGTTTTTTATTACCATCATTCACAATTCAATTAATTGTCTCCTGTGTAGCAATATGCAAAAAAGTCTATGTTCCTGACTCAGTAAGTCAAATGTATTTGTCTTTTATGTTAAAATTAGAAGGACATTTATGTTATGTTTCTTTTTTGCACTTCACCAAACCAACACAACCAGCAATCCCACTATTGGGTATCTACCCAAAGGAAAAAAAGACATTCTATAAAAAAGACATCTGCACTCGAATGTTTATAGCACAATTCACAATTGCAAAGATGTGGAGTCAACCCAAGTGCCCATAAATATATGAGTGGATTAACAAAACGTGATATATGTATACCATGGAGTTCTACTCAACCACAAAAAACAATGGTGATCTAGCACCTCTTGTATTATCCTGGATGGAGCTGGAGCCCATTCCACTAAGTATCACAAGAATGGACAAACAAGTACCACATATACTCACCATTAAATTGGTATTAATTGATCAACATTTATGTGGACATATGGTAGTAACATTCATCGGGTGTCGGGCAGGTGAGAAAGGGGAGGAGGGATGGGTATATTGACACCTAATGGGTGTGGTATGCACCATCTGGGAGATGGACACATTTGTAGCTCTGACTTGGGTGGGGCAAAGGCGACACATGTAACCTGAATATTTTTACTCTCATAATATTCTGAAATTTAAAAAAAAATAAATTAAAAAAAAAAAGAATTGCTTAATGGTGAGGATCATCTCAGAAAGTTTGGAAATCTCTATACCCAAATCTAACACACTATGGTGTAGGTCTGTCAAACATCTAGTTGCTTTGCCTAAGCTGAATAAATGTGGTCCTTCTCCTACTTAACCTGCCCCCATCCCAGAAACTGACTCCATATAGAAAAGTATTTTCTATCACTTGCTTACCTAGGATGTTCTCATCTTTTGGAAATTCAGTTCTTTTAGCTTTCTTTGCATCCATAGCTAATTCATGGCTTGAAAGTAAACTATAATTATTTTTTGGTATACCTAAAAATTTCTTGTTTCATCAGGAATACCTGTCTTGCACACATTCCTATATTTTAACCAGAAGTAAAAACCGGTAGTTCTTAACAATGGGTTAAATTATTTAGTGCAGGGTAGATGATATACAATTTACTCCTTGTAGCCTCATAAATGGAGTGTGCTTCCGTAACAACCACCATTTCCACAAAGGGAGAAAAATGACATATGGTGCTCTTTCAAGAAAAATAAAAAGGAATAAATGCTGCCTTGCATTCTGGTAATTGAAAAATGGCTTCATTGCTGCTGCTGACACTGGAAATTCTATGTCATCTGTCTAAAGTAGAGACTTCTATTGTTATGTATTAAAATAGTATTTACTATAAATGGAGTTGGTTATAGGCAGTAACTGTTTGTAATCAAACTTTCATAAAGATTTTTGGTCAGTGAATTGAAAATAACCACAGACATAGAATGAATGGGATGGGCTCTAAAACTTTATGATCCATCTTGGTCAAAGTTCTCCTTCCTTAGCTTGCATTAGCATCATGGATTTTAATATAAATGCAGAACTGTTATCAGCCTATCAATATATTTTACAAATGGCTCTGAGTACTTTATGATTTAGAAATACTCTTTCAAGAGAGTGTCGTCTGGAGTAATTTACCGCTGTTACAGCCAAGTACTCCCTTTCCCAAGCTGGATAAAGCTACAAAGAACTGTTTTTCTCTGTGCATCAGGACACTAGATTGGGACATAACAGCATTTTAAAGTGTCACTAGTCCGAGAGCATGCTTTCTTGCCTTGGTGTCCCCAGGACCAATCAATCATGTGGTCTCCTTCAACAGCAACAAAAAAAACCAGAAATATGTTATGGCTGTCATAGATGAAGATATCTTCCCATGACACCTATGTATACTATGTGAATTAGTCTCATAATTATTTTTGTGGATTTGTTCCAGGAAAGTTTAATTGTATTGGAAAATAAATTTTGTGCATTCTGAGGATATCAATCTTCTAGGAACCAATGGGCAGACAGGATTACAATCCTCAAGATGTCATTATTTTAAATGGAAATATTGGGTCTATGATCAAAAAAAGAAAACGAATTGTTTTTAAAAATTCTCTTATTTCTTAACTTTTGTCGCTTATGAAACTGGAGTTCTTTACCTTAATTACCCATCATCAACTTTCCCACCCAACTCCAGGACACATGTGCTCTTTCTCAGCGCTCTGGTATGGCAGACACTGGTTGGACAATATTGACACCAACACCCTGGATGAGGAATTCCTGAATTTTGGAAAGTCAGCTCATTTCCCTTAGCCTCCTCGGCCACACTCTTCATTCCCTCTTTCAAGTGCTTAGTGACAGAGGAGTACTATGCATATTCACAAATCAGCCTGGACGTTTTTCTAAACAAAGCTCAACATACATCTAAAATAAATGTTGTTACCCAAAAAGATATCCTTGCAGGAGGCTTTGCTTCTGCTGTGTGAAGACTTTAGAAACTTCTGATTAGGCACAGCTTTTAAAGCCTTAAATGCCACATTCTTGTCAACAATAGCAGTGGTTGGACACAATTTTCCATGAGTAGTAGATTTGACTTTTAAGAACCTATGTGGCAGAAAACTGTCTTTTGTTTAGGAAAATACTTGCTAGAGCACTTACGGATGGAAAGGTGGTCTGTACTATATGGCCTACAACAGTGAAGTTAAAAATATTTTGACTGTGATCCACAGAAAGTAACATTTTCCACAATATAATGGAATCTACAGCAAAATTCTACCTTATTACAAGCAATGCACTTGACTGTGTTCTATTTGATTCCATTTCATTTTCTTAAAGTACAATACACTGAATGTTTGTGTTACCCTAAAATTCATATGTTAAGGCCTAAATCACCCAAAGGGATGGTATTTGGAAGTTGGGCCCTTAGAAGGTAATTATGTCATGAGGATGGAGCCCTCATCATGGAATTAGTGACCTTAGAAAAGAGGGGGAGAGAGAAAAAGAGAGAGAGAGTTCCCTATCCCCCTTCTACCACATGAGGCCACAGCAAGAAGACATCAGTCTATGAAGGAAGCAGGCACTCATCAGACACTGAATCTACTGACACCTTGATCTTGAACTTTCCAGGCTCCAGAACTGTGAGAAATAAATTTCTGTTGTTAATAAGCCACCCAGTTTATGGCATTTTTTTATAGCAGCCTGGATGGACTAAGACACCATGGAATGGATTTCTCAATCCACTAATTAGTTACAACGTGCAATTTGAAAGGCATTAATCTAGAAGAAATCAGTAAAACAAACAGAAAGCTAATCTTCTCTGAATAAAGAATTTACCGGACTTTGAGGGTGAAGGAGGAGTGGGAAAAATGAGAAAAGAAACAGGTAAGGGCTGAGAAACAGGATAAGAGGTTAGATGCTAGAGAAACTGGTCAGGAAGAAATTCTCAGTGACAAAATGCATGAAAAACTTCTAAAATTAGAGTTAATTTTCTAGTCTAAACCATCTAGAGTTAGAAATGCAAAGTAAATAACCACCTCCACTGCCACAAAACGTCCATAAAATTGTCCTGCATTGACAGTTTGGTATTGGTTGCATTTTGGAGAGATGGAATGAAATTTATTCCATTTTGGAGAGATGGAATGAGGGTGTGTGTGTGTGTTCAAGGCAGAACAAAAAGAGCATGCAAAACATGGCAAGATCATTTAGAGACTGAAATGCTTCAATCAGGTAAAGCTCAAAACCAGCAGAGATCTCATAAAACAACATCCTCCCTCTCCCAAAGTTCCCCTCGCAAAAACAACAGCAAAATAAAAAACGTAAAGATACTTCAAGGACACTGATGTCTTAGGACTTTGAGTGGAGTTGAGACGAGCTGATTTTCTTTGGATCTCGAAGGCTAGGGTATTTGCAGATAGTATGTGAGTTGCACAATTTTATTCAGAGCCAAGTCATGTGATGGAGGGAAGTCACCCAGCTGGGCATTTCTGTTTGGAGGAAAAGGTTTCACACAAAGCATACTACCTGTTGGGCTCTGTTATAGTGAAAGCACACAATACAGGGTCTTAGCTCACTCTCTTTGCTTGGCATAGACCTCCTTGAATACTTCAGAACCTGATGGCCCATCTGCCCCTGTGAAGACAAATTCTGAAGAGCAGTCTTTGAGCTCAAAGAAACAAACCAACTTTTTCCTCACTTGTGTTAACATGTACACTTTCTTAGGCATCTGATGGTTGGCTTTGATAGTTGGATTCTAGATCATGGTAGAAAAAATTCTGTTGGAGTCAATATGTATTCTTGCCTCCTCTGGCTGCTGTGCTGGTTTAACCCATTCAGTCATCTAGTTCCTAAATGTGGGCCAGAGATCAGTAGGCTTTGAGCTACCAGCGGTGCCATCTGGAACTGCTCTTAGTACTAACTATCCAGCATTCAGGAAGGTGGGGCGAGCCCAGGTCAGCTGCCTGCCCATTCCACGTTGGCTATCAGGTAACCTTTGCTCTTCTGGTTCCAAGTCCATCTGACAATTTCTGCTTAAATTCATAGGGGGCCGGATCCCAAACTCCAGTCAGCTTGATAACTATGCCCCTGTGTCTTGGTCGGGCACTGGATCCTCCACTCAGCTACAAGCAAGATTCTTACCAGATTGTACAGGATTCCTTCCTTCCCCTCGCCAAGTACACACCCTCAGCTGACACTAATCGACACCCTTACTGAGACCCTGGAGCACCAGTTGCCATGCCCCATGCCAGGATCAGACCTTAGAGACTAGCGTTGGTTTCAATCGAGTCTGACCATGATTATTTTAATGGAAACCCTTCCCTCTCCCCACCATTCCCAGCCACGAGCTGGCCCAGGTGACCTCACTCAATTTGCCTTACTTCATCTCACCTTCCTCTTCTTCCTCACTTTCCAGAGCAGGGGCCTCATGCAACCTGTCCCATGCCAGACCTTTCCCAGGAGTGACAGTCAACATTAGGCCATTTTATTATTTAATTTTTTCTTAACATTAGGCCATTTTAAATGTGCTTTTTGAATGGAACATAACAAATACTAGAGCTTTTCTGTTTCTCTCTCAAGATATGGTAATATCTTCATCGAAACATTTCTCACACTCATACTTTTCTTTCAAAGCAAGTTTATTTACCTAAATCTTCTACAACTTGGTGGAGAAATCCAAACTTCTGATCCCCAGAGAGCAGCGCCATTCCTCCCCACAGAGGCCAGCCCTTGTGCCGTGGAACCCCACACCCATCAGAAGCCCTTGCAATGGGCTTGGCTTTGTAAATATCCCCTTTACCTGGTCACAGGGGCTACTCAGAGATATTTTTCATCTTATCACTTTAATGTATACTCTTTGCTCTAAAGAATGGTTATTTGTTGTTAAGCTGACATGAAACAACACATATAAATGAATATAGCAGAAGATGTTTGGCCAACATTGCAAATCAAAGCATGCCGCAGCCTGTCTGTGACATGATTTGTACTCCTCTAGTCATAGGTGTCACTTATACTCTTTTTCATCCTATGCCCTATGTATAATTTTGAAATCCATGTATATTTAGATTAATCTTAATCTAAGAAATTTAGTATCTCTAACACTCTTGAGATTATTAGTAAGGCCTTGGAATAATACCATACAATAGGACATGACAAATGTTTCTCAACCATGTTACCAACTCACACAGACCCAGGTGTGCAGGGTCCACGTATTGACAGAGAGAACACTTCAGAGTCACAGGTCTGCCTGTATTTCAGACCCTGGAGATGCACTGGCATCCAATGGGCCCCTTTCATTCACAAAAGCTCCCCATCATATTTTCAAGGAAGCCATAATTCTGTTTCTGTTCGAAGGCAGGGCTGTGAAATCTAATTTTTTAAATTCAATATGGAAAGGGAATATCATTCATCTTTCTAAGTTTTTTCTCTAAATGAGAAAAAGTTAAACAGTATCTGTGATGGTAAAACATATGCATTTCCCAAAAATTCCCTACAAAATTAAAGAGGCACATTACTGTCATTCTCTCTTTAGTTTTCTTCCCAAATAGCATAATAGTTCTCACATATATTTTTGCTGGAGTCCCTGCTATTTGAGTCTATTCAGATTCGTTTGAGTTGCAGCAATAGAAGTGCAAATGATCATTCCAAAATTGACAAGCAACAGACTCCTTTCTGCTAATGATGACTGTACTTCATCTGTCAAAGCCACTTTACTTTCCTGATATGTGGGCTATTAACTTTGTCGTAGGAAAATTAGTCCAAGTGATTTTTAGAATTATGTCTGAATTTTAAGTATAGGCGATCATCCAAATTTTATATAAATGTAAGTTGACTTTATAGCATTATAGACAGATTTCTAAATGCATCACGGCTTGAGAGTGTGTTTATTTCCTCTCACTTTCCTTTTTGAGAAAATTTTGCAGCTCAGAAAGCCTGACCTTAAATAATAACAGAGCAGGAGATATAATAGCAGCTCAAGGAAGAGAATCTGCCCTTTATCCCCTACAAAGATGTCTAGACTAGGATTTTGTCATTGTGGCCAGGACAGAGTAGAAGGTACAAAAAGGTGGGTGCTCCTTCCTCTATTCAAATACAATGTAGCAAGATACAGGTTAAAATTACTATACAGAGAGATTTTTCAAAGTTTCGAATATTCTGGCTGGCTGCTCAGAAGGTTCCCCCAAGGTTATATCTACCTTGATGCATTCACTACACCCTAAGGTCTGGTCTCAGGCTGGCAAGTTAAGACACCTGATTTGACTGAGTACATTGGAAGTAGCTCTGTCACCCCTCAGAGGCAAACTTGCCTTAATCAAGTTTGCAGAGACAGAATGCCTGTTTATGATGATATAATGAGAAGCAAGCATATGGGAAGCCAAGTTATTAGGGGGTTTCATGGAGCTCATGGAAGCAGAACGCAGGAGGCGGCTGATCTTAAAATGAATCTCCCAGCGCAAGGTGCTTCAGGCCCTCTCACCAGCCGCGGGAATGGCTGTGCCAATGAAACCGTAATGTCAATTTATTGTCCTGAGGTTTCCTCCCCACTGGATGGTACTTGGATGTCACAGCATTGATTTGATAGCACTTTCTTTTGTCTCTGCTTTCATTATTGGCCAATTCTTTTGGCCTATACATTTATGGATAATATCTTAGCTCTGCCCTTTAGCAAGCACAGTGAGTAACCCCACCCATTGCATTTGACTTACAGGGCTTACTTCCTGTGGTTCGTATATACACACAGCAACTATTATTAATATGTCAATTAAAAAAATCTACAGATAATTAGTGAGCACCTATTATGTGCCTGAAACTCTCCCAGGCAGGACAATGTATGCCGGAAAGGTATGTACTCCCAGGGCCCAGATGCTTTTGTCTGTCTGGAAAGCAAACTACCACATGTAAAAAAAAAAAAAAATCAAAAACCATAAATGGCAGTATAAAACCATCAAGGCAACAGGAGTTTTAAAGATGGAGGAACCAAGTTAAAGTAGGAGTGACTTCATGGAGAATGTAGGACTGAGCTAGATTTTGAAAGGTGAGCAGAAGAAAGAACAGGAAGTGATTTTCAAGTCTGGAAAAGTTGCATAAACAAAAGAAGTGAGATGAAAATTAGTGCCAAGTCTGGGGAGTATTGGAACATGGTAGGCACCCCAAAATGCATGACAAATAAATGAATGAAGTTAGGGGTGCGTAGTTGGACCACAGCAGGAATAAGATTCATTTAGTATTACAGGAAAGAGTAGGTATCTTAAAAGCTAGGAAGAGCCATATAGACATGATATCTTACTAGATATACAAAAAATACTAGAGATACACTTAGAATAATTACTTTCCCAGTTCCTTTTTTCTTTCCCAATTGAAAGGCAAGCACTTTTATGGTGGCACGATTCTACCTGTAGAATTCTACTCAAAATGCACAATGCTTGCTAGGAAATTCCCAGACAGGTTGCACATAATAAACCAAGTAGATAGTTTTACATAACAATAATTCACTTTATAGCATTGTCTATTTACTCCTTTTTAACTTCAAAAGCTCTTTCCAACTTTAAAAAGTTGAGGGGAGGGAGGCCCATTATGGCCATTTTTCCTCCCATTTTCTTTTCCCCTCTTTCTATATTTCTCATTCATTCATCCATTCCACAAATAGTGCCAAATGTGTGCTAAGAACAGAGTATGCCCTGGTTAAAAATAATTTTTTTGCCCATTGTGTGCTAAGAACAGAGTATGCCCTCATTAAAAATAAATAAATAGCTGGCATGATGCCTAGCTGGTAGAAAAAATAGACAGGAAGTAAGAAATACCCACCAGCGAATTCACAACTGCAGAGCTGATGTGAATTAAAGAAACAACATGCAGCGTTAGAGTGACAGGAGAGAAAACACACTCAGACACAGTGGCCTGAAGAGGCTCCTCTGCAAGGGAGACACTGAGGCCAAGACCTTAAGGATACAAAGGAGCCAGCTGTGTGTGTGTGTGTGCACGCACATGTGTGTGTCTGTGTGTGGTATGCATGCATGCAACTATGTATCTGTGTACATGAGGGTCTGAGTGGTTCTGTGTGTCTGTGCATATGAGTGTGCATGTGTGTATGTTCATCTGTGTGTATGAGTTTCTCCATCTGTGAGAGTCTGTATGTGAGTGTATGCACATGAGTGTGCATGCATGCAGCTATGAGAGAAGGGAGAAAGAGGGAGGAACCTGGTGCTCCGGGACTGAAGGAGCAGGGTGCAGGAAGGCCCTGAGACAGAGACATCCTCAGCATGTTTGCAGATCCCAGAGGAGAGCAGTTGGCCCAGACTGTGGGGGGTTGGAGAATAGTGCATGGAAATAGATGGGCTTGGTGTGGTACACGAGTCATGGCTCATAGATTACGCCATAGGCTAAGTAGAGTTTAGATTTTAGTCAAAGGGTAAGTAGGGTGGCGACAGATTTATGCTTTTAAAGATCACCTTGGTTTCCACGTGGAGACAAGGTTTGAAAGATGCAAAGTACCAGCACAGTAGCACAGTGGCCCTGGTGACAGCCAACAGTGGCTTAGATTGGGGGCAGTTAGAGAGAGGAGGGTGGACTTAAGACAGGTTTTTAATGTAGAAAGACAGGATTTATTGGTGGACTGGCGTTCCAGAGAAATAGAAGGGGAAAACAAGAACGTCTGCTCCCTTCTCTCTCTCACTTCCTTCCCATGTACATTCCACAGTGTATTAATGATTCTTTTTATAGTCCATAATTCATGATAGCATTTTCCTACCTTAGGTTAAAGGAGAGTTTAACAGCAGTAAACCCCAAACAAATAAGCATTCCAATTTTAGGCGGTGCCATAAATAAAAAGTAGAAATATCTGAAACACAATTCTCCAATGATACTTTTAATTGTATGAGAAAGAAAAGGCAGGAAATACTAGCATAACCACACATTTGTTGGCAAACAAGAAACCGTTGTCTTTCATTGTGAATCTGCTAGAGACCACAGTTAAAGTCATAATCGCTATCCACTGGCGATTTAATTAGCGTGAAAAAGACCTAATCATATGAAACAATGTAATGTCAAGGAAAGTCCACACACACCCCTCCCACAAAGTGGAGGGTTAGTCACTAGATCCCACGATGGCAACTGTTTGGCATATGTAGCCGAGGAAGTGGGGGAAGGGAGGACATACACCCTGAGTGTCACAGCCTAGTCTCCCTTCTACATGAAACTCAGCCCCCCAGTAAAACTCTTCTCTGTCTCCAAGCTGCAGGGCATGGCACTAAGTGAAAATAAGAAAGCCCCACCTTTGGGTACATGGACTACTGTATTAGTAGGACTAGAGCAGATTTTTTAAAGTGTTTTCTCAAGATCACTTTTGAAAACAGGCTTTTCCCCTCGACTGAGCACGTTGAAAAATTAAGTGCAGATCCCTTCATCTCCTGAGTTTTTGCCTTAACACAGCCCATACCAGAAAGTCTTGTTCAATTTAAAGATTGATCATTAAATGAGAAGTGACTTAAAAGAACTAATTGCACAAGGGAGATTCATTCTTTGCAAGCAATAGAACACAGAGCTCTGTTAACATCCTGTATTCTAAATTATAATTATGGCCAAAATAGGTCCTGATCCAAGCACAGAATGCCTTCTCCATATTTTGCAGTTCTTAATTAGAAGTGTCTGACCTAATGCAAGTTAGTTCACAAATGTTAGCAATACAAGTAAAACTCTTTTTAAAAATATTTTTTGTTGTTGCTCTTCTCTCATTTTTAGTTACCATTGTGGGTTGGTTGCTTATAAGTGGCTCATTGGTTGTACAGCAAATATATCCTACAGATCTATCTTTTGTTCAGGAACCATACTTGTCTGGGAGAAGAATGCCAGAAATTCAGAGTCTGAACTCCAAGTCTGAGTAGCACATCTAGGCCAGGCCTGTGTAAAGCCAACTAAGAAATGACAGTTTTACCCCAGCAAGGGCAGGAGCTGTAACTTGCTTTGACTTCAAGTCTAATCTGGCTCCACATCCAGGCATAGAGCAGAAGAGGATGGTTATGGATTGAGTTGTGTGCCCCTAAAGTTTATGTGTTGAAGTCCTAACCCCCAGCACCTCAGAATGTGACTTTATTTGAAAACAGGGTCATTGTAGATGGCCCTATTTCAGTTAGGATGAGGTCATACTGGAGTAGGGTGGGCCCAACCCAACATGACTGGTGTCCTCAGAAAAGAACATCATGGGAAGGGACTGGCGTGCACACAGGAAGAACACCACATGAAGGTCAGAGTTACGTGGCCACAAGCCAAGGGACTACCAGAAACTAGGACAGAGGCTTGGGAGGGATGCTTGCCTAGAACCTGAAGAGGGAACATATGGCACTTGGTCATGGCAGCCCTGGGAAGCTAAGGCAGGGACTTTGTAAGTTTTCCACTCTTGCCTTCCTTCTACACTGCTATGTTCTTCGTTACAAGATCCCTTTCTTTCAATACTATGCTTTTTTATTACTCACCAAAACCTTACTCAACTTGGAAGTCCTTCCTTGCCTGGCCCAGTGGTCTCCATTCTCGGTACACACTAGAAACCCTCAGGTGACTCCCACATCCAGCGTGGGGAGAAATCGCTGGACATCTCCCCATGGGCCAGAATACTCAGCTGCATGACCAAGCAGGCCATATTCAGGCAGAAGATTACCCAGGCAAAGCCATTGCCCCAGACTTGGACCCCAGACTACTATATTAGAAAGAGACGTGCATTTGCTTGGATGAAGCTTCTACAGTAGGATTTCCAGATTCACCTAAGTTACGTTCGCCTCCACATCCATGAATGACAAGAGACGTGGTGGGGCAGGATCAGCAGAAGATTGTTTATAAGATGAACCAAGGAGTTTCCTGAGATTAGTAGGGAATCATCATATTGTGAGAGAGTTATAGTACCTATGTTTGGTGACAGAAGAGTGGCCTACCATTGGAAAGAAAGAACCAATCAAGCGTAGTGGAGGTTCTGCTATGCAAACTACCTGCTAGACCCACGTTCGTGGATTCATGGGCAAAAGTACTAAACTCAGGAATGTGATTTAAAGCATCAGGGGTATGGAGAGTTCAAGGCTGAACAGCCTTGGTATAAAGCACTCCTAGCAATGAACATGACAGCCTCACGGAGGGCACTGGGAGCTGCGGCACCTGCAGTCAACAGCAGCACCAGGAATGACAAAGCAAGTCCTGCGATGACAGACAATCATTATGCCCCAGGGCAGCCAAGAACAATCATGTTCAGAGAACTGAACGATACATTATCTTGGAACTAACTTTACTTGTCTGGAGGAATTGAAAGAGGGGCTATATAGCAGGTCAGGTGAAGAAGGAGCCAGAGAAAAACTTATTTGTGATTCTTCTTCTTGTCCTGATTTTATTCCCAGGAAAGTGTGGCCTGAGAAAAAAGGATATGGTTTTCTTCTTCACTGTAGTTGCATTAATAAAGAGACTTTTATATAGGAACACAGTGTCAATCACAATACACTCAAATCAGATTGGGAGCACTTGTGAGAATTCTGATGATCCAGGACACTTTCACTAGGGAGTTCCCACCATTATTATTTCAAAATCAATGTCATGAATGAGTGCCTATTTGCTAACACTCTCACCTTGCCAAGGAAGGAAAGATACGAATATATGATACGCCTTGAGAGTCCTTAAAACATGGTTCACATTATTACAGAAAAGACTGCACAGAAGAGAGGAGGTGTGGATGGAAAGGTAGGGGCACATCTGAAAGAAAAGACAGCTCAATGCTACAAAGATGAATAGACCAACCATGGAGTGTAACCAGTAAAAAAACAAAACAGCAATTTTGAAAATGTCTCCAAGACACAGGACATCCTTCCAACTTCCCTAACAAATAATTTGCCTTTCTAATAAGAAGGACCCCAGTTATTAATATGATTCTGGGAAAGTTGAATCTCAGAGGAAGTTTCTCAAGAACAATGAAAAGATGCTAAAACTCTTGAATTCCATCTGGCCTCCAGCCCTCACCAAAACACTAAGTTTTTGGTTCTGTAGCACCCCACTGAATCCAAAGCCTAAAAAAGCATGACGGGGCATGGAATAGCCCTCTCTCCTAAGTGGAAGAATTCCCTTTCCCCAGCACCAATGACTCTGACTTTTTCCACATCTTCCCCATTATAGGTTCCATCACCGTCTTTCACAGAAGCCCTGCTCAGGAGGCTGAATGTTGAACTGTTGGCTTAATACCTTCTGACTGAAACATGGGTGCGTGTTTCTCACTTCTGACTCACTGGGTTTGGATATAGCTCCCCTGTGAGGAAACACAACCCCACGTCTGATGGTTTTTACAGCTGCAAAGGGGCGTGGGACCCAGTAAGAGCCCATGGGATTATGGAGGAAGGAGCAGGGGATGTTCCTCAAAGCATGTTGAGATGTTCCCAGCTGCACGTGTGGCGTGGGTGGAAAGGGAAAATGTTGGACAGGAAAGCGTAGACACATTTGAAGCATTGCTCTGCAGAGGACGAGTAGAACCCTGGGGATTATGTCAGGGTCAAACCTCCACATCAACCAATCAGAGCATCAGTCTATGAGAAGAAATGCAGAGAAAGAATGTGTTGACAAATTAGCAATTATGTTCAGTGCTGCCTGCACTTAAAAATGAAATAAAATAAAAAGCTCTCACTGTATCATCTCTCTACCAGCCTAGAAGCCTTGCATCACATTGTAGCTTCCATGGTTGATACTATTAAAACAAAGGCAGATTTTTTTTTTAAATTGACTACAAATACCACTCCCATTAATGCCATCATAGTCTCCTCTGTTGAGATTCTCTCCCATACATTTCAGAGAAGAAAACAGTAGCCATTTCTAGGGATGTGATATTGGTCACTTAACAGTAAATGTGAAATGAGGAAAACTAGTAAATGTTCTCACCCAGAAGATTGTCATAAAATTGCTTCCTGCTCCACAGAGAACGTTTTTAGTTTGGTCTCAAAGTTTAAGCTACTCTAGACAACAAGAGAAGAAAAATTAAGAATACCTCTCCCATCACTGCATGGGTGTGTGTCATTAATGCCTTTGAGCAGGAGACCGAGATAAAGAAAGGAGAGATTTGCAATGCTGTTACATCAAAGACCTCTTTCTGGGGTAATAAATAACAGCAATGGATGCTTTTGCAGAATGCTAGATGGAGAAAAAACCACTTGGAAAGCAATTGATTAAAAACTCTGTGTTTATCACAAACTTCAATTTTTTTTTGTCATATGCACTGACTAAAGCTTCTGAATTTTTTTAAAAAAGCTTAAAAATGGTTTCTTTTTTTTAATCTCCACACATGTGTATCAGTCAATTTCACCATAGAGTGGCTTGAGTCTGGAACAGGACTCTCCAAAGAGAATCAGCAGAACATGAATCATTTAAGATGAAATAAGAGAATCCCCCCAGCCCCACTGAGCTGAGGATGCCATCAATTTCTATTGAGAATGGATCAAAAGTTCATATCAGAACACTTTTATATATTATATCTGGCTCACTGCATAATTGTGCTTCAGATAACTACAGAGTGAACTATTATTCTCATTTCAAAGTTTAATTCTGTTTCAAATAAATTTACTGGAAACCTTCTATGGGCCAGGAGATATGCTAGATAAGCCCTGTAGATACGGAAAGTATGAGTTCAATCATTCTCAAAATCCTTTTATCTTCTTACAGTTCCTAAATCCCCCTCCAAATATTACCATAAGAACAAGCCAGGTAGAGCTCAAAGGACCAGTCGCCATTCCAGTGCTCAGCATCCCGGCTTAGGAATTCTGCCTTAGACTGGGGCACTGCATATTGAAAACTTTTTCTCTAATTGGATGCTTCCATGAACAACTTTTCTGATTGTTTTTAGAAACAATTTGATAACCATATAATCCACTAAAATGGAATTTTAAACCTTCAAAGGAACTTTCGAAACCAGACACCTAAAGTACATTTCAGACCCTCTAAAATTTTAAAGAGGATATTTTTGAATTGTGCTCATTATAGAGCACACTCCTCTACTGAAAACAGAGCAACTGTGGTTGAACCAATGTTTAAGTGATCTAATGACCTGGAAATCTGGGGATTTCTACTAACTTGCTTTCATCTCTAGGCAGAACTATGAGCTTTCATTAAAATGAAAATCGAACTTAAATAGCTTGGACACTTTCAAGCTGTGAACATCAACCATATGTGCAAACCTGAGCAAGTTCTGTCTCTGTGGGATTTTGTGAGTGGGAGGAGGAAATGGATGATCGGATGAGGAGACAGATGTTCAAAAAGATCCTGGGATAGCAAGAAAACGTGCATCCATTTCAGCTTCTTTAGAGGCAAACAGAAAGGACAAACAAAAACCCAGAGGTAGGGCAAAGAAAAAAAATTACAGGCCTGTAGACAAAGCAACTTAAAGACACAAGATTCAATTAATAGACAACACGTAGGAGCAAAAACACAGAAAAAGGAAGCAAAATTATGCTGTTAGTACCTAGAAAATTTGCAAGCCTAACAATGGTGCTTCAAGTAAAAAAGGGTTTGAACTCAAGACAGTTTCTCAAATCCATACATTATAGCAGATGTAAAAACAAAAGGCTGAGACCCAATCCATATGAATCAGAAGTAACGTTTCCTCTGTCTTTGATCTCCAAAGAAATATGGGCAATACTTTTTTCTTGCTTTCAATGGCTCACAAATGCCTTTGTACTAATGGAAATTGATCTATGTAAAGAAGCTCAGGAAGGTTGCATGGAAATTCAAGAAAATGGAGAGAAAAGAAAAAAAAGAAAGTCTGGAAGACTCCTCTTTTTTCTATGTTACTCTGTAAGGGATCTTGTTTACTGAGTTTTCTCACTCTGGGCATCAGAATCACTATACAAGACTATTCACAATGGTTTCCACTGGACAGAAACCTAGCTGCTGTGACACTTGTAACATCGTTCAACAACTCACCCTGTACCAACTGGTTCAGACCATTGCACACCTGTCTTCTCGGGGTACATACATATAGCTCATCAAAACCAACAGCTTCTAACTTTTCTGAGTTACATGGTGGTAGATATTGACATATAGGAAGTGTTGCTTCTATCCATCTAAGCTGATCTCATACTCACATCAGGCAGTGATGAGGATTAGTTGAATATGTATTTTTACCAAACCATTGGGTTGCCTTCTTTACAAAAGACGTCTTGCTATAGGAGCTCCCTTCACTTGGCCTAACACCTCCCATTGCTTTAATTTAAGAATCTACTTCCAAAAATGTGTTTTGCCAAAATAAATGCTCTGCAGGCTCAGTTGGCACCTAAGAAATAAAGGCCTAAATTAATGAGGTTCTCCTGTTTCCCTGTTCCCCAAGAGGTTTCTCTGCTGCCTACGAATTTCTCATTTTCCTAATTAAGCTGTTATAGATTCTCCAATAAGCTAGAGATTCTCTGCTGCTTTTAATTGACCTAAGCATATTTCACATTAAAAACAAATATATAAAATGAAAACCTATGTTCTCACAAAACCCTGCACACAAATATTTATAGTGGCTTTATTCATAATTGTCAAAAACTAGAACTATTCCAAATGTCTTTTACCTGGGCAGTGGGTGTAGTGCAGACATACAAGGGAATACTACCAGCAAGAACCTTCTTATCACGACGGAATCCTGTGAAAACATGGATAAGCCCCAAGAGCATTGTTCTAAGTGACAGAAGCCAGACTCAAGCCAGGCTATAAACGACATGATTCAACTTATATGACATTCTGGAAAATGCAAAATCATACAGAACAGTCAGTGATTGCCAGAGGCTGGGGAAGAGGCTGACTGTAAAAGAACGTGAGAAGGTTAGGAGGTCCTGAAACTTCTGTACTTGATTGTGTTGATTATACAACTGGAAACCATTTGTGAAATGGTGACAATTTACTGTATCTGAATTATACCTTAAAATGAAAAAATTAATAAATCAACCCCACTTGAAATGAAAAAATGAGAAATAGAATATAAAAGAGCACATGAGAATTGAAGAGAAACATGATTCATTCCAAGTGTGAACTTAACCTGTGGTTGCCTGTGTCCAAGTCTACAGATTCAAGGTCATTGAATCAGATCAAGACATTATAAGAAAAATCAAGAAAAAATTAGGAAAACAAAGCAAGAATGTCCGCCTCCCTCAATCTTTGCTCCCCAAAGGAGGCTGTTTATAGTTTGTCATCGTAAGATAGGACTTGTATAAGGGCAAGTAGATCTAAACTTACAGGAGGGCAGTTGTAAATGGGAAGGTTTGGTTCTGTCTTCATTCATTCAGTCTGCTATAACAAAATACCTTAGAGCAGGTAATTTATAAACAATAGAAATGTATTGCTCACAGTTCTGGGGGCTGGGAAGTCCAAGATCAAAGTGCCAACAGATTTGGTGTCTGGTGAGGGCTCACTGTCTGCTTCAAAGATGAAAACTACTTCTTGCATCATCACATGGCAGAAGAGGCAAGTAAGTTCCCTTCAGCCTCTCTCCTATAAAGGCACTAATCTCATTCTAATCACCTCTTAAAAGCCCCATGTTTTAATATGACTGCATTGGGGATTAGGTTTCAATATATGAATTTGGGGGTTGAGGGGGTGGTGGGAGGAACACACATTCGGACCATGGCAGGTAGCATGAAAAAGGTTACAATCACCAGATGGGCTTCTAGACAGGCCTTCAAAATCTGCCTACTCACAGTTCAGGTCTATAATGGAACTCTTGGTTCTAGCCTGAGAATGTAAACAAGTGGCCAACAAGGTGTGCACAGGATCAACTCACTCTTCCCTTGTTGCAGGGCTAGTCCTAGGTTTACTTTAGAAATAGATAACTTGTGTCTTTGGCCTGCACCCTTCCCATAATTCTCTTCCCAATCTCCTAGCCCCTAGTCCTACGTGAGTGTTGCCTTCAAGATACCTCATTCCTTAACAGAGGGCAGGCTTCTCCATCAACTATGCCAGCTAGGTTTTAGGACAGAAATGTCTTTAATAAAATTTCTTCCCTTTAAAATATACAGAACAAAAAAAGAGTCTTTTGATTGTTCCATGGGTATTTATAATTAAAAACAATAGCATCACTGGGTCATAAGGAAAACTGGTCATTTATCTAGTTTAACACACCATCATGGTATATGCACCATGCTTTGCTAAATTCTGCTCTAACAAGCCCACTCTAAGCTCAGTACTCAACAAATACTTATTTCCCCCTGAGTGGCATAATACAATGGTTATAGCTTATAACAAAACAACAAACCACATGGCCAGCATTCATTTGGAAGCATCTCTACTTATTAGCTAAAGTTGCTGATTCTCTCTAAACACCAGTCATCCTATCTGAAAAATTAAAGGTATGAAAGTACTGACCTTATTTGTGATGAAGATTAAATAAGATTAAATAAAACAAATTATTTTTTTAAATAAATAAACTGAAACCTAAGGTAAAGTTCCTTGCCCTGTATATTACTATATATTACCACTTGAAATAAAAAGTAAACTATTACCAATAAATTAAAATTAATGTATTAATCTTAAGGTAAAATTGGAGAAAGTGAAAATCAACCCTGTTGAAGGTCACACTGGGATGTTCCTAATAGAACAATATTTCTATCAGAACCTCTATGCAAAGCCACAGAGCAGCTGCAAAGGGACCCACAATTCTTTCTTTTAAATGATCAGCACTTTCTTACAATTAATATTCCTAGCTCCCTCTTAGTCCTCCCATCCTCTGAGCAAAGTTCACTGAGACACCTGTTTGCTGAATGGCAGTCAAGAGCCGAGCTTACCTCCATCCACTCCTGTCTTTGTTTCCTAGGGCAGCTGTGGCAAAGTACCAAAACTAGATGGCTTAAAACAACAAAACTTTATTGTCTCACTGGTCTGGGGGTTGGAAGTCTGAAATCAAAGTGTCAGTAGGGCCATGCTTTCTGTGATGGCATTAGACAGGAATCCTTCCTTATCCCTTCCAGCCCCTGGTGTTTGCGGACAGTCCTTGGCACTCCTTAGCTTGAAGATGCTTCACTCCAATCACATGGCCATCTTCTCCTGTGTGTCTTCATGTTGTCTTCCTGTTAGGTAGATAGTTAGGCTCTCCAGCTCTTCTGGGGACAAAGGTGCCCTATTTTTGGTGCTGTTTCAAGCAATTGCTCCACCTGGGAAGAAGGATAAGGGTAGGCACCCCATTTTGGTGTTGCCCTTAATCCTATCCTGAGCAACTGCTACACCTGGGGAAGGAGGGAATGCTTTATCAATCTAGGAATTCCCCAGCCCAGGCATAATAAGATATAGAAAGTGACCTAGACTAACCTAAGGGTAATTAATATGCCATTGGCTTGAATCTGCATTGCAGTTCACCCTCCAGGTGGGCTTTCTTAGAGGAAGCTCTTATATGCACATAGAATTTTTGAGGACACCTGTTGATCATTTGATAACATCCTACACCTCCCAAGAGCCTTCCTCCAGAATGGGCTGATAAAAGGAAACAATCTCAGAGGTCAGAGAGTAGTGAGTGGGTAAGTGAGTGAGTGAGCTGGTCTGTCTCTCTCCACTCTTGGAGACAGACCCATTCTATTCTACAATAAACAGCTACTCTTATAAAACTGCTCCCTGCCTGAGGTTACTCTGTTGTAGTGGCCTTGCCGGTGATGTTTCCAAGAAAGAAGTCAGAGGACTGGGATAATAGTCTGGACTTGGAACTTTGGTGTGTCTGGTCATTTCTCAGCCAAGTGCACACCAAGAACGAGGGCAGACTCCCACCTTGACATCTTTGTTGCCGAAACCCAGGATTCTGACATTCCCTCTGTGTGTATCCAACTCTGTGTCCAGATTTCCCCTTTTGTATTGGAATAGGGTCCACTCTAATGACCTAATTTAGCTTGATTACCTCTGTAAAGACCCTATTTCCAAGTAAGGTCACATTCAGAAATACCAGGGGTGAGGACTTCAACATACCTTTTTTAGGGGAGGGCAGTGGCACAGTTCAACCCACAACAAGCCCTTCTTAAAATCATTCAGCACAAGCCCAGGCACTATAGTAGGTAACTCCCAACTGGCTCTGTTCCACAGTTACTCTGTGTACCTCCCATGCAGCAGCAAGTTGCATAATCTTAACATTGACTTCAGATGTGTTCCTGGTGGTCGTTGACAGCTGGCTCTTCAAAAGTCCTAACATCATTTTAGATTGCCTTACACACCATCACAGTATATGTGCCATGCTTTGCAAAACTCTGGTCTAACAAGCCCACTCTAAGCTCAGTACTCAACAAATACTTATTTCCCCCTCAGTGGCATAATACAATGGTTATAGCTTATAACAAAACGACAAACCACATGGCCAGCCTTCATTTGGAAGCACCTCTACATATTAGCTATAAGTGGCTGATTCTCTCTAAACGCCAGTCATCCTATCTGAAAAATTAAAGGTATGAAACTACTGACCTTATTTGTGATGAAGATTAAATAAGTAATACATACAAAACAACCAATCAGCACAGCCTGGACACATGCAAATGTTGGCAAATGTTGGCAAAAATGATGGTTACAGTGATGTCAGTTACTTGATTAAAATTGTTGGGAGACTATTGGAAATAGTAATTTCTGTAGCTTTTCGGGATCCATAAAATTTCAGAATAATAGTGCTGGACCGGTCCTTAGAGATCCTGGTCCAACCCCATCATCTGTTGGAGAAAGAAGCTGACAATCTGTTGGAGCTGGCGTCTTGCCAAAGGTCACATGAGACCACTTTGACACTTCTGTGGTTCTCACATGGTCACCAGCATCCAAAACTGAAGACCTTTACTGAACTCTTAGACACAACCTTATACAAGCTCTCTTTCCTGAAAACAAACCATAGGCAAATGAATTGTTTTCCTATCTGTTTCTAGTTTTCTATCAATTCCCTTCAAACGCCAGTGTCAAATCCTCTGTAGGAGGACTTAATCGTACGGCTGGTAGAAACAGAAAATGTGGTGACAATCCCGCTTCTATTAGGCATAATGAAGTTGTTTTGAGAAGTTAATTATATTGAAATACCACTTATTTTTATCCCCCCACCTGGCCAAGTAAATGAATGAAATTACATTTTATAATTAACTTTATAGATCCTAGAACACAGAGTTTTTCTAGTTCTTTTTAAATTGAAGCACAATCTGAAAGGACATGGCAGAAATGAATATCCTTTAAAGAAAAGGAAATTGAAAACTATAAAATATGTCTCTCTTTGTATTTTATCAACTCCCTGTACTGAAAAAATTTTTTTATATAGCTTAATGTAATTCCTAGTGTTTTCCTTTTTTGCCCTAGCCTCAGTAAGTCAGAATTGACTGCACTACAAAAGTTTAGCAGTGAACGCTTGGGTTTCTGGCATTAATTTCTAGTACCTTCCTTTTCTTCTCCCTTCTCCCTCCTTTCTCATCACCTTCTTCTCCATGATCTTTAATCTTGCATTCTTTCATTAATTCTCATATTTGCTGAGACTCTATTTAAGGACTAGATATTGGAAAAATGAAAATGGAAGGCTGCTAGGGGCTGAATCGTGTCCCTTCCAAATTCATACGTTGAAGTCCTAACCTCCAGTGCCTCAGAATATGACTGTACTTGGAGATTGGATCTTCGAAGAAATAATTAAGTTAAAATGGGGTCATTATGAGTGGTGTCCTTATAAGAAAAGGCGATTAAGACATAGCCATGTACACACAGGCACATGGGTGATGACCACGTGAAGACACAGCAAAAAAGTGGCCACCTGCAAGCCAAGGGAGAGGCTTCAGAAGAAACCAAACCTGCCAGCACCTTGATCTTGGACTTCCAGCCTCCAGAACTGTAAGAAAATAAAGGCCTGTGTTTAAGCCACCTAGTCTGTGCTATTTTGTCACAGCAGCCCTAATAGCTTAATGTGAAGTCACAATTCCTATATCAAGGGGCTCATGATTTAGAGAGAAGGGCAGTCGGTCAGGAAACAGAAAATTACACTCTGGCAATCGCTCTGGCATATGATAGAAAGAACTGCTGCCTGGACTGAGGGTGGGGGACATCAGGGAAGGCTTCCTGGAGAAGGAGAAGCAACCGGGCATTCCAGAACAGAGGGAGAGCATGTTCCTTTGTCACGTCTCAAACAAAGACAGAGTTAAAACCACAGGGTATTTGAGAGAGTGCAAGAAGTCTGCTGTAGTGGAGGTGTAAGTATTAATAGACGGTGGGAGAGAAAGCAAGAGAACAGGTTGGAGAAGTAGGAAAGAAGAAGGAGCCATGTCAGAAGAGGCCTTGTTTCTGTGGTGGGGCTTTTGGCCTTGCACTAGAGGGCAAAGGACACCCACAGAAGAATTACATAACAGAGGGAGACAGAGCCAAGGTCACTACAGAGAAAGGACAGAGAGTGGGTGGAGTGTGTCAAGTCCTAGGACAAAATGCTGCTCAGGGGCCATTAAACCAATCTAGGGGAGGGACGAGGAAGGTCTGAATTAAGGCACCGTCAGTGGACAAGATTCACTGACAGCTGGAAGTTGTCAGTGAGGAAGAAGGAAATGCCTGTGATCCTCCCCCAGTGGATGGCTGGGAAACTGGACACCCTTGACTGAGAATGGGAATAGTTTGGGAGGTGAGGGATGAGTTCAGTTGTACCCAAGCAAGCTGAGGTGGACACAGGCCAAGGAAGCTGATGGCTGGAGAAACAGACGTCAAGCTCGGCATGAACCTGGAAAGCATCACGCTAGGTGAAAGATGCCAGACCCCAAAGGCCACCACACGTATTGCAGGATTCCATCCATTGGAAACGTCCAGAACAGGCAAATTTCTGCACAAGCAGAAAGTATATTAGTGATTGCGGGTGGCGGCTAGGGCATGACTGCTAGTGGGTACAGGGTTTCCTTCTGGGGTGAGACATGTTCTAAAATTACACAGTGGTGATGGTTACGCAACCGTGTAAAATATACCAAAAACCACTGAATTATACACTTTAAAAGTATACAATTTATGTTTGTGAAGTTATATGGAATTTATGATATGCAAATTATATCTCAATAAAAAAGAATTTTGAACACCAAAAAAAAAAATCGGTCATAACATATAAGTGACAGCTGATGTTATGGGTTTGGATGAGTTTCTCCAGGAAAGGAAGAGAAGAAAAATAGTCATCAATTATGATTTTATTTCATAAACACCTTAAGTGCTCTTTGAAAGTAGCCAAGATATAAACAAATAAATTGGCATGATTTTTTCCTTGCCATTTGGAGAACTTGAACTCTTTCAAAATATCTAGTAACCCTCCTCATAATTTATTATGACAGCCTTGGATGAGATGAGAGTGACAGCAGACCACAAAACCACGGCTTGGCCAGCAAGCTTTGACCCAGTCCTTGACAGGATGCTCTGGTAAGCTCATGGCAAATGGGAATCTAGTCTGTACTCTAATTTCAATGTAATGGTTTATTCATTTAACTATCAGGTAGTATCCCCACTGGGGTCTTGCAGCACCTCAAAACAGTGATTATTGAGTATTCTTCATTTGTTTAGAATTAGAGTCCAGCTGAAGGTTGGCTATGTTAGGGAAAATGGTGCATGCTGGCTCATTACGTGGGCATGTGCACCATGTAGATGGATCTCTTAACCTCTTTAAGGCTGTAAGTCTAAGTATATCCATAAATGCATTATACCTTAGGGCAGTGGAGTTTTCCCACTTTCCACTCCAGGACATTTGGACATGTCTGGAGACATTTTTGATTCTCAAGAATGGAGGATGCAAGGGGAGGCACATTTCCATCTAGCGGTTGAGGCCAGGGATGCTACTAGAATCCCATAATGCACAGGACAGCCTCCCCTCCCACAACAAAGAATCATCCAGCCCAATATGTCCATAGTGCTGAGGTTGACAACCTCTGCCTTAAAGTAGCATTGACACATAGTAGCCATAATATTAACGGGAAACCAACCATGTTTCAGAATCATGAGTCCATCTGGTGTAATGATTGGCTGTAATGAGATCAGATTGAACTTACACAAACTCTTACCAAACTTCTGCATTAAATAGCCATGACGTTCATTCTATATAGCCCACACCATGTTACATAGCACCTGCAGAGCATGATTTGGTGTTTTCCCATTTTGTTCTTGCTCTTATGTTATCTCCATCCCATCCCCATCGCAGACTACAAAACAACGGAGAAGGAACACAAACAAGCGAGCATCACCTTCATCCCAGATTTAGGAGCAGATCCTAAACCTGGGCAGACCAGTTTGCACAGAGCAAACAGGAAAAACGTTGATTTTATTTTATTTTTCCTCTATTCATTTAAATCAGGAAATGAAGAAGCTGCTAAAACGAGTCTGTGGCTGGCCAAAGTTTAGCACATCTGTAAAAGTGTCACCTCATTATGTGGGTTTAATATGAACATGAAATCAGCTTAATTAATCTTGGCCATCAGAGCTATAAAAATTCTTCCCAATAGGATTCCCCATAAACCCTGGGGCCTATGTGAGGGTAACTTCACCAGTTAACTACCTTCCTCCTGAGCTGGGACCCTGTGACCTTCTAGTCACATCCTCCTTCTCAATAAACCAGAGAAGAACGAGTGTTCAGACCATGAATGAGGCTAAGTGGGCAGATGACAGAAGTGCACTCTGTTTCATGTTGTGCAAAGATAATCCATCACTCAGAGTTTCAGCTCCCTCGGAATGGAGCAGTCTGTCTGTTTTCCAGCCCTAGGGCCCAAGAGGATTTGAAAATATTTCTCCTCCAATTTTCTGTCAACTGAGATAAGCCAGGGGGTGTGAATGTTGACAGTTTGCAGACTGAAGACAAAGCCTTTTTCCACCAGCGAGTCACATCTCTGAGCTTCCCTTCCTCCCTTGAAGCCACTTGGCTAGAGCCCGCCAGCCTTCAGGACGGAGTGCCAGGACTACCTGGGGTTCAGATTTTTTCCAAAGAAGGAAGAATGGGTAGCTATATGGGTTTCAAGCCCTAATTTTCAATCAGTCTGTAGTTTTGATTTATCACTGCCCACAGGACTACCAGCTACTCAACATATTGTTTTATGAACATGAAAATGAATACTAGAACAAACAATAAATGATTCCACTCATAACTGGCCAAAGAAACTGGAAGTCAACCACTTACATGAAGGGGAAAAAATATTTATTGCTAAATAAGTTTAAAGGTAAATTTAAAACCCCCATGCCAGTCTATTAAGATGAAACAAATGAACATGCATTCTTTACATGAGAAAAATATTCTAAGAGGCTAACTGCTTCATTCATTAATTGAAAATAATCCTAGAAAATCTGCTACTACCAAAATGTTTTGGTAAACTCTGTAGCGAACACAAAGATGAAGCAACATAGGCCCTGCCCTTGAGGAGAATATAGTCCCATTTGGAAATACAAGTATCAATAAGTAGTTATAAGAAAAGGTGATAAGAGAAATAAAATCTTTCAACTACCCTCACTGCTTGCAGAATGAAGCTCCCACTCGATAGCTCATCACACAAAACCCTTTATGATTTGGCTCCTGCCTCCACTGCTGTTCTCAGTGCCTGACACCTCTCAACAAGTTCCATTTGCTTCTGCAGAAAGGAATTATTAATACTACCCCTGTGTTTGCACACAGCTTCTCCCTTAATCTAGAATATTCTTCCCATCTTCCTTTTCATCTGATCAACTCGTTTGCCTTCAAAGTTCCTCCCAAGCATCTCTCTTGTAGAAAACCTTCCATGGACACTCTCCTGGGCTAACCCTGCAGCTGCCCACAGGAGAGCCCTCCTTCGTCATTGCACTCATGATACCCTCCAGTAAACACTATTTCATTCCTCTTTCCAACCAAGTCCTTGAGTGCCTAACATAAACTCTGAGCAGTGAATGCACTTACAGAATGAGAAGATTGAGGTCAAAAAACATATTCCGCCCAGAGGGAAGGAATGAGGGTAAAAGGACAGAAGATAGATGTGAGTACAGAGGAGATCCTGCCTTACAAACCTTTCCTAGGTGCAATGAGCCGTGCAAGTTGTTTCATTAATATCCCATTTAATCCTCATAGCAGCAAATAGTAAATATTATGTCCAGTGGAATATCGGGAGAGTTGGGGGAAAAGGTAAGTCGGGACCCCACTCTGAAAAGATGTTCTTATGAGGAACATTACCAACCCCCAGGGAGACCTTGGAAATATCAACTTGGCAGAGTGACAAGGAATCCACGTACCCTGCAATGTGCGGGCCAATCTCTCGCAATGAAGGATTGTCTAGTTGAAACATAATTATGGACCAACTGAACCTCCTCAGAAGTCTTAAAAATCAGGCTAAGGAATTGGAACATTATTTGGTAGCTAATGGGGAGCGACACAGGGTTTTATAGCAGACACAAGACAAGTGGAGAACAAGGCTCTCACCTCTTACACCACTCTGCAAACCTCTGGTTCTGCCAGGGGTAGCCCAAGTAGAAACAGGCCATGAAAATGGAATTATTCACTAGTGCTTCTCAAATGTAGCTGGAGATCAAAGCACCCTGGCCAAGAACACCTTTGGAAATTTGCACCCTGATGTTTGCCCTGCCTCAGGGTGCTGTGTGAACAAATTGAAGCCCCATGAGAATATTTCTTGAGCCCCTCAAGCTTTTCAGAAAGATGAAGCTTGATTTCAAAAGGAAAAAGTAAAATGTTTGAGTCGAGATCGAAATTGAAAGGCATTTTTATTGCTTTTGGAGGAGACTTCAAACGAGCATTCCAACAATGATGTGTTCCAAAAGAACACACCATCAAATGGATGTCAGCAGTCGAATCAGGTTCCAGAGGGGCTGCAACAATAATGGTTTAATTTTACCATAGGTCCCGGGGGGGAGGGGGGGAGGGGGGAGGGCTGCCAGGAGATGTAGTCGTTAGCCTTCAAGTGCAAAACACAATAATGTCCCAAGGCCCTTATGCAAGACAAGCAGTGCCTAAGTGGTGTTTCTGAAGTAATTATAGACCAAATTTTGTTTGGAGGTATAGTTCCGAATGCCTCAGGTCTGAACAGTTAACAGTGGAAACTTCAAAAGTAATGGCTGTGTTCTTCTAACTTATGACTCAGAAAATGGGGCTGAACATGAGAATCGGGAGAATAATCTTGTAATTTGATCATTTTGGTGGACAAATTTATACCTCTGAGTGGCCCTGATGGCCCATTCTCAATGACGCCGGGAGGTAATATAAACCTCACACATCTGCACACGAAAGATATAAAATATCCCACCTGGGGGAAAGTCAATGGCAGGCACTACATTCCAGGATTTTGTACTGCAGACTAGATTTTTCATTTGACATTTGCCCAAATGAGGAGATTCTGTTTTCAACTCTTTTCCTTGGTTCTTTGCATCACCTGCTGCTACATATTTATTTATCTGGCTTTGGAAGGTAGTTCTGAAATAAAAATTGTAAATGTCCTCCTATCCCCACCTGAATCCCAGTAACAACAGCTGGCTCAGCCAGCTGCGAAATATCATGTGCTAATGACTTGAGTTCAGGTGACCTGGGAGAGGATTATAGGTGTGAATTGCTATAGTTCAGAAATCAGATTTCCTTTTTATGCCTCTACCTCTATTTGCAGGTGGCTAACAGAAGTGAATTCTTGGGCTTCTCAACAAGGTGCTGTAAGGACATTTCTTCATTCTGAAGTCCAGAATCAGAGAGTGACAAAAAGAAAGCAGAAGGAAGGCTAGTTTTGATGGGATTATTTAGTTACATGAAGATTAAGGTTGCCAGAAAAACATAGTTACATTTGCATTGCAGATATACAAAGAAGGTTTTAGTATAAAGCATGCCCCATGTAATATGTGTTCAAGTATTGCATGGAGCATACTTATACTTAAAAACTATTTGTTGTATAGTCTGGGGTATAAATTTGGATGACTGGTATCTTTGTTTGCTAAATCTGGTGACCCTAATTAAAATATAAATTGATGAACAGACATATCCATTCAATTCCCAAATTCCAATGTGTCAAAAGGGAGCAGCAATGCTATTATTGACCACAACAAAAGCATAAGATTTTTGCATTTTTATTTAACTTTGAGGCAAATTGGGGTATATGTATTTCAACATGGGTGTCCTAATCCATGTTCTAGGAATTCACATTACTGAAAACTGTCATGGGGCCCCTGAAAGAACTGAATGTCGTTTCCTCTGCACTTTCCTCCTTCCTCCATCCAATTATCCCGGCAACAAGTACACAAACTCATTCTCAGACTAATAGAAGGCAGAAACCTAAGCAGGAAGATGCCTGTTCTCCCAGCCTTTCCAGCATTTACACCTAAATTAAGTGTTTTTAAGTTTTAAATTGGAATTTTTTCTTACTGCAATCTAAACTCAAAGTCTGGTAAAAGTGACAAAGTAGCTTGGGTACAGTTTCACATCAGCCAGGAGACAGTGCAACAATTACCCTTATGAATTTGGAAGAAAAAAAGAATCAAAGATACGCTATAGGTGCATTGAAATTTCAATATCTTGTGCAAACGAAGTATTGGCTTTGCTCTGCAGTGCTGTGCCAGGTAGCTGTGTGCTTCTAAAAAGAGCAGAGGGAAAAATTCCATCACCTACCAGAAACCCAGTGTGTCTTCTATCTTACTATGTGCTTGTTGGTTCATGAAGAGAATCACAAGACAGCATGCATAAAAACCAGCAAGCACAGTTTTTAAACCTTTCCTGAAAAATCCTGAAGGTGGACACAAAGATTGAGATGACACTGTTTTCATGAAAGAAAGGGCAGTGACACCAGGAAAAACTGTATTGTCACAAATTTTGCCTCTTGAGCTGGGGAAGCCAGAGCACGTGCCGTGCAGGGGCAACGTGAATTGCCCAGATTTCTATGGTGCTGCTCAATGTGCACCCTCACCAATCAAACATGGTGAGATCAACGATGCAGGGTAAACAATGTACACCAACCATATGTATATGTCCTCAAGATGTCATAGCAACAAGCTACAGCTGTGGCTTTTGAGGGATTTTCCCCAATGACAGCCTGGGCATTTCAAAGCAGAGTTATCTGATGTACAAAACTGGATTCTAAGAGCTTTGTGAAGTGGGAGACTGTGCTAGAGAAATCACACTTCTGCAAAGAGAGGAAGACCAGAAATGAGCATATAGAATAAATCCTATTACCTAATGGGACTAATGTACCAAAAAGATGTAGCCACAAAAACGAGACCCCATAACCTTGATTGTCACCTTATTTGGTAGGGACATAGCTGGGAAAACACTATGATCTCAAAAAACATAAAAACAGAGTATGTTTTTTATGAGATTCTAATCACTCAAATATATGCCTTAGTTCAATCCAACTCAATTTCAAAAAGAAATTTAAAAGGCCTAGATGAGTTAGTTATTGTAGCAATGACCACAGATTCCTATCTAAGCTGCAGCACAAAACATAAGGGATTCTCTCCTTCCTTTTTTTCACTCCCTTTCTCTGGAAAAATAAAAATGGTGCCATTTGGAGACTTTAGACATAAATTTAAAATGAATTGAAAAATAATCCAGTCAGAAAGAGTCAACCTATGAATTATATTGAGAAGAGTTTGCTAATCTTAGCTTTCAACTGGGAAAATAAGGATAAAACAAGATTAAACCTCAGGATTTATCAGCAGGAGAGTTTTGCTGATTTTCGACAATCTCCTAGCATAGAGGGCAAAATGGGAAGTCTAAGATCAAGAAATTGAAAACTGTTGACTCTCGTCATTTAAAGCCAAAACTTTAAGGAGAATCCAGAAATATATAAGAAATTACAAATGTCAGTGTATTGGGACTGTGATAAAGCTTTGAGCTCCTAAGTATCCTAATACAGTATGTAAAATATCTAGGCTCCTTTGTATGGAAACAGTAAGAGTTAGTGCTTAAAGGTAAGAGTTTATCTGGAAGAACCATTAATTATCTATACCCACTGGTACTTCAGTACCCAATGAACAAGCAGTGAAATAAGGTTTGGGAGGGCCCCATAGAAGACAAGCAGGGCGCTGGACCAGATTGTCCTGCGGAAAGGCATGGGAAAAAGCTTACAGGTGACAGAAGGAGCCCAGAGGTTCCATGAAAGACATTCAACGAGAAATGGAAAGGCCTGAAATAAGTCACTCTCTGCTGCACGGATGCCAGACTCATCAGAGACCTGGGGCATGCGTCCCCAAGCTCAGCTCGTGTATGAACGTCTAACGTATACGATCTCCACCTGCGACTCTCCGGAAAGAAAACAGGGAGCTTCCACAGGCAATGAAAGCTAAGTGGCAGCAACCAAAGGATGGAGTGGGTATTAAAATGCAACTGTGATTTGGGGGAGAACAGCTACAGTTCGGCCTGGCTGTACCATTTGTGAGCAATATGAGGACTTTGTAAGTTTCCCGCATTACTTTTCTTCTCCCAGTATGTTGCTGTACTGAGATATAGAGACTCATCCAGCCATCCTTATTTACCGCTTCAATAAATATTCATGAAGCACTTTACTGTAATCCTTTTAGGCTCCCACACAGTGGGGGGTGGTACAATTAAGCCATCCCTCAAGTCCCCTTCCCTGGAATATGCTGTAATGTACATCTGTGTATGCCCGGTACGTTTCATAGTTGAATTGCTTATCCACAATGTTTATAGCTTGGCTCTAAAAGGAAATGCTGCCTCCCACTTGCGATCAAGATTTAGTATTGAGTGATAAAAGAAGCCCAGGCTTCATGCGGAAAGCGTATCAATAAGCCACTGCCTCCAAGGACCTACAACCGTTCATTTTTCCCTTTCTATTTCTGTTGTCTATAATGGAGAACTGCCTAATTGACTTTTCTCCTGGTAGCTACAAAAATGAACTTTTAATCAAATACAGGTCTATATAGTCACTGAACATAAATTTTCCAAGCCATGGAATGGTCTTGGACTTGCATCGATAAAGGGTAAAATATCCGAAAGAACTTGATATCATAAGGAATTTTGCTTCCATCAACAAGATTTTCATCAGCAAGGCATGTGGGAACTGACAAGTATTCTAAATCTACAAATCAGCTGCTTGTTTATCTATTTTTTTTCCCTGCTGTCTGAATCGTTCTTTCCAGCACTCAATACTTTTTCTGACATCTAGTTTTTCATTCACACTCGTATGGTTTTGTTTAGTTGGCTTGTTGCAGGGGATAGAGGGCCATTTTCTCTCTCCTTTTTCCCCCTCTTGCTTTTCGGCATTGCTTTCTGGGACTACATTGACTCTTTCCCGAGTTTATTGATTTTGGGGTGTGTATTCATGATTACCTATTGTGTCTGGCACCTACTTTTTTATAGTACATAAACAGGGTTTTCTCTCCATTGCAGTCTACATTTTGTTCCTACTTCAACTAACAACACGTCTGCTTCAGCACTAAGGAGCATGAAATAAACGTAAGCGATTTCCACTCTGGAATCAGGTGACTTTAAATGGGGACACTTTACATTCCTTTTCTACTTCATGTCTATGCTTCAGTAATGAAGCCTCCAGGTAGTTCAGCAAAGAAGTGTTAATTGCTGTTGTTATTTAACTTAATTCTTACCTTGTGAAGAGTCCCCTTCAAAAAAGCAAAACATAAATAAATAAAACTAAAATTCTCACTTTCTAGCAGAGAGATGAGCAAAATCAGAAATGGTGGCTTCTCCTGTTTCTTCCTTCCAGTTCTTTTCTTGTATATTTCCAGTTTCCATCCTATCATTCTGCCTGTGCCATCTTCACTTCCATCCCCTCAGTCTGTCTCTAGGGGGCCACTTGGAAAGGTCCAGATAAATGAATTCACATTTCTGCAACCTAAGATTAAGGTGTTTTTTCTCTCTGAGGATTTCTTGTTTAAAAAAAATATTTCTTAATCTAAAAGAGTGAATCTCTCATGGAAGAAGTTTCAGGTATTCCTGACCAGTAGAAGGACAGATATTTGGGGGTAGAGAGAAGCTTCCTGGTGTCTTTCAAATCATGCCAGATTTAATACTTCTTTGATTTGTATTTTGCCTCCTTTAAAAAATGGATTTAAGATATCTTATAAAAATATACAATTTAACAAAAAAAATCAACAGATGATATATTTAGGGGTGAGGGAACATATAATGACAGAAAGTAAAATAAGTCAGGGATAATGTCAGCACACAAAACACACGAGAAAGAACAAACTGCATGACTACTGTAGCTAGCCCTCAAATTTACCTCTGAGCATCCCAGAAACAAAAGCAAGGAGGAAAATACATATAATCAGTTACAGATTCACAGTGTTCATAAAGTTGAGAACACTTGCTCAGAGGAAACTACATTCAGGAGTAAACAGCTAGCCTCTGTGTGGGGTTAGTGTGTAGAGAATTCATAAGAATACAACTTTTAAATCCACACAAGGAGTTGTAGGAGAATATCCTCAGCAGTTACTCACAAAAGAAACAACCCCAATGTCCACTAAAGGAATAAATGAATTGTGGGATATACATCTAATAGAATACTACTCAGCAATAAAATGGAATGAAATACTGATAAAAACCACAGCGTGAGTGAACTCAGAAATCATTACGCTGAGTAAAAGACAAGCACAAAAGCTCACATACTGCATGGTTCCATTGGTATGAAATTCTTGAGAATGCAAACTAATCTGTAGTGATGGAAAACAGATGAGTGGCTTCCTAGGGATGGGTTGGAGGGAGAAATGGACTGCCAAGGGCCACGAAGACACTTTTGAGGCAGACAGAAATGTTCTGTATCCAGATTGTAGCAATGATTTCATGCAGGTATACATCTGTCCAGACTCATTAAATTGTACACTTTAATTGTTTTATTAAAAACAACTTCTAGCAATTGTATTTGCAATAGCCCCAAACTAGAAACAACCCAAATTTCCATCAGCAGGTGAATGAATAAACAAGTTGCAACATACCCATATAATGGGATACTCAACAGTAAGAAGGAATGATACACACAGCACCATGGATGACTCTCAAAATGATTATGCAGAGTAAAATTCTAAGGAATGGAAACCAGTCCATAGGGACAGAAAGTGCATCAATGGTTACCTGGGAGGGAATAGGGGTGGGAGGGGTTAAATGGAGAGATTCTGAAGGGGTGTAACTTTTGGGGATTATGAGTACGTTTGTTACCTTGATTATGATGAAGGGTTCATGGGTATAGGCATAGGCCAAAACTTACCAAATCATACACTTGAAACATATGCCATTTATTGTATGTTAACTATATCTCGATAAAGCTGTTTATAGATAAATTCATCTTCTATGCATAATTCTATCCCTGCAAGTATCTTGTTATAAGACAGTTATCTTCTTTGTGCTTGTCTCCACCATGACCACAAGCTCTAGCAGGGGACCAGGCATGTCAGCTCAGGTGTGCCCCTAACAGCGCATGGCCTGGCTCCCTACCTACCTGCTGAATTGTATCAGGATATCTGATAGTCAGGATGACCATTTCCGGTGTCTATTTGTCAGGCACTATTCTAAGAACTTTGCATGGATTAACTCTTTAATCCTCACAATAGTTCTCTAAGTTGAGTCCTGTTCTTGGCCCCATTTTACAGGTGAAGAAACCCAGGCACCTGGCTCCAGAGCCCTAGGTCTCTTTGATATGAACTTGACCTTGCCCTTTTTGTTAAATGATATTCAAAATAAATTAGAATCTTCAGGGATCTAAAGCCAAAGACCTTAGAGTCTGAGGTGTGAGGGATGCCAGAGTCTAGAGAAGGAGACACAGAGTATTTTCCCAAAATACTTATCTTACACTAATGTTTTCTAGTTAGAAATGTTCGAGAATTTAAAAACTTACTTAGTTGTTATTGGGAGACATCTAAGGACATAATCAGTAGGCAATAGTGAAAACAATACAGTCTTTTCCAAGTCAGAGGACCTGAGTTCGAATGCTGACTCAAAGTTTATTATTACACAAGTGATTTAACATCGTTATACCTTAGAATCTTCATCTGTAAAACTGAAACAATAAAAATAAGGATATCTATTCCACTGGTGTGTTTATGTGAAAACGACAGGTTGTACAAATAGGAATGAATTAGGTTAGTGAAGCATTCAGATTTTCCTAGTTCTCCAGCTCTATACCTCAGACAACTCAGTGCAGGGTCAGTAAACATTTCACTAAATTTTGCAATCTATTTTCGATTTCTAAGTCCTTCGACTAATTTAAAAGGTGTTTACCACAGCTAAATAAATAGTAAGAGGGAAAAATGTCCCCACCTTGGAAGGCTATTACTCAAAGGTAGAGTTAACTCAGGGGACAGCCCCCAAAACCCAATGCAGATTTGGCCATGAGAAAAGACATGAATCAGATAAAGTTATTTTCTATTTTCCATCTCTATATAAAAATCACCTTTCCTTTTAAGTTCCATTCTCCCAAAAATCTTCCTTGTCTTTGAGGAGTTTCATACTCCCTTACAATTTATACTAAAGCATTAGTGACAAATACAGGCATATTGGGTTTTTAAATGGTTTAAGAAGAGATATACAGGGAAATTATTTAAACTATTATGACTAATGATTTAAGAAAAAACTCCCAAATATAATAAAAATTGTTTATTTTTATTTGGATAGTTAAACACATCCTCTCCAAGTCTTCAAAATATTTTACATACATTAAGAGATATGGAGGAGCTTATCCCTGGACGGCTGGGAATAGTGTTTATTCCAGCGCCAACCCAGACAGCTGTCAGTCACATTGAATAACAACAGAAAAGAATGGTATGTGTTATTGGCATCAGATGAGACAGCAAAAAGGCCACTGATTGTTATTCTTTATTGTGGACCATCCTTTTTATTCATGCTGCTAATTCAACATGTTTAAGTGGCTTAAATTCTGCACAATTGTGGAGCTAAGTGATTGTATTATTCTCTAGTTGCTTCACCTGTAATCTTGAGTGAACTCTCCCTGAATAGATGAAAACTCTCTCAGGGTATAAAAGATATATTAGCTTTTCAAAATATAATAACAGGCATGTAATAGGTAATCAAGAAGTAGTTGTCAATTGGTTGATTGATAGGTTGATTTTTTTTTTCCCCTTGGGTAGATGACCCTGTAACCTACCACCTAAACACCAAGTCAACTTTGAGAGCAAAAGGAAACAATAAAATAACTTTTTTAAGTAATTTTGTTTATCAATAAATATTTATACTGGTGGACCTATAAAATAGTTTTATTTTCCAAAAAGTAAAATTATTTTTAATGAACAAACACAACTATGTACATTATATAATTTTGAAATCTCTTCCATATGATTCTCTGAATGTTTAAAAATAGCAAATTTTTTAATGTACTTTCTTCAGTTTCATCAACATATCTGTGTCAAATACCGTTTAGTGGTAATTTTCAGATGAAAATATTTTATATGAATGTATTTTATGTGGTCTTTTTATTTTATTTATTTATAGGATTTCTTGCAGCTTGTTCAAAGTTTCATTTTATGGCTAATAAATTTGAAATTGTTTATCCTTCAATTGACTCTATAAGTGCTAAAGTAAGTTGTAAAGTACAGAGGAAATTCGACTAATAGATGATATTCTCATTCCTATTTTTTCACATAGCAATGTGTAAATATTTAATCCCTAATGTTCTCATAAGTACTGACTTTTACCCCTTTTAAGCACATTTATTCAAATTTTTTAAGATAAAATTTGTCACATGAATTGCCTCTATTTACTAATTCTTTTGAATACTTTGCTAAATTTAGATACTACATAATCTTAAGCCTTTCAATTTTATTTCATTCTTATAAAGAATATAAATTTATCCAATCAAAAATAGAAGCTACATTCAAAGAGTCTTGCCATAAATCAAGATATTCTAAAGAACAATTATAGAACTTTAAAACTGGTAACTACTTGAGCTCTTATCTTTTAATTTGTTATGTTCCTCTGTTGCTTTTACAAGGATAAATTTTAATGCCTTTCTCTTTGCAAGTTCTCTTTTTAATAATTAGAATCAGCTAACATTTTCAAAACTCAAGTTTTTTGATGTTCTGTTCATGGAGTACTTTGATTAAAGACTTCTAACTAATTATAAGAGCATACACATTGAGGATTCTAGTGTCTTCTTAAAAAACTAAACTTTTTATCATTATGAAACATCTCTCTGAATCTTTGATAATACAAATTGTCTTGAAGTCTATTTTGTCTAACATTAATTTAGTCACGACGACTTGCTCAAGCTTTTTCTTGTATGGTATATATTTTTCCATCCATTTATTTTCAACTGATCTGTGTCTTTGTATTTAAAGTAAATTTCATAGAGACAGTATTACATAGTTGGTCTTGTTTTTCACCTAGTCTGACAATGTCCACCTAATAATTGTAGTATTTGGTCTATTTACACTTAATGTAATTATTGATATGGTTGAGTTTAAGTCTCCCAGATTGCTATAATGTTCTATTCATCCCACATTCTCCCTCCATCTTTTTTTTTTGCTTTATATTATGTTATTTTTTAAGTACTCCATTTGAAATTACCTACTGATATTTTAGCTATACATCTTTATATTATTTTAAAAGTTCCTCTTGGGATTATGATATAAATGGATATCTTAGCACAGACTAGTTAAAGTTAATATTGTGCCACTTAATGTAAAATATGAGAATCTTAAAACAGTATACTGAAATTCCAGTTGCCCTCTTCCTTTGCTAGTTTTGTCATGTGTTTTCAGTGTTGCACTATAATTAGCACATATTGGCTCATGATACGATTGATTGATTTCCAGGAATTTGGAAGTCTGATTGACATGACATTAGTAACTTGACATTGGTAATAGTGAGAGCATTTGCATCATGTGTTTGGCAAGTGCTATAAACCGGGGCTTTTTCCCTTCAAAGAGGCAGCTATTAAAACATTTATCAGCACATCACTACATATTAATACTTTTCTTTTATTTATAAATCTCACAAAGCAATGTTCATTTTGTTTAGTTTTTTTAAAGAAATTAAGAAAATTAAAAAGCTTCCTCATCTCTTTGTATATTATGTCCATCTTTTCCTTTAAGTCCTTAGGCAGATTTGCCAAAGCAATTTTAAAGTATTTCTGTACTAATTACAATATCTAGGTCTTCTCAGGGTATGTTTTATTGATTACTTTTTTCTTGATTATGAGTCATATTTTCTTACTTCTTCAACTCTCTAGTAATTTCTGAATCTATGCTGAAACCTTGTGGCTGATATACATTGTAAAAAGTGAATTATGTTGTCTTTTTTTAAGTGATATTGAATTTTATTCTGGCAGGCAGTTAATTACTGATTGATCTTTCTAATCCTGTCAAGTTTTATTTTATTCTTTGTTAGGGCAAGTCTATTTCAGTCTTGTCCTAGTCCTAAGGAATGGCCCCTACTAGACAGGGTGATCATTACTCCAAAGGCATGAACAAAATAATTTAGAATAGCCATTTGATCTACATGAAAAGTTAAGCCTCTCAGAGCGACATGTGAATGTATCTTCTGCAGTGCATGTAATAACTTATCATCTATGGGCATAGTGTCAAAATAACTCCTAATTTTTAAATAGATCATGATGCTTCTTTAGCAGACTGGCCTTTTGATTTTCATGTGGTCACTGATATCACCATAATCTATTTGGTAGATCATAAATATAAGTTATACACTCATCACCAAGTTTCCTGAGAAAATAAAAATGTGGTATTTTATCTTTCATGAAATATTTATTTCTTTTTCTTAAGTCATGGCTCTGGGTGGTTTCTTACAAATTTTTCTCTTTAACAAAATGTGGAATGAGACCACATCAGAACCTGGATGGATAAAGTGAAGATATATCCAAACTCCAGCCTTATTTTAAATACAACTATTAATAGTAATATTAATAATAATAATAATAATTAAAACCATAATGGTATAACTATTACTTTTTTAAAGCTATTTGTAAAATAATTTAGGCAAATGCTGACCTGGATGGGACCCCAGAGCAACTGGTGTAAACCCAGGACCGTGCCAGACAAACCAGGATCACCTACCATTACTGCTAGATGAGCCATTTTAAGAACCGTGAAATAGTCAAATAAGAACAAAACAAAACAAAAACCCAGAATCAGTTGTTATATGAGGCAGAAATGACAAATCCAAGACAACTGGGAAAGTGAGACCATTGCTGGACATGAAAAGAGGTTACTTCTGTTCTGGTTTGGCCCATAACAGTGTTCCTTTGCCAAAGTTGATTTTTTTCTTCCTACCTCTTCCTAAATATGATCTGTGTTTACTTCCCTGCCAAAGGGATGCACTGGATAACATGTAACATCTCTTCTGTCACATGTCATGATCTGTTTCCTGCCTCTAACAATATACTGAAATATTGCATTAATTCAAGTGCCGTGTAGTAATCTTTCTGAGTTGGGTTTTAGTTTTTCACTATGAATTCTAAACATAATTACTGTATATATGAAAAAGAGTAAAATTCATCTTTTCTTTGCATAATCCTTGCCATCCCCAAAGCTATTTCTAATGAAAGCAACTCTTCTATTCTTTTTTTTTTCAAAAAAAAGCCACAATAGTCTTTTCTTTATCACTTTCACTTTACTTTGCGCTTACTCAGCATTTACCACTTGCACTAATTAATTTGTGTAGACTTCATTACATGTGCACTGATTGGAGGCAACAGTTAAATACTGAGAGGCTCATCAAACAGTTACATCTCCTCTTAGTATAATGAAGCTACCAGGAGTATCAGCCATTTCCTGAACTGGGGACTTCTAAGATGACAACTACCATCCCTGGATCCACATCAGGACTGGCCCCTGAACTTGGACCTTGTGAATACTTCCAATCCTTGACCCCTGGCCTGCCCCCTAACCCAAGGGCTGTGATTATACCCTTGAAATTGGAGATGAGGACAGGATGTCCATGAGGAATAGAGATGTATCAGTTCTTAAACTGTGGGCTTCTAGGACTAAAACTACCACCCCAGTTCCTGGGCAGCATCTGTTCAGCCCCACCCCACTCCACCAGCCATGTGCTCACAAAGGCCTAAAGGCATCAGTAAAATGTAAGTCAACTGATCTCCCTTCTGCAAGGTGAAGTGCACACTGAAAATAAGTCCCATATTTCCCCTTCAAGGTCAGAAATTCTTACGGCTCCATTTCTCAATTCCAGCCACAGCTGTGTCCCAGTCCTGGGACTAAAACAAGAACGCCAAGAGCAGTGTCTCCCACACCAAGCACTGTGAATCAGCAGTGGGTCGCAATTAATCCGATGGGCTTTGATTGGGAAACTTAATGAAATGGAAGAGAATTGAAAATGACAGAGAAATAAATATGCCTGTATTAAGTGTGAGTACTGTTTCCTGAAACATTTATTTAAGCTATGTGGGTGTGTTGCAGGTTGTGATTCCTGTAATCCTAGTACTCTGGGAGGCTGAGGCAGGAGGATCACTTGAGGCCAGGAGTTTGAGACCAGCCTGAGCAAGAGTGAGATGCTATCCTAGTAAAAAATAGAAGAATTCACCAGGCGTGGTAGTGCGCACCTGTAGTCCCAGCTACTTGGGAAGCTGAGGCAGGAGGATCCCTTGAGCCCAGGAGTTTGAGGTTGCTGTGAGCTATGATGACACCACTGCACTCACTCTAGCCCAGCTGACAGAGCAAGATCCTATCTCAAAAAAAACAAAATGGGAACGACACTGCCTTGAGTAATTCAGGATATTTACTGAAGAGAAAAATAAACTTATACAAAGGCCTGGATGTGAAAAAGAAAGATAACTTATGCTACCGAGGGTAGTGAAATCAAAGGCAGAATATGTGAGCTGCAAAAAGCACATTTTGCCTCAATGAAAGAACAATTTCCTCCCAGTAATAAAATGTCCGGCCTCACAGGGAATATGTTTCTATTTAAGAAGTAGCTAGAAGGCCCCTACATGGGGTGTGGGAGCAACCAGTCCTGACATTGGTGGGGAGGGGCTCTGGATGGTTTTTAGCCACTTCTTTGGATGTCTTTAAGCCTTGGTGATTTTTTTTTTTTAAATAATCACAAACTCCCAAGCTGCTGGTTTCTTCAATTGAGCTCTAAGTTTTTAAGCTATTATGTAATTTTTAAAAGAAAAAATTTATAACTTGGACCTTTTTCTGCACTTTCATATAATGCCCTTATTTTAAAATAGCACTTTCAGGGTTTGGGACTGAGAAATTTCAAAATGGTAAAAAGCAATTGCTTTAGTTGAACAGTACTCCAGGTTATGTTCCATTTTATATTCCTTTCCTTTATTGCTCCAAAAAAAAAAAAAAAAAGAAAGAAAAGAAAAGGAACCATGTATTACAAAATGGGAAAGAACAAATAAAATAATATCAGTTGCAGTGAGAACACTTTGAAATCAGTAGTTATAAAAATAGCCTTATTTTCTACTGAAGACGATTTTAAATTGAGAAACTCTGGAAAAGTGCTTAGTATTAGGACGCTTGTGTTTCTCAATTGGGCCAGCACGTAAATTCAGGACAAACGTGGGACAATGATACCATAAAGTAAAATAACATGGGTATATACATGGGTTTTGATTCCTAATCTCAAAATTGAACATACTGAATTTATACCTTTCAGACTTGGACTTACTATCTGTTTATAACGCTTTAAGTATTTCAGATAGAGAATACCTCCTATAAATAGGTTAAAAATCTACCCTGGGTTTTACAAAGAAAATTCAGGTAAAGAAAATTTATAAGTGGAGAGTATATTTGAACTTCACCACATGTTCCTCCGTGTAGGAGAATTACAAGAGGGTAGCTTCCTGGAGAGAATACAGACTTGGAACAACCATCTTCTGTTCTATCTTTTCTTCTAGTCTCTCGCTTTGATTCTTTTCTATTTAAGCTCGTGGTCCCTAATTGCCGAGAGAAATCCAACAATGCGTGATCCGCAGAGAACCATCTGCTACACTGGCCTTCACGGCCTCCCACAGGTGAAAGCAGAGAAGATGGAAACAAGAGGTAAGATACTAGGGCAAACCAGAAACTCATCTAACACGGCAAATCATGGAAGACATCCACAGGATCACGACCTTTGAAGGGTCAGAATTCATTTTACATTATTAAGTCAATTCCAAAATGCAAGGCCAGAAAGTAAGCTACGCCAATTAATTCAATTACATTAACCACACAAAACAGACATTCTTCTAAAGGCTTCATCCTGGGGGTTAGAGTATCCACTAAATTACTTCACAAGCAAAGATAACTAACTGTACATAGTCCTGGTATAGAAGCCTAATTGCTCCTTCAGTCTAGTTTTCCATCAGCAATGAAATTTTACAGCTGGAAAGAAATCAGGTATCATGGCGGGGCGTGGTGGCTCGCGCCTGTAATCCTAGCACTCTGGGAGGCCGAGGCGGGCAGATTGCTCGAGGTCAGGAGTTGAAAACCAGCCTGAGCAAGAGTGAGACCCCGTCTCTACTATAAATAGAAAGAAATTAATTGGCCAACTAATATATATAGAAAAAATCAGCCAGGCATGGCGGTGCATGCCTGCAGTCCCAGCTACTCGGGAGGCTGAGGCAGCAGGATCGCTTAAGCCCAGGAGTTTGAGGTTGCTGTGAGCTAGGCTGACGCCATGGCACTCACTCTAACCTGGGCAACAAAGCGAGACTCTGTCTCAAAAAAAAAAAAAGAAATCAGGTATCATAATGAGTCATATTTATGAGATCTAGAACACTCTCAATTTCTTTTTGCATTCAGTAATATAGAAGCCTGCTTCCATCACATAGAAAAAAGAGACTTGGTAGAAAGCCTGTGTTCCAGGATAACTGGAATTTAGGAGCCCAAGTAATTAACTATAGACTATTTAACCACTGGGAACATAGGGTCAAACACGTGTTTTTGAAAACAGGTGCCAGGTCTTTCCCTGCCTCGCAGACAACTGTTCTTCCCTGTCACGGCATCTCATTATATTAATGATTTTATAACACAGACTCCCATCTACGGCCTTGGCCCTTGCCATGGGTAGGAGAAGCATTGTGCTCGTCTAGCAGGGTTTTCTTTTCATGTGTTCCACATTTTTCTCACCCATTAAAAATCTCTGCTAATGGAAGAGCGGATTGTGTCTGATGTCTGTCTCTCTGCGGTCATTATTTCTTTGATAGCTCTCATCATTTGCAGTTGCTTTTTCATAGTCCCTAAACTTTCTGGTATCTTTTCGGGGAAATTTCTTTTAATTTCTTTAAATCCCATAGTCAGCTCTTCAGTTCAGGGGTACTTTTTACCCTCCCCCCCAGGTAGCTCCCTAAGGAATGAATCTTTTCAAGCCAACCACTCCCTAATCCCTGAGGCTTTGATAGAATTTCAGAGGTTCACGCTGAAGCTATATAGGTCGTCCCACTTTTCTTTACTTTTCTGTTTAGAGGAAGGAAGTCGACTGTGTTTAACTCTGCCATTTCTTAGGATACTCCTAAGTTTCTACAGCACTCTCGAAGTTTCACTCTTCCCTCTAGTGCACCAAGCTACCTCAGTTTCTAAATTCACTCCCAACAGAACTGCTACTAAGTTTAACATCCTTATTTGCTGCGTCTACACGCCTCTGTTTCTAGAGCCATTTATGGGTGCTAGTTCTCTTCTATTTCTCATAGTCCTGACTGGGTTTCTCTGATTTATATCTTGAAGCTACTATTCTTGACCTGAGATGAGAAATCGCCATTCTAGAACTGACATGGTTATCCCCAAAGTGTGGCTTTCTAGCCCAGAACATTCCACGCCAGCAGGAGGGGAGCAGAAGTGAAGGACAAATGTCAGTCCAGCTGTGCCTCCCACCTGCTGCTGGAGAGAATGAGCCACACTTTGAGGCCTCCGAGGACTCACTCGAATTCCAGGGTTTTCCAGATGGTTCGGTTCATGCAGTGCAGCGGTCCCTAACCTTTTCGGCACCAGGGACGGGTTTCATGGAAGACAATTTTCTATGGACAGGGAGGCGGGGGTGGGAGATGGCTACCAACGGGGAGCGGCTGCAAATACAGATGAAGCTTCATTCACTCACCTTCGCTCTGCCGCTCACCTCCTGCTGTGTGGCCTGGTTCCTAACAGGCCACAGACTGATACTGGTCCATGGCCTGGGAGTTGGGAACCACAAGTGTAGGAATAGAGTTCAGGTTCTCATAGATATGCATTCCAGCTCCACCTCTTATTACCTGTGTGACTTTAGGCAAATTATTAACTCTTTAATCCTTGAATATCTCCTAGGGCTGTGGTCAGGATAAAAAGATATTATGCACACAAAGCTCTCAGCCCTGTCACACAGTAAGTGTTAGCTATTATTATCTTTAGCAATAGGACTTCGGCAACAGCATTATTGGCTTCTCATTCACTTATTTAAGGACCTTGGTGTTTTAGAGCACATTTGGGGTTAGAGTAACTTCCTTTGTGGTTACAGTAACTTCCTTGAGTTTTCCTACACCTCCATCTCTATAGAACTTTTATATTTCTGATCCTTACTGTGAAGTGGTCCACTTGGAAGAACAGAAAACAACTCCAGACTAACCAGTGAAAAAGAATCCTTGTTACCCAGAGTAAGTTTCTCTTACTCTGAGAGATTGGAGGTTTTGTTTTGTTTTTCTTTTCCAAGTCAATCAATAGTTCTGGGCAGTGTAATGGAAAATTAAGAGAAGAGAGAGCCTGGTCTTTGACTCCCAGAGGTTACAAGAGGATTCAGGAAACCAGGCACAAGCACACAAGTGGGTGTCAGTACAGGATGAAATATAATTGCCAGCAGATGTGAGCTGGAAATTAGGAGTGCCTAGTTTGGGGCTCTGAACATAGCTGATACTCAGCCAATGCTTATTAACTAGTACCATTAATAACTTATGACAGACAACGCCGGAAATTGTATGACTGGCATCTCAATATAATAATTTTCAGGATGTCTTTGTCACCAGTAACAATAATGGCTATAAAAGTGGGCTTCTTATTTTTATTTTAATTCACAAAAAAAAAAAAGAAAGAAAGAAAATGAATTTTGTTAAACACACCAAGCCATAGAGAGTTGCTCCAGGAGAGGGTGGGAAGAAGACGAATGGAGTGAGGGCCATTGCCCCGCCTGGCCCTGGTGGCAATTGCAGTGGTTCATACATATTTGAGATCTTGTGATACTCTGGCTTTATGTGCCCATGACACAATCTTATCAGCAAGGTTCTGTCTGAGCCTTTCTCCTGCCTTCACCTCAACAAAGGCACTTTCTTTCCCTAGATGCTTGTCATTGTCCCTGTCAACTGCTGATGAGACCAATAGCATCAACATAACCTCTACCTGGAGCAGAAGACTCACTAGAAGGCTAAGAGAACATTTTTTCTTCTTAGATAAGCATCTCTCCTTTGTTACTTTGTCCTCATGTCTATGAAATTCTATGGTTTGGAAATGAAACCCTCTTAAGAATCTTTATATGAAAAGAGGCCAAGAAAATATCACCATTCACCAATCTAAAGCAATATTCAGTTATTATAGCACAAAGACAGAGAAAATCTGTGTTGGGTAGAAATTTCATTATCCCACCGGATATTAAAATCCTGATATCAAGGTTGCCAGCATTGTGATAACAAATACAGCCCTAAAAGTGATTGCTCCTTGGAACATATCTTTAAAGATCATTTATAATTCAGTAATATCTCTGCTAACCTAGCTGCTAATATTGATTAGCAGTCAACGACATTAATCAACTGCATAAAATGAAAAACTCAGAGAGAAACACAAAAATAAAGAAAAGCCCAAAAGCAGCCTTGGCAGGACAACTTCTACCAAGGAAAGAATCACTTTGCTTTTCTTTGGCTTCTGATTTCTTTGTAATAATAATGATGATGACAAAAAGGAAGGTGCAACTTCAGTAGAGTAGAAAAATAGGGAAGATACCAAATATACACTAGAAACTTATTATTGTCCTCGACTTCCACATTCTAAGCTTAAAAGCAAAATAAAACCAAAGGTTAGAAAGAGATTTTTTTTTTTTTGGCACTTTTAGTAAGAAGCTGCTAATAATGAGATGCAAAACTGTTAGGCAGAATTTTCTTAGAAGATTCCAGTATGTATCTCCCATGCTATAAGACCTGAAAGCTGGTATCACTGAACCCTGGAGACCAAGACTTAGGATGGCACGTGACCCTCCTCCTAAATTCCCCCAGGCTTAGGAGATGGACTAAACTTGGGGGAGTTACTTGTTGAGTGTTGCTGAGTAAACAATACTCAACAGCAACACTTGAGCAAATAATTGAAGGGAAAGACCCAAAAACACTGTTGTATTTGTGCAAAAGGGCCAGGCACGTTCCCTGGAACGTCTGTTTCTAGAATGGCTTCTACCATGCCTTCTAGAATGGCTTCTACCATGCCTTCTAGAATGGCTTCTACCACACCAGCTTCCAGATAGTACTTTAACAAACCCCAGGATATAGATGTGTGGAAATTTTGGAATATTACATTGGCTAATTCTCTCAATCAACAATAGCCCCACCTCCGGTACCATGTTGCAATTCCAGACCAAGAATGAACCCTTTCAAGCCTCCATATCAATGACAATTGACTCACCTGAGCTCAGGGATGGTTAGTGTTTGAGTACCACTTGTGCAAGTATTCTTGTCACCAGGCCATTTTTTATGTACCTGTCTAGAAACAATTCTTGGGATTTCCAGATAATCATTTGTGTCCACCTGGGTCACCGGGTCATGGGAACACTACTTAAAAAAAAAACAAAAAAAAAACTAAAGGATATTTTCTACTAAAAAACATGGAGTAAGAAGGTCTGTTTGAGAGAATGGATGCAGTACTGTAAGAAACATATAATGAGCCTTCAGTTTAAGGGCATGTGTACTCACACACCCTGCCGCTGGTGCACTCATCGGGGAGTAGAATATTAGCCTTTTCTCCCCTTGCTGGTTCTTCATCTTACTAATAACTCTTGGGGATTACTCTCGTCTCTTCCGACCTCCAGATCCCAGTGAATCTTTCGGAATTTTCTAAAGTCTAATTATCTCTCAAGACTTTATTCCCAGCAAATCGGAGAGGCTGTTTCTCCTTGCTCTGCCTTTTGAAAGGGAAGTTAATAGCTTCTGGGAAAAGAGTGAAAAGGGAGACTGTTCCCTTAGAAACAACAGACTACTTATTTACATTCTTTTCCTTTTTTTAAAGTAACACTTCCTCACCTCGCCCTTCCCAGCCTCCTTCAAAATCTATGATGCTAGGGAAAGACGAGCATCCATAAAATAGAAGGATAAAGACACTAGCAGGGTGTTCAATGAGAAGACTTCATCTCATCATCAACAGAGATTTATTTGGCTGAGGCCTCAGAGCTGAGAACACAAGGCACTACAGGTTCACACATTCTGAAGAAAGGGATTATCAATACAGAGCATGCCAACAGGTGATTTAAAAGAAATAGGTCAAATTTAAATTTGGCAAATTGATTATTCTGTGGATTGACTTTTGGCAATTTGGCCATTTGGTGAATTAGCTTATCGTAATTGGCTTGAGTGAATTGACTTCAGCAATTGCCTACTTATCCCGTTAATGGAAACCTATTTTCTGTTTTTTATTTTCTACTGGGCTTTGGCACATAAAATGGAAATATATGCTGCCACGTTTTCCTTCAAAGTGTCTTTTGCACATCCATTGGACTGTAGATGTGCCAAACCTTTACATATACTATTATAAATATCAGTATTTTATTATTATTGCTTTTCTTTTGCTGTATTAAAGAGAATAATATTTGCACTTTTTTATTAGCCACTGGAATTTGCTCTCCTGTGAATTTCCTCTTAATATCCTTTGTTTTATATCATTTTGAATACTATGTCCTTTTTTAAAAAAAAATCTGGAGAAAATTTGGGGTATATCTGGGTCCCTATTTCTTTGTTATATGTATTACAAATACAATTTCCCAGTTTGTATCTCATATTTTGGGTGTGGGTTTTTTTTTTTTTACTTTTTTTTCTTTTTGTGGGGTTTTAAGGGTTTTTAAGGCTGTTTTGGTTAAATTTGGCTGATAAAGTCATTTACTGTACAAACGCTTACTTTTGTCAATTAAAATATAGTATTTCAAAAAATAAAAAAATTAAAAATTTAAAAAATAGTCAGGTGAAATTAAGCATCTACCCTCCCATCCCCACCTCAAGCCAGGTAAATAAGGATTCCTTCCAGAGAACCACTCATACACCGTGGGGATGCTTTTTAGGAGGGAAACATCTCCTGGTTGGACGCTTGCCACACTTCACATCGGTCCCTTCCTATTTAAGGGGCCCAGCAGACTATGGAGATAGATTCTTGAAAGAACCTAACATGTGTCCCCTTACGTTTAAGTGACTCAGAGACTGGACTTGACACTCTCTCAGAAAATGTCTAAAGATAAGAAACTTGCTAGAATTGTCCTGATGGTAGAATAAGTAGAGAGGATACGAGAAAAGCAAAAAACCTCTCCACTCATGAACTTATCTATGGAAAAGAACATAGACTCCACAGAAGTTAGCTGGTCTTGGCTTATCTTGAAAGGGACACTGCCCTTAGAGTATTGCAAAGGACTTAGGTGGTCCCACCAGAAAGATGCTGTGAGGGGCATACCTCAGAAGAGTGAGTAATGAGACATTAGTTGGAGTACCTCGGGAAATCTCTGGTCAGAAGTCCCCAGTGGGAGGATCTCTGAAGAAATCTGTGTTAGTTACTGGCCGTCTACTGCTGTGCAAAAATAGTACCACAGGCTTTTAAAACAACATGCTTGTTAATTCATAGTTTTCGTGGGTCAAGAGTCCAGGCAAGGCTTAGCTGGGTTCTCTGCAAGGCTGCAGTTGAGGCGTTGGCTGGGATTGTAGTCTTATCTGGAGCTCGACTGGGGAAGGGGCATTTCCAATCTCACACGGCTGTGGGCAGCATCTGGTCCCTTGTGAGTGTCATACTGAGCTCCTCGGTGTCTTGCTGGCTGTTAGCTGAAGGCTACCCTCAGCTCTTTGCCACGTGGCCCTCTCCAAAGGTAGCTCACAACATAGCAAACTTGTTTTAAAGTCAGCAAGGGAGATAGGGTCCTCTCACAAGAGAAAAAAAAAAAGCTTACCATGAGAGAGACAATCAGCCCTAGGAGGTTTACCACGACCAAAGGCATTTGAGGACCAAGGAAGAGCTGCAGACATCAGTTGTCTATGACACTAAAGCAATATATTTCTCTCCCATTTTTCCACCCAATCCTGTGGGAGCCAGAACCAGCAGGATGAAGGACAAGGAGTATAAAACCCAGGAGAAATAGCTGGAATATCTGACCTCAGTCCCTTCCCCACTGCAGACTGCTAATCCTATGTTAGACAAGGAGTTGGAGTGGGGGTGAAGATAAATAAGAAAATGAAAGATTAAAGTTTTTTTTCCTAACACAGCCGACTGAACTTTTAAAATCCAGAAATAAGACTCCACATGAATGCATAGAAGTGACTGAAAAAGCTGTAAGATCATCAAAGATATCATCCTAAGAATATTGTTAAGAAAAAAAAAACATGATTCTATAGTTTTACTTCTATTGCATTCAGTTTGTTTGTGAAACTATTTTTCATGAACTCATTCAGGAAGCTTCAAGGATCAATGAGGAACAGAAATATCCACAGGACTCATTTACAAAAGAGGGAAAAGAAGAAGAGAAGAGATAGAAGTAAAAGAAAGAGAAAGGGGTTGAGAAGGAGAGAAAAAAGAAAAAAAGGAAAAAGATTCATGGCAGGAAGAAATTTCGAACTTTCGATTTCATCATCTTCAGATGAAAGTGAATTTTATGGAACAAAATAACAAAGACTTTTAAGTATGTTCAAAGTGCTCAAAGAGATACATAGAGTTCCTTGATGATGACTGACCTATTAAACAATCCTTGGGAACACTTTGCCTATGGATTTTTAAAAATATTATAATAATAGCCCTCACTGAATGAATCAGGTTTTTGTTACTTGTAATAAAAAAGCTTATAACCAAGAAGCTTCCTGACTTCTATATAATAACTCGAGAAAGTGTTAAGATGATCCAAGTCTAGAAAGGAATCAATCTGCAGTTCAGAGGTTGTACATTTTTTTCCAAGTAACAATAACAAGATATGAAATTGTTCAATGTGCAGTTAAATTATGCTAAGTTTTATTTCATGTAAAGAAGGAGAAAATAGGCTGGGCGCTGTGGCTCACGCCTGTAATCCTAGCTCTTGGGAGGCCGAGGCGGGCGGATTGCTCAAGGTCAGGAGTTCAAAACCAGCCTGAGCAAGAGCAAGACCCCGTCTCTACTATAAACAGAAAGAAATTAATTGGCCAACTGATATATATATATAAAAAATTAGCCGGGCATAGTGGCACATGCCTGTAGTCCCAGCTACTCGGGAGGCTGAGGCAGAAGGATCACTCGAGCCCAGGAGTTTGAGGTTGCTGTGAGCTAGGCTGACGCCACGGCACTCACTCTAGCCTGGACAACAAAGTGAGACTCTGTCTCAAAAAAAAAAAAAAAAAAAAAAAAAGAAGGAGAAAATATACATTTAGATGTTGATAGGAAAATTTATGATTAAAATGTTAAAAATTAAGAATGACACTAAAATAACAGGAATATACCAAATTCCAAATAATCCCAGGGAAATAAAAGCAGAATGTAGAAAAAATTAGAAATCCAACAATAATCAGCAAAAAGCAGAAAATAAAGAAAATAAAAAGGATGTTAAATGTATACAATAAGGTAGTATAAAAAGTCCAAATATTCCAGAGTAAAACAATTTTTAAAAAGTATCCAATTGGATAAAAAAAAAAGCTATATACCACTTACAAAGAAATGTACCTAAAACAAAACTCACAAAATGGTCAAAAATAAATAAACAGAAAACAGTACACAAACACAAAAATAAAGCTATTGTGGCAATATTAGTATTAGATAAATTAGAACTTAAGGCAAAAAAAGTCTTAAGAATAAAAATACACTGCATAATAATACAAAATAAAACCACCAAATGAATATATGAATCATAAACTTATATACATCTACTAACATAGTCCCTAAACACATAAAGCAAAAACCGACAGAGGAACACTGAAAATGTAACAAATCTATAAGCACAGCAGGAGATTTTAACGTTATCCATCTATCAATCTGGCTGGTACTATAAATTACTATAAACTAGGTGGCTCAAACACAAACATTTATTTTTTACAGTTCTGTAGTCTAAGAAGTCCACAAAGTCCCTGCAGCTCCAACATCTGGTGATGGCCTACTTCCTGGTTTTCAGACGTCTGTCTTCTTGTTGTATCCTCACATAGCAGAGAGCAGAGAGCATCTCTCTAGTGCCTCTTGTAAGAGCACTAATCCCAGTCATGAGGGCTCTACCCTGATGACCTAATCACCCCCAAAGGCCCCAACTCCTGATACCATCACATTGGGGGTTAGTATTTCAACATATGAATTTGGGGGAGAACACAAACATTCAGACCATGACAATATCTGAAACTGATAAATGAATAAACAAAAAAAGGATATGAAAGATATCATCAAGTTATACTTGATATATATTTGTAATAATATATGTAAAAGCCTACACTATCCAAAATAGAGAATATATATTATTTTCAAGAACACATAGAATATTACCAGACTTTTATGCACCAATTCATAAAATCTCAAAAATTTCAAATAATTTATACCATCAGACTATATCATCGGATAAAATAAATTCAGAAATCAAAATAAAAAGATATATGTATATAACCAACACAAAAAGTGGAGACTTAAAAGTGTATTTATAAAGGAGTCATTCTTGAAGAAGGACTCATACTTGAAACTGTCAAATATTTAGGAGTGGATGATAACTAAATACTATGTAGCAAAATCTGTGGAATTCAGCCAAAATGATACATTGTGATTAAATTTACAGCACTAAGTGCAACTATTAAAAAATAAGAAAGCCTTGACTTCAAGAAGCTAGAAAAATAATAAAAGAGTATACCTAGAGAAAAGTAGAAAGTAACAAATGTCAAAGATAATACCATATGTTAATAAAATAAAAAACAAACATAGATTATTAAAATAATTAAAATTTGATTTTTATTAATAAAAACACCAAATCTATTTTTAAAAAATTCTCACAATACTGACAGAGAAAAAAACAGAATGGACAGAAATAAACAAGCATCAAATACAGATAAAATGAGAAAAAAAATCAAAAGAACATTTTAAAACTTTCTGCAAATTCATTCTAAAACTTTTTAAAATTTTAACAAAAATAATAACCCTGTTGACTCCTATAAATTCTCCAGTTTTCAAGGAGACATCTAAACATCTCGATAATCCAATAACCATTAAAGAAATTCGATGTTAAAAACCACAACTAAAAAACAAAGAACACCATAAGGCTTTTTACAGTTAAACTTCACATACATCCAAAGAATGAATAATTTCTTATACAAGTTATACAAGAAAATAGATAAGAATCTTACTTGGTATCAGTCTTTACTATAATTTCAAAGACACCAGCAATCAAAAGGCATGCAAGAAGCAGAGAAAGGTCTTGGACCTCCTCCTAAATCCGTCATTCCCCAGAGCCTGCCTCCCTAGACCCACTTCTCTTGCTCAGAGTAATTATAAGCCACTAATGATGTACACACATTCTTGCCTCCCAGAGCTGGGAGAATGTAGGTCATGAAACATCTCCATTTATATCCCAGGTACTTCTATAGTTTATGTACATTCTCTGCTTCACAAATCCATAGATTCTAAGTTTACTTCGCATAAATGATCTTAAATCAGAAACATCTTGCTATGAGCATTTTGTAAATAAAGATTCTCCACCCAGAAACTATCATCAATCTGTTTATGAGGACATCCAGTTATTAGCATGTTTACAAAGATTTACAAGGATGGAGTCACCTGACAGCACAGCTACTATAACTTCTTCCCCTCAAGTTGTCATACTGATTCCATGAGGCTGATACATCCTCGATTCTACAAACATCATGCAAGAAAACGAAAAATTGAGATCAAACTCATTTATACACATAAGTACAAAAATTCTAGATGAAATGCTAACAGAATAATCCAGTAATATTTTGAAAGGGTAGCAAAACAAACTTGAATTTATCCCAGGAATGCAAGATAGTTCAATGTTAACAAATCACATGAAAAATTCAAAGAAAAAATATGCTATCTCAATAGATTCAGAAAAAGCATTCAATAAAATTCAACAAGTTATGCATGTATACAATAAAAATATTAGTCAAAAATATATTTTAGAATTTTATCATTGTTCTTTACATGTGTATTTTTATTTATTCAATATTTAGTAAAGTAATTTTTATAACTCCTAAAACTGATAAGAAAAACAAACTGATAAATTTGCAAAAGACATGAATAATTCACAGAAGAGACTTGAACAAAAAAAAAAAGATGCTCAATCTCACTAATAATAAGGGAAATGCAAATTAATACAACAATGGAATACTATTTCACTTCCATCTGATTGTCAAATATAAAAAAGTAACTGATCAACTGAGCTATATTTAGTAGAATTGAAGATATGTATAACTTGGAACCAGCAATTCCCCTTCTGGATGCTACTCTAAATAAATGCTTTTACATTTGCACAAGGAAACCTGTACTAGAATATTCACTGCAGTGTTGGTGATAATGTTCAAAAATTGGAAAGAGTTGGAGAAAATAGATAATTTTTGATATATTCCAACGTGGACCAATTATATCTATTTGTGTCAAATGAATCCATTTTTAAAACTGCTGAGTGAAAATAGTAAATAGTAGGATTGTCACAGTATAATACCGTTTATAGAAAATGTGAAAAACACACAAAATAATATTTTATTGTTTTCAACAGATTCACATATATTAATAATATAAAAAGATGCGTGGTAGTGATTAACACTAAATTCAGGAGACTGGTTAGCTCCAGGGAAGGAGAAAAGAAGAAGAATGAGATTAGAAGAAGCTTCAATTATATTCCTAATGTATATTTCCTCAAAAGTACCTTAAGCCAATATGGCAAAAGGTTTATAATTGACAAAGTTGGTTTATGGGTTGTGCTGCTGGCCATTTTATTATTCATTGTTCTTTCTATTAATTTTAAAGAAATATTAAAAGATTGGCGGGTTGCTCTGTGTCTGAACACAGAGTTTGCTGCTTGCAGGGATTCATTAAGGGCAAGGAGACCAAGGGCTAGGAGTCCCCAGCACGAAGGTACCTCCAGATATGAAAATGTGGGATTTTCTCTTTAGCAACTTTCAGCTTCTCCTCTGGCCTAGGAGCAGCTACCAGGTTGCAGAGAAGCTGCAGATGAGAAGGAAAGAGAAGGGGCTCCAACGCTCTCTAGCATGACAGCTGCTCTCTCTGAATCTGGCATCTCTGGGGAGCCATGGGACCAGTGGGGATCTTCCTAAGCTCATCTCATCACACCCACTCCACGCGGCAGTGACTTTGACTTTGCTCCACCAGGTCCACCCTCCCATCTGCTTTCCATCTCCTAGGCAATTTCTGAAATCACTCATGCCCAGACACCCTCTAGTTCAATTTGCCCCTGCCCGTTCATTCCCTTTCTGCCACTTCACTATCATGTCACTGGGGTCTCAGGAGAGAGGAAAGACAATGTGTATGCTTAATCTGACACCCTTAACCTGAACAGATAATGGATCTGAGTGAAGAGAGAAGCCAAAAAGGGAAGGGGGTTGCTTTAGGGACTGAATGTTTGTGTTCCCTGCAAATTCATATGTAGAAACCCTAATCTCCAATGCGATGGTCTTTGGCAGTGGGGTGTCTGGGAGGTACTTAGGTCATGAGGGATGGGATTAGTGCCCTGATGAGAAGAAATAAGAGGAATGTTGCTTCCCTCCTCTGCTCTCCAGCATGTGAGGTTACAGGAAAAAGAGACATCTGCAAACCAGGAAGTGGCCCTCACCAGACACCCAATTTGCCTTGATCTCTGACTTCCGGCCTCCAGAACTGAGAGAAACGAACATATACTGTTCAAGCCCCTCAGTCTATGGTATTTCATTATAGCAGCCCAAGCTAATAAGGCAGGGGTAGCAGAATATTCCATTTACATCTCCTGGTCAAGTGGACCATGGCTTCATGTTTTAGCATGCATAACCTAGCAGATATATGATTCCATAACACGAAACCTAAATGAAAAAGAGGAGTGATAAATTTTCTTTGGAAATGTGTGTAAGTAATTTCCCTTGGACAATCCCTGCCCTGAATCCATTAAGCACCAGTGTTTTTGATCATGTGTTCCTTCAACAGATATCCTGCTCAGAAGCAAGGAAGTCTTCTGTCCCAGTGAGTTAACTTTCCTGTCAACAAAATAGCTCTTCCTGAATCATTATGTATCCCAGATGGAGACCTAATGATTGCTGAATATTTTATACTTAAATTATTTTTAAATGTCAAAGGCATATGTTAGCAGCAAAAATAAGCCTCTAATCCCAGCACTTTAGGAGGCTGAGGCAGGAGGATCATGTGAGGCCAGGAGTTCAAGACCACCAACCTAGGCAACAAAGTGAAACCCTGTCTCTATAAAAAAAATTTTTTAAATAAAAATTAGCCAGGAGTGGTGGCATGCACCTGTAGTCCTAGCTACTCAGGAGGCTGAAGTGGGAGGAATGTCTGAGCCCAGGAGTTCAGGGTTGCAGTGAGCTATGATTAAACCACTGCACTCCAGCCTGGGTGACAGAGAAAGACCCTGTCTCTAAAAAAAATAATAATAATAATACCAAATCGAGTGTTTCTAATTATAAAAATCATAATAGAAATTATTCAAATAAATTCTAAAATAATTCAATAGACCTTTTCAAAATAAACTCATTTACCCTTGAGTTTCTAATCTAACCCATAAACATACTGGCTAGAAAAGAAACATTTAAGAAGAAAAATATAAAAGGATCTTAGGTAGTAAAATGATCATAGGCAGTAGCTTAGGTATGATAAGTAATTTAGGAATATTTTTTGAATATTAAAAAAAAATATTTTCCTTGATAGCCGGGGAAGAATTTACCACTAACTGCTCTGAGTATAGAAAGCAAATTCTCTGGGTCCCCTATGAACTTCAGAGAACTTACACTATTTACATTCTGACGCCAGACTGGAAAACTTGAGTTCATCTAACACCAACTGTCACATAGCTCACTGAGACAACATTTTGATTTTTAGCAGGTTTGGCATCCACAATATGAAATGGCTGGTTTTTAATGATGTCCTTCTCCCCACCTACCTCTCCCATCTACACAAATAAGCAGTTAATTATCATAGAAAGAGCCACTGAGAGCATGTGTGCATGCATGTGTGTGTGTTCAGGACACAGAACCTAATGAGCAAAACCTTTCTAACGTTGCAACAGTTCGATCATCTGGAAAAAAACAAAAGAGGTAATTTACATTTTTTGTTTAAATAATGCAAACCTTCTCATCATAAGATGACAAATGGTTTATGAATATTGTCTCTGACAAACAGTACAAAATCACTCCCTGTTTGAGAATAAAAATATTTAATACAGGCTGCACACAGGTCAATAGCCTTTCCAGCATCCGTAAATAGTGAGCACCGCTAATTTCCACACCACAGCTCATATCTCTCCCAACAGCAACTGGGTACCAGCCATGTGCTGATTATGTGGATTTTGCTGCTAGCTCTCTCCACAGATTGCAAAGCACCACGTTGCCAGAGACAGATTTGATTTCACATTTTTTATGCTCAGCCTGATTTCCCATTCATTCTTTGCTGAGACACCTTCATTTTAATCTTGAGGATTCTTACCATCTTTCGGCATATGTCTATACATCACCACAGCCTCTCAAATATCACAGGGCCTCTGCTCAAGGGCATGCTTTTGAAGAATTAACATGCTTGATCTCTCCACATTTTCCAGTCCAGGTACCTTGCGTCCTAATGCCAGGGAACGTATGCCACATCCAGGCTGACGTGAGGTGTGCTTTTAGGTACATTCGTGTCCTCCGATAACTCCTACCTCAAGGAGAATTCTATCCCAAGACTGTCGTCATTCATCATACCAGCAATGGAAGTAGAGCTGACACTCTCTTGTTGTCTCTTTTCCCCACTCTCATCATTCCACATCCTTCCATACCATTCCCCACAGGCAAGACCAAGGACTTGAACTGAAAGGATTAGGGGAAAGACAAATTGTTATTTTGGGGGGTGCCTAAAATCCAGATGGAATGGTACTTCAGCGTTGGAGCTGGTAAAAAGCTAGATCCCAAATCCTTGTGTATTAGTCAGGGTTCTCCAGAGAAACAGAAACAACAGGATGGGCACAGGCATGGATACAGATATTTGTTGTAAAGATCAGCCCCCACAATCACGGCAGCTGAGAAGCCCCAAGATCTGCAGTCAGCAAGCTGTAGACCCAGGAGAGCCGATGGTCTAACTTCTAGTCTGAAAGCCAGCATTCTCAAGACCCAAGAAGAGCAAACGTTTCAGTTCCAGTTCAAAGGCAAGAAAAGATTAATGCCCCGGCTCAAGCAGGCAGGAGCTGTTTCCTCTTACTCCAGAGAAGATCAGCCTTTTTGTTCTATTCAGGCCTTCATCGGACTGATTGAAGCCCACGCACATTAGGGAGGACACTCTGCTTTACCCAGTCTACCAATTCAAATGTTAATCTCATCCAAAAACACCCTCACAGACACACCCAGAATAATACTAGACCAAATATCTAGGCACTCCGTGACCCAGACAAGTTGACACATAAAAATAACCATCACGTCTTGATTTACAAGCTAGGCTATAAATTAGAATCACTTGAAAGCATTTGAATACCTGGATGTCAAATTTGTACTCCAGACCAATTATACCAAAATCTCTAGAATAAACCAGACACAAATATTTTAAAGAATATCCATGCAATTATAACATAAGTGCAGGGTGAGAACCATTGCCTAAGGAATCACCCTAACTAGAATTACCCTTTTTACATAACGTATCATTTGCATCTGAACAAGACCCGAACCATGTGCAGAAACAGGCTCTGCATGGAGTTTCTGTTTTAGCTATAAATTGTAGGTGGCAGCAGAGATATGCAGCTCACAGAAGAAGGAACGGTTGAAAGATGGAGTTCCCAACGCAGAAGTGCATGTTGTTGGCAACAGTAGTGGTTGCAATAGAGTCAAGTTAATGTATTTACATCTTGGTCGTGACATTTGCATGGCTGTCGTTTTCCTAGATAGGCTAATTCTTGAACATTGTTCTTGAAGCTTAGTCTTCATCTGTTTCTCCAGCTTTCCCAATGATTAGGAGAACTAACTAATATCCTCAAATCATACCCTTTTTCTGTTTGCAACCCAGGGCCCTGATCGATCCATCTCTATAATTCCCAAGCTGGGATAAATGTCTCTCCTCTGTTCTAATATGTCTTCCTTCCCCTGTTTCTAAAGTATCAATCACCTACTGCATTCCACTAACAGGCTATATCTACAAATCTATTTTTCCCACTAACTTATAAACTGCTTCAGGGAAAGGATCATGTCTCATTCATTTTGGAGCTCCTACTGCCTAACCCCGTGCCTGGTATACACAATGAGCACTTATCAAGTATTTTCTAACTAAAACTGAATATTTCTCTCTCATGCTCCAATCACAGTCATCTCTTTACTGATACACTATAAACTCCTTGAGGATTAAGCCAATTTCCATTTCATCATTGCATTCCCACCACATCTCCCATGATGACACAGAATTAAAGACAATCATTATTTCAGTGATAATGCAATTGAAGCACAATTTTCAAGTTCCATCACAGACAAGGCAATGATAAAATAAGAAGGTAAAATTCTCATATGGCAAAGTTTTTCAGAATAAGTAACTGTAATGTTTCAGTTTTGTACAGACTAAATTTGCTTAAAATTTCATGAATAATTAACTAGATCAATAAATCGATGTGTAAAGTTCACTAACCTGAAGAGAGAAAAGCTGAGTTTGAGTCCTACCAATGCCACCTGTATGCTATTTAACCTTGAGCAAACCATCTAAAATGGTTAGCCCCTTTCCTCAATTAAGGGAAATTCCATTAGTTCCAGAAAACAGCCCATTTCTTTCACACCTCAGGATCTTTGATGCACGTCATGCCTCCATCTTCCTCTCTGTCATGTTTATCACACCCTCTCTAGTCTTTCTTTAGAGCATCAGTCATGAAATTGTTTTATTTATCTATTTGTTCTCTTATTTTTCTCTCCAGCTTAAAGGAGGGCAAGAATGTTCTCTATATTGATGTTCTTATGTTTGTGGTGCCTAAAATAGTCCCTGGCATATAGTAGGCATTTTCAATAAACATTCATTGAAAGAATGTATGGAAATTATGCAACTGATTTAGGTAGACACGCTCGGCCACTACAAGAAACCAACAGACATATGGATTGGAGGAAACCAGCACGTTGATGACACATCCCTCTATCTACGGTTTATCTCTCTCCTGTGTTTTCTGATACCCCCACCACCAGTCTCTCCTACCTCATCACAGCTGTCATCAGCCCAGGAAAATCTTTAACTCAATTTAAGTGCCAAGGTGTCTGGCCACGATAGACCTGAGAGATAAATAAATGTGAGCCCTATGACTGCCCCAACTTATAGTCTTGAGAGGGATTCCAAGCAGTGAATCAGGGACAAGGAGCCCAGACAGAGCTTGGCAAACTCCACAAGTTGAGGAATTGGATTTGAGAGACTGGAGAGGCAGCCAGAGTTCATAGGACATGGACAGAGAATAGCAGAGTGGAGAAAGCTTCATGGGGAGAAAACTCTATATAGCCGCAAAGGGTCCCTTTATAGAATTCAGCAGAGTTCTAACCAACAAATAGCACATAGCATGCTTGAGAAAAAGCTACCTGAGGCCAGGAAAGATCCACTCAAAAAGAGTAGAGGAAACATATCTGACACTCACACAGGGCCAGTAATAGCTTGTTCCCACAAGCCAGACTAGAAAACATAATCCACAGGGAATCCACTATTGTACTCAGAAGCCTCTTGCTGTGGTCATGAGAAGTAATTAGCTTCAGACTAAACTCTTCTATAATCCTGCACAACAAATTTTAAAAGCAAGACCTGAAAGGATCAAAATGTGCAAGAAACTCAACTGTGTCCAAGAATAAACATCAAGATTATTTATAGAAATCTGAAAATATCGAGCATACACAAAGTAAAATTCGTAATGTCTGGCATCCAATCAAAAGACTATCAGGCATTCCAAAAAGCAAGAAAATATCATCCATAACAAGAAGAAAAATTTTTAAAGATGAAATTGACCCAAAACTGACACTTGCTAAAATTTATAGACAAAGACACTTGTTAAAATTTATAGACAAAGACAGTATTCCATATGTTAAAAAGTTAAGTACAGACATATGGAAAAAAAGAATTAAATTGAACTTGTAGAGTTGTAAGCTGTAATGCCTGGAATGAAAAATACACTGGATGTGGAAAATGGCAGATAAGATATTAAAGAAGAAAAGATTAGTGAATTTAAAGACATGGCAATAAAATGTATCCAGAACTAAATATAGAAAAGAACATATAAACATCAACACAACATCAGTGAGTCACAGGACAACTTCAAAAAGTCTAATATATGTGTTATTGGAGAACTGAAGAAGAAATAAAAAGAAGAGTACAGAAAAAAATCATCTGAAGAAATAATTTTTCCAAATTTGATGGAATCTATAAACTCACTGGTCCAATATGCTCAACAAAACCCAAGCACAAGAAATATGAAGAAAACTACATTCCAAAGCATATTGTAATCAAATGGCTCAAAACTAGTACAAAAAGGTGATCTTTAAATCAACCAGTGGAAATATACATGTTACATACAGAGATGCTAAAGATAAGAATGAAAGCATATTTCTCATCAGAAACAAGGCCAGTGAACAGAAAGTAAAGTAACATCTTTAACATCGTCAAAGAAAGAAAACAGTCAACCTAAAAGTCTATAACCAACAAAAATATCTTTGAAATACATAAGAGCTACAAGATTTCATCAACAGGAAATCTGTACTACAATAAATGTTAAAGGCAATGTTTTTGGCAGAAGGAAAATGATATGGATCCACACAGAGAGATGAAGAATACTTTAAATGGTAACTATATGGGTATGAATATAAAATTTTTTCTTATTATTTAACTGTCATTGTAAAATAACTGATTAAACAAAAATAATAATAATGTATCAGGAGGTTAAAATATGCATATATGTAAAATAAATGATACCAATAGCATAAAGGCTTGGGAGTGAGAAATGGAAGTGTACTATTGTAAGGTTCTTCTACTATAAACAAAATAGTGTTAGGACTGGAAGGAAGATAACTGTGAATAAAATAAATAAATATATACACTAAAAACTCAAATGCAATCACTAAAATAACAAAACAAAGAGGTATGGCTAATAAGCCAACAATGAAAATAAAATGAAATCATGAAAAAACATTCAAATAATACAAAAAAAAATAGAAAAAGAGGGAGAAAATAACAAATAACAGATAAGACACCTAGAAAGATGATAGATTTAAACCTAACTAAATCAATAATCACAAAAAATGTAAATGTTCTAAAGACCCCAACTGAATAGCAAATGTTGTCAGATTGAATGAAAAACTAAGAACAAACTCTATGCTGCCTGGCTATAAAAAAAATAAACTTTTAATATAAAAACACAAATAGGTTAAACATAAAAAAAAATGGAGACTGACATCAGCAGGAATGGTAGACTTAGGACCTCCAAATATCTTCCCTTTCATAAAAGCAATGAGATCACTATAAAAATTTGTCAAAACCAACTTTTTTAAAATTCTGGAAGTTAACCAAAGCTTATAACAATCCAGAAATTATTTATTTAATAAAATGGCAGAATCTCTGCAAAAACAATGAGTTTTATGGTCTTTTAACTTGCCCTATTTCCATTTCCTTTTTACCAGATCTGTAGTAGCCTCGAAAACCAACAGTGCTATCTAGAGTCACAGTGAAACTGCAGCCTAGCAGCCACTGGAGGGCACAGTTGAAGGTTATAGCTCCTCCAAACCTCCACTCCCAAAATGGGACATTATTCGAGCTGTTTGGCAGGCCCTGGAAAATCCCACTTACAAGGCTTGTTTTTATTGAGTTAACTGAGAAAGCAGTAAAAAACAGTTATTTTACCTTGGGCATTTGGCAAACAAACAAAAAATAAACAAGCAAAAATCAGAGGCGATTGCTTAACAAAACAGTTGTCTGAGGCAGTGATTAATAGTTTGGGCAAATAAGAAAGCAACCAAAAAATTAAAAAGTTGGCCAATGAGATGTGTATATGTGGGCTTTGAAAAACTTTGACATATTTCTGCAAATCTAAAGGCCACACATGCATGTGAAGGGATATGCACATGCCCAGAAAAGACCTGAGAAAGTCCTCAGCTCTTATCTATGCCTGACCTTGAGGCTCTGCACAAGCAGGAAGCGAAGGCTAAGGTGGAACTGTAAGCATCCTGCTTGAGTGATGAAGGAGTACCCCAACACTCACAGAGACCTCAGCAAAGGATGGGGACTTATTGGTTCCAGACATATAAGGAAATCTTTGTCCAATCATTAACTGACCACCAAGCTATTAATAACTGAGTAGAGACTGCAATAGCCACACATACAGACTTTACAGAATTAGTTCACAAAAGTCACTAAACAAACAAATGGCAATAACGACAAACCCTGGGGAGGGAAGTTATCACCTTATATTAGTTAAAATATCCAGCTTATAACAACAATAACAAAAAAAATGACATGTAAAGAAATGAAAAAGCATGGTCAATATGCAGAAAAAAAAATCACCCAATAGAAACTGTCCCTGAAAAAAGTTCAGACATTGGACTTACTAGACAAAGACTTTAAATCAGCTAATTTAAATATGCTCAAAGGCCAAGTCTAAAGAACCGAAGGGAAGGATGAGAACAATATTTCACTAAGTGGAGAACAGTAATAAAGAGATAAAAATATTTTTTAAAACCAAGTAGAATTTCTGGAATTAAAAAGTAAAATAAGTGAAAAGAAAAATTCACTGGAGTGTAGTCTTCAATAGGATGATGTGACACAGTGTGCCCTGGGAGGTCAGATCATACAAGGTGACATAGTTCCCACCTGTTTCTCTTGGGTCACTTCCTTTTGGAATCCAGAGGAAGCTGAAACAACCACATGGAGAATCAATGTCAGGGTCTTCTGGCCAACAGCCTAGTGGAGATCGTAGCTGACAGCAGCATCAACCACCAGTCACGGGAGTAAATGTACCTTCAGATAATCCTAGTTCTCAGCCATCAAATCTTCCCAACTGAAGTTGCAGATATTGTACAATATTGAGACAACCTAGTCCCATCAGCACTTTCCAAAGTCAAAACCTACATAATATATACACATAATAAAATGTGTTTTGTGTGTCTGAGTTTTCAGGTAATTTTTTACACAGCAATAGTTAACTGGACTAGGAGGCCAGGTAATCATTTTCTTCATTGATTTTCATCCATAGGAGTCTATCATTATTCTCAAACTTACTGTTAAGATATTTTCATGGAGGGGAGAACTCAAAACAACAAGCTCTATAGCTCTATAGCATGTTTCTAAAGAGGCCAGACCCACAAAACCCACAACAGAGTGTGTTGTGAGTTCAGTATATTGATGTTACAGGAATGAACCAACATGGAAGCCAAACTGAATGTTTTCAATTCGAAATTCAAAACTCAATTCAAACTCTTTTAGGAACCCCTAAAGAGAATTCATTTGTGAAGCTAATGTTTGTTGACTCACAAGAACATTTTTTAATCAGCGCCATCATTTTATTAATTCCCATAAAATTGGAAATGGAGAAAGCAGGTTTAAAAAACATCAATATCCTTAGTTTCTTTGAAGTATAACATTTTATAGTAAATTTAACTTTATTTGCTCTAAAATATTTTCTCTTTTATATTTCATTCTAACCTCAAAAATAATAATACATTTACCAGCACAGGCACGGCTTAGCTGAAAATACGTAAATGTCACTTAGGTTTTCCTGCTCAGTAAGAAAAGCACATATTCAGAAAGTAATGATTCTCCAGCACAGCTCAGTATAAATTTATTGACTAAGATTTATTGACTACTAAGAAGACAACAGCAGGATGGCTCCATTTTCTCTGGCTGTGTTCACTTCTCCATAGATATCTTCAGAATCATTTTTCTGATAGAAATGAGAAGTGAAAGGGAGGTTCACTGAAATGAATGGAACGGCACAGCCACTGGACAAATTCTAAGGCATGTCTCCTATCTGGATGTAATCCACCCAGGACAAATGATGCAGCCTTTTACAAGAAACTGGCTCATTCAGTTAAATAAACCTTTGAGCTAATGGTTTCCTTAAGTCTCCTCATTGTTTCCCTGCATTAATGGAACCGACTGCCTATTTTGGTATCACACAAATCCATTCTCTCCATACCTATCATGCCAGAAGATAAAATGATTTCCTGTTAATCTATACAGCCTTCCCAGGCAAACAGAAAGAAGAGCATCATAGTTCTTGAAAATCTCCATGCCAAAAAGCATACGTGAATTTTTCAATATCATTATTTTTCCTGGCAATAAAATAACAATGTGCTGGAAAGAGAACTAGACAAGGGAGTTGAGATCTGGTTCGAGTCATGTCATTGCCAGAAACTCGATCTATGACCTAAGAAAAGGCCTCCTCTTCCTCACTGTTGTTCCAAATTTATGATTTTGAAATACTTAACTGTGCCACTTTAGTTAAATAAATGCACTATTGCTTATGATTCATACCTTTAACAAATATCAGACATACCAAGTTAAATTTGAAATTTTGTGTTGAAAAAAAAAACTGAGTCATAACATTTTAATTCCTGACCCAAGTAAGAGAACATCTGGGTTAAACAAATGTACTTGCAGACGTTTCAGCTCCCAAAGAAGCTGCTTACATTTGGTAAATCACAGGAGAGCTAATGAAAAACCCAGAGCCAGTCTTAGCTTGATTGCTATGACGACTGGCTCCCCTGGCATTTTAGTTGCAGAGATTCTTCATTGCTTTGGCTTCCATTTCTTACCCTTTATGACTTGGTTTGAGAGAACAGAAGAGAAAATAAACTAATATTTACCAAATGAATAACATTCTTGAGCAACTAATCTGTTTCTGGAGAGAAAAAAAGTAAAACAACTTATTTCAGGTTTTCGAGATACCTCTGCGGGACAGAGATCATTTTCCTAAAGTCATCCAGGCCATAAGTAGTAACTCTGGGATCTGAACCTGGGTCTTCCCTGAGGCCACAGAGTCCGTGTCCACTCTGCAGTGCAAAATGACATTGAATAAAACATCGGAACAAACGCTGACCTCAATATGGTTTCCTTTCTTCAAACTATCTTACCAAGAAGTTTAGTTCTGGAGCTAAATTTCATATTCTTGACATGATTGATTGATCAGATTGATAAAATATACTGATTCCCATCAAAATAATAATTGCTAGAGGAGAACATAGTAAGCAGCTAATTATGACCATTTTCATTTTATCTATCTGTGCATTTTATCAGGCCTTTTCCAATGTACATTTCAACAAGCGTACATGTTGGAATATTGAAAATGGTGTGAACAAAGTCTCTTTACTGAATGATGAGGGCACACAGGTGTTTCTGAACTGGACAAATTTATGCTCTAGGAGGTACTAATAGAAATATATTAATAAATCATTGCTCTACAACTGTTTCCAATTAAATTCCTATAATAGAAGAACATAGAAAGCCACATAGGGACATACAAAAGAGGCAAAGAAGGTTTCAACTACATGATGACAGAGGTCATCAGAGGATTAGAATGGATGTTGTCAAGTTCCTCATGAAGAAAGGAATGCTGAAGAAATGTTCTTCAGGCTCCCAGTAGGAAAAAATAATGACCCTCTCAAATTGGGTATTTCTAATATAATTTCAGGATGACTTAGAAAGCAAGGGAAGATGTAGGAACTCACAAAGGATGGTACAGTGCCCCAGGGCTAATTAGGCAGGATATGGTCACCCCTAAAAGTAGTTCTTGGGCATGCAGACAGAAGGTGCCACCAAACAGAAGTTGTGCCCACAGTCCAGGGACGCAGCCCACTACTGGTGACTGCCCTTGGAGGGAGGCATGAAAATAATCCACTCTGCCTCACTCTCCTCTCTCCTCCCTCCAGTCTCCCACTGCTGCTCCCCATTAGCTAGACCCAACCCAAAGCCAAAGGAACCAGTTGATGTGGTTTGAACAATCCAGCCTCCTACGATAGAAAGGAGGTAGCAAATGAATCTGGATGGGCAAATGGAAAGTATTCAGACAGAAAAGTAGGAACATAGTTTATAAACATCCTGTATAATGAGAAAGCAGGATGGAGTCTTAGGTAGCAGAGCTTGGGCCTGAACTCTAGCTCTCTAGCTTTACAATCATGTAGTCATTTGTTGAAATAAAAAAAAAAAAGCAAGGGTCAAGTATATAGCACTTTTGATTGTATGCTCAAGCTGATAGTCCTATCCGCACCGCTCATGGAAAAGACCTCATCTTTTCGAGGAAACAATGTAGGGGAAATAATGACCCACTTCTATTTGGAGAAAGAACAATAATGTATTTTAAAGCCCTTTGTAGAATGGAAAAGAGAACAATTCATCAGAAAGCTATGTTCCCTCCATCTCTATTCACATATATAGAAAGTCTGCCAACCAAATTACCAGAGCTGAAAAGAATTTGTACAATCATTGCATTTTTTAAAGCTAAAAATACCCTTTCCCCAGAAACTAAAAATAATAATTGAGTAAAAACTTAAAGCAGGGAATCAGACTTCAGAGATCACAAGAGCTGCAATCAGCGTTTAAGTGATGTCAGATTTAAAGTTTTTATTGTTTCATAGAATTAACTAGAACCAATTGGCACTTGCATTTCTCTCTCACACTCTCTTTAAGCCTGCTCTGACAGGTCTCCCTTCCATGCCCTGATATAGAAAGAACCCATAATTTTTTCTAGGCATTTAGGTATTAATAAATATCCTATCATCAGGTATTAAAATTTTAATTTGTCATCCCATCTCTTGCTTGTCCCCTTCCCCAGGCCTCAGAGATAATCTAACTTCAAAAACCTTGAGTAGGAATTTTCTTTTCTCCTTCCTCTATGACCTCTTTCACTCAGAAGGTACCCGTGGCTCTTCTAGAGTTGGGGCTGGAGGAGTCACAAAAGGACAGGGGAGAGAGGGTCTTTTGTGGGTTGCTGTGGTAACAAGGTGTCAATGTGGAAAATGCTCCCAGGTGGCTCTTCTGCCATGTGGCTCAGGCTGGCTGTGGGGCTATGGCTCACTCCTTAGCCCCCTGTTAGCAAGTGGGGCCAACAGAGCTTCCAGCACTTCTCTTTAGAATGTTTTATTCTCAGGTAAATATGCAAGACCAAAAAAAGTCCCATTTGGTCGGATAAGGAGCTCTCAAATTTCTTTCTTATATGTGGTATACCATTTTTCTATGAAACTGGCACTGTAAATATTATATATAGTCATGCCCTGAATAATGACATTTTGGTCACTGATGGACTACATACATAATGATGGCCCTGTAAGATTATACTACTATATTTTTACTGTACTATTCTATGTTTAGATATGTTTAAAATCACAAATACTTACCGCTGTATTACAATTGCCTACAGTGTTCAGTACAGTAACCTGCTGTGCAGATGTGTAAGTAGTACACTATACTATCGAAATTTCTGGAAGTACACTTTGGGATGTTCACACACTAATGCATTTCTCAGAATGTATTGCCTTCATTAAGAGACGCATGACTGTAGTCCCAAAGAATTGAAAAATATCCCAACCCACACAATAGGAGAGTTTCACACAGCATTTCTCTGACACGTCAGAACACATGACCAGATACATGTAGTACATGAACCCATCAAAGCAGAAAGCTGGACTTCTTGCTGTTTTCTTGAAGCGCTCTGCCTACCCCACCCTGCTCTGACTTCACAAACATCTCTTATCAGTATTTTCTTTTCCCATGTTCTGCCATATTTAGATGGATTTCTCCCTGAGACTTTTAAAAAGCATTTTCAAAAGGTCCCCAACCCAGATTCAGAAAATAAAAATCTTTCATGGACTCAGCCCTCTCAGGAAATATAAAACTCTGCAACACTCAGACACCAGTGTTTTCTGGCCTAAAACTGTCAGTCAGTCCATTTCTGTCTGCCTCAATGTCCAATTTTACTTTTATCCAATTGTAAGTCATTAATTATCAAAATAGAAGAAGCTGACAGTTTGTTAGAGGACATTTTTAAATTGCTAAAATAAGGAGCTTCAGGATAGAAGTATAAAACCTCAAAAAAAAAAAAAAACCAAAAAAAAACCCAAAAGATACTTATTAATGGCATTAAGATAGAGCTAGGTAAAGACAACCCTTGAGAGACAGGATTCCCACTGTTAGGGTTTTTGATTAAATCAGACGATAGCTCATGTGTCCAGCTAAGGTGTGCGCTATACTAGGGAAATACCTGTGGTTAAATCACAATACACCTTTGTAATAAAATAGGTACTAGAAACACATTGGAAAACTTACCTAACCACAAAACATCAGGCTACATTATATATAAAATAAAGATGAATGTACCAAACTGCTATGAAGGGAAGCATTGTGGCAGTACCAATTTAAAGTTGTGGCTCAACTGTGTGACTTTCAATAATCTATTTAACTTCTCTGAAGCTCTATTGTCATATTCTTCAATTTTCTCATCAATTTATCCAGTTGCTCCAACATCTTTCCCCATTGCAGTGCTTTGGCACCTTTGTCAAAATCAATTGACCATAACATGTAGGACTCTTTCTAGATTCTATTCTTATTCCAGCATCTACATTATGCCATTATCATAATGTCTTCATTACCATAGTTGTAAAGTCTTGAAATCAAGTAGCATAAAATCTCCAACTTTATTAACATGCAAGATTGTTTGACTGTGTTAGGTCTTTTTCATTTCCTTATAAATTTTAGGACCAGGTTGTCAATTTCTGCCCCCAAGATGTTCTATTTTGATTAGACTTGTGTTGCATCCAGAGATCAATTTAGGGAGAATCGATACCATAACAATATTGAGATTCTCAATACATGAATAGCAATATTTTATCATTTCGATAAAGTAATCTTGCCCATCTTTTATTAAATTTATCCTTAAGAATTTTAAGCTTTTGTGCCACTGCAAATGATTTTTAAGATTTTATTAAATTTGCAGCCTTGCTCCTCATGTTTGCACACCATGTCCACACATGTCCCCATCTGCAATGCCCTCCTCCCACCTCCACATCTCCAAATTCACCCATTCTCCACCCATTCTCTGCCCCCTCCTTTATGAGAGCCACTGTCCTCCCAAGAGGAAGTAATTGCTCCCATCTCGAAAATTCCACAGCCCCACACTTCCCTATAACACCTCTCACTACCTATCTTTATGATGTGCATGTGGTCCTGCCTCTACTAGAAATAAATTCTTTGAGGGCAAAATCTCTGCCCAATTTATCTGTCAGTGTCTCTGAGAATCTAGGACAGAGTGGAAATATACCAAATGTTAAGTGAAAGCAAATTTTTCATCTCCTTACCTACAGTGTGTGTACATATCTGTCCTACATTTAGGCGTGATTCTCCACCCCTGTGTTCTATCAAGTCAACAGCTTTTATTTTGCTGTAAGCTTTACAGTCTCGGTATGGGACATTCTAACATTGACAGCAAAAATATAACTGCTCTTTCTAGACTCTATAAATCCCTTCTCTTCAAGATGCTAAATCTCCTTTTGTCTAGACTATAGAGCCTACATCAAAGACATTCAACTAAATGGCTGGTTGTTGTAGCAACAACATATTTGCTAAACTACTTTTTGCATAATTTTTAATAGATGCCAATGTTTACTTGTGATATCTATATATAGCCAGGTCCATATTTTATGACGGTCAGAAGCACCTGCCTTTTGATTTATTACCTTAATGTGCTAGATAATCAAATTGGCTGGAGTTAACGGTGCTTCAAAGTACTGTGCAGTCTTGAAACTCAGGAAGGGAGTAGATGGCTGGTAATGCAAACCGTGCTCCAGGAAATTGCTGGGTAGTGCATGGCATCTGTCTGCCAAGTGTGTGGGGGCCGTAATGCGTGATGGGGATGGAAATGAATTCTCAAATCTCAGTGTACCAGCCTAAGAGATGGGTGCTGGGATGATACGCCTTCTTTTAAATGTGATTACTTTGAGAACACAACTAAGGAAAACTCAAAGTAATTCTATTTCGAAATGGAGTCTCAGCCAGGGAACTTGATTTGGTATCGAGAGCCATTACCCAGAGACCGGCTCCCAGATGCTCCTTCTCTGTTCACCAGGCTATTATGTTTTAAGTGACTGGCTCAGTATATGTCAGTGTCTGTGTTGCCTGCCCCAGACGCCTATGGTCTGGAAGGGTGACCACAGCTTGCAAACGTCTGTAATCTACAGCCAGGCAGATTCTGGGCTAGGGTGTCCCAATCTGTATAAATAGTGGCAGTGATAGTCACAGGACATCTGATTTCGGTTATCAGCTTTGTCACTAGACAGCTATCTCATCATGCAAACACTTAAAATCTGTGTTAAACCGGTTTCCATTCTAGAAGGATTCTCACACTAGAAATATCTCCTAGACAGAGGTATAGAGGTATTTATGTATATACTATGCTAGCCAGATGTATTTGATCAGAGATGTTTTTTCATTAAATCTTGCCTGGTATACAGGTTTGGGAAACACGAACCTATCCAGGCCAGTTGCCAAACTATAGGCCTGAGTTATCAGCTACATGTGTCATAATATTAATACTCATAAAGCAAGTCTGAATGATGAAGGGCTCAGGAATCACGACTCCAAGTGCCTAGTTACTCATTGTTTGGTTTGTAGAGCAAAGTGAGAATTCTGGAGTGTCAACCTTTCCAGATATGTTGGAAACTAGGGTTACTACCATGAATGAGAGCAAACAGAAGAAAGGACAAAAAGACTTTGCCAACGCCTATTGGAATGGAAGGTAGCATGGCCATTGATGTACAAGGCAATAAAAGAGAAGAAAGGCCCTGTCAGGATTTAGACAAGCAAAAATTTCTCCATCCTCCTCAAGCAAGCTCCATACGGGACAAAGACCAAGGCTATATTTCTCTGGGGACACCGAATGACATAGTGGATGAAACAAGGGCATTAGGTTCAGACAGAGCTGGGCTAAAGCTGAGCTCTTCCTCTTGTTATGGCTGCATGACGAAGGTATGTAAGTAAAGGCAACCCTCAAGGCAAAAGAATCACCTAGACCAAGACCTAAAGGATTTGATAAATGTTAGCCAAGAGAAGAAAGAGGGGAAGTTTTATGCAAAAGGAACGATACAGTTGCAGACATGAAAACAAGAGAGGGCAGAGCATGTTTGAGACACTGAGTGGCTTAGCAGGGCAGGAGTGCTGCTCTGAAGAAGGACAGTGGGAACAAAGAGAGCTGGGGAGGGAACAGGATCTAAGAAGACTGAGCTTCTTCCAAAGGGCAATGGGCTCCCCCAAAGGGAAATGATTATCACCAGGATGTGATAAGAGAAAGGAGCTTCTCCATGTGGATCATTAGAGCTGAGGAAAAAGAAAGCGAGAAGTGGAAAGCAACATGGAGATACCTTAAAGCGATACAAGTGAATCTACCATTTGATCCAGCAATCCCATTGCTGGGCATCTACCCAAATGATCCAATGACACTCTACAAAAAAGACACCTGCACTCGAATGTTTATAGCAGCACAATTTATAATTGCAAGGCTGTGGAAACAGCCCATCAATCCAAGAATGGATTAATAAAATGTGGTATATGTATGCCATGGAGTACTTACTATTCAGCTCTAAGAAACAATGGTGATATAGCACATCTTATATTTTCCTGGTTAGAGCTGGAACCCATATTACTAAGTGAAGTATCCCAAGAATGGAAAAACAAGCACCACATATACTCACCAGCAAACTGGTATTAACTGAGTAGCACCTAAGTGGACACATAGGTACTACAGTAATAGGGTATTGGGCAGGTGGGGGGGGGGCGGGTATATACATACATAACGAGTGAGATGCGCACCATCTGAGGGATGGTCATGCTGGAAACTCAGACTTGTGGGGGGCGAGGGGGAAGGGCATTTATTGAAACCTTAAAATCTGTACCCCCATAATATGCCGAAATAAAAAAAAAATGGTGTCTAGCTTTCTGCCTTTCAGGCAACTGAGTGAATGAAAGCAAAAGCTGGAATGTAGATGAGGTGCTCGAGAGGCAAGGTTGTAAACGATGTCCAATATCACTGTCAGATTCCTCAGCAACAGCTGCCAGAGACAGTGGTAGCAGAAAGAATTACAGATAAACAAATCAGGCTTTATCAGCCTCATGCAAACATCAGCAGCTCATCAAGAACTTCCAATAAGAAAAGAAAGGCTCACTCGCGATGTGAGTGTTGTTCAAATTTTAAAATTTAGCTAATGGAATCAGGTTGGAATCCCTCTAAAAGACTCCAGTCCAGGCCCAGACATCTCAAAAATATTTGCAGCATTAAGGCATATTTTAGAAGCCAAATGTCTGCTTTGCCTTCTTAGCACAAGAGAGTCTACAAGCTTGAAAACCTTCAGCTCCTCCAGTTGGTGTTGCAATCCCCAAAGGGTGAGAGTCACTGGAGGGCAGGGAAGAAGTTAGGCACTGACTGTTTGGCTTAGGAATAGTACAATGAAAGATGCTAAGACCTTCAAAATATTAATAGAACGTTGTTGTGGTACTGGTGGTGACTACAGTTTCTCCAAGGAGTTGGTTTTTAACAAGAAATAGTTTCTTAAAGGCTTTATTTTTTAAAATGTGGCTATTTTAATAGTTTTAAGGTTAAAGGCTTAGAGACCCCTCCTTCTTCCTGTGCAGAAATCCCAGCTTATGTGTTTCCAGGACTGAGTATCTTTGAAAAGTTAGGAAGACTATAAAGCTAGCTCGCTTTCTACCACTTACTTTGCATGACTGTTTTGGGATCAGATTGCATAAGGCTAGATATACCGGGCCAGTCTTATGAAGAGTCCCCAAACAATTTCTGAAATGTGTGGCTTCTCTCTTGTCTTTTGCCTGTAATTCTACTGTCTGTTTTAGCTTTTGATGTCCTTGAAGTTCAGTTATATTTCTTACTTATCTCACTCAGGGACCTAAAGGTGTCACTAGATTTTTAAAAATGTGAGCTCTTTTATCACCAGCTCTTATCATCGAAGCCACAGTCACTCCTGCACTGGTTCTGCCTGCTTCCCCCTCGCCACAGCTGCCAGCCACACTGCCGCCAGCTACAGTCACATCAAATTACACCAACTAAACAGGATGAAGAGGAGTCAGTCCCGAGTCAGAACTTCAGCGAAGCTGCATGGCGGTATTTAGTGGGCACTTATTAGGCATCAAGTTACACTGAAGGAAACATTCATTATATAGCATGTTTAGCAAGTAATTGGAAAACAGACAGATAGATTTCATTGCATTCTGGAAGAATTAAATGTGACAGCCTAATTAAAATGCAATATTTAGTAACAGCAACTTTCATCCAGTGAGTGTAGAGGTTTCTTTCTGCTTCCCATATGCAAATTGTATCCACTGCATCTAATAATCAGACTCACAAATAAGAGATTCTAATTGTAGGATATGGGGACATGTAGCTATTTCTAATGCCTCAGCAGTAAACCTCAATGAAACAATCAACCCTTTAGTAATTCTTGTTCCCTGAAAAACATGAAGCTGGCAATAAATCCGCAAGCAAAGGCCAGATCTACATTAGGAAAATGAAGCAGAGAATTAAAGCAATTATCTAAATAATTTATCATGAGCCTGGGGTAGGTAGCTGAATTACTTAAATGAATATTTCAGGGGGAAAATGCATTTTTGGAAAAAGGCCTTTGAAGACTCTTGGCTCATTGCATATAGAGCAGGAAAATCGTTGCACCGAGGAAGTCCATGTATAAATAAATGGAAGGTACCCCTGCAGGAGCTTTGCTTTGAAAGTGAAAAACTGTTCAAAAAATGTTATTGTGGTTTAGAATTTTTGGTACTTGACTCATAAAAGAAAGGGGAAAAAAAACTGAGGAGGATAAGAGGACCAAACAATGTTTGTTCACTAGGGATTCAGTCCTATGCACCATTGTTCCCTGAGTTCCACAATGTGAAGCCTCAGAGAACCTTCTAGTAGTAATTCCCTCCCCTGCACTCATCTCTAGCTGAGCCAAGGTCAACACTTACCCCAACTGCTGGAGACAGAATTTTGAAAGTTTCCCAAGATGTAAGAATCCTCCCCTTCTTCCTTCAGTGCAAAACAAACCTCAGAAGGAAGGTTTTTATTGACCTAACCCTGGTCACTCTGCTCCTACATTTCTGTCCTTTAGGAGTATTGCTGTCATGCCCTCTGAACTGGCCAGAATGATACAGGGCAGGAAGGCAGGCTTTCTTTCCAGACAGATACAATTCAGTCTTGCAACTGAAAGTGTGGACTACGGACCAGTCGCATCAGCATCACCTGTGAGCGTGTTAGAGATTCAGAGCCTCGGGCTTCACCCAGACCTGCTGCAGCAGAACTACCCCAGCTCCCCAAGGGATTAGGTACCCAGTGAGCTCCATGACACCGTGGGTCTAGGAGAGCAAGGGGCGATATCTGAGCAAACTATCCAGGTAGGAGAAAAGAATGAATTCTGCAGGTTTGCAGAGGGCTGCAGAGCCCAGAGCCTAGAGGTTTAGGAACAAGCAAAAGCGATGCAAACAGACTGCGTTATGGGGTTATGATCCCAAGGTCCTGAGCTTACTGTTTGACGCTTCCAGCTGAGTGTCCGTACCTTGGGATCACAGGTGTTAATGAGGGTCACAAAGTGCCCAGAGACCTGGCTGTGAACCCATCACCTTAAGAAGAACACCTGCATGCCAGTTAATGGCTTCCCAAGGGACACATTCCTTTCCCCCAAAGGCAGGCGATTTAGATGGAGGACAGCAAGTCCCCATGGTATTCATTTGACACTGATGGCTGGGGAGGGGTGGGCGGGAGCAAGTTAAGGGTTAGATGAGAATGCCCCATTTTTAAAAATGTCCTCACCTGAGTGGAGCTTGATGAAACACACTGTTTCCACGGTACATATTGTGTTAGCTTTTATTTGAACGTGTTATTGCTGCCATTAACTTAATTATTTTATTGACTGATGTCACAGAGCTTGCATCCTGAGGCTTTTTTTAAGTAGAATGCTCGCTTCGGAATGAACGTACAGATTCCACATGTGGCTGCAACTCATTTCCTCTTGTTTTGTCCTCAGAAAAGATGGAAAGCAGCTGGCCGCCTCCTTGCACATATATTTAAAGAGCGCGACTGAGTCACACGAATGTCCTCATTTGCAAGGTGAAGGACTCCAGAGCCATCCTACTTTCTTAGGACTATGGTAATGGCCATCTATGGAGCTCGAGCTGGTATGAAGCATCATGCTGAGTGTTTTACGTGCATTGTCTCTTAAATCCATAAAAGCCTCAAGTTCCCACTGGGCTCTAGCAGCAGCTCCAAGTAGCCCACCCTTTCATTTCTCAATGCCTCAGTTTACTCACCATTAAAAAGGTGGTAACTACCTGCTTTGGCTGCACATAAGAGCTGTCTTCAGGATCAAATGAGAGCGCCCAGGTAGGAGCAGTCCATGATGTAAAGGATTATTTTTCCTGTGGAGCTTTTGTTTTCACCTGGAGCTTCTTCACACACTTTATAAAAATGGATGCGTGCGAACAAGATGCAGAGCTCTTACCTGTGCTGAGAAGCAGGAGGTCTGTCTGCTCTTCCTGCCTCTGCAGCCAGCGGACTGCACTAATGCACACCCCACTGAGCCGCTGCTGTCAGTAACTACTCCCCTCCTCTCTGCTCCCCTGCGCTGGTTTACACAGAGCCAGCCATGCCACTTCGGGTGACTCGGGCCCTGGCTTTCCCTCCTCCCTAAACGGATTACACTCTCTTGCCCATTATTAAGCTTGTCAAACTTTATATTTAATGCTAATCCTGTCCTTCGCACTATTAGGCACACATAACCAAATTGGAGCTGTCAGCAGGTTACCCCCAGAGCCTCACTGGGTCACATGGCCCAAATGCCATTAGGTACTTCCTTCACTCACCAACAGCAAGGGAGTTTAATTTATTTGAGCATTGAACGTTTGGGGAAGTCTGACTGCACTTTAACATACCTAATCAATACTTCAAATGCTCTAGGATGAAATTCCACATACCAGATCACCAGTCTGGTGGCTTAAAACTCAGATTCAATCTAATGTTTCTTAAATAGCACTTCTTTTCCAATGGACTCTATGCCAGGTGTTTTACCTATATAGAGATATTTAATCCTTACCTTAGCTTTGTGAGATAAATATTAATATCCCAATACTACAGTTAACAAAACAGGCTCAGTCAGAGTGGCTAAATGACTTGTTAAGAGCCCAAGAGCTACTTGGAAAAACTGAAGTTCAAATCTAGGACTCCCAATTCCAAGTCCAGATGATTTTCCACAATGCCACAGTTAGCATTGAGAGCAATGTGGAAGAAACATTTGCAGAACTCTTTGGGGCAAGTCTTACCTTTATTATATCCTGGAGCTAAAAGCATCTTGAGATGTTTAAAGAGGAATGTCACTTGCTTGATTTAGCTGAAAACAGTGTCTATTTTCCTGTCACTACTTACTGCATAATGCTGCAAAACACACGAAGTACCAACTGCAACTCTTTATAGTGCTCATTGAAAATGACTAAGTGTTATTTCATGTTTGGCAGGGACCAGCACATTTTGTCAGCCTGAAAGAATTCTTGGCCAACAGGTTTTGTTCAGATCCACAGTTGTTAACTATTACAGATGTCTGAAAAAAACATTCAGATTGGACTGGTTGAAATATTTAACTAATGGCTGGAGTCAACAGAAACTAAGAACCTCCAGTTTCTACAAGGTCCTTAATGCCCAAGAGTGAAGGAGAATTTCATTTTCTTTCACTTCTCAAGACATAGATTTCTGGATGTGAATTAAACCTTTCTGTTCCAAAGATGAGCTACATAACTAAACCATTCTGCAGGTGTAGACTATCCATCCCATTGAAGGATTTACCATTTACAAGAGAAAGCCAAGTTAGTAGTATCATTTAGAAATTTCATCCAACTACTGGAAACAAAGGTAAGAAATACCAGTGACTTATTTCTTTTTTCCCTAAAATAAATCTGGAGGCAGGCAATTAAGGGCATGGCTCTACCATGCCAATGACTACCTAAGTTCCTACTATCTGTCTAACAAACTTTGCCTATAGTTTCCACTGTTAATATGGTTCAGGGGTTCATCACAGCTACTGGGGCTTCAACCAGTTTGTCTATATTTTATGTAGGAAGCAGGAGGAAGAGTTCCTAGCTTCGAGAGAAGTCAGAAATATATCTTTCAGTTACCATGAAGCAAAAGCTCAGTTTCTGAGTCAGGAAGAAAGAATGAATGAATGGATATTGAATAATTAACTAAGAGTCTCTGCCAGCTACCAAGAGATAAAAGATTCCCAGTCCATTTGGAACCCTTCTTTGGATGGATTATGACCATGGACTTGTAAGTTTTTAGAACTAGGAAGGATGAAAGATGAACTAGTCCAACATCTGCATTTTAAAGTTGAAGAAACTGAGGGCCAGGAAAGCCACTGGACTAGGCCAAGACAGCAAAGTAAGGGAGCATGAACTGGGAACGAGGCCTCAGACATTCCAATCTCAAGTAGTTTTGACTACAGCACACTTCCTCACAAAGCTCACTTTACAACTGTGATGTGCCCTTTTGTTGGAATTTTGGGATGTCTCTACATGGCATTCCTTTCCACCCTTCCTATTGAGAAGTAAGACAGACAAGCCAAACAGATTGAGATCAAATACAGGCTTCACTACTGATACAGGTGACTGAGCAGTGTTGCTACAGAGCAGTAACCAAAAGGGCCCATCACGCCAACTCACCCACCCAGTCATGGGCAGTGCTAACTGCCCCAGGTCTCTTCCACAAGACAGCCTCCTGGGGATTGAGGCAGAAAGAGGGTACAAAATGGCACACCAGAATTCATGCCCCTGTAAGAAGACTGGCTCAGAAAAGAAGGGGCTGGGCTGAGCACACTCTGTCCCTTCTCCCCCGGTGACAGAAATCTCTCCTCCATCCTACAGGGTATATGAGGCAGCAGGAAGAGGCCAGAAGTGGTTCCCTAATGGGTTCTTCCGAATGAAATTTCATCCACCTAGAGCCAGGGAGAAAGGGTAGCCCCCTTAACACCTACAACATATTTATTTTTATCCCTCATGTTTCCTCCCATAATATTCTATACAAATACTTAAGTGTTCCCTCAGTGACTCAACTATGAGGATGGGGTACAAAGAAAAGTATGGCACAGAAAGGTTAAGTAACTTGCTCAAAGTCACACAGAAAGTTGGGAACAAAACTGAAACCAGGATCCAAGTATCTGGCCCCACCTCCCTGGGTACTTTCTCTATAGGTGGCTACATGTCTGTAGATTCTCATGGTCTAACAAAACAATTATCCCTTAACTAGAGACCACCTGGAGCATGCAGGGACTTTTGCTGTAAAAAGTCTAAAAAGCATCTTCACAACAAAGGAAACAATCAACAGAGTGGAGAGAAAACCTACAGAATGGGAGAAAATATTTGCAAACTACACATCTGATAAGGGTTTAATATTCAAAATATATGAGTAACTCAAACAACTCAATAGCAAATAACCGAATAACCCAATTAAGAAATGGGCAAAAGACTTGCACAGACATTTCTTAAAAGAAAACATACAAATGGACAACAGATATACAAAAAAATAAAAACTTCAACATCACTAATCATCAAGGAAATGCAAAATCAAAACCTCAAGGAAATATTAAGGCAAAAGACAACATTTGTTGGGTAGGATGTGAAGAAAAGGGCACCCTTTTACACTGTTGGGTGGGAATGTAAATTAGTACAACCACTATGAAAAGCAGTATAGAGGTTCTTCAAAAAAATAAAAATATAACTACCATATGATCCAGCAATCCCACTACTTTCTATACATCTAAAGGAAATGAAATCAGCATGTTGAGGAGATATTTTCACTCCCATGTTCATTTCAGCACTATTCACAATAGCCAAGATATGGAACTAACTTAAGTGTCCACCAACAAATGAATGGATAAAAAAAAAATGTGGTATAAAGTATTCATCCATAAAAAGAATGAAATCCTGCCATTTCCAACAACAGGGATAAACCTAGAGGACGCTATGTTAAGTGAAATAAGCCAGGCACAAAGAGACGAATACTGCCTCATCTCACTCATATGCAGAATCAAAACAAGTTGATCTCATTGAAGTAGAGAGTATAATGGTGGTTATCAGAGGCTGGCATTGTTAGGGGGAAGAGTGGGATGGGAAGATGTCAAATGATACATAAATACAGTTAGCTGGAAGGAATACATTTCAAGAGATCGATATTTTCTTGAAAAATGGAAGGAGGGTGGATGTTATGTGCTATTACTACAAAAATGGTAAGTATGGGAGGTAATTGTTAATTTGCTAGAGTTAACCATTTTACAATGTATATATATTTCAAAACATCATATTGTACATGATAAAATGTGGCATACAATGTTATCTATCAAATTAGAAAACAAAATAAACATTTTTAAGCTCCTTCTGGGTGCCAGGCTATTTCTGGGATATAGTGCTGATAATACACTAGTTTAAAACTGTCATGGGAAAAACAGTGAGAAAAAACAGCCAATAGGACTGACAAGCAGGGTCTAGAGGGATGGGTATGTGCATAGGATGCTAAGTAGGGGAGGGTATGGCTTTCTGAGCGGAAAGTATACAGAGATGGAAGAACATGTCTCCTTTTGATAACTGCAGGTCACGTAGAATGGCTGGATCACAAGAAGTAACGTGTAAGTCAGTGTGATGGGAGGAACAGAAGGAAAAGAACTTTCCTAAGCACACAGCACAGGCTGATGTTGCACCTACATTAGCCAAACCATGAAGGGCCCCTCAAAGTTATGAGTTCAGCATTCGCCAGGGGCACATGCCACTTGAATAAGGATAAATCAAGAAGCCATCCATTCTTTTTGAACAATAAAAGTCTTTTGCCCATTTCTTAATTGGGTTATTTGGTTATTCTGAACTGTTCCAATTCCTATGCTAAGTATTATTGCCACCATCAACACATACCTACTCACAGGACTAGCTCCCTACCAAATAGTTTTCCTTTTATGTGGACATATATATGCACTTAGGAATGTACTTCCTTCAGAGAGACTCTTCTATTTGAACTTTAAACACTTTTACTGACATGTTGTTTATGGTTCTGGCCCCTTTCTGAAGTAGGCCAGTTGAAATGTGAAGGAAATTCAAATAGTTTTGGCACATTTGAGAGCGCACACCTGAACAGGTTGAATTGAAATCAATGTTGCTTCACTCTTAGTCTCTATTTCAGGTTTAAAGTCTTCAAAATGGCTTTCTACTTTTAGTTTTCCAAAATTTCCTAAGTTACAAATCCTTTTTTCAAAAGTCATATCATCTAGAACCTCACAGAAGAAGCAAATATCTGCCAAGCTACACCTACCCAAGACCCTCCTCAAAAGCCCTGGAGACACCTTTGCTGACTCATCACCACTTTCTGGTAGATACAATATAAACCGCTTATCTCAGTGACGTTTTGAGAGCCCTTGCGGTTCCAAGAAGTAGACAGAGCCTCTCTACTTAACAGTCCTCTTGGCACCTCGCTCCCAGCCGAGTCTATGGATGTGCAAGACAAATGCCAGCCACCCCAGCTCTCCCCCAAACTCCCCAAATTCCTCTGGTCAAAGCACCATCTCTAGGCCCCAGCAATGCTGTTAATAATTCGTTCCAATCCCATCAGAATAGATGGAATTACAGGATCCCACTTGCCTGAGACTCCTATGCCCAAATCAAAGGCACACATTTTAGAAATAGTAAATGCAACACAACTATTGTAACGAACTTTCCTTCTCTAATGCAAACTTTCATGCTTGCTTGCTGCCTTCAGCATTTTCTCCTGGATATATTCCAGAGTTTCTACCAAGAAAAACAAAAATCTAAGAATGCAATTTAATTCTTCACTACTGAAGGATAGAATCATAAGGGCTTTCTTCTTTTTTTTTAAATGAAGAGGTATGGAAGACAGAACATTTAGGGAGGCGCTGGGTATTGTGTGTGTTACATCTTCTAATCATTATGTAATGAGTAAGACAGGGCTAGGCTGTCTGTAATAGAGAAAGCCTTTCTCTTGTTGAGTTCTCTCTCTCGTAAAAAAAACAAACAACAACAGCAAAAAAAAAAAAAAAAAAAAAAAAAGCAGAGAAACAGTATTCAGGTCTGTGCACGTTCTTGGATTCTTCAGGGATCAAGCCCCTTCTAGTTCCCTACTCTGCATCCCTCCCTATTCTGCATTCACCCTTATAATCTTAAGAAGCATTTTCGTTCCAGGTGGTGATGTTGAAGAAGACAAATAAAAAGAGAGATGGGCAAAGAGAAGGTGCCAGCTCTCTCTTAAGGGAGGTCTCAGTCACCATCACACACCTCTGATATTCTATTGTTCAGAACTTTGTCACATGACCATACCTAACAGCAATGAGCCTGGGAAATGTATTCTTTTGTTTTATGGCCATTGGCTCAACTAAAATTTATTTTATCCTGGAAGAAGAGGAAAACGGGTATGTAGGAACAATCATCAATGTCTTCCATACCTTACAACAACTCCATGAAGCAGGTATGAGGAAACTCATTGAACAAATAGGGAAACTAAGGCTCAAATGTTTCATTAAATTGCTTGAGGTCATACATCTAGAGTGTGCCATAGCCACTACCTAAGTTGGATTTTTTTATACCAAAGACTGTTTTATTCCCTCTATATGTTTCCATAATAAGAGCAGGAAGTCTTCTGTAAACACATTCCGTCAGACTTTCAGTTGTATCATACCCTTGGTTTTCAGTGTGCTCTTCAATTAGACTCTCCACTCTCCTCTGTCCTATTCCAAATTATTCTCAACATAGCAGGAAGAATGGGGTTTAAAAACTCAAATCTAACAATTTTAATTCACTGTTTAAAAACCTTTAATAAACTCTTACTGCTCTTCAGATAAAGACCAACATCATTAATGTCATTTCCAAGCCTTGCATGGCTGGTCCCACCTACCCCCTCAGCTTCCTGCCTCGTGTTTCTTCTCCTCCCTCTGCACTACTCTGGACTTCTTTGGACACTCCATGGTTCCTTCTATCTCGCAGCTTTTTCATGCTGTTCCCTGTGTTCTGAGTCTTTTCCTTCTATGTCTTTGTCTCCTTAACATTTGAGATAACTCAGGGAAGTCCTCCTTGATGCCTCATGCTAGTTCAAGTTCTACTTTTATAGTATATGCTCTCAAATCATCCTGTACTCCTCTTTCTGGACTCTGAACACAGTTTGTAACTACATATTTTTTTTCATATAATTTATTCCTATTTCTTCTGCTAGTCTGTAAGCTCCTTGAAGAAATGACCATTTTCTTCACCGTGGCATCTCCAGCATCAGGCAAATAAATGTTTGTTGAAGGAAGAAATCATTCAGTTTCTAACCCTTCCAACTTTCCTAGTTAACTAATTGTAACTGAAATGAGGAACATTTGCATCTATCATTCATCCATTCAAAATATTTACTGAGCACCTACTATGCTATAAGAACTTAAAGCAGTGAACAAGAGTATGTCACTGCCTTCACAGAAGTTGCATTCTTACAGAAATAATGGATGGGTGGATGGGTGGATGGATGAAGAGATGGAGAGATGGATGGATGAGAGTAATCATTCTTTCTGTTTATTTTTCTAGAATCTTTTTGTCAAGTCCAAAGAAAGATCTTTTAATAAGATTAAAAGATGAGCTATAGGCTGGAAGAAAATACTTGCAAAACTACATATCCAACAAAGGACTAGTATTTAGAATTAAACAAAAAAATCTCTCAAAACTCAATAATGAAAAAAAACCCAAAACCAATCCAGTTATAAAATGAGCAAAAGACATGCATAGTCATTTCATAAAAGAATGTAAACAATGGCAAGTGAGCTCATGAAACCACATTTGATACCATTAGTCCACAGGAAAATGCAAAATTAAACTATAATACTGAGATATTACTACACAATAGCTAAATTTTAAAAAAATGGCAACAATACAAAATGCTGGTGAGGATACAAAGAAACTGGACCACTAATACATTGCTGGTGGGAATGTAATTTGGGGAAGCCTTCTGGAAAACAGTTTGGCAATGTCTTAAAAATTAGACATGCAACTATCGTGAGATCTATAATAGTAATTACACTCTCGGCATTTATCCAAGAGAAATAAAAACTTATGTGTGCACAAAAAACTATACATAAATGTTATAGCAGCTTTATTTATAATAGTCAAAACTTGGGAAAAAACCCAGATGCCCTTCAGTGGGTGAGTGGTTAAACTGTGGTACAGCCTTATCATGGGATACTATTCAGCAATGAAAAGAAATGAATTATTGGTACATGCAACAACTTGGATGAATCTGCAGAGAATGATGCCGAGTAAAAAAGCCAATCTCAAAGGCTAATGTCTGTACAATTCCATTTATATACTGATTTTGAAATTCAAAATTACAGAAATGGAGAATAGATGAGTGGTTGTCAGGGGTTAAGTGTGATGGAGGGAAGGCACCACCTTCCCTTGTGACAGTGAAGGTTCAACCCAAGGGAACCTTGTGGTGATGGAAATGTTCTATATTTTCACTTTATAAATGTCAGTATCCCAGTTAGAATACTCCATTATGGTTTTACAAGATGTTCCCATTAAGGGAAACTGAATGGTACACAGGATCTATCCATATTATTTCTTACAAATGAAGGTGAATCTACAACTACAACAAAATTAAAAGTTTAATAAAAATAATTTTTAAAATAAAGTTTATGTTCAAATCAATGCCTCTTTTCAGTTGTAGGTTTATCTATTGCAATATGCTTAGCAATCCTTCCTCCTCCTAACATCTTCAAATATTCACCTATATTCTCTTCTTTTTGATTATGTAAATTCTTACATTTTATTCTGACATTTATCTGGGTATATGGTATAAAAATAGCTTCTAACTTGACTTTTTCAAGTAGAAAATATTTTTCAAAACTTATTTTTTGCTAATTAAGCCATCTATTCTCCATTGGTTTATGATGTTTCCTTTATCATACACTAACTTCTGAAATACACTAGGAACTGTTTTCTTCTTACCCATTCTTACTGTTTATTTTTCTAGAATCTTTTGGTCAAGTCCAAAAAATGGAAATTCTTTGTGATCTTGTTCAGGATCCATTAAATTTATAATTAATCATGGAAAACATATTTATGATGTTTAATTTTCCCATTCAGGAATCGGGTTCTTGTTTATTCCTATTCTATTATATTGCTCAGCAAAGTTTTATTTTTATTTTTATAGGTCCACTTATTTATTGCTAGAATTATTCCTAGATTTTGTTTAACTGTGACTGGGGTCTTTGTTCCCATGCAGAGGGGATATATGCCCAGTTTCCTAGTTTGTATAGATTCCATGTTTCTAAACCAGGGACTAAATAATGGAAGATCAAAGAAAGGGTCTTTCTTCCCACATTTAAACAATCATTTATAGAGTAGTAATCATCATTTTCATCAGCCTTGAACTTAGTAGAAATTCATCACTGCTACCAGTGCTAAATGTGGTAGGCAGTCCTAATTTCAGTTTTCTTCTTTTCTGTTTCTTTGGAGGTACTCTAGTAAGAATTTGCAAGGGACAACATGAGCGCTCACCAAATGTCATTGTGAACTGAATTTTTTGTTATTCTATTCTGAGCATAGAATTTTTGAACAGGTCCCAGCCACCCAAGAGTACTTTCATAATATGTGTATTTTGCTTTATTATCCATAGCAATATCCTAACATGTCAGATTTTGCCAAATGTTCTCCTAAAACCAAGAAATACTAGATCTATGTCACTCCCAGTGACCTATCAACTCAGTAAAATGCTTTCACAAAAGGAGATGAGGTTAGTTTGGCAAAAGGCGATGAGGTTAGGTTAGTTAGTGACTCCATGTCTTCAAGCAGTCAACACATTCCTTTCAAAGTGCTCATGAGGCATCTGCTTAAAATTCAGTCTATAATTTGACCAAAGTTTGACCAAATTTATTAGTCTGTAGTTTTTGGAGTCCACCCCTTTTCAAAACTTGTGATATTTACTTGTAATCAATTTTCTGGTTCTTTTCTTGTTGTGAATGATTTTTTAAAGATTACCAGCAGTGACTCCCTGATTACATGTATAAATTCCTTTAATACCCTGGGATGAAACTTGGCTGCACCTGAAGACATGACCTCATGACAGTGAATTAAGGCTTGCTCTCCTTTCCCAGTCATCTGGGCTAGAATTTCTTTATTATATAGATGGTTCTAGTCTGTTAGAATTCTGAGACTCTTGAGAGAACCAGCAGCTGTGGATATTCCTGTCCTTACCAGGAAAATTGCTTTAAATCAGCCCAGGAAGCAAACTACTTCCTGATGTGTGATCAACAATGACATCTAGATTCATGGTAGCATTGTTTACTTTCTGACCTGGATGGTTTTCTTGGTGTCTCAATGTCAGAGCTTTGTCACCTGCTTGTTTTCTCTCATTGACTACCCCCAATGCATCGTGCACATTTTGAATAGCACATGCCCATTCTGAATCACCAGCTCAAACGTTCCTGAACTTGTGTCTTGTCCGTAATGCTTGCACTGGAACTCGCATTAAGACCTTAGGACATTAGCCCTGTTCTGGTGATTCTGGAGGAATGGTCCCGCAGCCAGTACTGGAGTCTCCGTGCCACTTGTCAGAGTACGTGCTCGACTCATAGACACAATGGAGTCCCCACGGCTGGAGTCCTTAAAGTCAAAACAGAACCAGGCAGCCATGGCTGGGTGAGGGAGCGCTCACGTACTCTGTGTTCTCAAAAAGATGGTGTAAACGTGTCACGGGAACTCACTTTCTGCAATCAAGCCGAACCAGCTCCTGTGGTTGGTGCCAAGCTAAACTGCGGCCAGAAGCCACCTCCCCATCACCACCCGCCCCCTGAAAGAAACACCTGACCGAGACTTCCTGTTTGGGGCTGTGAGACCAACCAATTGGAGGTCACCTGCCCCGGCCAATCAGGGGGGGGGCTCAGCTGCACCAACCAATCAGAACTAAGTGTGTTTTAATCCTTCGTTTTCATTAGCTGACCTGTTTGGGAACCTAGGTGGAAACTGTCGCTACAGAACTTAAATTCTGTTTGTTCTCTGGAGCACACCACCTTACAGAAGGCTGAGTCTCTCACTTTGCAAACTGTTCACTGGAATTAAGTCTCTTTCCTCCAGGTTCCCTTTTCAGAGACCTCTTGTTCACACGCTCCGCCTTCCAGCCTGGTCTGCCCTGGCTGCCGTTATCACTCCCACCCCACTTCTCACTGTGATGTCACACACACTGTGCACCTCAGTCCTGTGTCTCCAGAGTCTACTCCCAGGCTCTACTGGCATCATTATGAATTTGTTCAACCAGCATGCCCTGCAGCACAAGCTACTGACCCCATGGCCAAAGCTCTCTAGGGACATACCAGGTCCTATAACCTAGGCACCTAAACCATACTCCACCCCATGCCAGCTCCTCCCCGATCAATTAGTTCTTGTCAGAAGACCCTGGATGGCTTATTTGTACCCACTATGAACTGGACCTTCACACATGTAGATAATTCATAAATGTTTATTGAAATGAACTAAGTAGAAATTATCTATCTACATTCCCTTTGGGGGCAGGGGGGAAGATGCAGTAAGTTTTGCAGGTGCCTATTTTTACAAAGCTTATGCATCTTTCCAAAGCCAACACCATCCTTGCTGACACACAGGGACCCACTACAGCTTCCTTCCTGGTCTGTGCTGAGACAGAACTCTTTCTCCCACTGTCCCCACACAACTGCACAAGCTCTTTAAATTCGATGTAATTCAGATCTGGAACAAACTAGGCATTGTTCAGGATCCCTTGGCTCAGGGTATTATTAACCTAGTGCCCAGGTCCCGTCTCACCCCCACTGCTTGGGCAGGAGACCCCAAATACCATACAGGACATTTACCTGCCATGGGTCTCAAAGAATGGCAACTAAAGGTACAAGAAGTAAACCAGCTTCTAGAATATGTGTGAAATTATGTCCTGTCCAACCCCACAGGACTGCTAAGCATTGGTGAAAAGGATACACATTTCATTCCAACATACATGCTTCCCCTGGGGACCAGAACAGCCAGCAATTTATAAATACTACATCCATTCTCCCACCTCACTCACAGATCAGCCAAATGATTCTCAAGACATCAATAGGAAGTTCAATGTAAATACAGGAACTCTAACTAATCAGTAGGATGTTAATTTTATCATTGCTTGTCAGTCGTTGTCAATAAGGATTTGAGTGGGATAAAGTAGAATTAACTGGTTTCTAATTAAATAATTTTATTACATCTATATAATAAGAAATTTATTAAAGACAATTTTCTATCTTTCTGATTATGCACATACTCAGTTTTAGCCTAAAATGTTGAAGCAAAACATATTCAGAAATAGTACACAGCTGCCCTCTTGTGTCGCTTTCATATAATTAAATCTATTAATGTTTACTAGTGGTTCAATTAGCTGTGCATTTTTAAAGGTCACTACATACCACTACTCTTCCACTTCTGAAATTAATATCCTAAATGGAAATTTACAAAGTACAGTATGTGGAAAGACACCAGTTCTCTCTACCAATTTAAATGGAATTTATTGGCATGAGCATCTAAATATGTAAAAGGGTAATATAATTTACTGTGTCCTCCAGGTACTTTCCTCATCCAAATATCCACATGTCTTAATATGCTTTTGTACAGTCTCATTATATTAATTACTAATCGATAGTTAATCTGTTCTTAATGCATGAGTGTGTGGATCTGTACTAATCCTTTGCTACTGGATGCTCACTGACCCCATAGGAAATGAACGGAAGCAAGTTCTTTTTTGTAACAACTGACAAGGCGTCCCTCACAATGGGCCACTTGTTACCATTTAGTAAGCATCTGTGATGAGCTAAGTACTATGCTAAGTTCTTTATGAACAGAATAGACAAGAACATCCATAAGAGGGAAATCTTATCTCTGTTTAACACAAAAAGAAACCCAGAGTTAGGCAATGCCTTCCAAGAAGCTAAAGGGTAATCATGGTCTCATTCTTCACAAGGTAACACTGCAAACCAAGACTTGTTTGTTCCATTCTTCAGCATCCTCCACTATAATAGGTGTCAACCATGATCTCACGCTCAGCCAGTACTCAGAATACTATCTTATTAAAGTGAGCGGAAGCTTGACAACGAAGATAAGTTCATCACCAGTGTTGACACAGATGGAGCCAAGCAATCCATTCTGCTTCTTTATTAAGTTGTTGTATTTCCTTATTAAGTACTATATGGTTCTAGCTCTATATAGTTGTTCTTTGCATTAGGAAAGGGTGGATATAAAAAATTGAAAACAAGTCAAATTGTTTTGGGGAAATTAGGAACTTTTACATTGATCAACACTGGTTTGATGGCTATACCCGATACCCAGGTAGCAAGAGGAGCAACAGTGACATAAGAGGACAAACCAAGAGTGCAGATTCAATCCCTCATCTTCTGGGAGGTAGAGCCTCTGGAAGAAGTTACTACAAAGAGATAGGAATAAGATGCCATGAAGAAAAACACAAGCTGAGGTGTCATATCCTGTGACCAAAACCAGGGGAGGTCCTGCAGGTGGGGCAGGTGGGGCCAGGGTGGAAGATGTGAGGTAAGAGAAGACGATGTCTCCACATTATATTAATACACAAATACTCCTCCTCGACAGCTGGTGTTGGGCTCTCTCTAGACTGGGCATACAGTGGAATGGATCCTGTTACATTGACTCCAACTCAATATAGAGAGGAGAGATGTCTGCAGGTAGGATAGATGGAAAACCTAGCAACAGTAATTTGGGGCACGTAGCAATGGATTGCTTGGCTCAAAGTTACTGCCAGGAGTTGGAGTCAGAGCAGAAGAGACACAGGGGCATGGCCTATCTGGAGGCTGAGCTTCCTGAAGTGGTGTGGCATGATAGAGAAGCCATGAGAGTTGAAATCCTAAGTCCTGAGCCCTGGGCCTACCTCTGTAACTAACTTGCTATGTGACCTTGGGCCAAATACCTCTCCCTTGTGGCTCTCAGTTTCTTCATCTTTCAAATGTCTTCGTTGGGCACCCAGATGATCCCTTCATTCTTAATGCTCTGCACACTCAATCCCTTCCAGGCTAGACCTATTATGTCTGGCTCCCCACAAGTACTGCTTTTATCATGTGTATTGTGAAAGTTGTCAGAATCAAAATGGAGTCACTCATGTTAAGAAATCCCTCCCAAATAGAGCGGGAGAAGGCCATGAAGAGAGGGTTCTCAAGGCTTGTATGCCTGATAACAAAAAAGACTCTACAAATACCACAACCTCACACAAAAGGCATCGCAACCTTACACAAAAAATACTTCTGCAAGGGCGTCTTCCCAGCAACTGCCTGTCCAACCTCAGACTGGTGTCCCCTTGTTCTTGAGCTTAGTAGCCAAGGATAATTATTTCAAAACAATTATGAAATCCTCATTTGTTTCCTTTAAAAATCTTTGTCTTCTTTTACCTCCTTGAAAATACACATAGTTTCCTTCAGCACACGTTCCCATTGCAATGCTCTATTCCCAGATAAACATTTGTTTTAGAAAGCCTCTCTCTGTTTGTTATCTAGGTTGACACTATTATGGATTGAACTGTGTTCTCCCCCAAAATTCATATGTTGAAGCCCCTTAAGCCCCAGTTTTCAGAGTGTGACTGCATTTGGAGACAGGGCCTTTAAAATGGTAATTAAGGTAAAATGAGGGCATGAGGGTGGACCCTAGTCCCATGTGACTGGTGTCCTTATAAAGAAGAAGACACCAGGACACAGACAGGTTCAGAGGGAAGACCATGTGAAGACACAGGGAGAAGACAGACATCTGCAAGACAATGAGAGAAGCCTCAGAAATAACCAATCCTGATGATTGTGGCATCTTAGACGTCTAACCTCTAGAACTGTGAACACAAAAATTCTATCATTTAAGCCACTCAGTCTACCTCTTCATCCTCTTTTATACTCAGATTGCCCTCTGAGTTTTCCTGTCTACTTATACTTTCTCTCACTTAGTATTCTTAAACACTTTCAGGCAAAGTCCCCACTACACCCTCCCCTCTGCCTACTACAAAACTCTCTTTCCCTCTCTCTCTCTGTCTCTGTTCTGCTCACTGTCCATTAGGCTTTAACGCACAGCAATGGTATATGTAAAAAAGAGGCCTTTAACATGCACCATACACAAAGCAGTTTCTGTAGCTAAAGGGTACTTGTGAAAATTAAAACACACAATAGCATTCAATGTCAGACAGGGATTGATGAAACAGGCTGTCACACAAACTGTTGGTGGGAGTATATGTTCATAGAAACTTTTTGGACAGTACGTACACATCAGAAGTTTTAAAAAATATTCATACAAGAATGCTGACTACTCCAGGTAACAAAATGGAAGGCCGGGAAGCTAAGGGGGATAAAAATGAACTGCAAATAGCCAACTTCATTAGCAATCACAGATATGAAAATGTATAAGAGAGGAACAATTTACTAATGGTAGGTAGCTAAATTAATACATTTTGCTGAGTGACAAATTAATAATAATTATCAAAAACCTTAAAATTATGTTTCTTTAGTCCCAGGACTCCTATTTCAAGAAACTTCACCTAATGAAATAACAATATGAAAATATTTACTGCAACATTTTAAGAGGGAAACAATCTAAATGTCCAATGAGAGGGTTAAATAAATACCAACTTATCCATATGATGGAATATTTTCAAAAAATTGTTTATGAGACAAGTATTGTTAAAACCATGCATATGTATAAAAATATTTTGGAAGGATATGCATCAATACCCATAATTTCTGATAAAAGAGTTGCAAAATGATTTCTTTTCCTCTGGACTCTTCTGAATAGTCTACAGTGAGGATGGATTACTTTTTTAAGTAGAAAAGCAATTATGTTCTCTAAAAAATGGAAAGGATGGTAGAGAGAAGAGGGAAAAAAGGGACTAAACCAGACCACATACAACTAGGAAGGGGGTGATTTATGGCAACATGCCACAAATCTATCTCACACGTCTAAGTCTGAACCCTGCCGGCATCCCATATGGAGCATACATTAGGTGTTTAAGAAATGTTTATTGAAATGACATTAAAACAAACTGGTCAGAAGTCCCAAGGCGGTCTAACTACCCAATCTACCAGAGGTTTGCATTTCAATTAGATGGCAGCTGAAACCACCACCATGTCCAGAAGGAAGGGCTGGACACGGAACAGGAGAATGTATTCTGACTTATTATCAGTCCCCTGAAACCTTGTTCTTGTTTTGCCTGAATTTGCAGTTCCAGAGTCTTAAAGGAAATGAGATGCTGCCTTCATAACCTGTGGTATGAGAGTGTGGACATCATCGACACTTTTGCTATTCCAAAGCATCCTCGCCATGGTTTGAATGATCAAAGTCAGGCCACAGCCTGGCTCACACTCCTCAGGGCTCACAGCTGGGCTGTGGCATTACAGAAACAAGAAGGGCAACTTTAGATAGGGGATCATTGTCCTCCACCCCGTATGAAGTAGATTTAGAGTATAGCAAGAAAAGTAGTGTGTGTGGGATGGAAGGGACACAATGACAGAAAACAGAGGAGCTAGGGTTTTGTCCATCCTTCAAGTTAAGTGCCATCTGACTATGACAAAGTCACCAGTTTGTTCAGGCCCCCCTCTTCAAATCTATAAAATGACACGCTTGTGCCACACCCTCCTGAAGGTGGAGTTGGATTAAAGGTCCCTGCTCACCGGAAAATCCATGAGTCTAAGACTCAGAAATGTGCGTGGAAGATCAGATATACCGCCTGCCAAACACTTCCACCTCAGTAATGTGGGACTACCTGAGAATTCAGCAGAGCAATGCAGAGTGTCTGCTCAGGTCCCCTTCGATTTCCATAACATTCTCAGACTTAAAAAAAAAAATCTACACAAAAGCTGAGGAATCATATAATCCTAAAATCAAGGAATGTATTCCAACTCGTAGCCTCACATAAACTCCATTTTCAGCATTTTCCGGTTGTTTTCTAAATCAAGAAAGGCTAAGCTACAAACCTGAGTGCAGTATTATTTTGTAGACACCACTAAATTCCAAAGACGTGAAAAGATAAACAAGGCGAACACACACAGAGACTCTACTTTCTGATCCTGAAGTAATTTTTGAAAGATTCAATTCTCCCTGAGGCTAACACTTTGAATTTTTGGCTTCAAATGTTTCTTTCCCTCACGTCCTGCCCTCGATGCTACCGTCCCACAGATACTCACTTACCTGACACGGTCATCTTTGGCACTGGAACTTCTTATTGCTGATAACTCCTTGTTTGGTCTGGTTCAGGTAAAGGGGTGGCAAGGAAGCGGCTGACAGCAGAGAGCGGGAACTGAATTGTAGCCAGGAACCAAAGTGCAGCTAGGCACTGTTCCCTGGTGGGAACACACGTAGCAAAAAGTTCCTAGTAACCTTTAAGAGACCTAGAGCTAATTACCATCTAATTAGCATAAGATGGGTGGAGTTTCATGAAGAAGTCTGGAAAAACGCATGCGCAGAAAGGGAAACCAGTACATAACCTACCCTGTGAAATAACCTGCCGATTTGTGATCTGGCATAGAACCACCACCTGTCAATCACCCCCAAAGGCGGGAAACGGCAACCAATCCTGTCAGGGGAAAGGCGGGACAAACTAGTGGCCGTATAAAAGACAGCGTGTGCTCGGCCTTCGCTAGTCAAATCTTCAGGATTGTATATTATGAAACTACTATTTTGGAGTCTCAGTTACCATCAAGAACTTCTATCAAGACCAGAAGCCCCGTTCAAAGTTCTGAAAATGTTTGTGTCTTTCGAATATGAAATTTTTGAATGAGACTAAGAGGCTGGCACAATATAATTATTGTCCTAATACCACAAATATTTGTTCACTTGTTTTGAAAATGAATCATCATAAGGGCCATCCCTAGCTCACCCTTGTGTCTTTCTAGGACATAAATTATAGAAGATAGAAAAATCTCCCTCTGCCTGCTCCTTGTTTTTCCAGCCACATTGACCCACTAGAGCTGCTGCCCAGACACTCCAAGGAGGGGGCTTCGCAGATGAGTCAAGCAAAAGAATTTTGTCCTGCAAGATTTACAGGCTCCTTTTCTCCCAACCCCACTGAGATTAACATAAACCAGTGGGAATATGGTTTGTACACAAAAGAAACTGTGTTACAATATAAATATCACACTATAGCTAGATCATCAGAGCTACCCCCTTTTAAAAAAATACCCAAAACAGGTACAGGTCCAGAAATCACTTTATGTGGCACTGTCTTGGAAGTCAAAAAGTTTCATTCTGAAAAAAAGATGTACTTGCAACCAGGAAGTGTTTGTAAATATTGAGTGTTCCCACAACAAGCATCTAGTTAGGTATTCCCAGTAATTTAAATAGCCCGAGACAAAATGTGTAAGCATACTGTTTGCTAGACTTTGAAAGGAGGCAGATATTCAAATTCTTCCTAGAATCCTATAAACAAAGCTGATTTATCTCAGAGCAAGGATGTATTCTAAACAATTACCAACAACTTTCTTGCATTTCAAGTAATTTTTCCCTGTGTTGCCCAGTTAGTGCAGCATATCTAACTCATATTACATATTAGATGGGAATGACTATTCTCAAATCAGTGAAATCTAAAACAGGAAAGCATAGCTTTTTAATCAAAGGTTCTGCTGCAGCCTGTACGTAAACTCCAGTAAGCACATACTTTCCAAAAATATTCAGGGAGGAAGTGAGGATACAGGAAAGCCTATGTAATAACCAATTATTCAAAAAAGGAAGTGAAGTATTCCACATCTGTGAAACTTTGTTTATATAATTAACTCTTTGCAACCTGCAGAATCCTATTAAAGTGGAATAAGTCATAATTAAAATAATAAAAGGGTTTGTACATACGCATAAATCCATGCACGTGCATGCCCTGACTTTTGTACACAAAGAATTTAATTGTATTAAAAATATGAAAACCTGCCATTGCTACTTAAAGTAAATTTGGGAGAGGACTGAAGTATTTCTGTCACTAACTTCCGGTGACTAAATTTTTCCGTGTGTCTCATGCTTAGATGAACTTGGGCGGCTCTCCATACGGTATCCAAGACTCAGTTCAAACAGCAGCACCTCAAACAAGCTTTCCACGCCCTCCCTCTCAAGTTTTCAGCTCACCCCTTCCCAGCAACAAGAACTCAGGGCACACTAGGCTTCCCTTTAATTACATTTATTAAACTGCAATTAAGTAATTAATTGTGTAAGCATATAATTAGTTGTTTGACATCAGTCTTCCCTTACCAGGAAGAACGCTTTGTGAGGAAAGTGCTTGGGTTCTGTGCCTTGAATCAAGTCAACACGGAATAAATGTATGTCCAATGAATAAACTACAGTTACTGTTTCTTTCACCTTAATCAAGAGCCATCACTGAGTCAGCGTGGAAGCATTAAGTACTTCTTAATAAAGCTTTGCTAGAACAACTGAGCTTTCATCCTCTGTCACCACAGCCCACGACACTCTCTAAGAGCACAGCTATTTCCTTCTTCTTTGCCAAACATTTAGAAATCACCGTGATCATTCTGTCACCCCCACTCCCTCAAATCCTTTCTTTGTACATACCTACTGATGAAAGTTACATTTATTTGATATTAATGATTGATACCCTTCACAGGGCCCAGGGAAACAACTCCTAACTACTAAAAGTGATCTTTACTGGGATATATAAATTATAACATACCATAAAACAAGACAGTAAAATTTAAGACAACCCTGTGGCATTTTAACTGGAATAATAAAGTCGGCATTTTAATCACATTTGCTATGTAGTGTTTTGTTGGGGGGCAACACTGTACAAATCTTTTTGCTCATTCATAAAATTTGTTCCTCGTCAAGATGTTATCCTTTTACTTAATCTGTCAGATACAGAAACTGTATAGTTTGTGCCAGTGGACGTATATGGTGGTTCTGTTAGTGGAGCCTCTGATTGTAAGGCACAGAGAGCCTCCCCAAGGAGGAATAAGTTTATGTGCAAAGGTAGAAAGGAACATAGAATCTGGCTTCACAGGGGACCCCATGGGTATGGCGGGACACAGAGGTGATGGCCTCATAGGTGGGCAAGCTTCGCATGTCTGGGATGAAGAGTTGGTGCTCTCTTGTAAGGGGCCACCATTAGCAGGAATCTGTTTCTCGCCATCACCCTCCTCTACCAATCAACTACTTTACTTTTTACTCTGTCTATTCTAAATATCTTTGTCCCAACTCATGGCAACTTCTTACTCAGACTTTCTGCTTACTCACAACTTTGACTTCTTCCTCACTTCTTTCTGTCTTTTCATTTTTAATGCTACCACCAGTTAGCCAACTTGCTGTCTCTATTAGACTCAGGTCTCTTCGGAGGGATTTGAACAGATTCAATCACCATCCTCCCTGTTGGGCAAAGTTCTTGTGCAGCCCTCCTGGGTCATCTCAATCCAGTCAGCTGTGACCAGAGAACCAAGGTCATGTGGGACAGAACATGGTTATCCACGTAGAACAAAAATTAATTGGGGCCACACGACCTTGGACGGCAACCCTTGGAAAAAGGTGAGAAGCGTTGCTATCCTTGGTCGAGAATCAGAAAGTAGTTCATGTCGAGAGCAATCTGATTACTACATGTTGGATGCAGGGACGTCACCTATTTTCTCAAGTAGAATAATAGGAGTTTCGATTTTGTTCATTTATCTATTTCTATTTATTCTCTTTCATATTTGCTACTAGGAAAAAAAAAGGCAGGGAGAAGCTACAAAGATCAAAATGCCACAGTATAAACACAAAATAAGCAACTGGGCCCTCGGTTCTAACATCGACTTTTCACCTTTTAACTCCATTTTCTCATTCTGTTTTTTTCATCAGAACTCTGCTGCCCCTAAATATAAACATAATAGACAAAGGCCTGAGAATTTTGCTTAGAACACCAGAAAGGAGTTGAAGTTCACACTTGGATCATATCCAGTTTTCTGCCATCACAAAACTCTTATTCAATCCCTCTTTGTAGGAAAAGCAGATGCCATAAAGAAAGAAACAAAACTTTCCTTTTATCTACTTTTTAATTTCTTATGTCTGAGAGTTTTTGTAGAAAGTTATTTTGGTAGGCTTCTGGTGGTCACTCATGTCTCAGTTATCAAAATTAACAATTAAAAATTATTAAAAATTAACAAATTTTTAAGTTAGGATAATAAAATAAGCTTAGTATACTCTAAACCTAAATTATAAATTATCTTTTGTCAGAAAAAAAATCTTTCTAAGGTATTCATTTCTTCTGTGGCTGGGTTCCTTAGAGTAAATTTATAATCATGAAAGAAAAAAAAAGTCTCAAAGGGAGAAAAAGATAGCAAATTCTTCAAATAAATAAATACCTGTGCTGTCTTGTAATTTTAAATATCGTGAGTTATGTTTGATTAATAATACATTAAAATATGATTTCATCCTCTTGGAATATAAAAAAATAGAAAATTCAAGATTTGGAGGAAATATTTATTCTATCAGCGGGTGTCATCTCAAAGTTTATCAGTTTACAATTAGGAAGGATTATGTGCCAAAGAGAAATTTTTACAAAATAATACAATAAGGCTGTGATCCAAGTTTCAATAGATTTATATGAGAGTAAAAATAAAGACTAAATCACTTTTTCAGTTATGGGAAAATTAGGGGGAAAAAGCAAATCAAAGTATTTTCCCACTTCATGTACTCAATTTGGGCCATTTTCTAGTCTTTGTTCCAAGCCGTTTCTTTCATCTTGAGAATACAAGAAAATTAGAATTGTACTACTGAGGACATGTGAGGAATTTAATCTTGAAAGAAGTTAACTACAATGATGCCTTATTTCAGTACTTTGATATAAAAATCAGAAAGATACTGAGCTTAAAAAAGCATTATATTGTTATCACTTAGAATTAAGTTTATTTGGGGGATTTAAAGTTTATAGTGGGGAGGAAAACACATTTTTTAATGACTCACCAATGCAAATGTAGTGAAGCCAGCAAACACCTCCAATGCGATTTGATGTGAGTTGTCAGTTACCTCTATGTGATAACCAATGCTCCAAGAAACCACGGTGAGAGCCAAGAAGTAGAACCATTTTGGTATATCCTACATTTATTTAATTAAGCAAACCAAATGTGTAGAGATAGGAAATTAATGTGTTATGCTTTACAAATACAGAAAGAAGACACAGCATGTTAAGACCCTGAAGAGAGTGCATCTGAGGATGCAGTTCTATCGTAGGAGACGACTTGCAGGAATCACATTAAAACCATGGCCAACGCGCCCGTTCTTGATTTGACATCATTCAAGTAGTTTCAATAGATAAATCAGCGATTTGCTTTTAAACAAATATAAATACTAGTGATTATGGTAGCCTTGAAGGGTTTGTGAATGACTATGCTATACATACGTGATACTAGGCTTAATGTGTTACTTCAGTGCTGTTGTACATTGTGCAGGGGGAAATAATGTCTCATTACACATTTACTGTGACATCCACTAAAATGTGAACTAGTTTGCATAGGTTAGTCCTTTGGGCAGCAGGATGTTGCTCTAGTCCACCAAGGCTTAAAGATTCACAGTGTAGAGGAAAAAACATGAATTAAAGCATTTCTACTAAAATATATTTTAATAGCTGGTGTTAACAATTTGCATAACAAAAGCCAAATTATAGTCATCGTGACATTGTATCCATTCTGTAACTCCTTCTTTTACAAAACATTAGATGTTCCCTCCAAAACTGTTAATGCAGTCAACATTAGTACACAGTCTTGCAAATTAAATCATCAACTATAATTCTATATATTTTGAAGCAAATAGATGACAAACTGCACGATGGTTCAATTTTGCATTTTTATCACAGGTCAAAGATCAACAGTTCCATGTCGTGTCTGTCACATACTTGGTGCTGCTTCCTAAATGCTCAGTAATTCAATGTATGGACACTGAAGAATGGAACTGTGATGCTGTTTTCTCTCTTCCTTTAAAATAAATCATTCCTAACAGCAACTGGATTACAAAGAAGTATATACTATGCAAACTGGATACCATATATCAAACACAAAAAAGCATATAGAATTCCCATGAATATACTGAAGTAATATGGACAACTAGGGAGGAAATTGGCCCGGGTATTCTTCCAGGCTATGGATTTCAGTAGTTTAAGCATTATGGAAAGATGACCACAGAAGCATCATACAATGCCTTGACATTTGTAATCATCAACAGTTACAGACAGTTGCCTGGAAAAGGTCCATGGACTACTTCAGAAAGAGACTTTTATATTAGCATCCCTAAGTTAGTTTACACAGCTTCACGTTTAACTAAAAAGCTCTCTCACCTCCAAACAACCACAATCTAGCCACTTTTAGATTATCAGAAGCAAATAGCTAAGGTATAATTAACTTATGAAGTTCATCTTGTATAATGAATTCGGCCTCATAATATAATTATTCTATCTTACAATAGGTACTTTAAATCCCAAACCTAAAGTTAATGTTTATACATCTCAACTATACCTAAACCCACAAAGAACCTTTCAGAAATAGAGGGAAGAAGTCAGCATTTTCTAAAGTTCTAACCCTTTACAGGTAAACCACCATAAGCTATCACCTTTAATATCTGTCAGGAGCATCCCTACTTCTCACCATAAAAATATCAATCAGGTATAATAAAATATTACTATAGAACAGGCAGAAACTTGCTTTCTTGGTTTTCTTTCCAAGACCATAATGGACAAACAAGGGTAATCAAAAAAAAAAAAAAAAAAAAACAAGGCACCTATTCTTTGTATATATCTGTATTATAATTTTGGTATAAACTTTATCTGCTTTATATAGGGATATATTATTAAAGATCACACTTGTGTTTTCTTTATCTTTTCATTAAAAATATTCCACTGGAGATGGGTGAACCAAAAATGAGGTGCACCTCTTGATTTCCACTATCTTTTTTAGAAAAGTGTGTTTTCCTAACTCCCAGAGTGTTGCAAAACTCAGCACAGAGAGGGTAAGGAGAGAAAGACTGCTAAATCTAGCAAAACCGTATCTTCTTCCTCTCCAAGCGATATATATACCTAGAGGCCAGAGAAGAGCTGGTCCAATCGCATTCATATTTATACAAGGTGTCTGTGGAAATTGTGCTTACAAATTCCCGTGCGGTCTATGGGGGTCGAGGAGGCCTGGGGAGACGTGGGGCCTCCAAGGAGACCTGACATCCAGGTAAATATTTCAAACGGGGCTACCCTGCAGGTGTGTAAACAATAAAGAGAAGACACGAAGAGTTCATTTTGCCATAGGATAGAAATAGAAAGCTTTCTAGAGAATAAGAATTATTAGTAAAAACATTACTACAAAAGCTTACATACAACCAAAGCAATACATTCTGTTGCTATGCTTTGCTCGAGAGGTGATCCACATATGGTTTTGTTTTCAGAACCTTTCAAAATTATACCAAACTGCTCCTTGTGCTTTTGTCAGGCTTGAGAATGCATCACATTTAGAAAAGCAGGTGCATGCTCTCTGTCCTTGGGCCTTTGCACAGTCATCTTTAACTTGATTTTTAAGACTTGCTTTTAAATTTCTCTTTAGCTGTCGGTGTTAGGTATGAGATACCTGTTGCCAAATTGAAGGTGGGGAGGAGGGATGTGGAAAGTGGAAAAGTTGTTCAAGAATGTAATTTTTTAAATGATGCTATAAAAATAGCACTTTGGTATTGTACATATATATTTCCAATATTTCTGCTGAGATGTTTACTATCCTGATAAGCTTTAATGATGACTGCCAACACTGTAAATTACAATCCCCAAGAGTATGCAACATCTTGTCTGCCTCAGTCTTCATTGTAAAATAACTGGTTTCTAGTTAAATTCTGATCCAATTGTAATTCCTAAAGGCTTGAAGTAGAAACACCTTGCTATGCAAACATCTTGCTATGCAAACATACGTGAAGCTTAAAATTTTAGGAGATTTATCCCCAAATATGTATTGACTCTTATATTCAATGAATATGACTTTGAAATCAGTGGATGAAAAAAACGAGAAACATCGAACTGCTACTTTATGGTCACTTTCCTGATTAAAAGCATTATTTGAAGCCAGTTTCCTCTGTACTTCCTATAAATGTGCTATTTATCAAAAAATTATACCAATCCTATATTTAGTGTGAAAATTTAATCAATAAACAACTCTTTTTTATAATCACAAAAAGTGTCCTGGTTGGGGAACATGTAAGTACATACTTAATACAATAAAATTGAGCAGGCCTACTGCCCTTGGTTTTAATACACAGATTTTTGCAAAAATATCGCAAGTAAAGTTTGTCTTTGTAGGTTTGTCTATAAGACAGCAAAACAGAGATGGGGTTTAATCAATTGAATTATGACTGGCCATTTCAATGGGAGAAAAATCAGTCAAGCTAGTTATCTGGTAATCTGTAAAACCCCCTCCAAAAAAATCTCAGGTTATTTGGCTGAATTTTTCTTTTTGAAATTTTATATCAGTGTCATATAGATGCAGCTTTAGTGTACTAAAGCTAATTTGCTCTTTTAGCCTAATAAAATAAAACCACAGATTTTCATTTGTATGTGCCAAATTTTCAAAGCTGTAAATGAGTCAGCTCTGGCCTTTGGACTAGCAAATATTTCAATAAAAGATGTTTTATAGGATATTTTGTTAATTACACTGAATATATCATCCAAGGTAGATATCTCCAAAAATCATACAATCTAGTACATTTTTGCAAACTTTACTTTTTCAGTTTCATCACAACTATAAAGTCAGACCCTACATGAATGCTACCCTGTTACAGGTCACGATAAAGGGCACAATCAGAAAAATATAAAATTGTCGCTGGGCATCAATGTCTCGGTAACCTTAACTGCAGCCTCCACGTGAGATTTTAAGACCTGCCAGCAAGGACTGCACTCATGGATGTGGCTTTAGCAAAAGCCTGCAAAGTCACTCATTTGAAAATCAAAACATCACAATTTCTTTCTTAGGGAACAGCCTATTGGTCCTGTACTGAAAATCTCCGATCAAATTCCTATCTCATCTCCTAAAGGCGATTTAGAAAATAAAAGCGAGAAAGTATAAGGGAAGTCTTTTGAGTAACTAGTTTCAGCAGCTAGATTTCCATTCCAGAATCTGAATGCCATTTCCCAAAATAAGACACCAGATCACTATGTAGAGTTTGTAGATTTTTGTTTGCTGTTTTTTCCCCCAGTACACACTATAATCCATTCTTTCACTGGCTTCTGTAAATTTTCTTTGTGTTTAAATCAATGGTGGCATTAAGTTAATGAAAGCTGTTCAATAAACATCTAAATCACTTATTTAGTAGAGTATACATGTATTTCCTAAGATGTGAATCCTTCAAAACTAGAGTGCAATGCAGCAGGAAAACCTCAAGCGGCTTTTCAAAATATGGTTTTGGATGAGCTGGCCACTAGAGGAAAGGGCTTTTAGGTACGTCACCCTTTTTGCTTTAATAACAGGAATGGGCAGTGCAGCTGCCTATGGTACAGAAGCTTGAACCTACATGACATGCAACAGGGTAAAGGCTACTAGGGAAATTATATAGATGACATTAACATTTGCCCTTTGCAGAGCAGCTCTGAAGTTGTTTGGTCCTGACGTTCTGCGGAACTGAGCGACTACTTGGGTCCATAGAATGTAGATGGGGAGTAGGAGATGTCTTGTTATCAATGAGAAATAAAGAGACCCCAGTCGGCCTAAGGAATAAGGAAATAAGGCCACCAGGCAATATAATTTTAACCAGACTGTCATTCTGCCACTGCTTACATGTATTATATTGGGCAATTTTCACTTGAATTGGAAATTGCCTAATGACTTGAAAGACTGAACAGGTTTGAAATTATTGGCTGCGTTACTGAGTTAAGAGAATTGGCTTCTGGTGATTCCAAAGTGACAAACAGGAAGTTTCATATACTAGTTACATTTAAAGGACAATCAACATCTCTAGTAAAGTCTACAAAAATACATTTCCCAGAAGGGTTCAATCGCCAATCAAAGGAAACCACGAACACAATTAGCAGCACCAGGTCTCCAGACGGAATAATGATTTTTGTTTGGAGGAATTACTGAAAATGCTGCCATTTTCAGCCCAGAAGTCATTCCTTCGTCCTGGTACCTGTGTGTCTAATTGTCAAAGGAAGGATACATTATTGTAAAATAACTGCCAAGTTGTCTTAAAAGTATCTTCTATCTTTTAAAAAGGTCGGTTTAGAATACATTAGAATAAAGCTCAAAGGGCAAGGAGAAAGAATCAATTAACAAACTCAATGTAATTGGCTGGGAGCATCCCTGTTCTCCCAGTTCTCTGCACCGTGCCGTACATCCAGCCATCGTCGATGGGCTGCACGTTGACAATGTAGTCGCCGTCTCTGAAGGAGACCTCATCTTCGTCCTGGGCACTGTAATCGTACATGGCTCGGTAGGTCCTCTGAGAAGGGAAGAAGGGATTAGACAGATGAATACCAAAGCAGTCACAGCCACAAATTCCAGTCACAACTAAGCAACTCACACATAACTATTAGGAATGTTTTCGAGTACATCTATTCCTGAAAATCTGTCAACCAGAGCCTAGAATCTAACTGGGTTGATCTCAAGTTTACTTCTCTAGCAAAAAGCATAATACTGGGGGGCAAGAATGGGGATATGGAAAGCCACCAAGAGCAATAGCCAGCCCATCAAAACAGTAGGTTTTGGAAGGGAAAAGCCAACTTCTCCCAGCTTCGGATAACCCAGAAAGCTTAGTTTACGTGGATCATCCCTGATTCTACATTTTTCAGAAAACAAAACCTGCCTTAGTGGTAGACAGGTCCAGGTCTCTCCTGGCAATGAACTTTTTCTTAAATCAGTAAAAAGAATTTTTGTTTCCCGTTAAAAATATGTAAAACAAATAAAAAGAAAAAAGACATTTTAATACGCTCACTTCATAGGTTTTTGTATTGCCAAAAGAGAAATTTAGCCTATAAATGTTCTGAATGTAGAGGTACATAGAAGGAAATCCCTACTATAATGAGGAAAAGTTAAACTAACTTCAGGTTTTCTTATATTTGTTTTTGTTTCAGGCTAAGTGTTTCGCTAATGTTAACATCAGACAGTTTCAAAATCAAGTGCATTTTATAGGCTGAGACATTGGCTGGGACCCAAAGAACTTTAGAATAGTTCAAGTTTCTTCATGGCTTAGAAGAGTTACCTGTTTCTGAGAGTTCAGGCTAAGGCTAAGGGATGGAGTCAGGGCTTAGAGAAACATTTTCAGCATGATATGCCAACCAACTGTAACCAGATAACTTCAAACACTGCTTCCAAATTTTACACTGAATAAATAAACCAGTACTTCAAGATTCCCAACAGGGGGATTTGAGGACATATTTGGCTTTTGTGGCCATGTTTATTAATATCAAGATTAACTTGTTCAAATGACCATCAAATATTTGTGCTTTTCAGGCTTGAATAAAGATCTTAATTGGCCAATACTAATCATGAAGTTACACTTGGATGTTGTGCTGATAGATTCTTTGTAGATTTTATTGTGTTACATAACACTTATGAATCCCTGCCTTTCTCAGCAGTTTACTTCTGTAAGTTGTTTGCTTCCTTCAAAAAAGCTGTATAAGTGGCAACATATCACCATTTATCTTTATATGAAAATTTTCAGTATTCAAGTCAACTGTATTCCACATGTATTGATATGTCTGGGGAGAAATCGGAAGACCAGAGAAGGAGGAACACTTCTATACTTACTAGATTTGGTGAATGCTGCATTGACCTCATGGAGGACACACTGGTCTGGTGCATGTACCCGTAGCCTTGGGAATGGCTTTGCTGATAGGCTCCAGGAAGCACTGGTGCTGTACATTAAACATACACATGCAAAGATTCCTTAACGTTAGTCTCAAAGTACCCTTCCCAAGACCCGAAAGTGACTTCATGCTCTGCTAAAAGCTTCTGAAACAAAATGCCATTCTAACAGTCGTGAAATTTGGGTAGCAGTGTTACAAGCAACCTCTGGATAAGTATAAATCTCAGTAATTAAGAACATACACAGAAAATCAATTTAGCATGCAATTAAAACATTTTAAAAATTAATAGTTGTATTACTACTGTATTGCAGATGCTATGTTAAAACAACAAATACAAAATAAAAATTTCCCATAATCCCTTAACAAAATTGTGTTTTTATTTGATCATGTAATCCTTCTAGATATTCTCCAAAATAAAAATCAGAATTTTTAAAAAATTTAATTGGATTACCAAACCAATGAGAGAGTATAAATGTTTTCACAGGGTTCTTCTCATATAATGGATACTCTCAATATTTCAAAACATACAGCTGAATGTTACCTTTACAAAGATGATAAATATATGTTTAGCAACATATATTTGTTCAGTAGTTAATAAGTCTATATTCTTTTTAAAAAACTTTTATTTAGAATATATGAATTTTTCATTTTATTTTGGCTACATGTCAAGACTAAGTCAACTAAGTATGTTACAAAAGCCTGAGAAACCAAACCACTTAAAGAATTTCATAAACATTATCCTTCTACATTAAAAAAATAGTATCAAAACAGTATTCACTCAGTTTGCACTGTCCTCATCACTGATTATGAAATTCAAAAGGCAAAGTTCTGATTTGGACATTGGTCTGAGCAAGGACTTCTTGAGTAATACCCCCAAAACACAGGCAACCAAAGCAAAATTGGACAAATGGGAAAAGCTTCTGCACAGCAAAGGAAACATCAACAATGTGAAGAAACAACCCACAGAATGGGAAAAAAATTTGCAAACTACCCATCTGACAAAAGATTAATAATTGGAATATATAAGGAGCTCCAACAACTCAATAGGAAAAAAATCAAATAATCTGATTTTAAAATGGGCACAGAGATCTGAATAGACATTTCTCAAAAGAAGACATACAAATGACCAACAGACATATTTTTTAAAATGCTCAATATCATTAGTCATTGGAAAAATACAAATCAAAACTACAATGAGATATCACCTCACCCCAGTTAAAATGGCTTTTATTAAAAAGGCAATAACAAATGCTGGTGAGGATGTGGAGAAAGGGGAAGCTTTGTACACTGTTGATGGGAATGGAGATTAGTGCAACCACTATGGAGAACAGCACAGAGGTTCCTCAAAAAACAAAAATTAGAACTACCCTATGGTCCAGCAATCCCACTTCTGGGTATATATCCAAAAGAAGGGAATTCAGTATATTGAAAAGATATCTGCACTCCCATGTTTACTGCAGCACTATTCACAATAGCCAAGATTTGGAATCAACCTAAGTGTCCATCAATGGACGAATGGATAAAGAAATTGTGGTACATATACACAATGGAATATTACGTAGCCACAAATGGAATGAAATCCTGTCATTTGCAACAACATGAATGGAACTGGAGAACATTACGTCAAGTAAAATAAGCCAAGCACAGAAAGACAAATGTCCCATGTTCTCACTCATATATGGGAGCTAAATATTAAAAACAATTGATCTCATGGAGACAGAGAGTAGAATGACAACTTCTAGAGGCTGGGGAGGATAGCACCGAGGAGCGGGATAAAGTGGGGATGGTTAATGGGTGCAAAAATATAGTTAGATAGTTAGAATGAACAATATTTGGTAGCACAACAAAGTGACTATAATCAACAATAAGCTAGGGTATACTTTAAAATAACTATGAGAGTTGGAAAGTTCCTAACACAAAATGATAAATCCTGAGGTGATGGATAACCCAGTTACCCTGATTTGATTAATTCACATTATATGCCTGACCAAGACATCACATATACCCTATAAATATATATAACAATTATTTACAGATAATAATTAAAAATAAAAGATTAAAATGCATAGTTTCTGTTAAAGACCTCTGAGTTCTAGAGAAAGCAACAGAAAAACTAGATAAAAACCCCACAAAAATCAATAGACATATGATTGTATGTGTTTCTCCATATGTTTAAGTATATTTGTAACCAGAAGCTTGGGCTATAAATGAGAGTATTTTAGTAGCATGCCTTCTATTATGATTTTAATAATTATATGATACATTAGTCAAATTTGTATGTCATATGTGTTATAAAGTCCATAAGATTTTGCCATTTTTGTTTAATCAGGTTGAGTAGATAAACTAATTATAATGGGTTGATTTAGCCAGGACAGTTTTTTTAATAATAAAAGGAGTAAGAAAATGTAATTCTTGGGTGATGTGAATAATTAATATTTTATGAGTGACAAATTTACTCTAATGATATGTGAGATCATCAATACTTTAAAGAAATTTAATCATGAGAAAATTACAAATCACTTAATGTGTTCTCCAGATGATAATTATATTAGATTGAGTGGGGACTTTTTAAAATAGTGTTTGAATGAATTCATCTTACAATGTTGTTACAAAATGTCCAGATATGGCATCAAAGAGAAACTGCCAAGATCTTCTCTTGAATTATAGTATAATGGAAAGTTATTAAAACATCATTAAACATCAAATGCTTCAGAAAACAGCACTCTTTAACATAACCAACTCAATTTAAATATTTACTGTCGAGAGATGTCAAAGATATTGTCAGAATCTACTTGCAAAGAAAAAAATAATGAAATTCTCATAGATATCCAGGCCCACTTAATTAGCTGAGTAAAAGAGGCTTTTCTATGTATTGAAAGCTGGAAGCATTGGACATTTATTCACTCCCTCAACTCTCAGCAAATATTTATTAGTTAATGTGTGCACGAGGCTTACTGCATTTCCTGTCACATAGTAAGCCTCCATAAAGGTTAGTAATTATCACTGTCCACTGTATCCATGGCATGCCAGGGATAAGAGGAATGACAATTGCCTTCCTAAAGCAGTAATGGCCCTGGGCACCTGGCCCTTTACTCAGTTAAAAAAAATGGCTCTGGATACTTAGGGCATTTCCAACTAAATAAATAAGTCAATGACTCAGACTACATACCCCAGACTGGTAGTCTTGAACTGGTTTTTAACCATTTAAACAAGCCATTGCTTTGTTAATTATTTCTTGAATCTACTTGTAAGTTTTAAAGATTAAACATCAACATTTCTGTAAATTTACTTAAAAAATTAAATTGAATCTATTGTTACAATATTTTCAACTAGGAACTTTAATTTTTCATGGATAGAGTTCAGTACAATCACCTTAGAATATTTTGGAAAAACTTCCAAGAAAGGAAAGTGAAAAAAACTGAAAAAAAATATGCCATCTCCTACTCTGTAATACATTTATGTTCACATAGTTCATACATCACAATCCCAATTAGAGCCCGCAAGTACTGGCAATTCAAGAATGCTGTTTAACGATGTTCTCTAACTTTGCTTTCAAAAAACAAGTATGTCCGTGCCTACTAAATTGCTCATATCTGAGTTTCAAACAGAATCTGTGCTACTGTCAAATGCAGCATGAAAAGAAAGTAATGTATTAGTCCTACATAAGTTGGGGAGAACAGGAAAGAAAGTTTAGAGTGAGAAACTTTGGAGTAAATACAATCCATCCTGCCCTTATGTTTTCTCTTCATGCTTTTATCAATTATCCTCATTTCCCTCTCTGGCTGAATTGCTTACTGAAAATTTCCTTTGAGATTATAAAACCTTGCTATCTATCTTAAACCAGGTGCAATAGAAGAGTTTTTAGGAAGCTTCTATTAGGGTTATGAAAAACATAACTGATAGCCTAGAGGAATCAACAGAGTAAAAGCAAACGCCAATTTACAAAGAGGCATGAACATTGCTTTTCTACTTTTAGGCAACATGAATGCTTTGTTGGAAACATAAGTAGAACAAGCAAAAGGAAGTTTAAAGCGATGGCTTTGGAAATTGGATTTATTGATAATTTGGTTGAGAAATAGGTATTCCATATATGATTTCTTCTGTGAAAATATGGAATTCAAAGAGTTTTAAAAAAGCAAGATGTTAGGCTAATTTTGCAACAAACAAGAACTTCTTATCACAGAGAAAAACACACAGTGCCCTCTTTATTAAACTAGTGGTCAGACACCGTTAGCACTGGTACAGATGGATCATGATAAAGGTACAATGGTTTTTCAACCAAAGAGTCCTGAGGTTGAGGGTTTTTTATTTCAATAACATTAAAGCCACAAACAATAGCTTTAATTATCTAAGGTGACAAAAATACACGGAAGTATGACTCAACTTTTTCACACTGGTAAGATTTATTAACCAAAGATCTGGAAGCTGACTAAAGCTCTGAGTGTCTCAGCCTCTATTTGGAATATCCTACAATATTACAAAACCAACATGTCTCTTCAACTACGCAATAAAGTTCTTCCACCGACAGTCCATACTAATATCTTCTATTTAATGTTTACTCTTAAAATAGAAGGAGATAAAACCAAGATAAGGAAGTGGGTAGATACACAGATCATAAACCAGAAGATGAAAAGAGAAGAGAACGTTTTTAAGAGATTTAACAAATCTGAAACTGGACAAAGGAGAAGATGTACGTAAACATAAAGATTGGAGTAAATGAATGGAAGAAATATATGCACAATAAAAAGAGAAATATATGCACAAAAAGAAGTCTATCTTGGGGGCTGTAGCACAGAGCAAGTGAAAGAAGAGAATATTATTTAAATGTCCTTGGTGTGCATGGTGCTTTGTATGTTGTCATTTAATCACCACAACTATCTAAAATAGGTATCATTCCCACTTTATGGAATAAAATAAAAAAGGCTGAGAGATTAAGCAGAAAGACAGCAGAATAATTACCTTCATGTAGTAAAGCCACAGCAACAGTCTCAAGATGTTATAGACAAAGCGGAGGTTTTGAAAGCCCCACAATAATAATAGAGGAATGGTTGATGGCCAAATTCCAAATGTCAAAAAAAAAAGTATTAGCCGGGCGCGGTGGCTCACGCCTGTAATCCTAGCACTCTGGGAGGCTGAGGCGGGCGGATTGCTCGAGGTCAGGAGTTCAAAACCAGCCTGAGCAAGAGCGAGACCCCGTCTCTACTATAAATAGAAAGAAATTAATTGGCCAACTAATATATATATAAAATTAGCCAGGCATGGTGGCACATGCCTGTAGTCCCAGCTACTCGGGAGGCTGAGGCAGGAGGATTGCTTGAGCCCAGGAGTTTGAGGTTGCTGTGAGCTAGGCTGACGCCACGGCACTCACTCTAGCCTGGGCAACAAGCGAGACTCTGTCTCAAAAAAAAAAAAAATTAAAAAAAATAAAAAAAAAAAAGTATTTTATTGACTAACTATGGACATAACATGAACAGAGAAAATAATTTGGGGTGTTTTCTTTTTTTTTTTTTTTGAGACAGAGTTTCGCTTTGTTGTCCAGGCTAGAGTGAGTGCCGTGGCGTCAGCCTAGCTCACAGCAACCTCAAACTCCTGGGCTCAAGCGATCCTCCTGCCTCAGCCTCCCGAGTAGCTGGGACTACAGGCATGTGCCACCATGCCCGGCTAATTTTTTATATATATATCAGTTGGCCAATTAATTTCTTTCTATTTATAGTAGAGACGGGGTCTCACTCTTGCTCAGGCTGGTTTTGAACTCCTGACCTTGAGCAATCCGCCCGCCTCGGCCTCCCAAGAGCTAGGATTACAGGCGTGAGCCACAGCGCCCGGCCTGGGGTGTTTTCTTATAGGCTTAATTGTTTTTTAAAAAATCCAGAAAAAGGGAAAAATCATCCTTCAGAAATTTTCCAATAAAGAGCCTAGGATACAATGAATTATTGTCACATTTTCTAGCACGACTATGGTTTTCTCAGCTAATGCATGTCAAAGAATTTAGTGAGGTTTTGCTTTTGGTTTTTAGGGCAAAAAATCCCTATTGAAATTATCAGAGAGGCACTGCTAAAAGAGAAAGTATGAAGATGTTGCTAATTTTGAAGTAAATATTAAATAATTAGCTATTTCCTAGTTAAATCCCATCTAGCCCATGATTAAGGTGGTTGAGCTACTTGGTAATGTGTTAGGCCCATGATGTGGACCTTTTTGCTCTAATAACTTTTATATGTGTCATTAAGAGAGTTTCAGGTCAGAGCCTCAAGTCCTATTGGCATCTGATTCTCCCCACAAGCCTTAAGTGGGAACTAAATCCACAAAATCTACGCTGAATCCAGCAAAAATATGTTATTTTTTAATCTGAGGGAATCCTTAGTGTGATAGAAAATCCTTTTCCTTCCCTGCAGAAAACAGAAACAAGGTATACTGCTTTTAGGTTTTACTTTGCTAGTTCTTAATTATAAGCTAGGAATAAGCTGAAGAAACTGAATAACTGCTAAAGAAACAAGCTTGTTGAATAACAAGCTAAGAAGACACAGACTTTAATATAAAAATGAAATGATCTATAATTGAATTTAAACCACCAAGTCTTAAAGACATGCCTAATCATCATTGTGATACAAAATAATGGCTCAAACTGTGGAAATTATATGTAAAACTAAAAGCAATCATTACTATTTTACATACTAAATTTTTAGCTCTCAGCAGAGGCAATGGACTGTGAGAAGGAAGGAAAGGAGATTACATACTAAGGACAGTGAAGGATCAGTTACTTGCGGTGGTCTGCACCTTAGATGTACATTAAATTCACCCAGGATCCTCTAACACATACTATGTCTACAGCTTCTGCAGACCAGTTAAATCAGAATCTCAGGTGGTAGCAGGGAAACTGGGTATTGGTGCTTTACTTTTTCCAACTGGCAGCTACAATGCAGAACTACTGAACTACCATTGGCTCAGTTCTCTCCTACCTGACAACAATTTAGGGACATCTGCGGCCCTATTTTAAACATGCTATTCCCAAGTTCCCTCTCTCTCCCAGTGTCTTGTTTCCAACATCCATCGAAACAAATGTTTAAACCTGGGACTCAAGAAGGAATCAGGGACTGTGGGAAGAAATCTAAGTCAAGAGGAAGCTCATCATAGAATAATTCGGAGGTTAACATGCAATACTCCTGCTAACGAGGCAGCGAGGGGGAGCAGACCCCACTTCCTGGGAGCTGACCAGAGCAGGACCTGGTCACCAGCTGAGCAAAAAAGGAGGACTGTGCAGCCAAAAAGTGTTTTTGCAAAACCAAAAATTATCTCCCAAGCCAATGCTAGGTTCCCAATTTTTTTCCTTTTAGACTCCCATATTATCTTTGTTTTAATATTCTAATTTTAGCTAAACTGTAATGCAATTACTATAAGTAATCTAAACTACTTACAGTAATATAGATTACTATATTATAGTAATAACAAAATTATTACTACTATTACTTGAAGATTGTACATCTCTTTATTGCAGTTAAATATACCTATCATAAAATGTATCATTTTAACCATTTTAAATGTACAGTTCTTTGGCATCAAATACATCCCCATTGTTGTACAACCCGCAAATCTCTTTTAAGAAAACACAATATACATAAAAGTATTTAAGTGTTTTGATTTCAAAGCTAACTGGTTTTTCTCTGGAAAAAAATAAGTCTGTGACTGTTCTTTGACAAAACTGAGCAAAGACATAATACGGTTTAAATAGGACTAGAAAGCTTTAGATTGAAGAATTCCTGCTATTTTGCTTCAGAATAATCTAGGCAATTTACTTCTACATTTAGACGTGAATTTCAACTTGCATTTATTTTTCTCAGATTTGTTTCTCACTGTAGCTATCTAAGCCAGGATAAACTCCACAACTTGTAGCTATAATTCAAACTACAAATATAAGCAGGATTGTTGCTGAGGGAAAAGGAAATAATTTCTGCCTGAAATTAAAGAGTCTTTAATAATATTCCCACGGCACAAAATCCATATGGTATGTAGCTGCGTGCACGTGAACATATATGAGCCATCCCCTAAAACAAGACAGAAATAAATAAACAAATGTGCAGTATGGATACAAATGTAGTTTCCTGACAAGAACTACATAATTTGGGGCAGTTCTTTGATAAGATAAAAGCAATACAGAATGTAAGAATAGCAGGTAGACAGAGATGCTATTTCTCTGCATGTAAACCATGTCACTAAGACTAGCTTGTGGACGCAAATTATGCCATGACTTTAGGGCAGGGGTCCTCAAACTTTTTAAATAGGGGGCCAGTTCACTGTCCCTCAGACTGCTAGAGGGCCAGACTATAGTTTAAAAAAAAAAACTATGAACAAATTCCTATGCACGCTGCACATATCTTATTTTGAAGTAAAAAAACAAACGGGCAAAAACACCCGCATGTGGCCCGCGAGCCGTAGTTTGAGGACGCCTGCTTTAGAGTCTAGCTTACATCAAAATTGGGATTTTCCTCAGTGAATCCGATTGCCAATGTTATATAAATCAACCTTTCATATGAAGACTCACTATTCAAGTACAATGAAAGAAATTCCCATTATGCCATTGCAGAGGATATTCTGTAAGTAGTTATTAGATATATGCATGTAATATATTTTTTAAATACTTAAAACTGCATTGTCTTTGGCTTTTTCTTGAACTAATCAATTCAAATACTGACTCTTAGGGAATATTATAGATCCACAAGGAATTCCCAAATGAAGTTTTACATTAGACATTCTTACTAACAAGCTACGCTAAATATCATAAATAGACACACCTCAGTACTGACTACATTGCTGAATGAGTGCATGTATGTTTCTCAACAATAGACACATATAAAACTGACTCAATGTATCCCCAATATGATTTTAAGATAGAGAAATATGAGAAAATGAATGTAAATAATTGTCTGGGTCTCAGAGAGCCCAAGTTCCCTGTTTAAGCTGAATGGCTGTAGCTGTAGAAGCTGTAGCTGTAGCTGTAGAAAAACAGGCAGGTGAGAAGAGTCTCTGTCAGGCAGGGAGGGCAGCAACAGGTCATTGTGGTCCAAGGCACACACTTATCAGGACAGTTAGATAGGAGAAAGGTAAGAGCTTGACGACTACTAAACAAGTTTAATGCAGATGTGTCGGGTATATGATGCAAGATAAAAGATCAAGGACCCGAATGTCTGGAAACTGTAACATGGGCAGGTCAGGAATTTTTCAGAGAACAGATCAGGCAATAAAGGTAGGGAATCTGGCCACCAGAGATGAAGCACATGACAAAGAATTTGAGCAACAGGAGATAATGGCCAAGGAAAATGCAGAAACTCAATACAATATCCCCCTGCTGTATCATTTCCAGGGCATGGAAACTTTAAAGAATTCGTGTAAAGTCAGGATCTTATCCCATGACCTACTTGCCTACAGCTTGGGGCAAGAGGATATCAGGCACTAGCTTGAAATGGAAAGTAGGAGAAAGTCAGTCAAATGTGTGACTGCAGAGATAACACTGTGACTTTACTGTTTTGCATGTGAGACAGATATGTAAATATATATACATATGCAGTCTAGCATCCAACTTGGACATCAATTTTGATCTATGAAAACCAAAAGCTACTATTTGCATTTCATTTGCTAATGTTCAACCTGATGAAAAACAAGAGTATCTGTTTTCTCCTTTACATGCCTGCCACTTCACAATTTTTATAACGCTCTTTCAAAAAGTGTTCTCATTTGACACATATGCTATAACCACTTTATAGCCTTCCTGAAAATCAAACCTTCTCTTTCTCCCAATCAACCCAGCTTCACAGGAATATATTTTTAATGTTTTATTGTTTCTACGTTAAGCATCAGATGTTTCTCCTTCATACACATACGGAACCCTTTGATTGAATCATGGCAAATCAATGAAAGACACGTGTGCATTCTGGAACAAGTGCTATTCATTAGCATTTGATCCTTCCCCCAACTTCACACTCAGAAAGAAAAACTTATAACATTTCTTTCATTCCATTTCTATTGAGACTATGAATATGAGTTTCTCTAAGGACTTCAAGTTCAATCAGAAGCCTGAAACTTTTTCTTGGAGGAGTAATAGAACTAATGAAACTTTCTAACTAATGAAACTTTCTAACAATTTATAACACGTGCTTTCTTACAGGCTAGATGTGCTGGCTAGATGGTTAAACATGATCATGTGATCGTCTACTGATAGGAGCTTACATTATAAAGGAATAATTCATTTTCCTATTGATCAGTTTCACCACAGAAATTTAGTTTTTCAATCATCAATTCTTCAAATCTTCCTAAACTTAAGCAAAGATACTAAAACAGTACTTTTATTTTTTTGACAGATATTAGCAAACTTCTTTTTAAGGCTGAATAATATTCCATTTTTCCATTAATGGGTATTTAGGTTTTTTCTATATCTTGGCTATTGTGATAAAGATACAATGAACACGGGGTGCAGACATCTGCACACGTGGCGATTCATCTTCTTTGAGTATATATATCCAGAAGAGGGATTGCTGTATCATATAGTAGTTCTAATTTAATTTCTTTAGGAACTTCCATACTGTTTTTCACAATGGCTATACCAATCTACATTCCCACCAACATTGTACTAGGATTCCTTTTCCCAGTAGTGTATTTTCTAGCAGGTTCTTCTGGTTACCTACTTTTAAAACTATGCCCATGATTAAAAACCAACAACCCTGAACTGAGGTCAGAATGTCATCTATAAATCACAAAGTATGAATTCTCAATGGGAGAAGAAAATCAACATAAGAATCGATGCAAATACTGGCCAAAGGGTTCTGACTTTATGGAAATTATTCATAATAAAAGAGATTTGAAACACTGCTGATGATCTATATCCATCACTTCCTAAATATAGTAATAATTCATTATTATTACATATTATGCCTGTGTTTAGTGTTTCTGATCTCAATTTAATGGCAAATTTAATGATGGCTGTTGTCCTTAGGAACTTAGGACTCATCCCTGTGGTCTTTGCTGTCTGGGAACAAGAGGAGTTCTTCATGCATTTTATCTCCTCTCCTTCACTATTCATTCACTGAGCCTCCGGGGCCTGTGCTGGGTACTGTAACGAAAGCTAAATGACACATTCGTTCTCTTGTGCCACAGAGTTCGTGATCTCACAGTAAACCAGAGTACACTGGACAGAAGCTACACTAAAGGCATGAGTTTCAGAATTTAGATGAGCACTTTTCTTTATTGAGTCCCTACTGAGGACAGATGTCATAAGTAAAAGAAACAAAACACTGAGATGGGAAATATTTACATGGGAACAGAAGTGTTAATGTGAGACTAATTTACTCATTTCTTGGTTATGGGAGGTCATTAGCTGACTCAGGCTTTGTAATAAGCGTGTCAATGTAACATTTCAGTGATATATCTTAGATTACTGCTTTTTATAAAACAACTATAATAAAAGTTATTGCATTGTGACCCTCAAGTCAAATTAGCTTTAATTAGACACTAATAAATTAAAGTCTAATGCCAAGATTTATTGATTTAACACATGGCAAAGCTGCTTATTTATATTTTAGATCAAACTTTAACTTTGATATATTTATGAATTCAACAATTTTATTGAGTACTACTATAATCCAGGCACTGTTCTAGGTGTTGTTATAGAACAGAGAACAAAGCAGACAAAAAGATTCTATTCTTACAGGGTTTGTATTCAGGGGGAGACACAGACGATATACAAATTAGTTAATACATAATGAAACATCAGGTAGTAAAAAGAGTTGTGGGGAAAAAAATCAAGCCAGGTAAGGAGACAGAGAGTTATGGGTATATGTAGGTTGAGTGCTTTCTAAGTAGAGCGGTCAAGGAAAGACTTTCTGATTAGCTGACATTTAGTCAGAGAGCTGAAGGAAGTGAGCAAGCTACAAAGACACCTGGGAGAGAGCATCCCAGGCAAAGGGGCCAGTGACTGCAAAGGCCCGGGCCAGAGAATGCCTGGCATCTTGAAATAGCCAGGAGGTCTGTGTGGCTAGAGCCAGGAGACTGGTGGCAGATGAAATTGGAGACATGACCAAGGGCCTGATCATGCAACACCCTGTAGACCAAGGATTTCGGATTTTAGGCTAAATGTAATTAGAAGCTACTGTAGTTTGGGGGCCAAGGCTATAATGAGATCAGGTGTAGCTTTTTAAAGGATCACGCTGACAGCTGGGTGGGGACCAGACCAGTAAGAGCAAAGATAGAATTGCAAAGCATAAGACCCTATTTCTGCAATCTCAATGAGATAGGACACTGATCCATTTAGAGCGCAGAGAGAGCAGTGAAACGTGGCTGGATTTGGGATAGATGCATTTTGAAGAGAGAGCCATCATCAGTCTTCTAGATGGATCAGACGTGAAGGGTGAGAGGAAGAAAGCTGATATGGTACAGGATCATGTCATCAGCTGAGATGGTGAACACAAAGATCAGAACAGGTGGGCGGGGACAGGAAGACAGGAAAGAAGGTTTTGGTTTCAGGTATAAGATTTGAGATGCCTATTAAACATCAAGCAGTTGGATATTTTGCAGAGAGTCTAGGAACTGTTAGAGTAGGGAGGTGCTTTGGTTTTAGTGTTTCTGCTTTTCTACATAAATGACAAATGTCAACAAGAGAGGTTGTGATTTCTGAAATAAAATCCACAATACTATTACTACACTGTTAGCCCTTCTAGTGGACTACCAAAAAGGCCTCCTGGTCTCTTGGTGCCCAAGGAGTCAGTTTTCTTGGTAGAATCTAAATCATCCAATGCAGACCAGATTCACAGAAAAGCTCCCAAAGTTGATTAAACCTCCAAAAATGAGACACAACTTACCTATAAGTCTAGGTAACGGGATCTCTCAATAGCCGCTAAAGCTATTGCAGGATAAAGGCTAATGAAAGAGTGCAGAGACTATATTCAACAGACCCCGTCTCTGCAGAGGTCGTGGTTCACTCTTCAGCCCGTCTCCTGGACACACACAGCCCCTGGGCTCAAGATGCATCAAACTACACAAGGTTCCCAGTGTGCCACACTCTGTTCAAGTGCTATTTTTCTGCCTATAACACTCCTATGCCATTTCTCTATGTGGTTAATTCTAACCCTATACAATCCTCCATCATAACACTTTCCTGAGCACAATGGGTTTGTACATCAGGTTCACCCATCAAAATGTGAGTTCTTTGAAGATAATAACTGTATCTTTTATTTCTGTGTTCCCAGTGTCTCACACATATAGAAGATACTAGATAGATGTTTGGAGGAAAGAACCAATGGAGTTATGAGTACCAGTAAAACACTAGGGCAACTGGCTACCTAACTGGTACAATGCCCTCTTGGCAGGCTATGGGCAATGTACTGAGAGTTCCAGAGTGTTCTAAAGCATCTCTTGCAAGCTAAACTCTTTGAAGACATATTATATGAAATAGAATGCTGTAAGAACAGCCCAGCTGAAATGGGTTAAACTGCCACAGAATTAAGAAACTTGCTTTCAGTCAGTTAAGGCAGGACCAGGTCATCCCAATAAGATCCTTTCCTGGCAAAATGGGAAAGTTCACAAGGTTTGAAAACTGAAAATGTCGATTTTGAAAAGTGCATCTGTTTTTCATTCCCCATCACACTCCCATACCCTTTCATGCTCCAGAGGCAGACAGAAACACAGCAAATACCTGAAGCAAAACTGAATACAAGTTCGAACTGAGGCGGGTTAAACACTGGGTGAGATTGCAAACACATAAAAATACTCTCAATAACAGAAAAGTGCAAGTTAAAAACAAATCAAAGAAATACGAAGTGGTACCATGAAGCAGTTACATGTTGTCGGCAAGTGAACTACAGACAAAAACAAAGATCAAAGCAAACCTCACAGTGAAGTAAGCAAAAAACCATCAGGATTATTTCCATTTCCATGAAAGGAACCGTGTGTCAAATGAAATATAAGTTAAACGAATCTAATACCAAAAGGCAATAAAGATAATTTCAAGTAATACTATTCGAGAATCAAAACAAAATTGGATGAAGTTTAAATAAAAGCCTCTGTTACTGAATCAAAGTAACACGGTAGAGATGTACAATGAAAACCCTTTGGTAACTTAATATTTGGAAAATAGATTGAAAAGTAAAGAAAGCTCAAAATAATCGCATAAGAAAATGAAAATATTCAGCAATCAAAGCAAGATGGGGAAATATCATGAGAAACATATAACTAAAACAATAATAAAAACTTAAAGGAGAAGGGCTTACATGTTAATGCTCATGAAAACCAAATGTGAATGGTGAAAACGTTGCACTTTTGCCTCAAGGAAATGAGCTGACAGTTTAACCCTTTGTCCTAACAATCAGAATTTCCTCTCACTCATAAGAAGGACCTATAACTGTGACTTTCAAAAGTGCCCGGCCACTTCATTCATAAAGTCACACAGACTCCTTTCAGAACATAAACGCATTTTCATACTTAGAAGGAAGAGAAAGAAAAAGAAAGTTTATTTAAATGTATGGCACTTAGCTTAGGAAATGTAAAATATCTTAGAAAGCTTCTTGTTCTGTGCCCTTTCCGTTACAAGTTTGAAATCTGAGCCTAATAAGGTTAAATGACCTCCTTGAGAACCCAGACCAAGAGCATCAGGACTCCAGCCCAGTGTTTCGTCCTCCTGCTCAGGGTTCCGGCCACTGCAGGACACTGGTGCCACACACACCACCTCAACCACAGGGGGACAGTCGAGTATTAAAGGACATCTTTCTGGGACATAACATATTTATCACATAAATTACACATAGATAGGAGGATAAGTTCTAGTGTGCTAGAGCATTGTAGGATGACCATAGTTAACAGTAATATATAGTTTCAAATACCTAGAAGGAGGCTATTGAATGTTTCCAACACAAAGAAATGATAAATGTTTGAGATCTAATTAGCATATTATATGAATATGCTAATTTACCTGATCTGACAACTATATATGTATTGAAACATCATTACGTACCCCTTGAATATGTACAATTATTATTTTTCAATTTAAAAAAAATTTTAAAAGAAAATCAATCCTTAAAATAATCTATTATAGCGGTAGTGTTAAAAAGATAATCATTAACCAGAAATTCTAACCACTTTAAAAAAAAAAAGAAAGAAATGAGTAAAATAAATTTAAAGGAATCCACAAAATCTTGAAGAAACATAGCATTTCTAAATACTTCACATTTTCTTTTTTCTTCATCTTATCCCTCACAAGTATTGTTGAAAATTCCTTTCAATTTCTAGGATGGAATTTAAACAAATGCATATGATTGACTGTTACTACTAAAGACACTGAAGATTTTTATCAAACAATTGTCATCACTGAAATGGTCTCTTTGTACACAGTCAATCAGCACCTTCTTACCAGATCCCAGCAGAGCACATGTTTCAAAGGGGACCCTAAATTTCAAAGCCACCAAGAAGTCATGGATACTATGTCTTTCTTTCCCTAGTAGGAAAAAAAAAAACCATCGGGAATGTTTCCACTTTAGGTTGTTTTTTCAGTTATGCTTTAATGTCATTGAAACATCAAAAGATCATCAAAAATGTAAGAATGTTTTGAGAGCCTTCCACAAGAGAATTTCATTTTGTAAAAACAATTATACTCCCATATATTTATATCTGTGGTCCTAGTTTTAAAAATATGAGTTTGGCTATTTCATGCCTTCATCAAATATTATCTGAGTGTTGGTTCTAAGAGCTGGAGCTACAACAGTCACCAAAGGAGTTACTATCTCTGCTCTCGGAGGGCTCACAGTCAAGTGAGGCAGAGACAGACAGACAAATAAATCAATATAGAGTATCAGATTGTGTCAAGTGCTAGGAAGGAAAAGAAAGCAGGATAAAAAAGGGGACAGAGGGTGACAAGAGGGATGCTGTGTTATCTCTGGTAGGGAGAGAGGGTCTCTCTGATAAAGTGTCATGTGAGCTGAAACATAAAGAAAAATGGTGCTAGGAAAGCAAGTATCTGGGGTGGCAGAGTGTTCTGGGCAGGGGAACGATAAGTGCAAAGGCCCTGGGGGGAGCTTTCTTGGAAAGCTTGAGTAAAGCAAGGAGACTAGTATGGTGGGAGTGAATGAGAGTTCTGGGAATGGTAGGAAATGAGTTCAGAGCAGATGCCAGAGCCCAAAATTGGACGCAGGCTGTGTATGCCATGGTGTGGATTTGGGTTATATGCAGAATGAAATGGCAGAAGGGTGATGTGATCTGACTTAGGTTTCACGGAGATCATTCCAGTTGCCAAGTGGAGAACAGACCAGGGCAGAAGGTAGGCAGGGCACGGAGTGGCCAGGGCAAAGGCAGGGACCCCAGTCAGCAGGGGATTGTGATCGCCCAAATGAGAGGTGGCAGAAGCTGACACAGGGCTGGCCACAGTGGGGGCAGAAACAAGCAGTCAGACTCTATATTTTTGTCATGGTAGAGCTGACAAGATTCGCCAATGGACTGGATGTGGGTGAGAGTAAAAGACAAGAGTGGAGGATGACTCCAAGGGGTTTGACTTCAGCACCTGGAAGTTGTAGCTGCCTCTTAGCAAACAGGGAAGCCCAGGAAAGGAGCAGATTTCTGGCAGGAAGGTGGGGAGTGGGGAGGTGGTTTTGAACTTATTTGATCTGATATGTCATTAATCATTTGAATACAGACACACAGTGCAAATTTGTGCTTTGCTTCACTTAAATAAACTTAGGATATTCCCATGTATCCTAAAATCTTTTCAAATTAGCATAGATATCTTGTGGATACACCATTACTTGTGTTTATGTTATAAAACTTATTAGCACATCTTTACTTTTGCTTCCTACCTCAATATCTGTTTTCTAAAATAGGATATGTCCCTAAAGACAGAGCATCTTGGCCTCATAACAGATGCCCGAAAATGACAGATGTTTATAAATGACTCCAAAGAGTCAACTTTTTCACACAAGGCATTATTTGAGTCACTGAGCCATCCCTGCCTGCCAAAAATCTCCTCCTGCCACCTTCCACAGAGTCTAAAATTTCCCCATTTAAAAAAATTTAATTATTCCCTCATAACCATGTGTTAACTAAAATTCTAGTGTAAATGCAAGAATATTTACCTATACCCTCTTCTAGTGGAGATATTTTCCCATTCAGTTTGACTTAGCATAGGGTCCTTTTGCTAGAAATAATTTTTTTTTGAGACAGAGTCTCACTCTGTTACCCAGGCTAGAGTGCCATGGCATCAGCCTAGCTCACAACAACCTCAAACTCCTAGGTTCAAGTGATCCTCCTGCCTTAGCCTCACTAGTAGCTAGGACTACAGGCATGCACCAACACGCCCAGCTAAGTTTTTCTATTTTTAGTAGAGATGGGGTCTCACTCTTGCTCAGGCTGACCTCGAACTCCTGAGCTCAAGTGATCCTTTTTACTTGGCCTGCTAGAAAGTAATTTAGAAAAAAAACAAGGAACGTAGGCTTGAGAAGAGAAAAAGGTGATAAACTAACAGCAGATGTTCAATGGAGGCGTCTCGTAGGCAATTAGAGTTCAGAGAAGGCTGCACTGGAGATCAATTTGGAAGTCATCCTCTGAGTCAATGATCAGGGTTTTTATAGCTTTGGAGGAGAGGATGCAGTGAAACACGTGGTCCTGGGCATGATCTGCTGGTACACAGGGAGCTGGGGCCTCCACAGAAGGGGGTCTCTGAATTCTCCATCTCTTCACAGATTCATCAAGACCTAATCACAGACCAGGAGGAAGACTTGCAAATTGATCTCCAGGGCAGCCTTCTCCTTTGAACTCTAATTGCCTACTTTATGCCTCCATTTTCACATCTCAGTGGCAAACCACTGCTGTGCTCTGTCCTATCAGAAACACTTTCTCCCAAAGCCCCCCAGGCCTAGTTAACTTCCATCAGCATCCACATCTCAAAACAAACAAACATCCCTTCCCTGAAGAAGGCTTCCCTGACAGTGAGGACTGCTGGAATCGCCCTGTTATTGCAGCTCCCATTCTATCCTCTCCTACCAGCAACTCTGCTCATAATTATATATTATTTGTATAAGTCTCTGCTAAATGCCAGGGTCCCCCTCAAGACGCTAGGCCCCTCACAACGGATGTATGTCTCTTTTGCTCACTGCTGTGTGCATTGCCAGATCCAAGCTCATGGCTGGTGCACAAAGAGCACTCAATAACCATTTGGTGGATAAATGAATGAATGTCATGTGGATGTGTACAGACATGAAGTAAAGGGTCATTCATGAAGCAAAGTCTCGATAGCCCCTTGCATTTGGGAGAGACGTCAACTCCAACATGCTGAACTGAGTAACATTTAAGCTGTGATAGTGTAGTGGTTAGTACTCTGTGTTGTAATGTTTGATAAGATTGATCAAAATTAGTTCTTGTATTTGCTTTGGGTTTTATTTATCTCGTCAAGTATCAATATTATTCTGTACCTCTAGAACCCCGGAAGGCACTGAATGGAGAAATCAGCAACCCCAAGACCAAAAAAAAAAAAAAAAAAAAAAAAATTAGGAAGTTACCGAACTCTTTGTTAGTAAACCAGAAACAAAAAGGGGAGATCTCATGTGTATTTTATCTGCAATAAAGCAAAGCAAGTTTATAATTCTTTCATTAGACTTATAGAGAAAGGAAACCCTTAAAAACTTTCTACCAAGCTAAGGCTAGTCTCAATTTATAATTCAAGATGCATAGGATATAACTGATTTTATTTTCATCAGTATTTTGTTGTAAAGAATACAAAAAAAAATTACACTATTACAAAAGCTTTCATGGTTTCATCATCTCCTTAGTCACACATTACCTTTTTACCCAAAGGTGTTAAGTTGCTCAACCTCAACATTTCCTGCCTTCAGGATTTCAGTGATATGATATTTGCGGTTGACCTTTTGCTCTCATATGCTTCAGTTTTCTCCCCCTTCCCATGGCACTAAAATGTAGTTACAATGGGTAGGTGCAACACCTTAGTCTTAATCTTTCATGATAGCTTTGTATAAGCAGGATTTGCTTAACATGCTAAAGAAACTCACTAAAAGTTCTAGACCCAATTCATTAGCCTGGATGCAGAAAACAGGAGAAGGTACAGGAAAAAGGTGGGATATAAAATAGAAGACTATTAACAATCAACTGTATTTTCCATTAAAAAAAAGAATCTCAGATCCCAAGTGTTAAACCTAATATCTCTTTAGCAATATCTAACTCTGCATATTATATCAATATTTAAACACACACAAATCCATTGCAACCTCTTAGCCACCCTATTATTACTGTAAGATTGATTTCTTTTACCTTAATGGAAATCAGATATAAACTACACAGAACCCAAGTTAGGACTGTGCACATCCATCACATATAACCCCGTGAACAGACTCTTATAGCAAATCCCAAGACCCTTTGTGATTACAGAGCCAGTTGCAGCAGCAACAGTGAAGTAAGATGGGAATAAAAAACAACATGCAAAAGTGCAAATTAGTTGTTTTTTTTTTTTTTTTTTAAAAAAAAGGACTATTAACTTTCTAAACCTAATTTTAAATTCTCAAATACACCCAGGTTAGATGTTTGTGCAAAGGTGAAGAAAATGTTAAAGGCACTCCTGTGACACATTTTAAAAAAATGAATCAATTTTCTTTGTAAGTGGTTAATGTTTGATACCTCCTTCATCAGACGGTCTGGTTACCTCACTGCAGCATGAAAAACTAGGGTAAATCTCAGAGATTTCTGACTTGTCATCTCCCACACCGGTACCAAAAGTACTGCTAGAATGAGATCGAGACCGGTGTCTCCTAAAGTGATTCGCCTTTTCTATAGTGGAGGGAAAATATTCATATTTGTGATTAAGGGATTCAAAAAAACAGAAGAAACAGATTACTTAAAAGCTTACCAGGGGAAAAGAAATAATCTTTTAGTAAATAATAATCCAAAATCTCAGCTATTACAAAGCTCTAGTCACCTACTCCCAAACTTGAGCATGCATTGCACCAACTACATAAATGACTTAAAAATCATTTATATTCATTTTAAATCTAGATTTTAAAGGAGAAATAAGCACTTGGAAATTGACAAGAACTAAGAGAACACAGGCAAACTAATACATTTCCATTGAAGATAAATCCTGGTTATAAGTAATTCATTTCAAGTATTACCAGGTACATGGTATTTGTTGCTTTTCCTTTATTTTTATAAAATTAAATGACATAATTTGACTAACCATGTGGATCAAATTGATTATAGAAATGACTATATAAAAAAAAATCTCTTCTTTGCCTTGGGTATTCAATTTTATTAACATCAATAATTAAATATAGAGTAAAAATCAGAAAATAGAGCAAGACCTAAATAATATATCTATTTATATTGTTTAAAAAAACTGTATACTGTCAAAGAAAATCTGAAATGTCAAATCAAGCTATCACTATACCCAAACCATTCATATTTTACTTTTAATTATAAATATACCGTCTAAGATCAAATAAGCTTCCTATATAAACTACTCATGTTACCTGATCTAAAAACTCAGAGTTCAATTTTAAGGATACTTGTAAGATGCTCTACGGAAAACCTTTCTACTCTCCTATATATAATTCTTTAAATCTACTTTGAAAATGTAACAGTGTATTTCATGAAACCAATCCTTTTGTCTCAGCAGTTTACTGCAATACAAATAACTGCATTCATAAACCCAGAAAGCCTACAAAATCATATTCGCCAGTAAGAAGCTTTCTAGGACAAACTCATCTGGGATATATTAAAAAGTCTTTTTGCAAGTTTTATTTTCCTAAATGATGAATGGTATTTTCAAGTAGCACAGCACTTTTTTGGTTTCTCAAATTCTCAACTTTCAAACTACATTACATAGTTGGCATGATGAACCTCTAGAGTTCACAGCACCTTCACTGTCAGGACAAAAGCATAACGGGGGAAGAACTCAAAATGCCAGCAGTACCGGAGAGCATGTGCAGACTTCTAGACTGAATATTGTCTTCCAAGGGATCGATGTCGAAGATGGAGCCGGGGTCTGTGCGCCAGACTTTGAGGTCTTTTACCAAAAGGAAGAAATCAACACATCAAGAAGGAATTAAACAAACAAACAAAAAAAGCCAGCACCAAAAAGAGTCGAGCAAAAGCCTGGAAAGGAACGTATGTAAAAAAGCATACATGTAACATGCAAACCCACAGTGCTGCAGATTTCAGCAGAGAGTGAAAGGATATTGGCTTTCACAGGTAGCTGTTAAGAAAATTTCATAATCAAATTAAAGTCGCCTGATCTATTCTTTGTAGAACTGCCCTGTCTGGCCTTGCTGAAGTACCTGCGACTCACCACCCAGCACACACGCACAGGTGCCTGTGTGTGGCCCCCAGGCACCCCTGATCCTCCAATCACTCTTGCTCTCCACATTGAAACAGGCAAAATGTTTGATTCAAGTTCCTCATTAAGGACATGTGACTAGTTCAGACATGTGAGTAATTGATAGGAAATGACTGAGAGGTTTTTGTTTAAAAAAAAAAAAAGCAAAACAATCAGAAAGCTTCTCCCTATAACAGAAACAAATATTTGAAATGTAGAGAAGTGGCAAGCCCAGTTTTCGTTCTGAGTCTGTGAGTACAAGCTGATAAATACGATACACTTATTCCAAAAGTGTTATGAGCAAGGCACCCAGCAAGGAACGATGAAGAATGGAAAGAAATCAGAACAGCTTCCCGCTGTCAGTGGACCCCCTGCTACCGTCAGTGATCAGACTATGCGAGCCGATTTCTCCTCCTTCTATTTTAGTTGGAGGCAAAATCCAAACTTAATAACTTCCAAGTTTACCATTCTCTCCAACTAACAGGTATCAGGTCCTGCAATGAGCTCTGTAGCACTGGACCAACATCTGGAAAATAAGACCCTAGTTATGGACATATGGCAGAAAATGGAGCCAAAGCAAAAATAATTAATTTGTAAGCTGGAAACAGAGATTTGCTTGTCTGTTTTTAATTAATATTATGTAGGGCTTACCATAGGCCAGGCACTATTCTCATTTATAACCTAACTCATTTAAGCTTCACACACTTTAAAGTTGGTACTATTATTATCCCCATTTTATAGATGAGGAAACTGAGGCACAGGGAGATTGAGTAGCGTGGCCAAGTTTACATAAGTAGCAGAGCTTCCAACACAAATAGAAACAGCACAACTTGGCTTAGTCTGAATTATGCGGAAAATTTCTAAACTTGTATTTCCATGCCTGATACGGAAGCTGGCTCATTAGAAAGTGTGATGTTTGCTGAATGTACTTTATTTTGTGTTTTCATAGGCAAGCCCCCAATGGAAAACAGTTTCTCTCACTAAGAATAAATTGACTTCTGGATGGCCTAGTAAGTAAATAATTTAGAGTTATACATCTTATATTTTTTAAAAATAATAATTTCTATCTCAAAGGCTCTGAGTATTGAATTATGAAAGCTCAAGGTCTAGACAGCTTATTGGTTTTTAAGCAATGACCTCACCATCACTCCTGGCCCCTGCTCTATACAGGACTTGGGGTAAGTTGCACAGACTTTAGTAGTTTCATCCTAAGTGAGACAATCAGACCCCTACACTACCTTCATGAGATACTAGCACAAAACAAAGAAGCTCTCTAATTCTGTGTTACTTTTAATGAAAACATCACAACTCATCCATCCAACTTAATGTGATCCTCTTAAGTAATCAACTTGGGCAAGATCCACAAAGCTATCTGTTGCCTACAAATATGTTTGGAATCCTTCTTTCAAAAATACATTCAGAGTCACTTTACTATTGATAAAATCACCCAAGTGACTTAGTGCCCTGACTTTGGTACCCTTGCTTTGTGCTAATATATTATCTTGTCAAATATATGCTTTCCCCACCTAACTCACCTCTAAGTGGCCTTTCACTAGTACCAAAAAATAAGTTCTTACTTTTAATCTTGTCAAATATATGCTTTCCCCACCTAACTCACCTCTAAGTGGCCTTTCACTAGTACCAAAAAATAAGTTCTTACTTTTAAAGATGAAAAAGATCTAACACTGAGATTTCTGAGAGGCATACACCATGGTGACCAAAAATATTCTTTGAGCTACCTAATTGGACTACATAATTCAGAGGCCAACTGCTCTAAAGGAGACAATGGTCTTCAGCTGTTGATATATTTTGAAAAATCAACAACTTTCCTTCCTAGTCCTCCCTTAAACTCCAGTATGATCTTTACTGGTATTTCAGCCATCATCCAACAAATGTCCTCCCAGGATTTCCCCTGACTATGAGGAACAGATAGCAGGAAGAGAAGGCTGCTCTCTTAATTATGGGACTTTCAGATGACTCTTAATTATCCCAGTTCAGAAATAATATTCTAAAAATATGAGCTATTAGTATTATGAAATACCAGCCAAGTCTCCCCAGCACACCTACTTGTGACAAAAGGACTTAAGTATAATATGGCTCTTGTCTGTCACCTATGCACATGATATCTACAGAATGACACATTGATTAAGAACACACACTAACGGAAAACAAAATAATCATTCAACCGTCGTGATCACCCATTTCCGGGCTGCTTCTTTGTTTAACAAGTAGGAACATTCTTAAGACCAGAACCCTATTAAAGACAGAGAACGTCCAATAATAGAAAGAATTTGAGCCAGTATCTGGTGAATGCCAGGAATCCTATTCCATACGGTACAAGAACGACGCTTTACTGGTGGTTCATTTTAAATTGGGCACCATATCCAACAGGTGATGAGAAATCAGATGAGCAAAGAGGCTAATTCGAAAGCTAAAGCAAGCACTATCTTTTCGACTGTGCTCAGCCGCCGAGATGGACTGCTGGCTTACCAACAATGATCCCAGGTCTCCGGTCCATCTCCACGACATGAGGATGGACGCCTTTATAGGCAGCATCGCTGACAACCTGGGTGTTCTTCCTCACTCGCTCTGTCACGGGGTCATCCACGACAGGCGTGAAGCCCCTCCCCTTTGTCTTCTCAAAATCTTCGTGGTATTTTACCTGAAAAACGAAAAACAATATTAACTCACACAGAAATTTGCTGATTGTTAGTTACATATCTCACAAAATTTTGATAAGAAGACAGGTGTCACTACACTGGCTGCATCTATGAATAGTGTATTTTCTCCATATATTTATCTTTTCCAACTATTCCAAAAACAACGTCTAAAACTTCAGTTTCTTAGCATCAAAAATCAGCGTTGATATTTTTATAATGTTTTTAATCATTATGATCAGCATCTCTTTTAAGTTATATATAAAACTGTATTATCAGTAAGAAGTTGTAAAAGATAAATATTTTTAAATCCTGGTTAGTTCCTAAAATATACTACTTTAACTACAGATTTAACTTCCTACCCCTTAAATTTCAATATCTATTTCCATATAATCATTCAATAAAATGTTATTTTAAATTATATTAAGAGATATTACAGATGATATATCCAATTTTTGTATATAATTATAAAAGCATTAAATATATACTTCAAAACATATATTTTTTCACATTCTGAAATTGAGTCAGGGTGATAATTGTACAACTCTGTAAATGATATTAAAAACCACAAAATTGAACACTTTAAATGGGTAAACTTTATGGTAGATAAATTATATCTCAGGAAACAGCTTTTAAAAACATACTTTTTTTCATATTCTTTATGACATGCAAACAGACCAAACTCCATCTTAAAATTAATTGGAAAGTAATCTAGACAAATGTCTTTCACACAGTGCATCTATAGTAGTCACATTAGAAATAAAAACACACCAAAAAAAGTCACTGAGAAAAATTATTTTATTAGACTAAATATTTCCATTACATTTCAGTGTGATTAGAGAGCCCCCAACCCTCCCCCAAAAAGGATGAGCCAACCACGTTTCCATGCTTTGTTAGTTATCCAGATTAATAGTGAACTAATGCCATCGGTACAGAGGGTCCTGCTGTTCCTTAGTATGTTTTAGTCATGAGAAGAGTGACTGGTTGTACCCTACCATTGAAATATGATTTTGTGCTTCTTTAACATGTCTCAGAGTAGGTGTATCTAAAATCAGACTTGGTCTACCTTTCATCTGTTTATGGTCCTGGGTATATTTTACCTGCAAAGTAAATGGACATACTTATAATAAGACAATTATAACCAAAAAAATTATATAACATTTTTAAGATTTACAAAAAAGTAGAACACATGCAACATACTCAAAATTATTTCCCAGGTAACGTTTTCAGTGAATTACATTTCGTTCTAGAATAGTGACCTAAAATTTTACTCTCAAAGATCCCCTTTCAAGACAATTGCAAAAATGACCTAAATCTGTCAACTGAAAACAAATGTGTGAGGGACCAAGAGTCACTACAATGTAGTCAGTAAAACTAGTTATCCTATGTAAATTAAAGAGAGAAAATTCCAAACTAAATAGAACTCAATTTATTTTGTTTCTAAATTTCCCCATTTTTTGCCGTAAGAGTGTTAAAAAATGCATACCAGGCTGCCCTCTATTTCTTTTTATATTTTTCCCCTCTTTAGAGAACAAGAAACAAATCTAGTTTTCTTCTAAGCAGCCACAACTTAAAGGTAATTTATGGTAAATACACTCAGCATCCCTGGAGAGAAATGCCACTAGAGAGCTATAGATTATGAAGCCTAAATGCTGATCATCGGGCACAGAGCTCTCCAAGGTGTGTTAGGAACAGGGTTGGTGTTCTTGACAGCTGACCATCCAAACAGTGTTATTTGTCAACCTGATTATGTGTAAGATTCAGATACTACCTATGGGAGACCTGAGTGCATATATGCAATTCAGAACTGATAGTCACTAAGAGGAAAGCACACTGTCCAAATGGGACACTGACATGAACTTTGGGACTTAAATGAGTAACCAAATTCTATATTAAATGTACTTAAAGATTTTTTCCCCTCTATATCCTTACTTGGGAATAATGACTCATTTCCTACTTTATTCTACATTTAACAACCCATGTTCAAGGAAATACATCAGTAAAACAACAATTGTTCAATTCCTGCATTAAAGATTTTATCGCTTCCAGAAACACTGGTGGAAACAACAGGAATCGTTGTTTAAATGAATATAATTTATAACTAAGCAATCTAATGAAGGAGAATGTAAATGTATATAGTGGTAGTTTTCAGAAGTCATCCGAAATAACACACATACTTATTGGAAATATCACAAATATTTAAAACAGGACTGCAAGCAGGTAATAAAGGACACATCCTCTGTGACAGTCCAACATGAATATAACCACTTGCCGAGCTAATGTTTTCTTGATTCTTCTTTACTCTTTCCATTTCAGGAGTTACACTTAACGCAGTAGCTCTTCCTGGCTGACCTTTATAACAGACCTATCATTTCAGAGAACAAAAAAATACAGTACTATGAATCAATTCAACTCATTAAGAGTCTCATACTATTTATTTTAATGAGTTAAGCAAGGAGGATAAACTACAAAAAAAAAAAAAAAAAACAAGGATACTATCGGAGGTCTAGTCTTATTAAAATGATGGCATCTTAAATCAATCTATTGCATTGCATTGCATAGGAAGGTATATGTGTCCAAATCACTATGGGTGTACTAACATATTTATGCATACCATCAATAAAGCTGTAATAAGCACTTAATCACAAAGGAATATAAGATGAAATGTCTTCATTAATATTACTTAAAGATACTTCCGCCCACACAGAATGATACTACACCATTATGATTTCTTAGGAATTAACTTTGGCAGAACTTTCATAAGGATTCATTTGAATAGATGACTGTGGACATTCATAAAAAGGCCAGTGTGCTTCTCGCTGCCCAGTCCTCTTTCTCAATAACTGTGTTCCTTTTACAGAGTAAGGGAATCACGTCAAGTGTGACTCTCAATATATGGGGAAAAGATGAGCATGTTTAAAATATAGTTGTTGGGAAAAGTATCAAACAACAACCTGCCTTTGCTTTATAAACCAGCTAAATGACTTTAAAGGTCTGAAGAATAAAAGATTTCTTTGGACGTAATAGATTTCCAAATTTCCTCTTCAGAGGAACCCAATCTATATGTTAATGACTTTTAAAAAGGATTGTCTCCGTGAACTGCATCTGTGAATTGTATCAACAGGGAATTATATCAACAGGGAATTAGAGCAGGCCACGAGTTGGTGTCTAAGTAAAAACTGCCAGCTCCTTATCAAGTGCCCCTAAAATGGCCTGTCCCGTGTGACCTATTCAGCCATGTGCACTTGTATCATTTTTTCCCAGACATTGCCCCCAAAATAGAGTAATAATCGCGGGGAGTAGAAGGCTGGGAGAAGGCTCATAAGCAAGAACACATGCAGGTAGGAAAGGGAATGGAAAGGCTTGTAGAGGGGCCAAGATGCCAGAAGCTACGATTGCTTCCCTCTGGGGAACCACAGCACCTATCAGCGTGAAGACAAGATACCTGTCGGAAAAAAAATCACCCTGGCATGTCACTGGGAACCTTGAGGTAGGGAATACCTGAGTGTATCCACAATAACTAAGACCCTGAAGCCTTTCAGTAAATTGTTATTTCACTGAGAGAAGAATATGAACTTGGAAATTCTGCAAATGCAATCCTCCATTTACATGTTGACAATACGTTTGATGTTGTAAGAAAAAAGTTACTGAGATGACCACACATTGCTGATGTTCTTCTGGTTTTCCTTCACTCTCTTCAGCTCTGGAGGATCAGAAATTACAGTTGCCTGTTTAATCTCTCCTTTATATTTCACCTGTGGAGGATAAAGAAGAATTGTAATAGATAACAGAATGGGCCCCACCTAAGTATCACAGAGGCTGAGGCTCGAAATTAACCCTTATTTTTTGCGCTTTTCCACGGTAGAGCTTCGTCTACCTTCTCATTCGTATCCACGCCTAGATGCCAACTGGTCTGACTCAGCAAGCACAAAATGTTGAATGTGTTATTTCAAAATCAGTCTTCAATAAATACTTAGCTGTTCAATAGTAAAATCTACCGTAAATTTCATGAATAAAAGGAATGGAAATATAAGGGAACATGCTGTAAAATAAACACCAGAATGAAGTCATCACAAGAGGACTGCAGTGAAGTCTATGGTGCGCCAGTCCAGGAAGGCCTTTGACTCTCTTTCCATAGAAGCTAAAGCTCTCTGACTCCCGCCACCTCCCAGGGACATCACAAGGACAAACAATTTCGAGCCTGACAATCTCCTCCACCTGGGAGAACTCACTCTTAAATTTTAAAGCTTTTCAAAATTACCTGTTTTGGAAGAAGCAGCCTATGGTTTTTATTGGTAAAAGTTCCACAAAGGGGTCACAACATGGGAAAAGTAACTATGTGGGGGACCTCTGGAAGGGACTTCTGAATTTTAGGAAGCTGGGTTCAAATTCCAGCTCTGCTCTTACCAGCCGTGGGTCCCCAGCATGTCCTCTGATCTCCCCAAGACTCAGTTTCCCCACATATACCAACCACATAAATGAATCGTGCTGACTTTATGGGTTCACATAAAACATGAGCACAGGGACCAGCACACAGTAGAGCTGACTGGCCACTGTCAACTATGATTGCTTTATTCGTAAAAGATTACTGAATGATTGAAGGATTATCTTATTTATAAGGTTCCTCACCTTAATGCTATCATGTCAAGCCAGGTCTTCGTTTACCCTGTTCCAATAAGATAACCTTTTCCTCCCAGTTTGACAATAGACTCACTATTCTCCAGGTCCTTACCTGGATTTATTTTTAGAGATTTATCAACTGAGCTGTGAGGTCCATGGGGAGAGGAAGTGGGTCTTAGCCATCTCTGTGTCTCGGTGGCCAGGACAATGCCCGGCACATTCAGGTGCTTAGTGAAGATCTCTTGAATGGGCAAACACGGCTAAAGCACAGCAACACAGTCCCAAGCTTTCTGGACACACAGTTCATGCCCTTAGATAGATAGATGTGAAAAAAGCATCCAAATATATGGAGGGTTTAGAGCAGGGGTCCTCAAACGTTTTAAACAGGGGGCCAGTTCACTGTCCTTCAGACCATTGGAGGGCCTGACTATAGTTTTAAAAAAACTATGAACAAATTCCTATGCACACTGCACATATCTTATTTTGAAGTAAAAAAATCAAACGGGCAAAAACACCCGCATGTGGCCCACGGGCCGTAGTTTGAGGATGCCTGGTTTACAGCTTTTGAAAGGCCATGTTAAAAGATAAAGATATGTGATGTTTGATAAAATATAAAAGAAAACAGAAACAACTTGCCACACTTAGCTGCTCCTGGTTTCTCCTTGCTCTCTCTGTCTCTGGGGTCACGCTTACCGGAGTGGCCTTGTAACTTTGTTCTTTATACTTGAGCTGGGAGACAAGAGGCAAGACAGTTTGGGATTATGGGGAATGAAAGTGTCCCAAAGTACTGGCGCAAATTAAAAGAAACATCACATGGCTACAGAACATTCATTAGTAAAATCTTCATTAGGATTTTATAGTGAAATGTATTGCTAATAGACTTCATCTTCCTATCGATCCCAGTCTCTAACCTTTCCTTTGTCAGATGTTTTAATTTAGACCTTAAATTTCATTGTTATCCTTCATGTTATATTATTTATTGGTAGCCTGAGTTTGATCTTATCAGTAATAATGAAATATGCCTTCTGTAAATTTCAAAGCCCTAAAGCAATGTTTACCAAATTACCATTTTATATTAAAAGTAATAATTCTGCATGCTTATCATTTGCTAAAGATGGTCAAATCCTACACTTGCTCTTTAGGGATAGACTATCACTATACAACCTCAAAGCCTCCTTCCCTACAAAATTCTGACTTTGGAAGCCCTGCCTCTAACCAAGCCCTATGAAAATTTTGCTAACTCACTGCACAGAGGTGTTCTTTCTTAGTTGGGGGTGAGCGGGGGTCAGATTCCACTGTTTGTGGTCAGCTTTCTCAACAATTTCACACCACCCCAAGAAATAAAAGAATATCGACACAGAGAAACAGAATGGCATAACCATCAAATTAATTTTTGACAGGCAAAAGTAGAGCTGGGGGTTAAGTTCCCATTATAAGGAACTCCACAGGGACAGTCTTAATGATTTTCTGAAGTTTAAATTTAGCATTAGGGAATTTTCTTTCACAAGAAATCACAAGCCCTGTGGCAACAGACCTTCTCTGTAGTGAACATGAAAATGAAGAGAAATTGATAAGCCTGGGGAAAAAAATGAAAAGGATTAGGCTCTTTCCAATCTGACCTCTTTCTTCAATGTGTAACATTCCTTGCACTGCAGTATATAGTTTGAGAGTTTAGGCAGATTCTTGCAACTGGGATGATTGAGTTAACGTGAAGAAAGTTTCAGTTTAATCTCTATTGATGGCAAGCTTCAAGGAAAGATTACTCTGGATAAAGCTCAGAGGGGAAAAATCTGAATAGTAGATTAGTATTACTGATGGACAGAAACTGTTACAGTCAATTTCTAGTGGATGTAAGATTGGGGACAACAATTTGGTGGGGAGAATTTTCACATCTTGCATTCATCCATTCACAGACATGCTGTGTGCTTCATAGGCAACATTTTTTTTTCCAGCTACCATATATATTTTTAAATTTCTAAGGGCTGTTTTGGTCTCTGAACGTCTCTTTAAAAAAAGTTTTGTGTTTTTGTTTATGGCTCCCTAGATGATCCCTGTATCCTCCAAGTTGCCTTCTCCACCCTTTGTTTAGTTTTTTTTTTTTTCTTCCCCTTTTATTTCATCATATTATAGGGGTACAGACATTGTTAGGGTTACATATATTGCCCCTGGCACTCCTCCCTCCCCCTAACACGCCAGAGATTCAAGCAACATCATTTTAATATCCAAATCCCTGCTTATAGATACCACTTTCCATTTGTTACACCAGATATATACTATAGACAATGTTGTTATAGCTTTACTTTCTCACTGAATTAACTATTTTTTCAAATAAAGTTATTTTAAGAAAGTGATATGTTTCTACACTAAACTGAAGACTAGTAACCCTTCTTTAAGAAGAAGGCAATCATTAAAACAATTTAATCATAGTCAAGGACTGACCATTGATGGACTATTTACTGTATTCTTGAATGCCACAGTGGTACGTGAACTACACTTTGGGACTCCATAGTACTTCTTTACAAACTATACTCCAACCGCTCTCCATCATCATTCTCCTGCCATCTTTCACCTCAAGTATTAATATTTACCACACTAAACCTTCTCTTTCTTGAACAGGCCTTGGATCATGAACATATTTTATTTGCTCTGATAGGATTACCCTTCCTCACAAAATCCACCCATACTTTTACTCATTCTCCAAGATTTAACTCCAACATTTTTCCTTCCCCAAAGCTACTGCTTTCTCCCACTGCGTAGACTTCCTTCCCTGCATTCCCATAGTACTTTGCAAGAGGTATTATTATTTATGATTAAATGAGATAATAATGCAAAGTACTCAAAAAGCACAGTAAGCACCCAAGAAGTATTAATTATTGTTATAGCACTTACTGCATGATAGTTATGTATTCCTGGGTCTGTTTCTCCTAGAGATATTGAGATACTCAAAGCCCCTGAGCTTGCAGTATATCTCACTCATCTTTGAAATCCCCCAAGAACAAGAAAAGAGTAGACATTCAGGCCGGGCGCGGTGGCTCACGCCTGTAATCCTAGCACTCTGGGAGGCCGAGGCGGGCGGATTGCTCCAGGTCAGGAGTTCAAAACCAGCCTGAGCGAGACCCCGTCTCTACTATAAACAGAAAGAAATTAATTGGCCAACTAATATCTATATAAAAAAAATTAGCCGGGCATGGTGGCGCATGCCTGTAGTCCCAGCTACTAGGGAGGCTGAGGCAGTAGGATCGCTGAGCCCAGGAGATTGAGGTTGCTGTGAGCCAGGCTGACGCCACGGCACTCACTCTAGCCTGGGCAAGAAAGTGAGACTCTGTCTCAAAAAAAAAAAAAAAAAAAAAAAAAAAGAGTAGACATTCAATAACCCGTTTCCTTAATAAACAAATGCACATGAAGCATTGGGCTCAGTGTCATGGAGGACATACAGGTATGTAAACTGTCATCTTTGCTTTAAGGAAATGACCCTCCTGCAATGGTATTCATTGTAATGGTGTCATGCCCTCATTATATATTGGTATCCAATAAAATAGAAAAAAATACTTAAGGAAATATGATCACATTGCTGATGTTCTTTTGGTTCTCTTTAACTCTCTTTATCTCTGGAGGATCAGAAATGGCTGTTGCATGTTTAATCTCTTCTTTGTATTTCACCTGCATAATTTATAAGAATATAATGTTAATTTCACCCTAAACAAGGTTTAAAAATAGTTAAGAATTCTTCATTTGTAACTATTGCATAATTGATTTTTTCATAATTCCAACATGACTTTTCCTTCATTGGGAACACAATTTCTTATTTTATCTGATACTTTCAGGATTCCTTTATCCTAAAGTACAAATAAGATCATATCTATTCACCTATCCACCACTGTAGAAGTTTTTTAATTAAAATAAGTAGTATTGCTTATGAAAATAAATTTTATCATTAGGCAGATGCAGGAAAAAAAACTTGGAAATTATCTTAAATAACACAATAATTTATTATTTTATATCCAAAAAGCAGTTTCTATCTGTTAATACGGTAATTAAAAATTTAACATGTACTTAAAGGCGAAAGTTAAATTGCATTAGTCACATAGTCTTGAGAACACTGCTTGTCTGAGAGAACACAAATAATTCAGAATAAGGAAAAAAAATAAAGTGAGCACAATAAAAGAAGAGAAAAACAGAGGTGGAGAGAAACATACTAAAAATATAGACCACTGTGTCCAGTTTACTGTAAGACAGGTCAGTATCAGCACCAACTGGGGGATGGACACACTTGAAGCTCTGACTCGAGGGGGGAGGTGGGGCAAGGGCAATATACGTAACCTTAACATTTGTACCTCCACAATATGCTGGAAAAAAATTAAATTAAATTAAAAAAAAGAAAGTTAGGAGGTGTCTTCTACCTACACAATCGTGTTATGAAAAGCCCACCTTTATCTTGGCATTCACTTCATTCAAAAGCTCCCTTTCAAATCTACTTAGAGGAAAATCAACCAGGCAAATAGTAACACCAGCACACAGGTAGGCCTGGGACAAGAAACAGCTCTTTGAACTTAACAAAACGATTAGTGATGCTATCACTTCAGGTGGTATTTTGCTGTCTAAAATTCATGAAAGATTAGATTTGAGAAAAAGGACACACACACACACACACACACACATATATATATACATATGTAAATATAGGGAAGCAAAGGCTCTTCTTGAGAGGCCTATGTTGAAATTTTGCAAAGACTTAAATCTACATGAAACATGTCTCAGAAATTCCTTGATAATGTTTAAAATGAAGCCTGCAATGCATACTGTCATAAAGAAACAGTACTTAAATGTCTCAGCTATCATCTATGTCTTAGTATCTGTGGATGTAATACGTGTAACAATGCCACTGTGAGTCCAGACCCAGAACAGTTAAATGGAAAGTTCGCAGAGAAAGGCTACCTCTAAGTAAAATTCAAAAACAGTTCTTAAAACAGAGAGCTAATAGCTAAAAGGCTTGTTGTACTCTGGAGGTGGAAATGTCGAGATCTTTAAATGTTAGAGAATTGTATCTTGGTTTGACAGATCTAGCTAATCTTGAAAGGGCAACTTTCCATTTGAATACTAAGCAGGAATTTATGGCCCGACCTCGAGGAGATACGGAGCTATGTATTTATTGTTTGCTAGAAGGGGCCGTGGGATGCTGGGAGAAGAAATGATATACTGTTCTACTTTGTGTGATTTTCCTCGGGTGAGAAGCTAAACATGATTAAAGATGAACGTTTTGGTTTTTCATATGACTCTAAACTAATCAAAATGGCACCGTCATTTCACTGTAGGCTATAGAATCACACTCTACAGAACTTTTATAATATTATATCACAGTACGTTGATGGGTACATTTCAAATAGCATCATTCGAAAGTGAAGGAAACAAGTCTACTTCTCTCCCAACCTAATTTCTCCCCCAGACTTGAGTGCTGCCTGACACAGGCTCTCGCCGTGGCAGATGAGAGGGACACATTTGCACATCCTCATCCTTCCAGCCTAGGTCCTTCTTCTGCTTTTTTCGGGAGATAGCTTCATTCGTGCTACAGAGATTTCATTGCACTAGTATTCTGCATATTTCTTGTAATTTCATTCTGAAGTTGTTTTTCTACCGATTCCCTTGCCTCTCCTACACGGTCTCCGCAAATGCTAGCACATGCTCATAACTCAAGATACTGCAGAGCCTTCAAGGTTACCCACATCATCAAAGCAGTTCTACTTGGATTACTGAAAGTTCTGGAAGTTATTGTTTCCAGAGGTGAAGGTGAAGGGGATTTAAGGAAAGAATCCTTTTTACTTCCTCAATAAGAAACTGAAAATACTAAATACACACAGCAGAATACCTGTTGGGAAGAAGGGCAATTATCCATGGCATGTGGCAAGCACCGAATGGAAGATGTTTAGCTGTAACATTAAGCATCTTCTCTACCCTTTCCTCCAGTGCAAAGGTAACTGGAGGGTAAGTTATTTTACAATCAGTGAAGGTGTGTGATTTTCTTTGTTGTATGAAGTAGGAGGTAAATGGGTCTAGAAAAACAGGAATATGGGCAGAAATGTGTCTGAAAGTTCAGAAATGTGACTGACACGGGCTAAAAATGATCTGATACTATTTTCTTTTTCAAATCTAAGCCTCCGCTGAAGCCACCAAATAAATGTTCTACGGCCTTGCATCATTCTATCAAGGTAAAATGTCTTTCCTCCAAGTTGTGGAGAGGTACTAGGATGTATCCTTTCTCTGCAAAATTTAATACACTTAAGATACTGTTCAAAGAGATAAACTCTAACCCAAGATTTCATTAAAATGACCTATTTCTTCTTCACTACAATATATCAAAATGAAACACTACTTCAGAGTCAAGTGGAACAGGGCTACAGTTTTCCTTCGAAAGTTAGACCTTTGCTATTTGATGAAACAGCATTTCAATAAAGTGAAAAATAAAAGCAAAAAACAGTCAATGGAGTCAAGACATAGAAACATTTATTGGGCTTCTGTTTGCTTTTGGAAAGGATAATTAATGCCAAAGAGAACTTACAGAACTAATATTCTGCTGATTTTTCCTAACACGTTCCATCTCTGGAGTATCATTTACTACTATTCTAGCTCCTACTTCTTTTTTATAAAATACGTTTATCAGAAGAGAGGGAAAAGAAGAACTATAAGCTTGTCAGAATTCAAGTCCTAGATTTGATTCTCATAAAAGAAAGACAATTTCTTGGGTTTTATAGTAATGTGAATACTGCATCTATTTAAGAGTACCAACATTATATGAACCAATTAAATAATCCATAATAATAATAAATGCCCAACTTTGGTTTCATATCCCATAATCTTACAGGTAACTACCTAATACCTGTTCTAGGACATGACCACTATCTTAGTTAGCTGCATATCACTTGCTTTAAGAATATCAATTGGCAAACTAGAGTTATTCCTTTTTCAAATATATGTCACATGCGTGTCTCAGAAAAATCAAAGCACATATTACAAACACTTGCTAAGCAGTTATCATTTAATTCAAAAACATCATGAAATCTTAAGCAACTGCTACTCCCCAAACACAAAGATGCCCTCGTTCTCTTCAAAGAAAATATTAGCTCTATCGTCAACATCAACATTAATTCAAAGTCTATTTTCCTCACCTTCCACTTATTCGTTAACCTTCCCACACGTGTCTCAACCCCACCAACATCTACCACTGCCAAACACAAAGCAAAACAAAAAACAAGAGTGCTCTACAGAAAAACAGAGTCATTATAAGAAGCGTTTATGAGGACAGAAGTACTCTCTCTTGACACTGGATAATCCAGTTGGCTCCAGTGGCAGTGGGAGAACAAAGTAGGAGAGATGTTTGCCTCCAAAAGCCGGAAATCTGGAATAGCAAGGAACCACAGGATTGAAGGGCTAAAACAGCCTCTTTCCCTGATCCTTCCAGCGACACCTTTCCATCTCTCAGTACAGCCCGGCTGCCCTCATGGAGACAGGTACCTGACCAGCATACCCTGAAAGCTGGAGCTTGCCACCTAATTAGGAAGTAGAGAATATTCCAGAAGTCCTCAAACTAAATAGGATTTGCATTTTGATAAGGCACTTGCATAACTGCTAAGTGACTGAGCTAATTCTACATTAAAGTACTGACTGCACGGTCAATTTTTATCATTTTAGAAAAGAAGGCAAGTTTATGCATCAATTAAACATAGTGCTGATGTAATTATTATTCCTCAAAATAAAAATATGGAAGTTTAGGAACTGGTTATAAACTACTAAATCCCTAGATATGTTCTCAGCGTAGATAACCAATGATCAGGAAGGAAATGACTTTGTAGGACTATTTTCACATTCAAAGTAAAATCTGTGTGGAAAAAGATTAAGACTTATTTCCTGAGTTAAATTTTAAAATCCAGTTCAAAACTGTCACTGTACCAGAGAAGGAAACTTGAATTTGTAATTCCAAAATAATCATGATAAATTAAGACTATTCAGTATTATTATTTTAAAGAAATAAAGATGATATACTTGACAGAAAATTCAAATAATGCAGCAAAAATCAGAGAATGAGGACAAAAGACCATTCCTTACCAAACATAAAATTTCAAGGAGGCAACTAGAAAGAAATAATGACTACTCACCGCACTAATGTTTTGTTGAGCTGTCTTAATCCTCTGAATTTCAGGGGTATCTGCCACAATAGAATAGTTACAAAGCATCTTCTCTGCTTCATCTTTATACTTTTTCTAAAAATATAAACAGTTAATATGAATCTGAAACTGTGTATGTGTGTGTGTGAGAGAGAGAGAGACAGAGAGAAAGCCACAAAGAGAACTTTACCACTTTTTCCAACTCTACCATACCACATGGCTCTAACTTATTTATATCTTAGGATTCAAAGCAATTGTTGATGCAATAGCAAAAATAAAAGCAGAGTATAAACAGAGCAAGCAAACAGTCCACTAGAACAGCCTCAGCTCTGCTCAGGCTATGCTCCTACTCAGGTCCATTCAAACACCTTGTAGGGCTGGCCCCCTGGCACCCACCCTTTCATGAGCAGTGCAAGTCCCTGTTCAGATGGTCCCATAACTCCTACACGTAGCCTGGCCCTCTATACCTACTTTTGTATGCTTCTGCATTTATGCTTTGCTTCCTACTTCAGGTAAAGATACATTTGATAAAGAGAAATATAGCAGTATTTTGCAGTTGACATAAAAATCTCAATTTTCTCTCCACTAAATGCACCACTCTTAGTTCTAATAGAATGTGAGCAATGTACCTTAAACTAGTACCAGCACTTCCATAGTAAATACTATATAATGAGCATTATTCTAGATACTTAACACATTAGCTCATTTAATGAACCCACAAGCAGATACTATTATTCTCTCCACCTCACAGATGGGGAAACTAAGGTACTAGACAGTAAACATCAGAGCTATCATATTATAATTAAAGTAAAACCAGGCATTCTGGTTCCAAAGACAGTGAAGTTAACCATGATGACACATTGCTGCTTATGAAAAAAGGTAACTACTGTTCATGTTGAAATGTACCACAGCATCATCACATCCTCTTGAGTAACCCACTGTATTCTAAAGGGATTAAAATCAGATGTATTCTCATGTCACACTCCAAAGATCAACACTGTTAAGACAGGGAATCTGACAGCTCAGTCACTGCTTTCTCTGGGAAGCCTTGACACTTAATACTTTTACTTTCAGGTAGTATACGTAATAGTTCATAATACTATGTTTGTATGATTATTAGATTAGCCTGCAGCTCCCCAAGGGCAAAACCATGTCTAATCTTATATGTGAATTGGTGCTTAGAAAATGTATGTGAATGAAGGAATGAGCTTGGCATTCTTGAGACAGCAACTTTCTCCAATGACTCGAGTGTCCATTTGCCTGTTGTATGTATTTACCTAGTATTTTTAGTTCAGCTGACATAGCTATAGCCAACATCTCCAAGTTCACGTGCCACCGTAGGCACCAAGGAGAGAAGAACAGGCACTTCAGGGCCATCCCGGCTGCTGTGTCACCTGAGGAGGCTGAGAAGCAGACGACTCCTTTGACATTTGCCTCTGCCATCTTGATACTCTCATGTTGAACCAATGGACGTTTAGGCTCCTTGGTTATGTTTTAACCAGAATTTTGAGAAATATCACCGCATTTTGTTAAAAATTACTTTCAGGATAAACTCCATTAATCAAATTTAATTCTATGGTCAATTTTCTAAAACCATTTTAACTTTTTAATACCTCGTTACTATTGTTTTTCATTGGGATTCATTCTTTTTATGTAAATTTTATAGCAAAAATAGTATTCACTAGTGAATGTTTTTGTCCAGATCAGATTTCATAAATAAATTCTTTTTCCATAAATATTTTCTTCTGTGGTTACTATTTCTCCTACATTACAGTTGTTTTTAGAGAACATGTGACAGGAATATTAGGCAAATCCAAATTTTACCAAGAAAATGGTTCTCCACTTAAATTTTAGTTAATATCAAAATTCACCTTGTGTCATTTTAGCCACTGTTAGTTTTATTTAGAGCTAATTATCTTAATAACAATATTCATTATGAAATAGTTAAAAGACAAACCATTTGTAACTCTTTCTCTGCAAAGAGCATTTCGGCCATGTGTGCAATGGAGCAAAAAAAGAAAGAAAAAAAGAAAAAGAAGGTCAAAAATGTCCTTGGACTCAAAACAAGAGCCCCAACAGAGAGGTTTTGACACTCCAGTAACAGCTGTTGAACTGAATCTATTACAGTTGTCCTTTTAATTAGTAAGGTTAATCAAGCTTGGCCAATGTTTTCTTAATACAGGAGTACACTAAATTTGAATGCAATGCCCTCAAAAAGATATAAATCATAGAGAAGCACAAAGCACATGGTAAACGGGTGTTAAAACACATGATTCTGCATCTTCCTTTTCTACTAACCTGGCTATAGATTTCAGATGCCCTCTTGGCTCGAAGTATGTCTGGGATATCCATGCTCACCTGCATTCCTTTCCCTTTAATTTCATTTTCTAAGTCTTTCTTGTATTGTTTCTAAAAGAACAGAAAAAAAAATCTTAGGGTTTTGCTTCACCTTTGATAGCAACGTAGGTATTTACGTGCTTAAATATCAAAGCCACCCATGTGAAAATAACATTTACATTATTTCTATATAGGATTCAATACGTTTGTATTAAACTTTATATCCCACTACTTTCATACCTGGCTGGCCATCTCGGATGCTTTCTTAGCTCTCTGGACATCAAGAGTGTCTGTGTTCACCTGCATTCCTTTCCCTTTAATTTCAGTCTCCAGATCTCTTTTATAGTCTTTCTGCAGAAAATAAGACACTTGGTCAGGGCTTTCCAATCATGTCAAAAACTGTGCTGGAAAACTATGATGTCATTTTTTATATCAGGACCATGTCTTTTGGAATCAAGTTGGACCCTTTTTTATCTCTATAGAACAAGAAAGAATTTTAACTTGTGGAAAAAAACTTTATTGTAAAATTGCTGCTTTTCACTTTGTAGCGAGTAAGTGTTGGTTGTGATCCTGGAATTCACCCTTCTTGGCCCCTACTTCTTTTCATTTTATTCCTTTGAGACAGGGTCTCACTCTGTTGCCCAGGCTCGTGTGCAGTAGCTCACTGCAACCCCCAACTCCTGGGCTCAAACGATCCTCCTGTCCCTGCCTCCTGAGTAGGTAGGAGTACAGATGTGTACCACCATGCCCAGCTAATTTTTCTATTTTTCATAGAGACGGGGTCTTGCTCTGGCTCAGGCTGGTCTCTAACTCCTGACTTCAAACAATCCTCCCACCTCAGCTTCCCAAAGTGCTAGGATTACAGGTGTGAGCCACCACACCTGCTGGCTGCCACTTCTGAATGGAGCCCTGGTCAGGAATCCTATGCCATGCCAGTTCTTTTTCTAAACCAATCATAGCAACCCTATTTCCCTGGATGGTGCCTAACCCAGGAGATGCAGGTAATCCCTAACACAGCAATAACTCCCATCATAGTCAAGTGGCTACCTCTAGCCTTTCAGAGGTGGAAGTCAGTCCTGCCTCAGCTCCTGCTAATTGCAAGGATCACATAACAGCTCTCAGAGGAGCCCCAGTGAAGCCCCTACCTAACCAGCCCAGAAATATGTGGGCAACACCTTTTAACCTGCAACCCAGCTTTCTCTTCACATACACTTCTTATGAGATCATTCATCCCAAATACTCCTCACTCGAGTGATCCTTTTATATTCTTGGAATTGCTGAGGAAGTTCAAGAGGTGTGGAACCAGTTCTGGGGAATTTCCTTTGAAAAATATTAATACACATATGGTCTGACTCCTATATCTCTGTGATGTGATATCTATCATATCATAGCATCTAAGAAAAAACTTCTAAATTAATATCCTGTTGCTACACGTATTCAATGACAGGGAAAATGGTATGAGCAGAGTGAACATGGTCATTCAGGATATATAATACCTCTACCCAAAATGCTGACTCTGTAGAAATTCCCCATATGGCAATGAAGTTGAGAGAGGATATTTTTAAGAAAATGTAATCACACAGAAATGACTATCGTTTTCATGTTAGAGTCTCAATTCTCAATGTGTGATTTCCAAGTTCTGCTCAAAAAGTTGGAAACACAGACGTGCCAAGCAGCACATGATGTATACTTACAAGAATAAAAAAACACAAAAACACTAACATAGCCTACATTAACATGAAATTTGTTGTATTAAAGAATAAGGTGTACAGCGGAGTATGTATGTGTATATATATATATATATATATATATATATATATATATATATATATATATATATATATATATGTGGTATGTGTGTATTCTATTAAAATGCCTTTCCCTAATTTTCCTTTGATATATTTAAAGGACATGAGCAAAACCAAATATGTAAATTTTCAAATAAGCATAATACTTTGGAATGGTTTCCATTCCAAACTGTTAAACTGGCCAAAAAGCTTTGCAAAATTCCATGTACTGAGCATGCTGCTAATGTGATTTGTTAAGTTCCAAAGCATGAGTATCCAGGTCTGCGTCATTCACCCTACTAACCTCACTCGCTATCTCAGTCGCTTTCTTGGCTCGCTGTATTTCAAGGGTGTCAATGTCAACTTGCATTCCTTTCCCTTTAATTTCTGACTCCAGGTCTTTCTTGTATTCTTTCTGTCAAGGCAATATTTTACAACAGTCAGATACTCAGTGGACAAACATATATCTGTAGTCAATGATACCAAAAAATAGCTAAATGTATTTCTTAAAATACTTGCTACAGCATCTCCATCTGTACTTGCTGCTTAATGTTGCACTTTTATGTTATGGAGATGGTTTCTTTCCTTCAACCTCATGAACCAACCTCTTCTAGCTTCCAGATTTTCTTCTGCAGCTTCCTCACCTCTCTCAATCTTTATAGAATTGAAGAGGGTTAGGGCTATGCTCTAAATTAGGCTTTAGTTTAAGAGAATGTTGTGGCTGGTTTGATGTTATTTCTCGACCATGAAAAACTTTCTCCATATTAGTGCTGAGGTTGTTTAGCTCTCTCATCACTTATGTATTCACTGGGGTAGCATTTTAATTTCCACCAAGGCCTTTTCCTTTGCATTCACAGCTTGGCTAACTGTTTGGTGCAAGAGGTCTAGCTGTCTGCTTGTCTTGGATTTTGACATGCCTCCCTCACTAAGCTTTTCACTTCTAGCTTCTGATTTAAAGTGAAACATGTGACTCTCCCTTTCACTTAAGGTCATTGTGAGGTTATTAAATTGGCCTAATTTCAATATTGATCACCTAGAATTAAATTTTCTGCATTGCTTAAAACTATAATCACTGTTCTCACTAAAGAAAGGTATATAAAGCTCTGAAGACCTTTAGTATAATAAGGCAATTGCCAGGTGAGAATCTTCACTGACAATTGTCCTGGGGGCTGGAGGAGGGGGCGGTGCGTGCACGAGAACTCGTGTCATACAAAGAAGATTTACTTTGAGGCCAGAGCACTCAATAGCTGGGTAACACTGGGTTTCTTAACTTCTCTGGTTTACTCATCTGCGAAATGGAGGTGATAATGCACACATTCCTTGTTTTTATAGCACTTCACTTTATTATGCTCCATAGATAATTGCATTTTTTACAAATTGAAGGTTTGTGACAACCCTGAGTTAAGCAAGTCTATTAGCACCATTTTTCCAACAGCATGTGCTCACTTTGTATCTTTGTGTCACATTTTGGTAATTCTTGTGATAGTTCAAACTTTTTTCACTATTTTTACATCTGTTATGGTGATCTGTGATCAGTGGTCTTTGATGTTATCACTATAATTGTTTTGGGGCACCATGAACTGTGCCCATGTAAGATGGTGAACGTAGCGATAAAGTTGTGCATGTTCTGACTGCTCCACTGACTGCCTGTTCCTCCGTCTCTCTCCTTCTCCTCGGGCCTCCCTATTCCCTGAGACACAGAAATATTGAAATTAGGCCAATTTAATAACCTTACAATGACCTTAAGTGAAAGGGAGAGTCACATGTTTCACTTTAAATCAGAAGCTAGAAGTGAAAAGCTTAGTGAGGGAGGCATGTCAAAATCCAAGACAAGCAGACAGCTGGACCTCTTGCACCAAACAGTTAGCCAAGCTGTGAATGCAAAGGAAAAGGCCTTGGTGGAAATTAAAATGCTACCCCAGTGAATACATAAGTGATGAGAGAGCTAAACAACCTCAGCACTAATATGGAGAAAGTTTTTCATGGTCGAGAAATAACATCAAACCAGCCACAACATTCTCTTAAACTAAAGCCTAATTTAGAGCATAGCCCTAACCCTCTTCAATTCTATAAAGATTGAGAGAGGTGAGGAAGCTGCAGAAGAAAATCTGGAAGCTAGAAGAGGTTGGTTCATGAGATTGAAGGAAAGAAACCATCTCCATAACATAAAAGTGCAAGATTAAGCAGCAAGTACAGATGGAGATGCTGTAGCAAGTTATCCAAAGATCTAGTTAAGATAACTGAGGAAGGTGGCTGCACTAAATAACAGATTTTTGATGTAGATGACACAGCTTTATATTAGAAGAAGATTATATCTAGGAATTTCATAGCTAGAAAAGAGAAGTCAATGCCTGGCTTCAAAGCATCAAAGGACAAGCTGACTCTATTGTTAGGGGCTAATGCAGCTGGTGACTTGAAGTTGAAGCCAATACATATGTACCATTCCAAAAATCCTAGGGCCCTTAAGAATTATGCTAAATCTACTCTCACTATGCTCTAGAAATAGAACAAAGTCTGGATGACAGCACATCTGTTTGTAGCATGGTTTACTGAATATTTTAAGCCTACTATTGAAACCTACTGCTCAGAAAAAAAAAGATTCCTTTCAAAATATTACTCTTCATTGACAATACACCTAGTCACGCAAGAGCTGTGATGGAGAGGTACAAGGAGATGAATGTTGTTTTCATGCCTGCTAACACAACATCCATTCTTCAGCCCATGGATCAAGGAGTCATTTTGACTTTCAAGTCTTATTATTTAAGAAATATGTTTTGTAAGGCTATAGCTGCCATAGATGGTGATTCCTCTGATGAATCTGAGCAAAACTGGAAACCTTCTGGGAATGATTCACCCTTCCAGATGCCATAAGAACATTCGTGATTCATGGGAAGAGGTCAAAGTAACAACATTAACAAGAGTTTGGAAGAGATTGATTCCAACCTTCATGGATGACTTTGAGGGGTTTAAGGCTTAAATGGAGGAAGTAACTGCAGATGTGCTATAAATAGCAAGAGAACTAGAATTGGAAATGGAGCCTGAAGATGTGACTGAATTGTTGCAGTCTCATGATAAAACTTGAACAGATGAGGTGTTGCTTCGTATGCATGAAACAAAGAAAGCGGTTTCTTGAGGTGGAATCTACTCCTGGTGAAGATGCTGTGAACAATGTCGACATGACAACAATGGATTGAGAATATTACATAAACTTAGTTGTCAAAGCAGCAGCAGAGTTTGAGAGAACTGACTTCAATTTTAAAGGCAGGTCCACTGTGAGTAAAAATGCTATCAAACAGCATCGTATGCTACAGAGAAACCTTTCATGAAAGGAAGAGTCAGTTGATATGGCAAACTTCACTGTTGTCTTCATTTAAGAAATTGCCACAGCTGCCCCAATCTTCAGGAACCATCACTGTGATCAGTCAGCCGCCATCAACAACAAGGTAAGACCTTCCACCAGCAAAAAGATTACAACTCACTAAAGGCTCACATAATCGTTAGCATTTTTTTAAGCAATAAAGTATTTTTAATTAAGCTATGTAGATTTTTTAGACATAATGCTATTGCATACTTCATAGACCACAGTATAGTGTAAACATAACTTTTATATGCACTGGGAAACCAAGAAATCTGTGTGACTTGCTTTATTGTGATATTTGCTTTATTGCGGTGGTCTGTAACTAAACCCGCAAGATCCCCACGAGGATCAATGAGACACCCCATGGCACAGAGCCCAGAGTAGTTGCTCAGTATGTGACACCTTCTAGTCTTTCATTCCTATAGTCTTTCATTCCCCTAGGCCAGTCTTTGCTTCTCCTAGTAAGGCCTGATTAACACTGCTCTTGCCACCATCCTGCCATTCAACTGCATCTGGCTGGACCCTGCCATCAAGAGATTAAAATAATTTCTACAATTATTACCGACAAGTGATTACAAGAATGACCTCTGCATGTGGATTGGACATGTCAATGCTACAGGAGGATTTGTAGAAAATGACTAACGTAGGGATCGTGTGATGACAACGTCAGCCACAGACCTCACTGTGGACATCTGTTGTTTGTGCCTGACCAGGCTCCATTCCTCCTCTGGCAACGATCTCACAGCTTTCTTCTGGGGAATGACCTCTAACCCTTTTCAATCCATACACTTGGGGGGTGGGGTGTTTATTTCCATCACCTTCCTACTCCCCACATATATTTTTAATGCTACTAAAATGCTTTTAAAATGTTTCCTTGAATTTATTGAAATAACTTGAAGATAGCCAATATTAAGATGAATTTAAAAAAAAAAAGTAAGAATGTAGAATGTTTTACTTAAGATGCCATTAAAGTACTTAAACAAATAGGTGACCATGAGAGGCCAATGAGCACGTTGCACTCCCCCGACCCCAGATATAATGACCGCATCAGGTGTGAGTGAGCACAGGATCTAGAGGTTGATTCAAGGAGATTCAGTCCTTGGACTTTAATTAGAATTAATATATATATATATACACATACACACACACACATACATATTCACTTCCTACTGGGATTACTGACCATAGATATGAGCTCTCTTGTTACTAAGAAGGGTCATTACTTGGAGACAGCTTTACCAAGAATGAAGCCAATAAAGAAAACAACAGAATCGAGAGATGAAGGAAGAGAGGCATCATTTGAATTCCAACCTGATAGTATTACAATTCCATCTTTGGACTTTTCTATTCCATGAGCTGAAGCATCCCCTTTGTTGCTTAACCCAGTTTGAGTTGGGCTTCTATCATTTGCAACCTGACTAATAGGGTTATCATCATCATTATCACAATGTTTTATGAAAATATGGGGACAAGGCTTTAAGGTTTTTTCACTGCTAAATTCAGCTAGATTCTCCTCAAAACATAGTGTCATTATGTGATCCCAAACTAGTGACATAATACAAGTATTAAAGGACTGAAAGTACTGAGAGACATTTTATCCCTTCTTATAAAGTGATCAGTAGCCACTTTCATGTGACAAAGGTATTTAACCAGGCTCACTCAGCAGGCTCATGAGGAATGGGACCATCAGTTGGGCTACGAGCAGGAGAGCATGTGAACTTTCCGACTGCAATTACTGATAGACCATAATACCACACTTTCCCAATCTTCTGCCTTTTACTTGCTTAAAAGATGGAGTTAAATCTCATAAAACTATTTTGGTTTATTATATAGATTTTCTCCAAATGGGAAAATGGCCATTTTTCTCACATCAGTTAGGAAGGAGATGGTGAACATCAATTTTTTAAAAAAATTCATTATCTGGAAAAAGCCTACTAGGATATATAGCTGCTTACAATCATCTACACATAAATGTTGTGGGATATAGAGACTCTGAGAGAAAGATTCACCGATAAGGAAGTCAGCTAAAAACGTACACATTCTAAGTTGTTAAATAAATATACTCACCTCACTAGCCATTTCAGATGCTCGCTTTGCTCTTTGAATATCAAGAACTTCTGAATTAAGTTCCATTCCTTTCCCTTTTATCTCATTTTCCAAATCTTTTTTATATTCTTTCTGTAAGACAAGAATATTATAGTTCACAACTCACCAGGAATCACTTTAATCAGTATACTATTTCACATGTTTTCTAGAGATCACAGAAAAGAAAAAAATTACAAGGGTGGAATGAATCAGACTGCTGAGTGTTTGTTCATGGGTACTTCCTACAGACACTTCATTTTCTCCTCGTCAAGTTAGAGTGGCTTCCAATGTTCACAGTCTTCTCCCTTTCATACTTTCTCTCAGTATCTTTTGGTACTATAAAACCCCACATTTTTAAAAAGAGATCTTCCCATTAAATGGTAAGGCAGATGTCAAGAATGCATGCTTCTTATTAATTATTTGAAGTATTTTTGAAATTTGTCTAGAAAACATGAATTATCAAAAAGGGACATAGTTGAAAAAGAATGAAAAACTACAAAATCAAAAGCATTGATGTAGCCAAAGTTAAAAACCAAAGTTCCCATTTTATTTAAAGGTTTGTAGAACCAAATAATTTCCTACATATTTATAATACATAGTTTGAATTTCATCTGTCTTAATATCACATTTTAAATGACTTCAAATGTCTTCTGTGAGTACTTATATATAATTTTTCTCTGCTAATGAATTGCTTTTTTTCTTATTTAATTACATTATGAAAACAATAAATATCCTATTCCCATTCAACTAGGTTGTATTTATCACTAACTTGTCAGAAGAAAGACGAAACTTCCTTTAATGTTAAAAAATCAGGTTCCAGTTAATTCTAGGGTTCATTTCATGTTATTTTCCCTTAGTCCAGTATAATTAGATTACCCTGTCCTCTGCTCAACTAATAGCTTACTGGACATTGGCATGGCCTGCTTATAATTTTGGAATGATCTCTGAGTCAAATGACCCAAGAAAAAGAGCTTTTCCATTTTTTGGTTGTGTGACCTTGAGGAGAACTTTTAAGTAACTCAGCCTTGATTTCCACTCTGGCAAAATGAAAATAAGAACACTTGTTCAACCAATGTCAAAGGGCAATGGGGGAAATCAAAGGAAATGAAGTATAAAATGATACTCTGAACACTCTAAACAGTGATGTAAATGTAAAAACCATAAAGTAAAAATTGCAAAGTCCATTTGAAGCTAAATGTTCACCCTTAGAAAGTGACAATTCCATCAAGTCACCAAAGGTCCTTTTTTCAACTAGGTATCTCTATTACTTTTTTTAAGTTAATCTTTTTTAAAAGTTTTAAATTTTTTCATTGGAAATTGACAATCTTTATGGGGTGGGAAGCAATTTCATAATTTATGAATACAAGATCAGATAATTAAATCAATCTAATTATCATATCCATCACCTCAAATACTTATCACCTTTTGTGATAAGAACATCTGAAATTTACTTTCTTAGTACTTTTGAAACATACAATACACTATTATTAACTATATTCACCACACTATACAATAGATATCAATAAAAACCCTTATTCCTCCTGTATAACTGAGGTTTTACACCCTTTAACCAACCTCAAACCCCAGCCTCCATAACCACCACTACTCTCTATGAGCCCAATTGTTTTAGATTCCATATAGAAGTGAGAACATGTGGCATTTGTTTTTCTGTGCTAGGTTATTTGACTGAGCATCATAGTCATTATGGACTAATTGTATACATCCCCCAAAATTCACATGTTGAAACCCTAATGCCCACTGTGATGGTATTTGAAGGCAGGGCCATTAGGAGGTAATTAGGTTTAGATGAGGTTGTGAGGGTAGGACACCCATAAAGGGATTAACGTCTTTATAGGAAGAGGGAACTAGAGACCAGAGTTCTTGCTCTCGGCACCACCCCCCCCCCACCTCTGTGAGGACACAGCCAAGAGGGTATCCGTCTGCAAACCAGGAAGAGAGCCCTCATCAGGAATCAAATTTGCAGGCACCTTCATCGTGGATTTCACAGTCTCCAGAACTTGGAGAAATATCTATTGTTTAAGCCATTCAGTCTGTGGTATTTTGTTATAACAGCCTGGAGCAGACCAATACAATAGTCTTCTGGGCCTTTTCCTACTCTGACATAGACATTCTGAATCAATAAGTATAAAATAAAACTCACTCAAAAAGAAGAATAAAATAAAAAGGCATGGCATGTATTAAAGTCATTTATAGATCTCAAAATAGATCTCACATTGTCATCTGTGTGTAAATGATGAAAATATTATCCCTTAAAAATTCATATAAGGCCGGGCGCGGTGGCTCACGCTTGTAATCCTAGCACTCTGGGAGGCCGAGGCGGGCGGATTGCTCAAGGTCAGGAGTTCAAAACTAGCCTGAGCGAGACCCCGTCTCTACTATAAAAATAGAAAGAAATTAATTGGCCAACTAATATATATATATGAAATTAGCCGGGCATGGTGGCTCGTGCCTGTAGTCCCAGCAACACGGGAGGCTGAGGCAGTAGGATTGCTTGAGCCCAGGAGATTGAGGTTGCTGTGAGCTAGGCTGACGCCACGGCACTCACTCTAGCCTAGGCAAGAAAGCAAGACTCTGTCTCAAAAAAAAAAAAAAAAAAAAAAAAAAAAAAAAAAAAATTCATATAAATGTGCATTTTTTTAAATGGAAGACATTAATAGTAGGACGCTGCCATTTGATTAGCCTTCAACTTCAAAAATTTTTGTAGTAACTAGAAATGAAAAGAGAATGTAGCAAGAGAACTCCTACAGAAATTATATGTCTATTTCAACACAACATATATTATGACAGTGAATCACATTAAACTTCTAAAACCATTTAAATGACATGGTCAGTTGGAATTTGCTTAGTAAAAAAGTTCATGGTGATGCGCTTCTATATAGGTAATTATAATCATTTATTTCACTGATTTAAGACATTTCTTTTAGGCATAGTTTCTTCAGTTCAAAAATTCAAGGTGAAATGGAATTATACTTTTATATATATAAAATATATAACTTATAAAATATAACATGTATTATATATATATATATATATATATATATATATATATATATATTCCATGAGTATATATCTCATTTATATTAAGGGAACACTTTCCCCTTAATATAAAGAGAGCCTTTAAGCAGATTTGGAAGAGCTCTAAGTTATTTTTCAGCCATTTAAAAAAAAAAAAGACAAGCTTTTAAAAAGATGGACTGTGAGCATGATATTCTTAATTGTTAGATTCAAGGACTTTAATGTTTAACAAATTTAAAATATTACTTATGAGCCAAATGCACCATTCAGTTTAGGGGAGGGAATCCCATAGAGAAAAAAATGAAAAATGGACATGAGTTTCTCTATTCTCTATGCTAAATATATTATTTTTTCCCTGCTTAGAACTCAAACTACTTATAAATAACTTCCCCTTTCTCCAGACCTTCACAGGTAAGCAAGCACTGCATTTCTGACACCAAATGTCATGGGGTTGCAGCAGGGAAGATACAGAAAAAGTTAATTCCGAAGTATGTTTTTATCATAACTAAATTTGAAAGAATCAAGCTTGTCCCACCCGTATTCAAAGTATTTTTTAAAACCCACAGCCATAAAGCTAGAAAACTACACAGAGAGCCTCTAAGCAACAATAAAACACAAAACCTGATCATTCTTCATGTTTTCCCAGGAAATATGAGTAATATCTTCCCTCAACTTCAAACAAGAATGTTAACACACACTTTTCTGTTTTTAATGAAAATGCAAAACTTTATTAGTAAAGGTCAAAGTGTGAAAAAGAACACTAGGTAATTTATACCTCAAACACTGCATTAGTAGAGAACCAAGTAAACATCTGAGTTATTTCTTTTATGATTATTCAACAGTCAACAGCAGGCTCATACCTCCCTCAGAAGGCCTGTGATGTACTTCATGTGCAGAAATTCTGGAGTCTTGTCTAAATCCAGCGATGGCCTTCCTTTAATCTCTTTCTCAAAATCCTCTCTGTAACTTTTCTGTTAAATAAGACAACATAATTTTACATTTAGGAAATAGTAGTGAGTCCCCGGAACAAAATTGATGTTTTCTTATTTAATTCTATCACCTGAGGGTCATCTTACCAACAGGGGGAAAAAAAAATTCAACTTCATTATAAATTTTGGAATTCTACCAAACAAAAGCAAAATTATTATAGCCTTCCTCTGGTAATTCATTCTAGCAAGGTTGGTTAACAACTTACCAGTAATCTATGATTAACAGCTCATTTTAGGAGGGGAACCAGTAAGATTGGTTATTTGACTGGATCACCTAATTCGTTTACTCAAAAGTGAGTGGGTTCGTCACTGGAAGACAATCTGGTAGCCTGGACCCATTCAAACCAATGTATCCATCATCCTTTTCTCACTGTCAGTCTTTTGGGAACTCAGGAAATACCACTTCTAAAGTGTAACGGAGGCTGGGTTGGTGGAAGGAGAAATTTTCCTTTAATGAATTTGGCATTGAGAATATTCCTCTACCCTCTTAAGGAGTTTGATATGAATCAAGTTACATTGTGAGAAAAATCTTACTGGAAACCTGAAAAATCCTTGTATAGGTGAGATTTCACAAGACATGAAAGGGGATTATAGATGGCGATTGCAGAAGGCCAAGATTCATACCAACGGACGCCCCTTTGGCATACTCCGCCACTCTTTGGCTATGCTTCTCTGATTTCTACGCACTTGAAAATCAGCGGTAACATATGCTTTATGACTATAAGCCAGTCTTCTTTAACACATTAACTGCCATGTGAGTTGTATTTAACACATGCCAGTTTTGAGCCCACGGCCTTGTGAATCAAATGAAGAGTCAATTCTCTGAAACAAATTCAGTAAGTATGTCATGAGTCACAAACAACTCAGTTGGTATGCAGTGTAAAAATTGATTCTAGTGCCGTGTAAGTTGCACATGACTCATGCACAGAAAACAATAAAAAATAACAAATTTTTCACTAAATTGGAAAGGATCATTTAATTTTTGAAGTTTTTATTCTATTTTCGTAATAAAACACTGTGGCCCCAGGAAAAACTTTTTTTCTAGTGTAACGGTTAAATTTTTGTCATTTTGTTAAATCACAAAAATATCTATCCATGTGAAGGATTTACTAAACAAGGGCCCAGATTTCACCAACCAAATGTTTCATTTAAAATTGCATCACAAAGATGATATAAATAAGTAAGTTCTGCATGAGCTTATCACTCATGCAAAATGCATAGCTATTTCCAGGTTCATTATGCATTTTTTACAGAGATAGGTAATTGGATAAATAATTTCTCCAAATCCTGAGGGAAAACAGAAGCTTGTTGTCTCCTCACTTAGCATTTGTGTTAAGTACATACAGCTATTTAACAACGTGTGTACAGCCACAAGGAAGGGCACAAAGGATGTTCTGCTAACCTGACAGCTAATTAAGAAGTTGTATTGAGAACATTCTGAACAAAAGAACTATGGGTGTACCAAGAACAATGATGAGAAACTGTCTTCTTTCCTACATGGAAACAGTGGATATAATATGGTTAGAAGGGCATTTCTAGGCCAAAAAGGACTCTTTAAATGGTGGAATATAAATACATGCACATTTATTTATTTATGTATTTCTGTTAGCTATTTCACTTCAAAAAGCCCTTCTCTGGGAAAAAAAAAAAAAACTATTTTACTAAAGTCAGTCATGAAGGGAGGTTGATTATGACTAGCATTGGCCAAAATATATAGCTAGGAAAAAAAAACTCAAAACACCTTTGCTATGCTTTTTGTTAGGAAAGCTATATTTGAGAAAGAAGATAACAACATTTCAAAGTCAGGTTTGGAGATTTCTTCTAGAAAACACACAGATTAGACCTACATCTGGCATTAGAAGAAAGTGAGATAAACTTAATTACAGGCCATCGCAAAGATATCAGTGGCTTTTCCTGAGATCATATACTTAGCTTTACCCATAGGAGGCTCCCCAAGAAACTTCATAGGCAAGCCTACCTCTAGAAGGAATAAAAACCATCTCTAGCACCGATGGTTCATTCTCTTCGTAGCTACTTCATTAGCCCTATATTTAAAGACATTTTTCACATTGAACTTCTCTAAGATTTTTAGCTACTTCATTTTTCTAGCCTTTAGGGTATAAATTGCGTCTAAAGATATTTTCTATTGGGAAGATTTCACTCTCCTCAAAACATAGTTGTTGAGCCTAAAAAATCTAATAGTCAATGACTATAATTAAAGGGAAAACATCTCTCATTTGGCAGGAGTGAGAGAATAAGTCTGGTGAAGAATGGAGAGACTTACAATGAAAGACGAGAAGCTAAAATCGCAAATCATAAATGACCATCATTTCTAATACAGAAACATGGTATTAGAATATACTAACCATGAATTATAAGTTCTAGGATTTATTGGTTTGTGAGAATAGAGTTAACTAGTCAGAGTAGGAAAAAATAATTAAGGAACCATGGGACCAGAATGAAGAAAGAGTCCTCAGTGTGAAGGTTTCTATGGATGAAGATCAAAGAGGAGAGAGAGGAGGTAAAGGGAGAGAGGGGGCAGGGGAGGAAGGAGCCTGAACTGTTGATGCCACCCTCCCTCCTGAGGCTATTTGCAGAAAAGTAGATGTTTGATCCCTGCATCTTTTAGTGAAAATTTATTTTACAACTTCATATAGTCTGAGACTTAAACTTCCAGAGAACTCACTAAATGAAAGCACCATGACAGCTCCCCAAAGTGGAAACCTTTCTCTGAGCTATGGGTCAGTGACAATGGCCACATGATTCCTATAAAACAGAGAAATTCACTTGGCAGCTCTCGCCTACCCAAAAAGTACCACCACAATGGAAGACAAATAAAGCTACGTAAAAGGATATGTAAATTACATACTGTTACCTAAAGGCAGAAAAGTTAATCCAGTAAAATGTATTCCATTAAATGTAAGTTTTTGTAGGGCTTCTGAACTTTGACCAAATGTACTACTTCTGTCAACAGCTAATTTAGTCAAAAAGTTACCTGACATTTCTTTATTAGATTCCTCCTTGTTGGCTTAAGAAAATAAAAAACATAAAAAATACAATTCTTTTCTCCTCTTTTGCTTAAAAAAGAAATTAAGCAACTTTGACTATTCAATAACCCACAGTAATATCTGAGTGTCCTTTTCCTAAGAAGATGAATTCTAGCATTTCAACAAACAGCACATATAATGCTTACAAAATACCTATAAGACTCTTTTGTACATAAGTCATCATTTTCCCCTATTTGGAAGTTGTTATTGGACCAAAGAAAAGATCCTGCCCACTGGGGCTGCCTCGCACGAAGCACTGAGGTTGTAACCGGCTGATATTACTGTCAACTACTGCTGCCCTTTTGAAGAACCAGCTGCACCCATAAAATTTGGATGTCAGCTGCAGACAAAACCTTGTGTGTCTGGTTCCTGAAAAAGTAGGGAAAAAAACAACCTAAGTGGCCGTCAATCCATTAGTGGTTTAATAAAATACAGTATATGTATACAATGGAATACTACTCAATTACAAAAAACGATGGTGATCTAGCACCTCTTATATTTTCCTGGATAGAGCTTGAGCCCATCCTCTGAAGTGAGGTATCACAAGAATGGAAGAATAAGCACCGCTTTGTACTCATCATCAAATTGGCACTAACTGATCAACGCTAAGGTGCTCACACAGTAATAATATTCATTGGGGGTTGGGTAAACTCACAATTAATGGACGTGGTGAGTATTATATGAGGGAAAGGTACACCTCCAATCCTGGCTTGGGTTAGGCAAAGTCATAACATGGAACAAAAATGTTTGTACCCCCATAATATCCTGAAATTTAAAAAAAATCACAGACCAAAAAAAAAGAAATCTCACTGGAAAAGAGAAAAAACAGGTAGGGAATATCTTAATGTGACACAGCATTATCGTGTTTAGGAATACAGTAGCTAAGTAGGAAAAACTCTTAACTATTTATTGGAGGAAAAACGAAATCAATTAAATAAGTTGCTATGGTTTGAATGTGACCCCCAAAGTTCATGTGTTGGAAATTTAATTCCCAATGCAACAGTTGAGAGGGGGGAGCCTTTAAGAGGTTATTGGGTTATGAGGGCTCTATACTCATGAATGGACTGATGCCATTATCATGGGAGTGGCTTTGTTATCATGGGAGTGGATTCCTGATAAAAGGATGAGTTTGAATTCGGTTATATCTGTCTATCTGTCTGTCTGTCTGTCTGTCTCTCTCTCTCTCTCTCTCAGGTGCATACACATGCTCTCTTGCTCTTCTACCTTCCACCACGGGATGAGACAGCAAGAAGACCCTCACCAGGTGTGGGCTCCTGGATCTTGAACTTCCCAGCCTCCAGAACTATTAAGAAATAAGTCTCTATTCCTTATAAATTACCCAGTCTGCACTATCCTGTTACAAAAGCACAAAACACACCAAGATATAAACTAACCAAGAAAAGGGAATCTTTCATGATTTTGACCAGGTCCTAAAACATTGACATTTACTAGATAGATATAATTTTATTTAAGATAATTTCAGTAGATACATTATAAATCTATGGAGAATACCTTCCTACCATCATTACTTGGGGGATTGAAGGCACTGACATAAATGAGGCTCTTAGCATATCACTTACCACAGAGTATTTAATTAATGGTAGTTCTATTGTCTTTGCAAAATAAAACAAAACAAAAAAAACAGGCATGTAAAGCAACCAGTTCTTCATTTTCTTTTTAGTTTTTATGTACTCATCATAGTTTTACACTGAGACAATCTGAAAGCATTGATTATATAATTATGGAACATTAGAGCTAACAGGGACTTTAAGAGCTCATCTCCTGCACTTGAATGTTTGTGGCAGCACAATTCACAAATGCAAAGATGTGGAAACAACTCAAGTGCCAATCGATACATGAGTGGATTAATAAAATGTGGTACCATAAAAAAAATGGTGAACTAATACCTCTTGTATTAACCTGGATGGAACTGGAGACCATTCTTCTAAGCGAAGTGCCATAAGAATGGAAAAATAAACACCACACATAGTCACCATTAAATTGTAACTAATGGATCAACACTTACGTGCACATATGGAAATAACATTCATCAGAAATCAAGCCGGTGGAAGGGGGAGGAAGGGATGGGTAAATTTACCCCCAATGGGGACAGTGCACACCATCTGGGGCATGGGCACCCTTACAACTTTGATTCAAATGGTACAACAAAAGCAATTTATGTAACCAAAATGTTTGTACCCCCGTAATATTCTGAAATTAAAAAAGCAAATAACTGAAAAACAAAGAGCTCATGTGGCTTGAGATCCACATTCACTGAATGAGAAAAACTCAACAACAAAGGACCAGACAAACCCAAAGACGTGGACAAAATCTTACCCATGGGTGGCTAGGTCTTGAAGACAGGTCCCTGAATCTGCCCAGAGCAGTGGCCTATACTCTACTAGTTCCTTTCAAATGATCAAGCATCAAATATACATTAAACAAATTATTTGGTTTCTGTATTTAATTAGTAACAAACCAAGTGACCCACCTCACTCTGCATCTTTTGAGCCTCCTTTGAAGCTTGGTAGGATGGTGTCTCAACAAATTCAAGCATTGACTTTCCCTTATTCTTTTCATATTCCTCTTTGTATTTTACCTTCATTGAAAAAAAGTATGACAGTATATAAAAATCAAAAGCTGTTATATACACAGAGCAAATATATGTCTGAAATCAGTCATCTTATTTTCTAAAAATCAAATTATTCTGGCCATTTAGGTTGACCACTTGGTACCCTCTGATTAATGACATGCAAAGAAAGTAAACAGGTAATATGTAAAAGGTTTTAAGTGATAAAAATAATTTAGGACAACTAAATAATGTAGTTCTAGGACTTGTAAATTTCATCAAATGTCTGGGACATACAGGTACATATCATATACATGGGTTTGTATATATGCACATGGTATACATATGCTGGTAGGTCAGAGAGACAGAGAAAGAAAGAGAAAGAGAGAGACAGAGACACAGGTCCCTGTGATAGCTTTTATGTCTATTAGTAAACCATGAACAAGAAAAAAAACATTGGGCTGGATGCAGTGGCTCACACCTGTAATCCTAGCTCTCTGAGAGGCCAAGGCGGGAGGATCACTCAAGGTCAGGAGTTCAAAACCAGCCTGAGCAAGAGTGAGACCCCATCTCTACTAAAAATAGAAAGAAATTAATTGGCCAACTAAAAGATATATAGAAAAAATTAGCCAGGCATGGTGGTGCATGCCTGTAGTCCCAACTACTCCGGAGGCTGAGGCAGAAGGATCGCTTGAGCCCAGGAGTTAGAGGTTGCTGTGAGCTAGGCTGACGCCACAGCACTCTAGCCTGGGCGACAGAGTGAGACTCTGTCTCAAAGAAAAAAAAAAAAAGAAAAAGAAAGAAAACATAAGTGTGATTCTTCATTTTTTGGCAAGCATAGGACAATGTCTTTTGGGATTGCTGAATTTTTTTCATAGACACTGAGTAAATAATATACAGAGATTTTTTATGTAATTTCTTTCAGTTTTACTATGTATCACTTAATAATATCACAATATAAATTATTTATTTCAATTATAGTCAATCCTCATATTATTTCAGTTTATAAATGAGTAATATTTTCTATTTCCTAATGACAAAAATGAAAATTATATGTAAACCATCAGAGTGGTTGGCTTTTTAAGCAAAATACCTTTTTATATTCCTAGAAAAGTTTTGACCACAATTCGCTTCCTTCAGAAATGCATTTTCATTAAAATTCTTATCTTTAATAATTATTTAAAGAATTATTTAAATTATACAATAATAATGACACTAATGGTAATTCAACCCAAAAGAAATTTTTCAATATTTAGAACATTATGGTGACAGGAACCATGACAAATTTCAAAACACCTATTTGTAGATATATTTTTATTGCAGAGAAGTATGATGAAGTGGCCAATAAAAGTGTGGGAAGTATAATATTAATATCATATGCCTTTAGGATAAAAGTTTATGAAAAAAATGAAATGAAATTAAGAATTTAAAGAGAAAAAATGATGTACTTTCCATTTGTAAATTTGTAAAATTGCTGGTTTATAAATTTTTTAAATAAGTGCAGGTGACTATGAAATCATTATGGAATTTATGTTTCACAGAATACATTTAAAAGAGGGATGTAAAATTTTATCTTAACAAATGCTGGAAATGACATCTTTTACAACTACTTAAACTCAGAATTTAAAAAATAGATATAGACTTTCAAGTGTATGAGGAAGATTTTCTTTTAAGTTTTCTCAGGGATACACAGAAGTTCTTAGTTGGAAGAAACATGAATCTAGAATATACTGATAAGATTGTTTTCTCTTTTTTAGAACACTATAAATTGAACTAAGAAATTAAAACAAACCTTGCACCTGGAAAATTAATGTTGCAGCTCAAAATGACAAATCAGTACACTATAAAAATTTAAATTATCATGAGATTTGACCACAGTTTAATTATTTCATGTAAGTTTTTAATTATGTGAAGTAATGGTTATTTTATAAAATGCCTCTATATTGAAATGTGGTTCAAGCTCTCCTGACCCAATAAATATGTAGAAAATAGTGTTTGCGGTTTTCTGAAGCAATGTTAACCTTCTTGGTATCTATTCTTTCCAGCAACTGTACCTTCTCAGTCAAGGTACATGGCCGTGAGTGGCAGGTGTCAGGATGCTCACAGCGTCCTGGCAGGGAGGATATGACCCCAAGGAGCCCTTACCTGACTCTGGAGGGTGGCGTTGCCTTTATGGTGCAGGTGTTCCGCAGCATCTGCATCAAAATGATACATTCCTTTGTTTTCCTCAAAAAGCTTTTTATATTCTCGCTAAAATAGAGAACATGAAAATAAGTTTAAGAATCAAAGAGACTGATTAAAGCAATTCATGCTTAGGAATGCAAACTGAGAAATAAAGCCACCTAGAGCTGCAAAGCTATTATCAAGTCCCCATCCGCAGTCAGCTGGCACGTAGGAGATTTCCAACACCGAGATAAACAGGTGCCGCAAAAGGGACCAGCTCTAGGTGGTCAGTGTGAACAGCATATGGAATACACGGGAGAGGCAGAGGACAACTAGCTGTAAAGGACATTCCCAACGCCAAAGAGTGGCAGCGGAAAAGCTAGTCAAGGCACTCATGTCATAAGCAAGATAGGGCGAAATAAACGCAATTTGCCTTGCCCCTATCATAGAACAGGAATGACTGTATGTAACCGTACCCAAAGGAAGAGAAGGAAAGAAAAGAAGAAAGAACAGAGGGAAGGAAAATTAGAAACAAGAAAGAGAAAAGTTGTATACAAAGGTTCAACTGTGAAGAAGACTGATGGTCACAATGGAACATGAGAGGATGAGAAATATTTAATAATTCAATTAATTTTCCTAAAGGAAAGGCTAAGAGGTACCTGGAAGAGAAATTGACAAATCTGGGGGTAGTCAGTTACATTTTTCAAGGTGAAGAAATTGGATTAAGGCTACTATTTAGACATATAGGCCAAAGGTGAATTTGGAAGAGACCAGATTGGATGAAGATGACAACTTTGGTCACAGGAGGACTCAAAAGGTACCAGACAGCAATAAGACAAAAACTGCTTCATGATTTCTACCATTGGAGACTGGATATCAAGTTATTTTGCCCTATATGGAAAAGACTTTTGGAAGGTAAATGATAGTTCTCAAAGAATCAGTACTCCGGAGACTTAAGAAGCTTAAGTTAGTTTCTCTTTGGGCAATGAGGGTTTCAGAAAAAAATGGCAATTTTGTTTAGAGTGGAGGGATAGCCAAGCAGCATTTGAATGGAGCAGGAAAGAGCCAACCACAGAGGAATTCACATCTGGTTCTTAGGAGATGCTCCAGGGATTTGAGAGTGAACGGGGAGGAAAGCTCAGCACCAGGAGAAACAGAAAGTCCAGGTGACCTGCCACAGAGGAGCTGCGGTTCCACGTAGAACACAACGTTGGTCCAACAGAGGGAGCTTGGCCTCATGTGCTTCCACTCAATCAGAGGGCTGAGATATGTGTCCCCTCAAAACCCTAACCAGAATAAAATGAGGAGAAGAGCACCCCAAAAAGGTCATTAAAATATTCACATAGCATATCTTGACTAAAGAGAACAAGTTCTAAATTTTGGCTCCTCTACTGAAAATAAAGAAAGATAATCTCAAAAAATAATAATATGCTTAGAAGGCCAGGCATGATGGGCACCCCTGTAATCCTAGTGCTTTGGGAGGCCAAGGCAGGAGGATCACTTGAACTCAGGAGTTTGAAGTTACAGTGAGCTATAACCATGCCACTATACTCCTGAGTGACAGAACAAGACCCTGTCTCTAAAAAACAAAACAGAAAGGGTAAAATAAAAATAATATACTTAGAGACCTTATAATTTGATCAGAAGTTATTTTATAACATATTTATAAGATTCATGACTTGAATGTAATAAGCTAAAATATATTCCATCACTGAGTTCAAATGCCAGAATAAAGCCTATCCTATATATATTGAGAAAAGGTCAAAAAATATTATTCAAGACAATTATTTATTTTAATTACAAAGAATCTCAGAAACTCCTATTTTAAATAATAATAATGAAAACTTATTTGAACTAAAACCTACAAATGAAATTTCTAATGCTTGTTTTCCTCCATCTAATAGTCTCTGTTGCCTCCTAGTGGGAGTTAAGCAGAATAACACAATATGTATATTTTTAATTTACGGAAAGTTATAAAAGAAGCTGAACTGAAGAGGTCCGTTTTTCAAGGGGAAAATGTTTCCTCAGGAATTTAATTAGTATGGTTGTACAAACTCATGAGGCACTCGTATTATTCTATTCACTACTTTTTAAAACAAAAATAATTCTGATATGTGCCAAAGACATCTAGAGGTCTTTAAAAAAACAGCCACTTATAACAAACTGATAATTAATTTCAGCAGAATGTCTGTTTATTGAGTAATCTTTTATTCAATCTTTTAATATAATTAAACTGCCTTTATAAATCAACAAACTTCCAATTCTCTTTACATCAAAATTTAAAGGTAGGCTATTCTAATGTATAATACAGTTGAGTCAATGTATTATTGTATAACTGTAATAAATAGATACTTCAGAGTCATGCATTTTTTAAGTCTTAAGCCTTCTCTCCAATGAAGTAATCATTCAGTCATAATTTTTCTATGGGGGAAAAAATTCTGTGCTCTAGGCAAAAGCAACACGTGAATGAAAATTTAAACATTATAAATTATATATAAAATAAATATAACAAATGACTTTGCTGGGTTTTCTCTGTTGAAGAGATGATAGAAACAATTTATATTCAACTGTGATTTTTTTTCACATTATCAAATAAAGTTCAACATTCCTGAAAAGAAATATTGCCTATGAGTGGCATGTCTTCCTGAAGCTACCAAATTTTTAAATTGCCATTATGATATTTTTATTGGCTTCTCTACACATGAATCCTCATGTCCCTAGGAAATTTAACCTAAGTATGGACAGGGAAAAGTCAAGGGCAAATGCTACTACTGCCATGATCAAAACCAAACTCCAAAGACTGCATAAGAAAGCAGAGAGCTCACAGAATGGAAATATATCAATTTTAGAAGCTTGTCTATGAGTTCTTGAGAAGAACATGACACTGAGACAGAGACACTCCAGGAACAGAGGAATATGCACAAAGGAATGAACACTGAAATGGCAAGACAGTCAGATTTCAGCGCCCTGGGACCGAGTGCTAATTCTGGGCCTGTCAATTATTCCTCTAACCTCCGTTCCCTGCTCAACAGCCTGGAAAGAATGATGTTCTGCTTTTCATCCAAGGATCAGCGATTAAAGAAAAAAAGTAAGTAAACAAATCTCTGCGAGTACAAACTATTTACATGCATAATACGATTCAGGAAGGATGACAGCGGTGCTGATGTTCGAGAAAGGAGGCTTGCAAAATCATGCATATAAGATTCAATATATTGAAGCCAAGTATAGATATTTCTAAAACTGACTTGAAGCTGTATCTCATTATTCAACTGTTTGGAAACCAGGTTTTGACTACAGATTTTTAGGTCTGTGACCATGGGCATGTCTACTGAAGACAATTATCTTTACTTTTTTTCATGGTTTGCCCAATATATGCTTCTCCATCTGATCTGGACCTTGCCAAAGCAGATATTCAATAAATTAGGATACTTTTGAGTGGGTGATAGATAAAAATAGGTATGGAAATAATCTGAGGTCAAATTAGAGTTCGTCATCAGCCTGGGACATCCTGAGATGTACGGTTAGGGTCCAGATGCACTAAGAACACAAATATTTCCAACAAGACTTAAAGAAGAACTTCACCCTCCCCTCCGGTTGCCTTGACTAAGAACAAGGAAACCATCATGAGACTAAAAACATATTGTCAATGTAATATAACCACCTTTAGCATTGACTTTCAGAAAAAATACAGTTCAGACTAAGACAATGTTTTATGCTACTGTTTTATGCTACTAACTATCAGACACTCTGGTCTGGCTTGCATAAAATAAAAGGTCCTTGACTTGAGAGCCTGAATTTCAAGTGGTTTTAATCTAATACAGACGAAGAAAGGGGAAGAAGAAGACAGACAGAAGGGACACTCACGCAAACACTTTGAAGTGTAGTTGTATTCAAGAGACACTAAAGAACTAGCAAGAACCCCCTTCGTAAAGCGGCAGCTTTGGTGGGCTTTATGCAAGCAGATCGCTACTTTTTGTCGAGTTAGTCACTGAGGGAGGAGTGACGCACAGGCATGTCTAAGGCAGCAGGTGAGCCCACAAGCACTGCAGGTGCACTGGCTTCTTGGGGCCACACGACATCTACAGTTGCCGTCAAATGACGCACTTACTCCGCTGAGCATTTTGCTGGCTTTCAAAGCATGGTCTAAAAACAACAAATTTGGGAGATCTGAAACTGGATCGTGCATATTTTGAATGTCTTTCTTGTACTTCACCTATAAAAATAACATGGAAGAAAATACCATCTAGGAGAAGGAAATATTTTGCTTTTGCATTATTGTATTAATCTTAATACATCATAAAGTGGTACTATTTAGTGGTAAATTGACAGATGAATTTACAAGTAGCCACTAGATGGTGCTGATTTACTACTGAATGAGTTAAAAAAAAGTTGTATTACTATATACACTGGAAAATCTTTTGATAATCCCTTTTATTGTTTACATATTCAGGAAGGGTGATGTTAACAGAATCATAATTTTCACTAAGACTCTGCTTTCAAAAAATAAAGAGAATAGCAACTTTATTCTTTAAAAATTACTACAGTATTGCAATTATGCTTTGTGGTGATTTTAGGCTTTTGGTGTTTTTCATTCTATAACCATATAGACATTTTTATTTTTTAACCAACTGCTTTGGAAATAAAACACTAGTAATAATAATAAAATATTAATAATAGCAAACATATAGAGCACTTACTATGTGCCAAAGACTTTTCTAACCCCTTTATATGTATTAAGTATTTAATCTCTGCAAAAACGCCAGTAGGTAGGTACTTTAAGTATTCATCACCATTTTACAGATGAGGAAACTGAGGCACAGAAAGCTGAAGGCATAATAGTAAATTATGGAACAGAATATAAGTCCAGGCCATCTGATTCTAAACCTTAAGCTTTCAGGACTGTGTTCTAGATTCCTTTAAGTCTATTTCATTTCTATTTCCTTTAATGTATGTACACATACAAAAAATAATCAAACAAGAAAAAGAAATCATTCTGATATTCCCAGGGGTCCTAAAAGACCAGAAACAACCATTTCAATTGCTGGAAACAAACAAAAGTTGGTTACTGAACACAAATAACAATACCTTCTAAACATTAATAAAAGCAAAATAAACTAAGTCCCAAGGAGATGATGGGAGTTGACAGGCTTAAATTATCTAACAAAGCAACAGTTTGACAATATTTAATTTTCATACTTAAAAATGAACTCTCCACATTTTCAACTATAGCAAAGTAACCAATATTTTCAATGTTTCTGTTTTTATACTCTGCTTAATTCTAATAAGAATTTAAAACATTGTTTCTTGTAAAAATGAATCTTATTTTTAAAAACATGAAATGAAAACAAATCTTATGAAATATTTCATAGTATTTTCATAGGGAATAAGAAAGAAATTTTAAGTCATTACAAGTCCAGTTTCTAAAAATTTCTTTATAATAAACCACCATGTGCCAGGTAATACTTTACAATAAACTCAATTTCACGGGCATAATTACATGAGGTAACTATTGTCCTAACCACTAATTTGTGGCAATATAGAACTCTTTTCTGCAAAACTCTATAATCTATTTCTACTCTTGATCAGAAATAATAATTTCATTGCAATACTATTACTATTAGTAATCAGTAACCATTAATAATAAATTACAATAATACATTTTTCTCAGAAAGAGCTTCAGAAAAACATGCTTCAGTTCGGCTACAAATTACTTGGAAACTATATGATTTTGATTAAGTATCAGTAATTACAACACACAGTTGATTCTAAGAAAACAAGAATCAAAAGATATTGAAAATAATTTTCTACGAATTACAACTTACATTACTTGCCAGTATAGCAGCAAGCTGATTTTGCCTAAAAGAAGCACTTTCAAGAGGATTGTAATGATGTTTCTTATCCTTCATTTCATTATCAAATTTTTCTTTGTATTTAATCTGTCGTGAAAGAAAAATAGGGTAAATAGTATATTTATCTTTAAGTTTAAAAGTAACACATTTGGTTCTTAAAGAAATCAAATAAGAGCTATATTAAAAATGAATGGTTGCAAAGTTGAAATTCCTAGTATCTACCTCCCTCGATAAAGCCTAATTAGGCATGAACGTTAAAAAAAACAAAAACAAGAAAGCTCTACTTGAACATTGATCACAAATGCAATTAGGCATGAACTCAAATCCTATTAGCAAGAATTATACACTAAAACATCAAGATTTTTAAATGTCAGTTTCCATTTCTGCATTCCTATAATTTATGATCAATTAGAAACTGTGACCACAAATGTCTTAAGGTCTACCACATTTGGAAAATGTGTCCTAGGACCCAGAATTTGCATATGAATTTTCCTAAGGGAATTATTCCAAATAAAGGGCATGGTCTGTACCATGGTTTTTCTCATTATTTCCCGTATTTCATTTGTCGGAAAATTTAGTTTTAGGAATTACATTTTCTGAAATGTCCTGGGTCTATTTAACATCCTTTTTTTTTATCTGCTTTAACTCTACAATTTATTCGGCAAGAAAACCATCTCTAATATTCACTGTAAATTATTTTTCTCTTTTTAAAGTAGTCTTGGAATAACCAAGAAAGAATTATCAATTTATCTTTTAGCACTATAGTTTTTCTCTATATAGAGAGAATTATGTGAAAGTATATTATGATAACTAATTGGAATATAAATACAAGGATTCTATAAAAAATAAATAAAACGTAGCTACTCACACCTCACACCCTGTTTGATTTTCTGTATGCACAGACTTCAAAGCCAAAGTAAGTTGCTTTATTCTCTTATAATATTTGACCAATATTATTATGCATATAATATTCTGTTTTCTTACAATATTCTCATCATGTACCTTTATTCACATATGTAAAGGCTCTGCCTTGCAAAGACCTTTTATTAACACATTAACTGCCACGTGTGTTGTATTTAACTTATGTTAGTTTGGAGCCCAGGGCCTTGTGAAGTATACGTAACTCACACGTCTCTTTACCTTGAGCCACGTGAACTATATTTCAAGTTGCATATAACTCATGCCCAGAAAACAATAAAAAAATGAAAAAGTTTCATTAAATTAGAAAAGATCATTTTGTTTTCAAAGTTTTTATTCTATTTTTGTAATAAAACACTGTGTACCCAAGGAACATTTTTTTTTTCTAGTGTGCCAGTCAACATGTTAAAAAGCAATTTGGGGATGGCTCATATCATCTATGTTAATCAAACATGTATATAGGACAAAGTTCTCCTTCAGAGACATGTGTCTGGTAGTTATGAGAGAGAGCTATCGAAAATCTTGGTGGAAATACAGCATTTGGGGAATATTTCAAGATTATTTACAGGAAATATTTTCCGTTGTGGCCCCAATAACTTTCTGACATTCACACTGCCTCATAAATTTACTGTCAATAATCACCAATGCCTCATTAGAAAAAGAAAAACTGATTTTTTTAAATTATTCTATGTCATGAAATCAAGGACAAATCACAAATGAAACACATTTAGATTTCCTTCACTATTTTATACGGTAGCTGAAACAAAAGCAAAAAGGTTCCCTGCCTGGTCCTCCCCTAAACAATCCTGCACACATTTGCATTTTATTCACCTCTCTGTGAGAGGTTGATTTTCACCATATCTTCATCATTGGCTCTGTCTCTCTCCTAGGTTTTTAGTGCCTAAAGGGTATCCACTCAACAAAGAAGGTGTACTCTTTAACTGACCTCCCCTGGAATGACATTTCTGACTCAGCCAGATTCACCAGCATACTGTGTTAGCCAAACAGCAAAAATGGGTTATATGAACTTCTGCACACACAGAGAGCCCATCATACTGTTTTTGCAAACCCTGAGGTTTCCAGCACAATTACACTAGGAGCAGAGGCGATCCTTAGGGTGTTTGAAAATGACAACTTCTTTTTTGTTATTAAACCTGGCATTTGCTCTTCCAAGTCAATGTACATATGTTAATCTACAGTGGGGTTTCATCTCAACAAAGCCATCGTAAGTTGGAAACATCGTAAGTCAAAAATGCATTTAGGCCGGGCGCTGTGGCTCACGCCTGTAATCCTAGCTCTTGGGAGGCCGAGGCGGGCGGATTGCTCAAGGTCAGGAGTTCAAAACCAGCCTGAGCAAGAGCGAGACCCCGTCTCTACTATAAACAGAAAGAAATTAATTGGCCAACTGATATATATATATAAAAAAAAAAATTAGCCGGGCATAGTGGCGCATGCCTGTAGTCCCAGCTACTCGGGAGGCTGAGGCAGAAGGATCACTCGAGCCCAGGAGTTTGAGGTTGCTGTGAGCTAGGCTGACGCCACGGCACTCACTCTAGCCTGGACAACAAAGTGAGACTCTGTCTCAAAAAAAAAAAAAAAAATGCATTTAGTACATCTAACCTACCAAACTTCATAGCTTAGCCTAGCCTACCTTACACATGCTCAGAACACTTACATTAGCCTACCAGTGGGCAAAATCATCTAATGCCACGCCTATTTTATAAGTGTTGAATATCTCATGTAAGTTATTAAATACTGTGCTGAAAGTGAAAAACAGAATGGTTGTATGAATACTCAAAGCACAGTTTCTATTGAATGTGTTTCACTTTCGAACCAGGGTGAAGTTGAAAAATCTCAAATTAAACTATTACAAGTCAAGGTGATCTGTATATTTCTGAAAAACAATAATAAATCTGTCATTTATATACTTATATTGAATGTAATATTAATAATAAGCAATGTGTTGTGAAATTTATCTTATTTTACCCTTCATTACTCTGAGTGGTTTGATTCAAAGTGGTTAAGGAACAAAAACACAAGAATTTCCCTCGTTAAGAAACCACAAAGCAAAATAACTGCATTATATAAAAAATACATTGACCAGACACTGACACCCAACTGTTTCTTATTCTTTCTGTAAGGTAGACACATAAATGAACTAAGAAAATAACCAAATGGTTGAAGTTGGTCACACCTCTCATCCGCTGACTGTTTCACTCACTAACGCTACACAGACACCCACAACATTCTATCCTATTTTCAACCTACAGTTCACACATTTGAGTGTCTACCTCTCAAGCACACTTGCATCTCCCGAGAGATCCAGGCAATGTTTTTCTTTGACCATAACTGGTTATCTAACCATGGATCAAAGCATAACCCTCCCTGGTTTTAAGATTATTTGAGTAAGGTAGAAATAGATGTTAGGTAACTTTTATGTGGTTTAAGATACAATGTCATTCCTTAACACTAGATCAGTTATTTTGGAAACGAAGTTATTCCATATGACTGCCTTTATTTACATTATGAATAGCTTACCTAGTGCTCCTGATATTTATCATCTTTAAAATTAAAAAATAAAAAAATACTGTATAGGTATATGGGATAAAACTCCGAAAACTTTTTGGAGTTGTAACAGGCTTAGAATTGTAACAGGCTTAGCAGGACTTTTAGAGGCTCATACTTGGAGAGAAAATACTGGTACTCTCAAGCTACCATGACAACATTTAAACTAGCTCCTTATAACTGATTTGGACAGAGCAGTGAGTCCATGGTGTGAAGCCTAATTTCCAAACATGATAAAGCTTCCACCATGAGATGTGTTGCACTTCACGCTAATGTCACAAAGAGTCAGTAAAGGCAGAAAAAAAGCAGACCCTGAATGAAAACTTTTTATCATAGCCACACAAACAAATGTTAAGAAAGAAGTGGAAAACTGGATAAGCACACCTTAATTATAATTGAAAATGAAAAGTAAGCAAATAACACAACACTACATATCTATAGGCATCGATTCCCTCCAAGTTTGGATGAAATTAAACTAAAAGCTGTCAAGGAAGATAAGACAAACAGATTTTTATGTAGAACTAATCATAAAATCAGTAATAGTTCTTGTCTGAATTTTACACAAAATAATATATCCACTCTGATTTTCTTTGCAAAATAGCATCTTACTGACTTTGCACCAAATGTTAATGATCCAGAGAAAATGTGTTTCATCAATCTATGTATTTATTGGCAACCTAATCTGTGCCATTCCATAATGGTGGGTCAAAGGCACAAAAGCCCTGTCCACAGAGTCCTTTGGTAAGTGAAGTAGATATCTGAAACACACAATATGCCCTAGATACAACTATTATGAATTGTGTCAAGAACTATAAAGAAGAAGAGCAGAAAATAAAGGAGAGAAGAGAGATACCACTGAAATTGGCAAGTCAGGGATGTGACATTTAAGCTGATACTTGGGTGTGAGGAGGTTGGCGGAGGGAGTGTTTGCCAGGAAGGGAGAATGGGCGATTCTCCAAACCAATTATTACCCGTTACAATCTAAGGACACTATTTGTTACTAAATTTTCATAGCCAACCATCATGTAATTTTCAGGTTTAAAACCCATTCTTTTCCATAGAGGTGGTACGAGTAAAAATAAAAAAAAAAAAAAAAAAAAAAAAAAAAAAAAAAATAAAACCCATTCTTAATCAATATAACAAATGTAATTTGAGGACAAATACCAATGGTTATAAATACATAGCTCTTTCTGGAGGTTAATAAAACTGAACAAAGAATTCATTCATCGCATAGACAAATTCCAATCAAATTCTAATCAATTAAGATGTCTGGTAAATTTTTTAAGTTGATGGTTTCAAGAACTATTGCATTCACATTTGAGACACATATATACCAACCTCTTTTTCTTGGCACATGAGATTTTACTTTTATGTTTTTACTGATTTTTTTTAATGACCTGACCATAATTTTATGTATCTTGATCTTGATCAGATTAAAAAAGGGAAAGTTTATGTCTATGGGAGCAAGCTATTACACAAGTTAACATAAGAAGGGTTTCATACGTGTCTCCACTACCTGTTCCAGGTAAAATCCCACAAAGCTCAATTTACAGGTAAAATGTGAGAACCTCGACCACTCATTTGTGGCTCCGTGTTCTCCTTTCATCAGACAAGTCTTACCCCCTTACATGCCATGACCACTGCCTTGTTATTGCCTTCCCTCTTACAATACTTCTAGGGCTGTCTTCTTCTTTTTCTCCCTGCATCCTGTCCCCTGTTTCCCTGTTTATTAAATTCCTAAAACATTTCCCTTCTGTGTATTTATGTGCCTCTGTCATTAGTTTAGGAGCAAGACAGTATGTGATCTTCAAAGTTTTCAATGAAAATAAGAAACTATACTTTCTGTCGTTATTTCTAGTTGATATACCTGAAAATACAAATGGAACATACTGAGTTCATTCCAGAAATCCTATTCATCTGCCTAACTTCCCCCCTTTCTGATATGTTTACACACCATAAGGTCAGTAAGAATGTCATGGAAAATAATGATGATAGATATAATGTAACTTGCAAATTACAATCTGCTTAAGCATCTGATCATTCAGTTGCTAAATAATTTGAGATTTAAAAAAAAAAAAAAAACCTGCTTAAAAGCCCAAGTGGGGATCAAATGGTAGGATTTTTGTGGACTCAATTTGAAATGGGACAATAAAAGCTCAAATATCAAAATTTTCTCCTAGGGACTCTAAAATAGGATTATGATGGAGTGAATTTAAAACCAGAATCTAAGAGCCAGCATTCCCATCCCTGCTCCATTTGGTGCATGAATTCATCTGAAAATGCAGAAGAGAAAACTATTATGAATATCTATAATGAAATGATTCCTGTAAAATTATGTCATGTTTCTATGGGCCAGGTACCATTTTCAGTCTTTTACTTACAGTAATTCATTTAACCTTCACAGCAACCCCAAGAAGTAGATACTATTACTGTCATCTTCATTTTACAGATGAGAAAACTAAAGGTAGAGAAATTAAGCAATTTGTCCAACGTCACTCTGCTAGCAAGAACAGAACCAGGATTTTGACCCAGGTGGTCTTGCTTGAGGGCCCATTTTTCTTAATCACTACACCCAACCACACTTCTTCTCTCAAATCTGCTTCCTCTCCTATGTAACTGATGGGAACTTTTCATCCCCAGAAAAGAGTGAAGTTGTAAGAAGTTAGGTAGCTGTGCTAGAAATCTAAAGCAATGCCCATTTCCCCTGGGTCCTCATCAAGCATTATTTGGAAAAGAAGAGCTGGGAATCACATCCCATCTTGGCCCTTTAATGAGAGTGTCACCCGGACACACCCAACCTTTTGAACACAGTGAAAGTGCCATGTAATCTGTAAAATAATTAACATGAGACATGTTACATCTGGGTGCCTCTCCTTTCTGCCTCTTGCGAGGCCAAACTTTCCCACACGGTGTTGTCACATTAACCTTCCTTAAGTAGTATTTTTTTCTACAATCTTTCTTTGCTCAAAATTTTCAGTGATCTTTGAAAAAAAGGGGGGGAAAAGGAAAAAAAAAGATTCCTTGTTAATCTCAATGTTTGAAAAAAAGAAAAGAATAAGAAATATATATATTTTTTTTAATTTTCAGGGATTACTTATTTCTTATGTAAGGGACTACAGTTAACATGGCAATAAGTAGTTCTGGTATTTTCTTTTTGGTATTCAACTCTAAAATGCTCCCGTGATTACATTCTGATACCACTTTTTCTCTCACCATTTCTTTTATAGAATACACTATTCCAGGAAGGAGGGAACAGGGTGTTATTATTTAATGGCTATAGAGTTTCACAAGTACAGGAGGAAAAGAGTCCTGAAGATGGATCGTGGTGATGGTAGCATGACATTAATAAATGCATTTAATTCTACTGAACTGCACACTTAAAAATGGTTAAGATGGTAAACTTTATGTTATATGTATTTTATCACAATAAAAAAATATATAAAAGAACACAGCATTTCTACTCTGCTAAGTAGTGGCCTATCGTCAAAATCAAAACACTGACCCATCCATCACTGAACAGTATCTAAACTTCCAAATTCCTGTTTATGTTCACAACCACAGCCTCTCACTCTGAGCCTCTGCCGTGAGATTTCTGTCCCCTGGCATGCTCATTCCCAACCTTTATTTGGGGACTTTCCCTTGAGCAGAGTTTTATCTCTCTCTAAATCCAACCCAGCTCAAACCTACGTCCTTCACAAAACCTTTCTAACTCCACATGTCCTTCTCCTCCACACAGACGAGTCATAGAATGTGGTGGGTGTAAATGGGTGTAAATAACAATTGGCTTTTACTTCATTGGCATTTTCCTTTCTACTAATAAATTTGAACATCTTTTTTATGTGCTTATTGGCCATTTATGTTTGCTCTTCTGTGAACTATTTATCTCATTTGCCCCCTTTTCTACAGGGCTGTTAATTTTTTTTTATTTGTTTCCATTTTAGAGAACTTTTGTGTATTCCAGGTATTAAAATGTTCCCATCACAGGCATTGCAAATATTTTCCTAAATATTTAAAGATTGCTGCTCTTTTTTTATATTTATAAAACTATTCACAGACACACCCTTCTCTGTATAAACTCTAGCATATTTAATTTATTCAAATACTTAATTTCATTTAAATTTTTTAAAACCCTGTTTGGATTCTGGTTAGAATTGCATGGAGTTTTCAAAATTAATCTTGAAAGAATTAACGCATTTATGATATCAAGTATCAAGACTCTGGAGTTAAGAGCATAGTATGTCTTCATTTGTTCAGAACTTATTTTATGTTCTTCAGTTAGATTTCATACCTTTCATCACTTATGTTTCTCCAGTTTGAAATGTAATTTAATTAAGACTTTTGCAACTTGAGAAACAGATATTTTCAAAGTGGAAAACACTGTAAACTGTATAGAACTTACTACATGATAATATTATTATTGACTCTGCAAATGTTACCTTTTCCATTAAAAGGAGTTTTTAACTTTTATATAGTCAACATGCAAACCTATTATAGCTTCTGGATCTCTGGTCTTGTTTAAGAACAACTCTGTTATCCCAGGGTGGTATATAGAGTCTCCTGAATTTTCTATTAAGATTTTAAAATTATTTTATTGTTTGCATTCATATCTTTAATACACCTGGAATTCATTTTTGTATATGGTTTAAGATTCGGGTCCAATTTTGTTTTTACCATGATGGATGGCCTGTTATGTCAGCACCATTTATTAACTACCCCAGCCTTTCCCCACTGAGTTGAATCAACACTTCTATCATATATTAAATTCTTATACGTATTAGAATGTATTTCAGGACTCCCTATTCTATCCTACTGATTATTTTATCTCTCACTGTACCAATCACATATTGGTTTAATTTCAGTGGTTTTTTATTAATAGTATCTTATGGCAACTCATAACTTAAGTTCCCCTTCACTGGTCTTCATTTTCATACTTTTAAAGGCTATTCTCAGGCATTTCCTTTTCATACAAACTTTAAGATCATTTTATCCATATTAAAAAAAAATCCCTGTTGGATTCTAATTGAAATGGCATGACATTTATATGATTATTCTGGGAGAAGTGAAATTTTTATCTATTGAGAATTTCAGCCAAAAATATGGCATGTCATGATACATTTTCTGATCTTATTTTATGCTCTTCAATAAGATTTCAAAGTTTTCTTCATTTTCATCACCCTTTTTTAATTTGGTGATTAAACTAAAGCATTCAAAAATGGGAACATTAATATGTTTATTACTAAGCTAAAATTTTGTGTGTATGCATGTGCACGTGTGTGTGTATAGGTAAAAATACAATTATTTAGCATGACTATTGTTGACATCTGGAAATCCGGGAAAATGTGACCACATGGACAAACTCATTAAAACAAGTCCATATTGATCCTGGAGAAAAGAAAACTTTGTTTTACGCTTAAGTTAGACTTCATTTTTTTTTCTTTGCTGAAATTCATAATTATTATAATCCTATCTGAAATGGATTCAGAAACATTATCTCTGTTTATTCTTGCAATTAAAGATATTATCTAAAATGAAATATTTTCCTGTGCTGCTAGAAACAAAATCTCTGAATACAGTCATTGTGGAATCATCCTAACAGCCTTACTTGACTAGAAAGTTTAGAAGCTTCCACAGCATGTTCAAAATCTGGTCTTCCAATTACAGCAGGCTCTTTATTCATTATCCCTTGCCCTCTCTTGTATTCTGCCTAAAATGAAAAAATAAGAGAATGTCACATTTTTCTACTTTCCAATAAAGAATTACATTGAGATTAGTTAAAATATTAATATAATAGATCCTCAGCCCATTAAAAAAAATTCCTTACAACACATCTAATATTAAAATCTTGACTGATAAAGCAGGAATTGATTTTACTGTATGGTTATTTAAATAAATTTCACTTTTTACAGTAAAATAGTTAACTAATTTTGAGGCTACATATTCACTCATCATCTTTGTATTAATATTTATGTATCAATACTGACACAAAATATTAGGACAAATTTCTGGATAATTGAAATCCTGCATTCTGCATACAGGAAGCTTTTATGGTTTAGTTTATTCTCAGGAAATCGTCTGACCATGTTTGATTGCCATGCAGGTGAATTTAGTAATCACTGATTTACAGGGTGAAGTTAGCCTATGCTATTCAAATACTTGGTTCAAGTTAAATCCTCACATTTAACCAGAGTTTTTCATGTATTCAAGTAAAATGGTGCTAATTAAGTAGGGCATCTTAGAGAAGACAGGAAATAGTCATGCCATGTAGGAAGTGCACGAAGGTGAGCATTGGTGGAAGAGAATCTGCACAATTAACAGCAGCAACATAGAAATGAGACCAAGCAAAGGTCTTTGGAGCAGAGTTAGGTGAAATGAGAGATTATATGGGACCAGATGACTGACAACCTTGGCTTTTAGGCTGAGACATCAGAATGTGATCATATACCCAAATTACACTTATTTCTCTGAAAGTATGGTTATATTAGCCACAGTCAAGTTGAGTTTGGGCCATTTCTGCACATACCCAAATAATTAACATAATCAAATGGATAATTAATTTAGGGGAAAAATTGAGAGGTCATTAATTCCGATTGATTTATTACACTAATTAAATGAACACTCCAACTCCCAAAGCTGTGCTTTTCCTCCTACAAAAATAAGAAATCATTTCTACTCAAGATTAAGAAGGAGAAATTACATTGCTTATGATCTTGGAGATCTGAGTTGCCATCTTGATATCTGGTCTGTCGAGCTCCGCACTATATGTGTGGGTGTCCTGTACATCTTTTCTATAAGAAATCTGATCAGAGAGAGTTTGGGTTGGAAAAAAGAAAAGAACAAATTAGTAATTTCAGGTGGCTACTAGCCTTCATGTCCATAACATTATTTACTCATGCTATAATAGCTTAGTGAGTCTACTGACCTTAAATTTGTTTGGTTTTAGGTTGTTGTGGTTTTTTTGGCACATTAATTGTATAAATATATTAACTGTTTACATTATACCTATGTTTCACTGATATGTTTGAACTGAATTTATACTACCTAAGAAATATACACTTAAGAACTAAGGCACAAAACCGATCTTGAAGGATTTTATATATACCACTTTAATAGCATGTCTTTGTGTCTAGGTATGTATGTTAATATTTACAGAATAATCAGAATATTTACAGAATATATACATAATAATCTCATTGAGGACTACAACTTGCCCATCTCAGTCTCTACCCCCAGTGGAAGCAAGATAAGCCACAGCACAAGAATATTTGAAATCACTTCCTTCAAGAAGCGGGTGGTGAAGCTCTGTAATTCTCCTGCTTTTGCCCTCTCAATGATATCCTTCTCTTCCTTCAAATGCTGAACTCTTCAAATGCTCACGCCAAGGAGACCTAGTCATGGACACCCATAGTTTTATCACCTAATAAATATCATTGCAATGATTTGATCCTCCCAAAATAAAAACGATGATATTAAGGAATATTCTGCCTCTGAATGTATGTTAGAAATAAGCCAAACTATGGAAAGTAGAGATTTAAAGAGAAAAACACATAAATTCTGCCAAATGTACTTTAGATCACATTAGTTGTTTAGATGAAGTCAACTGACAAATGGGAAGAGAGGACAGAACTGAACCAGTGTCACGTCCAATGGTAAATATCTCACCAATATTTCTGCTTCTCTATTCTTGAGCTTTGTCCCAAGCTGAAGCAATATTTTCTAGAGGTGGTTCTATGTGGCAATATCCCAGGGATCAGCTGGCTATTATATTCTATTAAGTGTATAATGCAAGGTGTGCAAAGATGGGCATTTTTAAAACCCAACTTCATTTTTCAGAGCATTAAAGGTACACACAGAAACGTACCACTGGACATCTATACAAAATGCACAATTAATTACATCTTGTACAAAGCAAGTATTTCTAATGTCACCTGAAGATTTCTGCAATAGCATGATCTTGGAGTAGTTATTAAAAATTTAGATTCCTGGAGTCCATCTATACTCCTCCATAACAGAATTTTGGTATATGGGCATAAGAATCTGATTTTAATGAATTCCCCAGTTGACTACTATTAACCAGTGTTCTGGGTACTATTGATGTATTTTATCATTGTACTTTCAACCTTGCAGAATTAAAAAATTTATACTTTTCTTATTTCTTTGAAAAATAATATCAGGTATAAGAAATGACAATGCATTAATACTTCAATAGGCTCCCTATGCATTCTATTATTTTATTTCAATGAAACATTTATAGACACTTCTATTTACTCTTTTATGAGCTTGCATTTGCTTCACCAACCAAGGCTATTTTTTAAACTACATTTATAATCATGAATCTGCCTCTGACAAGTGAACACACAATTACTATAATTTCAGCAAGAACATCTGTTTTCTTCAGTATTTATATTTTCATGGTCTACCTTAACCAGTCATTTCAGGAAGGTTTTGTGCATACAGGTAGTCAAAGAAACATAAAAGTAAGCTGGCAACTGAGTTATTTTGTTGGGTGGATTTTCAATCTTTAGGGATTTCAAAAACAGGCCAATTTCATTGGCTTCCAAAAGCAACACACTCATCCACAAATGAAGGCAAATCAACCTCAGCCTACGCTGAGTTAAGTACAAGCTGTGTAAACAAAAACCGGCTCTCAGGTGAAAACAAACCAAAATTATTACCCACCTACAGGACTAACTGTTTCTAAGTTACTACATTCATATGAAAACCACAGGGGGGAAATGTCTTTTTGTTTAGAAAAGAATGAGGGTAAAAATGGAAACCCTCACTTTTTGAAAAGCACCACAACCTTTCAGAAATCTAAGCTTTACATGGGTTACCTAATTATATGCTGTTCAGTCTAATGACTGCGTGAAGAGAGGTGAACGGCACAAAGGCAGCAGGAGCAGGACTTTGAATAGGGCCCCATCATCCATGTAAATTGCAAATTAGAGGCCAGCATATGTGACTCAAAACAAATATTAAGATTGACGTGAGCCGCAAATTCAAACAAGAGGACACGACGAAGCCACACAGGAGAAAACTGATCACTAGTCAGATCTTCCAGAATATCACTCCTTGGGACCATGCCACAAGAAAGAGGGCTTATGTTGGGGCACATGCAAGAGTAGCAAGCTCTGGATTCCACTGTCTGCAAGGATGTCTGAACATAGATGGCAACATGGTTCTCCAAATAGATGATTCATTGCCAGGTTTAAGGCAAGCTCATCTGACATTTCTCAGTACATATCGGCCCCATGCTACCATCCATCAGAGCCCAGGAAGAATCAAAAATGTTACATATCAGAAGAGAGGCTTGGAAGTCAAAGTATATATACACACATGTATTTTTTTCAATTTCTTAAGTAAATTCAAATCCTAAATGCTAACCATTATTGGAACAATAGATTAGCCTCCATTCTTCAGTCTTTTCATGACAATATGGTGCTCTGCATAATATTATTTTAAATAAGAAGAAAGGAAAAGATTTCTGAAAATCATCAACCCAGAATGAGTGCAAGCTTGAGGGCCAATGATTGATTTTACATTATTTTCTTCAATGTTTTGTTCCCTACTCTTTCCTTGGAAAATAACAGAGAACAAACGAGGAGGAAGGTAGAAGAGGAAGAGAAAGAAGGAATAAGGAAGGGGGCAGGAGGAGAAAATAGTATTAATAACAGTGTCCATTTTAGACTATTATGTACCATATAAAGACTTAACTAAGTGCCTCACTCATACATTTCTTAAATATGCAACCACAAGAAATTTTTTAAACAACGATAATATCCATTAAACCAACTTACCTTACTACTCTTCTATTTCAATTTTTTTCTTAACTTTTAACTCTTTGTTCTTAGTTATGAACATTAGAATAATTTTAGTAAGTTCCACAAAGGAAATATCTGGAGCCCTATAAAATGACTTAGGGACAAATGACATCTGAATAATATTTCAGTCTTTTCCTAGAAGATGGTATATTCCTTCATTTCTTTAAATCTTTTATTATACTTTTCAGTGAAGTTTCATCATTTTGCTCTATAGGTCTTGCACTGTGCAAAATAATAATCATGTGATTGTCATTTTTAGACATTTATCTTGTATCCAAGATGATCTATTTTAGTTTTTTTAATAGTATATAACAGTATATTAGTCTTATCTGAAAATAGTGATTCTGGTTTCTTCTATAAGAAGACCTAGAATTATTACCTTACAAACTTAATCTTTTCCTTCGTTTTTATTTCACTGAACTTATTTCTTTGCTTTTATCCATATATCTGGTTCATTTTCCTAAATAATTCCTTTGTAGTGGACATGTGTTCATTTTTTTTCCCCTATCATTTTTTGTTTGTTTGTTTGTTTTAATTTGGAAACTTCTCCTCCCTCACTGCATGTAATTTGGTGAGGCTCTCAAATGCAGCCCACCTTCCTGTGGACAGGAGTGGCCACGTGACTCAGGCTGTCCAATCAGATGTCCCATCCATTTAAAAACCATGATTAATGGAAGGGCACACACAGCACGCATCAAGGCCAAAGTCACTCAGAGGATCTGAGGCTGGAGGAGAAAGAGTTGCTCCCCTTTTCTGTGGGTTCAGCTGTTGCAAGCATGATTTAAGTTTGGAAACACCAGCTGTCATCTCAAGTTCACACAGACAGAGTCTATCTGAAAGGGTCATACACATCCCAGAGCCTAGAGATGGGGAAGGAGTCCTCCTAACACTGTGAAGCCTCTGGGTCCAAGCATGCCTGAAGATAACTTGAATTTCCCAATTATATAGACCAAAAAATTCTCACTTTTTACTTGAACTGGAGATGGATTTCTATCACTAAAGAGTTCAGACTAATACAGCCTTCACTTCATGTTTTTCCAGTGTCAAGTCTGTTCTTTTTTGCCTCCAATAAAGATTTGAATTTCATCAAAATCTGTCTTTGAGTTTCTTCCTTATCTGCCCATGTTCACTTTCACCCTCAACTTGTATTTTCATCTCATTTTACTGTCTTTCAATCTCAGCTTGTTCTCTCCTTGTAAGTTTCTACTTCTGGGTTTCATCAGAGCCACGTCTTTTGCATGTTTCCTATGTTCACTGTGTCAGGCGATCCTTCATGTGCATTAACTCATAAAATCCTCACCCCACCCCTATCACATCCAATCGTCTGCACACACCTGGGCTCCATCAACAATGCCTTCTAAGGCTAGAAACACACCCTCCAGAATCCCCTTCCTTCTATAGTTATGGGTTAAGCTTGGCCAACAAGAGGAACTCATGTAAGATTTTGCAAATGGAAGTGAAATGGATGCCTTTATTCTGCAGGTACAGCCAGGCACATGTTTAGTCAAAGGATTCACAGTGGCCTTCCGGTAAGCTTTTTATACTCACACTGCAAGACTCCTTGGCAGGTGAGCTAATAAACTAGAGAAAAGCAAAACCTCCACAGACTGTCCTTAAAGTGAAAGTCAAGCACTTGGAGATGAGAAGATTGAGAGCTCAGGAATGGCAGCCTGGAAGGAAACTACAGACAGACAGACAGACAGACAGACAGACAGACAGACAGACAGACAGACACACAGCTGTCAGGGCTAGGGTCGTAAGAGCAGGTAGACCTTAAAGGAAGCAAGTCCAACTGGCCCAGAAACCTTCCCTTTGCTGTTCTGCTAAGGGTGATTCTTGGGGTGAAGAAACTAGTGAGGATATATAGCCTTTTAAGTTTGTGGAACAGAAGAATTATATAGTTATAATCTTAAAGCACTGGTTCAATCAATCTCAAGAAAATTTTTGTCATCATCAAACTCTCACATTGGAGAAGCCCTCCAAGGTAATGTCAAATAGGCACATGGCCTGGTAATTCTATCTTTAATGATGGTTATTTCTGTCTGGGCATGCTGTACATAAAAACTTACTAAATTATTAAATTATAAATGTTATTTTTCTATAAGAGAATATAAACCTTTTAAATATAAGTAAATGTAGGATCTTATACTATTCAGAAGACAGGAAAGGTTTCAATCTCCTAAAAGATGGAGTAAAATATGGACTTACAGCTACACCAGTTTGTTGTTATAATTGTCATTGCTTATAAATCATTTTATAGTTAATAAAAGTTTTCTTATTCATGATTTAACTTTATTACCACCACAATCTTGTAAAAAATAGCAGGATAAGTATTACTAACTATCCTGCCTTAGAGATAAACAAAACACTATTATATCTATTTTTAATACTAAATCCTTAAGCACTGTTATTGTAAGTCACATTGGGGACTACATAGAGCCATAATTGTTTTTCTAGTATCATTTTACTGATTTATCTGTAAGCTTTTTCACTTTCTGATGGAATAGAAATTTTGTCTACTGATAAGTTTTTTATTAATTTTAAGAAAGTACATACATCATTCTTGAAAAGAACATTAAGTCTCTTGTTTCCCACGCTGAATGCCTCCTTCTAATACACATTGAATCGATTACCAATATGGCGTTTTGGAAAAGTTTACCACTCCAATTTCATCACAAGTCTGTATAGACACATTACTTATAAAACGTAAAATGGCAGTTTAAAATTTGTTTAACTTACTTCAGAACTATTGGACTTCGGGTCTGATAAGATTGATGAGAATTAATAACATAACTGGGCTTTTCATTATAAGCCCATCTTTAGGGGAAAGTCACAGGATAGAATATCTCCAGTTTCTCTAATTCCATTAGAAAAATCTGGCAGGGGTATGTCCCTTAAGATACAAAAGGATTTAGGTTTAGCTGGTTTTAATCATTTTTTGATTATAGTATTAACAAGATAGGTTCAGGAACCTTTTGAGTATGTCCTTCTGACCTAAACATTTCCTAATATAAATTTCATATTGATTTGGCCTTTTATAAATTGAACTTCTTTTAATTGTTTCAGATTAACTATGATTTTACCCTAAACTCTCAAGTCATCCTTTAAAAACTGAAGGAGGACCACTAGGACTAACATTTTATGGAGAGACTCTTCTGCAGAGCCCTTTACATATACTATCTCATTTAATACTTGTGACAGTTCCATGAGGTAGGTACTGTCCCATTTTACAGATGAGAAAATTGAGATCTAGAGCTATTAAGGAGGTCATCTAGGCAACACATGGCAAAAAAGCATTTTTTTTATTTTAGTGTATTATAGGGGTACAAGTGTTAAGGTTACTTATATTGCCCATGCCCCTCTCCCCCCTCGAGTAAGAGCTTCAAGCATGTCCATCCCCCAAATGTTGCACATCTTACTCGTTGTGGTTGTATATACCCATCTCCTCCTCCCCCCCCCCCCGACACCTGATAAATGTTACTCCTATATGTCCACTTAGGTGTTGATCCGTTAATACCAATTTGCTGGTGAGTACATGTGGTGCTGGTTTTTCCATTCTTGAGATACTTCACTGAGTAGAATGGGTTCCAGCTGTATCCAGGAATATACAAGCGGTGCTAGATCACCATTGTTCCTTAAAGCTGAGTAGTATTCCATTTAAACCGTGCTCTGACTCCAAATTTCTTTTCTAGTACATGCTACAGTGGAGGGTATTCTAAAAAGTAACTTTTTCCTGTTTGGGGATCACTCTCATTGGTGACACAAGAGACTACTGCCTCCAGAATACTCTTCCCTTAGAGCTCTATTCAGAGGTGAGAATTCAGTTGGACAGTCACAAACAATCCTTTCCTCTCGTCTTCTTCCACTTACTCACATTGCTACAGGTACAGAGAAAAGAAATCGTGGTTCTCTAACAAATATTATAAAGCTGATTTGATTTTGGTGGAAACATAAAAAAAAGGTAAACAAATATTCTCTCATTGTTTTAGGTAAATCAGATTCATATGTGATAACACATTTATATTTTAAATTAAGTCATTTGTTGCCATAATGCAGAGTGACAGTGTACATTAATAGAAAGGGTAATTCTACTAGTAAATTCTCTGCAGTGAGTTTCATTGGGCTGAAGTTTTATGGGAGACAGTTTTATGGGAGACTGTCTTTTACAGATATCCTGTAGATCCACCCTCTGAACTAAGAGATGTACCAGCTCTCCTTATGGTTTCCAAGACCTGTGTTTAAATTTCATATCGTAGGGACAACAAATGTATTATTCTAAGTGGCTTGACTCTAGAAGAATATCAACTACTTCACAGGTAGAATACAAATATCATTCTCACTTTAAATCTGAGTAAATAGTCTTAAACACTTTCTAAATCCTATTATATGTACAAACTTTGCATGTAAAGGTTGAGTCGAGTCGGCAGAGGAGTATAAGTAAACACGTCTTTCTCCCATAAGTACACAGTATTGAATGAAGGAGAAAAGGGCTTTATACTCTATTCCCTCAATCCCTCAATCAAAGACCTTTTAAAAGAAAAGGCAGAGTTAAAATAATAAGCCCAGTTCTATGATAAGGAACTTCTGTATTTGAATTTCATTGAATTATAGAGTGAGAGAGAGCCTCCCTGGGATCCGTGTAACACTGGCCCCTACTCCAAGCCACCAGGCCACCTTCTAAACCACGGACATTTGTGTGAATTCAAAGTCTCTTCAATATCAGAACAGTGGGAACTTGGGGTTTCTCGGTTATTCTTTCCCGCAGTGCATCCAGATTCTGAAGATGACCTATTTTGCTCCCCGTTTTTAAAATTTTATTTAAAATCTTGCTTCATTGCCAGTGATCTTTAAGAGGGAGGCAGCAAGGTATAACAGAAAGAGCAGACTCGGGAGTTTGATTCCTCAGTCGCATGTTCCTCATCTACAAAATGGGAATGAGTACAGGGTTTTTGCAGGAATTAGAAATGATCAAAGTCTTGGCACAGTTCCTGGTGCCTGGTAAGTGGCATGTGCTCTGTAAGTGGTAGTTATTATGATTATCACAGTCATTCTGTAAGCAAACAGCATCCCCTTAAAATAACCCTGAAAATAATTACAGAGCTGTAGCAGCTCCATCGCCTAGCAATCTCAAACCATCTTAGAAAAGTGCTTTGGTATTGGTATATGTGTATGCATATGGGTTACAATGTAAAACCTCATTCGTTTTTACTTAAACATTGACCTATTACAATTTAATACCAAATAACTGCTGCCATGCTGCAGAGTGACACTCTGCTCAAGGAGGCTCTAGGGTGCAGCGTCAGCAAAGCACAGTTCAGTGACAGCACTACGTGGTGGGATGGACACCGCATGAGATGACAAAGGTGCTTTGGATACTTTTCCAAGAGAGGGAGTTTCTTGACCCCACTAGGACAGACACTTTTTCACTAACCGATTCTAACCCTTCAAGAACCTGACAAACAGTTCACACATTGTTTTTGCAGAACAGAGAAATCATGATGAGACAAATAAGCTTCCCCTACCATTTCAGGAAGAAATGACTCCTCTAGGCCACCAGAATAATGGTGGTCATTGAACAAATTCGTGAAAGTTGCCATGAACCTGGTAACTTATAACCAAAGAAGAAATTTATTTCTACAGGATAACTTCCTCCTTCTTGACGTCTGCTTCTAAGCCAACCATTAGGTATCTATTGCTTTCATATTCCCCGTGGGTTATAGTTTGATGATTTGGTCCCCACAAGCATTCCAGAAGAATCAGTACTAGGGTACAATCCAGCTAGTGTTTATGAATAATCCTTCCCCAGGACATTTATTTCTGATTCTCTTTGTTTCAGTTCTGGGATTCTAGGCTAGAATGAGCTTTGGCACCAACTTGAGAGCTCAAATAAAAGTCCTACCTCAACAGACTGAAGGACTCACTTTTGTCTAAAAGATACCAAAATGTTAAGCTCCCGGCCACAACAGGACAGAGGCTGGCCATATTTCATTAGCTTCTACCCCTTGTCCCCTTACTTATCATTACTAGATTTTATAAAAGGCTGACTTGAGAAGAACAAAAGGCCGGAAGACTTCTTAGTTTACTTCATCCCAGCCCCGGCACCCTCATCCCGTTTGCATGGTTCCAACATGACAGCTGTTTTAGACCACAAAGAGTTTCTTTTTAATAAACAACTGCCAGCCACAGACGGGTTCCAGCCAGTGTCCTGGAGATACGCAGTTCACGGGCTTGCACCCTACATTTCACCTTTTTACATATAGGAATTTTTACATATACTAATTATAATACATCTAAATGTTAAATCTCCACGCCAAAGTGATCATAGGATATATGTTACATACATGTAAACCTAATACACATGCGTGTGGGTCTCCTTCATCAATATTCATAGCTCCGCCTATACCCTGTTGAATATGTATACTTGACCAATGCATTCAGCATAAATTCTGGCCTTACCCCTGCCTCCATGGAAGTGCCTGTCTTGCTTCCCAGCCTGTCAGCATGGCCAGCCTGCAGACTGTAATCTTTTATAATAAAGAAGGTCACCTTTCTAAATTTACAGACTTTGTGACTCTTTTTCAGTTGACAAAGTCAAGGACGCTCTGGAAATGCTAATAACCCAGTAGGTCCAAAGGATCCATATTTGACTTGTACAAAGCAAGATTTCCAATGCCTGCCAGTGCCTGGCAGTTTAAAGGGTATTCTCTGCAAGGTGTTCATGACTGTCAACAGAACAATTCAGATGTACCCGTGACTGATAAGAAATGTTACAAGGCCTTTTTGAGTAGAGGTGTCATAATATTGAAATTTCAAGAACATAATCATAAACCCTGATGTGGGTTAGCTACGATTTTCTAGAAAATCATAAGAAATAAGCTTCCTTACATTACTCTGGTGTTTATTGACCTCCATGGCATGTTTGACCTCAGGTGGCTCCTTCATGTGGGCATAATCTGAAAATCCTTTGGCGGCATCGTGTTTCTGCTTGTACGCAACCTTAGAAAAGCACAAATAATTGTTAGTTCCACTTAAAGCTGTATAAAATCTTACCTGTTAACTTCCAGTGTTTTGCTAGGGTTTTATACATTTAAATACCATCACTGATAATTAAATTTGCCTAAGCCTCTGTAATAAGACAATATCCATAATGCTCTCATCTTAGTGCTTCTGATTAGATTCCTAATTCTTATCCTTTGTTGTTTATTTCAAAACATCCTTGACCAGACATGAAATCTCCACTTCGATTCATCTAGTTTAAATCTCAGGTACAGTTTTGGGAAATTGTGCAGATCTAAGAGCTTTTAGGATTATAGATGTTCAAGGTTTAAATCTTGGGAAAGCAATTGATTAAGTAGGAGGGAATTATAGGATATGTAAAAGTACATTTTTTAAATGAATGAGTCTGATTTTATATAGACACAGCTGTAAGGTAATATAAGGTTTAAATGCACAAACCTTTGGGAAAAAATATAACATATGGGCAAAATTCTCAGATATGTCAAGCCTTGGTCTCCGTTAGGGAAATGAACATTAGACCAATACCACCCATCACCACCAGGTTAAATTTGCTCCATCCTGGGATGAAGAGGGGGGCATGAGAAAGATACCTTGGAAGTAGATGTAACTAAACTTGACTATGAAGCTGGAAACTAAAGAAGAACCTAAAAATAGTTTCTCAGTTTATACCACTATCCCATTTATCCTATTTATCTCATTTGTAATGTTCAATCACTTTGTTTAGTTTTTGTGGAATTACTTATCATCTGCCTTCCCTTACTAGAAGATAACTAACTGTCCAGTTCACTGAATTCTCAGAACCCACAATAGTGCCTGGCACAAAATTGGTATCAATGAATATTTGCTCCATGAATGAATAAATAAATGAATGAATAACTGAAAGAATGAGAATAAAACAATAATACATGAAGGAAAGGCAAGATTCATTTTTAAAATATATTAAAAGTTTAATACTAAAAGAATGATAAATGGAGTTGAGAAAAAAAGGCAACTTAAAAAGAAAAACTAGAACATTCTTCAACAAGAACAAAACAAGGTCTGGTTTTCAATGAAAAATGAATATAGTTAAACTTAACGAAAACATTTTTATCATATGAACTCCTTGAGAGCTATGACTATCTTACACATCTTTTAATATCCTGTGTAAATGATATGGAGTAGAAATGTAATAAATGTTTAGTGAATGGATGAATGATTGAATTTCTTAAACATTCTCATAAGCTTCAACTCCTCATAGGCTTTTATAAACATAACTAAACACCTATTAAACTTAGATAACATATCTATCTAAAGGATTATAGTGATCATTATAAACTAATTTTTACGAATAAAATTATTAAATCTTACCATCCAAAAAAAGGCATCTAGCACAACTATCAATGTTTAAATCCCCTCTCTGGCTCCCCAGCTAGCTTTTAGAAAACTTCTACCAAAAGAGAACTAAACCTGGGACATCACAGCCTTTAAATTTTAAAAGTTCTGATTGAAAGTTCTTCCTTTAATGAAACTCAAGTTTATTTCCCCATAGCTACATCTATGAGGCCATATGGAAAAAGTCTAGTTCACAAGACAGAACTTCCAACGCAGAAGACAGCTGTCCATGACTTCTATTCCTCCAGACTGTCAGCCCAGCTTAAGGTACTGAAGTCCTGAACACCCTTGAAGCTTTATTCAACCCAAATCCCAAAGTATCTGTCTCTTTCTTAAGGTGCCCACAATGGTTTGACCAATTTGAATTAGAATTGTTTCATTTAATCCAGGCTATCACCCAAGTTATTGGATGGGTTACCAGGACTTCAATGCAGCACCTCACCTTATTCCAGGTATAATTCATCTTGTTAGCATTTATCAGTCTAATCCATCAAGATATTCAATTCTGATGAACATGTCTTTAAAATGTTCACCAATTAATTATGTTAAACAGGAAACTCTTTAAGAACCTCCATTCAGGTTGAGAAAGTCCATTATCTCTGTTCCATTACATTCTATATTATAACGTTAAGGCAGAGGAAGGGGGAATTTAATGGCTGCTCAAGTCTGTAAAGCCAAGCAAAAACTTCTATGAGCTTTATTCCTTCTTCTGAAATAAAAAGAGCTAGCATGTGCCCATCTCTTTTTTGATGGATGCCTGGTTTATTCTGTATTTTACACCTACTATCATACTTGTGACTTTGTAAATGTAACCCATGCAGCTGATCATTTTGTGGGTTATCATAGAAACGGTGAGTCATTGAGCACAATGTTAAAAAGCACTTCTTCTTAAAAAGGCTATGTAATTTTCTACTCGCAGCATTAAAATAGTCATTTCATTTATAGCTGCTACTAAGTACCACTTTAGAATTAAGATTACATCAAATTGGAGCCAGCTGAACTTTAATTTATCATATTAATTTTCTCCCTTAAAATAGCTAATGGAAAATTGTGTCACACTAATAAATTTTCTGATAAATTTGGTATCTTAGGATTTGTCATTATTGTGTGGCATATCCCCAGATTAATTCTGTTTTCTTCACACCTTGAGAACTAAGATTGCTATGCTACCAGACACCTAGAGACTGAAGTATAATTGCAATGGTCTTATAAATATGTTTATATAAGTAATATATACATTTAACTTATATATTTGATCTTATGGTATATTTTTATATTTCATATATACATACATTAAATGTACATATAGGTTTAAATTACAGAATAATTTATAAGTACTACATAGAAAGGCAGCCATGCTCACCACTATACCACCAACGCAACTACATAGGTAAATGGGCTTTTAATCCATGTCGTAGGCATCTCTGAAATCCTGAAACAGGACCCTGAAGCTACTAGAGATGAAACATAGACCCTCATGAACCTCTTTGGTTCAGATGCCTGAGAAAGCTGGATTTCTTCTGAGATAGGGGATCACTTAGCCTTTGCCTGAAACAGCCCAGATAAGGATCTTACCACTTCGTGGCACAGTACATTCTATTTTCAGAAACTTTCTTTATGGTCTTTGTTTATAGATTATAAACACAAGATAGGTAATAAAATAACCTCCTTAAAAAAAAATCCACATTTTCTCTCTCTCCCGTTTTGATTCAGAAATTCCTTCCCTTCAGTCATTTTCTACAAGGAAGTATTAATCCAGCTAACTTTATCACTTTAGTTTGAATTTTAAACATCTGAGAGTGTTTGCAAATTGATTTTAGGATAATAGTTTGTTTTAACAGTCTGTCAAAAGCTCAGGAGACATTTCATTAGAACCTAGAATACCATTTAATGTCAGACTTCATCTAATACTCTAATTAAGTAGACGACAAATCTGATGCTATTTGGACACAGTAAAAGTTTAGTTGTTTAATTGTCACAGACAATAGTCTATTTTCTTGTCTCTCTTATTGCCAGATTAACTCTGAGAATCACAATTTAACAATAATAAAAAGTTAATGTATGTAAATCTAAAATAATTTTATTACAATTATGTAACTCTTTGAAATAGACACCTTACTCAGAATCCAGGTTTTTTCCTTACTAACAAGTTCAGTGACTAATTACAACAGCAGAAAGCACTGCTAATCAAGCGTGCATATATATCTCTCCCAGTGGTGTCTGTTGTAGAACAGGGTAACACTTGTTAACAATGTAAGTGAGAACCTATTCTGACAAAAACCAATGATAGATTCCAAAATATACAATCTGGATTATCTTTCGTGTTCAGTTCTGTGTTGCATGTATTTATGTACTGCAGATCCTTGCATGCTATAAAAGGGATAAAAGTTGTGTGCTTCCAAAGACATGAGGCTGCAAATATCTGAAAATGTTATCTTCCCAAGTATAAAAATAAGAATAGATTTTCTTTCTTTATTGCATAATTGTTGCTAGTCACATATCAAGTGTTGTGTTGTAATTATCTGCTTTTTAAAGTAGCCCATATTATCAGCAAGTGTTTAGGTGACCAGATGTTGGCAAGAAAAATAAAGGACATATTAGTCACGGTCAGCCATGCAGAACCTTGACATCATATATTTTTAGCCTCACGTTGCATAACTGAGATTAGCTTACAGCCAAGTTGGGTACACAGTGGACGTTTAAATTTGTAATAATGAACTACTTAATGATGTTCTCCAAAGGATAACTAGGCCCAGTATTTTTCAAGAGTAATCTATTTTCAGACTATTTATTAAATAAAAGTATCTAGGTATCTTCTACTTAAAAGTAACAAGATTCTGGGGGAAGAAGTACATTTTTTAATAAGAAAAAGGTACAGATGGTAGCAGAGCGATGGGATAGTGTGTGGTTAAGAATTCAGATTATGGAACCAGGCTACTTATGTTTCAGTGCTGACTCTGCCATTTAATGGCTGTGCCACTTTGGATAAGTTACTTAACCTCTCTGTGCTTCTGTTTCCACATCTTTAAAATGGGGATATTTCACAGGGTTGTTGTGATGACTAAATAACATAAATATGTGTGAAATGCATAGAACAGCACCTGACACATAGTAAGCACTTCTATGTGTTTACTTTTTTATTAACCTAAAATGTGGCACGAAGAATAGCAACTATCCAAAAGGAGGCATATCCTTAAAAAGGAAATCAATAAACTCAACAAAAATCCATTTCACAAGTATTTATTAAACACCCTCTATGTTCCAGGGACTGTCCCAAATACAGGAGTAGAAAGAGGAACAGGACAAGATGAGGTCCCTGCTCTTATGTAGTAACAGATTAACAAAGTAACAACAACAACAACAAAATCAGATTCTGCTATGAAGAAAGCACAATAAGAAGATGAGTCAGAAAAAGGTTATTATGGTTATGAGTCCGAAATATACATTTTGAAATTCTGTTTGAGAAATGCAATAGATTAAATGCATTCAGAATACCTTATGTGTCGAAGTACTACAAAGCGAAAATTACCCCAAACTCTTCTGGATTCAAAATGAGTTTACATGAGGACAGTTAAGTTCATCTACAACTTGCAATCACCAAAATAGCCACTTCCACCTCATGGAGGCTTTTTTTGGTAGCCTGAGATCTTCTAAATGAAAAACACAAGCCACAGGAAAGGATATTCAGGAACCACTTGTCTAACTGATGGAGCGCAGACATGTGGATCCCAAATTCAACCATTATCTCTTTATGTGACTTTTAATGAGCTATCAAAATGTTTTCCACTTTGGGAACATATGTTAAATCAGAGAATAGTTTAGAAGAATTTCACCTATGTAAGCTATCTAAATGAGATTAAAATTTGCCCTATAAATAGCGGTGAAATGGAAAAACAGCATCAAGTAACTGACATAAACTTGCAGGTCCTTTTCATTTTCTACAATTTCACCAGAATCTATGATCACACATTAACTAGTTGCTTCCAACTTTCATTCAGCGTTTAATGCCTTAGAAAAAAAACATTTTATTAAAATAATAAATAACTTATATCAGGTTATGTATTTCATCTACACAATCATATAACAATCTAGGAAAACCACACCTCGCTCTGAAGCTGTGTGACTTCTCTTGCGAAAACACTGTCAATCGTGGCTGGCATCCGCTTATAAAGAGAGTTGGAAAGATCTGCCTTAATGGTGCCTTTGTATTTTGCCTGGGAAGGAGAAAAGAAAAAAAAAATAAATATTCCTTTTTTTTTTTTTTTACTGTGAATATAAAAAGAAAATAAAAAGAAACTTTCTTCAGAAACAGAATTGATTTAAAAATCTGCAGACCATTTTAATTTTAGATACTGGAGCTGACAAACATATTCCGAACAGATAGAAATAAATCCAATTTCTCTTGGAGAAAGCTATAAATGAGACAGGCAAGAACATAGTTTCTATTGTTCTATTTAAAGCCAAGCAGTTTTCTAAATGCAAACCTATTTGTGTGGTATTGACAGTTTCACGTTTGATGAGGGAGCAAACGATCTGAGAACAGTAAGACATTTGAGTTGTGCAAGAAAATACGAGTCAGTCGTTAGCAACTGCTGTCTAGAACTTGAACACAACGGACAACATTCCTTTATTTAAATCTTCTCAGATTACACTGGGAGGTGGGGTGCTTTTCTCTCCTTTTGTGCCTTCTCACCCCTAATCTGCCCTGTCTCTAAACCATCTCAATCATTACAGTAAGACAAACACTCATTCACCATTTCCTCTTGGGAGAACTAGATGTAAGGGAACACAATAGATCGCCCACTTCTAATTTTTCCACTCTGTAGTTAACTCCTTCAGGAAAAATAATCAATAACTGAGAACATCAAGAATTTCTCTGCACAGGAGAACTAACCTAGCTAACACAAATAAACAAAACTGTGTTCTTCCATACTGTGTAGACAAGTCTTCAGCATTCCTCGCACTCTAAGCTAGATGCGAGTGTTTATTTATTAGCATATATCCTGTGCAAACCTTCTCTTCCCACACTCTTTGGATTTTTGGTACTTAATAAAATAAAATGTACTGATTTCCCTCAAAATTGTTTCATATTAGCAGAAATAATACATGGATCTTTCTCCAACATAATTTACAGAACACTAGAGGTCAGTCATTTACAACACTTTTATTCCTTCTCTTTTTCAAATTTATCTCTTCTAAGTGATCTATTCACAGACCACAGAAATGCCTCATCATAGCAATCATTGTTAACACTGTGCTTTACAATGCAACATAAACTGCAGTCAGTCCGAAATGCTGTCGGAGAGAGATCACGTGATTTTTCAGCTGGAAAATGAATATCGTGTATTTCTCACTCCGTGGTTTCATAATGGGTATCTCTGGTGAACTGAATTTTATCCTGCTCAAAAATAGATTAAATTAACTTAAAATTGTTTATCAAAGATATTACATTTTATTGAAATCTGATAAATCTTACTTATTTCCAAAATGACATTCAATAGTTTGTCTCTAATAAGTCTATTAGAAAAAAAAAATAGAACTTCTAAAATTAACTATTCTGCCCGTGCTTTCTACTTATTGAATAAAAATATTCCTTTCAAGAGGAATTCTATATAACTAAGAAAGGGCTAGAGTCAAAATATAGATGTATATAATAAAATATATAAACCATATATAGTAAAATATATCAGTTTATATGGGTTAATTGACACAGTGCATTGAATGAGATAATCACATAAATATTACCCACATTCATTGGTGCTTTTGAAAATATTATGCTCCAACTCAAATGCACACACTTTTTCTATAAAAATAGAAAAAGAAAAATGCAAGCCAGTTTGCAAGTTTTTGATACCTTACCTCAGAAATAAAAGCGCCAATACTTTTTACGTGGTTTAGCATAGGAGTATCCGTCACAAATGTACACTTGTCCTTAGACTTTTTGTACGCTTCTTTATAATGGATCTAGAAAAGAGAATAATTTACATAAGAAGAGAAAAAAGAAAAGAAATTCTAATGGCCTTTTTGGAAGAGAGCATTAAGATGAGAAAGTCCATTTTCAGAAGTAAATACTCAAATGTGGAATGATCCTCAAAGCTAGCCAAGTCAGATAAACAGATATCCAGCTCAGAATTGCAAAGGTGACGGGGGCCCGGTGAGGACAGGCTGGTCTTTAGATAAGCAAGGTCCAGTTATCGTGAGGATCAACGCCAGAGATGGGGGGCCACAGATGACGGGTCCTCTTGGCCCAGCTTCCCAAGCGTCACTGTCAAACACGTGCCATCTCACTCTCACAAATGTCCTAGTTTATTCTCACTTTTGAGCCACAGGCCTTAGCAGTTAAGCCTATGGCCAAACAGACACACAGCTGCCTACCTCAAGGTAGAAAATAAACAGTCACCAGGACAGATGTAATCAATCAGAAGCAGAAGCAGAAATTAAACACATAGAGATTACTATTAACATTATTATCTATACACGCTTGATTAGAGGAAGGGGCTTAAGTTGTTGGCCATGATGGGCTTCCTGTTACTAATTGATTCCCTCCTAATCAAACTTATCCAATTTATGAGCACCTCCCCCACTCTCTTCCCCTCCCTGAAATAAGAGCAGAACCTGCCCAGAAAGCTTGACCCCCTGCAGAGATCATTCCAGAATGCACCCTCCCTCCCCCCCCAGCTGTGGACGGGCAGAATAGCAGGAGAAGGCCCAGAGAGGCCTGACTAAGCTGCTCACTTCTTCTCTCAAACTCCCCGGTAACATGAGTCACTTCCTTCACCTGGAGGAAAAGCCAGAATTGTTACTCTGGGGGAAGACCCTGCATGGACATGTGAGCCCAAAAGAAGTCGGGAAATGTGGAGAAAGATCTAGAATGAATCACGCTGTCACACTATTTGCTGCACAATCTGAAAACCAGGGGGGCAACACTATGACCAGTTGAGAAGATGGAGGTAATTTGCTATAAGTTATGTCGCCCTGTAATGAAGTCATGTTTATCTCCCCAAGACCATAAATTCTTAAGCTGAAAAAAAAAGGGCCCCAGTTCAGATGATAAATTACATGGTCTCCCTAATTATAACCCAAAACTGAAGTTGAATTGAACACATGACCAGGTTCCCAGAGGACATCACTAACATTGATGTGCCACACTAATGCGACATGGAGATTTTCCCTCATGCAAACCTGATTCGAGGGGCATCTCTTGACCCGAGGTAGACCCACATGCGAAGAGATTAAGTAAAATTATTTCAAAATGCTATATTTCACTGCTGTGATTCTTAGATATCAGATGCCTACCACATTAAACATTTGCTTTATTCATGAAATCAACATGAGAACATATTTATCTTATCCAAGCACTAAATTACTTTTTTTTCCTTCTCAGAGATTAGCCATAATTTTAGGTTCCTGCAAATCACCCTCCTCCGTCACTAGTAATTAAACTGTTAATGGCAGTATGATAAATAGTAGGCTATTTTGATCATAAGGAGAAAAAAAAAAGTATCTCAGTTATATAATTAAGTGTGAGAGAAAATAACCTATCATCAGGCTTAAGTTTGACTCATTATTTTTATCTCCTGCCACCATCTTTTCCTCATCACAGTCACATTCTCCACCATGGCGGTATGTGCTTGTGGCTACAGCCTCCTGATAAAGTCTGACATAAACAGAATGTTCAGGACAGCAGCCCTGGAGAAGGGTGAAGCATTCACTTCCCCTGCTAGGCAGGCACATAATTCAGGCTTAACTGAGGACTCCATTTCTTTCTTTGGTCTTTATTAAAAAGATATGACATTTGCATCTTTAAATTTAAGATGCATTTGAAAATGGAAGATCATTTGCTTATTGTCATTTGTATTATATAATTTCTTAAAAATCATACACACATAGAGACATACAGATATGTCTATGATTTCTAATGAGTTGTATATGAATGACAATAAGCAAATGATCCTAAATGTTATATAAATAAAGAATGTATATATTAGTAGCCTTCCTATACCAAGATAACAGGAAATGATGGGTGAAAGAGAATTGTATCCATCGATGATACAAATCTTAGGTAAAACAAAAATCATGGAATAGATGGCTATTCCCTATCTACATCTTACAACCTAAGGTTGGCACCATCTACTGGATAGATTGCCAAGCCATTCCCCTTCCTCCTACAAACAGAACCTGAATGTATTCATAAGAGTAGCCAGGCCCGACTACCCCAGCCCAGGAGAACAAATTGATCTAAACCAGGAACAGTCATGCCATTTTCTTTGGCTGGTGCTTAGTCTGGGGAGGCCAGGTGTCCAGCTCTGGCCACGAGAGACTGGCGGGAGTCTTCCCAGCAGTGGTTTCTAGGATAAAGGGAGACACTTTGCACAGCCTTTTGACACTTGCTCTTCTACCTTTTTCCTTCCCCAGTCACAGGGGGGCAGCAGCAATGATGTCACCACAAGGCAATAAGCCACCACACTATCTATAATGGCAGAGCACAACAAAAGCAGCCAGAGAGACTAATAACACCCACTGTACTGACATTGAACTACCTACCTCCAGGCTTTATGTGGGTGTGGGTGGGGGAACCAAACACCTATTTGTTAAGCTGTTGCCTGTGTGTTCCTGTTCTTGCAGCTATCTGCACTCAACCAATACACAATCCAATGTATTTTCAATTAAAAAAACGGGGGAGGGGAGGAGGAAGCTGATGACTTTCTGAACATTAAGATGCCCCCAACATTCGCCTTCTCCTTTGACCTTGCCCACTTACCCCACAATGTCTCAACCATAATTAGGGTTAAATTAGTTCAGTGTTGCTTCCTCCTCCTGTTCAAATTTCTTTCAATGAGCACGAGATTAGCTAATGGCTGGAACTGGATGACAGATGTGGAAGTGTTGCAGGATATTTCCGTTTACAGGCATTCTTAACTGAGAGTATCTAGAAAGTCTCTTCACAAGTGAAATCATACCAGTTAAATCCAGTAAACCCTGGAAGAAAGAACTGTGGCTCCATCACTATTTTTTTAACTGGGCCACGGGTAGGCAAGCTCACTCTCTCAGGTTTTCTGATACTGCCCAAGCTTTCTCTGAAGGGGGAACCACAGAATTTAATGTTTTCAGCATCACAAGGATTACCCACAACAAACAATGTTCATTTGCCTGGAAAATGTCCTTCCTGCTGCCATGCAAATGAACACACTAAAAACCTCCGAACCAAAACACTGAGTCAGAGGCTGCATGTAGATGCGGCCAAACTTGTTCTGCAGAAGGCTCTTTATGCCTAATTTACAAGAAACACATTGAAGATTCCCTTTTGCCCAATATTGTTTGTGACTTAGCTACCAGAAAGCTACTGGATTAATGATTCTGAATGCTCAATAGAGTGGACGGATTTAATTTATTCACGGAATTGATTGCATATTTGACTAACAGAACTAAATACCAAAGACACAGTCTACTGCAGAAACAAAAAGTGTTACATGGTTAATAGAAAAATAAAAGACGCTGCCTCGGAGGACCAGATGTCCTTCAGGATTGGGAAGTAAGTTCTGCAGAAGGAAACCTCACAACATGAGTAGAGCAAATGCAAAGCAAAAACTAGGTGAGGCAAAAAAAAAAAAAAAAAAAAGAAGAAGAAGAAAGAAAAAGAAAAATGTCTTATACTGATCCCCAAAGTGAAGCCACTTGACCTGAAGAGCTGACATTTCTCTCTTTAGAGAATTTTAAACAGTGCAGGCCTCCCAGGACTGCTGTCTGGGCCAATCTTAACATTTCTATAAATTGTCCAGCAAGGGACTGATACAGCAAAGTCCGTGGGTCTTCTGATAACCCCAAGCTGTCTCAGAGAGGGAAAGGGCAAACTGTTGAAATGGCAAAGAGATGAACCTTGGAAGCTCTCAAAGGGCCAGGCGAGAGGGCAGAAAACTGCAGATTAGATTCCTCCCTAGTGAGGTTAAGACAATCCAAAGGGCTGCTAAGACATGATGGGCCCTACACTATTAGGCGCAGAAATTAGGACTGAAAATGGCTCTGATGTTCTACAGAGATTGATCTAACAGCTCTCTGTGGCCCCCACGTCCAGGAAGCTCTAAATAGCATCACAAAGGGTGCCGGAAGCAACATAAAACATCATCCTACCCAGGCCGTCCGCATCTGGACTGCTGTACGCAGCTGTGGTTACTACACCCCAGTAAGAATGTATGAAGGTTAGAAAAGGTCTAAAGAGAAATAATTACAGCAGTGCAGAACATCTAGAAAGGCTGCTTTGGGTGGGGCATGGTGGTTTACGCTTGTAATCCTAGCACCTTGGGAGGCTGAGGCAGGAGGATTGCTTAAGGTCAGGAGTTCAAAACCAGCCTGAGCAAGAGTGAGACCCCATCTCTACTAAAAATAGAAAGAAATTAATTGGCCAACTAGAAATATGTAGAAAAAATTAGCCAGGCATGGTGGCACATGCCTGTAGTCCCAGCTACTCGGGAGGCTGAGTCAGGAGGATTACTTGAGCCTAGGAGTTTGAGGTTGCTGTGAGGTAGGCTGACGCCACGGCACTCTAGCTCGGGCAACAGAGTGAGGCTCTGTGTAAAAAAAAAAAAAAAATAGGTTGCTTTGTGAAGAGAAACCCATGAAATCACTCTTCTCATAAAAAAAAAAAAAAAAAAAACCTGAGACAGTGGGAAGTGACTCCAGGTGACACCTATGAACTGAGGCTCATAGGACCATAGCACAGGCTCACTGCAGCATGGAATATAAACATGTACATGGGGCTTGGAACACATCATGAGAGGAAGGACAACCTGATCACCCAGGATTGAGGTTCAGGCAGACCTCATGTCCCATTCCAGGTGTGTGGCTCACTAGCGGTGGGACTTGATTGACAGCCTTCAAGGCTGCTTCATTAAGCTTCAGGATGGAGGAGTCAACAAAGGAAGACCGGGATGCTCTGCTGGGGCATGTGGATTATAAAACAAAACTAACATACTTGAAGGTTTGGGTTTAAATTTAAGTTTGAGACTGGGGGAAATTGTGCACTACATTAAGTGAAGGTCACTAACAAATGGGCTCAATTGAAAACATCAGACAGGTCTGACCAGACTCAAGTCTCACTTGGCATGGCAGTGCACCAATTTTTATATCTGTTTTAGCTCCACAACTAATGCATTCTAGACAACCAACTGGCCATACAGAAGATATAAGAGAGACAAGAATTTCAAATATAAGTTCATGTGCTCCATATAAAAGCACTGATGACACTGAGAAAGAATAAGTAAGTTATTCATTCATAATACTATTTAACCACACTTCTAAAAAACTACAAATTTTCATTTAGTCCAATATGTCATGTCCTTCCAGAAAGGACAAATTAAAACTTGTTTTTAAGATAATTGTACAAATTCCTCTTTTTACTATCATTAGAAACAAAAAGACTAATTTTTCAGACTATTAGTAAATACAAAAATTCTAAAAATTAAACAAGTATCTTAGGTAGTACAGAATTGTATTTGGAAGCAGAATGTGAATGTGTACACAGATATAAATTAAGACATAATAGTAATGTTCTAAATATTTAGATAGTATGGATATTCTGCCATGCAACATAAATCCATAGCAAACAGAAATTATGCCGTGTGTTTGATTTTACCTACAGTGGCATGAAATAACAGGACTTTGGCTTTTGCAAAATGACAAAGACCATCACCTCTCACCACAGTTGGTTTTAAAGTCACTGATAAACAATGTTATCCAAAACAACTGCAACAAAATTGCCTACTAACTGTAGTTACCATTTTAATCCAAATGGTTTACATAATACAATTTAGCTCAGTTATAATTATGTTTCAATAAAGACATATCAAAGCTGGAAGTGGTATTATCTCCCATTTTAGGAATTTAAATGGTAGGCTTACTAATATTAGCATAATAAATGATAATAAAGCTAAGATAAAATTTGTGTGGAAATCTACAGTGAGAGATTACACAGCAGAGTAAAGAGAAAGGGCTTTGTGTTCAAGTCCTACTCCCTCTACTTCACTGTGTGACCCAGGCAAAGTGCTTAACCTCTCTGTGCCTCCGTCTCCTCACTTCCAAAATGGGCAAAAGAACAGAACCTACTTCTCGAGCTACAATGCCTGGCATATAAATCTTAATTGTTGCTGATATTGCTATTGCTGCTGTTGTCACTGTCATTTCATTATTTTTGTTGCAGTTTACAAAGAACTTTCACATACAGTAGCTAATGATTATTAAGTAATAGCACAAAGAAATTATTAATTTAAATTTTCATTACATCTCATGTAAAGTAGATGGGAAGGGTTATGATTCTCACCACCAACCTTTGGCTCTTTACTGACAAACCAGAAGGGAACACAGCCTCATATGTGAAACATGATTAGATGGATTAAAAAATAAGTCACAGATGCAATAGTTAATAACAGCTAACATTTATTGAGTACCCACAATGTTCCAGATGGCTTACTCAGCATTTTAGATGTGTTAGCATTAATTTAGTCTTCCTACTACAAATGTTACACCTAAGGAACTGACCCCAGCAAGGTTGCAGAACTTTCCCAAGGTTACAGCTGAGTCAACCCACGCAAGTTGACTTCAGAGGACATATGAGCACTCTGCCCCCCAGCACAGGATTGACTTTCTTGGAAAACAAGCAATTATAAAATGTCCCAATCACTTCGCTCATTACCAACAAGAGAAACAACCAGTATTGTGCTCATGTCTCTAAATGAAGACAAAGACACATACTCACTTTATAGGAGCCACTTTTCCTTTGTACAAGCAATTCTCTTTCAACTGCTAATGAAGATCATCTAAATTCTCATTCCTAGTGAGCAATACTTTTCCTTGTACTTCTAGAATTCTAGTTTACATATTTACCATAATATATATATATATGTGTGTGTGTGTGTGTGTGTGTGTGTGTGTGTCTCATGTAGTTCAGTAATCCATAAATCCCAAACTGTAAATTAATTATCATATGTATATATGTATATGCATTTTCCTGGTTTGGAAAACAATTACATTCATGAGATTCTTCAAAAGGTCACCCAAATGTTAAAAATCACTCATTTATAATAGATAGAGATCCTCCCGAGACAAATTACATCATTATATTAATTTTAAAGTCTTTGGGGTTCTCAAATAGAATAGGCATTGCAATTCAATGCCTTATGATCTCATGCCAGAGGGACAGCAAAATTCATAAGAGATAGGATTCTGGGTTAAGAATGAGGAAATTTGCTCTAGCAGAAATTCCCTGTCTAGGTGACCTTGGGGAAATCACTGAACATTTCTGAACCTAGTTCTATGATCTGGAAAATAATTGTTTTTGAAGAGATGATTTCAGGGTTTTCTCCCCGGCTCTATGACTTTCTAACTTCATAGTACCACATGTGCAACGCAAAATAAGACAGAATTTACTTAAGCCACTTACATCACTAATGAGTTTGGTGCATTTTCTGGCCAATTCCATGCTTAGGTCTTCAATGACAGGCTTAAAGAAGACCTGTTCAGAAAAAAAGGAAAAGGAGTATTTTTCTCACTATTGATTTAGAGGAACAAATACTATTCTTGTATAGGCCCCTTCTCACTTACCTGGTCTTCTGCATTTTCTTCTTCCCCCGTTTTTTCCTCTTCTGTTTCATCTTTTACATCCTCTAATATAGGGACCCTCATTTTTACCCTTTCAAAGTATTTATATTTTGAAAATGTACCCGAGTAGCGTCTTTTTATGTACAACAGCTCCCTTGAGAGCTTGGTGTCTGCAGTGCTTGGGTAGGAATGACCTTGCCCAAGACTCACCCCTATTTAGCTCACACTTCACTCTCCTTATCTCACCAGTGCCTGAGTGAATGGAACAGGATCCCAGAGGCTTGCCAGGGCTAGCCTCGCACATGGAAATAACATTTTCTCAAATGCAAAATTTGATTCTATGAACCTCTGAAGTCAACATTCTCTAAATTAGTTAAGAAATCCAAAAGAGAAAATGTATTTATCTTTCATTAATTCAATTCATTCATAAAATAGTTTGAAAAGGACTTAAAGATTCTGGGGAAACTATTCAACTATAACACTCAAGATATCACAGTCCAAAGCCTGTTATCTCAAAGATTGCTCAACTCCATCTAAATAAAGCTTTCGCTGGAATGTCAGACGTATATCTCTGACTTTGTACAGTGAATCTGGATCATTCAAACTCATTTCATTAACCTAAATTAAATGTTTTATGAAACACACACGTACTTCTCACATCTTAAAAAATACTCCCTTTATATTAGCTGATTAGAGGCTAGTAATTTAGTACGAAAAGCCCTTTGAACCACTTCAAAGAATCTATTCTGAGTTAATTATGACTGTTAATCTTATATTGGTGAGTACCGAATTATATTAATTGTAAACATCATTAAGCACGAGAAGTTGCAGTTAACATATGTTGATATATCATTTAAGAATTCTAGAAACATCACTGTTTCCAAATAATCATCCTTTTAAAATTCTGCTCATTGTATTCATTTTTACAAATTCGTTAATTATTTGTATATGTCTCAATATGTGCCACACACTTGGAAAAGTTTGTAAAAATAAACTATCAGAATATTTATAATGTGGTATGTGTCACTGGTTATATGATTAAAAATGTATTTCTCAAAACAAATCTTTTAATGTCAATTTAGGCAATCTGAAGACTCTATACAACTCACAATTTATTAATCTGGTTATTTAAATCCTTGGGTAAATTAATTTTTACCAAGCCAAAGAATATCAGTGTTGGACATAAAAAATACCCTATGGTGAATAATAAAATTAATTATATAAAATATAACTTTATTAAAAATAACACATCATTCTAAGTACCCAAGTATAATACTGTTTAATCTTAATATCAAATCTAGTTTTTATTTATTTTTTAAAAATTGCTTTGGCCTTACCTAAACTGAAAATCCTGACAAGAAAAAAATTCTGCACAGTCATTGTGTATAGATTATTTCTCAAATTGTGTCTCATGAGGCAAAAGTGCCATAAAATCTTCTCTGTAGGAGAAAAAAGTGAATTTCTTAAACACACATTTGAGAATCCTGTATCCTAATCTCTACCCCTTCTACTTGAAGATTCACAAGGCATGTTGACACATTAGGAGGGCTAAGAAGACTTAACTCAGCATTCCCCAAACATGAATCCTATCTCATCTCATCTTATCTAGTCTAATCTGTCTCTGTTAATGATAGCCAATACCCTAGAAAACTAACATTCTTCTGTTAAATCTGCTAAAAGATTATTCGAATATTCCATAGAAAATCTATTACATTATCTTTATTTGGAAACAGAGAGGAGCAATCACTATAAACTTTTCTGACAAACTTCTAGAAGCATAGAAAGAAAATCTTGCCCAAACTGCCAAGACACACCTCTTGGCTTGCGCCTGAGGCGACGATACTGGGGTTGCTCAGAGTGGGTTCTATTTCCCATGGTGAATGACCTTCGTCAGGCTTGAACGGCAATTATTTTCTCATTTCCCATCATGTGATAAGTTCTTACGGACTCGCCACTGTGCTGCAAGAGAATAAGCTGTTGAGATTTAATGCACAAAGTTTTGAAGGCAAAACCAAACACCACGTGCAATGTGCCCACAGATTTTCCATTTGAGATTTCAGAATCAGACTTTCAAAGCCAGAGACATACTTAAGAAACCAGTATACTTAAAGCCCGCTCTTTTATAGAGGACAAAAGGAAAGCCAAGAAAAATTAATTATCTGTCTCATTCGCAAGTTATTCAATGCAATACTAGGATCAGAACCTAACTAGAAAATATTCCAACTACCAATACCTTAATCAATACATGAGACTTTGTTAATAAAAATAATGAAATTGTTTTAAAAAAAGAACCTAACTAAACAAATAAACACTGTTATGCCAGGTCCCCTGCTTGCTGTTAGAGATGCAATGGTGAATGAAACACACTTCATGCTAAGAAAAGGTAGGAAATTAAAAAACTCATCATTCAAGACTTGCAGGACGAACTCTTTAATGGATTGTTTGGCAAGCTAGATACACCATTACTTTTGATTGAATGCATATTTTTTTCCTTTCACCTATAAGTTATAATATAAAGTTCATATAACATTTTCTCTGGAAAATGTAAAGCCCTGTACTTTATCACAGCCAAGTTCTCTTGTCAATATCTCTACAACCTGACATGGGAAATAATACGGATAGTGAACATGTTTCAAAATCCCCTATCAACTTTTTTTAAGCCAAGTTTAATGTTGTATTTGAATAGATATTTTTGCCTTGGGGTGCCACAAAAGGGAATATTTGTATAGCTGTTAACCCCTTTTACTTATTAAGCACTTCATTTATGCTTTCTACCTTTTTGATTTTAGTCCCTAACCCATGCCTTCATACAGAATGAGACCAAAATAGGAATCACATCACTTACAGTTAGACCCTCAATATCCAGGTCTGGCTCTACCATATCCTCTGGGGCAAATTAGTCAATCCCTCTCTGTCTCTAATTCTCCAGAGTTAAACAGAAAAACTGAATTGGCAAAAGTTAAAAAAAAGAAAGCACTTCAAAAAGATTTCTGAACTACCCAACAAAGGTACACAGTTACATGAAAAGCGTTTGTTACCAAAGAGACTTCTCGTTTGAAAAGGTGAGATTCTGTGCCATCACTATCTTTTTAAAGGCAAGAAGGGCCTCCTACAACTTGACAGCCTAAAGATTGTGCATTTATATTAATAATACAGAAGATTTCCCATCGTTTCATAGTTTGGTGTTTATGTGTAAACAAATGTATCGCCATAGCAACTGTGGAGTGGGTAACTCAAGTCCCTGGGGACCCAGCCCTTGGCCAAGGAAACACGGAGTCATGTAGTGCACGACTGTCCTCAGCTTCCTTAAGGTTACATGTGACCAGAATCTCTTGGGTTTTGACCCATGTTTTCCTACTTATTTCACTTTTTTTCTCCTTTTTTCCCCCATAGTGATAGAACACATGCTTTTCTTTTCCCTAACATGGTTGAAAATCACTTCAAAATGAAAATTCACAATAAATAATTGACACAGATCAAGATTCAGTTCTGAGTTGAGAAAAACTTAGAGAGATAAACCAATTTTTTATTTTAAGAATTATCTCGACATTTCTTACTACAAAATAGTCATTCTAAATGGTTAGATGAGAGAGGAATTAGTTTGCCTGATTTGTTTTCCTGAATTGATAGTTTTTTCACACTCATTTTTAGTTGCTTGCTTTTTGTTGTTTTTTATGACAATCTCTCAGAAGGTTCTTGCTTCTCAGTTGAATCCCTAGCTATTTCACCTTTGCCTCACATATTTACTCATCATTTGGCAACTGCCCAAAAGAGAACTTTACTAACAGATGAGTGGGAAGGAATAGTTTCATAAAACAAGAAATATAAGCATCTAAGACAATTTGTCTTCTTTATAAAAGAGAAGAGTTCTGCTTAATATTAGCCCAACCTATTTTTACAATGTACACTCATTAACAATCTTCTCCTTTTCAATGGCTACTTCATTACTCTTTGTTAATTAGAAATCAAAAGAATGCAAAGACCTGAATAACTGTCACATTACCAATTATGCCATTAAAATAAGATTTCATGGAGTGTTTTTCATATTGTACAGTGCTATTTTCACAAGTGTAGATCCTACGCAAACTGAGAGCTACATATCTAGAAAGATCTTAGAGAAAGAAAAAAACAAAAACTGCAAATAATTTGGGGCACAACCATTTCCAGGCTGGGTGTGGTTGGGCACCAAAATCATGTACTCTTCTTATTGGGGTGGGGGGAAGTATTCTTATTCACTGTCTACATTAATAACATAAGTACCCAGTGAACTAAAAGAATTTGGTTAAATTTGCAAATTTGGTTAAATTTGCAACTTACTTGAGATACTGGTTCAGTTTTCATAACAATGAAGCTAATATAGCATGATTATGCCAGTAATCATTACCACAGAGAGAAACCCACGGTCTGAATGGTCCATCTGTGGTTTATAACCAGAACCAAAAGGTCAGGCAGATCAAACAGCGTGACTTCCACAAAAAAGTATCCCTTTCCTACAGTTTTGTGCGAGGTATGTCAGGAATAATCGTGAAAGACTTTAAAATTGGCATAAACAAAAAAATTACTGGGTGTCTTCTCTAGTATTCCCTTCTAGGCTATGTTGTTTTTTCATTGTCTTTGAACTACCTTACAATGCCATAAATTGTTGAAAACTGATAACAATGCAAGCGATTCTTATCCATAGAAATGCAAATTACAGGAGTCTCCCTTTATCCATGGGGGGAGACGTTCCAAAACCCCCCAGTGGATGCCTGAAATCAGGGATAGTATCAACTCCACACATACTATGTGTTTTCCTGTATATCCATACCAAGATAAAGCTTAATTTCTAATTAGGTACAGTAAAAGATGAACCATAATAGCTGATAATAAAATAGAACAATTTGTAACAACACACTATAATAAAAGTTATGTGAATGTGATTTCTCTCTCTCTCTCAAAATATCTTATTGTACTGTACTCATCTATTTTCAGACTGCAGTAGCTGAAACTTCCAGAAGCAAAACTGCAGATAGGGGGACTGCTGTAATTGTGTCCTGGGAAAAGCAATTCACTTTTACCCTGCAGATAGACCCTTTTTGCAACTGTCTGTCAATGCATTTCAGCATTCCTTGCTATTCATTATGTGTGGGTCTTCAAATTCCCCTTTGAACCAATTGCCACCTCTTACTGGTATCCTCATTTATTAAGAAGTTAAAATCTTTGAATTGTGTTTATTTTATGTTTTATGAGAGTCATGTTATCATTTAAAAACAAATCCTTTAACAGATGAGAATGATTTAATTATCCTCATATCTTTCTTTAACATTCAGCAGAAATAGAATGGAGAAAAGCATTATTGGAGAAAGCCCTCTTCTCTCAATTATAAAATATAGCTGTAAAAAAATTTGGCATTTATTGAAATCAGCTTTTTGTTTTGTTTTGTTTTCAGGTTTGATTTCAAATGCCACATGTATGCTTGTATATGTGTACATTCACACACACACACACACACACACACACACACTCAAGCAGAGTTAATTCACCACAGCTGCCAGTTCTCGCTTGAAAAGCATAAAAGGCTTCAATAAATGCAAAGACTTAATTACTTCTCACATCTGGAAAAACTTGAATATGAGAGTGGATTTATGGAAGAAGCTCTTTGCTTGGCTGTCAACACCATATCAGAAGCCAGAAAGCAAGCCGGCTTGATCACTCTTGGCAATTCTTTAACCCATTCAGAGATAGATGATCTACCAATTAATTCATAACATGTCCTGTTTACATGATTTATGAATTTTATGAAAACACAGTAACGTAAATAATGCCCTAGTAATTTATGGAAAAAAGCTGTTTTTGTCATGTTTCCAGGAGGGAAAAAAAATCATACATTAAAATGTAGAAATAATGAGGACGTCCTTATATCCAGGGAAACAAAGGAAAGGCTTTGGGAGGTTATAGAGTGTACTAAGAACAGCCATTAGAACAATAATTTCAATAAACACTTGCAAACTAGACAACTTGGCACTTTTTGGAGAAAGTGTAATAATGTTTCTAAAAGGAAGTAAGAGAGTTTATGAAGTCATAGCAAGAAGATTTAGCAGGACCAAGGAATGGGCAGATTTCCCCCAGAAAAGGCTGTTTAAGCTAAAATTAGGCAAAGTGACGGGGTACAGAGAAGGTATCCAAAGAGCATTTGCGGAGACCCAGGGAGTGCAGGGACCAAAAGTGCATTGTCACTGACATCAGGGGAGAGTTACATGAAGCAAACGTATGGAAATCACTTAAGCTAACACAACAAGCTTAAGTTGGTTTGAACCATGAACCCTTTACCAATAACACAGTTCCTAGTCAATTAACTGTGGAAGCAGAAGCTTTACAGCTACTCTATTCTCTTTATATCCTTGGAACTTAATTTTCACCCCTTCATGTTATCATTAGCCAATTGAAATACTCTTGTGTTTCTGGACTTTATGAAAATTCTTAGCAAAGAAAGTATTTCCAGATTTACTGAAGAAAAAACATTTAAGGGAAATCCTTTTATAGTATGGAGACTCAGAAATTTATGTTCAATGTGTTTATAATATAAATTTCACGCTTCTATATTTCCACAGTTACAATGCTATAATTGAAATGCATCTTTTTTCTACCCTTTCCTAAATAAGTAATGTCAGTATTTCTACTTGAACCTTAAGCATCCAGTTACTAACACCTATGTTCACAAAGGATTTCTTCTCTCCAAAAGTCATGAATTCATCCCACTTTTAAGCCAGGGAAAATAATACAACCGATGCTCACAAGTTTGGAACTTTTGAAGCACTAATTCCTGAGCCTTATTCCAATTAGTTCCATGGAGTGTTTTTCATGTGTACCTCAAAATATAGGACAGTATCAAAGTAAAATCATAATTAAAGTAAATATATCATTAAAACAGCTATGAAGTTAGTGGATGCTTTAAAATAATTGGTGCCCTCTGAATAGTGAGAACTAGTGTAACATGTATTGGTGGTAATTTTTCTCTGAAGACTTTATCTTTGTTATTATATATGTGGTGGCAGTTAGAGGTATACATACGTGTATGTGTGTTTATTCATTCATTTAACAAATATTTCTTTTGTGCATTCCATGGGCCATGCACTATTTTAATCTTTTCAGGCAACTGAAACAAAACCAACAAAACTCCCTGCCCATCTCTCCCATTTCAATCATACAGTCATTCATCAAACATCTACAAGTACCAACTTTGTACTATGCACTATACTGAGATATTTTATATATATTTTTTCATACTAGGTCTTTGAAACTCAGTATATTTCAACTTCACATTTAGAGTACATCTCAATTCAGACTAGCCACATTTTAAGTGCTCAGTGGTCAGATGTGGATAGTGGCTGCCTTATTGGACTGTGTTCCTCTCTGCAGCAGTGACATAAGACAATAACGCCTTAGCTATATTTCAACTTGATTACATATACCTTAAGTACGAAAAAGTACATTTAAATTTAAAGATGATGATTTCAGAATCCTAATAAGCAAGCAATAAAATCTGCAATCTATTTTAGTTTTCAGACCTACCTAAATCAGTCTTCTGTGTGGAAATGTATTTTTATTAACAGTTTAAATTTTTATTATAAATAATGAACTAATTATTTAAATTATGTTTTAATTAAGTTCACCAAAGATGTATTTTAAAAATACTATCTTGTTTCATTAAGGAAATGACATATTTAAAGTCCCAGAAGTTTTCAGAATAAATATTCACTCTTTAATTTTCTAATAAATAATTATATGAGTGAATAATAAACTATCTTTAACTATCTAAATAGCAAAAAGTCCAAATAATAAAATATCTTCCACTGATACCCCCGTTTTTAGCTCACAAGCAATTTATTCATGAACTTGGCTAGGTAAATCCTTTTTAAACCATGTTGTGAAGCAATGTCACCACAAAGTACATGAGATTTTAATAAGAAGATTGAGGCATCATTTAAAGAATCTAAGTGTTTCACTGAAATGAGATGTTTCTACTTTTTTAAAAAAGCTTAAATTTTCAAGTACTCAACACAAAAGATCTTGAACAAGGAGAGAAAACACAGTATTTCTCGTTTCTGTTCCACAGTAGACTCAGCTTCTGTCCAGCGAAATGAATACTTTGAAACTGCTGGAATCTTGAATAATATCCAGTGAAGTGCTTTGAATCTAAAAATACCGGGACATAAAATGATGTCCAAGGTCTTAAATTTGTGTTATCCCTCATGGAAACTCTGCTAAAAATTCTGGAGAAAGATGAACTCCATATAAAAAAAACGTAGGGAGGCATTCGAGAACTCTTGGAAGTTCTTGAACTCTCTATGGACTCCTCCCAGGTACTGCAAGAGAGCACCAAAGGATGATCACCGCATACCAAGCACTCTGCTGTGAGCTTTGCGTATAAAATCCCATCTCATCCTCACAACGTCCATTTTACAGATGAGTACACTGAGGCTCAGAGCAATAACTCGCCCAATTCTCACAATAAAAGATTCAAACCGAGGTCTTACTATTTGAATTTGCGTAAAACCTACTAGACCAGAGAGCAGCAGAACACTGAATGACTTTTATTTCTTTCTGGTAGTGATATTATGATTTTCTACCATCTCCTTCAATTTCCAACGTCAAAGGAATTGTCATTACCGATGGTTATTTAAAGAGAGAGTCCTCCTTGTAGTATGGAGACAATTTGGTCCTTGAGATGAGTGCAAACAAGACTCCGTGGGGAGATAGCAGCAATGCTAAAAGCAGGCAATAATGACAGCATTATAAGGATCCTTGATCTGGCAGGCAGCTCATTTGAGAAACTTTCCTGCTTTTCATTCATTAATGGTACAGTTATGAGGGAATACATCTAAGCCTTCCAAGGGAAAGGCTAAGATATACAATGTAACCCAAAGGTCAAAGAAAGGGAAAAAACAAACAAACAAACTTTTATCGGGTGGTGGGCAAATGGGAGGGGGGAGGAGGAGAAGAATTTATACTTACAGAATAGGTGCGATGCGCACCACCTGAGGGTAGGACACGCTTGATGTTTTGGTAAGGGGGGGCAGGGGGGAGGAACAGCAGAGGTAATATATGTAACCCTAATAATATGTGTATCCCCATAATATGATAAAATTTTAAAAAATGGTACACTTATAAGCAATAGTGAGTTGGTACATGTTTAACAATAATCTCTTCCAGGGTTTAAAAACAAATTTGTTTTAATTAAAAAAATATATTTTTAAACTAAAAATAAATAAATAAATAAAGCAAGCCCTGCCCTATAGCATAATCATAGAGTTGGGAAGAGATGAGCCCAATCCGCTCTGGTAAACTGAGAGAAACCAACACCACACAGCACTGTAAAAACAAAGCCTATACCCAATGTTAAATGGACTGAGAAATGCCAATCAACCTGAGACACTAGTCTTCTAAACTTTAAAATGAGCATTTCAAAGTACACAATTCTGCTCTAGTGCTAGTCTGTTCCTTGCCGCATGTTGATGAAATCATTCTCCATGATAAGATTTCAAATGTAACTTACGCAGCATTTTTTCTATGGCTCACTGTCGACTGAGATCATAAAGTTTGTGCTTATGGCATTTTTAATGACACTTAGATGCATGTAAGATATTGCACACAAAAATGAAGCAAATAAAATGGGAAATAAGAGGTAGATTTTATCATATTTAAGTAGAGCCTGCCCTTTCTACATAGCTGTCTTGACACCCAAAAAGATCTAGTGTTTTCTTTAAACAAGATCCAATGCATAAAAACTTAAAATACAGTAAATGCTCATTGAAAATGGTATTACAGTGGTGACTTTTCTACTCTACACAGAGTGTAGAGTATAACGAAGATAATTTACAAAGAAACTGAAAAATTCACTCAATTTAGGCTTGAATACTAGGAGAAATTCACCCCAAAATATTTGAGCAATATCTATATAAAAGAAATATTGCTTTTATATGCACTTGGAGCTAAAAATGGTGACTTCATTTAATAATGCGGATACTGTTTAAAGGATATGTTCTCTGTCTAGTTCTTGTAAATCTAACCATTTTTGAAGCACAGAGAAGCTGCTATAAGTTTTTTTTTTTTTGTGAAAAACTGTCTGAAAAAAGTTAACTTTGAAAGGTGCAATCATACAGAGGGTATTTTTATGTCAAAATTTTTATCTAAATGGAAGGTTTGCTGGAAAGGAGGTATTTTTTTCTGACACACAGTGAAGTAGAAAGGACATCTTTATTCACAATTTTAATCAAGCTTTGATGCCAGATAAACATTATTATAATTCTATGAAACATTTTTTCTACAGAAATATCACTATATATTCTTTAGATTAAGGCTGTACTTGGTTCATTTTAAGATTTAAAGCCACTATATATATTATTCCCTTTGACAATTCTTTATAGTATTTATATTACTTTCTCTTATACAAATAATGTCAGGAGTTAGGGAAAGCTAATATATTAATTTAACCATCGTAAATAGCTAAGTTGTATTATCCTATTCTAAAAAAGTATTCGTAAGAACAGGTTTTTTTAAACTTATAATAGCTTTACATTTTCTTAACAAACCTTATAAGATTTTTTAAAAAGATTATCTGATTGCCAATTAAATGTGGTCAATTCAAAATATAAAAATTTCTATAAAAGATTACATTATTTGTATAATAAAATCTAATCTTCTGGGATAGAGTTGCAGAAGACTTTATAATAAAAAAATTATATACAATTTTATGCTTCAACTAGTTCTTTATTTGATTTATCTATTTATTAGACTCAGCATTTTATTAACAGTTGTTTCACTCTTCCAAAACAGCAATGGTGAATGTCCTATTTTAAATAAACTATCTTTGCTTAAATATTCAAAGGTTAAAATGTTTATACTATTAGGACTAAATGTTTTTCAAAACATCATCAAAAATATATCTTCTAAACTATACGATAGGCTTTTATGATGTTTGTATTTCAGAGACTAGACCAGTGATTACATTTTGAGCTATGATTTGACAAAGATTATAGCTGACTCATGAACTATTTAATAATAGGGCTTCTGCTCAAGTTCTTTTAAGTTATACTCAAAAAATGAAACACATACATGAACTGTCATGAAGTTATATTCCACAATGAATTGAGAGCAGAACTTTATTCCATTTTCTGGCCTGGCAAAAACACAACGGACCAAACAAAGATGACTAAAGACAGAAGAAATTTGAAGCCAGCTAGATCCTTACCAAGTTAACCATAGTCACAGAGACCTCATTTGCAAAGTGCCAAGAATGGGAAATGCCACATTTGGTGTGAGCAGTGGACAGAGAGCCACACAAAGAGCAGGCCCAAGACCTGGGATCAAAATCCCCACTCTAAAAAATCAGACCAGTCTTTCTGGTCCTAAGATTGTAGGATTACCAAATTTATCCACCCATATACTAATCAGCATGATACAAGGAGTTCAAAGATGAAAACATCACCTATTCACAAATTATTTTGTCAATCCCTCCCCTTTTTTTGTTTGGTGTTTTTTATTGGTTTTGGCCAAAAGGGAATAAATATGTTGTTTACATATCTTATCTCATGGAATACTCATAAACTCTCTGGAAGGCAAATACCATTGGGACCCCAAAACTGAAGCTCAAAAGTAGCATCAACAGACCTGGAACCAAGATCTTCTATATGTTGATCTATCAACTAACCATATGTACCTGTTGTGTGTATTCAATACTGGGATAGTCTATGACTGAAATCCGCTTTTTAAAACTTCCTTTGTGTTAGGATCTCTGACTCTTCTAGAGACAAGGATGCCCTGCTTTGGTGGTGTCTCAAGTAATTGCTCCACCTGGGAAGAAGGATAAGGGCAGGCACTCCATTGTGGTGTTGCTCCAGACTTAATCCTATCCTGAGCAACTGCTACACCTGGGGAACGAGGGAATGCCTTATCAATCTGGGAGCTCCCCAGCCCAAGCATGATAGGATTTAGAAAGTGACTTAGAGTAGTCTAAAGGGTAACTATTATGCCATTGGCTTGAATCTACATTGTGGTTCACCCCTGCAGGTAAGAACACCTGTTGATCATTTGGTAATATTCCACACCTCCCAAGAGCCCTCCCCCAGACTGGGCTAATAAAAAGAAACAATCTGAGAATTCAGAGAAACTCACTTACAGAGTTGGTCTGTCTCTCTCCACTCGAGGAGACAGATCCGTTTTGTTCTACAGTAAAGAGCTGCTCTAGTGAAATTGCTGCCTGCCTGGGGTTACTCCATCATATTGGTCCTGCTGGTGATTTTTCCAAACAGGGACCCAGAGGACCAGAATAACAGTCTGGACTTGACACTTCGGTGTGTCTGGTCATTTTTCCACCAAAAGCACAGCAAGAACCGAGGGCAGACTGCCACCCTGACATTTGTATTATGACTACAGTTCAAATCCTAACCTGGAATGATTGAGTGGCTAATAAAGTATAGGACATTTATAAAACCTATTCCCATATACATCAAAATATTTTTAACTGTTTTAAAGCCACAGCCGTTAAACAAGTACAAAGATATTCTCATAGTCTAGTTTTAAAACTAGAGCATTTAACTGAAGTGCATATATATAAGAAAATATAAGTAGATTCCATATGCACATAAAATGGGGATGTACTCCCAAGGCATGAGAAATCATCAGTGATGTAGCTATGTTCAGTGTATTCATGGCTATGTGTTCCAAAATCGATATAAACATAATCAGTGGGAAATTAAATTCTGATAGAGCCAAGAGTATGGCTTTGAAAAGCTTTTAAGCATTTATCTCCACAGTGATCTCATGAGAAGTTCAAGCTTGCTTTTCAAGCAATGACACCATCCAAAAGCTCTAAAAAGTAGATATTTATCATAGCATTCAATCTGTTGCAAAAACTTCTTGGCAGTTTGACTCAATATAAGAAAAATAAGTTTTCATGTCATCACAAATGGGAAAAGAAATTATCTTAAACATTACCTTTCTTTATTCTCTAATTAACGTTCTCCCTCCTTAAGATTATAATAACTTTTATCATTTTTCACACTAATGGTATTTTAGTTTTTCTGCAAATATGAATGTAAATGTGAAAAAGTAAAAATTAATTTTAAAAAATAAACTAGATGACCAAAACAACTGCATTTTACATTAGTTCTGTTTTATGTTTTGAGTAGTGTTACTCTCTCCCAAAGGAATGCTCACAGACCGTGGCTTACAATAAGAGCAAATCAATGGCATTGGTATGTCTGGAATACAGATGTATACCGCTTGTGTATATATTATGCTCAATATTTGATTCAAAATATCAGTATTTATACTACTATGTAAAAACTATTATGTTAGGTACTGCAAAAAATTTAACCGAATAAAATCTAGCCTTTCATACTCAAGGCTCTTATAATCTGAGTAGAGACAAAACAATTTGAGAATAAAGTCATCCGAGAATTAAAGTGCTGTGAGGGTTCAGAAGACAGAGAAAATCCCAACCATCAGGAAGACTGAAGTTTCATGAACATTGCTTTTCTCTGCATATTATGAAGATGAGACCATTTCTCAGAAGTGAGAAATGGGAGGTTGGCAGACATATCCACACAAAAGGACAAGAGAAGAGCCATACTATGGCGACCATGTGAAACAAGTTTTGCATGGCCTGGGGATGGTGTAGGAATAAGGTGATAGGAAAGGCAGAATGGAGACAGCTTCAAATGTCAAACCACCAATTGCATATATAATTCAATCAGAAATCTTAAGTCCCAATGTTTTAAGCAAGGGAGTGACATACAAATCCAATATAGAAAGATTAGTCTAGTTGTAATATAGGCAGGATATGGTGAAATGGGAGGAACAAGGTAATCAGAAGACTCTGCAAAATGGTCTAGGAAAGAGATAAAGACCTAAGCCAGGGTTATGAAAGTGGTTAAAGGCAAAGATCTGAGAGACATTTAAGATGCAGAGTGAGTGACAGATAATATGTGAAGAATGAAAGGAGAAAAGTTGTGTGGAGGTATTCCAAGTTGTTTTGAATAGAAGGGGAAATGTTGAGTCCAAGAGTCCTTCAGGTGGCGATAAACACAGAGGTCATGATTAAAACATTGACTCGGCTTAGAGAAAGGGGTCAGAGTTCAGAGAGCCATGGGAAATTCTTGGAGCAAGTAAACACAACGATTTTCAAAGGCATCTCCTACAGAAAAGCACTTATTCATTTCCAAAAGACATTGCTGATCCTCCACGTGTATAGGAAAGGGTACACTCCTGAAATGAGGTCTCCTGTGAGACAAAGAAAAATGCTCTCTATTCTGTTTTCTTAATAATCATGCCTCAATAAAATTTTTATTGAGAGGCCATTATGTGAATTAGGAACTTGGAATACACAAAAGTTTATTGTCTGCATTAAGGGGCTTTTAAAATCTTTTATATATTCTTGTCTGGTGATAAAAATGATAAACTGATGTTTACAGTTTACTGGAAGTAGCAAAAAGCACAAAAACCAAGTGTTTGAAATAATACAATCAGGAATTGTTGAATTTTGTCAAATGATTTTCCAGCATCAGATGGCTAATTTGACTTTTTGATCAATATCAATAGCATATTAATTTTATCATATGAATAGATTCCCCAATATTGGACCACCCTTGCATTCTTGGGCTAAATACTACTTGCTTGTGGCAGATTGTTCTTTGAATGAATATGATATTACGGCATTTGTTTATGTGATAATATGTATGTGGCAATGAATATTTATGTCCATGAACTCAAGCCATTTCTGTTCAAGAACTGGAGTTTCCTTTTTGAGGCTGTTAACCTTTTTGTGCCCTATGCCAATTTATGTACCTTTGAAATGGCCATTCTGGAAAATAGGGTAGATTCGTTGACAAAACTACAGCAGACATGTCAATAAATTTACCTGCCTGGTCCAAACTACACTCAGGTCCAGCATCTTCTGAGCAGACGATGCATCACATGCCCTGACTGTCCGGCTGCAGCTCATCAGACCAAGAGCAGACACCGCACTTGAGAAGAAAAAGCACATTAGTCACTCGGTGACCAATAACGATGTGTTTTGTGAGTTTGAACTAAAAGACATTTAGCTGTAAGTAATCAGCTAGTGGTGAATACTGGAGCTAAAGGCCAGGGGGCTTCAGGTGGGTGGCTATTTTTCAATAGCCATATGCAGATAAGCAGGCTAAAAACAAAACAAAACAAAAAAAACCTATATTCAGAAAAAGGCAGAGACAAAGAACCATAGAAACCCTAAAAGACACAGAGGAAGAGATTTGCTTTCTAATAACTTCACAGTTCCCATGAAGACCAGGCTTACTTGTTGGGATGGTTTTCTATGACATTACCCTATACCCTTCCTATAAATCCCTTTTTTCTTTAGTCATTCCTTGGAACAAAACATTCCTAATACAATATTTTTCTGGGACAGGATCCTTTTATAAAGCTAATCATTAAATTGTATTGTTCAACGCTTTCCTTCATTATCACTTTGCTCAGGTTTTTTCTAACTCCTCTTGAGTCAGTTTTGGCAGTTTATATATTACCTTTAAAAATGCATTTCACTTATATTTTCCAGATTTATTTAACATAATGTCCTCTTATGGGTTTTGAATTTAATGATAACCTAAACAGTTTCTGAACTAGAGGTGACTGCTCATCCAAACAGATGTTCAAATTTAAAAGAAATTGATGACAGAGTAAATATAAAGGAAATGAAAATTTTAAATAAGACAATTATAATATCAAATTCAATATACATTGAGTATACTAGTTCTCAAGATTTATTTTTTATATATTTTCTTAATAAAAGTTCTTTATCATAATCCAGACCAGGGACCTAATGAATGGAAATAGATGAACCCATCATTACAATACTATCTCACCAACAAATAAGTTTTAGGCATTTATATACTCAAGGCACCAGGTTTTGGAATTTTAAAGATTGATGTTTTAAATCAGGTCTACAAGCTAACAGAACATATTTATATCCAGATAGTAAGTGAACATTCTATTTAAAACATAATTGTTAAAATCCATTTCCAAATGTTATCATAACCTTATCATTTAGTTATAGAGCACAGTAAAACACAAAGACTGTACTGTCTTTCTATGATACAACCTTAACAAAGCCAGTCTTCATTGCAGAAACAGTCTTTTATTTTCTAGGTGAGAAGTAAAACACAATGAATCATAGGTGATTAATCACTCTTCTAGCTTAACTAGATGTTTGATGAGTGAAGATTGCTAAATGCCAGAATTCTAGAACTACAGATGAGAAATATGGCTTATGGAGTTCCCAGCATCTGATTCTATACAACCTTGAAATATAGAAATATTCTATACAACTTGAAATATAACCTGGGAAACTACAAATGGGGTAGGGAAGTGGAAATAGATGCAAACCCTTCATTAGATTATTAAAAATGCAGGAATATCTAAAGTTCTATTATAAAATCTTTCTTGGGTGGCTCTGAAGAAAATGATTTAACTGTCAATGCTCTATTGATTAAAAGCTTCTAGTTTTGTTTAGGTATGAAATGTGTCCCTGACTGAAGTTCCTCAAGACAACAGCTATTTTATATTTGAAAAGATTCATTTTTTAAATATATAGTACATTGACATGTACTGTAGGAAAAATTAACATGTAGGAAAAATCCTTAGATTTTTTTGAACATTTATTGACTTTTTTAAGTCAATAAAAAAGTTCTAAAATTCAAGAAAGAAAACTTTACTAAGTATGTTTATGTAATTTATAGTAAATAGAAAATATCTTACGGAATGAGCTCAGACTTTTACTTACTGAAAAGGATGGTATCGTGAAATAAGACACATTCTGTATACTAAATTATAACCCTTCTAATGACAGAACTGTACCTGGGCTAGCCTATCATGTCACATGTGCTTAGTGCAAAGCTGGTAAGAGTATTAACTTTTTGCGAAGTTGAAAATTAGCTTATAAATCCAAAGTCTGCTACTTTTCCTCTCCCAGCATACAGACATGCACAAAATTGCACTTAAAATTTTGTAAAACACTGTCCTCTATAACTGTCACTGATACTGTACTTTCACACTAGCCTGACACATTTAATGTTTTTCTTTTTTCAAAATGTCCTCTGCACTATTTCTCTGAGGGGACATATCTATAATGGCAATGAATGAATGTTTCATCTTTCTCTCTCTCTCTCTCTCTCTCTCTCTCTCTCTCTCTCTCTCTTTTAATTAGAGACAGCATATCACTTTGTTGTGATCATAGCTCACTGCAGGCTCAAACTCCTGGGTTCAAGCGATCTCGCCCTCAACCTCCCAACTTTTCATCTTCCTCATTGATATACCGATTGATGTCACAAATGAAGCGTATGACGGAATGGGCATTGCTGAGCTAGGCTGCAATGTGAGGCAGTTCAGGAAATGTCTATTTTATTGACTTCTGATTGCATGCAAAGCTTCAAACTAGCTCAAACTTTGACCACACATCACTAGGAATCATGCATCTCATTTTTAACTTGGAATTTCCGACAATGTGGATCTGGGAAAGGCAAAGAGAAATGAAGAAACTTATGCAACTTTTGATACAAACAAATTTGTGGGGGGATATTCAGTCCACATCAAAAAGTAAACTTACTTGAGCATGATGTAAAACACTCAGCAACATCCGTTTCTATAAAATGAACGTGTGTTTCCATCTCATATGGGCCTTCTCCATCATTATTCTATTTTATTTCATTGTCAAGGTACTTCTTTGAGACGATGCCAGGATCATATAACATCTGAAGGCAAAAATCTTTTTAAATTCCTCATATTCAAATCTGGTATAAGGAATTTAATTGTGTTAAAAAGAAGGGCAATATTATAAATAAAATTTATTATGGTCATTGAGAAAATAAGGATGAACAACATTTCTGTTAAAATATTAATAAAATAACAGGATCTAAAATGATATATGCGGGACAAAAATGAGAATAGCTATTAAAACACAGCAGCTGGAGTACACAGGGGAGTTGGATTCCAAGCTCCCTTGTTTACCAACTCTGTGAGCTTAGGCAAGTTATTTAATTTCTCAGAGCCGAGCATTCCTTGTCAGTAATATTGAAATAATAAAAACTGCATCTCTAGACAGGTTTTGTGGCAATTAAACAAGATAATATATTTGGAGCACTTGAATCAGTGCACTTAAGTAAGCGCTTAATAAATGCTTAACATTATTATCATTCTCTCAAAATCATCCCCACTTAACATGGTCATAAAAACAGCAAAGGATTATACATAGAAAAATCCTGGAAAGAATTAACCAAAGTAGCACATTCCTGAAGGTCAGTAGTAGATTTCTGGAGTTTTTTCTTTGATATTACTATTGCTCATTTCAAAAAGTTTCTAAATGTTTGAAAATGCAATATTATCATAATTAAAAATAAGCTAAATTATTGTCTTAAATATTCAAAACTAAGAACATAGCTTGTGGCAAGAGAAGGCATTTGACCTAGGTCTAGGTCCTTGCTGGGAGACTAGTCACCCATGATTTCTGAGAAAATCATTTTCTTTTTAGAGAATCATGTAATGTACTGGTTGAGAACATAGGCTCCAGACCTACTGCTGACTAGTTGGGTGATCTCACACGAGTTTTTACAGCCTCTGTCAGCCCCATTTAATTTCTTTACAAAATGGAATAAGAGTAGCCCATTCATAGGGTATCTCTAAAATTTCTACCATTTCAAACTTTACGTTTCTATAGTCACAGGACTCGTGTTCCCGTGACTTTTGTTTAAAAAGACTCTTTAACACATATTCTAAAGCCTCTATTATTAGAACTCTGTGCTCCTGGGACATTAATAGATAGATGGGATAAACAGTCCAGAATAGACCCAAGAGCATATGACAAAGGTCATCCAAGACAATGGGAAAAAAGACAGTTCCTTCATAAATAACACTAGCACAACACAGGAAAAACATAACATTGGGTCAATTTCTCATATTTCACAACAGGATAAATTCCAAATGTGATCCAAATGTAAAATATGAAACCCTGGAAAAAAACATAAGGGAATTTACTTTATAACCTGGGAGTGGGAAACCATTTCTAACTCAAAATCCAGAACCTACAGGGAAAACAACAAGCACATAAAAATAAATTTGACTGCATAAAAATGAGTAACAATATAAAATTTTCACAGAAAAAGAAAATAACCATTGTAAGCAAAATAAATACAGTAGGGGGGAAGTGCAACATATCATGAAGGGCTAGTAACCCTAATACATAAGAAACTTCTAGAAACTGAGAAAAGATCAATAACCCAATATGGACAAAAGATGAACAGTTCATAGAAAAAGAAATGCAAATGGTCCTCAGTGTAAGAAAGGATGCTCAACCCTGCTAATGGTAAGAGAAATACAAATTAAAACAAGAGATCCATTTTGTACCTTTCAAATTAGCAAAAACTCCAAAAGTTTGATAATCTATTCTGTTGGTAAGACTGAATAAATGGTCCATGTTGTATATTACTATTGGGAACACAAAAATTCAACCCCAGTGGTAGGGAACTTGGCAATATCTAGCAATATTACACAGGCATTTACTTTTTAACTCAACAGTTCCTCTTATAAAAACCAACTCCTGAGGGTATTGGTAAAAAATATATATGTGATGATATATAGACTATCCATTACAACACTAATAATAGCAAAGGACTGAAAATAACCCAAATGCCCATCAACAAGGGACTGTTTAAAGAAATTTTAGTATAGCCTTACACTGGTGCTGTCAAAGATATGAGGCAGATCTCTATATACTGTTAAGGAGCGATCTCTAGCATACAGCAATAAAGGAAAAACAGCAAAGTATAGAAGAGTGTGTACTGTATATTACTATCAGTTTAAGAAAGGGAAGAATATATGCTATATAAACACAATTTACTTGCATATTCAAAAGAAATTAAGGAAGGACACACCAAAACTAATAAAAAGGGGGAAAACCCAATTATTTACCAAGAAAGGGTTAAAACAAGAAGGAAGGGATGTAAAGAAAAGTGAAAGCTCTCCCAGCATACTTCATTTCATAGTTTTGATTTTGGAAAATCATGTGAATGTTTTAAAAAATTAAAAAATATAAATAACTCAAGGAGACAAAACAAAGGCAACCTCTGAAATTCAAAATCAAACTCAAAATTCAAATCAAAATAAATGAATCTAATTGTATAGAACATTAAGTGGCATGAAAACAGAAAATAACCCTTTCTAGTATCTTAGCATTCTATATTCAATATATTTGGTACTAACAAGGTTGCTATTTTAAAAATACCATATTTTCCTCTTTCAAAAAATATGTATTTCCTAGCTCTGTCCCCTGAAAATGTCTAGAAGTAATGACATCCCAGTAGGAATGGGTATTCAAAACATAAGAAAGACTATTTTCAATGTACATTCATGAACAGTCTGAGTAATCATTAAGAAAGTGGATTTATGCCTTCCCCTAATTCAGGAAACAGATGTTGACATTTTATATAAACTGTTACATGAATACAGAGTAGTACTGATCCATACCAAATTTTGCAGGTCTAAGGTGAAATTAGAAAAATAAGGACAATTAACACACACACACACACACACACACACACACACACACGTCTGTTATTCTCCATTTGCCTCCAACCCAGCTCCACCCTCTCCCTCCTCTGCCCTGCCCGTGTCCCACGAGGAGAAGCCTGGAGCGCTGCATCTCCTCGGTTTCCTGCAGCCTCTTCTAATCGAGTTTGGCCAATGGAGTCAAGGACAGGAGATGAGAAGGAGGAGATGAGGGAGTTAGGGGCATTTCTTCCCCACACCCTCCCTTCCTTAGTGTCTTATCTATGGTAGTAGCTTCATCCAGCCAACTCTGACTCCCTCTGATAGCCCCTCCGCCATGATTCCAGTTCTCCTTGGGCTTCAGCCCAGTGGTCCTGACTTCCTGGATCTCCGGGCACCCCACTGTCCCTTGCCTAATCCCTTTACCATGCACACAGCTCTGTAAACCGTCTCTTAATGTGTCAACAAGTGGTTTTACCCTGTTCCCTGCTGTACTTTGACCAATATGTGAACATATACACACATACGCACAAACATGCATGCATGCATACAAACATGCATGCACATGCATGCATGTACACATGTATACATACACACAAATACATACATACATGTGCACATATGCACATAGACATGCACATGTGCAAATGCATGCATGCATATGCACACATGTATGCACAATGCACATGTGCATACATATACATGCGTACACGTATACATACACACATATGCATGTGTACGTGCATACACATATGCACAAAGGCACACATATACAAAAACAAGCACATACATGCACACATGCTATACCTACATATCTGTATACATATCCATATACTTCTACATTCATATATTACAGAAACATACACCTTTATACACAAGCAAATATACATATAAATACGTATGAACATATGTGTGTCTGTGTAAGGTTGGCAATAAACCTTATTATAATTTTATGTGAAAATACACTTTTTTAGAAGGGAAAATAGAGCAAGTAATGGTCTCCTACATAGGTTCCTAAACTTGTTATGGCTCCAAAATTTTACGGCTCCAAATCAAATGTCTCAACATCGTATGACAGAGCAAAAGCCACGAACACAGAGAAGCAACAGGGTCAGCGGCATAGAACGCGCACCAGGCAGGCAGGCAGGAGCCGCACCTCCACTCTGCACTGGCCAGGCCGTGACTCTGCCCAGAATTAAATGATTCTGTCCCTCCCTGACTCCTCCGTGCCCTGCCTCCCTCACATGGCTGTCGTTAGGGTCCACATGCACTAAGTGCTTCGGAAACATTAAAAGCACAAGAAAGATATATTTTATTCTATTTAACCAGGTTGTGTACAGTGATACTGCAATAAATCCATAGCGTGTCACTTTACCTCCCTCCCTCCCCCTCCAAAAAGCAAGCTCATCCATTTTGGAGCACTCAAGACTGCAATGACAGAAAAATCTAGTCTATTCCTTCTAATCAGCAGGACTGCATCAAAACCATTATGGACAGATGGGCATTTTGTTCTATTTCTGAAGACCTCCAGGGAAGGAGATTCTACAAACTGCCTTGGCAGCTGATGTGCTAGCGCAATGTAGGATAACTTATAAATACAGCCGGAGTTGGGGAGAGCCCAGCATGCAGCCCAGCATGTGTGTGCACTCGCAGAGCACTGACACATAGCTAAGGAACCTTCTGAAAATTCCGGCCATCCCTTTGATTACTCCTCTTCCTTTCCATTATAATTGGTCCTTCAGAAATCAAGTAAATTAAGTGGAGGAGGGGGAGAAGATGTTGTGCTCTTAAGGCAGATTCTGAATAATATAAAATGAAATGATGACAAACACACAGAAATAGAATACTTCATGCAGAAATATGGGAATGGAAGGTGGGAGAAGCCTTTTTTCCTTCCAGCACATAGTAGGTACACAATAAACATCTGTTCAATGAATGCATTCTGAGAAGTACAATCTGCCTCTTATCCATATGAATAAGAAATGTTTTCTTGATATGCTATTTGGACGTGACCACAGCACAGCTGATCTAATGTTAAAGGCAGTCAAGTGTGTGTATCATCCTTTCACGTGAGTTCTGGCTCCAAGAACCTGTTCTCTAGCACCATAGGTAGACCTTGACTTGGTTCCAGGCCTTAGAGCACCTCACATCCAGGAACCCAGCAAAAATAAAAGGAGGGGACACATGGAAGATGAAATCCACCCTGTAGTCTATAGCCCCACTACCCAGAACGTACCCAACTTCGTCTGATCTCTGAATCTAATCAGGTTTGAGCCTGGTTAGTACTTGGATGGGAAACCCACCCTCCACTTGATTATCTAGCCCTTTTCTAATGCCTCAGAGCACCTTTTCTATTGTAATTTTGCACAAAGACACTATGGAAGCTTTCAGAAGCTTTGCTGTGTCCACTTCTAGGTCACTAGGATTTGAAGAGTTCCCTCTCAATACAGACCAATTTTTGGATACTGAATAGCAAATCCAAAATCACTCTAAATTAGTGATGATCAATTAGGGCCATTTTAGTCCAGGGGATATCTGGCAATATCTGGAGACATTTTTGAGTGCCGCGACTAGGGGTTCCTATTGGCATTTAGTGAGTAGGGGCCAGGGATGCTATTAAACCTCCTATGATGCACAGGACGGCAGCCCACAGCAAAGCATTGTCTGGCCCACAGTGCCAGTGATGCCAGGATTGAGAAGCCCTGTGCTAGAGCCAAACCCTTTCTACAGTGTCCTCTGAGACCACAGAAGTTCTACCTGTGATAACCCGTCTGCTTGGTGTCCATACCTCAATTTACCAATGCAACAGGTATAATGTCTACAGCTCTTTAGAGGCATGTGAGAAAGAAAAAACAAACCTTATAAGCTATCTGGAAAAGAAAGTGTAAAACAGAGGATATCTTGTTGAAAAAACAAAACCCAGAAGGTAGCCGAGCACATTAACTGCACATAGCATTTTGGTCATTTCTGATGACATGAGTGAGAATGAGGATGGATAGGGCCTCCTGGGATAAGTCTTTATAAAGGTGAAATTTCTTTATGAAATTGAGGGAGAGGGTAGAGGCGGTTTGTCTTAGAGTATGCACTTTGGACCACTGTGGAGCTTCCGCCACAGAAAGAGATTACAGATGGTGGTTCAGTCCTGGGTCAGCCCAGAAGAGTCTACTTAACCATAATCCAACTGAGGCAATAAAACTACAGGAGTCCCAGGGTACAAGAGCCCTGAGTTTAGTAACTTAGAAGAAAGAAGGACAAAGAGATGATCTGTCCCCTCCCTGCCTTTCCCCTCCCTCCCTTCAGCCTCCTAATCTCTCCCCCACCTTTCCTAGGAGTACAAGTAATCCTAGGAAACTTTTAACCTATTCTTTTTTTTAATTTAAAAGTAATGTTCATAAAAATTCAAAATATACCCCCAGAAAAAAACAAATGCTACCTCAGACCCAAGTCCCCAGGTACCTTCCCTAGAGACAGCCAACATCCTTGTTAAGTATATTTTTTCCAGAAATAAATGCTCTCTGCATACACTCCAATATACACACACATGTATGCATACCTAACCTTTCAAATGATATGCAGAAATGGGAGCATACTATGCATTCTACACTGCACTTTCTTTTTACCCATACATCTACTTAGTTTCTTTGTAGAATGAAGAATATTCATTCTATAGGCTGCAGAATACTCCACTGTGTGGATGTACGCTTGTATGGACATTAGGATGGCTCCTGGGAGCATTTTGAAGAAGTTAAGTTCATCTTTCCCCTCTTACCCCCTAGCATCCCACTCGTCCTCATGTAGAGCTGCCCACACTCTGCATCTTCTCTCTCTCGACTGGTTCTGCTCTAACCATCTCCTTTCCCAAAGGTCCCCCCTCAAAAACCACAGGCTTCCTTGTTCCACCAAATGCACCTCCTTTCAGAGTAGCTGGCCTGACTTACCTTATTCTAAGGAAAGCGATCCAATGCATACTAATTATTACATGACTTACCTGGCAACTCCTTAACCCTCACATTTAGAAAGGAGATGTTTGTTAACTAAGTTGAACCCATTATTGGAATTCCAGAGAGAACAATTAAAAAAATAAATTTTTTGAAGGCAGAAGAGAAGCTATCAAGAGCGCACAATTTCGGGCTGGGGGCCAGTCACATAGGCTATCGTCTGATGTCAAAAAATCAAGGCACAGAGAGCTTCACCTAACTGACGATATTTTTGCCAGTTTCTTTGTTTCCTCTGGCTAAAAGTCCAATTATTCTTCAAAAGCTCTCCGCTTTTTACAATACTCTTATTCAGTAGGGACTTTGGAAAAAGCAGGCCAGCTGTCCATAGGTACGGGTCATTTGTAAACGGGTGTACGTAACATAAGGACCCACCATTCGGCAACTCGCCACCAGTAAATTGAGAAGAAGCAGAAAAGAACATTTTGTTTAACCAAACTCTCCATTACGCCTCTTATGAAATCCTATACACCATATAAAAATACCAATATCTCTTCATCAGATGCACACACACAAAAAAATTGCCTGAGTAGCTACTGGCATCTTTTGCTACATTACAGACAGAAATAACTGTTCCCCTTTCACCCGGAGCAGGATGGATGCAGGCTCATTTCTGAAATTATATCCTGTTTGCAGACAGACTCGAAGTAGATGCTGAGGTAACATGGCAACATGGCGCTCTAGGCATGTTTATATTGTGGGATTCTTTTGCTATCCTTTATGAAATATGACTAATTTTTCTAAGGGGGCTTGAGCAAACTTGTGATTTGATTATATGAAATTCTGCTTCTTTTACAGTTCCTATTTTTTCCCTTTTTCTCCTTTTTTTAGTTTCCTATTGTAAGCTTTGGCTCATAAACCCTGTGCCAGATGCTCTGCCTATATACCTATATGAAAATGATCCACAGTTTGTCCCAAGGTTATTGAGCATGAGGGATCATATTCCAGGGATTTCTATCACATTCTATTCCTCAGGGGCATATTACTATAGGACTTAAGCTCCAAGAAATCTGTCCCTCATTAGCTGGAGTAGCCAGGGAGGGATTTGAGTTGTATTCACGTGAGCCAGGCGGGTACACGGGCACCGTGTGTGATCTTGCATTCAGCAAGGGCCGGTCGCCTTGCTGCCGACTGTGCATGCGGCCGGAGAATAATGCTGAATAAGCTTTGCTAACGGCATTCAGGGGAAAAGAATGCTAATGGAGAGTAAACACAGATCGGCTTCAATTTCTAAATAAAAGAGAAACACAACCTATGAATATTCCTGTCGACTAAGCACACGCTCCCAGCTAAGACCTAAAAATGCACAGATGAAAGACACAAATGATCCTCTCCCAAAAGAGATCACAGATGAGCGGAGAGGAAAAAGTCAGCAAATGATCACCACTGAATGGAAGCAAGAAGAAAAGTTAGAAATGTCGAAGGTCTGAACTAGGCAGTGGTAGAAAGAAAGGATGAGAGATTGAAGAGACTTGGAGAGCAGATTCAACGTGACCAGTGATCGCAGTGAGGGTGGCGGAAGCTCAGGGGTTAAGCATGACTGAGGTGTCTACTCTGGCACCTGGATATCTGGTGATGACACAAATAAGACGGGGAAATGAGGATGAGTGAGAGGAATGGATAACGGCTTCAAGTCTGAGATGTGCTGACCTTCAGATGCCCACAGAACGTCCTGGTAGATTGTAAACTTTAGCCCTTTAAAATTTATGTTAACTTTACATTATTCCTATGAAAATAAATAGATCTTTTCTTCACAAGGATTCTTCACGAAAGCTTAACAATCTTAATACAGAAGGATAGTGTCATCAGACATGGAAGAAGTTCAGAGCCGCATTTGGTGCTAGCAGATTTGTTACATGGAGCAAGCAGTGGTCACCGTTAGTGGTAAATGCGAAACATGAAAGAGCTGACTGCTCGTCCATGACCTTGGGGACAGGAAGGGTCCTAACTATAAACTGTGCATCCTCAATTTAATCATAGCAAAGTCAGTAACAGTACATTAAAATGTGCTCCGAGAGTCATAATTTCAACTATTTGAGTTAAAAAACAAAACCTGTCTTTTAAGTGTCTGTGTAAATATCCTTTGCTAGTGTAAACACAGAATAAAAGAATGCACAGAATGACTTTTGCGTGGCATGCAGTATAGGGTCTGGGGCACAGCCTGCAGGCAGCCAGAGGGACAGGGTTCAAACTCCAGTTTTGCAGCCCTGAGACTATAAAGCAAGTAAAATAAACTCTCTGAGGCCATGTTTCCTAAACTGTCTCTGCTCCTTATGGTGAGATATGACTTACTCTTAGATAGGGATGACCAGGTATATAAATAAAATATGAACCTTTCATCCTCTAAGCGAGTGTTGTCCAGCAGAAATATGATGTGAGCCACGTATTACATTTAATGTTGCTAGTAGCTACTTTTAAAAACAAAAGTTTTTTTTAATCTAATGAAATGAATTTAATCATGTATTTTTAACTCAGTAGATCCAAATTATCACTCCAATGTGTGATATCTCATTCATATAAAATTATTAATGAGATTGTTTAAGTATTTTTTAGCTAAGTCTCTGAAATCAGTGCTCAATTTATATTTATGGTGCATCTCAATCCAGATACTAAATGTTATCAGAAATATTTGGTATAGTTGAAATCAGGTAGATTCACATGTCTAAGGTGTCCCAAACGTAGTAAAATTTTTCTAATAACTGAACTGAGTATCAATTTTTACATTTGAATGAAGTAAAATTAAATGTTTAATTCCTCACTTACACTAGCCACATCTCAAGTGCTCAAGGGCCACGTGTGACCAGTGGCTGCCATGCTGAACAGCCCCCTGCTGAGGTCACAGAGTCACTCTGGGCCAAGCTATCCTGTCACTTGCCGACACCCACAGAGAACATGCACATCTACGGGATGGATAACTGAGTTGAGGCTAGAGTGATGGAGAACCAATTCTTAAGTACTGAAAAAAAGGAGTTTGGAGAAAGGCGGTGGAAACACAGAGCCCACAAATGGTGAAAATAGGAAGAAGCAATCCCTCCCCTTCCCCTACCTATAACTGTAGACAGACTTTCTGCTTTCCTTCTTCATCCAGTGGGAGGAAATATTCCCGGATCCTACCAAAGGCCAATCCTATCTTTGTTCTTTGAATTCCATCCCCTCCCATCCACCCTTCTTCAAACTTTATTCCTGCTGTAAATCTCTCTCTCTCCTGTAGCACCAGTTTCTCCTACTGTCCTGGATCCATTCCATCAATGGTAATTCAAACATACTTTAATAGCTCCCATATTAAAAAACAAACAACCAAACACATGGTAAATGCAATAACAAAAATCTTTTGTCCTTAAATTACCTCCAACTTCCGTTCTATTTCTCTTTGCCCTTCACACCAACGCTTCTTGCACAAGTTACCACTATTCACTATTTCCAATTCATCACCTCTTCCCTTGGTTTCTGTTTCCAAATTCACTTTAATGTCCTGTCATCTCACAAGAACCATCTCTTCTCATTCCTCCTCTTCTACAGGAACTCGAAAGGTCAGACAGCTTAAGGCTTGGGACTGGGCCCCCTTCTCCTCTCTATCTAAAATTTCTCCCTAGGGGATCGCATCTCATTTCAGGATTTGAAATACCAGCTATGTGGTGATGACACTCACTCAGATTTATACCTTCTTCCCTGCCCTCTTCTCTCAGTTTCACACCTATAGGGTGAACAGCTTTCTGTCCATATCCACTTGGATGTCCCATATCCAACCAAACTGGAATGTCTTCTTCTCACCTGCTCCCTCTCTGGTCTTCCTCATCTAAATTAAATGGCCACACCATTCACTCACTTGCCAGAAACAAAACTCTACAATACATCCTTGTTTTCTCCAGTCTGGGGTTATAAACATTTCATCCTTCAGCATGTTTTATTGGCTCTACCTCCAAAGTAAAACTTGCATTTACCTTTTCTTCATTCCTGTGGCCACGAGCTTAGTCCATACCACTACGTTCCACCTGTCTCCCATAATCATTCTCTGTGTACATTCTTGCCCCCATAATTCATTTTTTCCAGACATTGGCTATGGTAACCTTTTTGAAAATGTAAATCAAATTGTATCTCACCTCTATTCAAAACTTTCAGTGGCTTCCATCACAGAGTAAAATCTCAACTCTTTCTTATGGCCCTTACTAGCTGCTCCTGCTCCATTCTGTACTATTGCCCCCTTTGCTCAGTCCAGCCTTCTCTCCATGTCTACAACATGCCAAACTCCTTCTTACTGCAGAACTTTCACATTTGCTACCCCTTCTGCTTTGAGCCTAACCGGATGGATGGCTTCTGCTTAGAAGAGAACCAAGCAAATAGCAATGAGAGAGACAAAGTCCTCTTTACAAACGAGCCTCCTCCAACACACAGGAGCATATGCAATCCAGGACCCTGATTCTATACCATAGGGATTTCCTAGACTGACACTAACTGGAAAACATTCAAAGCAGGCAATGGCATATGCCCATTAGAGATCTGGAACATTTTAACCAATCCGTGTCTGTTGCATGGACAGTCACGGCCTTACCCTCCACGTGTAAAACACAGAAACAAAAACCTATAGCTTCACCTCCATCAATCATGGATAATAAGAACCATTTGTGCTTTAAGAAAAGACAGTACAACTCTGAGCAAGCAATTCCTTCCAATTCACACCTCAGTCATTCACAATTTTCTCAACCTTTCCTTTAAGAAAAAATAAAAATGAAAACTCTGTCATTTCGGCTCAAAATAAACTAACCAAAATTTCACTGGGAAGATGTTGTTTAAGTATGACAAAGACACACCATAATTCTCAGTCCCTTCCAAACAGCTGGTAGATGTTAAATTTCTTGGCAATGGGATGAAAAAAAATAAGAAAAAGAAAGAAAGAAATCTCTAGCACATCTTTAAACTGCAAAACTGATATTTCAGAATCAAGCTGTGTTTATTCTTGGCCTACCTTGAACTGTCAACATAGGGGATTGGAAATTTGCCAGTATACAAATAAGTTTATAAATTAAGAGAAATCAAAAGAGAACAAAAATTATTTCATTGCTAACAGCATTTTCCAATATATGAGAATAAGTGTTCTTTGTGGAAACTGCTATACCTTCCAAAATACTGTTTTCTAAAAATCCTATCACTGATTAAAGGAGCTTCAATAGACTTGTCATTCACACCTAATACATGCAGTTAAATAAAACCATTTTATTTGTCAGTATTAACAGTGATGCTATGTCTCTGCATGTCTTTTCTAGTCAAGGAAATTTTGTCAAAAGGACAAAAGTTAAAAACTGTAACCTCAGCAATCACTAACTTTGGGGACTTATCCCCTGGTACAAATGTTCATGAATATGCATATTTTTATCACATATTCAGACAGATGCCCTTGCATTGATTTAAATACTTGCATAAATATTAATGTGTACAAATGCTTGCATGCAGCAAACCCATTTATGAAATATCCAATTGCATAAATTAGGAACATTAGATACTAACTACATTAACACTTCATAAAATACATGCACAAGTTTGCATGACAAAAAAAAAAAAAAAGCCACCATCCATTGGTAGGAGCCAGATTCTCTCAATGTGTTTGCCATTCCTTAGGCATAAACTGGAGATTTCCACAAACTATTTCAAGCTTTTAGATTACTTATATTTCACTATTTACATGGTTCTCTCCTGGCCTGAAAACTAATCAAGCTCTTTTTTTAGAGAAAATTTATAAATTGTTACCCATGACCCTGAAAGGAAGTATCAGTTTTTGAGTCACCAAATGACATCAGGAACTAGCTTTTCCACAAAGGATATGACTCCAAAGTAATTTTCATAAAACATCACCCTCAAATCTTACCTGTACACCAATATATGTCTGATTTATTCTCAGGAGTGGCAGGAAAGCATAAACTTTAGAAAGTTACAGAAGAAAATGTAATAAAGCCCCACACTTTAGTAGATCTTGATACAACACAACTGGTAGTTCGATCTTGTCTTAGACTCAGTTCTAGTTCTCAAATGGGGACAAGCCACCGTGCTTAGCTTGGGGCGATGAGTGCTTACGAAGTCACCTCCTTGTGACCATTCAATGTTTCTCAGTCCAGTATATGGCCAGCTGGGTACATTCTCAGTTTCATTATCTTGACATTTGTACTTTTTATAAAAGTACAGATTGACTTTTAAATATGATTTCATTAACTTCAAAATTAAAAAAAGCAAGTCTGCATTTTACACTTGAACTTTTGGTGCCCTATTTACAATATTATCACAAGGTCTTGCCGCCCACTTCCGACTGGACAATAGTCTCATCTGTGACTGAGTCACACTTAAAAGACAGGTCTGTGGTCAAAACAGAAAGGAAAGAAGAAGAGCTCTCAACCCAAAGTATCAGTTATACTATCAAGAGGCTACTTCTCCCTGAAACTCTACTACTCTACTAAAGTCTACTAAACTAGTAGTTTACTCTACTAAACTCTACTACTCCCTGAAACTCAAATTCGGCTCTTTTGAGAACATGGCATCCTAAAGTCTGGAAGGACACACAAAGCATCTGGTGCCATTTTTGCCTGGTGTAAAAGATTGTACTTTCTGATAAAAGGGTGCCTAGCAGGGACTAACTATTGTGCACTAAGTGGTGCTTTCTGTTGTCTCCTCAGCACACTGCTATTCCACATTTCCAGCCCTCTACAGAGAAGTGAACCCACAAAACTGATTTATGGTCCAACTGCATAGCAGAGACACTAAATAGAAGGGGCCTGGATCCCTGGATGCCTGCATGGAGTATAGCCCTTTCACCTCCCCACTCTGCTACCAACCTGCATTGGCCTTTGATGTGAGACAGAAGTAAACCTTTATTGTGCTTCAATCTGAAGATTATTTATTTCAGCAGTTAACCTCCTGATGCATACAAGGTGCAACCATAGCACAAACAATGCACCTAATATTTCATTAACAGACAAATCTTCACGACGTCACAACATATCTCTGTCAGGAGCAAAATGGAGGGAGAAGAGATCTAGGAGCATGGCAAGATAGGTTAGAGTGTTCTAAGAGCTTTGAGCAGAAATGATCTTGGAAATACTAATCAATTTACATGCTGTGCAACAGTGAAACAAAGTGCCACACAATTTTACGTATTAGTTAAAACACTTATTGAATGCTAACACATGTCAGGCACTATGTCTGGTGCTGGGATTAAATATACCACTGGCTGCATTCCCTGACCTCAGGAAACCACAGTCATAGCTGGTTGTAAGGTGAGGAGACTCAATCAGTCCTTCGACATGGTATAGTGGATGTATGAAAGTCGTCCTGAGGAAGCGTCTACCATCTCCTCTCAAAGGTGGATTTTGGGTAATATACAGCATGGGAATCCATAACAAAGGTCACAAAACAGATTCATGTCTGCATGAAAAAATAACAGGAATTCTGAATCTGCCCAAGACTGTGCTAAACACGACAAATGGTGACGATAAGCTTGCAAGTCATGTTAATATCAAGTAACGCTACACACAATAATCAGCATCTCCTTATCGACGTCTCTAAGCGCTGCATGGAAGAACAAAGATAGCAGAGAACTCAGGATACCCCCAAGAACAAGCCCACCTGGGCCTTGTGCCCTAAAAGATCTACATCGCCTGGAAATCGCACAGACGCTGGCAGATCTCCTCCTTCATAAGGATACTATGCAATCAAAGACTGAACCTGGAATCTGCACTTTCTAATGAAAAAGAAACAGAATTAAAGTGTTATTTGTTACCCTTTTCAATGAAAACACAGAATTCCAACAGAAGTATAGGTTTTTCTCCATCCCATCTTAAATAAGCCTGACGTTTATCACTATGCTTGTAAGAAAGCAGAACATCATTTGGGAACTGTCTAAAAATCTTAGAGTCCTAAGCCCAAACTGGGAAACAATTCATTTGCAAATTAATAATATATAATAAGCTGCATTAATAAGAAGAATTTTTTTCAACATGACTATGTGAGAATTATTAGGTCAGTCTCCTTAAAAGGACCAACTTCTACTCTCTTCCATGGAAATTTTATAGTGGACAATAGCTCCCTAGAAAATTCTGCAACATTGTTTAATGAATATATTCTATACAAAATTGTGAGTGATGGTAATCAAAATAATGTTGCTTCTAGGAAATCCAAATAAATGAAGTGAAATAAATGGTTGGAAATGGTAATAAATTTGAAGACTGGAAAAACCACTGCTCCTTCTACAAATGCAAAATGAAATGACTCTTTAAAGCCTCTTCATGCCCAGATATTTCCTCTATTCTCAGTTTATTACATAAAAATAACAAAACTATCAGTTATTAAGCACTATGCCAAGTCTTTTACTTATTTTCTAAGAGCTGATATTTAATTCTCATTAAAAACCCTGCAAATTAAGTATTTTCATTTCCATTTTGCAGATGTGGAAACTCAGACACAATGAAATGAATGAAGCAAAACTGCTTTATTACTTTAGTTTGCAGGGTTAAAAAAAAGCAACAAAAGAGATGCTGGCTTTAGAACCCAGGTCTTGTCTACCTCAAAAATCAGCTCTTTATGTGCAACAGTCTGCTGAGACTAGAACCTAAAGAATGGTGGAGAAGGATAATGAAATTGGTATAAGCAGGATCCCAGCTCAGTCTCCTTGTCACTACGGCCATGTCTTTTCTGTCCAGAATCACATAGTCACTCATGTCGGTTCCCCACTTTCTTTTACAGTTTGATCTGGCCTAAGAGCAAGAATTAAGTGAGAGCCTGAATCTGACGGACGGCTCCTCCTCTAGTCTACAAACATTCCAAAAAGCAGAAAGCCAGCTGCCTCTTCCTTGGCAAGTTCCCATGGAATCCAAATAAATAATGCAGTGTTTTCTGTGTTTTAATTTTCTTTAGGATTACTGCTAATTATGGTTTAAGTTCTGCCCGCTCTAATTATTGCCTGTCCTGTCCTTCAAAATGACCTTGGACTCTAGCATTGTTCCACAGACTTGAATGTTTTCCCACCTTAGGGATAAGGTTAGGTTGCTTGTTTTTCAGCACCATAAACAGGAGCTCATCTCGAATATTCTTCAACAGAACAAAACTGCAAGTAAGAATAAAACTGGACTTTTCATAAAACGTCCCACTTTTTTTTTTCTTTGCCCGATATCAATCTCTATTTCAAAGCATAACATTTTGGGAGCTTCAGGAATAATTACCACCACTTTGCTTTCGATGTGTGATCTGAAAGGATTGAAAAGCGCACCTGCCAAGCTCAGCCCAATGACATACGCTCAGCTTTCTCCTCCCCTACACCAGGGCACACGCATTTCCCTGATTCTCCCAAACCAGACGACACTGCTTTTTCCATGTTTCTCAATTACATTTTAATAAAACTGTTAAAGGCCCAAAAGGAAAGCCGATCATCCCCTGATGTACCTGTCTCCATAGAGAGAGCTCAATTTCGTATTTTTATTTAACAGGGCCTTTCTTCTGAGTCACGCAAAGGGTTTTTCCATTGTGCCTTCATTGATCCTCCCAACTTAAAATAAGCATCAAATATTATCATTCCCATTTGAGATGCAGGAGGAAAGAGGCACAGTGATTGAGATATAATGCTCTGCTGAAATAGGTCACTTCAAACGTTGAAAGAGCCTTACGAATTTATCGTATAATCCACATGCCGCAGGAAGTTATTTCTTGTTTCTTTCCCACGTGTCTTGCTACAATGCAAAACTAACTTCCTTCGCTTTCAACTGGGATCAAGTCCCCAATTCCTTACACACATAAAACTAAGTCATTCAAAACTATTCAATTACTAGGATTTTGTTCCTCTGCATTCTGACTATAGGAATCAAAGGTAAATAATTTCAAACAGGCATCCCCATAAGATGCTCCAAAAGTGAGATTTCCAGACAGTGTCCTGAGGACAACAGGAACTCAGGGCCATCTCTTGGACCATCTGTATCCTTTACAATGACTTGTACTGATCAATGTCTCTGACCTCTGGCCTGTTTAACTGCAAGAGGCAGTTAAGTTTTTGAGTGAAAGTTAGTGGCACTATGATTTGTCACCTAACTTTCAGAAACGTGGTCAATAAACATAACAAAGGTTTAGGCTTAACCTGTATTTAAACATAACAATAGGTTCATCAGAACACCCCACATTGCAGACATTTTAGCTAATTGATATTTTCTCTCCATATTTGTATGAGAACCAACGTAGCATTTGCATGCAATGCTAAAGGCATACATATTTATACGGGTTTGCACTCTCTCAGACCTGCCAACCTGATATTGTGTCTGAGACTGGCTACCCCAGGCTCGTATCACAGTTGGGGCGTGAGCACAACACTGCCTATTTACATACCATACAGACACCTTTGTGCAGTGTTCGTTATTCAATTTTAAATCAATGCAATAAAAATGCCTAAGTTCTTTTTTTAATTGGTATTGCTTATACATGCAGAGATGCAAGAAATCATGATTTCTTTTTTCCTTTTATTCTCCAAAAGCAGACACCCACAAATACTAGTGCTAGAATCCTCCCAGGCACAACAGCCAGATGTAAGGGACTCAAGGTCCCATGGCGACAATGACAGTGAAGTCTAACCCACATCAGGGCCAAGTTGACCACAGGACTAGATAATCCACGCCTAACATTTAAACAAAAAAAAAATCCTAAAATCCACTGTCAAGTAGAAAAATATATTCTAGTTATTATTCAAAATCTGCAGGATCAAATGAATTTCTGCAGCCCATCAAACACACCACTCGGCCTCATTCTTGACTCCTGGTGTGCGCGGTTCCCCTACATGGGAAGTCTTTTGCCACCCACCATTCCCATTCATTCACTTCCTCACTTGCCTCTATATTGGTCATTCTTAGAAACTCCTGTCCTGGCACCTTCTTCTGTAAATCATCTGTGACCGCCACCAAATCCCAGCTGGGGTCAAATGCCTTACTCTGTTCTCCCTGACACCCCCAAACCATTTCTCATTTCTAACACCTACCAGACTGTGCTCTGTGTTCTGGGCTGAGAACTGTGCTTAGATCTCGTATCTTCAGTGCCAAGCACAGGATAGGTACCTTCAGAGAAGGATGCAACAGTTGAGGTTGCATCTGAAGGGGAATGAGCATTAAACCTTCACATCAAGCTTCACATGAATAAACCCCATGAGAAATGTCTGGGAGAATGTGAAACCTTCTTGTCTCCCAGAACATAAAGCAACATTTGAATAGGAGATTCTACTTGGGGGTGATAAAGCTCTGTTTTTAGTGTTAAGAAATTCAAAACTTCTAAATTCAGTCCCAATACTCACTCTGCAGCCTTCAACATACCATTTAAGAATAAACTAGCTTCTGCAGGAACAGAAAGAGACTAAATTCTTGGACATTTGTCCTAGGTAGAGGTACTCTAGATGTATCACATAAGAAACACTCCCAAAATCCTGGTGCAGAGGGAAAACCCTGCATTTTGAAAGCAGCAATAAAAACAAACAAACAAACAAACAAAAAACCTGGACTGAAATCCCAGCTCTGTTCTTCACCGGTTGTACGCAATTAGGTAATTTATTTAGTCTCCCTGGGCACCAATTTCCTCATCTGTGATGTGAGGATTATGACAAGTATTTCTAGGGCTTATAGAGGAAAACAAATGAAATAACAAACATGAGAGATTTCCCAGCACACAGTGAGCCCTTCACTTAAGTTCGTTCCTAACCCTTTCCTCTATTCGGTGGGGAGGGGTGTCATCTATGTACAAACAAGGGTGCAAATGACACAACAATTAACATGCTCATGCTTGAGTCCTGAACAGCTACGTGACAAGGGAGGTGACAGGTGGCCCTTGCAGACACTACTAGAGACCTGCAGGCCCTTGCAGGTCTCTAATGGTACAAGAAGCCAGTCGTGTTTTCTTCAAAATCCATACACTGTTTCCACACGTGAGAATTGGACTTTTGTATCATTTTTCATCAGCTCATTTCTGAAAAATCTGTGTGTTCAAGAAGCTGTGGCCCTTGTGTTGCTGGCAGCTCGTCAGGGGCGTGAGGTATGAACCTAAGGGCAACACAAAGGCCATTAAAGGTTTTCCAACTGCTCCATTTCTTGAGCTGGGTGTTAGGCACATAGGTGCCCATTATACTATAATTCTTTGAGCTGGACACACATTTCTATAAACTATTTTGTATGTGTGAGATAGTTCACAATTTAAAAAGGGGGTATATTCTTAATATCAAAAGACTAAAATCAAGGATCCTAGGCATGGAAATTCTAGCAGCATTTAACTAAGGGTAACATTTATTTTTTTGCCAGCTTGAACCGATGAATTTTTTGAGACACTGATGATATTTGAGAGGGTTTATAGCTTAATACTTAGGAGTCCTTTTTTGAATGTACCTGGAAAGTCTATTCCTAAATGACCACAACAAATTTTGACAATGCCCACTAATGTGATTCAGAGTCATGCATCCATAGTTAGACAGAATGAACAATATCTGATAGCACTACAAAGTGACTATAATCAACAATAAGTTAGTGTATACTTTAAAATAACTAAAAGCGTGGAGTTGAAATACTCCTAACACAAAGAAATGATAAATGCCTGAGGTGATGGTTTGATTAATGTACATTGTATGCCTGTATCAAAACATCACATGTACTCTATAAATATAACTATTATGTACCCATAATAATGAAAAATAAATTTTTTAATAAAAATATAAATAATGGGCATTCCCTGATCCTGAAAAAATAAAATCAAAAAACCAAGTACCATGTGCCCAAAATGAAAGACAACCTAGACAAAAGGTGGGAACTCCTCAGTGCTAGCCCCAAGTCTTTCACTGGCAGCATTGGGAGAGTTGTAAGCTAACTTTCAAAGCATTCTAACAGCGCAGACTAAGATCGGGTGGTACTTTGTCTGACATCCTCATATCTTCATTGGCTCGGGGAACAGTGAAACATGGGTAGTTTATGAGGGCATATGGAAAACTGTCAAATAACACTGCTTTCCTCTTCTCATGCCTTCTCGTAGGACATTTCCCTCCCAGTTTGTTTGGTGTATTTATGTCAACAAGTACAGAATACTAATTTAACTAAAGATTAAACTTTTAAAGATATGATTGTAATAGTCACCATAATAATCCGTAGAGCAATCTACAAAAGCAAAAAGAGCACTGATGAATTTAACAGTCATTTATTATAATTGTGTTGTGCTTTGCAACACAAATCACAGTAACAGACATTTTTATGGAGAAGTAACACACACATACACACACACGCACACACACAACCACACACACATAAAGTGTCAGGAGACAAATGGAAAGTAATGTAGGAAGCAGATGGACAGACTGCTTCCCAGGCAGACAGAGCATGTGCTCCATACAAAAGTGAGGTAAAGGGGCCCCCGAAACAGAAGAAGAGTCCAACAAATGGATACAGAAGTCTGCAGTCAGACAATCTAACAAACCACTAATTATTTTCAGATTATTTGTGTTCAGTGTTGTTCTTGCTGATTTTCAAATTTATTTCATTTAGGAAGATGCATCATAATCTTTACAGAATTTAGAACTTTTAATGGTTCTCATCTAACCCTAAAAACAGAAATCATAATGGAAAAGAAGCAATGTAAATAATTTCAGCATCTGTCCTGCCTTTTGCTAAATATTTCACACCTTTTCAACCAATCACATACAGCCCTGGATCAGAATGCAACATGCTAATCAATTTACTCTAAATAACCCAGTGGTGTGGCTTATTTAATTCTATCCATGGCACTAGAGCCCTTTTATTTTATAACTACAAAAAAATATGGTTTTCTCCCTTCAATAAATCAAATAAATAATGACTTGCCCTTCCCACTACATAGTAATTTAATGAATCAAATGCCTTATCTGGCAAAAGCCGAATGTGAAATAAAGTTATGGAAGTATTTACAATCAATGCACAGGGGTGAGCCGGAACAACTTTTGGAGAAAAATGAGGCAAATAAATGGTTAACTGACAGCGTACACACACTCATGCTGGAGGACACAAAAAGGTTCACAGTAGTTGTTAAATTCATTTAGAGAAACTCACTTTATTTCTCCAACAGAGCTCTCACCAGCTAATCTGTATCACAACCTGCAGGAGTCTTAATATTCTCAGCAGGATGAAGGTTTGGGCCACACGGATTCAGCTATTTAATCTTGCAAGAGAACAATATTTGGCAGGAAAAGACCCCACAGCACCGAGGGGACGTCCCAGTGGTTTGTTGTCAGTGCAGATTGGGCCAAGAACACCAAAGGTGGAAACCCAATGGCACTCGACAATGTTTCCCTTTTCCTTTCACTGGCTCGTTACTCAAACACATGTGCACACTCTACATATACATGGAAAACATACACATCGCATGTGCCTAGGCAGCTATTGCGGACACGGGTCTGTCTGTAAAAGGCAAAACGTTTTCTCAATATTGGGCTCCATCATGAAAAACTTAAAATTCGAAAGTATCACTTCCCAGGCTGGACGTAGGAAAAGAGATGAAGGAACAATGGCCATAGTTTTGCTTTCAAAATCTTTAATCTTCTTAAGCACTGAAAACCAAAATAGTGAAAACATATATGAATTTTTAAATATGTGCAAATATTTAAGATATTGATCTTTTTAATCATCCCAATATTACTAAACTAAGCAATACTCTTCCATAATTAAACAAGTTTGGTATTTTATATATAATACTGTGGTTTGGTTTTGCTGTGTGTTTTGTTTTGTTTTATTAAGGACCTTTAGTTCTTCATATAACCTTCCTTTATTTAACTGCCTGTTAAGCAGTTTAGGGGGGTTGATTTAACTTTGAGTGGTATTTTCTGGAAACCCACGCTGACAGGCAAACAGGGAATAGGGAAACAGACATAAGGAAGCAGGCAAACTTAAAAACAAAAGTTAAAGTTCCTATTATTAACTAAAGAGTATGAATCACTATTCAAGTCAACGATTCTGTCAAGTCCTTTAAAAACTTTTTAAAAATATTTATGGCAAGAGTTCAATATTTCTTTTTAACCTCCCAAACCTGGGTTAGTTATTCCTCTGCTATTAACACAGTGTTTCCCTCTATGAAGCATTTATCTCACTTAGATAATTAGATATATTATCTAACATATGTAGATAGTAGATAGTTGCTACAGCAATTATCTGGTCAGAGGCTGACTGCAGGCTCCAGGAGGTCAGGGGTCATGTCTATTTTTTGCCTCATTATCTCTCCCAACTCCTAGCAAAGTGCCTGGCACATACTAAACACTTAAAAAATGTTAAGTTGATGATTAAGTTCTCAAAGGTGCTTTCTTTTAGAGAACATTTTATTGGATTTATAGATACCCAAAATATGCACATTTGAAAATAATAACTGCTCCTTCCACAATCTTGTCTCAACCTACATTTGAGAAATAGTATCTCTCCCTGTGCACTCACAAGCAGAGGTTGGGTATCCCTAACCTCATTGTCTTCCTCCTTCCCTCCTGCCTTTTCTGTCTCCTACACACCTTTACGTTTCATTGAGGCACTCACGCATCCTAGTAGGAACATGAAACACATCCAGAAAAGCAGTCTCTCCCTTTTTCTGAAATCTACAGGGCAATAGGATGTCCATAGCTAACAGAGAGTGAACAAACAGATGTGTCTATGTAAGGTACCTATGAAGACAACTTCTATGTATATCTTATGCTTTATAGTTAAGGCATCATGTTCTAAAGGATTGAAACATCAACAAGAGATGTCGCTTGCCCTCAAAGGCCTCATCACAATTATACAACAAAAATAAATAATTAAGTCACTTTGTTTGGGAAAAAATCAATGCACTCTATAAAAAAAAAACAAGTATTAAGAAGAATAGAATAATTTTTAAGGTTTTTCTTTTCCTTTATCTTATATTCTTTTTTCTAAATCCATACTTTTTTTTCCTAGATTGCTTAACATAGGCAAATTCTTTGGTAATTCTAAGGGTGCAGTGGCACAAAGCTTAATTCAAACGAGTTAAAAGTTGACTCTGTTACAGTTAATTTTTCCACAAAAGGAAAAAAATCAATCAAAAATATGAGCAAAAAAAATGATCCCAACTTCCCGCTTCTTGTCCTTGGAACCAAGCAGAGTCCAGGGACACTTCACAAAAGCTATAGGTCCTTCAAACAGAAAGAGGTCTCCTTTTACAAGCAGCTTTGCATATGATTCTATAGAGAAGAGAAGAAAGCTACAAAGCAGTCCTGACAACCGTGAATAAAAAGAAAGCTACAGAAGAAAGTAGGAGGAAAAAAATAAAGTACAATGTTCATGACATAATTCTTCTATGAACATGAAAAGCAAATTAGAGAACATAGCTTCATATACTAAAAGAGAGAGAGAAAGAAAGTGAGAGACATTCTTGTTTCTAACTTTCAAATCATGAAATTTTCTTTAATTGTATAAACTTGGCTTGGATTATCAATGGATTTTGAATTAAATCTCTGTACGATGTCTCCCTTAATTCATAACTTCTAATAAGCTAAAATAACATTTGACTATTACTCTTATGAGCTAAAAAAAAGTTTTAAACCTACTTCCAAAAATCCCACTGAAATTATAATTATATTGCTTAATTATTAATGATAGTCACATCTGGGACTCTACAAATATATATAAGAGTTCTGGTTTTTCTTTAACATTCAGGATGCTCTCAAAAGGTATAATCAATTCTGGAAGAAAATTCAGATACTTTTTAAGTTTTAAATCTGTATAATGCATTGAAAATTGAGACATTTTCAAAAGAGCTAGTCTTAATAGACTTTCTATGTGGCACAGAAATGGTTTTTTTTTTCTATCATCACCCTTTTGCCCTCCTTTTTATTCACATTTGCCTTTCTTGCTCTCTCCCCCTCTCTCTCCACCTGCACACACTAAAGAAAATCCATGTGAGAACATAGCGAAAAGCCAGCTGTCTGCAAGCCAGGGAGAGAGGCCAAACCAGCCCTGTCATGCCTTGATCTGAGACTTCCCAGCCCCCAGAACTGTGAGAAAATACATTTCTCTTGTTAAGCCACCCAGTGGTATTTTGTGATGGCAGCCCAAGAAGACTAAAACAAGCCCTATTTTATTTTTTAGATATTTAAGTTAGCCACCAAAAAGAATCCCCTAGCCACAACATACAATATTTTTAAACAGGGGCAGCCCTTGCATTTCTAATGTAATGAAATACTTAGAAGCCATATCAGAAAGCAAATAGTCCTGCTTTACTAGGTTAATATTGCTGTAATCCCTTGATAAAACTATAGAAGTCACTGAATATTTAACTAGCAGAAAGTGAAAATAGGTATTTATCAAGCAGCACAAACAAAATGAGTGGCAAAACTGAAAGCAACTTTAAAAACGAAGGACTCTCTTGCAAAGAGGGGTTTCAAGGAAAATATTGTACAAAATTAGTCAATATTTTAAATATCATGCCTCATTCACTTATTCAACACTCCTTTCTGAGCATCAACCATGTACTGAACACTGTCTAGGCTCTACCAATCTCGTGATAAAAGGAAAATCAGTTCATTATTCTACTATTGACACACATTCTAGGAAAGATTTTATTTGCCAAAACTGCAAAGTTGATGGAAAGGCAAAACTTTCTCAAAAACAAGAAAGAAACAAAAACTCTGAGGAAATGGAGAAAATAACCCCTTAAAATAATTCAGCTATTTACTGAATATATATTTACTTGGTAACTATTTAATACTTTGTGCTAGAGAAAAAATCTGGTGTTTTCAAGAATAAAATTGATACATTCTCAAGACACAGACCTTGAAAGACATTAGAACTCCTTGTAATGATCTCCAATGAGACGAAAACCACACAAGGCTAGGGGGATTCACTCATCAAAGTCAAAAGTGAATAGGTTTCTTGGCAAAAACAGTCAATTCACTTGTTTATCAAATTTGGCCCTGGAGCTATGAAGAAAAAGACACAGCCTATATCTTTGTAGAGTTCAGTATGGAGGTTAGAAAACTCATGACGCAGCTATAGCAGCAGATTCCCAGAGCAGCAAGGGAGGGGGCAAGGTGTGGGACGAGGAGGTAACCTCTAAGCCAGGGTGGATGGGGAGCGGTACAAAGGGCCTTGCAGGAAGAGTGAAGTGGATGGAACTCGGGATGTAAGAGGGCCACCCAGGCTGGAGGTCTCAGCCAGTACTAAACCAGGGACAGCTTCACACTCTATGCAAAAGGTTTTGCATTTTATCCTAAAGGCAGTAGGGAGCCACTGACAGATTTTAAGAGAGGGTGTGGCATGATTAGAAGTGCATTTTAGGAAGAACTTGCAAGAAACCACGGGGATCTACTTGTAGTTTTTTGAGGAACCCCCATAATGATCCAGCTACCCCACTACTAGGCATTTAGCCAAAGGAAAAGAAACCAGTAAGCCAAAGAGTCATCTGTACCCCATGTTTACCGCAGCACTACTCATAAGAGCCAAGATATGGAATCAACATGGGAATCTAACAACAGAGGACAGATAAAGGAAATGTGGTATATACCTACCACGGAATACTATTCAGCCATAAAAAAGAATGAAATTCTGTGGTTCATGGTTCATTACCCTGATCTGATCACTACTCACTGTATATATCAAAACATCACTATGTACTCCACAAATATGTGCAATTATTATGTGTCAATTTATAAATATTTTTAATTAAATTCAAATTAAAAAAAAAGAAACCACACAGAATAATAACCTGAGAGGGGGCAGAGGCAAATGAGAGCAGTCAAGAGACTGTTCCTGCAACCCAAGCAAGGGGTAGGGAGGGCCTAAATTAAGGGACAAAAAGGGCAAAATACAAAGTATCATGCTGGGCATTCTTGCAGATACAAAAAATAAATTGAAAAAGACATGGATAATCTTCACTTTCAGGAAGTTAGAGAAGTAAGACACACGGACACAAGAAATGCTAACGAAAACCAAAATGTAGACTATGATACATGAGATAGCACAATAGCATAAAGCACTGTAATAATTTGGAGATGAGGAAGATCGCTGTAGCTGGGTCTGAGTGTGTATTTGGGATAAAGGGGCCGGGATGTCATTTACAGATATTATGAAATTGTCCTAAAGAAGAGGAATGACTCATGCAAAGGCCCAGAACAGAGTAAGTAGGCAGGCCTAAAAGAAATGGAAGAACAGTGCTGAAGAGCAATGAAAGATAAGGTGAAAAATAATAATTTAGGAGCAGATTGTGGAGGGTCCTTAGAGTCAGAATTAAGGGGTTTAGGAGATTAGACTTTATCCCACTCGAAGTGGAGGTCCAAGGAACGTTTTTTAGTGGGTCATAATTAGGGTCTTAATGAAAGAGATATTTCAGAAAGACTCATCTGGTGATAGTGTTTAAGATTCAATGCAAGGAGCAGAAAGAGCCTGGAAGAAGATAAGACCAATTAGGGGGCGAATGCAGTAACTCGGGCAGGATAAGGGGCCTGGGCACAGCGGAATTGAAAAGAAAGGAATGTGGGGGAAAAAAGGATTTCACAAAAGAAGGATCTTCAGAAATTGTTTGCTGGATCCTTCATCTCTGTTTCCAAAAGGAAGTCATATGTGTGAATTCATCTATCACGGGGCTCTTCCCAAACCTCCTCTCTAGACAATGCCATTTTACGGCCCAAACTCTTGTACTTGTCATGCACAAGTAATTACTGGTCTGGGGTGTATTTGTTTCTTTAAGTGACTGTGGCTAAAAAACTGAGGATAAAAAGAAGAGATCAGCCTTTGAAGTTCTGCCCTACATGGAAAAATAAAGCAAAACCAGGTGTAAGGGAAACCATGGATTTGGAAACAAGAAAGCACGGAGAGGTAATTTTCCGTACATTTTTCTCATGAAAGTATAAGTATTCCTTATAGAAATACTTTTCCCAAGGAGTTGTTCAGAGGATCTCATTAAATGGGGTATGTCAAAGTGTTTCAAAATGAATGAAGTATTCAGACATGTGTTAGGTATTATAAGAAAAATATGTTATTGCCCTATCACTTCCTTTTTTTTTTTTATGATCTTTGCCTTTAAAGATAATGCTACTGACCCACAATTTCTCAAGAATGCATCGGACTTACTGGGTGAGATGAACTGGAGATAAGGTTTAGTCCACTAAAGCAACATACAGATTCACTCTGCAAAAATACCAATCCTGGAAGGCTTAAATCCAAACTATTGACCTCATAACTAACCATCTATGTTAATAAATCCCACTATGAGATATAACAAAAATAACATCTCATTCTCCTTTCAAAACTCCTTCATGCACTAGACTTTACTCCTCAAAATCAGGTTTCATATAAATCTTTCATTAGTTATAAAATTTATGCTTCTTGTATAAAGAACAAAATTAACAAATAATCTATTTCAACGTTGAGTGGGTTTCTAATTTTTACTTTCTCACCTAAAAAAAAAAAACTTTTATGTTTGCTGAATATAAAAAGCGGAAAAAATCCTTCTATGTCAGTGGTTCGGATTCATAAAAGACCTAATTGCCTCATACACGATAATTTTGCCACCAGTTTACAATTAGCATGCATTTCTCATGCATGAGTTGACCCAATTACATAACAAATTTCACCTTTGGGGATTTATCTCGACTGCTTGTCTTCTGTCCACCATACAACTCAATTTCACACTGTCAGCAGCCTGAACATGGTTACAGTCAGTCTCTGTCAAAATGATTTATTTAAATTACAAACAGAGACCAAATCCCTAGATAATTGCCCCTACTCTCATGCTTACCCTTACACTCAACCCAACTTTGAATCAAATCTTTTAATAGTCCATAGACACCGCTATTCAATTATTAGGGCAATGTTTAGTTCCAATAATCTAATAGTGTTGAAGCTAATTCACAAAATCTCAGGCAACTAAATCAGCAGTTTCCATGTGCGCTTATTAATGGGCATATAATTTATTTTACATTCTAAGAAGTCAATGAAAAATTATGTAGCTGTACCCAAAAAGCTAAAAATAATTACATTTTAATATCAAATTATGAAGAGATTTTTTTTCTATAATGTTGGGAAAAAAAGTGTCCATCTTAGCTTTTCTTGTAAAGCAAGAAAGCATTTCTTATGAATGGATATGCTAAAATCAAAAGTGGAACAAAAAAGGGTATTTGGGAAACAGGATAGATAACTGAAATTGAAGATGCTTACAGGGTAAGGGACAGAACGTAGGGCAGGTGAAAACACTATTGTCTGTTGGCCAGTGATTTAGGAAAACAGGGTTTTAGTTTCCACTGAAGCGCGCGCGCGCGCGCACACACACACACACACACGCAAAACTATTCCTTCTATGTGTCAAGGACAGGCACAAATCCTGACAAATCAAATAATGGTACACTTACTATTTTAGTCAGTGTGTAAAATATATGATTTTTGTCATCCGGTTAGTTTGTTTCTTTCCCCTTCACTTGATATTTCTCTTCCCCCTGAAATAAATTAGAAAATAAACATCTAGTTTTTATCTATGGCACAAAGTCTGGAGAAGTCTCTCGGGGTTTGACATTACCATTTTATTTCACAATTTATCCCCAGACTGTCTGAGCTAATTGAAAGTGCAGCTGATATTTGTGTGTAAACAGGCAGAATGAAACACATCAATAATCTCCTCAAGGCTAGCCAGAGTCCCTCAGAGGCCTGAGATCCTGCTGCAGGTACCCCAAATGCATTACTTATAAACTTGAAGGTGGCAACCACCTGAAATTAGAAAGCGCCTTTAGAATTACCCACACAGCTAGGACTATAATAACCATAGATAAAAGATTTTTTAAATGCCCAAGCACACCGTATTCCTCAATTTATATTTGTATGCTGTTCCTTAAGAACATTTTCCTGAAATACTATTTAAAAAAATGTGGAGATGTACAAGGACATTTCTGCCATTTCTGAATTTGTGACCCTAAAATTTGGGAACAGGGGAAGGGTAGATGGCAATAAAGTGGCTTAATTGTGAAAATCTGTAAGGCAGGACTTTCAGCACTAAACACAATGGCTGCATTCTGCTAAAGAGATACACTTTTAGCAAAACCTGGACTTCTAAGTATTATCTTCAATTAAACGATTTAGATAGATTTCCTGACTTCCCATAAACACAGTTTCCAAGCCCAACACTCTCAATTTCTTAAGCAACCAAACTCCATCGTAATGTTAATATATTCAATGAAATAAAGACATCTTCTGGAATTTCATGAGGAAAAAAAAAAGAACTTCATTTTAGAAGCTAAGTTCTGTTTCTTCCTAATCATTCCATCGATTCTGAAATCCCACTTCTTTTTGTGTTCTTTCTACAGCTATACTAAGTGGGTAACATAGCAGAAGAATTTTAAATTACAGTATTTCATAAATCTCCCATGTTCAATATGTTGTCATTACAGCTACCAAAAGAAAGAAGGCAGGCTAACCACTCTCAACTCTTTCATTACACACAATTTGAAATTTATAGTTGTATTTTATCCCACATCTCAGTAACATATGCAGAGTGAGTGGGCATTTCCAAGTGATTTCAAATCCTGGACAAATGAATATGAGAGTGGCTGAAAAAAATTCATAACACTGACACAGACACAAGCAATCAAAAATGCCCATTCATCCATAACATATTACTCAAAACACCTAGGAGTTGTCATTAAATCCACTGTTTTATGTCTTCATACTTTCTTTAGTCCAAAGGGGATTAAAGGCAGCTTACAAAGAGCCACACAATATTTACAGCTAAAATAAACTAAAAACAAATAAGAAAATGACGCCAAGGTGAAAAATGCAGATTGCAAAGACCCCTGATCTTAGTGAACCTACCTATATCAACCCACATTAACCTTGGCGCTCTCATGCAGCACTCACACATCTCATATCCCTTATAAAATTTTCAGGATCTATAATTTTCAGGATTATAATTTCCCAACATCTCCAGCAGGAAGATTCTGGGCTTTTTCCAGTCTAGACACTTTCTCACCTTCTTCCTCTCGAAACAGACACAATCCAGGCCACTGTCAGAAATATCTGCCTGGGTTGTAGCCAGTATTGTTCAGTGGGTTTAGATTAAAGTAATATGGAAAACTGGGCTAGCCAAAGTACTACTTTTTGGATCAACCCAAGTTTCTTATAGAAAAAGATCCTTGAGTAATATGGAAAACCTAGTGAGGTAAAGGAAAAAGTTCATAAAGTTGTAGTCTTATAAATGAATAATAAATTCTCCAGACCTCAGAATGCTTAACAGCCTCCCTTCTTCAGGAGTAGGTCCCTAACAGTAATATTATGAAGTGTATGTATATGTATATATATATATATATATATATATTTTTTTTTTACTGCTATCCAAACATTAATATGCCTCATCTTGGCTAAAAGAACTAGTTATAAGGCTGCTATGTCTGTTAATATCAAGACATTACAAAAAGTTTTTTTAAAAAGATGTCTAAATTATATGCTTTTAAAACTCAATGTTGTCTAAATAACAGGCTTAATCTACATCATATTTTTTATACTGATGTATTAATATCACACTGTATATGATAAATATAGATTAATACATACCTGTGTTATAAGAGTTTTTTGCATAATTAAGAATGGATCTGCAAACGACCTCTGGTATTGAATAAAATGTATATTCCTGCTAATGATAAAGGTTGGTGACATGATCAGTTCTTTTCTAATTAAATATGAATATTGACTTAATTTGAATATAAATTAAAAGGCTTACCTTTGAATTGACTGCAATCCTTATGTTAGATGCCACATGGATGTCTTAAGTAGAAATGTTTAGTTCTTTTTGAAATAAAATCTATGATAGTCAAAGATTTATGATATAACTTTTTCACAGCATTATTTTTATTTTCATAAGAAAACATTTTCTGAAAATAATCCAACGAAAGAAATGTAACTGAATGTAACTGCCAGTGGAAGATACCTCTGATTTGCATTTTTAAAAGCAAAAATAGGTTTTTGATTTAAGGAAAGAATAAAGAGGAAGAAAAATGAAAGGAGTGATCTTCAATATTCATGATGGATGGGCAATGGATTGTTGGGAGGGTGTAGGATAAGAGATAAATGTCATGAAGCCTTAAAGTTCAACTCTTCAAAGAAGAAAAAGTTCTCACTAATATAAAATGTCCACTTGAAGAGCAAACAATGGGTAAACCTTAGGAAATATGGCAAAAAAAAAATCATGTATTTCTCCCACTTTGTAAATACATTTTTAACACATCAAATAGTTCTGTTTTTGAATTTTTGACAAATAAAATTTTTCTCAAATTATATAATTCTATCTCCAAATAGTTTGTGTGTGAATATGTACATATAAACACATGTATGCATATATGTCATGTTGATGGCCAATACCAGTGAATTTAAAACCATCTGCTAATTAAACATTTCCTGGAAATTAAGGTTCCATCACTTTATAACACCTAGATATACACATTTTAGTGACTATACAAGTGACACACAAAATACAATTCTCATGAAAAATGGTAGGAGTTTTGCAGGTCTTTTGCATACTTTCATATCACCTCCTTCACAGTTGTTGATTTTCATTCATAATTCCTCTGGGATGCCTAAAATTGAACTAATTTTTATGTGGAAAAATGTATATTAACACACTTCATAAAATCCTTTGGAACAACCATAATCGCAGGTGTCAATTACAAAAATTAAAAAGAGCTGTTTATCCACCTTTAATAAGTACCAAATTAACACTTCCCAGTTCCTGATAGGTTTTGAACTTCTGTCAGTCTCCACTTTCTCTTTCCAGGAAAATATTATATAAGCTGAACAAGACGCAGCTTTCACGTCCCAAGCAACTCCATGCATAAATGTTTATTTCGAAAACAAGATGTAATACGTAAGCTCACCAAATATTTAAAGTATGAAATCTTATATACACATAATTAGCAAATATGAAATTTCTGAAGATTCCTAAACCTTTCGTGTAGATTCTGTAAGCTTCACCACAGTAAGCAAAACAACAATCAAGTTTTTAAATTTAATCACAAAACTCCTATTTTACAAAATTCGAAGGTGAGAACCATCGAAATGGAAGAAGAAGATACTATATTAGAATAGCTAAGCGTTGGGCTGTAGCTAACTGTGATAAAATCATAAGGAAGGGGTTAACCAGGTGAAGTCGGCATATTTTCTGAGTACATGGCATACCTTGCAAACCACAGCAACACGCACACTTCCCAGTCACCCAGCGTCGCTCTCTCACCCAGACACGCGTGGCGGGCTGTCATGCTACCAAATACGCCAGCACCTACATTGCTGATCTGCTCCTGGGTCCTCTTCAGTCTCTGCAGCTCAGGAGTGTCCGTGACGATGCTAAAGCCCCTCCCTTTGCTTTCTTCAAAATCTCTTTTGTACTTGACCTAACAAGAAGGGAGAAAAGAAAAGAAAAAAGTTAACAGAGGGATCGCAAATCCCACTCGGGGTAAGCCAGGCCCAGTGAAGCTTCTAGAACTGGAAGCGATGCCCACAGACACGCCTCTCAGCAGGAGAGCGTAGCAAGAGCCGGTAGGGCACAGTCAGGCTACCTGGTTTGTGTTCCTGCAATTCCACTTACTATTAATATCTGTGTGACTTTAAGCAAGTTGCTGAACCACTCTGTGCCTCCACAGTCTCATCTGGACAAACAACGACAATTTAATAGGTTGTAGGGATGGCATCAAGTGACTTAATGCACGAACCTGGCTGCTGGGAACAAGTAAGTACTCTGTGACAGCTATTAGTATTATCATCGTTAATAGTATTACCACTACTTAAGAAAAAAATGTGGGGGAAAAAAAAGCTAAACCTTCTTCTCCCGTGCCCTTCTCATCTATGAAAAAGCATTTTGATCCTGAACTATCCTATAGAGGTGGGAGAGAAAGTCAAAAGCTAGCCTTGTCCAAGAAGTTTTCATTCTGTTTCCAAAGGCAAAGCATATGGATATGATTACACAACTCTGTGTTGCCAAATGGCAAGTATATAAGTGCTTATGAAAATATTTATAAAATAGGCCACACCTAGAGATCACAAAGCTTCTCATACATGGCCTTGGCATACTGTGTGTTGAGCTCCTAAGATTTTTTTTCAGTATTTAAATACACTTCTTTTCTAATTACAGCTCAATGGAGCTCAATTTTATTGCTTCCTCAAAGGACTGGAACAGCTAATGCTTAATCTGACAGAGTCCTATCTCCTATTATTATCATAATGACAAACTGTCACACCAGTTAAATAGTCTGCTTGTTAAGGATGGAGATGGTGACATCACTTTGACTACTCTCATTTTTTTTTTAACCTGAACATGAAGAAATGTGAAAACATATCTTGAACTCATAGAATCCCCATTTTTGTATTCAAGACTGCAAGCCTCCAATTAACACTCAAATTAATAATTAAAATTAATTTAATTAATTTAGGTAGCTTATAAAAACATGATTCTGTAAGTGTCACTTTCTGCATAAGTTTGAAAAGTTCACTTAGTTGAGCATGGAATGACTATTTTTGTTGAGTTGCATCTGTATTTAAATACCCAATTCTCTCAAGCATCATTATCCTTGAGGCTACTGGGAGATTTTTCTTTTACCAGAAGAGCTTGAAAGAAAAAAAAAAAGAAAGAAAGAAACATCTCTGATGAAAACAAATAGAAAGATCTAGATGCTCTCATCACTTTTGGTCCAAGAATATCTAATTTTCTCCCCATATTTTCATTTAAATTTATAAAAGTACTAAAACCCTTTCCTTAACTATTCCCATAAGTCAAAGGTCAAACAAACTGCAATATTTTTCTTCCACAGGAAACACTGAGTGAGATTAGCCTTCTAACCCTCAGTCTCCCAGCATGTGTGAAGACAGACACATTCTCAGAGTTTTATGCCTAACTAAGCAGAGAACCCATTTAGCTTTGCTGGTAGTAAGCATTAGGGTGCAGAGTAGTATAACAATGAAAGATAAAAAGATGACTAGGTTGTAACAGCAATGGGCACGAAGATATGTTAATAAGAAGAGAAGTAGACAAGCCAAGTTCTAACACCTCTAACCCCAGTTTCAGAGAAGGTATAATCCATATTCTTTTTGTTACTGGTTTGATGTTTTTTTTCTTTTTTTGTTTTTTTATCAGAAATTTCCAAAGAAGTGAAAAGAAAAACCATTAAATTCTAGAATCATAGGTTTTGAGCTAATTGCTATTCGACAGTCTTTTCCACAAGACACATAAGAATCATCAGATTTTGGCTTGCCTGGTTACATGACTAGTTCTGAAAAGTGTATAATCATCTCTTTAAGTGGCCTCAGAGTTTTAGAAGATGCTTATACCTTTTTAATGGCACAATGCACAACCAAGCCTCTTACCCTCTCAGCACCAGCTCAAGCACCAACACACTGGTATTTCTTTACTACACATAGGAGCCTTCAAGCCATTTGTCAGAGCTCTCTTTTTTCCATACTCCCACCCACTTACATCTAATCTACTTAGGACTAATTTTAAATGTATCCAATCATTAATCAGTCATGTATAGTCTGATTCTGAGAGGCAAGTGGATATATAAAGAGATCAGAGGACAGAGCAGAGTAAGAGGATTCCTCTCTCCAATCTCATGTGTCCCCTTGGCTCTTGCAAGACCTCATCTAGTCCATGAGCACAACACACCCCTGAACCCAGTAATTGATCTCGGGAGGGACACATAATCCATCATGTGTCCAGGAGCCTCAGGTCTGGGACTCTGGCAAGAACTCTTGGGAAAAAGTAGGAAACAGAAGTGGGAAAACAGAAGTGGGAAACAGTGGGAAACTCTTGGAAAACAGAAGTGCTCTGTTGCCATGGGCTGGCTAGTTCAGCTGGCTATAAAAGTGAAGCTTCTGGCCACCATCTGGCCACCACCCAATAATAAAAAAGCCAACACAGAGAGAGGCAACATGAGAGATCAAGATAGAGTCCTGACAACATTCTTTGAACACCCAGATCTTAATCTTCCTAAAGCCAGCAACACCAAGTTTGTCAGTTATGTGAGCTAAAAAATCTCTCCCTCTCTTTGATGCACACGACCAACCCTGAGCATGCCTAACTAAATGTACATGTACAAGGTTCCCAGGAAATGCTAACGTGAATTTCTCCTCTTTTACTTCTATGCTCTGAGGTTTCCCATTTGTGATACAAGATTTAATAGTTCATAATAACAGCATAAAAAGCATTGCTTTAGGTGGAAAATGGGCTTTGCTCATTCAGCAAATATTGAATGAGCATCTACTATGTGCCAAGACCTATTCCAAGTGTGGGAAGAATGCAGCAAAGAAAACAGAGATCCCTGCCCTTGTGGAGCCTACATTAATTACAGTGTGAGAGACAGAAAAGATACAAGATCTACCTAAGTCAAATAAATGGTACCTTAATAGAAAGTGCAAAGACAAAATAAGCAAGACAGTAGGATGTGAAGTGTCAGGAATGCTGCCCTGTTAGATAGAGTGGTCAGGGAAGGCCCCAGGGAGGAGGTGACATGTCAGTAAGGCCTCAAAGAGGGGAGAGAGGGAGCCGCACAGATACCTTCAGGGAGAGCTTTCCAGGCAGAGGGAACAGACAGAGCAAAGCCCTAAAGCCACTGGGAAGGACAACAAGGACCAGCATGGCTGGACCAATAAGGGGAGAGGGAAGAAGGGGAGGGGAAAAGAGGAAGAGGAAGGCAGAAAGTGATCACAGGGCTTTTGTAGGCCCTGAGAATGTTGGCTCCTCCTCCACATGAGACACAAAGCCACTGGAGGGTTGTAAGCAGAGAGCAGCATATCCTGACTTGTGTTTTAACAGGCTCTGTCTGGCTCCCATCCCGTAAACCCCCTGGGGGACAGGCAGGATAGAAGCGAGGATCCCAGGGAGGGGCCGGCAATGTCCTCCTCCTTCCCCAGCTGGCCACTGTCCTGGGACCACAGAGGACAGCAATAGTTCTCGGGCCCGGCTGCAGAGCCCTGGCCTCCCCAGGCGCCCCTGCAAGGTCAGCTGTGCACTCTTGTCAGAACCGGGCAGGAGGCACAGAGGAGGAGAGAGAATAAAATGAAGACTCCAACCTGAACTCAGAAGGAGAATGTGCTATGGCTGGGAAGCAATGCAGTCTTATTTCCCTGCAGCCTCCTCCCTTCCACACCGAATAAAGGCAACTTCGAACAAGTCAAATGTAGGAAATTCATACAATAGGCAATTCGATTTGACATATGTGTCTTCAAAAGTAGCTTTAAAATGTATTAATTTCAAATACTGGAAGCTATGTAATATGCATTCACATTTTGTGTAGGTGTCTGCATGTGTGTGCATGTGTGCATGCTTGTGTACATGCATGCATATGCACGTGCACATATATGTATGTGTACACATATATTTATCATTGTGTATTGTAGATTAGAACCCTAAAGCAAGACTCAAAACACCTGAATTTCAACCTTGATTTTTTTCTGTGATCTTAATTTGTTCGATTTCTCTAACACTCTTGATCCTCTGTTATAAAATGGAACAAGAAAAAGATGTAATATGCTACTCACGAAATGAATGTTTAGAGGGTTAAACACCAAGCAAGAATATGGCCCTTCAGCAAATACTAGTTTTATTCTTCTCACTAAATATTAATATTAAAATGACTTTTGTTGCCTAAGTGTGCTCATTTCTGCCAAAGTATGCATTGCTTGGTGGCAGTCTGTGTTTGAAGTCACAAGCAATCACACTCACAGGTTCACATGGAAGGAGGGCTTGGACACTCGGACAGTTCTGGCCTGGCTTAAGAAAAAGGCTCACGGTTATTGGTAATTGAAAAGGAAGACTTGCCACAGGTAATATATTATTACTATTATGACAATTTCAATGAATGAAGACAGTGGAAACTGCTAAAGAGAAAGGCCATTGTTAGGCAGAAAGCCATCTCTGATGAAGGCAGCCAATTAGGCCGGGAAACTGGTACACTGTTAAATGATAAACGAAAAGGAGATTAAATAACACTTGGCAGTGAAGTCAAAGATGGGCACATCCTTCAGCCCAGCAACTCGACAACCTATCTCATGCTTGTCTCCAAAGAAACTCTCATCTGTGAGCATCTGGGGACCTAGAAAAACATGTTCATAATAACATTGTTTCTATTTCCAAGAAAGTAAAAAGGGAAGTAACCTAAATATCCATCTGCAGGAGAATGAACTGTTGCATACTCATACACTGTAATGTTATGCAGGAGTGAAAATGAGTGAACTTCATGGATACATGTGCATGAATCTCAGAAACTTTATGTTGAGGGGAGGAAAAAAGCATAAAGTGCACATATATGCAAGAATGTATGGGAGGAAGGGCGCTTGATAACAACATTCAGGGGAGCTGTGATGAGATCTGCTCATGGAAGGATATGGCTCCTGTTACTGGTGACGTTCTAGTTCTTACACTGGATGACAGAGTCACAGGTGATCTTTTTATTATCATGCTACATATCCTGCACAATGTATATTCTTCTGTATTGATCAAATATCTCACAAAGAAAACATTTTCAAAGAAAGCAGGGACACAGTTTTAAAGTCCCAGATGCAGAAGCTGAGGTAGTCAGAGGTTAAACAAAAACTAAGAGTAGGAGAATAGAAAAAGAATATGATAACCAAGAATTCAATTGATATTTTCAGGAAGCTAAATGCAAGACTTGGGAGGCCAGCGTGGGGGCTCACACTTGTAATACTAGCACTCCAGGAGGCTGACGTAAAAGGATCACTTGAGGTCAGGAGTACAAGACTAGCTGAGAACAGCAAGACTAAAAAAATAGAAAAAAAATTAGCCAAGCAACTAAAAATAGAAAAAGTTAGCCGGGCATGGTGGCGAGCGCCTGTGGTCACAGCTACTCGGGAGGCTGAGGCAGGAAGATTGCCTGAGGCCAGGAGTTGGAGGTTGCTGTCAGCTAGACTGATGCCACGGCACTCTAGCCTGGGCAACAGAGCTAGACTCTGTCTCAAAAAAAAAAAAAAAAAAAAAAAAGGGATTCCAAACATGGATTAAGGAGGAATAGCAGAAGTGCACAAAGACTCATGGCGTGGATCACAAAAGACCATAGCAGTTAAGAAAGTATCCAGGGGCAGAAGTATAAGAAGAAAGAAAATAGCATTTAGCCTTAGAGCAGCTTGTCAAAATATGTTTAACAGAAGCCTAAAATCTCCAGGCACATTTATTGCTGATTCATGTTATTCTACTCTTTATTTCATACATTTCTGATACAATGAAATCCATGCCCAATTTCATTACCTTTCATGACATGATGGATACTTCACATTTCTTCAAGGGGAGATTGTGAGGGTCACAATATTTTAAAACTATATGCAAAATTCTTAGTTTGATCTGCAAAATTTAGTGCTCAGTTATGTACCATCTTGTATAGCTCAATAGATTTTAATGTCCTGAAGAATATGGACCACACACTTCTATCTCAATGCATTTTGCTTGGTGCTAAGCATACATTAAAAGCTTAATAACTATATCATGATTGATCATTATCTAGTTTTATATTTTTAAGGTCTAAAATGAAGAAAATTAGTTAATCTCACAATGCTAGTTGGGAATTAAACCCTACAAGGGAAAATCTGATGAAGAGCTTTTTTTTTTGTTTTAAGGTGAAGTTAATTTTAACAAATGTTAAGTCAAAGGAAATGAGCTCAAAAGTAAATTTTCTTTTTTATAAATTAATCTCATAATTTGCAAATCTATGGTTAATGAAATAAAATTAAAATTATAATTACCTTTTTAAACATAATTAAAAAGCATTAAAAATAATTTTCATAGATTGCTAAGCCTTCAATTAGCCTTTCACTGCATTCATGGAGGTTCTTAGTGATATTTACAGATCTGTCGGTTTTCTGTGTATATTCACAATCCAACATTAGCAGATTTAGGGTTCCTTTACTTTAAAAAAAATGAAGTCTATATTTTACTTTAAATAAATACTTTAAATATATCTAATAAATTACATTTGAATTAATTTCTCAATCAGCTAAGATAATTAAAAATCTCCCCTAAGACATTCAAAGTGTAGCTTAGTGGTTAATAATGCAGACTCAGGAATTAGACAAACTTGTCTTGGGCTCTGGCTCCTCCTCATACTAGCTGTGTGGCCTTAGGCAAGTTACTTAATCTCTCTGAGGCTCAGTTTTCCCATGTACAAAATAAGCATAATTGTAGTGCAATACCTGACAGCACTCTGTGAGAATTAAATGAAATGATAATACCAATGCCTGACATCTATTAAGTGTCTACTATGTTACAGGCACTGTACTGAGTGCTGTGCATATAAGATGAGTACAAGCAGGATGGGAAGCCCAGCAGATGATGTGTAACAAGTGCCCAGGGCTCCCATGACTATAGGCACGTGCTTACTCACTCATGGTAACCAAGCATCATCCTACCACGTGGCCGGGCCCTGTGCCATCTGCATTTGGGAGCTCCTTTGGTCCTTCTGGGATCAAAATAGAATATAAATAAATAAAGGAAACAACAATTACAATGTGCTTTACATATATTATCTTCAGCTATATCCTGGCAGGTACACATTTTAAAGTCCATTTTATAGATGAAGGAAGTTTGAAGAAGTCACAGAGCTGCTAAGAGGCAGAAGTTTCAGACATCCACCCACTCTGGCATTGCCCCACCCAAGATCTTTCAATTCATCTGATGATGAAAAAAATGCCAAAGCAAAAAATATCAAACTGAACACAAATGAGATATAAACAACTTCCTGGAAACAAGCAGAAATGAAAGTGGAACCAATGGAATATTCCTTATTAGAGGATGTCAGAAGATTCGCATAACTTAACATTTTAGGTAATGTGTTATCTATAATGGATCCTGTAGTGCCACAAATGAGACAAGAAAAATTACCCAAAGTAAAGTTTAACACAACTTACATTTTATTAAAAATGTGTTTTTAGGCATTTCTTCTGAAGGCAACAATTGTTTAAATTTTCTATCAGTAAAGACTGGGTTAGGAGGAAAATACCATTGCCAAAATGGTACTATTGGTGAAAATACTGATTCAAGGCAAAAAAAGCATATCTACATTAATAAAGAAAATTGGGGCCTAAAGTGTGTGTGTGTATTTATATATATATAAAATTCATATTTTCACCAATAATTTCATGAATAGCCTTTACTAATCCAGATAATTTATGAAATGTGATTTCTGGACACATGTTCTCTTAACTATTAACCTTTTAGAGATAGTCGCATCTAATGACTATGGGTTTTAGGTATAAATAGTTTTATTCACACACAGAATAGAATATTTTCAAAATTATTTTGAACCAGAAAGTACCATGAAAGGTTAAAAATTAAGGCAAGAATATGAAATCACAACAAGGAACATTCCTGTGTACATATTCTGAGCTATAAAGTATTAGGAAATGGGTTACTTCCAGTTAGGAAATAACTAATGAGAAAATTAGTCGTTCAGAAAAGAAAAGCTACATCCAAACTATACTGAAGAAAAGAAAGAAAACTAAACCAAGAATCAAGCATATATCAACAAACAGAGCTGAATTAACACAAAATAGTCATAAAAGTGAAAATGACCTGTCCTTAATCTCAAAGTATCACAGCTGATAAAAGTGACAGATGATTTCTCAATTTTCCTACATAAGCCTCTCCATAGCAGATTGATAATGTCACTAAAATTATTGCTAACAACCCTCCTACACCTACAATGGCATTATCCATCAGGCAAACACTGACTGTTTTTCCATAACAAAACATACTTCTTCCACTTCTACAAACTAAAAAAAAAAAAAAAAAAAAAAAATGGTAACATACCAAAGAGAAGAAGAAAGAATATCAAATAGAAATAAACATATATGCATTATACTTAATATCTACATAAATGACACTAAGATAGCATCTATGATTGATAGCTTTTGCCACACAGAAAAACCCATGGATCCCAGCATGTCATTTTAATAAAAAAATTTAAAAGATTATTTCATTAATACAGAATTTCATTTAAAATATAAATCTCCTAGAAATTTTTATAGGTTATTTAAAAAATCTATGTTACAACTAGAAATATAATATTAATTCAGGTCTTCCATTGGGAAGAAACTATTAAAAATAAATATATTAGAAGTGCTGAAAGAACTATATGAAGAAATATGACTTCTTAGCTAACAGTGAGAGCTTCACATTAATTACAATGTCAGTTTTAAGAAATGCTGGAGTGTTTCCTCCCTGCTATGAAATAGCAGCTATGATTTATTGAAGACCTACAAGGTATCAGACATTGTACTAGGCACTTGATGGAGTGTTTTGCTTTATCTTCAAAATCACTTTGTGAAAGAGATATTTTACCATTTTTTACATAGAAATGTAGTGGAAAAACCATTATTTGGTCTACTGTAAACTTCCCTCCTTCTAGTAATGGTGTGTTTTCCAACCATTTAGGCTTTCTCAAGAGGCACCATTTTCTTATTTGACCTATTTCTTTAACCACCATGGACTGGCCCTCATCTGGCCTAAATTAGTCCAAGTCAAGATGCCTGAGGGATTTGAGAACTGGCATCCAAATGGTGGAATGAGTCTTTCCCTTCTCCCAAAGTTTTAAAACTCTAAGATATAAAACTGGGGAACTATCAACAGCCATACTTGCTACCACCAGACCCAGAAGGACAGATGCAGCTCAACTATCAAAAAAAAAAAAAAGCCCTGGCCTGGTGGCACTTTTTGGCCTGGTAGCATTTGAATTCAGATTCCTGAATTCCTGAATTTCAGCTGTTCCTGAAGCCTAAGCAGGCATACATATTTCTGCCCTTGGATTTTGTGCCCCAATATCCTCAAAATTAAATGATCACTTTGAGTTAATGAGTGTTGTTGGATTTTCTATCACTTGTAGCCAAGAATCTTAGCTAATAATAAGAAACTGAGACTCAGTGGTTTAGTGGTTACAATCCAAGGCTAGCATTGCCACCTGGTGACAGTACAGCTAAGATTCGAACTCAGGTCTGCTATTCCTAAAGTCTTTGTTCTTTTCAGTCATCACGCTACAAGACAGCAATTCAAACATTTTGTGAACTTTAAAGAGTGTCATTTAGATAGACTGAAATGTAATCTTAATGAAAATATACCATTATTTCTTTGAAAAAAACTACATTTTTAAACAACAAAGTAAACAAGATCTTAAATGATTTTTGAATCATTATTATATGTTGAACACATTAGCCAGTATCGGATCTTCAATGGTTAGACACACTACCAATTAGATGTTTGGTAGGTGTGTCTCAAATAAGTAAATAATTAAGGTAATTGCTTCAAAACAAAACTTTAAAATGGTAGTATTAAACCTCCAACTTAGAAAAGCTTGCAAGCTAACTCAATAGCTTTATTTTTAAATTAACTCTGATATTCAACAGGAAAATTTAGATACTAAATAATTCAAAAGTTTAACTGTTAACCTTATAATTAAAAAAACTATTGCATAAGTCTCCACATCAGTTAATATATTGTCTTGATTGTGTATCTATGAAGTTTCAAGTTTCATGATTCAGTGTAATTTCAGGGTGCTACAGGCACATTATAGTCTTCTCTGACTGATCTAAATGGCCCACTTGGTCTGAAGACACTAACAGGGTCCAAATAAGTCAATTTCTGAGTCAGTGTCCCAAAAGCATGTAAGGCCTTTCTTTTTCCTCCAGAACAAACATCTCAAGAGGCAATCAGGTTTTTTTTCTTTGTAGTATAGAAATAAAAAAGAACTGGATTTTATGTTACAAAGAGAAAGAAGAAAAAAGATAATAAACCGGAACCCAAAAAGTACCAGAAGTAGGAAAAGAGGCCAGTGTGAGATTGATACAGATAAGTGCTTCAACTTTTCTTAATAATCCTAATTTTGGAATGTTGTTCCTCCTGAGCCCATGAATATATCACTCGTATATTTCACAGTTCATGAGAGTACAGCTATTTGAGAAGCAGGGATATGTTGGCATTGCCAAAGAGCCAGGTGGTTCCACTGTTTGGAAACCATCTGGTCTGAGTTTTCTCTTTGTCAGCACCATCAATACATCAGTAGCAAGAGCTATTATAGGGATTGTGTGTGTTTCGTTTCTTTAAATAAACTCAAACAAAACTACCCTGAATATAAATTTGTTATTTCTTTGAATTGTGCTTTCAGAGTATAATGAAACCCATGTCAAGATGAGTTACACTTGAATACCTGCAGTCCCTACATAACTTTACAAAACCAAGTGGCAAAAGACTAGAAGTCTTCTTCCAGCTTCAGTGGCACCTCTTGGTCATGAGAACCTTTCATGGGGTAACTACTGCCCAACCCAACACTAGAAAAATGAGGCATATTTTGCTGAGGTAGCTGCCAAAGCCAATCTATATATTCATATAGATATATATGTGGGCTGTAAAGAGATTTAGATAGTGGGAAAGCTCACAGGTATTATTTAATCAATCAAGAAAAAACAAAAAGAAAAGAAGGGGTCAAAGAAAGTTAAACATAATTAATCAGAGACCCCACCGCCCCTTTATCCAATGGACAATATGACGAGCCAATAAGCAATACTCATCAAATCCTTGCCTGGTCTGCAAAACCCACAAGGAAAAAAATGTTCTGCACAATTCACAATTGCAAAGATCTGGAATCAAAACAAGTGCCCATCGATTCATAAGTGCATTAACAAAGTGTGGTATATGTATGCCATAGAGTACTACTCAGCCATAAAAAGGCAGGAATTAATGCCTTTTGCAACAATTTGGATGGAACTGGAGACCATTATCCTAAGTGAAGTATCTCAAGAATGGAAAAACAAACACCACATGCACTCACTGTCTAATAAATTGGAACTAACTGAGGGGAACACAAGTACATAGAGGAAAGTAAAAGTCACTGGAAATCAAGCAGGGGGAGAGGGGAGGAGGGGAGGGCAAAAACCTACCTAATGGGTAAGTGAACACTATTCGGGTGATGGGCATGCTTACAGCCCTGACTCAAGCATTACAAAAGCTATCCATGTAACCAAAACATTTGTACCTTCTTTAATATTTTGAAATTTTAAAAATATGTGTTGCAAAGCATCAGGCCCTTACCTGTACCTGAAAAAGGAGCATAGCTTACTAAAAATACTAGGCTGTACTTAATACACATACGTGAACAGACACTGGCATTAATAAACCTTGTCTTTTAAGACCCTAATCCCAGCTTCAGTCGAAGATAAAGTTTCCAACCCAGATGTTTTTATCAGAACACCCAAAGTCAAATCTCCCCTAAATGCCAGCATCTACCCTCCAAAGGCAGGTCTCCATTTCACTGCCCTTTCGCTAGAAGCTGGAAGTCACCGTGTCACCTTCACTTGAGAAGGGACAAATTAAAGAGGTTAAAGTACTGACCTAAAGTTAAAAGAGAAAGAGAGAGAGGCTGCATGAGGTTTTGCTTTCTTCTATCCGCAGGTCATCCTTGTCCCGCACTCCTTGCACTGATGTTTTGACTTGTCAAAACTGCTTTGCTTCTTCTGCCCCTGACATCTAAATCATCTGACAGGCACATAACCTTATCAAATTTCTAGTTATAGTACAAATAGAGGTAACAAACCATATCCACTGAAATTGATAACAGCTCACACAAAAGGCTACAGGAGAGAGGAGAGCTGCTGCAAACAGGCAAGCTGGCCCAGGAGCCCACAGCAAGAGGAAGAGGAGGAGGAGGTGCCTTGGCAAGATAAAAGGCTAATTCCACCAAATCCAATTGGCACTCCAATTCTTCTGCCTGAGATTTAATCAGCCAAAAGGCCCTGCACCAGGGGTGAAAAAAATTGTGAAATCAGCAGTGTTTGCTCGCTCCAACTAGCATTTAGACTTAAAAGGCAAATGTAACAAAAGCATCAGAAAGGTACCTTTGAAAGTTCTCTGCCAACCATGGTTTGACCTAATACAGTGTCAGGTTATGAAGTACCATTTCCTAATTCAGTAGTGCCATGCAAGGAATACTAAACACATCCCCGGGCTTATCTGTAACTCAAGCCAAATCTCCCTGCTCATCTCTAGAATTTGCTTGGCAACAAACAGGGGAAATAGTGTTCAGAATTAAATATTTTGAGGCAATATATCACATTTAAAAATTAATCTTAAAACATGGTATGAAACATAAATGTTTTTTTAAAGAATCTGTTTTCTTAGTTTAAATGCTCTGGGCTCCTGAAACTTCTGGAAATTGTGCAAAAGAAATTAAAGAAACAAATATGAAAAATATATGCAATCAGCTAGACAATCTCCCAGCTGAAAGACAGACCCAAGATTAGATTCAAGTTCATCCAACCATAAATATCCCAGCTTCCCACTACTTCCCTAGTTTGAGACCCTTTATCCTAATCCCCAGGAAAGGCTCATCCAGGATTAAATACTCTAATCAGAATGCCAAATCCTTTTAGTTTTCTAAATGAAGACAGGTCAATAATATCCCAAGAATATACAAGGAATATGAAACATTACTTGGCCTTTGAGTTGACTTTATTCATGACATTTCTTGGTCAAATTAACAAGGAAAGGTAACCACAAACAATAATGAGATACTTGATATCAAAAGTCTGAAAAGGTGTGGGGAAATCCACGAATCTAATCAACTGCTGATAAAAGTAAGAGCTGCAGCAACTCTGAAAAGCAATATGGGTATGACATTTCCAAATCTAGCCCCAGAACCCTCCCACATGTGCACAAGGAGGAATGCGTAATAAAGAGCACAGTGAAAAACTGCTATCTAAATGTTCAATACATACATAAGCTGGCGTGTAGTCATATTATGGAATCTTATGCATAAATTAAAATTACATAAATAAGTAAAAATTAAATCAATGCCATTTCTCTAGCTTAATCTCCATAGCATTCTAAAACATTATTAGGTTAAAAAAAAAAAAAAAGAAAAGCAACCTATAGAATGATATATAGACTATGACACCCTTTATTAAAATAATACACAAGATTATATTTTCTATGAGTATTTATCTATGGATATAAATGTAAAAAAAAAGAAAAGCCTGAAAGGATATACACTGAAATAACCAATGGAAAGAATGGTTCTTTGAGGCGATGAAAGAGAAAAGGAAAACGGTGGTCAAAGAAGACTTTAGCCTTGTCTATAACACTTCTATTTCTTACCAGTAATGTATTTATGTTTTACTCATATAATTTCAAAAGAGATCTAACATAACATCATTACCTCAACAAAACATACCATGATTATTTTAGATCTTTTAATGAATGCAATAAAATTACATCATGAAATGCTTATCCCATAGATCCTCTTTATTCTGGTTAACAGAATAAAAATAAATGTAAATAGTGATGTGTTTTAAGCAAACATAACCTAGCACAGTATAATTTAGAATTTAAAAGTGCAAATATATTCTTTAAAAGAGTCTTATTGCTTTAAAAAAATTCACCAAGAGTGAGTTACTATAGGCATCCCATAGAAGTGCATTTATTAGAAGAATTCCATTTAAATTATTTAACAAACATTTCAGGTGTTTGCAGGATACACAGTAATGTACTGCACATTGCAGCTGGTAATATCTATAAAATCCAATGTCATCTGTGAACGGGCTAAGACATACCTTAGTCCAGCTCTGGTGGTCACAAAGCTCAGAAAAAAGAGAACCAAGACAAGAAAGAAAAATTAAGTGCTTGAGAAAGTGCAAGAGAGGCTGAAATAAAAGTAGCTAGAAAAGAAAGAAGATAGGGAAACAGGCAGGTGCACAAACACCAACAGTGCACATATCGCCTGTGTGTCAAAGTTATGTACCTATGGTGTGTGTGGCATGGATATCACAGACAGCATTGAGATGACCATCATTAACCAGTGCCCTTACACTTGGTAAAGTGTCATCTGGGGCCAATAGAACAGAGAGACTGTCTCATACCTCAAGGGCAATGTGGTGACAAACACATGAAAATTATTTTTCTCTTTCTACTATTATGAAGAATTTATTGCATTTCACAATCAAGACAAAATTATAAAATGATTACAAGGTGGAGAACAAAAATTTCATATATATTGTGGTTAGCATTTGTCAGTCCTTTGGGCACCCAGCATTCCTCACCCCTGCTTTGGGTTATAGCACTCTTTCTTTTAAAAATTCAGCTGTTCCCAACTCTCACCAACAGTGGATAGTGTGACTTGGAACTGGCCAATCAGAGTAGTGCCTTCTCCTAGCTCAGTGATTGGTTCAGCTATGGACATAATACCCAATCAGGGCCAGGGAGACCCAGTGACATTGTTAAGGAGAGACTCTCTTCCACTGGACTGACACCTACCAGGATGTAGGCTGAAGGTATGGTAGCCATCTTGTGACCATGAGGTAAGCTTACCTGAAAATGGAGTTGTGACACAAGACACAGCATTGAAAGATGGAGAAAAAAAGTCTTGGGGACATCCTCTGAGCCCCTCTTGGCAGACTTGCCCCAACTCCAGTTTCACCCTGGACTCCTCAGGAGTTAACAATCCTAATGCCAGTTAGGGTTGAGATTTCTGGAACTTGCAACAAAGAGAGTCCTAACTGATAGGCTCATCTCCATTTTACATTTACATTTTTAAAAATCTAAATGGGTTTTACAGCCTTCCAGATTACTTTCCTCTCAGTATCACTTTCATCTGCTGGGCTCAAACTTAACACAGCTGTTTGTGATTAAAGCTCAATTACTCACACTAACAGAAAAGTGGTTCAGATAATCTTTAACAGTGGATATTCAAAAATCATTTGCATATGGCATGGGAATGCATGTAGTTAAAGAAACTCAGAAAACATCATCAAATGTTGTTTAAATATTTTTTAACAAATCCTCTGGGCAGGAGTTCCTGCCCAGAGTCCTGCATGTAAGTCCATCTACAGGCAACAGTGCTCACATGAATTAATACAACATATCGATTTCAGCAAAGGTGTCCTATCTTTTCTTCGTAGTAGAACAGTTAAACTTGAACAAGAATTCTGTTTTCCAGAATATTCTGGGGTGTCACTATTTGAGCTTCTGGTAATAACCACACATATTAAACAGACAGTAAGCCATGATATCAAAATGTTACTTAAAACAATTTCCAGAAGTGGAGATAATTCCATACAATGATTGAAAACAAGATAATTATGATTTAGCTGTGTACACTCACTGATTCCATATTTTTGTTGAAAGATGTTTTCTCCATTCTGCAAAACTCCTAAAAACCCCCCAAACAAGAACTGACAAGCATCCCATTATACCCTTTTGAATATCTTTTAATAACTTAGCATACAGTAGACATTAACAGGTTCTCACTATTCCTTCCCCCCAAAAAATCTTTTCTACCTCTTTTGTTTTTTCCAGCTATTTTAATATTTTATTTTTCAACCATAGTTTTGTTTAGAAGTGCCCATTCAAAAGGATAACAGGTACAATCTGAGATCAGGACAATAACCTCTTAAGAATGCCAAGTTTTACATGGATTTGAGCAGATCGATAATAAACTTAGTATATTAAAGTGCATCATAGTAAGACCTCAGAACATTCACTAGAATGTTTCACCTATAATCTAATTTCAGTAAATAAAGAAAATGCTAAGGCTGGCAGCTGATATCCTGGGGTGGGTAGAGGACACGGACGGACGGACACACACACGCACGCACGCACGCGCACACACACACACACACACACACACACACGGGTGGGGAATACAGCAATCTGGGGAAGAAACCTGGATCCCAAACTTGGAGCTGGAAAGCTTCCCTAAGAAGCATGTCTTGCTTCACTGGAAGGTGAGAATCAAATTAGCTCATTCACTATAGGTCTCGTCAAACACTAAAACTTTGTAATTAGTCTATTAAATTATCTAGAGAATTAACCATGAAAGATGGTGAGAATAATTATATGGAGACAGTTTATAATAATCACCAAATAGGCGATTAAAGTCAGGATACTTCTATTCTAACGCAAAAGCATGCACTAAACTTCAACTGTGGCTTAACTTTGATTTATTTTGCAATTATTTTCAAAAGTCATCAATGAAGGAAAGGGAGTTTTCTGATTAACCTTTAGCTAACCATAACAGTGAACCTGGGGAAAACTTCTCTTTCTTGTATCATTTCAGTTCTTGATAGCAATGAACTTACCAGTTATTCTCAAATTACAAAGAGTTGTGCCCCAAATATCTGTTCATAGGTATTCACAGGCATCTGTTCATAGGTATTCACAGGCAACTAGTGCAGTCTACTCATGTACAGGGCAGAGAGAAATTAGAGTAATTGGTCTCTCCAGGGACAGAATCCAGAATGTGGTCTCATTAATATACTGGCCAAGCCAACTAAAAAGCCCAGCCACAAATTAATGAGACATATACAATTACCTCTGGTATGAGAGGCTCCAGAAAAACACCACACATGATACACACAACAAGGAAAAATGCCTAAACATATCAGACACTAAGAAATATCGTTGACTCTACTTTGGTTAATCAAGTCCTATTTTAAATGCCCCAGAGAGCTGGTATTTAAAATTCTTTTACAGCAATTACTTTCTTAAAGCAACTGATCATAATTTACCTATTTTATAAATCCATATAGTTTATCAAAAGGGAAAAATATTAAGCAGTTCACCCAATAATTAGCTTTTAATCAAAACCTAGAAAGAAGGGGAAAAGTACTTTTTAATAATGAAGTTTTTCAGGCAAACACCCAAAAATCCAATAGAAAATGCAGTTAAAAAAAAAACCCTCTTTGAACTTCTAAAAAGTAAAGATTAAAAACAGGTACACAAAGAACACATAGTAAAAATCTAATATAAAACTTGTGTAAGCTACATTGATTTTAAATCATACTATCATGATGTGATTTCAACTTAATAACAAAATTATTTGTTTCCAAGCTATCTGAACAATGTAGTTGTCAGTTTATTTGACAGGGTCCAAGGGACAAAACTAATCTAGTGGAATGGAATGTTATCTATGTTTTTCATGTAGAACAAAATAAAATATTGAACAAAAACTGTTACTTCTAGAGAGAAGGCAAACTAGTAAAAATTTTCAATCTGACACAGAAGCATATCTTTGTTTCATCAGGTTTTGACAATGAGAAGTCTTTAGCCTATAAAACTTTGTATTCAACTTTTTTTAAGCTAGAAAGTGAAGAATTGGAGGCATTCTATAAGCTGGGGTCACTCTTTCATTCTAGAAGGAGCCCTGGAAAATCTCCCATTCATTCCTAAGCACTTTCCACTGTGGTCTTTCCTTAGCAGGCAGAATTAGCCTTGGTTTCATGCTCTAAAGAAAATGCCCCACATTTCAATCTCAAATGGATCCCAGCAACTCCATCCTCATAGGCTAGGTGGTCGAGGAGGGAAGCCTCCTTCTTCCACCCATGAAAAATTTTGTTCTCAAAATATTTTTTTTAAATCAGGGTCTGTAACATTCTAATAAGTTTATCCCACATAAAATACCAGAACATGGAAACTTTATTTCCATGAAATCTCAATCTAAGCTGCTAATTAAATATCAGACTATACCAGCCACATTCCCCCTTGAATCCTGCTACTTATTTTGGTCAGTCAGAAATGGCCATGAATAGTGAAAAAACTCTTCTGTTTTAGTTGACAAAAATAATAAAATCAAATAAAATAAATACCACCTCCCAAACACATTCCACAAGCTATAAGTACACATCTATACTCAGCATACAATATTCAGGGTGGAGAGCAGCACTGAATAAAAAGGTATGAGTAATTTATGACCAAAATAAGTTTTTTAGTAAAAAGCATGCATCCATATATAAAGGGACCAGTAGGGAGAAAAATGCTGATAAATTAGATCCTTAAAAAATGGGCCTCTGAGTGATTTCAGATTTTTATTTCCATTATTGCTGTCATAAAATTATTTGTGCAATAAATAAATTAAATATACATCCCATCAGGTTAAGGGCATCCATATATTCTGGTCCCAATGGCACTGCAAGCCACCATGGAGAACAAACCCTGCTCTACAGGTGGAAATGGACTCAATTAGATCGAAGCAGGTCAGGTGCTAACTGAGAGCCACCCACCCATCAGAGGCAGTGATACACCATAACTGGATGTCCTCCTGCCAAGCTCTAATACCTATGCAGTGTGTATATGTGCTTTTTCCAAATGAGTACAATATAACCACATAATACCATACCATATATAGAATTCATGCAGAGCAACCCCACAGTTCAAAGGTTGGATCAGCTATTATAATAACCAGATTAGCCTACTCCAAAACAAATACACATTTTAAAATAGGGCTAATGGCAAATGGAAATGTCACATATCTCATTGACCTAAGCAAAATAATTAAGCTGAAAGTAATTCACCAACTTTTCTCTTCCATTCGAAATTCCCAAAGTACATTTGGGTTAGATCCTAACCGAGGTAACATAATGTGGATTAGTATTAACAATCAGCCTAGCCAATCATCGCTCAAGGTTGGCTGCCCTTGCGATGTTTTTAAATAGGCCCAAATGATGGCTAAGGAAGTTTGATAGCCAAATGATACTCAAAATCCCCTTCAAAAATAGATTCTGTGGCTCCCTAGTTATTTTAATATTAATATGTCAAAATACATAGGTATGTGTGTACATGCACACATACTTTATAGGCTCTTGAAATAAACTAACACCAATTAAATAATAAAGTTTAATCATTTTATTTCATATGTTTAGGTAAATGATTTAGAACCTTGTTTCCTCTTGAGTATTAATTTATATGATATATCTCAACCAAAACTTACTTGAAAATTTTAAATGAAATCAATGAGACTGTCAATGCAAAGACATACTTTTTCCAAAAGGTAAATGAACCAGCAGTATAATAAATACAAGCATCTGCTTTATATTTACAAAAACTTCCTTTTCTTTCATTCAACTATGGAGAATTGTTAGCACACCCCTTTCCCCAGAAAGATGTTACTGACTTACTATCCAAAGCACCATTATTTCAATTTAAAAATTCATGCCTGATACTATATTCCTAAGGCATTGGCTAATGTTTATTAAATGGATAAAAAATTAATGTACTTTTTTAAAGATGTTATGCCATGTTGCTGTAATTGTAAATATATTGTCTATAGGACCATTATTGGTGAAACTATAAACAAGATCATTGCTTCTGCATGCTAGCATCCAGTTTTTTCCTAAAACAGTCACATATGGGATTCATTCTAACCAGCCCATAAGTGGCTATTTCCTAAGGGCACAAGTTCTCTTGTAGCCCCTCACATGATGGCAAGCGGGGGTGACATCTCCATTATTGCCCACTGGTGCTTCCAGACCTTTGTTCCTCTGTCATTCCCACTCTTTTGGGGTGCATGCTGTGGATTACACACCCGCTACACCCTTTCTGCAGTTCTCACGTCAGCCACATCCCTTCACTTAACCCCTGGCTCGCTCCTTCGCCTTCTACTTCCACCCTCTCGGTAACCTCAATGTCACTTAGGCAACGCCTTCCACATCCTGACTCTTCGGTCCTTGGCCACCTGTCCCAAATGCTCCGTTCTTTACCCAGCTTGGCTCCTCACTGCCACAGCCTGCACCATGCTCTAGCATGTCACCAGCAGCTGTGCTGCCTCCCAAGTCTCTTGCAAGCCTCTCAGTCTATGACCAGCACCTCTTATTCTTCCACCAACTCCTTTTAACACTTCAACTCTAACAATCCTCTGAGTTCACCAGGACTCCCAATCCACAGACTCTACCCATAGCTACGGTCCCACTCTACACGTCTTCATTCCCTCCACGTGGAGCTTCGATTCCATGGTCCAGCGCTATGGCCACTTCCTTGCAATTACCCTCAAATACTCTTCCCCTCTCCCTCTGTTGGAATCTCCTAGCAAAATCCCAACCTGGTAAAACCCAACTCTCTGCCTACTCTGCATTGCATCTAAAAGGCCCAATGTGGTAGAGAAAAATACACAGCCTTGCTCTCTGGTCTTGGTTCAATATATGATCATTTCAACTAAGCCCTCACCTTGTCTGGCAACCCCACAACTTGCCTCTAGCTCATCACTTTCTCACTTCTCCGAAAAACCCCTTCTACACCATCCTGGCTCCTCAACATTCTGTCTGTGCCCTCATTAGTTTCAGTTGGTAACTTTAATTTTTGTTTCACTGTGGAAGGGAGACTACTCAGAAGAAAGCATCATCATTTTCCCATCAAAAACCTAATCAATGCTCTGCCTTCTCTCTGGTTCAACAGGATGAGCTGTCCTGGCTTATGGGGAAGGCCGACCCCTGTCCTGTACACTGGGTCCTATCCCCCTTACCCAGTCAAGAACTCTGCTCCAAAAGTTAACCCCTTTCCTCTCCATCCTTAAAGGTTCTCTCACTACGGGACCACCACCATCAGCATATAAATATACTATATCACCTAGAACCCCATTTTTCTGCTGCTCTTTATAGTAAAAACTCCTCAAAGAGTTGTCCAAGTTCACAGCTTTGACTTCTCTTAACTCACACGTGATCACATTCCAAGCAGATATTTGTCCCACCAGACCATGGAAACCACACTTGGCAGAGCCACCAGTGAACTCTGCATTTCTAAACCCGGTGGGCAATTCTCAGGCATTGAGTTCTCAGGAGCAATTTAACAGAGACGACCTCACCCTTCTCGAATCACTTTCTTCACTTGGCTGCAACCCAGCACTAGAGAAGTGCCTGGCACACATTAGGGACTCAATAAATACTTGCTGAATGAACAAATGAATTAGTTCATTGAAATTTAGACTGCTCAGATGTTTCATAACTAAATATTCTCAGTAAGAAGTTACAGTAAATGTCAAGGCCATGATTGCTTTAAGAATTTGCATTGGCAGAATCTAGCTTATCACTAGTTTAAATAAATGGTCAATTTTCTAAAGTGGTACCTTTAATACAAATGAATAGAAGATTTGTGATCTTGGGAGATGTAAACATAGTAAATACTTGTCTCTTGAAGCAGCCAAAATCTTCTCAAAACCACTATTTCCTCAATTTGCCTAGTTTAAAAACATACTTAAACACCTTTACTTTGGAGGCTTGAGGGGCTTTTTTGTTTGTCTTTTTAGGAAAGGATTTCCAAAGATGCTCATTTAAAACATGTTTTAGTCTTAATTAGCAGCATGTGAAAATCAAAATAAATGAAATGATATACCATCTTCATGAATGGTAAAAATAAGTATGTCAATTCTTCCCCAAGTTGCTATATGTATTCAATGTAACTCCAAAATGCCAACAGATATTTTTTTTAGGATTTGGCAACTTATATGGAAGAAAAAAAAAACAAAAGAAGCCATAAATCCCTGGAGTCTGGGAAGATAAGGAAGAGGGAACTCCTGGCCTTTCTGGATGGGAAGAATATTATAAATCCATTATGAAGTACCGATGCAGGGACATATAAACTGATCAACAGAACAAAACAGAAGGCTGACAACAGAACCTCACTTATATGGACTTTTGATTTCAGACCATTCTATATAAGGGATTCTCCTTCCATGGCAGAATACCTGTTCACTGAAAATTTGGTCAATTCTTTGAAGCAGGTTGGGAGGTTGGTGGTAGATGGGCTATGGGTAGAATTCAGGGAGTCGGTAAATTCAAATAGGGATAAAAGGAAATTTAGCATTCCTAGAAATTACTGATGAAGCATAAGCAGAACCTGTAACTTCAACTTTGATAAAAATCAGCAATATTTTCATATCACACTGGACTTATTACAGATATCTTGATGTATCATTTATATTTGTCATTACTATGATATTATTATTTAGCACCTTAAGAAGCCATATTATTCTATTACAAATTCATGCTTTAATATTTTTATAACTATATTTTAATATAATAATTTCCATATGATCCATCATATTTAATGCGGTTGAAAATGTTTTTTCTACGAAGCAGCAAATAAACATTGTCAAACTTCCAAAGAGGTCCATGCCACACAGAAAGTTAAAAAGGTCCTACTTTGGAATGCAACAATACTTGCTGCTATAGACAGAATGTTTGTGTCCTCCCAAAATTCATATGCAGAAGCCTAATCCCCAGTGTGATGATATTTGGAGACAGCAGCCTCATGAGGGTAGAGCCCTCATGAATGAGACTAGTGCCCTTACAAGAAAGACCACAGTACAGGCTCTCTCTATCTCCAGCATGTGAGGATCCAGCAGCGAGACAGCCACCTGCAAGCCAGGAGGAGGACCCTCTCCAGACCAGATATGCCGCATTTTGATCTTGGACTTCCCAGCCTCCAAAACTGTGAGAAATGTCTGTTGTTCAAGCCACCCCATCTATGGCATCTTGTTAAAACAACCTGAACTGACTAAGACATCTTTAGGCCAAAGACATCTTTAGAGGAAATACTGCTGCTATGTGCAAGACTTTATGTAAATTAAAATTACTCACCAAATCTAGCAAAATGACAATTTTCTTTCTGTCTCACCTCTCAGTGTGACAATCTCACTAATCTGTGGCCAGAGAGAATACTTGCTGCTGTTTACTACACCCAATATATAATCCCTCAGTTTCAGATCACTTGTCCCCACTCTGGTTTTCTGATGACCACCGGAAATGCTCAGCTCTCTCCGTATTCTGCCCCTCCCACTCCCTTCCCCCGCCTCCTGGCCCCCTACTGGGTCCACAGACCAGGGCACTCTATTTTGCATGCTATCAATCAGTCAAGTTCTGCTCCCTACAACAAATTAGCATCCCTAACACACACTCTGACATTTGACAGCTTTTCTCTACAGGGACACTGGGACTATAATTTAATAAACAAAATGTATAGAGAGGTATGGGATATTTCCACACTGGTTCATTTAACAATTTCCTCTGCAGCAAATGAAATGTTCTAGAGTTCATTCCTATTTCCTAAATGGGGAATTGGGTCTGTGACTTAATGAAGAATTTATATAGGAAATATTTTTTTTCGAAGGCAGATTTATGACTGCTAAGCCCTAAAGGAAATCAAACAATGCTACCAGCTTGATGAAAAGAATGTCAAAGTAAGTAGAATTGTCTATAAACAGGTGATTCTGAAGTTTGAGAATTTTTTCACTTTAGTGTTATAAACACTGCCGTAGTATGAAACTGACAAACCAAGTTAGTCAAATGAAATTTAAATCAATGAGATTTTGATGGAAAAGAAAAAATTTTACTTGATATTTGCTTTTTTGGGATACTTTAAAGAAGGTGCCCAGGTGACAAATACATGCCTGTAAGACCAGAGGTTCTATTGGATTTTTAAATTTGTTTTACTCTTACACTCATTTTTTAAAGTAATTATATCAATTACCTTCATTTTCACTTTTAAAAATTACTATACTAATTAATAGTAATTAAACATTGGTTTTAAAATAGATACCAGCCTAGGCAACACAGAAAAAACTCCATCTCATTTATATAAAAAAGTTCATATAAATCATAATATCTATAGATTTTAAATATATAGATGTTATAGATTTATATAAAAAATTTTCATGCCTTAAGACTGTCTAGCACCATTTAAACATCCTTCCTAAGTTTTGTCAATTTTTCATATTTTAAAGTCTTGCTTCCTGCAAGGTGATAAGTGACCAACTCACTTTCTCAGCCTCCCTTGCAGCTAGGACACAGGCATGTGACCTGGGAAACATCAGTGAGATGAAGGAGGAAGCGCACAGAACCTTTTTTCTGATAAAGGTGATGACGAAGGCCCCCGGGCTCAGGGGTGGCCAGGTCCCCAGTGGCCCATTAGAGCAACAGGAGCTATGACCTCCCATCAGCAGATTTAATAGAGTTCTTGCTGAGAGAGTCACCGTGCACTTTGAGGGCCCTGTCCCTGGCTGCTCAGCCTCCAGACTAACTCTCCTGCCCTCACCTTGAGTTGCCTTCCCTAGGCTACCTAAATTTATTTTCTCCCTAAATGAACTACACTAAAATCAGTTGTTTGCAACTACAAAGACTTTTATCAGATTTTTCAAAGTTCTTTAAATTTTGTTTTTAAAACAAAAATCAAAAAAGTCTACATAAAGTTTTAATGTATGTTAAATAAAAAAGATTAAATAGGAGTGTCTAATGATAGTAATATTTAAGAGGATACATTCATGCAACCTCTGGTCGTGACATTTTTGCCAGCAAAGGACATCACTGTATCACAGCCAAAAAATACCACTAAGCTATGAATGACATCAATGTCTTGGTAGAGTGGAAACAAGGATTTGAATGTAAAAGGAGCTTGTTAATCCAAATGACATTCTTACAAGGGCAGGGAACTTTTTTAAAAATATGCACATATATGAGCTATTTCCACAATTATGCTGCATAGGAAACTTGTCCAAAAGCCAACAGCTTGCAATAACACACATCTGTTTTCCTTCCTCATGTATCATAATCTACTTAAGCTCCAGGTTTCAGGGTGAGTTCACTTCTGCTCCACATGTCTCCACATCCTCCTAGACAGCAGCAACCCAGGACACGTTCTTCCCACAGTGGATAGATAGCAAGAGCGACAGAAGCCAAGCCAACCCACAGAAGCACACTTAGGACCTCTGCCGGCACCATGTCTGCTCAAAGTCCATTGGCTGTCATGAGTCCTATGGCCACAGCCAACATCAATGGGACAATAGTACCTCCTCTAATAGAAGGTCCTACAGACACATGCCAAGGGTGTGGGCATACCATTCTAATAGGAGGTGAAGAATGGGAGGGAAACACTGCAATCAATTGCTGAAGGTGCCCACTCCCTAATCTAGGGCACTGTCACCCTAATTATAATAGCTCTCTAAAGCACAGAATACAATGTTTTATCATGGTTTGATAGGCTTTAGCCACATATTATCCACCCATCCTCATCTCACCCAATGGCACCTCATATTATTCATAAAGGTTAGACCAGACCCTCACAATGTCAAATTAAACAACAGCCACATAAACAACTGCAGCCAGCTCACAACAGAATCATCTCACAGCAAACACAATAAGATGCTACACATCAATTACCGAACCTCGGAATGCAAAGCGATTCTTCCCGTCCAGTAATTTAAACTGTCTTTCAGTTCAGCCAGCTAAATCATGTTTTCTCACATTTTGAATTACGCTGACCTGAAAGGAATATACCTTGTCACTGAGTCATTTATTTGATGTCATACTTAATTGCACTCTTTAGTCCGTCCATGTGTAGTCAATTTATCAGACAAAATGTATTTGAACTTAAGACTGAATTCCATATAAGAGAAGCTTGAGGCGATGTACAGCTAAGGCATCTCCAGGGGGACCTTTCCATGAATTTAATCTACGGGATCCAAAAAGAGTAATTACATCTACCACAGACATTAATCCAAGTCCCTAAAATCACTACTGCAATTGATGGATACAAAGATGATTTAAATGTAACTAATTCAATGTCATTTTGCCTTCAAAATCCAGACTAAAAGATGATCATTTCATTGGCCATAATCTGAGAAGCCAACAGTCATGCAGGTGATCCTTGAACAATGCAAGGGTTAAGGGGACCAATCCCCTGCACAGTTGGAAATCCACGTATAACGTTTGAATCCCCCAGAACTTAACTACTAGTAGCCTACCGATGACTGGAAGTCTTACCAATAACATAAACAGTCTATTAACATATTATGTGCATTTTATATGTATTATATAGTGTGTCCTTCCAATAAAGTAAGCTAGAGAAAAGAAACTGTTACTGAGAAAATTATAAGAAAGAGAAAATGTATTTCCTATTCATTAAGTGGAACTGGATCATCGTAAAGGTCTTCATCCTCTTCATCTTCACATTGAGTAGGCTGAAGAGGAGGAGGAAGAGGAGACAGAGGAGAAGGAGGAAGAGGAGGAGGAGGAGGGAGAAAGCTCTTGCTCAGACATCCTCAAACTACAGTCCACGGGGCACATACAGGTGTTTTTTGCCCATTTGTTTTTTTTTACTTCAAAATAAGATATCTGCAGTATGCATAGGAATTTGTTCATAGTTTTTTTTAAACTACAGTCCAGCCCTCCAATGGTCTGAGGGACAGTGAACTGGCCCCCTGTTTAAAAAATTTGAGGACCCCTGCTGTCTCAGGGGTGGCAGAAGAAAATCCACATATAAGTGAATTCACACAGTTCAAATCCATGTTGTTCAAAAATCAACTGTACTGTTACACCAAGTTACCTCATACAAGTAGCTAGAAGTGGCAATACACTTACAAACACCTCTCCTGGAAGCCAACCACAGCAGAGACCCACTTTGGGCTGGAGAAACTTTTAAGGGCATGGGAAACCCCTCACCTTTGAAGCAAAGACCAAAAGGCCAGGGATAATGCAACAGGAAAATGTTCTTGAAATAAAACAATTAATACCCTTTGAAAAATGTACAGCACCTCCCAGCACCTGCAACAGGAGCCCGGGGCTGACAGAGCCTGTGTGCAGGGTGGACATCATAAAAAATGACATTTATAGTTCCCGGGCACGGGGACAGCAGTCAGTGCTGCCTTCCTGGGGAGGCAACACATCAGAATTGCATCCCTGTGAAGGTAGCTGTGTGGCCACCCTGCCAGTAAGACAAAAGGCACAGGACAGTGGCTGTCCTTTCTGTGAAAATTAAAACTGCCACATAAAAGCAAAAAGGTCCCTTGCACATGGGCAAGGCCTAAAAAGTAAAGATTCTCTAGCTCAGTGTCATCACGAGGGGATTCGCAGCAACACCTCACTCCGAGGAATAGCAATGAGCGGCTCTATGGTAACCGAGCCGAACAATCCATCAGCAAGACAAACAGGAAGATGCTGCAGAAACGAAATGAATCCCCCACCTGACTGTTCCATATTTTGCAAACTGTTGCTAATAACCCCTACACATCAAAACATCCTTGAGTCTTTTTTTTTTTAATTTCCAAAACCTACTCTTATGGTTTATTCTTGAGCGGTTTTCACACATTCTAAAGCTGACACAGCTGTTTCAGGGCAATCTCGGCAAATGCTGCTGGGTTTGAAAATAATTATTTCTGAGTGGAGGAGGCTGGCTCTGAGCTGGATGCTGTGAGCAACAATACTCACTGCCGTCTCAACCAGCACACCCTTGGTGGTGCTCATTCTTTTTCATTTACAGTTTATTAAAAACAAAACAAAACAAGTCCACACTTCCATTTTTAATATTAAAAAGGGAGCATTCCCCCCACCTGCCCCCTTCTGTGGCCAGATTCCTTTATGCAACTCATCTCCACCAGCAAGGTTTGAGAACAGCTCGTTCTGGCTCATGACTCAGGCAGTACTAACAGGGAGTTCTAGGGTCACTCATACTCATCATGAATCTAGGAGGGCTTGAGACTTCTGCATGCCTCTTACGTAGAGCAAAACACCGTCAGTTAACATGCCACTGTTGTGCAACATGCTGGAAAGGTTCTCCTGTATGAAGTTTTAGGGGAGCACTTTTCCCCAGGAGGTGAGGCACACTAACAAAGTGTGGGGGTACTGTTTCCAGAATGCCTTCTTGCTCACCATCCCCATCCCGCTCCCAAATATAAGGGTAACAGCTGTCACTTTCAACACTGATCAGTTATCACTTTATAGGCAGCGAAGTGAAAATCTATAGTCTCCTGAAACAAGCAACTGCAGTTGTCATTGGCTGGGTGCCTTTTAGGTGCCAAGAATTGTCCTCGGGCCCTGCTGGCTCGATACATTATCACTCACCTCACAATAACCTTTTGAGCGAGATCAAAATCAACATTTGAAAATGAAGAAAATGGGAGTTTAAGTAACTTGTCCAAGGCCACATAGTATTAAGTGGTAGAGACAAATTGAAACCCAAGTTTAACTCGCTCCAAAACTCTCACACTTTCCTTCGCATTCCGTTGGCTCTCAGGGGGTTAGACTACATAATGGCTGGCTTTACTAGCCAGGCTATTAAACTGCAGAAGTACCTTCTTAAACGTCTCATATGAAATGCCTAAAAACAGAAGGTTTTACAGGGATATTTTTGATATCCCTCAATATCAAGACTAATGGCAAAGCTAGACAACTCCAAAGAGCAGCCCCGACCCCCAATACTAGCTATATTTGTGCTAAGATTTTTCTCTGGTCACTTTCTCTCACTGTAAACCCCAGAATAAATTTTGTAATGTGTGTGCAATCAATGCCTTGGCCATTTTGAAAAACAAATGTTCAAACTGGATAAAAATTCATTATGCATAATCTATAAAACTGGTGGGGTTGTATTTTTATCCCTGAATCACAAACATTTTATTTTCAAAATTTAATCTTTCTATACTGTAAATGAATATCGTTTCATTAGAAATGAAGCTTTGGTCACTACTATTTGACATTCTCCTGAACATCTGGATGGACATTTGTCCATCTGGATGGAACTCATTTCCCCTTAAATCGTAGCCACATTCTTCAAAGCAATTCCTAATCCTGAACTCACTCCATCCTTTGTTCATTCAAACAATTATTATACAACTGTGGGACTGCAGAGACAACAGACTCAGTGGGCCCCTGCCTCTCTGTGGGGGACAACAATTCCAGCTACTCGGGTCTAGTGTCTCAAAGTCATCAGTCGCATTAGACTTCCACTTCTCCCAGGGGTGCTGCCAAGAAAGGATCAGGGTGGGGAGGAAAGTGGCCACCATCTACAATTAGACAACCTCCCACACACACGGCCACAACCCACACCACACGATCATTGTACAAATCAGTACAGTCATTATGCGAACACAGCATTCAGACATGTTGCCTGAGTGCCCCACCCCACTTCCCCCTGGTCTACTGTAAGCTCCTCCAGCGGACATTCCAGGGCCACTGCCACCTTTTGCACTCACATGAGATTGCTCTTCAAGATGTGCCTCCTTCACGGCCCTTTAGCCCTTGCTTTCTATTATCTTGATTAACGATTTCATTACCATGCACTCTCACTACAGCAAATACTTCCTAACTTGGCTCCCTACCTCAAATCTCTCCCAACCTAATCCATTTGCTACCTGATTCATCTTCCTGCAATGCCATTTTCAGCACATCAGCACATCACCCCCCTGCCCGAGAACTTGCAGATCTCTGCATCTAATAATGAAATCCAATCTCCTTAATGTGACAGTCAGGTCCTCAGCAAGCAGTCTCACCTCCCCTCTTCTGGACTTCCAGTAGGGTCTACGGAAGGTCAACATATCCATCCATCTACTGCATTCCCAGCTCCACCCAGAATACCCTGGGGCTGTCCAGCTCTCTTGCCACCACTGGAAGCCTTGTTCCTCCCCCAAGGTGTTTCCACTCCTAAAAGGCTTTGGTTTTTTGTTTGTTTTTTTTTATTATACTCATCAATATCCCTTAAGTGTTTTTCACTGAGCATTATCTTCACACCTCTTTGGCACCAGTATAGTGCAGAATAAAGATCCTTCACGTGCATAAGCATGTGCACACACATATAGAAACATCCCTCCTGTGGCCGCAAGCACCTCTGGTACTCCCTGTAGACTGTACCTAGCAGGCCAGTAGTTACATTAGCTTTTCTCCTATGCAACTCTGCTTGCCAACAAGACACTGAGCAAAGTCAGAAACTACAACTCAGGCTGCTCTGACACTTGGGAGTGCCCAGAAGCAGCACCCTAACAGGTGTGAAATAAATGAGAGCTCCAGATTGCTGAGGAGTCTCAGAAGAGAGAGACAATGAATGATGAGATGGGAAACATCTTTGGCAATGAAAATTAACTTCTGAATAATTTAGGATTGGTAACTAACACTCCAACACACTGTGTATTAAAGCAGGTTCCCCAACCTTTTTGGCACCAGGGACTTTGGTTTCATGGAAGACAATTTTTCCATGGACTGAGAATGGGGGGGTAGGGTACGGAGCTCAGGTGATGATGTGCCACCATTTCCTAACAGGCCACAGATGGTAATGGGCCACAGCCCAGGGGTTGCGGACTGCAGTATTAAAGTGTTCAGCCAGTATAACAAATGTCATTAACAAAATATCATTACACAGTAAATCAAATTTCTAACATAACTGGGTACTTTCTATGATCAGACCAACTTTTTAAAATGTTTTTGAAATGTGGATAACTTACCATTCTTTCATTAGTTTTATAATAAATGGTAATACTATGAGCAATAGTAATAAGAATAGAAATAAAAAGTAAAATTAGATGCATGTGATAGGAGTCTATATAGAATTTGAATTTAAAAGTCAGTAAATTCAGAAAACATGGGGACATTTATTCAGTACAAATTAAGATGCATAAGGCAAACAAAATAGCAGAGCTGTTAAAATAAACAAGCAAGAATCATTAATATGCAAATAAAGAAGTTACTGCATAATTTAAACAATTAAAAGTATTTAAAACCTTCAGAAATGATGAGAATCAAACTGAGCACCAAAATAAGCCCAAAAATAAATAAAACAAAATCATTTACCAGAAATTACAATTTTAAAAGTCCCAAATATGAAAGTTTCACCTAATAAGAGATTCTTGGAGAATTTTACACCAAAATGTCATATCACTGATACAATATGGTATAGAAATTGCAGAGATATCATAATAATGACTATACTGATTTTCAGAAATGTCACAGTAATGACTACACTCAGATAGCCTGAGCTAATAAGGCATATCTCAGGCTTTGGAGTCAGAAAGACTTGAGGTCAAATCCAAGCAAGAGCCCTGAATAGCTGTGTGACCTCAGGCAGTTGACACAACCTCTCTGAGCTGCCTCATCTACAAAATGAGAACAATCATACTTACCTGAGAAAGTTATTGTGAAGATTAAAAGAGATACTGTACAAAAAAGCCTTAGCAAATGACTGGCGGATCATTTACTCCTACTAAATAATGTCTGTTATTGTTTCCAGTCACTCATTCATTCATCTCAAATCTATGGGGATTACAAAGACAAGGTCTCCTTTCTTACTCAAGTTCTCACAACAATAGGCATTTGGAAACCATGAGCTGTAACTGTTACAAGAAATGTGTAGATTTTAAAAAGGCAGGAAAAATGGTAGAATAATAAAAACGCTATATCTATCTCCTACTTGACATCCAGAATAAAAAATATATATAACCTAGCCAGATGGCTGTGAGGAATCACAGAAATTATAATAAAGCACATGCCAGTAACACCATCCTATCTGCATATTAAAAATCCAACTGGCTTTGCTTTGAACACTCTGCAACACGTCAACTTTGATACCCTTTAAAAGTCACAATCTGAAGTCACAAGTAGTCCCAGTGAAGCCCCTTCATTCAATCACTTCATTTTTCCATGGAGTGACTCCTATCCATCTAGTACACAGATCAGGAGGCCTGTGGCAAAGCTGAGACTGTAGGAGGACAAGGACGGACACAGGAGAAGGTCACACTCCCAACAGCATCTGGGGGCCAACAAGAAGACAGGACCAGCCATCTGGAACCAGTGAAGCCATGCTGGATATTCAAGGTCGCAGAAGGCCTGCAGTCAGAGCAAGTAAATAACCCCAAGCATAAAAGAATTCCCTTGCCCAGTCTTAGGTTTTCATTATTTATTCCCACCTGCAAATCCAAAAATTTCCCAATCCTAGTATTTTACTATCCAAAAACTATAGAGAAGCCCAGATGTGTGTTGGGATGGGGGGTGGGGAGGGGGAGTTCTCTACATAAAGATTCCAGTTTTTTCTAATAGTCATCTATTGATTGCCTAATGTGAGATAAAATAAGAGAATTAATGATGTTCTATTCTCCGAGCCCCACAAGAAAAACAAACCAAACTGATTATACATCCAGGACGTATACACTCAAGATTTAAAAAGTCAAAGCATTCTGCCTGCACTCATTCTGCGACACATCTAAGGCAGTGAGGTCCGAAGGCTCCGTGTTCTTTAACTGCCACGGAGGCTGGGAAGCTTTTCCCATTTCTTCCAACATCAACATGAACACGTCTCCTTTAATGTCTTTCTTCTCCTGTAATCATCAGTATTCTAATTCAAAGAAATGTAATTGCATCGTTGGTTCCCCACGCTGATGTTTGAGAAAAGATCATGTGACGCAGGCCGTAATGACTAAGGAGTAATGAAGGCAACGCAGGGAAATGACTTCAAGAAATACAGTCATTTACAATGAAGTACTTCCTTTCCCTGATGAAAGGTTTTTTTAAAAAAAAAAAATGAAGCTTTCACTGCTGCCGTGAATTGTTACATATTGGAAGGCGGCCCACGGCAGCACCACCATCCTTGTTGAATCTCTAATGCAGAGGCCACTAGGTTAAGGAAAAAGTCAGGCGGAGGGGGCCAGAGAGAACCCCAGCCACCAAGACAGGCTTGTCACCACTCTGCTGTGAAGTGCTGCGTCAGCCCTAGTGTGGCCCTCGCGCCTGGCTGCAGAGGGCCCTGAGCTTTAGCTGGAGGAGGTGGTTTAATTTAGTGTTTGACGCCGTACTCTGAAAGGATTCTGTTCCCGTCCACATGTCCCCAGTCAAAAGTGACTTTTCCTGGCTAAATAAACAAGCTTTCCCTCCCCATCCACACAGGATTGCAGAATGCTGACCTTCCGCAAAGAACAGAGGTCTCCAGAGAGAGAGAGAAGCCACTCCTAGGTAAACAAGTTTAAGCAGGAGACCAGCATTTCAAAGGAGAGAGCAAAACACTTGTAGAAAAAAAATCAAGCAGGTAAGAATCTGTTTAAATCGAAACTTTAGACACCTAGAAATGGAAGAATGAAATGGTTGTTGCAAACAGAAATAAGGCCCCCAAAACAAGAAAGGAATGCCCCAAAATGGCTTTAGGTGACCAAAAAGCTGGCATGAAACAGAGCACACCAGGTAATGTGTCTCCTGTATTTCTGGATGCTCTGCTATTTTGTAGTCTAGCATCTAGAAGACAGCAATGCACCGAAAAGAAATGAAGTGCAATGAAGAGAAGAAGGAAGGCAGTGATCGGATGACCGTGAGTCAGGATCCAAGAGCAGAGGAAAGGACTGGAAGCACAGGGGAGCAGGGGAGAGCTGGTCTCTGGCACACAAAGCCAGCAAAGAAGGTTCCTGACTTCCTGAATGCCCAAGCTTCTGCGGTTCCCTCTGGAACCCAGCGAAGATCCCCTATGAGATTCTAGTGATCTTACTTTCCCCACAGAAAGTAGCAGGTAAGATGCCAGAGGAGTGGAGGTTGTAAGGAAAATGCTAGTCTACACCAGGGCTAGACACCACTGCCTACGCCAACAGGTCTAGCCAGCTGACAGACCAACGGAGACAAAAAGCTGACACTGCCTGTTGTCCCATCATGACGAGAACAGGTACTTGGTATGAGGGGAAGAGTGGAATGTAAGAAGAAGGGGAATGGGCTTCTAAGTCCTGTAGACATTCTCCAGGACAAGGTAGATGCCCAGGTAGCAGCTGGGAACAGGAGGACCTGAGAAGTGAAACACAACCAAAGGATTCCTCTTGTCAAAAGATGTTTCCAGGCCAAGCACAGTGGCTGATTCCTATAATCCTAGCACTTTGGGAGGCCGAGGCAGGAGGATCGCTTGAGCCCAAGGGTCAAGGTTGCAGTGAGTTATGATCTCACAATTTTACTCCAGGCTGGGCAACAGAGCTAGACCCTGTCTCCAAAAAGAATTTTTTTCCCAGCTCATAAGGTAGACATCATTTCGTGGCCGACCAAAATAAATGATTAGCAGGGCGAGAGATGGCACTATCACAGATTCTCCAAGGAAATTTTTAAAAACAGAAAAATAGTATCATTACTGGTGAAGCCCAGTTTTCAGTAATTAGGAGGTGACTAACTTAGCACCCCACATGTGAAGAGATGTCAGAAGCTTAATGTTACTTGGCAAGCCAACATACCCTTTCAAAACCAAGTCTTTTTTTTTAATAGCTATTTGTTTTGTTTTCCAATAAAAAGTAACAATCGATTTCCTCGCTCTGTTAGGTAGCAATTTGATGTACCCCTTTCTCTACACCCACTATGCCAAATATTTTCCAAACAGCTTCTCTATTTTTCCAGTATCACTTATTTTTCATTGATGGATTGATCTAAAAACATGCACAAAAAAAAAGTATATAGCCAGCTCCTTTTCTCTGTAGGTAGCAATCAAGTTGATTTGTTTGGTTAGTTGGGTTTTTCAATGTATATTTCCATTTTTATTTTCCAGAGATGAAAAGTTCCAGCTCTGTGTGAGTGTCAACCTCCAAAAAGGAGTAGATACTTTTCAGACAAGAGGAAAATATATCTGATATAAAGAGTTTGTTTTTTTCTTTTTTTGATGAAATATTGTTCTTTTAAATGTTGACTTACAATAGTCTTACTAATATGAGTCATAAAAAGTTATTCACAAATAATTGTAGCAGAGTTTCATGTCCTATTCAGGAAAAAAAAATGTCATATAGAATTGCAGATTCCTTTGCAAGATAAACACCGGAATTCAGTCATCTAGCAATTATTCACCACCTACCAAATGAAACCTTATAAAGCTATGCTAAACTGTAGAATATTTATCATGTCAAAGATCTATTGGATGATAGTAGTATTTTACTATAGAAAGGAACATTAAATCATAAATCCATAGAAAATTGAAGATTTAAAAATCTTCATCGAGTCTCTTTCATACTTCTACCTAGTGTGTCCTCTCTAATTTAAAATGCCTTCGCCTGAACCCACCATGATGGGTTTAACAGCTTCCCATATATTTTTATTATGTGGCTTTATTTCCCAACTTATCGCTAATATTCAATTTTCTCCAAAAGGAATTTGAAGTTTTGCTTCTCTGTTTTGATGGGTGCCAGCCTGATCCAGCTTCCTCCCTTCCTTTTCACGCTGGGCTTAATTTCTCCAAGGTTTAGATTTCATAAAACCCTGAGACCACAATTCTTCCATGGCATTTTCCTTACCCTAAGTGAGGACCTCATCATCTGTTTCTGCTAAAGCTTCTCCCACCCCAGGGAGGACAGACTCGGCTGACCGACCTCCCACACCATCCTGCGGACACCCTTGGACGGAAACACTGTTATGGATTGTGTGCCTGCCTTCCTCGTGTCTTGTTCAGGTTCCATTGTCTCCTGACAACCCCGTGTCTCCCTGCCAACGCCTCACCTGCCCAATTTCTCCTTGAATGCTGGTTTCCCTACCATTGTGGTCAAAAGGGCCTTTTGTTACAGAACCATGTCATAACATGCACATTTGAACTATTTTCTGAACCAGGTTCTTCTTCAAAGACAGAAAGCATGAATTTTCCTTCTGCATCCCCCCTGGTATCTCATACATAGCTCTGAAACCAACCCTAGTCAATCGATGATTATTGATTGAGGAGTGACGTCATGGGTTTCTTGCATTGACTTGGGTTAGATACATCCTGCTGTGGAGATAAAAGGTTTTCAAGCAGGATCTGTCTAATCAGAATAGGACTATGGCTGTTGTCGGCACAGGTACAATCACATGAGGAATGCAGAAAAATAGTCATATAATTCTGCTTTTCATAGGAACTAGCCTTTGTTTCCATTATTTTGAAATTTTTAGATAAATCTCAAAATTGATCTAAATTTCTTGGGGAAGAAATGTGTGAAAAGAATAAATCTTAAATATCGCTGAAAGTAAAAAACACTTGCAGTCCTTATCTCTATTGTGAACGTTTATAAAAAGCCAAAAGTAGTTCAAAAAATTAAGAATCCTCCCCAAATTTGCATCATGGGTACAAATTCCAGTATTATTTCTGTAGTTACAAACAACAAAATGCATTGTAACCCTTCTCGTATATGTATGCACATAAATACACGTATATACTAGGCAGGTGATGTTAAAGACATTTTGAATTAGAGCATGAGCTTGCTGATTTTTTTTTAAACCATTCTAGTCTTTTTTTTTTATTTTTTGCTTAAGTCTTTGAAGATTTTATTTTCTACCTCCAACTTACAGATCTCAACATATTTAAAGTGAAGAACCTTGACTAAAGCCCTTGTCTAGTAACACTGACATTTTTAGTTTTATGGCAAGGACATGGCTTTAGAGCAGTAATAGGACTTCAAGATTCCATTTGGTACCTAGAATTTGGGTGGTCCTTTGGGCAGTGGGTCGTCCATATTCAATGTTTCCTCTCTTCTTGTTCACATCACCTCATATCCCATTATTTTTTTTATTTCAAGAAATTATGGAGAAACAAACATTTTGGTTACATGCCATTCTAGTCTTTGACCTACGTTGATTTCTTTACTTTCAAAATAAGGTGGCTACTTGGTAGCAACCAGTGCTAGCTGAAAAAGTTTCCTTTTTATAAAACCTCCTCTAAAATGTAGGCATCATTAATGAATGAAAAGATGAATATTTAATGCCATTTTAATATTAGAAACTTTTCTAAAAAGCATCTGCTGAATCAAATATGTCAATGTCTTAAAACTGAATCGAAGCATTCCTTCTCTTATCTGCATTCATTGTTCTTGGAACATGAGCAATGGCACAAGACTTAAAAACCCATCCAGGGCAGCACAGGATTCCCAAAACCTACCACACAGACCTGGGTTATGAGAAACCAGTGACCTCGGACCAACTTCCACAGGGCAAAATCGCTAAGCTTTCCACAATCATGTGGGGAAAGGAGTTCAAGGATCTGGAAGATTCTTGGTAAAATGCTGGGGGAAAAAATGTCAGGAGTGCTCATTCTTTGGGCCCTATAAAATGTTATAGAACTGGTTCATATTCATGTACATAAGAATTACCTGGGAAACTGACTAACCTTGCAGATTTCTGAGCCTTCCCTTTAGTGAGTCAGGGACCAGGCCCATGAATGAGCATTTTCAACATACTCCTTAGGTAGCTGCCACGCAGGTAGGCTGGGAAACACAATTTTGAGAAACACTGATCTACAGAAAGCACCTCACACCTCTTTTTCTTCTAAAAATTATTTTAGTATTTTCCTCTCAAGGTCTTCAGGCATCTCTGTAGAAAAAGTGGAGAGCTAAGTAAGGGTAGACCATTTAATGGAGGCAAAAGAAAAAATCAAGACTTCACTCCAAATTCTTAGGTCCTTACTGATATGAGAGTAGCAATTTATGCTCTCCATTTTACACACTCACAACCAAATAAACAGACAAATAAATAACAGGTTGAGGAAAGGAAGCTCAGATGCAGCCGCAGACAGTCTCTGACTTGTGCACGCACATGCGCGTATACACACATACTCGCATCTTCGTTCTTGGAGCGCTCTACAGCACAAAGCCTAGCCTGTGACACAAAATAGACATTCAATAAACATTTACTAAAAACCTGAATACTTTAGAACAATAAGTCACAAAAAGCCATCTAAGAAGCCAGCAGGAAACTAGTACAACCTCTGTGGAAAGTAATGTGGAGATACATCAAAGAGCTAAAAGTAGAACTACCATTTGATCCAGCAAACCCACTACTGGGCATCTACCCAAAGGAAAAAAAGACATTCTATAAAAAAAAATCTGCACTCAAACGTTTATAGCAGCACAATTCACAACTGCAAAGATGTGGAAACAACCCAAGTGCCCACCAATACATGAGTGGATTAATAAAATGTGGTATATGTACACCATGGAGTACTACTCAGCCACAAAAAACAATGGTGATCTAGCACCTCTTGTATTAGCCTGGATAGAACTGGAGCCCATAAGTCAAGTCTCACAAGAATGGAAAAACAAACAACACATGTATTCATCATCAAATTGGTATTAACTTATCAACACTTACAGACACATATAGTAGTAACATTCACTAGGTGTTGGGCAGGTGGGAGAGGGGAGGAGGAGATGGGTATATTCATACCTAATGGATACAGTGCACACTGTCTTGGGGGATAGACATGCTTGAAGCTCTGACTTGGGTGGGGCAAAGGCAATATGTGTAACCTAAACATTTGTACCCCCATAATATTCTGAAATTAAAAAAACAAAAAGACTGGGGACACAAGTCAGAAAAAAAAGCTTCTAAATGATTCCATGTATTTTCTAATCTCCCTGTGTTCAAAAATCAAAGCATTTGTACTCTGCTTGTTTTATTGATAATCCCTAGAGGTATGTCACTGGATAAATACAGAGTATAAGAAAGAACATGTCAAATAATACTTATATATTAAGCTCCCATGCTAATAAATATATACATGTACATATTCCTGAATAGATGTGTGTATTACATAACAGATAGACTACAAGTCTAATTTAACATATGGCCAGTATGCATATAAAAATGTTTGTCATGAAATACATCCGAAGTTTAACAATTATGTGGTAATGTTTACAATCTTCTGTATGCTTTTATGTATTTGCTAAATTCTCTACACAGAGTATATATTCCTTTTTAGCCATAAAATAAGTAAATAGTTTTAAAAGTTGCTGTGTTGGACACAGCAATAGACCACTATATCCATAGCCCATGGTGTTTCACTGCATTTGTAATAAAAATTTTAAGAAAATAATAACATAATAAAACTATAAGGCTATATTAAAAAAAAAAAGAAGAAGAGGAAGAAGCAGCAGCAGCCATCAGGGAAATCCTAGACTGGCAAAACTGGCCAAATCAACTCCCACCAGCCAGAAATGTAAAATTACAATATTTACTGACCAGTGAAAGAAGTAAAACAGCGATATTTTAAATATATATTATTTAAAATATATATTTTAAATATAAGCAAATATGCTTTACAATCATTACTTCATTTCTTTTTATATCTACCACCCATACATATAACCTGATATAAATGAACTAATGTCATACTATATATGGTTTTTTAATTATTGCAATCTTTTATTTCTCCTTTACTTCCTTTATTTGATTACACGCTATGTAAGCCCCAAGAACCAATGTTAATAAACTATATGTTTTTCTCCCTATACATATAATACTGATGAGAGATACAGACAGAGAGGTGCACATGCATGCACACATGGAGGGTTTTGTAAACTCTAGCTTTTCTGCATTTGTGTTTTTCCCTGAAAAACACTTCATAAGCATGCCTCCAAGGCATTTGGTCTAGCTCTATTTCCTTCTTTGTAATGGCTACATAATATTCTTTGGTATGAATTTTCATAATTTAATTCACTATTCCCTTACTGATGGGTTTTCACTCCGTTGCCAGTGTTTTTGCTCCTACAAACAATGCTTTCATAGAGACCCTTGTACATATGCTTTCTATGCTGATAATTTTGTTTCTATGAGAGAGTTCCCAGGAGTGTAATTGCTGGACCAAAAAGTTTATGTATTTTTAAACAATGTTGCTAGATTTATTTTTTTTAAAGGCAGTAACATTTCACATTTCCAAAAGAGTTAACATTTTAATTGGGATAAAATTGTGTTTAAAAGGCAGAGAATCCATAATCTTTCTGAGACAATGCCTCTAGTTTCTTTGAGACCTCTAAATCCAACCAGTTCTTCTTCTCTACTCCCCACTCCACCTTAGCCAGCCTAGACACCCCCCCTAAAGCTTGAAATGTTCTAGGGTTCCACTGATGGGCTTCACTAACTGCCTGCAATTATAGTCTAAAGTTGGCTTTTGTACCTTTTTCAAAGGAGAAGTTACAAGGCTTTCATCAAATTTCCAAAGGGGTTCATGACCCAAAAAGAATTAGGAGCCACCTGTCTAGAGTCTGAAGGATGACAAGAGGGTTGGGATATTGCTCATGACATGATTTGATTTTGTAGAGGACAACAACAACAAAAAAGGGGATTTTATTGGAGAAGCCTTCCTGTGTCCATGAAGCAATCAAAAACATTTTTGAGCCACATTATTTTAAGAAGGAGCAAGCTCTACAAACAGCGTACAAAAGGGCACAGGTGTTGGGGGGGGGGAAGCAAAACAGAAAGAGCTCTTTCCAAAACCAGGTAGAGGATCATTTCTTACTCAATATATAGTTTCTCAGAGGATTTTGGCATTTGATCCATGGAAAAGGTAAAAGAGTCATTTTTGGCTTCCTTTCAAAGAAGGGGTAAACATTTCAGTAGAGAATTTTTTCTGTACTGCCAAATAAAGTACAGGGGGGAAAATAACTGTTTATAGAATTGGGGAGAATATCTTTTGAGGGAACCCACTGGCTCCTTCTTCCCCCACTGGCTCCTTCTTCGCCCACTGCTGCAGGCTTCCTGTCACACACACCCGCAGCTGGAGAACACCAAAGGAGGTGTTCAGGAAATGCAGATTAACCTGATAAATAATTGAAGCAGATTTATACAGAATAAATTACAGGAAATACAGTGGGTCCTTACATGAGATGTCTTTGCTAGGAAAGTTCTGAAATCAAGAATCCCACGATTTTTCTCCATTTGTAATTAATGCCAAGAAAGAGTTAGAAAGGCATCTGTCCACTTCTCAGCAAAGTACCTAATTCTTCATTCTTATAAGATTCCTGATTTTCATGAAACTACCTTCTATTCTTTCTACTTCATTTCATACATTATCACCCATATCATCAAATGGTATAATATAATCCTGACAATTGCTTAGGATGGTTATTGAATCATAACCATCAGATTAATAAGATCACTAGTCTCCAGTTTAACATCTAAAACCAAGGACAAAGATGAAAACAGACATGAAAAACCTTAAATTAATAAACAAACTACCCATAAAGAGTAGGCCCATCAAAACAGGCAAAGCCTCTTTAATTGTGTCTGTGCTTGTGAAGTGGTAAAATGAGTGATCTGTCCTCTGGAATAGGTAATATTTCAGAAAAGATCTCATTACCACATTTCCAAAAATAATACTACATATTTCTGTTACACTTTTTCACTTTAGCTGTTTCTTAAAACATATGGAATAACTAAAGGACAAAGAGACTGCAAAGCTAATTCACAGATGGGGAACTTAGATTGCAATAAGGCAGCTGTTTCATTGTCCAGCAGTGAATTAAATCATATTTAACTATTGATAACAAAAGAGAAAAGACACTCCATGTGTTCTGTTTTTCAAGTTTTCAAAGAGACTGTTTTCTGAACATTGCCTTTCCAAGATAATGTAATTATATGTGTGCATATATGTATTATATATGTGCATATTATAAACATATGTATATATGTACATGTATATAGGTATGTATAAATATATGCATGTTGTATATATATAATTGTGTGTTTTATTGTATACATATTTACATGTGAATGTACAGTAGTCCCCCTCATCTGTGGTTTAGCATTCCATAGTTCCAGTTACCCATGGTCAACCTCAGTCAGAAAATAGGTGAAACAGTGCAATAAGATCTTTTAAAAGAGAGAGAGACCATATTCACATAACTTTCATTACAGCATAGTGTTATAAGTATTCTATCTTGTTATTAGTTATTATTGTTAAACTCTTACTATGCCTAAGTTATAAATTAAATTTCATCATATGTACATATGTATAGGAAAAAACTATATATATAAAATACAGGGGTTGGTAATATCTGAGGTTTTAGGCATCCACTGGGGGGGGGTCTTGGAATGTATACCCTGTGCATAAAGGATGTCCACTGTATCCATATCGTATATAATGTATGTATATTGTATGCATATCTACACATATGTGTATTGCATATAATAACATTTTCTTACTTAGTAGAATAAATAATATACGCACACACCCTAAGACTTTAAGGGATATTCTTGTGAAGAATAAAATATTCTAGAGTGAAAAATTTCAGAGCCTTAGAGATTTCCCAATTCTATAGAAATCTTATATGGAATATGGAAAACAAAGAACAAGGAATATGTTCTTTGTCCAGTAGCAAAAACATAGTTAAGAACTACCTTAGCTTCAATTTTAACAGTTTGTAAGCATTAGGGCTCTTCTAGAGGTAAAAAATAAAAATCAATATTAAGGCTCTAAGATTGTTTAATCAAATACAGGGTAAGATTCTTGGCCTTACCAAATATCACTTTTTTGATTTAAGTAAAGAACTTGAAATATGGTATATTTAGTTGTTTGGTATCCAAAATACTGTATGCTTAGGAAGCTAACTCTGTAGCTGAAGATGCTTGTTAGATTTATCTTAGAAGATATTCACAGCTCATAGATTCCTTTATAAATAAAACAATGTCATGTAAGTAGGAACTCAGAGTGTCAGTCAAAAGGGGCCCAAAGTTGTTCTACTAATTAGGATCAAATTTGTGTTACCTTAATTTCTAATTTACTGTTATCCCGACCAGAAATCAACAGGGAGGGAGGAAGAGAAATTCTAATTGCTCTCTTCAAACATTTTGTAACGAGAAAAACTCCATTTAAAAAAAATACAACCAATATTTTTAGAAGTCTAAGTATCTTATTTCAGAATTCAGCATAATAATTGTCCCAAATGGAGGCTTTTTTAAAGAATGAAGCCAATATAGTCACCTTTTCTCTACAGAATTTCTTGAACCTGTTCTCATCCTTTACAAAGCCCCTGCAGAATTCCTGTTGGAAAGTCCTTCTAAAGTCAACGGAAACTACAGACAAAATTCTGGGGTAAAATGAAATGCTAATTAGGCCAGAAATTATATATATATAAATTATATGTATATATTAATATATTTATATACATACATATACACACATTTTATGAGAGTTACTGCATGCTATTGGCTACTCATAGAGTCACTTCCAAGAGGCCTTTATGAATCCAATATTGTCCTATAAATTTGGTTTTGTTGCTTAATGCCATCACAAGGCAGTAGTTTCAGAGAGCAGTGTCCTCCATTCAAAAAAATATATACATTATTAGGAAATTAAGAGAATTAATTAAGAGTATTAAGAAATACTTAATCCTCTAATTCACCTACTAATTTAATGAAATGGGATTGCTTTAGATTGGCTTCTCTGTGTGAGGAAGTGCAGAAACATGCTACCCTGAGATGTACTTGCTTTATATCCTTGAGCAATTGCTTAGGCCCACTGAGCCAACTCAAGGCTGGGGGCCTCGGCAAAATAAATTGCTTCTAGAAAGGAAAGGGGTAGGGGTGCTAAAGAGAAGAGAGAAGAAACCAACTCTTAAAGTTCAAAAGCTACCAAATAATCAACCAAAGCCATTCAAGAAAAACTTAAAAATAAGAATGCATAAAGGAAATAAAACTAAAATAAGACATTCCTAAAATTATGCTAATAGGTAGAATCATTCTAGTTACTTCTACATAGAAAATTTGAAAATCATGTACTGAGTACTTAGAAAGTCACATAACATGCTGTAAATGACTCTGAATGTCAGTTATTCAAGTTCAACAACTGAGTTAGATGATGAGTTGCTGTCAGTGAATGGATAGTATGGCTGCAGCTATTCTTATCTTTTGTCCTGTGCTGTTTTTAAACATGTTGAGTACAAAATTAGACATATCCTCCAATGTGAAGCAGATCTGCCCATCAACTTCCTCCGGTCTGTGGGATCTCCCAATCATGGCCTTCAGCCAATACCTGACAGCAATCCAGGGAATGAGGTATTTAAGCAATGGTCAAATTAACAGCAGACCTGACTACTATTCTAGCAGAAAATACGAAATAGTGATTCCTTTTATTTAAGTCCTCCTGTTGCTAACTTGAGATGCTATTGCAGAATGTTTTTGTACTAAAAATCAGACGTCATTACAACTGGAAGGAATTTTAGAGATCACCTAGCACAACCATCACCTTGTCCCCTGGAATGGGTCAGCTGTCCCCAAAGCCACACTTGGGGGCAGAAACAGGATGGTCTAGTGCTATCTTTTACCAAATAAAATCAAAGTGTACACAATAGGTTAGCAATTGACTTACAATACACAAGTCTTCAGATACGAAAGAAAACCAAGCTTCTTTATTTCTTCTAGCCACTCACTAGTCACTGCCACGGTAAAGTGGGAACAACTAAATTTAGTTCCATCCATTGCACTGGGTCCATTCACCAATTTAAACCATCAGCTTCGAGAAATGCTGCCTGGGTCCTCTCCCAGATGGTGTCTTAGTGTGTGTGAGGAGAGAGGGCTGGGGTGGCCTCAGAGTGAAGGAAGATGACCACATTCCCTCCTTCTGTCCTCTAACTCCTTGTCCTCTTGGTCACCGTGTACCCTGATGGCATCTCATACCAAAGACGGTGGCTGGTGATCACTGGTGACCCAGTGGTACATTCTCCCTTGGCCCAGGAAGAGCCCAGCACAGCACCCCCTGTAGACTTTGCCCCTCCTTGCTTCTTGCTTAAGTTGAATCACTACTCCCCACCTGCACATCCCCCCTGGCTCCAGGGTACATTGTCCATAGAGTGGCAATGCTCCTGGTGGCTCCCCGGCAAGCACCCTCAGCAACCCTCTGCAAGGCACACTGGAGCGTCCATCACCTTCCATGACACATGGAGACTATGATCCTGGGCCTTGCCCGCCATCCTGCGGGAGGCCCCAAGTGTGCCACTGAGGCAGGAGAGGACTGGGAGTGTATCTAGTGGGTGGTTCACCCTGCTTTTGGCTCTTCCCTCTATCTGATCTTCCCCACCCCCGCCCCAATCTCCCCTCTCTGAGACTTCAGCCAGCAAAGAGAGGGGAGGCCGTGTCTGAGTCTCCAATTGTTTCACCTTCTTCCTACAATCATCTGTGGCTGGAAGGGGGGTAGAGTCAGTGTTCCCCTTCGTGTGGGACCATAGTCCCTCCTTCCTAAAGTGATATTCACTCTGCTCCTTTCTCTGGGGCCATAAGTGTGAGGTGGTGTGGCAGAGAATGATTTATGGGAGAGAGCGGATGAAAAATGCATTGATTTGATATTTCTTAAATAGTCTTTTCATCACAGATGTTAAATTCATGACCCCAGAGCCATGGAATTGATGGGATATATATTTAGATCCCCAACTCCAGGGCCGGTTATCTAATTCAAGCACAGCGTTACATGTTCCAGCACCAGCCGCTGCAGGGAGGGTACACAGGGAGGGACCGTGACCAGGAGGGCATCCAAAGGTCAACTTCCTGGGACTCTGGAGACAGACAGAAGAAAAGACACAGCCATTGTAGGAGAGGAAAGAGTAGAACACCAGGCCCCTGTGATTAAAGGCTCTGAAACCCAGTGGTGACACAGCAAATCAAAACATCTTAGTTATTTTCTTGTCTCTCACTACCGACATTTTTGTCTCGTACATCATTTTATCCAGGAATAAAATAGAAAAGAAAAAAAAAAAAAAGGACGTATGGGAAACTGTGAGGACTAGCAAAATGGCAGAGGTTAGAGTTAACATCTGCTCGACAAGCTACGTTCCCTGAAAGAAATGTGCCGCATCCAGTGAATTAGTATTTCTCCTTTGAAGTCCTTATTCACATTCATCCATTCCTATATGCGAAACATAATCTCTCATCGTTTTCACTGCCTCAAAACCTTGAAAAGAAACATGCTGAACCTTCTCCTGACGAACTTTTGCCTTTCTATGCACGAGAAAGCACTTACTGAGAGAAACAAGAAACATCACTCTGGGAGCAGAAGATAGCATCAAATGGTGAAAAAATAAATAAAAATAAAAAAGTGGGAAATGTAAAGCTGTCAAAATTAGGTTCAAAGAAAAGAGAAAATTAAAAAGCAAGTATGAAAGGCTTTTTGTCCAAGACCAGTGGAACACAAGAATTACCAAGCAAAACCGTCTGGAGAAACAGTCTTAGTGTTTAGAAGTCTGAAGTTGTCTGATGAGATAAAGGTCGTAAGAGGAGCCAGCAAAGAGGAAAAAAAAAAAAAAAAGAGTCAGCTGAGATCAGAAAATGGGGAAAAATAATGGATATGCATTTAGAAATGGGATCCACTGCTGGGCAGGATACAGCCGACTACTATGAGACTTCATCATGTATCTGCGGTACAGAAGTCCTCAAGCCTCCAATCCCCTTAAAATGCTTTAAGACATAATTAAAATGCACTCAGTTCTCTCTGCAGGTCTTGTTGAAGTTGCAATTTTACCTGTTTTATTATTATTATTATTTTATGATCGTCCTCTCTCCCACTAGACGATAAACCCCCTGAGAGCAGGGCCTCATCTGGTTTTGCTCACTGCAGAATTTCCAATATCTAGCATGGAATTTGGCACACAATTGGCAAATGAAATTTACGTCAAATGCATGATTGGTCAAGGACTCATGGAATGGGATTTGAAACATATAAATGATGCTATCCAAAATTACCCTCCAGCCATCTTTGGACAGTGAAGGGAGTTCCCCAGGCAGGAGAAAGCAGTTAGACTTTCTTTGAAAGGAGTTAGACTTGCTTGAAAGGAGTTAGACTTCAGCAGACACCCTTTAAAATGTAACTGCCACCTGAGAGGGTTCTTGCTTTATAATTACTCAACACCTTACCAGATGGTTAGATGGCAGATAACTGCAGAGAGAAACCCTTTGGAAATAAAACATAGTGAGGAGTTCAAAAAGGTACCAAAGGCAAGCCGGAGAACGGCAAGCTAACTTCTTGAGCTTCCAGAGGTTTATATTAAACACATGTCTTCCTTCCTCCCATCAAGTCATTTAACTATGATGTGCCCTATAAAAAATCGCGTTACCTTCTCACCCTCACCACTATCATCTATCGTATTCCCCATGAACCATGGTTTTATGCCCCTGCAGAAACTTGGAAGATTAAAAAAGAATCAGCATAGATTACAAAAGGAAGACTCAAAGCTTCCAGAATGATTTGTATTCTAACCATAATCACTTTCAATCTTTTCTCTTATCAGCACTCATAAATTACACACACTCCATTTAAGAACACAGCGAGCCCCAAATCCCTGTTATTTTCAGCATGATTGCAAACAGCTAAGCCAATCACATAAACAACTAAGTGGGGCAGTGGCTATCATTTTGTCGTTGTTTTGAGCAGAATTTTTCAAAACCATGCTCTAGAGCAGGGGTCCCCAACCTATGGTGAGCTGTGTAATGATTTCATTATATATTACAATGTAAATAATAATAGAAATAAAGTGCACAATAAATGTAATGTGCTTAAACCATCCTGAAACCATCCACCCCACCCCCAAATCCATGGAAAATTGTCTTGCATGAAAACAATCCCTGGTACCAAAAAGGTGGGGACAGCTGCTCTAGAGAGGGCCAGGGTTTCTAAGACTCTGAGGATGGGAAGATGAGGGGACAGGGGTTTGCCCCCACACACCACAGCTTCAACCATGACAGCCCACCTTGCTCTCTTTCCCATGGGGGACTGCACTCAAAATTCCCTTTACAGAACCATTTCTGCAACTTTAAGAAGCCCACAGACCTCTGAATCACAGTGCTCAAAGCACCTGTGCCTTGTCTTCCAATCAGAGTGTGCTACCCAGCCTTAAAAAAGAAGCGCTTTCTACAACATAATTTAAAATAGTCAGTTATGGAAATTTCTTTCCGAAGGGGCTTTTTATCTCACTCGAATTTTTTAAATTTAGGATTGTCCCCAACTTACAACGAGCTTGTGTTCCGAAAGTTTTGTTTCTAAGTCAGGGCTTTGGAACTCAGGTCTCACGTCTCTATAGAAAACAAGATGAAGCTAGTCCCAAGGCCAACAACAAAAGCCTGATGCCTCCTCACAGGTGAACTAGAATGTTACTGATTCCACCCAAAGTCAAATTTTACTTTCACTTCTTGTTGAATAGGCTACTGCGGACCAGTAGGGGCGCCTAACCACCATTTATGTCACTGCTTTGAAGCAGTTCGTCCTGTGATCTGGGATAAAAAGGGAGCTAGCAGGATAAAAGGGCTTCTCCTCCCTCCTCCCTCCTGACTGCCAAGTTCCAGGGCAGTCCACACCCACCACAGTCAGTGGCTGGCCCAAGGGACATCCCCCAGTTGCTGTACAATGCCTGTGAGTCACTGGCTAGCACCAGTTCTGAAAAGCTAACTCCTGCTTTGCTTCTTTATTCACCAGTATTTCATATAATTTTATTAAGACAATCTGGCACCTAACACAGATCCCAAAAAAGCTTAAGAGAATTTAGCATTTAGGAAAAATATACTAGCAGTGTTTATAACCCTCTCAAAGAAAGAGAGAGAAAAAAAAGAAAGAAAAGAGAATTTTTTAAAAGAGATAACAACATGCAACTATAAATAGCTTTCTGGATTGGACTGGAAATTAATTTTTGTTTTTCTTTTATTCTGGTTTATTTGTTAAGCTAATGAACGGAAAGAAGAGAACTAGTTTTAACCTAACAATTCTAAAAGATTTCAGAATTTGAAACCTTGGAGCCATGAATAGATTTGATTCATGTAGCATCACAAATTACCAAAACAAGTATATAAAATATTAATAGTCAATTTTCCACCAAAACCATTGAGCTGTTCAGAATTCTAGAAATCAAAACTCCAAGGAAATGCTCTGCTGCATAATCAAATAATTTAATAGGCTAAAATTAAATCAAATGTCATCACTGAGTAGTACCATAAGGAAAGATGTCTATGCATGCTTTTGCAAAAATGGAAATACTCTTACAGAAGAGTTTTCACCTCTCACCTAGAAAAAAGGAAATAATAATGGCTTCTTCCTATTTCACTTTATGCAAAATCCTACCTTTACATATATTGCATCATCCCCTTGCATTGCAATTATTTGCTTACAGATCTCATTTGCCAGGTGCTTTCTGAGCACAGGGACCAGGATACTGGTTAAGAGTGTGGACCTCACAAATCTAGATTCTATTTCAAGTTCAGCTTTTTCCTGGATAAGCAAGGGCAAGTTTATTTAAATTTTCTAAAAGTTGCATGTTTCATCTAAATCGGGATAATAATAAATACCTATCTCATAGGGTTGGGAATAAAATAATACCTGTAAAATGATGTATCTGGAATATAACAAGGTGGTTGATGATGATGATGATGATGATGTTGCATTTATATTCTCAAAGCATAATTCCCAGCACATGGTTGGTAGTCAACACGTTTCTTGAATTGAGTTGAATTTCCCCATGTTGTCTGCCTATGGAAGTCCTACATTGTCTTTTTAGAGGAGATGACATCTGAGCAAAATCTTTAAAAAAATCTGATACCTTCACCCTACCACTGCTTAGCAATCCCAGAGCACTTTGTACATATGGTCATTAGTCCTTCCACCATCAGCCTGTAAGTATTTGTATATGCTGCCTTCTGAAGCTTGCAGCTTGCTACATGAAGGAGAATAAAACCAGTCTGTTGTAACACAGCGACTTCCTTTTTTCTTTGCATTTCCAAAGCCAGGCACATGGTAGGAAAACAATAAATACTTGCTCTTGGGCTGAGCTGAAGGCACCTATACCCACTAAGTGAGCCCAAAGGGAGTGGTGTGCTTTCGAAAGGAAGGAGACAGAGTTTATATCAGATTCTTTTTCAATCCTCGGGACTCTGCTGGAATCCCACCTCTGGCATGAAGCACTATCCAGCCCAATCCATACTGACCTCTCCCTTTCTGAGTCCTTATAGCAAATTAAACATAGTCATTCCAAGTGCATGTTGCTCCTCTTTTTCTCAGATGCCCTAGAAGCTCTGTGAAGGCAGGAGTGACTAATTATATATAAACTCTTTTGCACAGTACCAAGGCCTGTGATCAACAGGAAACAAGTATTCAATTGCTTGCCTTAGTTCGATTTTCCAATGTGCTCAAAGTACTTCTCCAGAATTATCTAATTAGACCTAACTTGATGAGAAGAAAGGCATATTGGATCTGCACAGACTGGAGCTGAGTCCTGGTGCCCCCGGGGGTGGGCATGGGCAGCGATGTCCTTCCTGGCCTCCGTAGCAGTGTCTCTCTGTGGCCAGCACCCAATTTTTAGAACCAATGGTTTAGCCCCCAAAACCAACATTATACACAAACCAAACAATAGCTCCCAACCAAGTCTTCATGGCATCATTAACTGACAGTAAATTCTACTTTGAGTTCTATTTCCTCTAAAATAGTGGACTGAGAAGTGGTCCTAAGTCTTCCAGAAAGAGGACAGAGAAAAGTGCACTCTCTCCTGGCACCAGACGTACTGCCAAGGAAGTAATTCCATCCTGAGTGACCAGGAGCTGCCTCCTCTCGTGAACGAGGGCTACAGACTGACATTTCCAAAGACTATTAGCTGCACGCCACTTTCCTTCACAAATTCTGTTCTTTTCCCTTTTTTATACCAGAGATTCCCAGGGACTACAATAATAATCGTAATAAAGCTTCCACCAGCCACTGAATATTTTTTAACTTTTCGAAATGCTTTCCCACCAGACGACCTCATCTGATACTTGCACCCACCCCTCAAGACAGGTAGACAAGACAGACTGTCTCACTTGACAGAAGCACAAAGGTCAGAGTAGCTGGCCCAAGTCCACAACCAACCAACAGCTGAAGGAGGCCTTCAACCAACCTGCCCTCCTCCCTCCTCCGTGTGGCTTGACTATGACGCTCACCAATGGTGCAACATAGTTGCTCAGCATCTCCCTCTACCATGTCAGGCGAGATAACGTCTTTGAAAGAGAGCACCCTGGGTTTCTTAAAGAGATTAGGCGTCCCTGTGGAAAACCCTGCCATTCACAACCCTCGCCTTAGCCGATGTGTTTCACCATATTGAAGGCGTGTTGCCATCCAGCATGGTTGACGGGGAGCCAATTGTGGTGTTCTAATCTTTGTTCCTGCTGTCAGCACGACATATGAGAGAAATATGAACAAAGTGACAAGGGGAAAACAAAGCTAGTGGCTGGTGTGACACACGCAGACAGGGTGTTAGCCCCACACACACTGCAGCTGGGTCAACTTAACACCTTGTTTTTCCCCTACATATGCGGTGTGGAAAAGCTATTTATGTAATGTTTTTAAATATTTAGAACCAAATAAGTCAATATTGTTGGGAAACACATACCCTGACCAGAACTCATTTACTCACCCTAGTCCCCGTGAGTAACAGAACCAAGAATTTCAGGATGGTGCAACACCAGGGGGATACAGGTGTTCAAACCTTCAACATTTTCACCTGGAATTCCCAAAAAAGGTCTGCTTTCAGCTCCACACCGGCTGATGGCTCGGTGTGAAGAGTACGGCGACAAAAATCTCAGAAGTCCAGCCTCGTGGACAATCTTTAGTATCAACGTCACAAAAGAAGCCTTCTAGAAATTACCTGACTCTGCAATTCGCTTTGCTGCTTCAGACGGAGGTTCTCAGGTGTATCTGCCACCGTGGTGAAGGACTGTTTTGGGTAGTGTCTGTGGAGAAAATTTTTGAAAGGACATGATTAAAATATTGTGGGACAAAACAACACTTTAACACCTATCATTTTATCCTTCCCCTCTGTCATGGTGGAAGGGGAGCCTGTGCTCTTGGCTAAGGTCATCATCTCCCTGTCATTACTCTGGGTCCCCATCCTGTGCCCGTGGCCCTCTATTCGCCCAGTTACGCCCGCCCCGTCCCACAGCTTCACCCTTGGTGTCTTGGTTTCGTGAGCTCCGCTTAGCGCTTTCCCAACCCCTGCTGTTCCTCCACCCCACATGCCGTTCCAGCATGAGTACCACCTTGTCCACCCTTCCAGCAAAATTCCTTGAAAAGAGGCCCAAACTCACTGTCTCTGTCCATCTGCTCCCCAACTCTCTCCTCAACTGTCTCTCTGGATTTTAGCCTTTGTTTCTAGAAGGGACCCTGATGTCCTGTGGTTCGGCTCTGGTGTGGCCTCCCCTCCACCTCAAAGTTCCCCCTTCCTCAGTCCCCACAGCCCCACGCATTCCAGGGGGGCTCCTCCCTCGGGCTGCTCCTCCTCTGTCCCCTACAGGCCCCTCTTTCTCTGCTCAACCCCCATTTGGGCTCCTAACACGGGCTTCCTTCTCTTCTCAGTCCACAGCATGCCCTGGGGACCTTGGGGACCCTCCGTCTACATGCTCAGCACCCCCAAGTCTGAGTTTCAGATCCAATGGCACCTCCATCTGTATGTCCCACACCCACCACCAACTCCACCAGTCTGAAGCTCAAGTGTGCCCCACCCCATTGCCAAGACAAGCTCTTCCCCATATTCTTTTTCATGTATTCATGCCAGAAACCTGAGAGTCATCTAGATCCTCACACATCCAATTAATCAATCCCCATGTCTACTGATTCCGTCTGCTAAATGTACCTTGATCATACTGATGTATTTATATGCACATATCTCTATCGACACTGCATTTTTTAATGGCAGGGCACATTCATCTTTCAGTTCTAAGTTACAAATCTGATCACATTACCCTCCTGGGTAAAACCCCTCAATGGCTTCCCATTGACCTTAGAATGAAGTTCCGCCCTGTCTTGCAGGGTCCCCATGTCCAGGCCTCTGCAGACTTCGCACTCACACTCCATGCTCTGGCCACAGGACTCACTTCAGTCTCTGGAGCACCCCCCTTCTCCCACTGCTCCCCTGACATGCTGTTCCCTTTGCCTGGAATCCCTCCCTCTTCCCACTCCTCTCCCCGGGTCACTGTGTTTACCTTTCAGGTCTTGCCTTAGACGTCACTTTCTCCAGGAAGCCCTCCTGGCCTCCCAAATTTAGGTCAGTAATGTACCCTGGACATGCCTTCCTTCCCATGTCCTAATACTTGTCATACTCCTTCATACTTCCCGTTGGTATGTCTGTGTCCCACAGTACAGCTGAAAGTTCTGTGGCAGCAAAAACAGGCTGTCTTGTCCCTTGTCTGTATTTACAGAACCTACCAGTCTGGCTCCCAGTATGATCTCAATAAATATTTGCAGACAAGAAATGAAGGGAGGGAGGGGCAGTGACAACCGACCAAACCCTAAGAGCTCGTAGCTGGGCCACAGCGAGGCCACAGCGAAGCCTCAGCATGTTATATCACACATGTTGTCGCATGTGTGTAAACACATGGTTGCCTCTTATGTTTAAAAATGTCCCTCCTGGTGGTGAAGAGATGGCATTTTCTCCATGGGGCTGCCGTCCTCTGGACTCACCGCTCCCCATGCCCAGCTGGCACAGAGCGGACATCTCTAGCTGCTTGTCAGAGCTGCTCCTCCAAGAATGCCCTCCCTGGCCCCTTCTCCCTGGCCCCCTCCTTGCCAATGTCCGCCTGTGTCTCTCCCTGCGGCCTCTCACATATCTTCCGGGCCTCACTGTTTCAAACCCTACTCTCCCTGGAGAAGGTTCTTTCTGGCATCCCTGTCCCTGGTTTCCCATGAGAAGACTGATGGCGTAAGCTTTTGTCAGCACAAATAAACTCTGTAAAGCCCTCCCAAAGCACACCAGCACTTCTGAAATAAAGATTAAATATTTTGTAGCCCCACAGAGCCAGATTCATGGAAGGAAAATATACAGGCATGCCTCATTTTTCTAGCATTCTTCAGGACTTTAATGTCCCATGTAAGTCAATGTTCCAGGTAACTGAAGTTAACCCTGTAACTGCTGGGCTCGTTTTGACTACTGTAATTAACATCCTACAAAAACCTTTACATGATCTTCCTGCCTTTTGAGATCATATACAAGCCAAATTATATTTTTTCATAATACTTTAGAATCACCTTGATAGATATTATTAGATCATGATATAAAGCAATCATGCTTTTAAAGTTTACAAAGATGGGATGGCCTAAATTGTGAGACATCACTGTGCTTTTATAACCACTAGACTGTCAAGAGATCATTTCTCACACACAGCACTAGGTTCTGCCCAGTCTTCTCTACATAGTCAAGTTTGTTTAAATGTTGGCAAACACTAGAGTTATTGATTCAAGTGAGTAAGCTGCAGTAGGTGAGGTCTCTCATTTTCCTTATCCTGAAGTCAGAGAATCTGCATCCACCACACACTTCTGGGGGCTACTTCTGATCTGTATTCCAGACAGCAGACAAGTGAAGCTTGACAGACAACTCTGGAGTGTGTTACCTAACATTTGCAAAGTTCCGGCTTAAAAAAGTTGAACTTTACTGGACTTTAAAATGTAGCAACTATGTACTGCTATATTTTAAAGCTATAGTAACAACCAAGCACTGTTGTGCTCTGTTTTGTTTTTCAAAATGTATTCTGTGGAATGAAGTTACACAAAGATTTTCAGAGTTCTACAATGTTTAATTTGAAAATTTTCCATATGGATTTTAACTATTTTTTAAACTGTAATTAGAACGCACTCTCAAATGTGTTATAGAAAGTTTATCCCTTTGAGAGCCCCGTCATACTAACTTACATATTCACTCGGTTTGGGGGCATGCTTTGGCAGGGGGGTGACCTTCTCCTCCCATTTAGGCTTAATTAAAAATTCTGTTTAATTTTTAATGAAATAGCATCCTGATACCAATAAATGAACTGTTGGGGGGGTACAATTTACAACTGCCTCACTATGTGTACCTGAATTTCCTCTACACAAGGCAAAAATGACTTCTATTTGGATACTAATCAACTTTACTTGCTGCCCAAGCCACTAATTTTGAGATATCATCTCATTAAAACAATCCAATTATTCTCACCATCTGACCTCACAATGACAAAAGGTTTGAACTTATAAAATACATATGTATAAATAAAACATCATTTTTATATGCTTGATGTTAGCATCATATACTAAATTCTAATTGGAAAGAGGGTTATACTGAAAAAAATTTTTGAAAAATTTCTGCTGCCTCGTAGAAGACATATTCTGCTGACCTGACAACCACAGCAGCAAACTTACTAAAAGACTGTGCAAACTTACAATTATATCGAGAACTACAAACAGCCGCTTTGCATTTTTCCAATAACCTTTTAAATTTCAGAATTTAATGATTTTGTAATAGTGGGATAATCTATATATAACATAACTTTCTCTAAAGATGCATAACAGAAAGAAATTTTGATGTGGGAGAGAAAAATTTCAATTTAGTATTGCTAACCAAAATAATCAATGCAAAAGGAAAGAAGGAATTCATACTTGAAACTACCAGGGATCATGAATACTAAAATGAACTAAAACCTGATGCTTTGGGGACCCATATTATATTCATAGTTAGCAAATTTCAAGAGAATAAGGTCTTCAAAAAAAAAAGTCTATCGAGAGAGTGGAATGGCTTCATGAATTAGAACCACAGACTCAGAAGAAATAAGAGTAATGACAGAGATGGCATCTTATACAGCATATGTCAAAAATAATAATTATAATATCTAGAGGAACCTAACTAATTTTTCCAAACTTGACACATCTGAAAGTCCTATCAAAGGTGGGATTTCTCAACATCATGTCCACGTAGTAATGTCCGTCTAAACTAACCCAACAACATTCTGCTCCATAATCATAGCCTCAGTGCCCACACACCCACTACTCCACCCCTCCTGCAAAAGAAAGAAAAAGAGAAGAAAAACAGACACAGAGATAAATGAAGGGCCAGTCATCCCTGTGAGATTACAGGAACTGAGAAGCAATGCATTTTAAAACTAATTGGTGGCACCGTGCAATTAGTTCTGGCTCTTTCCAAATGCTGCATTAAATGGTTGTAAAAGGTTTTCCTAAAATAAACGTCCTAAGTAAAAAGAAATCTTAGAGAAAAAAAGGAGGATTTCTTCATCAGACCTAGAGGAAGAATGACATTTTTTTCCTTCATATTAGGAGTAAGAACATAGGAAGAAGGCACGGGGGCATGAGAAATGTATGTTCAAAGAGAATCAGGAAACAAGCAAAAAAGAAAAAAAAATACAAAGGAAGGGGTGGATGAATTGACACATTCATAAATTCCCTGGAAAATAAAACATGATTGGGGAAATATGACACATGACACATTAGGAGCTGGTCGAGAGATCTGGGAAATATTGCGAAATGTTCAAGCATCATAAATAGAAGTCTCTTCGATGAAGTTTGCAGGAACTGGAAGAAGTGTATGTATCAAGACAGTGCTGACAGCTGTAATGAACCCAGATTTCCCCAAAATGCTATATCAAAATAAAAAGAGGAAGAATCAATCGAGATAATAATAGAAGACTGCATCTGAAATAGCAACGTCAGGTCACAGAAAGATGACTTCAGTTTTTTTATTGCTGTGAGATTCAGTTGGTAAAAATGTAAGAAACGTGATGTGCAAACCACTAGGCCAGAACTAGTTGGGGTGTCTTTGGGTAGGTTTCTGTACCTCTCTGGCCTCAATTTCCTCATCTATATAATAAACATGATAGTTCTTAGGCTTGTTGCAAAATTAACACATGGAAGTCATTTCAAACAATGTCTTGCTCTTAGTAGGCACTCAGTAATGTCTACCATTAATGAAAATGTTATTACCATTACCACTGCCTATTATTTATAACATGATTGTGTATGTTCTACTGCAAACTTAAACTCTGAATCTCACAGCCTTCATCTATACAATGGGGATTAAAATATTCCCGACTCTCTCATGGGGTTGCTGCTGGAATCCCAAGAAACAGCTTTATAAATGGGTAACTACTGTAAATGTGAGACTAAGTCAATATGTCTAAGTAAACCACTTAGACATATAAACCTAAGATTGTTATGAATTTATTTATTGTAAATCCTATGGTTTAATACAGTAGTTCTCATTGGCGATAGGTGATGTCTGAAGACGTTTTTTGTTGTCACAATGGGAAGGGGGCAGATAACAACTGGCATCTGTGGGTAGAAGCCAGGGATGCTGCTGAACGCCCTGCAGTGAGTGCCCAGAACAGCCCCTGCCCAGTAAAGACTTACCCTGACCAAAATGTCAATAGCACTGAACTTGAGAAACCTTATTTAATAAATATAAATCTCTAACATTATAGGAGAAAACTAACTTTAGGACTGCTAGCTCTTTCTAACAAACCTCAAACCATTGTTTTCATTCTTATCTCCCAGCAAAGGCAAACAGCCCACCATGGCCCTGTGATCTTTTACTGTACCCTGAGCCTGTCTCCATCGTCTCCCTCCTGAGCACTCAAGGCCGCCCTCTTTGGCTTTCTGCTAACCCGACAACTGTTACATTTACACTCAAACTAAAGGATCTGAGAGCAGAATTTAGGTGTCAAATGAATTTGTTATGATATCATGATTTCCTATGCAGAAAAGAGTTAATGTGGTGAGCCTGCATGCTACTATTTGAAAGTCTTGCTTGTAAAGCTGGCCCTTGGCTGGTACCTGGGAACGTGAATTTGGGGAGGTTTCCCACCACCATTAACCAATAAGAGTGGCTCACGGTGCCAAAGCTGTTTGTACACCTGCTTTCCTTATAGGTATCTGAAATTTGGTGAGAGACCCCCAGTAAAAACCCTGGGCAGTCTCTAACAAGTTTTGCTGGTTGGCAGCATTTGGCATGTGTTGTCACAACTCACTACTGGGGGAATTAAGTGCATCCAGGGTAGGTCTGCTGTGAAAGGACTCCAGAAACTTGCACCTTGTTTCCTCTGCACTTGCCCTGAGCACTTTTCCCTTTGCTAATTTTGGCCGCATCATTTCAGCATAATAAATCGTAGCCATGAATGAACAGGACTACATGCCAAGTCTTGTGAGAACTCCTGGAGAATCAACAAACCTGGGGTTTGTTTCGGGGACCCCAACACAGGCCCTGTGGTGTTTAACAGGGTATCTTTCATGAAAGAAGCGTGCATTAACATTTTTAATATATTATCTACTTTTTACAAAAATACAACCTTATTTCTTAAGAACATTTGAAAAGCAAAAGTTCTGACCACACACGATGCAACCGGCTTTTCAGCTCTGCCTTTCTGAGTTAGGTGAGGAGACAGTGACTTTGCTTTGGGCCACCTTTTCACACTCTGACTTTAACCAAGAAAGTGGTTTTATCCAAGGGCCAAGATCATAACTATTTTGGATGTGAGGAACTGACAGAAGGTTTAAACATAATTTTAAGTATTTCTCCTAAATCTGAACAACTCCATTTTGTAGCAACAGTGATTGTTTCATATAATTTAAAATTATCTTTAAAGAATGAACCATGAAACATTTTTAAATAAACAGATTCTGAAAGAGATTACCACTATGAGAGCATCAAGGAAGCTATTTATTCTAAAGGAAGCACTTTCAGGAAGAAAGAAAATAATTTCCAAGGACAAGCTAAAATGAAAAAAGAAATGAGAAGCAAACAAAATGCAAATGTGCATGTATGCACACACACACACATTGTGTGGAATAATAACAATGTCTACTATCTGGGGATTTTTGTAAGACAAAGCTAAAATACTAGACAAGTTGAGAGGGCAGTATGAGAATTAAAGTATTCTAAAATGCTTTAATTCTTTATGAGAAAGGTTAGGATATTACTGAATTTTAGACTTTGTTTAAATATATGAGATAAAATTTAAAAGGTAACCACAAAGACTAGAAATAGACTACATAAGTTCAAATCCTATAAAAGAGAAAAATCAATTTTTTTAAAGAATCAAAACTTCAATGAAAAAATGAGAACAGAAAGAAAAAGAAGCATAAACAGAATAGAAATCTAACAGTTGGGAGAAACAATTCAATAATCATAAAAGTGTAAATGGGCAATACTTGCCAGCTAAAAGATTGATATTGAATTAAAAATTCAATTTTATTGAATTTTTATTGAATTAAAGACTTTTATTGAATTAAAATATTGTCATATTTTTAATTCCATTGTAAAATAACTATACTAATATGAGACAAAATCCTTTTTTAAAATAAAGGAGGCATTATTGAGCATAGAGACATTGCATTGTGCTAAAGGTTCAATTCACCAAAATAATGTATTATTCTTAGTGTAAATGTGTCTAATATTAGGTTCAAAAAATTTCTTAAAGTATGTACATATATGTGTGTATATATATATATATATAGAGAGAGAGAGAGAGAGGAATGCAAAATTGATAAGACGGGGAAAAATTGGCATATCTCAACACAGTGAGAGATTTCAACACTCTCTCTCAACTATCGCCAGGTGAAGCAAGCAAATACAGAATGAGCAAAGATATCCAATATGTGAAATATGGAACTTGTGACAATGACATTTGTCATGTCTGTGTAAGAGTAGTAGTCACACTATGTAACACCAGTACATCATGGCACTCACCAATCAAAAAAGGGTGACACCGACCACAGCTAGGGCTCACCACGGTGCACTGCTGACCTCAACCTGCCTCCAACAGGTCCCACGTGGAGGAACAAGCCTGACGCCAACATGCACCGTATGGAGGGAGAGCAGAGTAATAAAAAGAAAGGACAATTCTCGCCAGTGGGACACTGACTCTCTATTTACAGACGCCTATGCCATCCGATGTAGCTTCACTGAGGACACCTGCATTAAGCCCAGGTGTAGTGAAAAAAGGAGACAGCAAGGCACTGGGGTGGGGGCATAGAGACAGGTGGGGGGAGGAGGAGCAGGAGAAAGAAAGAGAAGATGATAAACCCAGCTGAGATGAACTATCACACGCTAACCGTGGGAAAGCTGCTGACATTACAGCTACCCAGGGAGGAGAAGGTCTTGAGCTGGAGAGCCGCAGGGAGCCTCGTGCTGGGCACAGGGAGGTTGCCATGGCAGACGGAGCAACAGGAGCAAAGGCAGCATGAGTACAACTGTAGCCAGGCACAGCGATGAGACTCACGACGGGATGGGAGGCCCGGGAACCAGGGAGACAGAGCAACGTCAAACACAGATATGAACCAGCGAATTTACATCCACGTGGTGCTGTGTTCCCCCAAAAATGAAAATGTTAACAGATTTGTTTAAGGGAGACCTCCTCCGATGCCTAGAAAATCTGAACTGAAGCCAGCTCCAAGCTGCCTCGGCAAAAATGGAACACAGCGGCGTGCTTGCCTTTGCAAACGCTTCTGTCGCCTGGGCAAACTTTCTCCTCTCCCCGTTTTCATTCTTCCCATTCCAAAGAGCTGAAAGCCCAGACACCCAAGAGGCAATCCTCGGCCTTTCTTCACTGTACTTGAAACATTTTGTTAGTTTAGGATCCATAAAGGAAAATGGCATATTTATGTGAGACAATGAGAAAAACCTGGAAGTTTCTTCCTTTGAATAAAATAGGATTTTTTTAAATTTAAATTAATAAAATTTCTTGGGAAAATTTGTAACTCTTAATAATTTGCAAAAATAATTCCATTTGGGTTACCTTTTCTGCTGTATAATATTGTACAAATGACAGAATTCCCGCATCTGATGTTTTAAGTCTCAGATGATACCATGAGAATATTGACAATCTTACATGTTCTTGCTGATATTCCAGTTTGAATATTGCCAGGAAAATTGCCATTTAATAGGTAGAGGTATTTTAAAATGATACCTTTTTTACATGTTGGGGTCAATCTGGTCATTTTCTCCCTAATAGAACCACATAAGTAAAAATTTGTTAGTGTATCATTAGCACTATTCAACATCAGCCAAAGACACATTGTAATTCTAACCCTGATATTCTGCCAGGACCTTCAGGCCTAACAAGTTTCTTGAACGTATCTTCACAGGGCATTGATGTGATGTCCATTCATGAATTTCCTTCCCCAGCTATCATCTTGTCCTTAATTCGTACTGCTAATCTTCTTCCCTGTAGCACCTCCATAAACAACTCACATATAACGCCACTGGTTGCAAAACATCAATTTTATGATTGAAAAAAAAAAGACGGTGAATTAGAGCAAGTAAATGGGGAATGCCCTTCAGAAAGCAGGCTTAGGAGAGCTGCTGATAGATAACATAAAAGCGAAAAATGGATTATGATAATGTAGGCCTCTCATACATGAAATACAAGCCCCGGCTGAAAGGAGATACAGAATCCAAACCCCTGGCTCTCTAAAGGGCAGTCAATAACCTGTCTAACAATTTACCAAATTCTCTGTCTGGCTCGAAGGGTCAAACAACTTGCCACCTATTGATTTACTAGCTCAGCAGGACTCCATTGTAACTTCTCTCGTGTATGTATAAAAGGAGGCATTATCAAAGGGATTACACGGTAAACCTGACCTACCACACTATGAAATGCTTATCGGCTATTGGAACATGTCATCTAGATTTTGAATTATGGTGTAAAAGGCAAGAAATTAATACACACACACACACACACGCACACACTCACTCACTCCTACATGTTGTTTAAGAAAAATAAGAGCCAGTGGAAGAAAGTCTATTCCCTATGCTGTTGCTAATATTGATCATGGTAATATACAAACAAGGAAATGTGTGACATCGAGCAACCCTGTGATTTGTGCCCAAGAACACCAAACGGCACTGTTGATTACAGTCAAGAGCAACACATGCAGATTTGGGACTCAAGTATCTAAGACACGATTATAGTCTGAAAAATATCAAAACAAAGTTTACAAGAAGACAGAACATTAGAGACACAAGAAAGATCACATTATATTTCTTTGTCGAAGATAATAAATATAGCACCTATCACAAATGCACAATATCAATAAAAATAATTATTTGAAGCCTAACATAGGGGGAAGTATAAAATAATTCTATTTTTAAGAAAAGACCTCTACAAAACTAGAAAGGTAATATTACATTCAGCTATATATTTTCCATAAAAATTTGATAGTCTCGCAAATAAATTTATGGCCCAAAAAAAGCCAAATAAATTGTGGGAAACTAATAATAGTAATAATTACAAGAACAACCATCACCACTGGCACAATGGTTTAAATGCAGCTCATGTGCTACCTTCCTGTGCTCAGGGCAGACATTACTAATCACACCATCCTTTCTGCAGACTACAGAAAAGATCCAACATTCTCCTTAACACGGTAATCCAGGCAACTGCTGCAGACATCCTGAACCGCATTCTACTTATTTGACAAATTGTAAATTAGTTATTTCCTAACTTTTTAGGCTATAATAGCAATTTCAACAAACTAAAATCTATTTAACCACTGGTCTCCACTATGGAACTAGAGAAATATCCCTGGGGAGAGGAGGAAATTGTTCAATACACTTCAACTTGTTATGTTCCAAATTTTGTGCATTAAATTCACTTAAATGTGGCTTTACAGGATAGACAGACTGGGGTGGGGGAGGACATTATACCCAAATCAGCATCTTTTACTCCAGTATGTGCTAAAGAAAATGAATTAAATATTGTGCACAGCGTCATCAACTACTGTGTCCTCCCAAGCAACTCACTAAGCAAATCACATCCCTTTCCCAGGCACTGTGAGGCAGAGTCTAACCACAAAATATATCAACTCTTTCTTAAATGTACTTTTCCCTGGTCATTGATTATATAATTAAACTAAAACTCAATAGGTCACTATACTTCTGCTGTGTCTGACTTGGATCAGGAGAAAGATGTCCACATTTAAACCTTCCCCATCACAGGTTAATGGCATAGGAAGAAAAGATGGATTTTGTGGAAGGTCTGAACTAGGTGCCATATTTTAAGAGAAACATACTTATTGTCTGAAAAATCATACATATTAGTTCCCAACTCAAATGGCAAACCAAGCATCTCCCACGCAAAACCCAGCTGAAAAAATGTACAAATGCTCAAATATACATATATAATATATACACCCATACAGAGAGAGGAAGAGAGATTATTGTTTAAAAGAATAAAAGCCTTAACAATAGAGAAGAAAGATGGAAGATACTTTAATTAATAGTCAATGGATAGGATCAGATTGATGGAAAACCATAACAACCAAAAATGCCAGACAGAAGAGGACACTGGAAATGCCACCAGAGCCACAACGACAGGATAAGCACAGATGTGATTCAGACGAGCTACCCCAGCCCCGCAGGCTCTCTCCCTTTACTCCCATGGCCAGAGCATGTTCCACCGGCCGCAGAGGCATTCACCCCAGGTACAGACCATCCACCCGTGTGTGGACATGTCTTGAGGCCTGAGATGAGGAGGGCAGGCCTTGGGGTGACTTGTGGATCCCCACAGCAGACACTGGCAGTATGAGGATGTACTGGACCACGACAGGTGGGGGACTCCTTTTGAATGATATTGGATTCATGGCCTAGGATTATGGGGCCGGAGAGTATTTTTGAAATGCTAACTGATTTTTCTTCCTCCTGGCATTTTTCCATATCCCAATCTCTCCCTCAAGCGGGCACTTGTATTTTTTTCAGAGTTCACAAGTCTCAGTAAGGGATGACAGGGGCAGGAAGTGGAAATGGCTACCTAGGCTCTGTTTGGTCTTTCCTAACATCTAATGCCACCAAGGAGAGCAAGTTAGGTGGCCCTTGTGGAGAAAACATCATGGAGAAAGTGTCTCTAGGAGAACGTCACTTGGATTGAGAGGAGGGCATGAGGAAATACAGATGGGGAACTGTGCACTGCAGGCCTGGCTCAGAACCCCCACGTCCAGGCAAAAAGGCCATCAACAGTCCAGAGGAACAGTGGCCTGTGGGGCCCGGGGAACACAAATGACACAGGGTCCTTGTGTGCACGCTGAGGCAGGACTCAGAACAACTAAAACCAAAAAGGCCATGGACACAGAAACAAGGGACGCCTCGGCAGTAAACTCTGTGAGCCTGGGATTGAGAACCAGGCAATAAAGTCAAGGTGGGACCTCCTGCTAGTTCCTGGCAGAACGCAGACTCCCAATAACTTAGCCACGATCTTAGAAGAAAGGAGGTGGAACCCCCACACTTACTTATATTGAGTTTTCATAAAACTTAATATAAGTTATAAAAACTTACATTGAGTTTTCAAGCCAGAATGAGGGCTTGAATAGAAATGAAGTTGTCATGGGAAAGTAAAGCTACATTTCTGGTACACCTTAGTCCAGGACTTAAGACTTCCAACAATTACATATTCTTCTTAGTGGGCCAAACCACACACACGATTCTGCAATGAAGATTTTTTTCTTTTTTTGCATAATCTACACTTTTAATGTTACTTTTATAAGATTTCATTTTGTAGGATCAATCTATAGACAAAACACAGAAAACTATAATCACTGCATAAATGTAAATATTACAAACCTTTTAATTGCTAAAATAGTAAATATCAACAGATACAACACATGTAAGCAAAGCTTTCTAGGGTCTTTTTTAAGAGTTTAAAAGAATCCTGAGACCAAAACTATTGAGAACCACTGATTGAAACCACTGTTGAATAATTTCCTGTTACTTTAAATCAGAAACATTCCTAATCAATGAAATTATTTATTGGGCTGAAGCAAAAAGTTACACATTAGAGAATTCTGGTTTTAGACTGCTCACTTAAGAGACCTGGAGAGTTCAGACCATGAAAATAATTTCAATGCTTTGCTCAATTAAAAAAATATATCTTGAAGGATTTTTTTTGGTCTGAATTTTTAGATTCTTAGGTTTAGCTTAACTTACTGAGATGGCACTTTATTTTATTCATTGTTTGAAATATTCTAATGTTTAAGATTAAATAATTTAGATTTTAATCCCCTTACTAACTATTTAGCTTTTCAAGTAACTGATTTTCCCCCTTACCCCAAACTCTGAAACCCCATTCCAGCCTTTATATTCAGTTTTCTTTTTCTGGACTCAGAATAATATACCAGCTTCATTCTAGGCAGCTGCAGATGTTCCATCAAAAGCTTACAAAGCCACTGTGGCATCAACACGACAATTGCACCGTCAAGATTGAGCAAAGACAATGCCATCATTGCCACAAACAACCAAGGAAAGATTCTAATGACATGGAAAAAGGCAAGGAGAATAGGGAGAATTTATACCATTAGACAGAAATAGCTTTTACTCAAAACAAAAAATAATTCTTACCTTTCTGGTTCAAAAAAAAAAAAAACAAAACAAAAAATAAAATTTAAAAGGTTATACTAACCTTCAGCCTATTTTTAAATTAATTTAAGATTTAAAGTCACGAGAAAGAGACTTACACATATAGAGCCAAACTGCCCTCTACCCTGAAAGCCCAACGAATAACATTTACTGAGCACTTAGTAGGGTGCCAGGCACTCCCCTAAGGACTTTGTATTCAATATCTCATTTAATCCTCCCAAGCAACTTACCAAGTGCATTGTTATTTTTCTCTCTTTATAACTGTGGAAAGTATGTCTTAGAGGTCACACAGCTAGTGAGTGTTGGATCCAGAAATCTAACAAAGATCCATCCACCAGTAGTGGGCTGGCGCCGCTCATACTGACTGATAAGAACCAACTGTTACATTTTCAGGAATTTTGTAAGCAAGTTGCTAAGTACAGCCATTCTTTAAAATTAAATTATATAAATCTACAGTTTAGAAAAAATGTCAATACAAGCAAAGGTAATAAATACTCAAGTCTGTCACTTCCTAATTATTTCACTACATTGTATTATTATCTTCCCTGTTATTTATATACCTTGTATCTGTAAGGGAAAACACCATAATGACATGCTATCATGCAGCAATTCTTGACTCCACCTTATACAACACTAGCTTAGTAGTTTGAAATTCCCCATGGTAGGAGTATTTTTCACCACCGAAAATGGCAAACCCTGCAAATCGAGTCTTGTTTCCCAGAGAGCCAGTTGTTAAGCACTGAGCAGCACACCTCTGGGTTCTTCCTACAGACCACAAGCTCTTCACGCTACAATTTTCTTTTTCACCTGATAAGAATTACATGTTAATTTTGATTAATAAAAACAAATGCCTTTTACAGAGAGCCTTGGCTTTTACTTAGAAAATTAAACCACAGAAAAGTAAAAGTAGTTAACTCCATTGAACCATTTAATTAAATCCTCAGAAGACTTTTCCTTTCTGGTTCAAAAATAACATGCTCCAAGAAATCAAGAAGAAAGGGTGGGAAAGACAGCCACGTACACAAACAAGAAAGGAATACGCTTCTGCCAATATCTCCCTATAACCTACTTACACAGTTTTCTAAAGATTTAACTCTGATAAAAGTAGGTCTTTTTTCCTGATATAGTAAGTTTTGTATCTTAAAAAGGGTCTCAGATAGTACTTCGCCAACAGACTTTCCTCATTACATACGATCACATAGTACAATACTTCACATCCAACAGATGGTGGAGCCAATTTTGATGCTTTTCTTCTTTCAGTAAAATGGAGCAACACCAACCAGTTGTCATCCTACAAAAAGACAGCGCTCAACATTGACTAATTTAGAAGCAGCCTTGTCAGAATTTTGAAAGCCTGCAATCTTACGAAAATCCAAGATCTTCAAAAGTGTGCTTTCTATGCACAAATTACAAGATAATTAGCTCCTTTCCTTCAATGCTGAACTCTGCCATTTAAAAGGGACAACTGTTAGATACCATTCTGTAAAATTTAATTTTCTCCTTAACAAGATAACATACATGTGACTCACTTTTGTGCATACAGACACACATACATGATTAAAGGAATTATCTTATTAATTTATTTATAAACTAGATTTCCTTTTTACTCAGAAAAAGAATTGCAGATGGAAATATTTTAATATCATCACCTCTCCTATCAAGAGGGTTACACATGCTGTAACTGTCATTCTTCAGTAAAAGATCTGTCAAGACAGAACACTGAGGTCTCCAAAATATTCATTCTTTCAACAAATAATTATTAGGTATCTAATAATAATATTGTTATGTTTATTCAATATAGATGCATTAGACTTTGTAATTATATATAAAATTATATATTCTTTTAGTATCTATTACAAAATGAAATCAGTTGCCAATTCAGGGTGAGAGGAGAGAATTATAAGGTGAGTTGCATACACCCTAATCGACTAGTCTGGATCTACAATGAGTATTCCACTATCTGAAGCCACTGTCTACAGATTTGTCTTGAAACAAGGTAGGACATTTCTTTCACAGAAAGCTGATACTGGCTGATAAGATTTCAGATGAATGTTCCCTAAACAAAGCTCCACGGAACATAGATTCCACAGGATAGTTAAAAGAACACACACACACACACACACACACACACACTGTTCCAAAAACAAATGCCCAACCATCAAATATATTTGGGCAATGATGCATCAACAAAGCTAAGCTGGATTTTTACTATAAGACTTCTCATGTTTGACCTTCTTTTTCCAGGAACATCTTACATAACTGGTATTCCCTAGAACACATCCTGAGAAATGCTGACTCATGCAGTACTTTTGCCCAAGTATTGAAATAGGAAAGGAATATTTAAAAGAATAGAAAATACATTCACATTACTGTCCACAGATTCTTTCCTCAGCACTGAGATTTCCAGCCCAGGGCACTGCTTTTGAATGTGCTCTTCTTAGTTGCCGAATGGTCGACATTTATCCACCCTCTGTAACTCCATTCAAATGCTGCTGTTCCATAAACCCTTCCCTGTCACCCAGCCACATGCTCATAACAGGACTTCTGCAACTCACACTCATGATGACCCATTATATAAACATTTGTGTGCAAGCCTGTTGTCCCTAACTGCCTGTATGTTTGCCTGGGGTAAGAGAGGAATGTACAAAATGAATGAATGAATAAGTGAATGACTGAAAGAATGATACACTGAACAGCTCATTGGAAAACTGGTGAAAATAAAAAGGTATAGTTGGCTTGAAATGCATTCTTGCAAGAATGTTAATCATAGACTATTTAGCTTATATGGAAATTAAGCTTTTTTCTTCATATATATCTATATTGTCGTAGCCTACTACAAATTGTTAAAATTAAAACTGTATTTTCAAAATTCCTTAAAATTTCCATATTACTTTGACTGTACCACTGTTTAAAGTCAGTAAACTTTTTTTATGATACCTGAGTGGTAGGAAATACTACAGTAAATTAAAAGAATCAAAAAATGTATGCCCAGAAATTACATCTGATCACTCAAGTACTGAACAAATCATAATTCATTGGAAAATTTAATTTATCCATCTATAGAAAATACTCCATTCTTTTAGGTGTTGCAATTTCAGTACTGCAGCACTAACTGCTGAAAACCAAAAAAGCACATGCATAAATGTTTTTGACTTCACTACTCTCAAACTCCTAAGACACTAAAAAACACTATGAATGTCCAATTTCTTAAACAATAAATCCACTTTGGTCAAGAAATAAAAGCAGACGCGAATTCAATAGTAAGAAAAGAAACAACCCAATTAAAAAGTGGGCAAAGGACCTGAATAGACATTTTTCAAAAGAAAGCACACAAACAGCCAACAGGTATATGAAAAAAATCTTCACCATCACTAATCACCAGGGAAATGCCAATCAAATCCACAATGAGATATCACCTCACATCTGTCAGAATGGCTTTTATCAAAAAGACAAGTGTTGGTAGGAATGGAAAGAAAAGGGAACCCTTTTACACTGGTGGTGGGAATGTAAATCAGTATAGGCATTATGGAAAACAGTACAGAGCTTCCTCAAACAATTTACAATAGAACTACTGTATAACCCAGCAATCCCACTAGTAGGTATATAGCATACCCGAAGAAATTGAAAATAGTATGTCCAATGGTATCTGCACTCTCATGTCAACTGCAGCACTATTCACAAGAGCCAAGATATGGAATCAATGTAAGTGCCCATCAGCAGATGAATGGACAAAGAAAACATGGTACATATATGCCATGGAATACTATTCGGCCTCTAAAAAGAAGGAAATCCTGTCATTTGTGACAACATGGATGAACCTGGAGAACATTATGTTAATTTAAATAAGCCAGACAGAGAAAGACAAATAGCACATGATCTCACTCATTTGTGCAATCTAAAATTTAAAGTTTAACTCATAGAAACAGAACATAAAGTGGCAGTTTCTAGAGGCTGGAGTGGGGAGATGTTCAAAGGATACCAAATTTCAGTTAGACGGGATGAATACGTTCAGGAGATGTATTGTACATCATAGTGACTACAGTTAATAACAATATATTTTATACTCGAAAATTGCCAAGAGAATAGATTTTCTCATAGGAGGTAATATATATGTTAAATAGCTTCATTTATCCATCTACAACATTTACATGTATCAAAACATCATGATGTATGCCATAAATATACATACCTTTTACTTCTTATTTAAAAAAAAAATTTTTTGTTTTTGAGACAGAGTCTCACTCTATTTGTTGCCCGGGCTAGAGTGCCCAGGCATCAGCCTAGCTCACAGCAACCTCAAACTCCTGGACTAAAGGAATCCTTCTGCCTCAGCCTCCCGAGTAGCTGGGACGACAGGCATGTGCCACCATGCCTGGATAATTTTTTTTCTATATATTTTTAGTTGGCAAATTAATTTTTTTCTATTTTTAGTAGAGACAGGGTCTTGCTCTTGCTCAGGCTGGTTTCGCACTCCTAACCTTGAGCAATCCTCCCACCTCAGCCTCCCACAGTGCTAGGATTACAGGCATGAGTCACTGCGATCAGCCTAAAAAAATTTTTTAAGTGTTAAAAAAAACACTTACTGCATCCTATCCCATGGCTGTAAAAAAAGAAAAAAAAAAAAAGAAAAAAAAAAAAACACTTAAAAAAAATAAAGGCAGACATGTGACTTCTCAACTCTTGCTTTTCAAAAATTTAGATTCTTTAATGCCAGGTTATAAACTTAATTTTCATAGTTTTATCATTTGTTAATCTCTTTTAAAACCTAAAAGGGAAATGGCCATTCTGGATGGAAAAAAATAAGTATATATACAGTTTTAGTCCATAGTCTCTTATGGTGTCATATTTTCAAGGAAGTATGGTTTGCAGAACAAAAATGTTATGAATGTGACTGCCAAGCAATCAGTCATTAATGGCATCCTGATCATGAAAAAGCAGCATATTCAAACTACAGGGGGAAAGCAGACCATATATTTAGTCACTTTTACTCAATCAACCTGTTGATTTACTCAAGAACAAAAATAAAAGATCATACTGTTTTATACACACTGATTATGGTCATGAGCAAAGTGATGACTGAGACATTCCTTTGTCAAATGTATGCCAACACTTGAACAAATCACATCGCCTTTAGGAGGCTCTGTGCCTAAGGACAGTATCCAGTTAGGCACCTACTAATGGGAATGGAACAGAAGACAGCAAAAAATATCTATGGGGTTCTGCAATGTTTTAGTTATTTTCTATAGAAGGATCTATTTTTTTTCTTTTTTTTCTTTTTTTTTTTTTTGAGACAGAGTCTCACTTTGTTGCCCAGGCTGGAGTGAGTGCCGTGTCGTCAGCCTAGCTCACAGCAACCTAAAACTCCTGGGCTCAAGCAATCCTTCTGCCTGAGCCTCCCGAGTAGCTGGGACTACAGGCATGCGCCACCATGCCCAGCTAATTTTTTTTTCTATATATATTAGTTAGCCAATTAATTTCTTTCTATTTATAGTAGAGACAGGGTCTCGCTCTTGCTCAGGCTGGTTTCGAACTCCTGACCTTGAGCAATCCGCCGGCCTCGGCCTCCCAGAGTGCTAGGATTACAGGCGTGAGCCACCGCGCCCGGCCATATTAATAATATAACTCACACTTCTCCTAAGCTCATTCAATAATAGAATTCTTTGTATTTAATACCTCCCCAAATGAAGCTAAAATAATTTTTTTAAAAAATATACTCTACTTTGTCCTACAAATAACTTATGGTAGAGATAAAGTTGAATAAAACAAATATTGGCTAAGTACATACATAGTAGGGACCAAAAAACGTGCTGGAGTTTCATGAAAATCTGGTATGTAAAATAACCTAAACAACTATTGTATGAATAACAAGAGGTGAGTCTTAATCCTTGGTCTACTACTAACTAGCACAGGGACTTTCACCAAGTCACTTCATCTCAAGAGTTCCCTTTTCTCATATGGTAAAGAGGGATTGTAATCATTCCTGTATGCCTGAGTGATATTGCCAAAGGCGTTCACTGAAATAAATCATGAAGAGATATGCAAATTTCAAGTACTATTTCACTTTGCCAAGAGGACCACTTTTACCCCACAATGTCACTGCCATATATAATAGCTTATACATTTCCATTCTTTGTGGGGTATGCCCACACCCTAGGATATTTATTCAACTGATAAATTTCAGTAAATTTCAGAATCCACTCTGACAAAGGGCCTGTGCATGTCTCGATAGCCACACGTTGCAATGGCAAAGTGAGTGGCTTTCTGAGACAAAAATTTTCCACTGTGGCAGCTTTGCCAAGAGGAACATCCTGCACTGAATCCTCACAGCCTCCCTTGTCATTTGCATGGGCGACCTCGGTCCTGTGTTCCCTCACACACTGTTCTGAAAGAGTTGGTGTCCCATCAGTCAGTGTGACGGCCCCGCATTATAGATCAATGTGATTTGTTTATTGACTTCTGAATACCAAATTCCTCCAAGGAGAGTCACAGAGCCACGACATGCTGGGAAAATAAGGCTGGAAAACATGTAAACACAGACGCACCCTGACAGCTCCTCATGATTGCCACTCACAATATCTTCTAGAGGACACTATTCCTGCAAGGGCCATTCTACTCTTAGACATGATTACATTTCTCCAAAAAAAAAAAAAAAAAAAATCCCTAGATAACAAAAGAGAACAACAGATGAGTTTTCAAATTATAAAAGTGATAAAGATGAAACAGTTGCTGTCTTAGGGTTCTTCAGGGAAACAAAACCAATAGGATGGAGAGAGAGAGAAAGATTCCTTTTAAGTAAGTGGCTCACACGATTCTGGGGGCAGGCAAGTCTAAAACCTGCAGGCCAGGCCAGCAGGCTAAGACCCAGGCAAGAGTTGGTGCTACAGTCTCAAGCCCAAAGTCAGGCTAGAGGAATTTCTTCTTCTCTGGGAGACCTCAGTCTTTTCTCTTAAGGCCCTCAACACATGTGGAGAGTAATCTGCTGTATTTAAAGTCTACTGATTGAAATGTTAATCTTATCTTAAAGACATCTTCACAGTGGCATCTAGACTGGTGTTTGACCAAACACTGGGGACCACAACCTAGCCACGTTGACACATTAAATTAAACATCACAGTTGCCTTTCATGGTTTTTGCACTATGGAGATGGCTACTATGCAGCAGGGTCGGGAGCCCTCTGCTTTGCACTTTCAGAGAAGAGATTTTTCCATTCATTGGGAGTTTGGATGAGAACCCGGCAAAATGATTTATTCTAACCAAGCTTGTAAGATTAACTATATATCAGAACCAAGCTCAAGGGCACAGGGTCAGACACCAAATCACTCCAGGGCCCAGAGTGTCATTATGTGATGATCTTTATAGCTTTGCTTCTAGATCGTTCTCCCTCCCATCTATTTACGGAAATCTTTTCACTCCTGTAGGACTCCCATCAGATGCCACAATCTCCAAAACCCTTTGCATCTGCACAGTCCAAAAGCTGCCCTGCCCCCTGCCCTGTCCCTCCCTTTCTTCATTCTGCTTTGCTGCTGGGTCACTGTTCTCACACTTCTCACCCTACTGCAGTGACATGTAGCATCCAGCTCTTTGCAGGCGAAGGCTATTTCCACATCTCTCTTCTCTGTGGTAGAGCGTGAGAGGCCACTGAGAGGCAAAGTGAACTGTCTACTATAGAAATATTTCCCTCCCAATTTTTTTTAAAGTTTTAATGCATTACTTCTTATTGATATAAAACTTTAACAGGCTATAAAAACTGCCACTCCATGGTGCCTCATTCCTGGAGAATGAGGGCTTTAGCATCCCCAAAAAAACCCAAGTGAAGATTAAAGGTTACTGACAAGCACAGGATTTGGATGACCTTGAGAGACTGACTGAAGTGGGAGGAGGACTAATTAATATCTAGGGTCCTTTCCCTAAGCTCTAAGTTCTAGATAATTCAACCCAATAAACTCTTACTATCTCATCACAGAACACACTGTTCTTCATAATCTATATTTGGGTTCTCCAGATAGAGTCTCTTTTCCTTGGACATCATTAGATAAATACTGATAAATTCTTACTTGCTGAATTTACTTTTTCTGCATTCCCTTTGAGACTACTTGACTTCTGTTTGTAATTTTTTTTTAGCTTTTCTCAATTCAATAATCGTTCATAACATCATCATCACAATGACCACACTTTAAATACATTCACAACACTCCTCACAACCAACATGTAAGACGTCTATATTATTTCTCCATTTTTACAGATGAGAAACTCAAAGACATTAAATATTCTGCTCAAAATTGTAAGGCCACTTGCCTTTAGGGGTTGTGCTCTCTCTAGTACACAATGCTGCATCTTAAGTGAATTCCTTAGAATTCTCAAATCTGCACCATTATTTTTCACTCACTTCCTGTGGAGTTGGCTCCTAACAATATGAGAGAAACATTTTAAATCTCCCTCCCTTTTCTTACCTCAAATCACATGTAGAAACTGGTTAGGAGAGTGTTCCTGCTAAGGTGATCAACTATCCTGTCTGGCCCAGGGCCAAAGTGTTTCCTAAGAAGTAGGACTTTCAATGCTAAAATGGGACAGTCCCCAGCAAACTGGTATGGTTGTCCCCCCTATTTCCAGTCACCACATGGGTTCCTGTTAGCTTTGGTCTCATGGCACTTCAGCTCCCTACGCTTGATGACTTCTTCCTTTGCCTGTCAATTTTGCTCCTAGATTTGGCCTGTAACTACTGTGGCGACTCCAGCCAACCACGTATAGATAGATACATGGAGTATCCTTCTTCTTTAGAAGAAATTATACACCCGTAAAACCCAGCCAGGATTTAAAAGAAGAAGAAAGAGCATAAAGCACCAACTCTTCAGCTACCAGATACACTGGTATATGAAGACAGGAAAGGGCCATGTGAACTTCATTCTCAGCCTGACTGTAACCCCATCGGGCCCTTATGCAAGAAGCCCTTCAGAGCTTCATAGGGATTTGTATTCAGGGATCACATTTGTTTTTACATATTTAATTTAACTGAAAACCCCATATCTTATATGGGCAAAAATGGCACCAACAGGGAAGGTGGAAAAGTAGCCTTTGGGCTTTTGTCCTTGAGAAGGAAATGCAGAGTTGCAACAAGCCGTCATCCCGCATGAGAAATGGTTCTGAGAATGGGAGGCAAGTAGCTGGGTGCAGCTGTCAGTGGGTGACACTCTATTAGCCAACACTGGGAAGAGACAGCAAATGAACTCAAGGGCCCACAAAAAATGTTGACACAGGTCAAGTTTACATTTTTGAAGAGCACCTAAGTTTTCTACTTTAATTTTCCAGATGCTTCCCAATTTTTCTTCAGTAACAATAACAGCAGCAAAGACACCCAGAGGCCAATCCAGTCTTGCCACAAAGCTCACCCAGTTCCAAGTACATGCAGAAGAGAGCTCACCCCTTCCTTTCATGTGGAAATTCAGTCACCAAGCAATTATTACCAATTGGTCATCTGGATACAGAAGCTCTTTGTACATAGGGCAAAGTTTGTAGAAATACCAGACCCAAGATTAAGCGGCATGATCTTGAAAGAGCACGGATTAATCCAGTGAAACCATCAACACTCAGGAAGAACTGTGTCATCCCAGGCCTCAGGATGACACTGTATAGAACAGGTCCTTGCCAGGCTGCTGTCTGTGGAAAAGCCACCTGCTTGAGCCCTGTGCAAACCACAGGTGATGAAGACAGGGAGGAAATGCTGGGTCCCCACCCCATCCTGCCTGGTCCCCTGATGGCTCCACTAAAGACCTGGGGTCAACATAAAGAATTCACCAACATACAGTTATTAATAGATAGAAGGAATAAGTTTTAGTGTTCAACAGCACAGTAGGGTCACTACAACCAACAACAGTATAATTGTATATTTCAAAATAGTTAGAAGGGAAGATATGAAATGTTCTCAGCACAAAGAAATGATAAATGTTCAAGGTGATGGTAGCCTAAATACCTCAATTTGATAATTACACATTATATGTACATATCAAAGTATCACATATACAACTATTATGTATCAATAAAATAGTTGATTAAAATTTTTTTAATTAAAAAAAAGAATTCACTGACAATGTTCTTCCCACCCAAACATCTTGACCATACATGCAATACAAGATTTATAGTTTGGAGATTTTTTGAGGAAAAAGGAAGAGTGTTAAGAGTTTTAAGCTAAACTGACATCTTGGTTATAATCTCACTTCCCATTTTCTTTAAATTCAGGGTAACTGAGGTGCCTTCTACACATCCCTGCACACTCTTACACACTCACAAAAATCCGGAAGGAAACAGGCAGAAATATTATCAATGACTGTTTCTGAAGGATGGGAATTTCAGGTAGTTTTCTTCTTCATTCTTCATATTGTTTAAGACATTTCTAATGAGCATTAGCAGCATTTCTAATGAGCATTCTAATGAGCATTCTAATGAGCATTAAGAAAAAAGATAATAAAGCTGTTTCCATCCTTAAAACATAAACTTATCCCTTGGATTCTTTACAAATCACATCCAATGTTCCATCATTATAATAATTCCCAAGAATATATGCAAATCAAACATTTAGCATTTCGTTTTTAAGGGTGTGGCCTAAAACATGAGCTAAACCAAAATGAAAGGCTGTGTGTAAGCGTGACAAAGTGGGACTTAACAAATATGCCCCAAACACTCAGAATATCTGGGCAACATGGGCCACGATAGGGGGGAAAAAATGGAAGTTTTTGCAAAAATATTTTTCTCCAATAAGTCTTCAACTGACTTTTCATAAAATAGTACTGTAACTAATGAACTAGGAAAAGTACAAAGGTGGTCTGGGATCCACTGATACTTTCTCTTTGTATGTTGTTTTTTGTTTTCTGTCTGTTGTTGTTGTTATCATTACTGTTAACAAGAAAAATAAAAAATGCTCAAGTTTAGGCAGATCCAGGCCGGGGGTGTGTTTAATGACTATTTTTCCTGGTCGGTTGTACAGTGAGTAGGTGACTAGCTGTCATTATCTAGAAAACTCCAAGTCTAAAATTTCCCCCAAGCATTACATATCATACTCATCTATCCTGCTCTGTACTTAAACAGCTGCCTCTCGGTCAGTGGTGAGGGCATTATTGTTGTTCTCTTTTTTCCCCCTGGCTTTAGAATAAGCTTTTTCTGTTTTCTTTCACATCTGAGAAATTCGAAGAAGTTTTTTTTAAGTCGTTTTCAATTCATATTTTATATTTAAATTCTCTTGGATACAGATGAAGGGATAGACCATAGTACAAATGTACTCTTCCAAATTGTTCTAAGAATCTTGAAAAACTATGAAAATGCCAGGCTCTGCCTGAGATCCCTATTAATGTCATTCAAATAAATTTTATTTTTATTGAAACTCCAGATTAAAAGAAATGTATGTCTTGGCATTTACGCCAAGGCATATAGTACAATTACAGTCTCCAAAAATGCCCAAATATTTCAATGAAACTTGAGAGTTAATTACCCAGGCACTGCAAGAGAAGTGCTATATAAACACAAAGACAGATTTAAATGTCTCAGCATTACTTTATAAAACAAAGTTGTTTTTAACAAGTTCTTACTTCGAAGCTGAAAATATAAACTAATGAAGTTCCATTTCTTTTGAGAAAGAGATGAACTTCCACACTGAAGCAGGAAATGTATGCACTTAATTTCAAAATCAACACAGTTCATTATATCTGGGGGAGTCATTGGTACCAGAGAGTTTTTTTGAAGCTTCTTCTATTAAAAAGTTTTACACCTCATACGCTTTCTTAATTTTATCAGAAGCACTGTAACAAGTTATAACCCTGAGCTAAGACTACAAAATTGGAAAAGAGCCCAAGCAAACCTTTTAAGATCTATAATTTCAAGGAAAATATTTACAATTCTGAGTACTGGGAAGAATTCTCTGAGATTTCAAGAGATGTTATAAAGAAGGCAATATTCAGCTAGCAAAAAATTTTCTAAATCTGTTAATTCATGCATCAGAAATAAATAGGGCTTGGGCGGAGGTGGTTTATGCTGTCAATGTTATAGGTCTTTTAACTTTAGTGTGTCAATGCTGTATCGACACACAAAGTTTAGGACACAAAAATGATGATGTGACATAAATGAAATGGAACCACCTGTTGGCTCTACCACACACTAGCTCTGCTGCTTGAGCACGTTATTTCACCTCTCTGTGCCTCAGTTTTCTCATCTCTAAAGTGGGTATCATAACGGTACTTATCTCACAGAGTTGAATTAATATTTGTAAAGTGTTTTGAACAGGTCTGGTGCAAAGTAGCAGCCTGTGTTAAATAAACTGCAATGGACACAACTGCTTCTGCTACGCAACTCCATGGCAAGTCTGTAGTGCAGAAGGTCCAACCAAATTAGCATCAAGAGTAGCCACCACGCCTATGGGAGAGGTCAGGGGGCTCCAGCGTGAGAATGAAAAGAAATTACCCAGAACGACTCAAAGTAGACGCACCACGGTGAAGCGCACATTAAAATCGGCCAGAGCATCTTGGCTATAGGCTGCCCTGAGGCTAAACAGACAAATGTTTTGTTTGTCCTGAGGCTTAGTTGTCTCTGGGTGGATCATCACAATGCAGACCGGTGAACTACCTCCGAAGTCCTGCGTTAACACTAGAGTTGAGTTATGGGAAGCACAGAGCAGCTGGTATTTACTGAGCTCTGGCACAAGCTAGACACTATGTTAAATATCTCTGCATCATGATTATCTGGTTTTCACAGTAGAGAATATCTTGCCACCATGGAGCTATTAAGTTTCAGAAGGTAGGGGGAAGTTGCAGAACTTATACTCAGAGATCCCTGATTCCAGTTTATAGACCTTCTCTTACATGGTGCTCCCTTTTGTTCATAAAAACTAATGTAGAATACTCCAAAGAAGCTGGGGAAACTTAATCAATTCTTGAATTCAACCAAATATTGGATCAGGCAATCGGTCATTACCACATTTGTGAAAAGTTCTCTGTTAAAAACTGGAAATGCAAAGAGTGATACAGGGTCTGTCGTCCAGGCACATTAGAAGTGGCAGGCAGAGGTTTGGAGCACATGCTGTTAGTGGGAGAATACGTGAGTACAACCACTTTGGAAAACAAAATGGCATCACACCTAGAAATGCAGAAAATGCACAGACCCAGGGATTCTGCTCCTGGAGACATTCGCTAGAATCGGAACTCATGCACATTTACTCTTACACTGTCATAGCAAAAAACAAAATTGCAAATATTCTATGCTGGAATACTACACAACAATGAAATTGACAGCAGTGATGTACAGCAACGTAAAGTGGTATGGAAGAATCTCAAAAGCATAATACTAAGAGAAAGAAAGCAAGTCCCTGAATCATCCACATGCCAATTAACTATAAAAGAAAGCAAGGAAATCAGAAACACAAAATTCAGGATGGCTGTTTGTCCAGGAGGGAGGGGTGTGGTTAGTTAGGGAGGGCCCCATGCAGTGGTCCTTTCTTAAGTTAGGTGGCAAGGACAAATGTGTTAGTTTCATGATTATTTAAACTGTATATTTACTTTAAAGCCTTTCGCGTGTATTATATATTCTGTATTTTTTTAAAACAAGTAGAAAAGATCGAATTTACTCTAGTAAATGCTGAAAACAAAATAGTCATCTACACAAATGGCCACAAAATAAGGCAAAATAAAAAAAGAGATGAGAAGCTGAGATTCCTTGAGTGCCTGTGCTAGATCCCATGCTGAGCTTTCACATATAATAATCTCATTTTTAAAAGCACCAAGGTTATAGGTTTCAGAGGAAAAGGAGATGATGCCTGACTAGGAGGACAATTTCCCAGGAAACTGACATCCCAGGAAATTGTCCTCCTGTTTGACATCCACCATAAGGCTGGGAAATGGTAACAGTGAGACAGAGCCATCTCAGGTAAAGAAAGCAAGACTTTGAAAGAGGGCATCAAAGGACCTTTGGCATGTCCATGAAACATCAAGTAGTTCAATTTGGAGCCTCAAGGGTTGTTGTTTTTGGGGGGGTATGTTTTGGGGGTTATTTTGTTTAGGGGGGGGAGTTGGGACAGGATATCGCTCTGTTGCCCTGGCTAGAATGCAGTGATATCATCATAGCTCACTGCAGCCTCTAACTCCTGGGCTCAAACGATCCTCCTGCCTCAGCCTCCCAGCTAGGACTACAGACACCACACCAGGCTACCACCACACCTGGTTAACTTTTCTATTTTTCTGTAAATACAGGGTCTCGCTCTTGCTTGCTGGGCAGGATCCTTGTCTTAACTCCACGTCACCAGACTTAAAGACTATTATGAACCAGTTTCCAAATCTGAGATTCTGTTAAGAGTCCAAATGATCCCTAATAGCCGATAAAATCTCGAACCCCGAGTTCACATGTGAGACTGTGTCAGAAATGTCTGAACTGTTCATTTACTCATAACTTAACATGATACAAAAAGGACTAAGTTTAAAGCTAGACTTATTTTGCGTCTCCAGATTTCTTCAGTAAATCACATAATCGTGAACATCAGTTTACCCCACGACCATAGGGGGATGTTCTAACTTTCCATCTATTTTTGCTGGAAGATACTTCACTTAACTGAACACAGGGCAAACTTCAAGTCATTTTTACAGCCAACTGCAATCAGCTTGGCATGTTTTCTCAGAAAGAGAACTTATAACAGCTACCATCAGCATGAATAACATTCATCCTGGGGGTTATGGGACCTGGCCACCGGCACCATAGTCCATTAGTTCTTTCCACATTGGTCAGGAGCCATGCTGCATTCTGCCTGAAATTGACAGCAGCACGTTCTCCCTGACCCAGCAGGACACAGATACTATCCATTCTTGCTCTTTCGGACTTCTAGAAGGTGCTTTAAAGTTAAGCTTGGCATTAAATTGTTCTATTAAAGTTTCATTGCAAGTATGAAAGTAAGCAAACCAAAAAAAAAAGTTCAAACACACACAAAAATGGCTTCAAGCACTTATAAAGATAAGGCTTTAAAACAGGGGGAAAGAGGAGGAAAAAAAGGAAAAATCCATATTTGAAAAACGACAAGCCAAAAACTTCTCCTTTTGACACAATGACAGCATGGGTAAGGTTTTATAGTGCATTTTTAAAATAACAACCTCTAAAAGAGCCAGGATTATTTTACAGCATGCTTATCAAACGCCACATTAAACACAAAATTGTCTCAGTCATCAACCTCAAGCTAAACTTTCTTAAAACTTCCGGAAGCTATTATATCAGAGTTGTGCCTAAATGTTAACAATTTTGAGAAAACTTAAAAGCAGTTCAAACATCCTTTAAGTGATTGCCAAGCTGTAAATTGTTCGAGTACATAATAGGGTTCATTTCCTTAACTCTGGTTGCAAAACATTTGGACCATGATTTGGATGCCCTGGGTATCAGGCTTGGTTCCTATGGGCAGGTCAAAGGTTCTAAGCCTTGATTTTCTCTTCTGATCTGCCTGTATTTTGGGTGTCTATGAGCATAAAATAGATGGATATAAAATTTATTAAATATAAAAATGTGAAATAGCATAATACAAGTTATTATAAAATATCTAGAAGATCACATATTAGAAAAACTCCACTGTAGCTTCTTCCCATTTACCAAGCTCGCTACTGACTACTACCCCCAGCAGTTGGGGTAAAGCTGTCCTTACCTGGGCAACCAGAGCACCCTGTGTCTGCATCTGTCACTGCGCTTATTATATTGCATGTCATACAGATGTCATTTGCGGGGTGTCCATACCACCAGTGTATACACTCTTCATACATCTGGATCACCTGTGCTGGGCACAGAGAGACACTCCATCTATGGGGTGTTGAGTGAATGTCCCAGGGTGAAAATGTCAACACTATGACACTAGCAGAAGCAGCATTAACAAAATCGTGGAGTACTGAAGGGCAAGTCTCATTCCAAATTTGCTCAGACATGTTCAGAGAAACTAGGGAAATAACTTTCTAGCATTGAAAGGCAATCCAAATCCTTTCTGACTATTCCAAAGGGGGAAGAGGGGAATGTCTTCTTGATAGTGTAAACCTCAGAGAGTATGGATACATAACCTTAACAATCTCATGCTTTCTACCAAATAATGTACAATCAATAATCTCAAATTAATTTTAACACCTAGAAAAGCATAATGCTCTTTCCTAGCCATTCATTCACACCACATTATTTTACTAAAATTCAAGTCAGCTGCTACTTTGATTAAAACTTTTTCCATTGCCTCAACTTCTTCCACTCCTTTAACATTAGGAAAATTAGAGTAAACTTTAATAGACTCAAGAATGAAAGTATGGTCATTCCATTGGTAACTGTACATTTTAGAATAAAAGGAGGTCAAAAGAGTAATCACATTAAAGTGACAATACCAACCTATGCTACTATATATAATGAACAAAATAAAACCATACAATGGCCAGACAATCCAAACTGGGAATTCTTCCTTGGGAAAGTTTCAATGGAAATACTAGATAATATTTTAAGGAAACTTGATATACAAAAGTCTGACATAATAGCATTTGGGTATTGGGACATTAAGTTGTTATACAGCAGTTGAGTTCTGCCAAATACAAATATTTCATGTCCCCATGACACCCTCTTCACCCTGCAAGGGTCTGATGCAGGGTCATCTAAAAATAGCAGCTGGAGATGCAGCCAGATCTCCCAGGCAATGCTGCAGAGGAGCTTCTAAATGGCAGAAATTGTAGCTTAAATGGACAGTACAGCTGATTAAGCCTCTCAAAGTCAAGCATAGGTGGAGAGCTACTGTCCCCTACAATGCATCTCCCTGTAACACTTGTGGTCACTTTCCATCTCAACTCATTCTTTATACACATTAGGCAATAATCATCATTTGAAACAGAAGGGGAGGTTCATTTTCAGCTAATGGGGTAAAAGGCATCACAAGACACAGAATTTTAGAGAGTCCTCGAGATTATCTGGAACAGTGATTCTCAAACTTAACCATGCATCAGAATCTCCAGGAGGGCTTGTTAAAGTTGCCATCTTCTGCATGGCTATAAGAGCTTACATCCTCTTGCCTACTCAAAGACATCACTCTAGAAATTGCCCCCTTTTTTCAATAATAGTTCCCCCCTCTACTGCTTCATATATAAACATGCTTTTATTTCTCCCATTGTTTAAAAAAAAAATCTTCAAATCTCTGATTTCTCCTCTGCTACCACCCATTTTCCTGTTGCCCTATATGCAAAACTCCTCAAAAAACTGTCTGCATTTGCTTTCTCTAACTCCCTTGCTTCCATTCTCTCTTGAATTTCCATCCAATTTTCATCCTCACCACTTAGTAGAAACCACTCATCGCAAGGGTGGCAATGACCTTCCCTAAGCTCAATCCAACTGTCAATCTTCAGTCCTCATCCTATTGGCTCGACCAGAAGCATCTGACTCAGTTTCTCCATCTTTCCTGCCTAAAGGACATCCTTCACTGGGCTTCTAGAGCACCACGCTCTTAGTTCTCCTACGCCTAGCCTTTCTAGCTGTTACAGGTTGAATTGTGTCCCCCAAAAAAGATACGTCGAAGTCCTACCCCCCAGTACCTGAGAATGAGACTTTCTTTGGAAACAGAGTCTTTGCAGATTTAGACAAGTTAAGAAGAGGTCGTTAGGGTGGGTCTTCTTAGAGAAAAAGAGAAGTCTGGGCACAGGTATGCACAGAGGAAAGCTGATGTAAGACATACATGGAGAAGATGGCCATGTGACTGGGGTAAAGCACTTTCAAGCCAAGAAATGCCAAGGGCTGCCCACAGACACCAGAAGCTGGAAGAGGTAAGGAAAGATTCTCCCCAGAGCCATCAAAGAGCATGGCCCTGCCGACACCTTGATTCCAGACTTGCAGTCTCTAGCACTGTGAGACAATAAACTTCTGTCATTCTAAGCCACTCAGTTTTGGTCCCATGTTACAGCAGCCCTAGGAAATGAACTCACTGGCCAATCCTCCTTAGCATCTCTGGGTGGTTTCTCATTTCCCTGACCTTGGGGTGGCTTGGGGCTCAGTCACTGTACCTCTGTACTTTTTTATATTACACCGATACCTAGTTGGTCTCAACCACTCTAAGGCTTAAAATACTTTTCTTTGCTCAAGACTCTGGCCTAGACTTCTCTCCCAGTCCTCAGACTCACGTATCCACCTGCCTTCGTGACATCTCTTCTTCCACATCTAACAGACATCTCAAATCTAAGCCTCAAACCAAACTTCTGATTCTCCCTAAGAAAACTTTTTGTCTCCTCCAGTCTCTCCCATTTTAGTGAATTACCACTCACTGACCAAATCGTTCAGACAAAAAAAAAAAAGAAAAAACAGCAGGATAACATTTGACTCACTTCATTTTCTGTACCCCACATCCCAAAGGCAAATCCTAGTGGCTCCACATCCAAAATATATTCAAAACATGATCTCTTCCAATCACCCCACTATTACCACCAAGGAGCAAAGCCCATCATCTCTCACTTGGATTATCGCAACAGACCCTTGTATAAACGAGTAGCCCCCCTCAACCTGGCATTCTCTTACTCTGCCTTATCGTTTCCATAGCACCTGTCGCCATGTGGCATATTAGCTATTTACCTTTTTGGGGGGATGTCTCCCTCCACTACAGTAAGTTCTATGGGAAGGGGAACTGCGATATCCTATATCCTCAGCTCTTAAACTGTGCCCTGCACTTTGAAGGCACTTAATACACAGTTTCTGAATGAACAAATAAGTGAACAAACAGGTAGAAATTCCTAAAATAAACTGAAATTTTCTTTTTTTATATATACAGCACTGTGGCAAGTTCTTCTAGCTAAACTTCTCCAAAATTGGGAAAAGCACAACTCCCTCTCAGCATTGCAAATATTATAGCCATAAAAGAAAATTCAGATTCTTAGAAGCATTAAAAAGGATAAAAACAAAGCATGTTAATAAGTTCTTCCTTTAAATGATGTTTATGCTCCTAAAAATGGCTGGGCCCCCCTCAGCCTCACAGAGTCGATAAGGACTGAGCCACTTCAATAATGAGACTATTTGGCATGACTTTCTCCCCTGCTGTGATTGTACGTGGGTCACCGCTGTACTTTCAGCTGCAACGCCGCCCTAGAGACAATCATCTGCATGTTGCTGTACTCCATGCTAACTTAAGCTGCAGATGCAAGCACAGAGCTACACAATTCATGTGTCTGCTTCTGCAGGATGAAGTGATCATCATGAAATTTATTTTCCTACTGCCCAACATGCAAAACGCAAGCGTGATGAAAAGAGCAAAGATGTAAAACTGGAATGTCTAAGCAGTCGGTGATAAAGATTCTAGTCCTGTCGTGTGTGTATGCAGCAGCTGCAGAGCTTGTGAAGTTTAATTTTATCACACTGACTTATATTTTCTTTGCCAAGTTTTCCCCTTTAGCATTTCAGCAAGTGCAGTGGGACAAATCAATGTAGCTAAATTCTTAGCCACTGAGCTAAGAAAATTCCCTTTCACAACTCGTCAGGGTGAGAACCACAGAAGTGGGGAGGAGGGAAAAGAAGGAAAAGGCCATAAGGTAGAAAGAGAAGAGATTTTAGAAGTTATCTGTTATGGATGCCTAGGTTGCTCTTAGAAACTGCCTGCCTTTTGTTTCCTTACCTGAAGGATTTAGGATGGGGCAACCGTCCAGGTTCTACGCTAGCCTATTGCTACTACAATGCAACAGCCCTAGGGATTAAAACGGGGTCTCTGGGGGGTAACAGTGTTGTGACATCAAATTTTTTAAAAATGTTTTAAGCATTTTTGTCTAGAGAAGAGTGTACTCATAAAGAGAACAGAGAGGAAAAGGATGGCCAAGCTGTGGGCAACAGGTGAATCTAGAACAGTGGTTTTGCCGCAAAGGAGACCCAGAGGCAGACGTTGAGTATGCAAAAGATGAAGCTATAGAAATAAGGGTTGCAAAAGAGGCCACAGATATAGGAGGACTAGAGTGATGTCAGCCTGGGGACGCCTGTGACATAACTGTGTGTGCTCTGTTGCTCTGAGCACTGGATCATGACACAGCAAGACTCCCAGCATTTAAATGGGACACTCAATCTCTCTCTCTCACATACACACACACACACACACTGTTCCAATCTTGTTCCACCATATCTGTCTGCCTGGTCAGATACCCACATGCTCCTGTCACTCGTGTGTCACATTCATGGCAGCACTCAGACATCGCTCCATAGGCAGCTTCAGGGACACAGGCTGCATCTTCTGTCCTGTGTGGTACCTAATGCTCTAAGTTCGCAATTAATATTAAATCACTAATAGTTATTAGATACTTAATATTTTAGACTAACAGTAGAATAACACATTTAATCAAGTTTAATAAGAAAATAATAATCAGAAACATGGAACTGAAATGCCTCTTTAATGAAATCCACAGAAGCATGGCTGAGATCACCGAAGTTTTCTATTCAAACCTAGCAAATCAGTGTCGGTTATAGTTTCCTTCTGATTCTCACGGCAGAACAGAAATGCTTTTAAATATTTCTGGAGTTAAAGCTTCTATTCACTTGGGGTATTCGTTTTATTTAGTTTTGCTGTGTTTCTTGTTTAAAAACCACAGCAATGAAAGAGGCTTTAAATAGAAAACCAGCACATACTTAAATATAGAGAAGTCAAAAAACAATTTGAAGTTAAATCAATTTTCTTAAAATACATTTATGTTTTCTTTTTGATTTCTACATATTTGTTCAATACTTTGAAACTTTTATACTATTTTAGGATTTTACAGCAAAGCCAAAATAAGCACTGATTTTTATCTGGCAAGGGTATTTCCTTCTCGGAAAAACGGTCCCGGTTAACAAGTACAATAGTAGTAAACACAATAACCAAGGACATAAAAAAAAGAAAACTCATGATGTCACATTGAATAGGTAGGACTCTAACCCAACCTTAAGAAAAAACTAATAATACACACAATTCCCTTTCTAAGTCTAGTTTTATTAACCATTTAAAGGCAACTGAAAGTTCCTATTAACTTTTCCTAATTAAATATATTCTGCTCCTTTATTATGCATTGTTGTTTTTTGCTGTCATTTCATTTTTTTAAATTCAGAGATATTCTTTGTTTAGGTTAAGTACAATCATTGTTAGGATGACAACTCTTTCTAACTTGATTTATAGATTCAGTGGAATCACTGTTGATGTCTTAAACAAAATGATTTTAGGAGATACATTTCTATTAATAATTACTACTTTGAAAAAATTGAAAGTCAGATTTTTACTGTATCAAAATTAGACAATTACCTATAAATGCCCATAATTGGAAATGCAATGTAAATTCTGTTCTAACAAACCAATCTGTTGTGTTTTAAAGATAGGATAATTAACACAGTTACTATTAAACTGGGTTCTATGATGAGACTTACAGACAGATCATAAAAAGCAGTATGAAAAAGGAAATTAAGTGGTTTGTGCAAGAAGGAAAAAAAATAATATCTTTAAGAATGAGACAGGCAAAAGGGAAAAAGAAATAAGGAAAGAAATGGCTTTTGTAACTGGTATCAGAGAATGTGTGTTGGAATAAATACTTAGTATAAGTAATTCTTCTTCATACATACCTAGTCTGTGCAATAATGAGGCATGGTACTTTTTACTATTGGGAAAGGTTTTCCCGCAGCACTGGGAAAAGATCCTTCATAAACATGGAAGTGGGTGTAAGACGAAAATCCTCTCCCAGTGAAGAGAAAAATTCAACCCACAGCATATGTGTTAGTTGCTAGGAACACAGAACTCTTTCAGGTTTGTTTTGTATTGAAATCATGAGCTTGCTCACAATTTTCTGATTAACACATTCTGTTTCACCCAGAAATGAATAAAAGTGTTGTTTTGTTTTCTTCAAACTTTGCAATACTTTGGGAGGATTTGAGATAATAAAAAAGAAAGCAAGGGTAAGGGAGCAAAAAATTAGGTATACAGCCTTGACTTCATTTAAATAAAAAAAAAAAAAACAGGAAAAATATGGTTGTTTTTCCACCCACAGTGCCTGAAATGAATTAAGCATTTAGCAGGTGCTCAGAAAGTATTTGTTTCAGAAGAAAGAAAGGTGTGAAGGAGGGAAGTCGTTTACTTCTGAAATGTGGGTAGAAAGTGTTCTGAGACACATTCATGTCTTAACTCATGATTCTTCATGCAAAATCTGTCCCATCCGCCACCGGTGTCTTCAAGCAAATCCAGTGGCATTTACTGAGCACCTACTATGTATGAGGATTGCCCCTTTGGCATCTGTCACTCTGTATTAGTCTTTAATCCTGCAGCGGAAAAGCCCCAGAGGCTGTGAGCAGATGGGTCTAGCAAGAGCACATAACTCCACCCAATAAGACTACCACTCCATCTGGCACATTATTCCTACAACAGTCTCTGCAAGAGAAATTGCACTAGGTAAGAACATTAGCAAAGGCAGGGTGATGGGTCTCAACAGAAATTGCATGTGACAAGCAGCCCTTCTAGTCTTACCACCAGCAGCTGCGCACCTCTGTTCTACCTGGTTATGTGTTAGCTCTCTGCTCTCTAACCTTCCACACCTTCATCCTCAACTCGCCCTCCTCTGAGACTAATAGTTCTGCCAACTCAGGGGCCATCAATCTTTCCACATTAGCCTTAAGCTGCATGGAAAATGGAAGAGAGAGTGAAGCACAAGCCTATGACTTGGGCCACCTCCCTCCATTCTCCGGGGGTTAGAGAACTCATAAAAGTCATTAAGGTCCCCTGCTTCCCCTTCCTGTGTTGTCAGACATATTTGCTTCTTAAAAATGTCAAATTTCCTTTTCCGCATACTTTTACAGACCAGGCACAGGAAACAAATGGTGGAGTTGTTAAAAAAAAAAAAAAGTGCTACTTACTGGTGAACTTTCCATGAATACAGTAATAGCCATCTAAAGAAATGAACTCACTATTTCTCATAAAAATGACAATTCATTGTTGATAAAATTGTATTCACACTAATGATTAGAAACTAAAATAAAAGTTAAGAAGTACAACAAAATGTGGCAACTAAATGAGATCTGATTTAAAATGGAAACACCAGGAAATGAAATGATATACACCTTCTCTAAGACAAGCATGTCTAAGATATTTAACCAAAGAAAAAAAAGGCGGATCCAGAAATGTAAATGGCTGAAGCAAACAAAGAATCACTAATAAAAGGAGTTTTATTTTAAGCCTCTGAATTTCCTTTAAAAAGTTAAGGTTTTTATATTCCTTGCTTAGACTTACCATTGCTAAAAACATAGCAACACAAGAGAGAACAATGAGACGTCCCTTCTTAAGAGTTCATTTTACTAGGTCAAGTGCATATTATAATAGAATCTTCATTCTTATCTACAAAATCATTGTTCTCTTACATTGACTTTTCAAACACTGTTCTCTTAATAGTTTTCTATTTAACTGAATATTTATATTCACGGACTATTTAAGGACACTTCAGAACTATGATCATCACACCCCATTTGCTCCAACCTATGAAATACTTAGAACACATCAAAAAAATATTTCAAGGCCTATGTTACCTGACATAATTTGATTAAGCTTTTAAAAGGGAATACATAAATGTTTGAGAATGCTATTTAAAAAATACCATTTTGTGATAAACTCTTTATGTTCAGCCTTCAAACTGTAATTCATAAGAAACATGAGAAACTTCTTAAAAACGAGTATGTCCAACAATTGTCATGAAATTGGAGAGACAGAGTCCCCTCCAGCGATAATAAGCACTTATAAGCTTTCTTTATATCATCAAAAAGGAGCAAGAGGAGAGAGGAGAAGAGATGTAGATGTATGTAGCCAAGAGACAAATTGGACTTTGAAAGAGCTAAGGAAATCTTGAAAAAATCAAATTTGCTCCATTTATCTCCAAAGGGCAGGAGAGGGACCATTAGAACAAAGTCAACGGAGAAGAGGGGAGACTTTAGGCTTACTATGAGAAAGAAGAACTTCCTATTAAAATGGAATATACTGCCTTTGCCTTATGAAGTAATAAACACAATGTCCCTAGAGGAACTCAACTGGAAGCTGAAATATTCCTTTGTAGGAATGCTGAAATTGTGAATTTCTCTACAGAACTCAGAGGCCAACTCTGTGATGCTACATTTTCCATGGTTTTAGTCAAACATGTCGAATGCTTTTACAAAGTTTAAAAAAAAAAAGTGTAGACCAGCACCCTTCATGTTATAATTTATATATCAGTGATGGATGTTTGTATTTTCGGACCAGCATCCATATTCCTCCCCCTGGTAGCATCAGCTTGGTTTCCCCTTTGAAATGGACCCAGTCCCTTTGAATTGCATGTGGCTTCCCCAGCCCTCTACCCTGGGCCAGAGAGATGAACATCGGATCAAAACTGGGCCCAGCCAAATAATCCCAGAGCTTTCATTCAAACTATTGAGGAAGGAATATTCTTTCTGCTGAGAGAGCTGGAGTGTGAGTCTTAAGCTGCAAAATGCCATCTTGTCACCACAAGGAAAGAGAGGAGAGAGGAAGAGGAATTGAAACCTGACCACAGCCCTCAGACCCATTGACTCCTGCTATGTTCAGCTATGTAAACCAGTACATCCTCTTTTCGGCTTTACCTACTTTTCGTTGAGTTTCTGTCACTTGCCACCAAAAGGTGCAGACTAATGTCCAAGAAGGAAACAACAAGAAGGGAAGCTTGAATATCTAAATGTGCTAATCATCTAGTTCATTGTAAGTTTTCATCTTTAAAACTTGAAATATTTAGAGTATTCCCCCAGTACCCTTCCAATTTTCTCATCGTCTTCATCATGACTTTTAATAGCTGGAACCCATGTTCCTCCAGGTTGCCCCTTAAGTCCTCAAAGAAGTTCTCCCTTGGTTTATTTTATTCCCCCAAGAAAGAAATGAAATGAGGTACTTCCTAGAGTTGGCAGCGGTTCCGTTCATGAAAAGTCCTTTTTTGTGGCATTGTCTTTATGGGCACTGCATGGCATAAACCACAGCCAGTTAGGGGTTAGATCAATTCTTTGGATCTTATCTGGTTAGAGCAACTGGAAATTTCCCCTCTAAGTGGAACCGACTGTTTCAAAAACCAGGATTCCAGAAATAGTTTGTCAAGCTGTCCAGGTTGGCTGTTCTGAAATCGTCACCCAAGGCCAAAGGCATCGCTTTCTTACTCCCTGAATCACATTCACCGGGATGGCCTTGAATCTGCATCCCACACTCTAGTGTGCTGCATTTTTGAGCCTTTTTAAATCTTTCTTTAGATTTTCCTTGCAAACTAAAAAGTGGTTCATTTTGCAGATTTTAATACAACCTGGCCTGGACCACGGTGAAGACAGAAATCTCACTGGTAAGGATAATTGTTTCTGACCTTCTCTAGAATCAAATAAGGTACAAAGAGATAAATATGTGCATTCTTACATTCCCATCTGATCATTATCTAATTGTATCTCATTACATTATTAATCACAACATCGTCTTTTACAAAAGATTAAAACAAGGTTCTCAAAAGAGTAAATCTTCTGCGATTTCCCCCGATAGTGTGAGTCATGTAAATATCCCCATCGTGTACTTGTGGCAGCTTAGGGACGGCGCCCCTGGAGCCCAAACGCAGCCACTCATAATAGAAATGAAGCATCTGATTTGCGACACACAGAGCCACTGCCACACAAAGCCGCACACTTTGGGACAGGAAGGGGAGAATAATGCTGTATCCACTGGTAGCTGCAGGGGGACTTTTTCGGGAGGCAAAATGGCATTACTGGAGTTGGACTTTGGCCAGGACACTGGGGCTAAATACCCGGACTCTTATGGAAAGTGCCCTGGGATTGTTAATGCCCTTGAGTCGTCAGGACCTCAGTTTTGTGTCTTCTATGAAAAGAAAAGCTGATTAGATCATTTAAGTAAATCTCTCAGTGGGCTTCTTTAGCTTCTGATTATCTAGATATGCTCTAATCACCGTCAGATTGCCCTGGTTAAAATTAATGACAGATTAATGTAAGACTCTCCAAGATATCAAAGCACCAAAATATATACTACCTCAATAATATATCACATATATATTTTTTTCATTTGTTCCCCAGGGGATTAATTTAGAGCCCCAGCAATTCCTACTTGGACTAAATCATGCTGTTTTAAAGAGTACATAATATCCCAATTATCCTGTTGCCCTTATCTTTATGAGCCTCCAAAGGACAGATAACCTAAGTGGGTGATTAGATTTAATACCACATCCCTGAAACCAAGGTCCTGTTTCAACAGACAGCCTTTAAAATAAAAATAAAAAATGTTTAAGTACTCTGAACATAAAATCTTCTATGTTAATTTACTAAAATGCTTACCCCTAACAAGACTTCAAACACAATTATCCATCTCCTTTGCTGTACAGAAATCTAGACTCTATTCAGATTTCTTAAGGGAATGGGAAACTGAGAATCTTCATTTAGGTGCTAATAAAAAATCATAAATATTTTAAACCTGCATGAATGTTCAAGAAGGAAAACATCTCTTCTATCATACACATGAACACTCTTTTAAAAATGGGTTTGGGGGAAATGTCCCTGAAAAATCAGCTGAGTTCTTCCTCTCTTAATCAATACCATCTACAAAACCCAAAACATGAAATGAATAAATGAAATTCTTTCTCTTTTTTCCCCTAAAATTTTAATTTGCCAATACATTCTGTTGTCCTCCTTGAGTGAGTTGTGTTTCCCCCTTCCAAAAAGACTTTTGCAAATTATCTTTGGACCACAAGGCAACTTCACTAAGTCTTGGATTTTGTCATCCATAAAATGGGACATCTGGCAGAGATCTGTGATTCTACACCCAGGCTTCACATTAAAATCTCCCAGGACACTTTTAAAGACATTAATCCTTTGACTCAGCCCCCTGAGGTTCTGATTCAGTTATTGGCTTTTTAAAAAGTTCTAATGATTGAAAGTGACTGAACTAGGTACCTCCAGGACTCTCCTGGTATTGGTTTGCTAGGGCTGCCTAACAAATCACCACAAACTTGGTGGCTTAAAACAACAGCAATTCATTCTCTCACAGTTCTGGAAGTCAGAGGTCCAAAGTCAAGGTTCTGATAAGGTTCATTTTTTCAGGAGGTTCTGAAGGAAAATTAGGTCCATGTCTCTCTCCCAGTTTCTGAGGGCTGCAGTCCTTGGCCTTCCCTGGCTTCCAGATGCATCACTCCAATCTCTGCCTCCATCTTCATGTGGCCTTCCCCTCTGTGTCTGCGTGTGGCTTTTCCTGTTCTGTCTCTAGTGGGGGTACTTGTCTTTGGATTGAGGGGCCACCCTAAGCCAGGACATGCTCATCTCAAGATCCTTACTATATACACATCTGCAAAGACTCTTACTGCAAAGAGGGTGACATTCTGAGGTTGTGGGTGGACATGTCTTTGGGGGACCACCACTATTCAACCCATGACACGGGAGGTGACACTTTTATCAGAAGCCACCAACAAAATCCTCTGGAACACGTGATAGGACAATAAGGAAGACAAGGGACAGAGAGGGAAGTGCAGGAAGAGTGTGCCAAGGTGGCTGCAGGCCAACTCCCACAGGCAGCTGGGGGCTCAGCTGTCAGGTCATCTCTCCTTAAGTGACAGATTAACTGAGTCAGCAGAGAAGCAGCCACTGCAGTGCACAGCCCCTCCAGTGCCTACGCTGTGCTGGGACAGAGGCTGGGACATACTGAGTGTCCTCCATAAAGAGGACCACAGAGTTTGGAAAGGCCCACCAGGACCTCTCAAAAAGTCATGCATTCCCCAACCCTAGAAAAAGGTTCATCATATTCAATCATCTTACTGCTTCCTTTTCCCTACTGCCTTCCACTCCATAAAAAAAAAAAAAAAAAAAAACAAATCTTCCACCTAATGGATTTCTAGGCAACGTGTTAACATATATAGCAAAAAGGAAGAGAGACGATAATGCTATAAAATGCCTACCACAACTACAATTTTGTTTTTATGCCAATCCATGTCACTCCCTTCTTTCAAAATTCTATTCAGAATCCTGTTTCAGGATCCCTCCCTAGCCCTGGGCCTAAGGACCACGCAGGTCCACATCCCACAGCATAAATGTTTGTCATTTTAGCTGTGTGTGCTTGTGCTTACTGATAGGTTTTTGCCCCATGCATGAAGTCCTTTTTAATCTGGGCACAGTGAGGCTCAAAACTCAACACAGGCACAAATCCTGCCATTTGCTTCTGTGGGTTCCTGGAAGCTAATGTTGTCTTCTGAGAGATGATAAGATTGTACATCTCTACCAAAGTGCCACCTCTCATTTACTCATTCAACTTCTTTCACATTAACTTTTTAAAAAGAAGAAAATAGGATGAAAGAAATGTTTCTCTTCTGAAACGGGAATGGCACACCCATTGTGGAAACACGAGGATGACACTATGTACTACATACAAATCCAGGAAGGGGCTTAGCAATAAATACTTACAAAAATAGAAGGAAAAAAATCCTCTCAAACACCCACCTTAATATCCTTAAATGGTTGGGGACTGACTGGGATGTGTCACTTGCTGATACATTTGTATGGAAATGGAAAGCTTGTGTTTCTCCACCATGATGTGATTACTTGGTCTCCGGTGGTGACATTCACGATCTGTGATGTTACACCTACCGGCAATGCTCTCACCTACCTAACCTGCCACAGTGAGACGACAGGGGTTGTTTTAGCCTTGCTGACTCGGTCCTTCCAGAAATAGGATGTAGTTGCCCAAAAGGGAAAGATTCTGCCCCTGGTCTGCAGTGCAGACTGTCTGCCCAGAGGGAACCCCTTATCTTCACCAAGCCTCAGTCAATCACAGGCTGACAGTTTTTCTTAGCATCCACTTAAGTCATCAATCCACTTAAATTTAGCTATACTCTCAGAAAATACTCGTACATCACAAATTTAATAAGGGGTTGATACCCTGAATATAAAGAACTCCTGCAACTCAGCAATAAAATAACAAAAGACCCAATTAAGAAATGGGCAGAGGATTCGAACAGACATTTCTCCAAAGAAGATACACAAATGGCCAATAAGGACATGAAAAGATGCTCAACATAATAATAATCATTAGGGAAATGCAAACTACAACCAAAATGTGATACCATTTCACACCCAGTAGGATGGCTACGAATAAAAAAAAAGGGGGGAAGTAACAAGTGTTGGAAAGGATGTGGAGAAATTGGAACTACTATGCATAATTCACAGGAATGTAACATGGAGCAGCTACTGTGGACAACAATACAGCAATTCCTCAAAAAATTAAACACAGAAATACCACACAACCTAGCAATTCCACTTCTGGGTATATAACCAGAAAACCCCAAAAGTAGGAACTCAAGCAAACATGTATACAGCCATGTTCACTACAGCATTATCTACAATAGCCAAAAGGTGGAAACAACCCAAATGTCCATCGATGAATAAATAAAAAAGCAGAATGTGATATATATATATATATATACACAAAATGAAATACTATTCAGCCTTTGAAAGGGAAAGAAATTCTGACATATGCTGCAACATGGATGAACCTTGAGGATGTTACAAGTGAAATGAGTCAGTTACAAAAGAAAAAATACTATCATGAGTCCACTTATATGAGGTCCCTAGAGTAGTCAAATTCATAGAGACAGAAAGCAGAATGGTGGTTCCCAGAGGCTGAGGGAGGAGGAATAGGGTGTTAGTGTTTAACGGTTACAAAGTTTCAGTTTGGAAAGATGAAAAAGTTATGGAGATGGATGGTGGTGATGGTTGTGCAACAATGTGAATATACATAATATACCACTGCACTGTACACTTAAAATTGTTAAAATGCTAACTTTTATGTTAAGTGTATTCTACAATAAAAAATGATATATTAAAACATAACGACTTGAGTCCAAAAATCATCTACATTATAATATTAAATTCAAAATTAAGGCAAGTTATTGGGGTCTATCTTGCTTTTTATTCTGAACAGTGCCAAAACATCACACTTACTCTACCTCTCTTTAAAAACATAGAAAGGGGGGAATCAAAGCTTTTTCCCTTATTTATCCCCCTCATAGTAAGATTTGTTTTAAATTGCTTTTGATATCTGTCATTGTTATAGTTAGCATTCAGCTGATGTTCTGGGGGTTCCCACTCACCTTTCACCCTTCCTCTCTTTCTGTGCCTGGCTGCCATCTAATTCATAAACTCCCTAGCACTGGTCCCTCCCACCTACACACCTGGGAAGCAAGAGGAAACTTCTCTCCTCAGGTGTTAACAGTGTTAGGCACAACAGAATTGACAGACCTTTCAACAGCTCAAGCTATAGACTCCCGCACCATTCACTCTCAGAAAAGCAATACTACGAATGCCAAAATATCAAGTCAAATGGGTACTGCAGAGTCAGGGTGCTGTGACAAGGACACTGAGACACGGGCCCTAGAGCATTGACTGGTAACACCCCTACTGTTCCAAAACCCAGGTTTTGTGGGGCGTGGAAAGTGGAAGATATTGGAAGAAGAAGAGAATATATTCTATGGGAGAAAGAAAACAAAAGGAATGGGAAAGGCAATGATCAAAGCTGGAAGCTTATCTCAAACTAGACCTAAAATTGAACACAATAGCATAAGTACAATATACACCCTTTTCTTAATGTTAGAAGAATGGACAAGGACAAAGTAGACTTTAAAATCTTACTGTTTTATGTTATTGACAATGTTTAATAGCATGTAGAACATATTGTATTTAAAGTAATAAATCTTCCAAATGGCTATAATAACACTTCTATGATCAGAAGAACAAATACTCTAAATAAAAAATGAAAAGATCACAGACTGTAATGATATAAATGGTTTCCTTTTCTAAATAGATGCATTTGTATTATCTATACTACTTACTACTGTCTACAGTGTTTATCATCCTGGAGCTTCGCCTTGGTTAACACATCTTGAAAAACTTCTCAGTTCCCAACACACAGAGTCCCCATCACTCTGTTTTTCTGAATGACCTGTATGCACGTATGCCAAGGTATAAACTTCTATGGTATGCTCATTTACGCAGGTCTTCAAAGGTTTTGATTGCTTAACATGTATTCTCTATCCAAACTCTGAAACATGCCAGAAGAAGGTTAATTTCCCAGATCATTCTCGGTGTATTCATTGAAGGAAAATATACTTGGTCTTATTTTTAGAAGGAGAAAGAGACAGAAACTTTGGGGGAAAGCACTAGAAGAGGTTGCAGTCCGCGTTTCAACTTGCTTATTAACCTGGTGCCACTTGGTGGCACTGTTGATTCCAGTTTGCGCCTTGTTCCATGGGGTGGGTATAACATCGGATCCAACCTTAATAAGCACGTGTGGCTCTTGCCCCATGAGGAACTTCATTAAGGCCTGACAGCCTTTATAGAAACATCAGAACATCTATATTTCTACCACCTCCAGACCTAAATGGGAAATTGTCTTGGAAATGCCCTCCTCTTAGAACTTTCCCTTGCTTTCTCTCCAAATACAGAAATATCCAACCTCTCCTTGTAGATGTCTGTCTCAGCCTTTCTCTACGAAACCTTCTCTATGAACTCTACCAGAGCCTCCCATGGGGCGTGGCAATCTGGGAAAGCATCTTGGGTGCTTCCCTGGTAGGAGAAAAAAGTTGGGCAAAGACTGGGAAGGAAAGGAAGAAGGTGAAAAGGAAATAGTACCACCATCTTGAGGTTTTAAAACATGTAACATAAATTGCAGGATGAACAATTCTTTGATAGGTTTTTATTTCCATGATTTATTTGGCAGGTGATTTCCTCTAAACTTCCCAACATACCTACGTGAGGATGCTATTTTGGAGATAAGGGAACCAAGGCTCACAGGGGCTTAAGTAATTTGCCCAAGGACAGGCACACAGTGAGAATCTGTGGGCCCAGCACTGGAGCCTCACCCTTTTCTAAAAGTCCCGACATCACGCTGCCTTTATGAAAAGGCTCCCCATGTAAACACATAGGGCGGCCCAACCAACTCTAACCCTAATATAAGTGGACAGCCCCCCTCTCAAAGAGGTCTGCAGCTCTCACCTTCACGTACCCACTCCCCATCTGCCCTGTAAACACATATGCACGCATACTAAGTTGTATATTCCTTCATTTGTTCAACTTTTTCCACGGTTGAGATGGCCATAGCTGTTAATTTTTAAAGATTTCAGCTACATAGCATGTAGAGGAAGCACATACATATATGATCATTGTTTTGTTCTTTGCACTACTCCCCCCCACTCTCCTGCCCTAGGGTCTACCTCTGTTCTATACTGATCTCTCCCTTTTTGTAAAATAAGAGGCTATCACAGAAGCATTGTACAACGACCAACAAGAATTCCCATAGGGAGGCAGAAGATGGATATTGTCTATCAATAATTATCCCATTATTGCTTTGAACAACACGTACTGTGATTCTTTAGTGGTGAGAATAGTGTTACATCAGTTCTTGGCTAACTCAGAACATAAATCATCATCAGTGAAGTATAAAACATGGGGAGATATTTCTGCTGGCTGCAATCTTATGATAAGTATTTAGTTTGTAATGCATATGAAATATCGCTGACTGTAAAGTAATGAAATGGTATTTTAATGAACATATATATATATATAAAACAAAAGAATATCATCACCTTCAAAGTAGATACTTTGGGATATTATATACATATTCTGTGATCTTGAGACTGCTCAAAACTCCAAAAATGCCTCTCTTGATATTGCATCAAAGCCTGAGACATATATTTTTGACTCTTCTCAAGTGGTAAATATTCACATAAATATTCATACTTCGAGGGTGAATTTCATTTTGGGGAACAGCTGAGTCATTTGGGACTAAATCTGGCATCTAGGCTGGAGAAAACTGAATCAAAGACAAGATTCATTCACTAAAGGATTTAACAATTATTGTGTTGGATGCTATAAAATATGAAATTAGCCTCTGCTCTGAGGGTCTCACAGTCTAGAGGAGAAGAAGGGCATGTAAATAAATAATTGTAATGAAAATGATACAATTTTCCCAATGAGATTTAAGCAGCTCTGGTTGCTTTTAATGAGGACTACAACAGGAGAGGAGCTAGGCAAGGGTTTCTGGACTGGCTTGGAAAGTGGTTCTAAAAGCAGATAGAGATGGAGGTAGTGTCAAACAGCAACTGCAATGGAGAGAGAATGCAACTCCCAACAGGGCTACTCTAATAAAGGATGCTCATGTAGATACTGACATTCTGGTGTGCGTTACTTTTAAAATTTGACCTAGTATGTGACTATACAGTCATATTCCAACCCCAACAAAACTGCAATCATGGGTTGATAGCAAATGATAGGATATTTTTCCACTGTATCCTAAGCTGGCTTAAACATCGATGTGGCCATCATTAAAGTAGAGGGGAGCTCTAGCGGCTGGCATAGGATGGTGGAGCCTCTCACGGGGGGGTGAGGAGAAGGTCACCAGCACCAGGGGCCTGAGATTTGTCACATACAGGAGGGTTCATGAAATAAGTAAGTATATAGAAGAAAACAGGAGCCAAGTATCTCACCATCAGAGAAGACAGATTTAAATACGGAAAGAGAGAACACTGGAACTGGAGATATTGGTGTGAACTCATGTTTTTAATGTATACATAAATTAACATTTAACACACACATATAAATGCCTAGCTCTGTTCAGTGAGAGGGTCTGGAGCAATGACACTTCAATAGTGGCAAGTATACCTAACACCTAATGCTTGATTTCTAAATATTATCCTATTCTTCACTAAAAGGAACCAAGGGTCCTTGAAGAAATGGTTGATTCCTCCAAAAGAGAAAATTAGCCCTCAAAGTATGATTAGTTACCACAACTGAAAAGAGTAAAAAATATAAGTCTCAGGCACTGGATGTGATGCCAAAAGAGGGATATGTACAGAAAATATAAGATAAGCCTGGAACATCTTATTGTACCAGAAAGTAAGGACATGCCCAAAGAATGATGGAATTGTATTAAAAGGGCCCAGAAACTTGCTTATGAAGGCTCCCAATGGCCAGGTATGGGACAACTGAAGGATCAAAATAAATAATAATAATGATGGATTTTCTAACCGATTGAATAAAATAGAAAATCATAAGTCCATACTGATAAAAAATAAATTAATTAAAAGATTGATGAGGACTAAGACACAGAGACATAGCTTCAACATATCTCCAACAAAGTTCTTATTAAAGTAATCTTGCAGTGAAGAAGCCAGGCAGATATGACCCTAATCACATGATGTAATTTAATATCACCTGAAGGGATAGAGCAGCAAGAACAGAGCATCACCCATGGAGTCCTGCTGATGACACCTAACCTGAGTAAAATCATGAAGAAAGATCACAGAATTCCAACTGAGGAACATTAACTGGCCTTCAAAAGAATCATGAAAGTCACCAAACAACTAAGCAATCATTCCAGGTTGATGGAAACTGAAGAAACAGAATAGATGTAGCACATGATTCAAGAATGAATCTTTTTATAATAAAGAATATTATTCTTTATTATAAAGGGGCTGGGGGTGGTGGCTCATGTCTGTAATCCCAGCACTTTGGGAGACCAAGTCGAGAGGATTGCTTGAGGCCAGGAGTTTGAGACCAGCCTAAGCGATATAGCAAGACCCTGTCTCTACAATAAAAAAAATTTAAAAAGAATATTATTGGGACAACTGGAAAATCTTAAATAGGGTCTGATGACTAGATAATAGTGATAAGTCAATGTTCATTCCCTGATTCTGATGGTTGTACTGTGGTTACATAGGAGGATGCCTTGTTTGTAAGAAATATACACTAAAATATTTGGTGGTGATGAGGCACCATTCTAGCAACTATCTCTCAACTGGTTTAAGGGGGGAAAGTTCTTTGCAGTGTACTTAAAAATTTTTATAAGTTTGAAATTTTTCTGCAAAAAAAAATTTATTTTAAAAAAAGACTGTATAGAAAGAGTAGAATAAATGATTTCACTCAGCAATGGGCTATTTCCTCACCCAACTCCACTGCCCAGTCTGATTCTATACCAGTGAACTATCACAAGGAGGAGAGAAAAAATACTGGACCTATCACAAAGGACATGAAAAATACACTTATTCAAAAAGAAAAAATGATGGGACATGCAGGAAGCATTTGCCCTTTTCTTGGTGACTGCTTCATGGACCAAGGGCCACAGTACTGAGAAGAAACATGAACACTTACCAGGAACTATTAGATCCCTCTGGGTATAAAAGCTTTAAAGATTCTTCAGGACATAAAAATACAAAATAAGTCAGGAAGACCTATCAGGACAGATGCTAGGCAGAATAGCATGATGCCAGGGCAAACAACAGTTGATTTAAATTGATTTCACAAACAGGCTACCAAAAAGGAACTGTGTACCTATTGTGTTTGACTGCCTAGGAAGATTCCTGTCCTTTCTTCTGGCTATAGATTCTGTCCCTTTTCTCCAGTCCTAGCGCCCCACCCCCTTGGGTGAGTGATCGGTTTAAGGGGTGCACTGTGACCCAAAAGAGCCCATCTGAGTTCTCCTGCAATATTTATACAATGCTAGAAGAAGGATGCTTTCTGTTTGCACTGCAGCCACTTAACTAAGATGACCAGCAGCCCTGTACCTCACCCCTCGGAGAAGGTCTATATGTAGGGGACAATAACGTGGATGTGCAAAGGGAAACAGAGAAAGGTAGGAAAGGAAGAAGCCACACTCCTGCAATTCTGCTTATGACTCCAACAGATACTCTGGTATCCTTCAAGAACTAGTATGCCCTGTCTTACTGAAGAGCCTGTGCTTTAGGTGTCTCTCATTTGTCCCCAAAGAGACTCAACTAATACAGTTGCCACCTTGAGAAAAGCCCCTGCTGTAAATTACCTGAATTTTTGGCACTGATTCCTAAGTAGGTCACACAAGCGGGTTTTCCAGGTCCAAACCACCTGCTGGATAAACCAGCCACTGAGGTCCTGGACTGGAGATTAAACCCTGGAGTGATGGGAGTAGCTTTGAGATTTCTCAAATTTCTCTGCTCCTTTTACCACCAATGGCCACAGTGTGTGGGTTTATGGTTTGGGTGTTGAATGCAGCTATTAAATATATACATTGTTGCCTTGTTCACCAATTGCTTTATGTTTGCACAGCTTGTCTCCGCAGTTACACTACCACAACTTTATGGGCAAGAATCTATACTTTGTTTCTCTCACTGCAAGAAGCTGAGTAGATACTCAATAAACAAGACTGAATGGGTAGGACAAATACAGAAAGAGAATGTTAACTGCTCAGGCGCTCAGCGCAATGAAACTACAGACAACTGAGGAGTTTCACCAGCAATCCATGGGATTCAGGATGGACTTCTAAAAAATACTGAATGAATGAAATAACCTTGCCTTCTCCCTCCTGTTAAATTGCCAGCTACATTCAAGCCAAAGAAAAGAGGCACAAACACTAGCATGGAGACAGCCTGCTTGCTGCCAAGACATGACATGACTTACCACCTGGTCTGGTCATGGTTCTTGGTCAACTCATTAGGAAGCTTGGTGGGGAGTTTATGCATGGCTAGCCCTGTCGCACATGAATGCATTTTAGAAAAGAGACCAGTGGGTTAGTGCAGAAAAATGTGAAAGGGTTATGCCAATCTGATCTCCTCTATCCTATGGCAGTGTCACTGTGCTTGTCACACTTGCTGTGCCTGAACAGCTTCTTCCAAGCCACCGACCAATACCACTTGGAAGACAGACTGCCAGAGATTTGGAAAGAATTGCCTTCTAAAACTGCCTGACTTTCATGTTAGGACTCATCTTATTTCTTACGCTCCATCATGGGCTATTCTTGAAATCTTTATATTTCTTCCGAAAGCATATTGCCCCTCAGAGATTTTATTAAAGTCAAGTCTACTTTCTTCTCATTGTTTTATAGCAGCTGAATTTTTCCAACAGTGCATTTTCAGTGAATATATTTTAAAACAACATGTAAATGCTCATTTAATTAATACATTAAAGCCATTTTGTTCTCTAAAAACATTAAGAAGTTTACATTTGTTAAAGTATAATTTTATTCTAATATGAATGCACAACTGTGAAAATATACATAAATGTAGAACCTCATGGCAACTAAGCAACAGGACGAAAAGAGACAAAAATATTGATTCCTCATTTGCATCTCGGCAGGGTAGACAAGTCACTCAGACATCATGAATAAACATAAAAAATATTTTAGATACACAGGGGGAGCTTTTATAGAAATCTGCATCTTTTTTCATTTTAGATTTTCTTAAAGTGGGCTACATCTGTACTTTCCTCTTATCTTCAGAATCTCTCTTTGATAAGATATATTTTGAAAAAATCCATAAATGCCAGTTTTCAACTGGCAAAATTTGGTATTCTGCTGGTGTACTGATATAGAAAACATGCCAGAGACTAGGCCATGCTTTTTGTTGTGCATCTTCATAATCTCCACATTAATTTAAGAGTTCAATTCTATGTGGTTTATCATTAAAACAAATATAAAATAGAGCTCTTTCATGTTAGCATTTAGAAATAGCCCAGAATGAACAGTAGCTTATGCAGAACTGCACAATTTATGTAAGGAGAAATCAATGACATAACAGAATTCTCATTTTCTATCAACTGTGCTAAGATCCTGTCACTCAAATATGATGATGCTATTTCTGCATGGTCACAAATGCTCCTTTCCAGTTTCCTCTTAAACATAAGTTACTCTTTAAAACATCGAAGCCAAAAAATGATGTGGAGAATTTCATTTCATTTCATTACAAATTGGATACCAGACTTCTGGAGAAACTAGAAACCAAGGACAGACACCAGTTTGCTAAAGAGTTAGGTCACATCTCATATGTCTGTCACTGGTAGGGAGAGTTCTCTGCCTGAAGGATCTTCCCCAACCTGGAGTGCCAACCCCAACTGATTTGGTTATCTGCTAAACTACCCATCTACACTCAGCAGAACCATCACTTTCCCAAGGGATCTCTCTGAACCCACCAGCCTCCCTCACCAGGAAGTTTCCTCTCTCTCCTGACTTTCCATCCCACCATGTGTCCACCTCCAATAAAATGCATGAAACAGAATCACACTTACTTATTTTTCTATTGCTGTGAACTCCTGGAGAGCAGAGACAGTTAGTGTCTCGTTTTGTTCCTAATGACTATCAATGTCTATTGTAGTCAATGATAAATATTTGCTCACTAAATGAATAAGTTTTATGAAAACTAAAGCTATCCTGTTTTGTGATCTCATTTTTACTTTTTATGGCAATCTTTGTGAGATGACCCTGTCTTGTTAGGGTTCAATAATTAAGGTTTTTTTCTTACTTTATAAAACATACACTGAGGCTCTCTGCTTATTGAAATGTACAGGACTGCCTGCTAGGATCCCAACAGGCTTTCTCTTCTGCCAGTTTTTAGTCAAACTGCCTCTAATAGAACTCTCAATCCAGCTCTTCTAATTGGCAGCCTTTAGTCTGCTAAGGGCAGAGGAATTTGATAACTAAGCTTGTTAAACTTGTGTGACTAAAACTAAATAGTCTCCGAATTAGAGCCTATAGAGTAATAATGTCTTGGGGCTTTGATATTTGAAATGTGTGACAATTAATTCAGCTGTTTGAGGTCTTGGAAATTACTTCATGGGTTCTCTAGTTTGCAGTCCTGACCTCCATATAATTGAGATTTTATAATACTTAACTGCCTTAGATATGATTTCCCATAATCTGTCCTTAGAATAAAAAGGTTCACATGAAAATTATTCAGAAACAGAAACTGGAAGTTTCAAATGAATTAAATGGCACTTGGTACATTCTGAAATAGGCTAATCAATTACTGTCCTGAATCTGACCATTTGCAAAACAGAAAATACCATGAAACTACCTCATGTAGATATTGCATGACTATTAGGACAGACTTGATTATGCTGTGGGAACAAACCACCCAGACTTCCCCTGACAGTGGCTTTTTTTCTTACTCATGCTATGTGTCCATCACAAATCACCCATGGGTCCATTCTCGTCCTGGGACCCAACTATCTACATCAATATTGTCACTCTCCTGGCAGAGGGAAAGGGACCCAGTGCAACACATCCTAACTCACAAAACTTCTGCCCCAAAGTGACATGCATCACCTCTGGCCTCATTTCCTTGGCTGAAGCAAGTCCCAGGGGCCCCTGAGGGCAGCCAGGCAGGAAGGGACAATCCTCCTGCAGGCAATATGGCCCCAGGAAAGGGAACTGGAATATTTGGTAAACAGAAATCCAGTCTACTACAGTCGCTATGAAAGACAGGCTGCAGATCTCAGGCACAAGTGTCATCAATGAAGAATAATGCCAGCACTCCTTCCCTTGCAGGATGGACTGTACCTCGGAATCCTTCTCACCCAGCATGCTGGACAACCACCAACAACCAATGGAGGCTGGCAAGTGGGATCAAAAGTACTTGCCAACTTTTCTACAAAGAGCCAAATAATCCAATCTTCAGAGTTAAGAGAAGCCTTCCGAGAAGACCTAGAAACTTTCTAGAACTATTCTCTGAAGTGAAGACGGGCAGTAACCAACCAGGTGAGGAGGGAGAGACTATCTGAGGCAGAGTCAGACATAGCTGACCACACCACGCTCTAGATGTGAGATGGGGTAGCAGAAAATGAAGCTCACAGAGCACGGCCAGTGAGGGACGGTGGTGGGGCCCGAGGGGAGTGAGACAGTGAGGGGCAACAGGTGTGCAGAGGTCAACTTGACTGGACTAGATTGTGTGGGGCTATCAAAGAAGCCATCAAAGGTGACACTTGGGTTTCTGCTTGAGCAGAGTCTAGATGCTGCTGACATTCAGGAACCAGACAGGAGGAAGGAGGGACAGGTCTGGGGTGGGGGTGTGGGGTAGGGTGAGGACATGAGGTCAGTCGTGGACGCATGCAGGTGGTGCTGAAGTGGGGCCACCCTGCGGCACAGCCGAAGAGCAGACCTGGAGCTCAAGGTGACAACTGAACACCAAACACAGACAGGAGCCCCATCAGCTCAGAGGCAGTAATGCAAGTGCTGGGACTCACAGGACAGCCCTGGGAGCAGTGCAAGGGAGACACACGGCATGGAGGGCCTTAGTCAGAGCTCAGAGGGACGCCGCTAGAGAGAGGAGAGTGACATCAGGGCACCCAGGAGGCAGGAGGTGAGGCAGATGGGGGGGGCAGGAGGGAAAGTGAGGGCAGAGAGGCGGAGAAGGATAAGACTGAAGAGGAGACACTGAATTCACTGGAAAAGTGGCACCTTGGGGACCTGGCCGAAAAGTGGGAGAAAGTCCAGGAGGGCCTGGAAGCTGCTGTCAGTGATCGAAGAGTGAATGAGAAGTAGGGAGTCAGAGACAGACCTCGCTCTCCGGTAAGTCCGCCAACCTTTGCTCCCTCTTCTCCCTGCCCAGACGCAGCGAACGCTCCTTGCAAGAAAAGTCTCCTATGCCAGTTAAAGCAACGGGATGCATTTTTCTAAAAAAAAGTATGTTGATGATTCTAATATTCAAAATTAACCTGTGGTAGCACTGTGCCTTCTTTTAAACTGAAAAATGCTTGGTTATCCATCACATTTTTATAGCGTGGCGAACACACGGAGTGCACAAACGGCCTCTGTGTGGATGACTCCCAAAGTCACATTTCCAGCCCAGCTCTCCGCCCCAAGTCCCGTCTGTCCAGTTGAATGTCCTGCTCACAACTCAGACCAAGCAAGGCCAAGGCTGATCCCTGCATCTGCTCCCCCTCCCCACCCCTGCCCAGGGTGCTGTGAGCTCCAAAAAAAACAGAAGTCCTGTCCAGTGAGACCAAGAGCCACCATCTCCACGGTGAAGTGCTTACAAAACAGTACTTATTAACCCAAGAATCCCTGTCTAGTTAAACTGCAAACACAGATGCTTGCTGTAAATAAAGACACATATATAGCTTCTAAATCACAAGTACACAAGTACAGTTGGCCCTCTCTCTGTACCCGAGGAGTCAACCAACTGCTGGTCAAAAATATTTGGGGAAAAAAAGTAGGAATTCCTTTTCTTGTCATTACTCCCTGCCTAAACAATACAGTATAACATCAATTTACATAGCATTTACATAGTATTAGGTATTACAAGTAAGCTAGAGATGATTTTAAGTATGGGGGGAGAGTGTGTATGTTGTATGCAAATACTACACCATTTTATATCAGGGAGTTGAGCAGCCACAGATTTTTGTATCCACAGGTGGTCCTATACCCCATCCCCTGTGGATACTAAGGGATGACTATATTTCCTCCCTTGTTCCCCGCCCCCCCCCAAATTACAACAATGTATTTTTACAATGAACAAATTGGTCACACTTAACATTTCTATTTTAGTACTTATCTGGCTCAGTGACCTGTGTTGCCAATATCACCTGGAGCTAATTGCCAGCTTTTAGGAATTGGAAGGTTGAGTGGCCTCCCTGTTCTCACCTGGTTTTGTCATGAGCCATGTCCCAGCTGGCTCAGAACACACTCACGGCTTGTAGTTGTTGGTCCTGATGTGAATTCATCTCCTATTTACTGTTTAGTCTAAATAAATTTCTCTACTGAACTTTAGATATACACATACGCAACTAGCTAGCAGATCCACTTAGGTGTCCTGCAGACACTTCACACTCAATGTGACCAAACCAAAGTCATCAACACCACCTCCCAAAATACCAGTTCCTTCCCTGTGTCTCCCCACAGTCATCCCAATTAGAAGCTCAGCATGAGTTGGATTCCTCTCTCTCCTCCACACCCCCAGGTCAACTGCACCTCCTGGATCTCTCAGATTTCTCTATGTAGTCCCCTCTCTACTGCCAGGGCCTGGGTTGAAGCCCCCATCATCTCTTTCTTGGCTTTCTATTATAAAATAGCTCCCCACTAAAAGCAAGGAAAGAAATTAGTACTTCACATTTAGCTACAAAGACTTTAAATGCCTACGATTCTATTTTTGTTGGGGGTGTGCGTAGCCCCTTATAACATTTTCCTGTTGGAACATTTGACCTTAGATCCTTCTTTGCCTTGAATACCTTATATTTTATTTAATGTGGCTGGGACATTTCAATAAATGAGAAAAAAGAATACATTTTTTAAAAGAATAAATTATGTTCTTTCTACTACAATGAAACAAAGTATGAGATGAACATGCAGCCTACAAAATACAAATTGTTTTATACAAAACGAAAGCAGTTCACTCCTTTATCCAATTAGCTAGCAGGTGTTTCAAGTTTTCCTCTGAAATTTCACCAAGGCATTAGTGGTATCGTGGTTAGCATAGCTGCCTTCCTCTGAAATTTCTTCCAAATTTAGTCACTGCTCTCCATCTCTCCTGAAATTCTTCTGAATTCATGCTTAGATTGCCATTTTCAGATAGTTAGCTTTTTCTCATCTTGAATTTGCTATTGATATTTTTATCCATAACTAATACAATCCTACAGCATGTCATTTCTTCAATTTGTTAAGGTCGATCTGAATTCTTTCATATTCTGCAGAGTATCAGCGACTCCATGAAATCTGAAAATGTGATGAGTTATGTTCTCCAATTCTTAATCAAGTTATCCACAGATACATTCAGCAAAAATGGTACCTATGTGCTATTACTACTCAGGTGGCCCTTTATTGACTGTGGGAACAATGGCAAATGTCCTATGGGCAGAACATTCATTCATTCCTATACCATTACCACAGTCAAGAGAAAGCACCAGCTTACTAAAGTTAAGATGAACATATCTATTATTTTCCTACTGTGTGCCTGTATTTCTACATACAAAAGGCAGTTAGCTTGGTCTAATACCATTTAGTTTATGCAAAACCCCACTGGTTACTCTCTTAATCTAAAAATAACAATAAATTATTTGATGATTTGTTCTCTGATATCACTTCATGTATTTGATTTTGGTCTGATCTGTCTATAATTTCCATGGTCAGTCTATTCTGGATGAGTAATTTTTCAGCGAGTTGTAATACCTTCCATATTTTAATTCTCAGAAACTTCTCTTTATCTCCATAATTGAAAAATAACAATAATAGCTCCCCACCACACTGGCACCTGCTAGTTCCTTCAGGAACCAGCGTGCCTTGCTAATACAAATAGTTCCAGTTCTTCAAAGCACTTTCCAACTCTTTTTCTATTTTGACTCTCTTTACTTTCATCAAAACTGGGAACTGTTCCAGGCCCCTTCACATCTGATAGCTCTTATGAAAAGTGAATTGAATAAGACATTAAAAGCCTCTGCCTTTTCACCAGCTTCTGTTATCAGTTTTCCCAGCCTGTCCATCAGAGACTCATGCCAAGCAACTGGCGAAAGTATATTACAACAAAGTCTTTTCTGGAACTTTCAGTAACTATCCCATATGGACAGGGTCCAAAGTGGACTCACAGTATGTTCTCTCTGATGTGGGAAAAGTTTATGACAAGAGAATGAGGAAAGTAGAGATAGCTTTGTTCAACTCATTGTATTTTATTTTTACTCTTGGCTTCTTGTGCACCTACCAAGAGAAAGGAAAAAGAGGGAAGAATTTTTTAACAGCATTCCTGTTCATTTAGAATCAAGTAAGTCTTTTTTTTTTTTTTTTCCATTTTTACAGAGCCCAAATGAAGATCCTTCAAGATTTGGTCTCTTTTTCACTTAGCTGTATCTGCCTGGGTGACTCAGAGGATAAGTATTTGGTGAAGACATGCATGGTGATGCCAGGGTCGACTGGCCCAGGAGTATTTGAGGCAATTTATCAGAGGACCGTGAGTTGGACCAAATTTTATAGGTGGAAAGGAAAAGAAATGGGCCAGAGGAGAAGGATCCTGGAGTGTCTTGGCTGGCTTCAAGCGCCTCCTCCTCTCACACCGCATGTCAAAGGAACCAGGTGCCCAGAACCACGCTCATCATTCTCCCTACCAGCTCTGGAAAAAATCCACTGGTGTTCATCTAGCTGCTAAGCCCATGTACACGGAATAACAGTTCCAAATTGCCTGTCTTGCCAACAAGCTAAAACAGAAGAAAGAATGTACAACTAGATACGATCAAAGCACTTTAAGTGCTTTCTTCAAGATTATGAGAATTGGTAGGATCGAGAAAAGTAAAATATCCGTGTGGCCTCTTCGGCTCCTGTAATCACAAATCTTGTTCATTATACCTAAGTTCACCCACTGGAAGAGGAGAAAAACATTTTTCCCCTAAAAAATCTACTGCTTCATAAACAAACCAATACACTTCTTGCGAAAATCTTTTATAAAAATGTCCTAGACTGGTTTCCTAAGCCTCCGCTCATGTGTTACTCATACTCCATGAATCACACCCAAGTTTCACTGACCTTCTTTTATAGAGACATTATCTTTTTTTTTTTTTTTTTTTGGAACCAGGAAAAATTTTGTCATTTTTGCGAAAGTCTGTTTTGCACCCCAAGCTTTCTACAGAGAATTATATTTATCTGTGGTTTGACACATTCAGCATCATTACTCAGCTTCATTTGTTCTTATGAGTCCTTAAGAATCTAAAGAAGACCAGCACTTGCTCTTCCGCAAAGGCCACTCTTTGGTGGCGGCATGAGTTACGCAGACCACCATTAGCACCAGATCTTCGAAGCTTTACGTCGTCAAAAGTGAGTTTCACTGAACCAGATTCCTCAACTGGAAGGATGGCAATATGGAAGAAGGACAGTTCCCAAATGAGGGTGAAGAATATCTAGTTAGGGCCAATAGACACAGAAAAAGTTCCCTATAATTAGGTAAAAGAATTCAAATTGTAGGTGTCTCTACGATATGTAGTATTGTATCAAAAATCTGACACCGCTAAGTATTGTGGCTTGTGGACCACAACCCACAGACGACACACCTCAACAGCAGTGTTTGTTTCAAATGTATATCCCAAGGCTTCATCTCAGACCAACCATATCAGAATCTAGAAACGGGCCCCCTGAATCAGCCCCCTAGACTATTATTCGGTCCACCAAAGTTCCAGAATCCTGGCCCTGAAAGATGTCTCACAAATGTTCTATCCAATGAGAAGTTCTCCAGTGAGTGGTAAAACATGGAGACATTTGGCCAAGGTATTGGCTGAGTTGCGGAAATTCTAACCTAAGAAAAGCAGGGAGAAGGAGAAAGAGGAGGAACAAAGTCAGAGTGACAAAAATTGACGAGGAGAGATGGCCAAAACCAACTACAACTTTTCGTCCATGTAGATTTTTTTCTTAATTCAAAATCAATAAACTTTTGGAAAACACTGAGTTAAGGGAGTTAAACTATGATGCTCGCATAATTCTACCTTTTAAAATAAAATCACTGAACTGCTATTCAAACTGTTAAGCTAAAGATTTTGATGCCAATCAGATCGTTTAGGGTATGATTTTTTTTTCTGCTGGGAATCTTTTTTTTTAAAATAGATTTAGGGGGTACAAGTCCAGTTTTATTACCTGTATAGAGTGCTTACCAGTACAGTCTGAGCTTTTATGGTCACCATCATAGGGTGTGATTTTAAAGTAAGTATGGTCCACATGAGAATGGCAATGTTCTATTAAATCTTGAATGTTTTCTGTGTTAGTTCACCTTAAATCTGAATTTGGAGCACTCTGTGCACTAAGAGAAAGCACATCCCAATGGCGTCTGTCCCCTGGCCACTGGTGAGCTCCGTTCTGTCTCAACTAAAAGTTGTCAGTTCCCTCCAGCTTTTTGAGAAAATGACAAGGAACACTTGGGCTTCTCTTTCTCAGGCCTCCCTTGCCCAGAAGTCCCCTAGGACTGCACAAAAGACAGAACTGGAAACTAAGGAAACCTGGGTTCTCATCTCTACTGATCCATGGACTAGACTGAGTAAGTCATTTTACCTTGGTTGACTGCAGCTTTCTCATTAGTAAAATGAAAAGGTTAGACCAGTTTACCTTCCAGATCTAACATTCTAAATGTAACATTACATGCAGTAGTGATGCTGTGCTTTGTGCTTTAAATAGGATAGACCCCACAGGCATGTCAATTTATTTTCCCCCAAAGAGAAATGCAATATGTCAAAATGATCCTCTTGTTCATATTATGACTTTGATTGGGAAAACAAAAAAGATTCTGCCTAAATGAAAAGAAATAAACTACAGTTTGGACTTGAATATCACTGAAATTCTAAGACCGTCATCCTTCCCTGCCCTCTTCTCCACTCTGTTGGCCCTCTCCCCTCTTCCCAATTCTGTCAATCAGCTAATTACCCTAGCATGAGTTGGCCATAATATAATTTGCATATAAAACTTGTTACACAAAAAAATTTTGTTGAGGTAATATCTTAGATTAGCCTCAAGGAGTTGTTTAGAAGTCCTTTTCTTAAAGGGTCTGTAGTCTGTAAAGAACAGAGTATTTACACAACAGAGCTACTTGGTTTTGAGTGGTTTTTGTTTTTGTTTTTAGACAGGGTTTTGCTGTCACCCAGGCTGGAGTACGGTGGTATCATCATAGCTCACAGCAACCTCAAACTCCTGGGCTCAAGTGATCCTCCTGCCTCAGCCTCCTGAGAAGTTGAGACTACAGGTGCATGCCCAGCTAATTTTTTTTATTTTTCTTTTTGTGGAGATGGGGTCTTGCTATGTTGCCCAGACTGATCTCAAGAAATCCTCCCACCTGGGCCTTCCAAAGTGCTGAGATTAAGTCATGAGCCACCACATCCAGCCTTGAGTACATATTTTTTAACAGAGATTTAGGCTGGTTTCATCACATCAGTCTCTTTCTTTAACTTGTCTTTACTTTTCACCTCACTCTAGGCCCAGCTATGTCATCCAAACTCCCCACAGGTTCCTCTACCAGTCTCAATCACAAAGAAGTTCAATCTCAAAAATCTGCAAGCTATCCTTACAAAAAAAAAAAAGTAATATCGCTCAGCTTATATTTTATTTAAATATACTTGTAGTAGTTTTTAACTTCTCATATACTACTAACTTGGGAAATTTTTATGCATATATTCCCAATTCTTTATTATTTCAAATAAAATTTATAATAATTATTTGTTACCTCTTACCAAATAAAATAAGCTCAATAAATATGCTATGTCCCTCTGTTCCCTGCAGCAATAGACTGTTCCCCATTTCAGCACATTTTATGTATTGTCATTTTATGTATTGTCAGGCTCTGAGATCTGCCTGTACTATTCTGGTTACATCATTACCAACAAAAGATTTACAAACAGGTTTCCATGGCAAGCAACAAGAACAAATGAAAAAAGTCCAAGAGAAATGTAAACAGAAAAGATAAGTCTGATGAAGTGGGAACACAAGCCATCCAAAAGCAACTGCTTCAATCACCACAACCGAAATTATTGTCATTTCCCTGAAACATGATGGGAACCACCCAATCAATGAAGACACTGGCCTTTTTTATGGATGTAATAGTCACAGCTCCATGAGAAAGGCTCTAATGACACAAGGGTAGTCACCTTTCTGCATACAAATTCTTTTCCTTGTTTAATGGTCTAGACAAGTACTGCTGCTTTAATTCATGGCCCTAGATAAAATGAACATCTATGATAATCTCCCTTCGAATCTTGATGTGTTCTGTAAGCCTGGTAGCTAAGTGCTGATAACAACAATTATCTGAATGTAAACAGTTGTTGCAAAAGGATGAAATCGGTAACGATGGGTCCACTAAAAACAGGCAAAAATGTGGGTGGATATATCTTTGCAACAAGACTAAAGCTGTAGGAGCCTTTCATATAAGAAGATAGCAAAACACACGTGCACACACACTCACACACACTCACACTCTCACACAGAGTACAGATAGGAAAGGGGACATTTTCATTCCCCTACACAAAAGACAAAGGCAGAACGATGATGTTTTCCTCTTTAGAGTCCTGGCACACAGCAGGTAGTCCACAATGCTCACCGAATGGAAATAAAGTGCCAAATTCTGAGTCGGGAAGCCCACTGGTATTTAATAATTATAATGCGAACAAAACTGCATCATTTCACACAAAAGGAATAAGGGTGAATTCTTCGACCCCTCTTAGAAATGAGAAGCTAATCTGGACATCCTAATTCTGGAATTAGAACAATTTTCTTGTTTCTCAATTTCCTCTCTCACAATAGTTCCTCCTCGCCCAAGCAATGCACAAAGATGAATTCAGGTCATCTGGGGGTCCTACAAGACTGTTATTAATACAAGAAAGCATAAATATTCTTCAATATACATGTGTAATCATAATTTGAATGTATATAGAAAAAAAACAAAATTTAATAAAGTCCCCCTCCGGCCCACTTCCTCCATGGCTCTCACTGGTGACAGCTTGAATAGTCATTTTGTCTATAGCCATAGACTTAGCAAAGAAGTCAAAGTGGGCTGGGCATGGTGGCTCACGCCTGTAATCCCAGCACTTTGGGAGGTCAAGGAGGAAGGACTCTTTGAGGCCAGGAGTTTGAGGCCAGCCTGGGCAATACAGTAAGACCCCGTCTCTACAAAAAAAAAAAAAAAAAAAAATACATAAGAAAAATTAGCTGGCGCACATCTGTTGAGTTCCAGCTACTCAGGAGGCTGAGGTGGGAGGATCATTTGAGCTCAGGAGTTTGAGGCCGCAGTGAGCTATGATGACGCTATTGTACTCCAGCCTGGGTGGCAGAGCAAGACCCTGTCTCTAATTAATTAACTAATTAATTAATTTTTAAAAAAAGAAGTTACAAAAAATAAAAATAAATAAAATTAAAAAAGAAGTTACAGTGAAACAAATCTACCTGTTTCATAAACATATTTTTTTAAATGACATGAACCTACTGAGGAAATGATTAACCTGAAAGTGAAGAGTATGGATTCAATGATTTGAATTTCTTTCTGTACAACCTTAAACGCTTAGTCACCCACCCACCCACAGGACTGCACCCCTCAGCTGGCTTCTCCCTTCTCCCCTGTTGTCCTCCCCCTGTCTGGTGCCAGCCTGTGTTCTGTCCCTTCACACCAGCTTGCCATTGCCATTCCTGCCATCTGGAGCCGGTTTTCCGTATGTCTGTCTCATCAACTCTCCATCTATTTTAAAATATCATCTGAAAACATATGTTCCCCACCACCACCACCACCCCTTTCAATTTCCTCTCTGCTTTTATTTATTTCATCCTCTGACTTCCTTTAGCTCTGAAAAACTCATCTGATTCACTTCAGAAAACCACTCTACAAAGGGCTGTAACTGCATTTGATATGAAAGATTGTAATCTCCCAAATTTGAAATATCTCGTATGAGTGGTCAGCACATGTTCCTCCATTTTATCTCCATGAAAGGATGGAAAGAGCGAGGAAGAACATGAACCAGGAAATGAGGCCATTTCCAACATTAAAATTACCTTGAACGCTGCAGATCATTTCCAAGTGTCAGGGGCTGTGTTCTTCTGCCGGCCAAGGCCATTGAACACACCAACCCAAGATACTACAATCACTGAACTTTTGAAAGTAAGCTGTTCTGAATCTCTTCTTAAACCCTTATAACCCAATAAGAAGCTGTTTAACCTATTTTTACAGTTGCCAAGAAGACAGTTGCGGGGGAAAAAGTCAAGAAGACTTCCTCGATCTTTTCTATTTCCCTTCAAAAGCATGCCCAATAATAACCTGGCCTAAAAACAAAACAATCAACATAAAAAGAAACAAAACCCCCCAAACAGACAAAGGACGAATGTATTTAAACACCCATGCGATCAAACATTTCCATTTCCAGACTGCCCAGCCATCTCATTCTATTGACTCCTTACTTTCCCCAATTAACCTCTGCTGCTCTGATTACCCCCTTTTAATTTTCTCGGGAGGCATTTATTAACGGTGCATGGGATGCGTGGTGCTCAGCCACTCTCCACCACCGGCTAGTGCTTTTCTGCACCATGCTGTCGATCATGCTTCTTTCATCCTCCTTGCCTTGTCTGTCTCTATTCTCCCTCGCCACAGTGAAGAAGCTGAAAAATGAGGCGCTCACTCTCCAACTCCACTCCATTGTCAGTTCCGCAGGCTGCAGCCGGCGTAGGAGCTGGGAGAATCAATGTTGCTAAGCAACACTTTGCACCCTGTGTAAAAGATAAAGGGCATGAGGCCTGGCTCTGAGGATGAGGAGTCCAGCTTCCCGTGAACTCTGGGGAGCTGATCTCCGTGCAATCAACAGAGAAATGTAGATTCTGTTAATATAGGGCTTGGGGAGGAAAGTTCTCCAATGTTCTTTCTTTTTCTTTAGATCATTTCTAATTTTCTCCAAAAGAGAGATGACCTAATGGGCAAAGAAATGGATCGCAAACCCATCATCTGGGTTTCCAGGATGGATGTTTGCTACACATTTCCCCACTGAACAGAGCTGCTTCCGTATAGACCCCCTCCATGACTCAGTTTCTCTCCCGTGAAAAAGTGAAAATGAAAATCAGCTACTTCACCAAATTGGAAGAGACTGATTTTTTTAAACAGCATTATAAAGTCCTCAGCAATGACTCAACTACTATTAAATAATAATAACAATTTCCTATTGATCATCCTCAAATGTCTCGTGGACCAGATTTTTTTAATCGAAGCTTCTGTTCCCACGTATCGACCTTTCATGGGAACATTCTGTGGCTCTTTGGGAGGAGATATTAACCACCAGAATGTAACTTTACAGAAGGGAGGGTCACAGGCCTGAAACAGAAGTGGGGAGGGGCAGTGATGGAGTAGAAGACTGAGCCCATCAGCCACACAACTGGGGCTGTCCCCTCTGTTGCTTCCAGAATTGAGGTGAGAAATGAACAACTGAATGACATTACAATATCATGAACTACTGTGAGTTCCAGTTATCTGCAAGGCTAAAACTCCTGTGATGCTAAGATCCTTCCCTGTGGCTAAGACTGCTAGTTAACCACCTCCCACCCCCAGTATCTATTCACTGTTCTTCCAAGAGAAGACTTCAGGCCCCGCTCACTTGCAGGCAGTGTGGTCAGCTAACAGCTCTGGCTAAAACAACCCACACAGAAGTGATGGGTAGAACTTTCTGGTGGTGGCTTCCATTCCTCCTTCTTTCTTCCCCTTCTTGTTAAAGCGGACATGGTAAGTGCCACCACAAGACATCTGGACTGAGAGATGGTGGGGAAACAAGAGAAGAACAAGCCTGGGTCTCTAATGGTTTCCCAGAGCAGAGCTACTGCATGAGTCAGTCTTATGTGGCAGAGAAGTACACGTCCACCTTGCTTAAGCCACTGTTGTTTGGCTTCTCTGTCACGTGTAACCATGCTCAGACCTTAAATAATACAGACCCTCATAATTTATGTTCTCCTTCAGAAATTCTCCCAGACCCAAGAAGTGTTAAGCATGCCAGAAAAACAACTCAACCTTGTGCCCAAAGGTAACTCCAAATGAGTGTAATAAGTGGAAACTGAAACAAGATCTACCACTTACTGAATGCACCTTTCCACTATACTGAGAAAGTGAAGCGGTTCTCATCTATAATTTAGTTTAGGAAATATCATGCTTTCAACCAGCCAGCATCTATTTACTGAGCATCATTGTGCACAAAGCATCATCCAAGACAGAGTGGAAGCCACAAAGATGAACAGGACATGCCGGTCTTTTGGAATATTCTCATGAAATGTGGCATCCTGTTCCAGGCTTAATTGAATGACATGTGACTATCCTGAACAAATCATTTTATTTCTCTGTGATGTGGAAGATCATTCCTAAGGTCTCACCTGCTCTAAATGTCTGGCTCCTATCACAACTGTTAGTGAGGGGTGAGTTAGGGTTCTTGCCCAATTCACCATCTAACCTTAATCTCAAAACTCTCTATATCTTTTTTGTAGCTTTAATAAGGAATAACTGGCATATAATATAATGCATATATTTAAAGTGTACAATTTAATGAGTCTTGATGTATGTATGTCCATGAACCCACCAGCACAATCAAGATAATGAATGTTTCCATCAACAGGCTCCTCATACCTCTTTGTATCCATTCCCTCTTCTTCCCCACTAACCCAAACCCAGAGAACCACCAGGATGCTTTCTGTTGCTATACATTAGATCACATGTTCTAGAATTTTCATGAAATGGAATCATATCATGTGTACATGGTACTGATTCCTTCCACTCAGTATAATTATTGTGAGGCTCACCCATGTTACTGAGTATATGATATTTTGTTCTTTTTCATTGCTGAGTAACATTACATTGTATGAATATAACAAAATTTATCCATTCACCTGTTAGAATTTTGGGTTGTTTCCAGTTTGGAGCTACTAGAAATAAAGCTGCTATGAACATTCATGTACAAGTCTTTATACACATGTTTGTATACATATGTTTTTATTTCTCTTGTTTAACTATCTTGGAATGAAATTGCTAGGGGAGGGGGTATGGTAATTAACTTTTTAAGAAACTACCAAACTGTTTTATAAAATGTTTGTACTATTTTATATACCCACCAGCAGCATATGAGAGTTCCAGTTACTCCATCCACATCCTTTTCAAATTTTGGTAGGATCAGATTTTCTCCTATATTTCCTTCTAGAAGTTTAATGGTCTTAACTTTTACATTTAAGTCTATAATATACTTCAAGTTAATTCTTCTATGTGTTCTGAGGTAAACACTGAAGTGTTCTGTTGTCATTGTTGTTTTATTAATCTTTCACGCACATGGCTGTCTAATTTTTTCCAACCTCATTTGTTGAAAGAATTTTCCTCATTCAATTGAATTAACTTGGCACCTTTGTGGAAAATCACTATCTCCATTGCTCCATATGTCTTCTATTTTTATACTATTATCACACTGTCCTGATTACTGGAGCTTGATGGTAAGACTTAAAATCAGGTACTATAAATATTCCAAGTTTGTTCTTTTTTCAAAATTGTATTTTTGAATCAGCACATAAAACTCTACAAAACAAAAGGCCTTCTGGTATTTCAATTGGGATGATGTTGAATATATAGATCAATTTAGGGAGAAGTGACATCTTAATAATATTGAGTCTTTCCATAAGCATGGTATATCGCTCCATTTATTTAGGCCTACATAATTTTTCTCAGCAAAATTTTGTAGTTTTCAGTGTCTTACACTTCTTTGGACAAATTTATCCTTAAGTATTTCGTGAGTTTTGATGCTATTATAAATGGTATTGTTTTTCAATTTCAAGTTCTAATTGCTCATTGCTAATATGCAGAAATTCAAATGATTTTTTTTTTTTTTTTTTAGAGTCCAGCGGCTTTTATTAGGTTTGTCTCCTATACCATGAATTCATAGGGAATAGATTCTGGCAGCTCAAGGTCCTTTCTTTGCTTCTCACAGGTGTGCTATACCTATTACGCCATGAATTCACAGGGAACAGGTCCCAACACCTCAGGCTCCTTTCTGTTGCTTCTCACAAAGTGTGAAACACCTATTATGCCATGAATTCATAAGGAATAGGTTCCAGCAGCTCGGGCTCCTTTCCATTGGTTCTCACAAAGTGTGCTTCTCTGGGTGGAGCAGGCTGTCACTTCAGTTGAACCCAGGTACCTTTCTCTTTGGCTTCCTTCTTTTTCTGATCATTTTCCTTCACACGCTTCAGGAAGCTATCTCGGCTCTTAGAGTGCTTAATGTGCTCGATAGGTACATTAATCCTCTTGGCAAGAATCTTGCCCTTAACTTGTTTATTTACAACAATTCCAACAGCATGCTGTGTAACGTTGTAGACTCTTCCAGTTTTGCCATGGTAACATTTGTGGGGCATGCCTTTTTGAACAGTACCCATTCCCTTGATGTCTACAATATCACCTTTCTTGTAGATTCGCATGTATGTGGCCAAAGGAACAACTCCATGTTTTCTAAAAGGCCTAGAGAACATGAATCGGGTGCCTCTCCTCTTTCCCTTTGTGTTCGTCATTTTGGCGAATTACTGGAAGATGGCGGCTCCCCAAATGATTTTTTTATATTGGCTTATTTGCTGCAACCTTGCTAAACTCACTTATTACTTACAGTTGCTTTTTTTAGATTCCTTAGGAATATATGCATAAACAATCATGTGGTCTGTGAATAAAGACAGTTTTACCCCTCTTTTCCAATCTATGTGCTTTTTATTATTTTCTCTTACATTACTGCACTGACAGACACCTGGATAATCTCCAGTATTATATTAATGAAAGTAAACATCCTCTCCTTGTTCCTCCTCCTGGGGAAAAGTTTTGGTCTTTTGGTTTTTCACCATTAAGTAATATGTTAGCTTTATATTTTTCATAGATGCCTGTATCATGATGAAGAAGTTCCCTTCTATTCCTAGTTTGCTGAGAGTTTTCATCAGGAATTGATGTTAGATACAATCAAATGCTTTTTCTTCATCTATTAAGATAAATATATGAGTTTTCTTTTTTAGTCTGTTGATAGGAATAACAATGGTTGATTTTTTAAAAGAAATATTAAACCAACCTTGCCTTCCTGGGATAAACCCCACTTGTTGATGATATATTATCCTTTTTATATATTGTTGGGTTTGATAGGCTAAAAGTTTGTTAAGAACTTTTGCATTTGTGTTTATGAAAGATATTAGTCTGTAATAATGTGCATTTTTGTAATTTCTTTGTCTAGCTTGGAATTAAGACAATGTTGGCCTCATGGCTACTACTATTTTCTGAAAACGTCTGTGGAAAATTGATATTTCTTCCATCAATGTTTGGCAGAACTCACCAGTAAAGGCAACTAGGCTTGGAGTTTTCTTTTTGGGAATGTTTTTAAATACAGATTTAAGGGTTTTTAAATAGAAATACACCTATTTTTTCTTGAGTGAGCTTTCGTAGCATGCTTTCAAGAAATTTTCCATTTCATCTAAAAGTTATCAAATTTATTGACATAGAGCTGTTCACAGTATTCCCTTATTATCCTTTCAATGGCTATAACATCTATAGTAATGCCATATCTATCATCCCTGGTATTCATTATTTATTCCCTGTCTTTTGTCTTAATCATTCTGGCTAGAGAGATTCCACAATTTGCTTACTCTCAAAAAACCAGCTGTTGCTTTAATTGGTTTTTCTTATTATTTTTCTAATTTTATGTCATTGATTTCCACTATTATATTTTCATATTTACTTTCTTCTGCTTACTTTGGTTTAATTTGCTCCTTTCTCTATTTTCTCAGGTCATTGATTTTAGAACTTTCTACATTTCTAGTACATACACATTTAATGCTATCAATTTCCTTTTAAGCACTGCTTTATTGGTAAACCACAAAATGTAGTATGTTTTAAATTTCATGTAGTTCAAAATATTTTCTAATTTCACTTGTGATTTCTTCTTTGAGTGATGGTTATTTAGAAGTACATTGTGCAGTTTCCAAATATTTGGGGATTTTCCAAATATGTTTTTGTTATTGATTTCTAATTTAATGCCACTATGGTTAGAAAACATATTTTGTATGATTTAAATCCTTTTAAATTGATTTGAGATTTGTTTTATGAACCAAAATATGGTCTATCTTGGTAAATGTTCTGTGTGCACTTGAAAAGAATGTGTATTCTACTGTTGTTGAGTGGAATGTGCCATGAATGCCAGTTAGATCATGTTGATTAATACTGTTATTCTATTACTATATATCCTAACTAATTTTCTGTCTACTGTTCTATCAACTATTGAGAGAAAGGTGTTGAAATCTCCAACTATAATTGTGATTTGGCTACTTCTCCTTTCAGTTTAGTACATTAGGATCTCCAATCACATTTTGAATTGTTCTGTTTTAAGAAATAATTCCTTTACCATTTTTAAATGGCCCTCTTTATTTCTAAAACTATTCCGTGCTCAGAAATAAACTTTGTCTCAAATGCATACATTCACTCCAGCCTTCTTTTGATTAATGTTTGCATGCTCTTTTTCCATCCTTTTATTTCTAACCTATCTATATCTTTATATTTAATGTGGGTTTCTTATATCCAATGCAAAATTGGGTCTCACTTTTTTTTATCCAATCTGATAAAACCTGCCTTTTAATCAATAGTTTAGACCATTTACTTAATGTGACTATTGATATGGTTGGGTTTAAATATACCATCATGGTATTTGGTTTCCATTTTTCCAATCTATTCTTTGTTCTCCTTTTCCTAATTTTTATAGCTTCTTTTAGATTAAGCATTTTTAATTATTCCATTTTATCTCCTTTACTAGCTTATTAGCTATACCTCTTTATTTTGTTCCTTTAGTAGTCTCATTGGGGTTTATAACATACACCTTTATCACAGCCTGCCTTAAAGTGCCAGTATACCATTTCATATATAGTATAATCACCTACACTTTCCTTTGCCCCTTTCTGGCCTTTGTGTAGCTATTATCATATATTTTACTTCTACCCACAATAAATTATTATATTTGCCTTAAACAGATAATTGTTTCTGCAAGACATTTTTTTTTTTTTTTTTTTTTTTTTTTTGAGACAGAGTCTCGCTTTCTTGCCTAGGCTAGAGTGAGTGCCGTGGCGTCAGCCTAGCTCACAGCAACCTCAAACTCCTGGGCTCAAGCGATCCTGCTGCCTCAGCCTCCCGAGTAGCTGGGACTACAGGCACGAGCCACCATGCCTGGCTGATTTTTATATTATATATATTAGTTGGTCAATTAATTTCTTTCTATTTTTTTTTATGGTAGAGACGGGGTCTCGCTCAGGCTGGTTTTGAACTCCTGACCTTGAGCAATCCGCCCGCCTCGGCCTCCCAGAGTGCTAGGATTACAGGCGTGAGCCACCACGCCCGGCTCTGCAAGACATTTTTAAAACAAGAAGTCTTTTGTATTTACTTTCATATTTGCCTTCTCTGGTGCCTTCCATTCCTTTGTGTAGATCTGGTTTCCATTCGTTATCATTTTCTTTCTGTCTTAAGGACTTCCTTTAACATCTCCTGGCATGGTGGTCAGCTGGTGAGGAACTCTGCCAGCTTTTGTGTGTCTGAAAAAGTCTTTATTTCATCTCTTTAAAAAAAAAAATTCACTTGCTACAAGAACTCTAGTTTGAAAGTTTTTTTCTTTCAGCACCTTAAAGGTCCCACTCCATTGTCTTCTGACTTGCATTGTTCCCAAAAAGGCTTCTGCTCATTCCTACCTTTGTTCTTCTACACATGATGTCTTTGACCTCTGGCTGCTTTTAAGGTGTTAAGCAATTTGATTATGATGTGCTTTGGTGTAGTTTTCTTCCCTTCCTTCTAATAGAGCCTTATTGAACTTTTGGATCTGTATGTTTACAGTCTTCACCAAATTTGGATGTTTTTCAACTATTATTTCTTTAGATTTTTTAATTCTACTCCCCCCACGTCATTATTTTTTAGGAAGTTTTTCTGTTCCTTCACACCTTTTGTGACTATAACAACAAATAATATAGGCTATTGCTGTTGTCCCACTACTCACAGATGCTCTGCTAATTCTTTTTATCTTTTTGTTCCTATTTCATTTTAGATAATTACGTCTTCAAGTTTACTAATTGTTTTATCAACAGGGTCTAATTTTTTGTTAATCCCCCCAGTTTATTTTTAGTCTAGTATTTTTCTTTTTTTCTTTTTTTTTTTTTTTTTTTTGAGACAGAGTCTCGCTTTGTTGCCCAGGCTAGAGTGAGTGCCGTGGTGTCAGCCTAGCTCACAGCAACCTCAAACTCCTGGGCTCAAGCAATCCTCCTGCCTCAGCCTCTCGAGTAGCTGGGACTACAGGCATGCACCACCATGCCCAGCTAATTTTTTCTCTATATATTAGTTGGCCAATTAATTTATTTCTATTTATAGTAGAGACAGGGTCTCGCTCTTGCTCAGGCTGGTTTCGAACTCCTGACCTCAAGCAATCGCCCTCCTGGGCCTCCCAGAGTGCTAGGATTACACGCGTGAGCCACCGTGCCCTGCCATATTTTTCAACTCTAGAAATTTAAGGTGGGTCTATTTTATATCTCCCATGTCTCTCTTTATCATACTCACTGAATATATGGAATAGAATTTATGATAACTATTTTAATGTTCTTAGATAGCTCAGGCAGATTAGATGGCTTACACACAGACATCTATTTTGCACAGTTTGGAAGCCCAAGACCAAGGTGCCAACCAATTCGGTTCCTGGAGAGGATCTTCTTCCTGGCTTGTACATGACTATCTTCTCACTGTGTCCTTGCCTGATGAGAGATAATCTCTTGCTCTTTTCCCCTTCTTATAAAGCCACTAATTTTATCATAAAGGCCCAACTCTCATGATATCATCCAACACTAATTACCAAATTTCTAAAGGCCCCATCTGCAAATACCATCACACTGGGGATTAGGGTTTCAACATATGAATCTCATGAAGGGGAGGAGTGGGGACAAATTCAGTCCATAGCAGTCTTTTTCTAGTATTTCTGTCATCTGTGGCATTTCTGGGACTTTTTCTACATGTTGTTTTTGTCCTCGTTATGGGTCACATTTTCCTGCTTCTTTGAATGCCTGGTAATTTTTTATTGGACACCAGACAAGGTACATTTTACTTTGCTGGGGCTGGAGTTTTTATACTCTTTTAAATATTTCCGAGCTGGATGCAATAAAGTTACTTGGATACATTTGATCTTTCCATGGCGTGCTCTTAAGCTTTGTTAAGTAAGACCAGAAGAGCCTTTAGTCTAAGGCTAATTTGGTCCCACCACTGAGGCAATGGCCTCCAACTGATACCCTATATGTCAAGAGATCTTTCCACTTTGAGTGGTGGGAGAAAAAAAAAAAAAAACGATTGTGTTTCCCGGATGATTTCAACTGATTCTTTTCTGTGCTCTTCCCTGGTCTCAGATAGTTTCCTCACTCACACTTTCTAAAAACTCTACAGATCTCTGAAGCTGTCTATCCATGCAGTCCTCTCCTACCCAAGAACTTGCCTTGTGATCTAGTTGCCTTAGCCTCTCCAAACTCTGAACTCTGTCTCCTTAACTTAGAGCAATTGCTGGGCTCTGTTATATATCTGAAAACATATTAATAATATATTATATATATATTCCTGTGCTGCAGCCTGGAGCTCAATCCAGTCAGTAAATTGCAGCAATCTCATTTGTTTCTCTTCTCTGGAAGATCACTGTCTTGTGCTAATGTCTAGTATCTTGTGCTAATGTGTCTAATGTCTGAAAACTATTGTTATATATATCACCTACCTTAGTTTTAAGAGAGTAATTCCAGTCCCTTTTACTCAATCAGCAATAAAGAAATCACTTTATCACTAAAATATCTCTATATCTTCTTAGTCTGTTCTCTCAAATATCAAGAGTTGAGAGAGTCAGTTGAGTATAACATGGTGGTTATAAAATGGGCTCTGGAGTCAGCACCCTGGGTTCAAGTGGCAAACTTGGCCACTATTATTTGTATGACCTTATGTAAGTTATCTAACCTCTGAGTCCACTGTATCTATAAAATAAACATAGTAGAAATATAAATCTACCTCAGGGATACTGTGAGGTTTTTAACTGAGAATATTACTCCTAGTACATAGTTAATACTCAATGGTCGCTAACATGTCCATCATCATCATTTCCTCACATGCCAACTGACAAAGACAGCAACCCAGTGTCAGTCTGCCTGCTCTGGCATTGCCACCACTGCTACCAATGACACGTGTGCACACCATGGGCTACACCTCAGCTGTCTACACTCACTGAAGAATCTCGTCAAGTTCGATAACTGCCAGGAATGTCTCCTCCAGCAGATGAGTTATGTTTGTTTTTCCCTAATTCCCTCCTAGTCATCATCCTTTCAATATGGTTTCCTTCTAGTCAGGATCAAAATGTCACCATTTTATGGATATCCTGGCCTGCCTCCCTCAGAAGGAGCAAAATGTTCATTATACGGGTCCATTCCAAGTACTCCACCGACAGTGACTTGATTTTTGCATTTAGCATAACAATAAAATTCTGAAAGCATACTTTAAAAACCTAAAATGAAATTATCACAAGATCACAGCACAACAAGCAACTCAGCTTTTCTCTACTTAATGTCCTATTGACTTACGTTAAAGCTTCGTTTGCTCTTTTGCCAACCTCTAGAGAGAGAGATTCCATAAGTGCAACTGGCTAAATGAGCATTTAAAGTAAGTGAAGTTTTGCTTCTTTACTAAAAAAACTATTATTTGTTAGATATATTTAGGCAGTTTTAGATATGCCATAGGCAGTACTATACTGAACTATATTGATCTCATCTAAATGAAGTCAGATTTATTTTTCTAAATTACATATATATGGAATGAGTCTTAATAAAGCTACTGCTTAAGTTTGTCTTTCTATGAATGCATAGTCTGTATACTGACAAAATACAACAGTGGGTGTTATAATTCAGCACAAGTTACATCCTAAACACAAAGGAGGCTTAGAGACATTATTTTCACAGCTTACAGAGCACTTTCATCGACATTATCTCATTCATTCTTATAACAATCCTGTGAGCTAACGACTTACAAAAGAGAAGGTTAATATTGTGGAAACAAAAGAAAAGAAAGACTCAGATGCCAGAGAGCAATCCTTTCTCTTCTCCAAAAATAGTTAATGCTAGACTATCTAAATCCATCTCTTTAACAGTTTATATTTGTGAATAGTTACGTTTAATGGACTGTGTCATATACCTTTACTGAATTCAGACAGTGATAACATGTCATTTCTCATGAACCTGAATTTTCTCCACTACCTCATCCCTAAAAGAAAAGTTCTTTTTTCCCAACATTTTATTTTGAGAAATTTCAAACCTTCGGAACAGCTTCAAAAATAGTGTAAGGAAGATGACCTTCATCTAGGTTCACCAATTGTCAACATTTTGCCATATTTTCTTTATACATGAACAAAAATCTGTCATACATATATGTGTATAAAACAAATATATATTCATTACATTTGAATTATTTATAATATTAATATTTATTATATATCACATGTAAATAAATGTTATATATAATGTGTTTTTATATAATTTAGATGTATATAGATATGAAAGTTAGTAGCAAGCATCATGGTAACTGGGTCATAAATACTTCAAAATGAATGTCCTAAGAACAAAAACATCCTCTGACATATGCACACTCATATGACATATCACACTCAAGAAATTAAACATTGACATGATGTCATTATCTATTATATAGTCCATTTGCAAATTTCCTCAAATGATCCAATCAATGTCCTTGTAGCTGTTTCCCTGATCCAGGATGAAATTGGGAACACACACTACATTTAGAAGTAACATCTCTTTACTCTCTTTTAAACAAAAAAACAGTTCCCCCCAGCTTTTTGATCTATAATAACTGACATTTTTAAGAGTATAAGGTCTCATTTTTGGATGTATCCAATTATATCTTCATGATTCAATTTGGGTGACACATTGTGGGCAGGAATGCTGTCTAAGTAGATGGGCACTCAGAGGGTACATGACACCCATTTGTTCCTCTATTGGTGATGTTTAATTGTTTCAATTTAATCACTTGTTTAAGGTGTTCTCCATGGTGAAGGTGACTTTTATCTTTGTGATTAAGGGGTGACACTCTAAGAATACTCTGTTCCCCAACAATCTTTCACTCACTGATTTTAGTATCTTCTAATCCTTCTCACCTACATCACTTATTAATTACTATGGTGGTTATAAAATAGCAATCTTCTCTCCCATCATCCTTCTACGTTTATTAATTGGCACTCCTCAAAACTATTTTATGACAGCAAAAAAACACACAGGACCATCTATGTGAGAGGGTTAGAGTAAAGAAGCTCCCTGGAGAGAACTAAGCTCTGCAGTGGAAGGGCATACACCCCAGTGAAGTCTGAAGTCGGTGCTAGATACACACAGTTTTGCATTTGCCGCTATGAAGACATTTTCTCTATGGCAGACCCGGTTCAAAGGGATTCTTCCATCCCAGTGTGTGCTGTAGATGTTTACCATGTTCTTTGTTCCAAGATGATGATGGGATACTGGCACAGGATCTAAAGGAACTGCATTTTCAAGCTTCATACAATAACCTCTAACTTCCTCCCTAAAGTAGAGGGATGATCTCTGAAAACATCAGACTTAGAAAATTGGACCTCGCTGAAAAACCCAAGAGATCGTTTCTAAAGTATGTTTGGCTCTGAAACTATTTTTAATGGTATAGATCAAGCACCCCAAAATTATACCCTTTCATTCTTTATCTCACATTGCTTCAGTTCAAAGAAGGAAACGGTATTTCTCTCCATTCCTTTATAACTATGTAACTTTATAAATTTAGGCTAATTGTCTAGGGATTGATCCCTTTAATGCCATGGTAACACCAAACCCAGTGCTTCCAAGATAACACCAAACCCAGTGCTTCCAAGGTTCAGTCTTTACCCCTTATTTCCATTCTACCAAAAATGCTGGCTAATAAAGTCAAAGGAATATTTTAGTTTAATTCAACAATCGTGGTGTAATCCATGAACAGCTTGCCAATGGTGCCACTCTTTGGATGTCATTTTTAGGTGCTTAACCTTATGCCTTCCAAGATACCATAGAGAAAGCCAAAATCAATGATTAAAACTATTTTCTATTCTCTTGATCTACTCATAATCCAGAAAAGAGCAGCCATGTAAACTGATAAACATAAGGACATATGGATATGCAGAAATAGTCAATGAATTTGAGCCTAGGTGATTAGCACAAGGGTGCAGCTATTATTATACTAGACAGAAAAGAAAAGGAGATTTAATCTGATTAGGAAAGACAGAGTTTGGATTTAGAGACCTGAAGTTTGAGATGATAGAAACTGCTCAGGGTCTGGATATGAAATCCAGAACAGATATTAACTTGAGTCATCAGTAGAGATCACAATTGAAAATATAACAGATTAATTTCCTAACAAAAAGATAAATCAGAGAAAAAGCAACAGCAAAGACACCCACCTGTACTCCCTTCAAGTATTTCTGCCTTATATATGTCTTTATTTTCTAATTTTCCCTCAGTGAATACTTTCATCTTCCTAGTAAGTTCTATAGGATCAAGAATCAAGGTTTACATACCTTCTCCTAGGTTACTGGGGTCATAGAAAATACTCGATGCAATTGGGACTTTATCAGTGCTTAACACCTTCCCTGGACAATGAGACCACCTTCTGTGGGTATCCTGGAGTGTCATTTTTAGTATCTCTTTGAGGTCAACACTGAAGGTTGTCTTTATATTAAATTCATGCAACTATTAAAAATTCACCAAGTTCAAGGCACTGTGCTAAGATGGACCTCTTGGGAGGCACGCAAGGTCCTCACTCTTCTAGATCTTACAGTATTTAGATCTTGCTGTGCAAAGTCAGTCCTCTAGATCTTACAGTATTTAAATCTTGCTGTGCAAAGTCAAAGGTAAATTTGTACCTTGTGTCATTTGGGGGCACCATAATGTATTTGAGAATACACGTACTTGTAATCTTATAATTTTCTTTCAACTTTGGCAGATAGTCTAAACTACTTAAATTAAACTAGCAATGATATCATTTGAGGATAATTGCTACTTGATCCATATCTATAGAGAAAACTGCATATTCTTAATGTTCTTTATCATCAACTTTATTCATACACTGACAGTATTAGTAAAAAGCTCACTAAATTTTCTGTGTCACAAGAGCCCTGACTGAGCTCAAGTCCTCCTGGCCATCCCATGAATCCTCACCACCCTCTTTTTTAATTTACTCATGTCATTTCTCATGCCTGGAACTCTCCTGTTCCCCCCTCCTTGCTATCCCACTCCCACCCAAATTATCCAAATTCTTCCTTCTCCTTCAAATATGAATAGACATCTCTAACTTCATCTAGTCTATAGTCACCCATCTCTGAATTCTGATAACTATATAACCTCCAACCAATATATATATAAATCTCTAACACATATACAGATACAGATATATACACACATATATATATAATCCTCAATTGGTTGGAAATATATGGTACATCTCCAACCAATTTAATATTTAGGTTTAGTTTTCTTATGCTATCTAGTAAATATTTTACATAAGTTCTTTTTTTAAATTTTTCCTCTACTAGAATATACTAGTAAGCTCTTCAAGGGAAATCCCCACCTGTGATGTGATATACATGTGTGTGTTAACTAGCACCAATCTATGCAATTTTATGCATACAGAAAGTAGACAATATTTGCAAGTGATTTAAATACCTCTTGGTATTTGTAGAGTTTCATATTATACTTTATATACTTGGTCATGGATAAATGCATCTAGACCATAATATTGCATACTAGACCAATATAAATCCACTGTACCCATAACCCAACCCTTCAGGGAAGGTCCTATTTTGATAAAACATGAAGGGGGGTGGGGGGTAAAGCTTTTCACATATTGATATAACTGTTACGAGTACTATTTTGCTGTTCTTTATAATTTAAAGCAACATCACTAACAAAGATTAGGGAAAAGATCCATGAGTTGTGAGTTATTAATGCAAAGACACTGAAGCTCATGATATCGTATCCTTCATTTACTGACCCATAATAATCAGACCTGGGTCTTTTGTCCCTAGTAGGGGTGATAAGTTCATATAGAGTGGCAGTTTCTCCCCGAGCTGTCAAAAGACCCTTCAGGCAATAAAACCAACCACTTCCAGCTCATTAGGATCACTCTTTAACAAGTGAAGCAGAATCCACCACCCAACCACATTGGGATTCAAAGTTTCAAACAGAGCAGGGAACATAGAGTTTGGAAAACAGTAACAAAAATGATCAGAAATAAGCAGGCCAAAAGAAATAAAAACAGCATAGCCTGAATCAGTCTCCACCGAACAGCAGTGTGGAGGAGTCATGGAACAAGACAGGACAAAGACAGGCCACAAAGAAACTTATCTCAAAAACAAGCCACAAGGAACACCCCTGTGTTGGCAAAGGACAGATGGTGTCACTGAAAGACACACTGACATCTCCGATTTTTATGATGAATGGAATCCCAGAATCTACAGAAGCTCACACACACACACACACACACAGCCAGTGTGCACGTGCTCTAGGTCGAAGCATCAGGTTGAAGCTGCACTCACTCAGCACCAAGGGGTCCCATCACATTGAAATGAAACCAGGAACTCCTTAGTAAGACTCCTAGTAAAAGGATGTTTCATATTTTAAACAGTCTTACAAACAACTGTTTTAAACTCTGAAGACACTTATTATGGTGGGAAGAAAGGGGAAGTTAGGGAAGGGAGCGCTTAATGAACTGGGCTGTTTGAGCCTTCCCTTGAAATCATCTAGCATCATTCTTACCATTTTTCTGCAAAATGAAGCCTCACTGTAAGGGCAAAGCACAGGACGAAGAAGCAGAAGCTGTCACTGTAGAAACACAAAGGTGGACGTGCTAAATGCAAATGAATTTAGAAGGAATGTAAGTTTCGTTTCTGAGCCACCAAAAATAGTTTGATGGATCTGTGCCAGAACTGGAAATAAAAGCGAGTTCTTTCCTCCCTGCACCCGACAGAGTTGCCTTTGAAGTCACATGTGCTCCACAGGGCACAGACAGAAACAAAACTCAGGCTCTTTTAACATTTTATTGTGTATGGTTTGGTATGAGGCAGTGTCCTTCAAGCATTTGCAAAAAGTCATTTTCAGCTTCTTCTTAGATATGTTGAACTTTTCTTTTATGCCCTGCAATTTAAATCCATGCTTCCCTCTGGTTATACCTTCTGGTCCCAGAGACAGCCTCAGGGACTTGGCCCAATTGCCTGGATCAGGTTCAGGTGCTGCCTGGATGGACGATGTGCAGGGACTGAGACTGACTCTCTCCAACCACCTGGCAAGCAATGGCTGGCATTACAGCCTTCTGGCCTCCCTTGTCCAGCTCCCTGGGAGGCCTCAGGCCCTCCTCAGCTCACCATTCTGCCTTCCCAGGCCTATGGGATGAAGTGCAGCTGTCCATCCTTCATGCCTGGTACCCCACACAGAAAGGAAGAAAAATATCACATTTGGAATAGCAACAACTACATTGCTGGTATATTTCAGAACGAATCTATCTTCAAAATCAGATACTTCTTGATAGGCCTCTTTACAGCTTTAAGTATTAAAATGTTTGTATTGTTTGTTTTGTTTTGTTTTCTACCTAGATATGGAACTTAGAGTATGGACTTCTTTCTCCTGAGCCAGTTTCACATAACTAGGAGCTAAAAGATGAGAGAGAGAGAGAGAAATAAAAACATGTCATATTTCCAAATGTATTAACTCGCCCACTGTGCATTTCAAGTCCCTGTATTAAAAGGATGTATTCTGTAAAATTTGGATTTGGTCAAAGGCCACACTCAAGGATCCAGAAGGCCACATGTGGCCCCAAGGCTGCAGGTTCCCCACCCCTGCAAGAGAAAAACAAGATCAAAATATTAAATAATAGACTTTCAGCATAAGAGATGTAATCGTAGAATATTAGCATAAGCATCTTTTCTCTCGAAGGGAAGTGACAACTAAAAGGAATTGTAAAGACAAACTAATCTAATTACTTAAAGAGGAAGAAACTGCTGCCTGAAGTTCACGGCTCAGACTACTAATGTCAAAGAGACACACAAGTAAATTAGAAGGCATCTCAACTTGCCAAAGATGGGACAATTTGAATATCAAAAAAATGACTTCGACTGATTCAAATATATCAAATCTATAAAGCCCATGGGTTTCTAATGAGTTGATATGATGTTCCTTCTACTCCCTTCCCTCCCTTCCCTCCCTCAAAAAATAGAGAATAACTCACTGATCAACCACCAGTGGAAGTTGCCAGGGCCTCAATATATTGTTCTGAAAGTTGATAAATAATAGGAAAGACTGAAGAATGTATCCTGCTTTTTCTTTTCAAATTATATTTCAGGATAACCAAATAATTCATGATGGAAAATTCATCCATATTAAAGAATTCCAACTAATAAAAGCAAGAAAAATTGAATTAGAAAATTTCCATTGTTTGACTTCTAGGGAAGAGCATCAACAGTTGCAAAAACCACTAAGTGAAAGGCTGATGAGAAACTTTACAAACAACGTACCAAGCTAAATCATCTTAACCTTACTAAAACTAGGACAATCACATGCTATATCTCTCCCAAAGAGATGTGTTAGGAAGCATGTAGCACCAATTATGAAGTGTTCTTGCCAGAAAAGAAAGATTGAGCCAGAAAAGAATCAGGCCTCTTGATCTAACTATCAATTTATAGAAAGTACAAGAAAAGAAGCACAAGTTAAATGTTACCACAAGGAAGCAATCAACCAAACCCAGCATGTGGGACATTCTACAAGGCGAATAATCTGGTTTCTCCAACAAATAAAGGGAATAAAAAAAGAGAGAGAGAAAGGCTACACAACAGGATGAACAGAAATCCACCTCACTTATCAATTCTTTCAATAAGTGTAAATGGTTTGAATTCCCCAATGAAGAGACACAGGCTGGCTAAATGATTAAGAAAGTGTAAGCCAAGTATCTGCTGTCTCCAGGAAACACAGGACTCAATAAGAGCACATAACAATCCTAAATATTTATGCACCTAACACAGATGCACCCAGATTCATAAAGCAAACCCTACTTGATCTAAACAAAATGAGAACAGCAACATTGGAATAGCTGTGAACTTCAACGCCCCACTGACAGAATAGAACAGATCCTCCAAGCAAAAAATAAACAAAGAAACAATGGACGTAAACAAGACTCCAGAACACCTGGCCTAACACACATTTACAGAACATTCTACTCCACAATTACTGAATATATATTCTTCTCATCAGCTCACAGAACATTCTCTAAGACTGATCACATCCTAGGCCACAAAATATGTCTCAGCAAATTTTAAAATATAGAAATTATACTGTGTATCATCTCAGATCACAGCAGAATAAAATTAGAAATCAATTCCAACATAAACATTCAACTCTACACAGTCATAGAAATTAAACAACCTACAGCTGAATGATTATTGGGTCAAGGAGAATGCTAAGATGGAAATCAAAAGATTCTTTGAACTAAATGACAAAGAGGTGACAAGTTATCAAAATCTGTGGGATTCAGCAAAAGCAGTCCTAAGAGGAAAGTTTATAGCCTTAAATGCCTACATCTAAAAGACAGAAAAATCACAAATCAATGATCTAATGAATTATCTCAAAGAATTGTAAAAGGAAGGGCAAACCAATCCCAAACCCAGCAGAAGAAAAGAAACAAAACTAAGGCCAGAACAAAACTAAAAATTGATGTCAAAAGAATTTTACAGAAGATTCATGAACCAAAAAGTTGGTTCTTTGAAAAGATGAACAAAATCAACAGGCCTCTCACTAGATTAACCAAAAATAAAAAACAAAGGACCCTAATAGCTCAATCACAAATGAAAAAGGACATATTACAATTGATACCAGGGAAATACAAAATATCATCTCTGAATGGCTATAAAAATCTTTATGTACATAAATTGAAAATGTTGGGGAAATGGACAAATTCTTGAAAACATACAATCTTAGTAGACTCAATCAGGAAGAAACAGAACTCCTGAACAGACTAATATCAAATAACGAAATTGAAGCAGCAATAAAAATATCTCCCAACCAAAAGAAGTCCCAGACCGGATGGTTTCACAGTCAAATTTTACAGACCTACAAAGAAGAAATGGTACCTATCCTGCAGAAATTATTTCATAACATAGAGGAGGAAGGAATCCTCCCCAACTCATTCTATGAAACCAATATCACCTTGATACCAAAGCCAGGGAAGGATGCAACAAAAAAAGAAAACTATAGAACTATATCCCTTATGAATATAGATACAAAAAATTCTTTTAAAAAAATCATAGCAAACCAAATTCAGCTTCACATCAAAAAAAAAAATAATCCACCACAACCAGGTAAGCTTCATCCCAGAGATGCAAGGATGGTTCAATACACACAAATCTATAAATGTGATTCACCACATAAATAGAAGGAAAAACAAAGACCGTATGATCCTCTCAGTAGACACAAAAAAGCATTTGACAAAGCTCAGCACCCTTTTATAATAAGAACTCTTAACAAAATAGGCATAGATGGAACATACCTCAAAACTATAAAAGCCATATATTACAAAACCACACCAACATTATACTGAATGAGGAAAAATTGAGAGCATTCCTGCTTAGAACTGGAACGAGAAAAGGTTGCCCACTGTCACTACTTTTATTTAACATAATGCTGGAAGTCCTAGCCAGAGAAATCAGGCAAAAGAAGGAAATCAAGTGTATCCAAATGGTGAAAGAAGAGATCAAACTTCTCTGCTAATGATACAATCTTATTTGTCTACAAAACCCCAAAGATTCAACCATGAGACTCCTGGAATTGATAAATAAACTCAGCAAAGTCTCAGGTTACAAAATCAATGTACACAAATCAATAACATTCCTACATGCCAACAACAGTCAAGTTGAGAATCAAATCAAAGACTCCAATACCTTTCACAATAGCAACAAAGAAAACAAAATACCTAGAAATATATTTAACTAAGAAGGTGAAAGACCTCTACAGGGAGAACTACAAAATACTAAGGAAGGAAATGGCAGAGGATATAAACAAATGGAAAAACATATAGTGCTTATGGATCGGCAGAATCAACATTGTTAAAATGTCTATACTACCCAAAATAATCTACAGATACAATGTAATTCCCATTGAAATGCCAATGTCATGTTTTGCAGATATTAAAAAAATAATTTCTATGCTTTGTATGGAACCAAAAGACCCTGTATAGCCAAAGCAACTTTATGTAAAAAGAACAAATCAAGAGGCATCTGTTTACCAGACTTCAAGCTATACTATAATACAAGGCTATAGCAACCAAAACAGCATGGTACTAGCACAAGAACAGAGACACAGACCAATGGATCAGAACAGAGAACTGAGATATAAAGCCAACCTTGTATAGCCATATGATCTTTGACAAAGCAGACAAAACCATACACTGGGAAAAAGAATCCTTATACAATAAATGATGCTGGGAAAATTGGATAGCCACATGTAGAAGACTGAAACAGGATCTACATCTTTCACCACTCACAAAAATTAATTCACAATGGATAGAATTCCAGAAGAAAATGTTTGAAAAAAACTCTTCTAGATATTAGCCTAGGCAAATAATTTGTGAAGAAGACCCCCAAAGCAATCACAGCTACAACAAAAATAAATAAATGGGACCTGATCAAATTAAAAAGCTTCTGTACCACCAAGGAAACAATCAATAAAGTGAATAGACAGCCTACAGAATGGGAGAAAATATTTGCATGTTATACATCCAATAATGGGCTAATAACCAGAATCTACAGAGAATTTAAGGAAGAAATTATCCAATTATCTACAATCTCTTTGAAAGGATAAAAGTGGAAGGAATACTTCTTAACTCACTCTATGACACCACTATTACCCTAATACCAAAATCAGACAGAAATAGTGATAGTGAATATCCTCCACAGTTAGGTCTCAGTGGGCTGTGCTTTTTCCACTGTGGGATTTTTTCTCTATAAAAACAAATAAGAAGAATTAACAAAACAAAACCAAAAACCAACCCAGTACAAAAGCACAACACAAAACTAATAAAGGCAGTGTGGGGAGAGACAACAATTTTGTAATCCATGTGGAAACTCGGGTGTGTATGACAGGTCATGACACAGAACACTGACCTCAAGATTAGAAACAGAACCATCATCTCTTTTCTCCCCACTGAACCAGACATTTCTTCCAACCACTAAGTTTGAGAGAAGGAACAAGGAGAAGAAGAAAAGAAGAAGATGAAGCTCATCTGGCAAGGAGATGGGTCCCAGTGCTCCTTGGCACTTGATTGGTAAAATTTCCTGTTTTTGTAATTTGGTATGGTCAATGGTGACTTTGTTTCCTGCCTTCCGGAGAAGGACAAATACAGCTTTTTTTTAGTATGTATGCTTATATGTATGGACATATTTACATTGAGATATAATCCTAATACCATAAAATTAACCTTTTTAAAGTGTATAATTCAGTGGGTTTTAGTATATTCTCAAAGTTGTGCAACCATAACCACTGTATAATTCCAGAACATTTTCATCACCACAAAAAGAAACTCTGTACTGATTAGCGGTCACTCCCCCATTATCCCTTTTCCCAAAAGCCTCTGGCAACCAATCTACTTTCTGTCTCTGTGGATTTGCCTGTCCTGGACATTTCATAAAAATGGAATCATACAATATGTGTCCTTTAGTATCTGGTTTCTCACGTTTAGCTTAATGTTTTCAAGACTCGTCATATTATAGCATGTATCAGTGCTGCACTGCTTTTAAGAGATAAATGATCTTCCATTGTACAGATACACCACATTTTGTGTATTTATTCATCAGTAAGTAGACATTTAGATTGTTTCCACTTTTTATCATTATGCATCATGCTGCTTATGAACATTCACATACAAGTTTTATATGGACATATGTTTTTAACTCTCTTGGGTATATACTAAAAAGTAGAATTGTTGGATCATATGGTAATTTTATGTTTAACTTTTTGAAGAACTGCCAGACTATTTTCCAAAGCAGCTGCACCATTTTACATTCCCACCAACAATGTATGAGGGTTCCAATATCTCCACATTCTCACCAACATTGTTATTGTCCATTCTTTTTGACAATATCCATTCTAGTGGATATAAAAGTGGTATCTGATTATGGTTTTGATTTGCATTTTTCGAAAGACTAATAATAATGGGCTTCCTTTCATGTGCTTCTTAACTGTATATCTTCTTTGGAGAAATGTCTATTCAAATCTTTTGCCTATTTTTAATTGGGTTGTCTTTTAATTATTGAGTTATAATAGTTCTTTATATATTCTTGACACTAGTCCTTTATCAGATATATGATTTGCAAATATTTTTTTGCATTCTATGGGTAGTCTTTCTATTTTCTTTAAAGTGTCCTTTGAAGGAAAAGTGTTTTTAAATGTTGATGATATCTATTTTTTCTTCTGTTGTGTTTTTGGTGTTACCTATAAAACCACTGTCTAATCCAAGGCCACAAAGTTTATGCATTTGTTTCTTCTAAAAGTTTTATCTCTCACATTTAAGTCTGTGATCCATTCTAAGTTAACTTTTTATATGGTGTGAGGTAAGAGTCCAACCTCACTCTTTGCCAGCTTTCTTTTTGTGATACTTTCAATGCGATTTTCGAAGCTGTGGCCCTCACATCGTTTATCTCAGTAGAAGTCACAGCTTCAAGGTAAGAAAAGCAGGTAATGTTTTTAACAAAATGAAATTACTGGTTAAATCATGGAAGGGAAAAAGTACTATATCTTAGGAGGCTGGTTCAGTGGAGGATTGTTTACTATGGGTGAAATGTAACCTGTTATAATTTCTCTATGATCTCCAATCAGTGGGGTCGGGGGTAGAGAGCAGTCCACAAAGTGGTGAGGAAGAACCTGAGTCCTGAATCCAGACTCTATTTTAATTCTACTACTTATAGACTGTGTGACTTTGAGTCAAGTTATTCTCGTCTCTGTGGATCAGATCCTCTTCATCTTAATATGAAGAAAAAGGTCAAACATCTTCATAGCTATTATTATCAGTGAAGATCCTATCACATTAATCCTAGGGGTATAGTTCACAAGGAAATATATGTCTCAAAATAATAGCTGAGTAGGGCTTGGATGGGTGATGTGGCTGTCATAACAACATGTCTGATTTTCACAGGCACTTTCCTCAAATTCCTTCAGCCTCCCCAATTAGGGGACCACTTGATGCTGATGGTCATCTTTGTCCTGTGTACAAGTTACTCTATTTTCTTTTCCACAGACCTGCACATTTATCTAAGACAAATTGTAAACAGGTGCCAAATTTTCCATGCCACAAAAATAAATAAGACTTAAGTAATGTTCTACTCTCCTAAACTCAAAGCTGCTTTATAAAGGCAAAGTACTCTTACTCTATAGTGTTTGTTTCCAGGTCATTTAACAACAGTGTTAGAAATACTTTGTAATGCCAGAGGCGGAGGGCAGGATTAATTCTCTTAGTCTCGTTTTTTTCCAGAATTTCCTGCACATGTTTCATAAATTTTAGGAGACATCATTCAATCCATGTAAACTCATTTTATAAACAACTTTAAGTCTCTCTTCCAAGGCTGTCTTTTATGCTGCCAATCCCTAATTATCCAGGTTTGTACAACTTTCCATTCAAAGATGACTTCCTATCAGTTAGAAAGCTTCTGGAACATTTCCTTCTTACACTCACAATTATCCCAGCAATTAGGTATGTGTTTAGCAACTGGAAATTACTTTTAATATTATCATAGACAAAATATAATTAGATGGGGAAAACTTCTGGGATCAAGTCATATACTGGGTGGTTACTGAATTCTGACAAACATCAGAATTTGTTCATTCAGAAGAACACTGTTCTCTTTCACCTGGAAAGTGCACTACTTTTATTCTACAATGCTGCTGTGGCTTAAAACAGTTTTCAGAATCCCTCTTAAGAATTCCTTTCAGACCCTGTTTGTTATCTATGTACACACACATCGCACACAGTTAATATTTTGTACCTTTTTTAAAAGCCAAAAATGGGATTATTCAACTTGATCAGTCACCCGGTCCACCCTGAGTCCAGGGCAGCACTTTGCCGGGTTCCAGTACACTCATTCATTTCCTCCTTGGACACCTCTTGTGAGTCATTTTAGTTCAAACAGAGCTTTGTCTGTAACAGGCCCTATTTCATCCCAGAGCCCAAGCTGAGAGCAAAACAGCCCGAATTCCACCCCCAGGACATTCCTCATTCAAGAAAACACATTTTCCTGTTCCAAACTGAATTCAGCCAGACGATAGTAGGATCTCTCTAGAGCTAATAAAACAGTAAAGTCCCTGAGTGAGGTGAGGCCACAGGGCCGCTGCCATCAGGACAACCCATCCTCCCTCACCCTCCTTCTCTGGTGCCACCCCATCCCCATCCTCCCAAGGGGCTGTTTTAATATTGAATGTCTCCAGTCTCAGTAAACCCACATCCTAATTATAGCCTCTGTGAAGATTTAAAAATACAAAAACGCTGGCACTGATTTTTGGCATAATAATATTCAACAAAAATGAGGCATTCAGGAGTTAGGCCAGGTGAGGTTACCTGTATTCATCCTCCTGCAGCTACGGGAAATGAACCAAAGAAACTAAACTGCAAAGAGCTTTTCCACTAAAGAAATAGGGAACAGCTCAAACTGGTATGCCAAGCATACCCAATGAGCTATTTACCCAACATCACAGCGCAGCCCTTCCGTAGCTGAGCAGAGTTAGTGACAGGTCTACACAAGAGGCTTCTATACAAATAGAGTGGCCAACCATCCCAGTTTGCCTGGGACTGTCTTGGTTTCAGTGCTTAAAGTCCTGTGTTTTCAGCAGCCACCCACCACCCCTGGCTCTCCGCAGCTGGCCTGCTCTTCCTCGGTTGCCTCCCCTCCAAACCAGGCCAGGGCAAGAGAGGAAGCCAAAAACTAGTTAAGAGGCAAGGAAGAGTAGGACAGCCAGGCCCTGAGGCAGAACTTTCTGGGGCCTAAAGAGCTTTGAGTGGTTGGATTAACACAGTTCTCAAAGAAAGAGAACTCTTCTTTTATGCAAGCACCTTCAGTTATTCGGCCAGGGAGACCATGCCCTCATAGAAGTTACTGGATAATATTCTTGGTTGGGTGGCAGACTTACCTATTAGCCTAGTGAAAGAGGCTCCACCCCAAAATTTCCAAAAGTATGGTCCTCAGACCATCAGTATTAAAGTCACCGAATGAGATTGATACAACCCAAAGTCCTGGGCCCACCTCATACCTGCTGGATCTGATTCTCTAGTAATAGAGTTCAGAAATCTGAATTCTTAACCCTTTGCACTAATATGTTGACTGTGACTCGACACAGTTAGCAAAAATTATAGAGATTAAAATTACTCTTTGAATGTATCGATAATTTGAAATATAAAAAAATCCAAATAAATAAGTTTACATGAAAAGAAACTCCAGTTTTTTATTCTACTGCCACGCTTTATAAAGGAATCGAGAAAAAAGCAAGCAAGTGCAAAGGGTTAAGAACACCCCGAATACATCTGGTGACTACTGAAATCTGAGGACTCTGTCCTGACTACTTATTCCAAACCCTCCCCACTCACCACAAGCCAGGGCTCAACAGGGATCCTTTCAGCCTCTGAGTCCCCTCCGTCCTCCCTCTGTACCTTCCGCTGCCCTATGCCAGGACAAAGCTCACCAAGGCCTACCCATTCTGGAAGGCCTCTGTGTTCCAAAGTCACCTCCACCCTCTCCTCCCCTGACCATCAAATCTTTTATTCACACAGGATACTGCAGTTCACTGTTAGGAAAGCAATCTGGGTAAACTAATTCACACCTAGAACAAAATGACTAACATAACTTCTTTTTTGTTTTGTTTTGTTTTTAAAGAGATGAGGTCTCACCCTGTCACCCAGGCTAGAGTGCAGTGGTGCAATCATAACTCAGAGCAGCCTCAAACTCCTGGCTTAAGCAGTCCTCCCACCTCAGCCTCCTGCTGATATAACTTTTTAACTCTTCTTGGGAAGGTGGAGTTGCTTTTGCCACAGTAAGTCATGGCCTGGGGGAATTAATGGACATAGTAATAGGGAAAATATTTTTGGAGTTGATAGGTTCTTCCTTAAATCAGTACTATCTGGTGCCTTCCCTGACTGGCATAAAATTTTCCTAATTTGGCAGGGAAAAAAAATCCTACTAAGGTAGCTATTGCACAACTTGTTAGAGCATATGCCTACAGAGATGTGATTAGAGCATGGTCTTTGGTCTTAAGTGGATATGAGTCTAAGTTCTGGTTCTGCCACTTATTGGTCATGTGACTCTGGATAAGGTACTTAACCTCATAATTATAACACTTAGCTCATAGAGTTGTTAGAATTCAAAGAAACCATTTTTTCAAAGTATGTGGCATCTGGTACTTCATAGTTATTAGCATTATAAGATTACAATTATACAAAACTATTCTTATGTGCTTATTCTTCATGGTTAATTGATCACATAGCCCTTGGTGTTCATTTATGATCTCAAAAACCTGGAGAAAACATTGACCATGACCAACCTGGTTTTGCCCTGGACACGTATAAATTTGTAGAATTAGTCCAGTTTATTCCTGGTCCAGGGTCTAAGAACACCGTGGCTACTATTGCTGCTAATTTCCCCAGTAGGTTTTCAGCCTTTAAAACCCATTCAAGGTCATGATCACTGAGGTTACTTCCTCCCTGGCCACTTCCTATATAGATGGCGTCATCTAAGCAAAGGGAAACCAGAAATGGAGAGGAACCCGCAGCTAGGGACGGCAGGAATGGAGATTTCTAATTTCCTCTTTGCCAGGCCCCCTTCCTAGAGGGTAATGACAATGATGACTATAAAGAACAAGGAAAGAGGGAGCAGGAAACTGCCTGCTTCAAAGGGTAGAAACAGAGACAGTCTTGTATTATTGGGACGACTGACGGCACTGTCCCAACTCACACAAAACACCTGCAAAATGTGTCCACTTTCTACTGGGAATTTCCAAGATCAGATGGACACAATTTCCAAGAAAAGATGGACATGTCCAAGGATTGGCCCTCTGAGGCAGGGAAGGTTGGGGGCCTCTGGGTTCCCACCAAGCTCAACACGGAGTAGCCAGGAAGGTACAACTGAGGACTCTCCCAGGAGACAAAGAGAAGAAATCTTTATAATAAATACACTGTCAACTATGCCTCTACCTTAATTACAAGGTAGAAGAAATACATAGGGAATATAACAATGCACAGCTTATAAAAAAAAAACCTACAGAAGGGTCAGGATTTAACAAGATGTCACTGGGAGAAGAGAGGCAGACAAGAGGCGATGGATGATGACAAAAATGCAACAAAGATGGCAAGTGCAAATAATAACCATTATAAAAACTCTTCCAGATGCTTTGCCACATGTTTAGCAAGCAAATCCTTAGGACAACTCCGTGAGATATGTATTATCCACAGGAGGCTCTGAGAGGCTCAGTAACTTGCCCAGGGTTGCAAAGCTGCAGAACTGTGATTTGAACCCAGGTCCAGTTGATTCTGAAGCAAGTACTTTTAATAACTACACTAAAGAAAGAAAAACTATAAAAGAACAAAGATGAATGAGACAGAGTATCTGCCAGGAAAACAGAGTGACTGCTATTAACCCAGACACTCTAAGTAAGCAAAATTAAATTAAGTTACCAAAAGTAAACAGCACATCAAATAGTAACCACTACCCATGACTTCATGATATTCTTATACATAATCTATTCCTACTTTGATTCTATCTGTCCAATTGTGATTTAGCCTTCAAATCTGTTTGAAAGCAATTCCACAACAAAATTCAAAGGAGAACACAGTCATCTCTTGTTACAACATGTACACAGAACTCTCAGATGCTAAGAGTCGTGGCTGGCCTAGGAATTTTTATAATCAAGTTACACAGCACTAGTGGAACTCTTTCTGGGAATCTAAGTCAAGCTCTGAAGGCTGTAATTTGAAGTAGCATAAATTAGAGAAAGACATTTTCATTAGCATGAAGCTTTAGAGTTGTGGCCAAAGGTCTTGAAAGGAAATGTAAAATCCAATCAGAGAGAATAAAATGACTAAATAATGCTACCAAAAGCTAAAGAAATGCAGAATGTATGTAATCAAATGAGAGGAGAAATCAGCTACAATCTGGATGAGGATGCAGAGACCTCTATCTACTCAAATCAGATGAAAGAACATCAGGGTATCAACCCAGGAGACCAAGGTTGAAAGTCCATCTGTGTCTGAAGGGTGTGGACCACTGTTGTCATAGCAACAGTATGAGGTTTTGCCTCATATTGTCATAGTAATTATAAAACAGATTTATCTGTAGTTCAAAAAGAACCTGGACATATGCTTCCTCAACCTCAAACCTCTACCAGATAAACAATTGTATAAGCACATATTACAACCAACTATTAACATAGTAAACTCAACCTACCTCCTATAACAGACCTGCTTACTAGAGGGCCCATGTATATTGACAACCCTGGGAAGGTATGGAATTAAACATGCAGGTGCTAAATAAAAGCCATACTATTAATAGCTTTGTATGACATTCACAATAATCTTTGTACCTTAGGTATTAAAGCATATGGAATGTTTGAAAATCTGACATCTTTGAGAATGTGTCAAATTGTAGTTGATTTTAGATTTATGATTGAGTAAAAGGTGAAAGTAGGAGTGTTTTCAACAATCTTAGAATGTTTAGGAGAATGAGGACTCTACTTATTAAAGTTCAACTTTTAATTTACATGAATTATTCAAGTACTTAGGAAAGTGTTTGCTAAGGTCTTTAGGTTTGCTTTATCAGGCATTTAAAGTGATTAAAAAGATGAATGGATATATTTATTTACAAATACAACTTTAAATGGTTAAGATAACATGATTAAGTTATAAACTAAATGGATTAATGAAAATTTAGTCTATCCAGCTTGAGTTTATTGACCATTATTTAGAGCAAACACTCAAAAAACTGTTTGTTCTTATTTTACACAATACTTACTTGATTTATATATAGAATGGGACATTTAAGTTAAAATAAAGACATAGGATTTTCAACTTTAATAAATCAATACTAATTAAAAATTAATATGCATTTAAACTAATATCAAATTTAGTCCCACCAAAAATGCAAAATCTGAATCTAATCATAAGGAGACAGCAAATAAATGTAAAATAATGGGCATTGTACAAAAGAACTGGCCTATACTCTTCAAAAATGTCACCATCATGAAGGAAAAGAAAAACCTATTCCAGATTAAAGACAACTAAGGAAGATGACATTGGAATAAACTACCTGTTCTGAGATTTTTCTTTAAAAATGATATTATTGTTTCATTTAGTGAAATATGAATGAGATATGCAAATTAGATAATACTATAGTATCAATGTTAATTTCCCAATTTTGAAAATTATATGGTATTTATGTAAGAGAATGCCTTTGGGTTTTGTTGTTGTTTAGGAGACAAGGCCTCACTGTGTCGCCCAGGCTAGAGTGCAGTGGCTTGATCATAGCTCACTGCAGCCTCAAACTCCTGGGCTCAAATGATCCTCCTGCCTCAGCCTCCCAAGGAGCTGAGACTACAGGCATGTACCGCCATGCCTGGCTAATTTTTTAATTTTTTTTTTTGTAGAGACGAGGTCTGGCTATGTTTCCTAGGCTATGCATTTGCTTTTAGGAAATACACAGTGAATTATTTAAGGGCAAAGAGATACTTTATCTGCACTTATCTCAGAAAAGAAAGGTATACAGAGAAAGAACAAGAAAAGGATAAAACAAATGCATCCAAATGTCATCATTTGGGGTATCTGAGTGAAAGGTATACAGGAATTCTTTACGATATTCTTGCAACTTTTCTGTTTATAGAGTATTATACTAAAATAAAAGTTAGAAGAAAAAACTAATATTTACAGTGACAGGTTTTTTTTATTTTAAAAGCCACCCTTGGACACCAAAATCACCCATTGACAAAGAAACACAGAAAGATGGTTAAAAGCTGGAAAAGTAGATCTAAGAGAACAGAATGGATTGAACAAAATGGACAAAAGGGAAACTTCCCATTTTTAATAAAAGAAAATTAGATAAAGTATTGTTTAAACTATGTTATGCTTTCCTCTACTTTGAACCCAAAGTCAATTATATTCCCTTGCATGAGGGCTCTGATAGCAAGTACGTGGGATGTTCACAGCAAAGACATGCCCCAAGGTTTTACTCAATAGAGTACCTGAAGTTCAAGATTATTACTCCAATACCTTCCCCAGAACTCTAATTCCGGAAAATCGTCCTCCTGACATAATACCAATGCTTTTTGGTAGAAGGCAGGCCCCAACCAAGGTATCTACATATTAACTCCAGCCAGGCCAGGACTAAAGGATTTTGAGTCACTCTTTGTAACAGGACAAAAGACCTTATTCAGTGGGAAAACTTGCAGGGACAATAATTCTCTTAGCATTCTCCTTGGTAATATAACCCATCATTCCTAAGCACTCCTTATTGGTGGTGTTCCTCATGCACAGATATCTGACAGATTTATGCCTGGCCCTTCTCTGAGACCATAATCAGACACACCAACCAAAGAGTCTAGAAATGTCAACGTCTTCACCCTGGGGTGTACCAGCCTCATCTATTAGGATGGCCGGAGCCACCTGTGTTCTGCAGCCACGCAGACTCCAGGTTGACTTTCATCTGACAGCATCATGTGACAACAGCCCAGAGGTTCGTGACTGCCTTACCGCTCACCCCATGGCAAAACTGCCATGCATTCGGGGCATATAAGAGAGCACTCAGGACAGAACAAGAGAAAAGAGGAGTCAACAGCAACAGATGAAAGCAAGCAAACAAATTTTCCAACAGGTTCAGTTATTAAAAATCAAAATGAACAGCTAAGGGAAAATGTGGTACCCATTTCTCTAAATTCTCTAAAATCATGGAGAAAATTATTTATCCCGAATATTTCAAATATTCCTATGCCTGAAAACAGGAGACAGAATTATATAGAATTCTGCTACATAGAATTTTAGACTAAGAGTGTGTGTACATGTCTGTATATGTGTGTGTGTAATTCAAGCACAGAAATACACAACAATTACCTTATTCTTTCACTAATTCAACAAGTATCACTAAACACATGTTATATGCATAACATGAGGCTGGGAAAGAGAACCTTTCAAAAACACATACAAAGGGAGTTTAAAATTCAAATGTGAAAAGTCTTTTATCAACTACTTAGCACAATAGTTCAATGAAATAAGTATAACCAGCCTCATTTTCAAGGTAAGAAATCTTGAGGAAAATGGAGTGGGGAAGCAAACAAGTGCCAGAAAGATGTAAAATGGTACAATCAGAAGTCCTAATATAGTTGAAGAGCCCCAAATTCTAGTTCTTGATCTGGAATAACTGGGTAACCTTGGCAACCCACCACACATCCCCAGATGTGTTCAATAAGTGACTTGAATTAGAAAGCCCCTAAAGTGGCTTCCAGCCTTTAAAAAATAAATATATAAATAAATAAATCTAGAATTGCTATCCTAGGACTCAGCCTAATCAAACATACATCACAAGCCAGATCAGGATAAGAAAAAACCCTAAAATAAGACCACTCCAGAAAAACTTTACATCTAGTTTTACCTTTTTGCACAGAAAAGGAAAAATAATTATTCAATCAGGAAAAAAGAAATTCTGATTATTCAAATAAGATACCACAGGAAACTCCAATAAGCAGAGGATCTTTGTTCTGTGCCTCTTGCGATTATTAAGACTAGTAACATTCTCCACTCTCTGCAGTGCAGAGGCGACTGACTGCAGCATGGCTGTGCTCTTAAAAGGCAGAAAGGTGACGCCCTCCAGGGGCTGTCACTGTCCTTATCCTTGGCCTTTGTATCTACCCCCTAAGGAACAAAGACACCATCATAGCCCTCACTTACCTTCTCTTTTCCCCAGTTTTAGGTGATTCCTGCAGGTTGGGCTGGAAGGGGCACTGGCACCAGGAGAAGCCCGTGTTGTTCCCCTTCTGTGACCCAGTGGCCTCCCTGGTGCAGCATCCAAACCTCCAAATTGCCCCACTAGGGAAACCCACCCTCCCTGGCCTGCTGAGCCTCCCAAATAAACCTCTCTGCTCAGATAAAAGCAGACCGGACCGGAAAGAACCAGCTTCCAACCCAAGTCCCATTCTGTAAGGCCAAGTGACTGCTACTAGCTGTTTAACTTCATGTGCCTCTCACCAACTCTGTAAAATACCATCTCAATAGAAATAATAATAAAATGAAATGAAAAAAGTATACAATCATGTTTAAATATATAAAAGCCCCTTCGAGGCTGGGCGTGGTAGCTCACGCCTGTAATCCTAGCACTCAGGGAGACCGAGGGAGGATCATTTGAGCTCAGGAGTTCGAGACCAGCCTGAGCAAGAGCGAGACACCATCTCTACTAAAAATAGAAAGAAATTAGCTGGACAACCAAAAATATATACAAAAAATTAGCCAGGCATGGTGGCACATGCCTGTAGTCCCAGCTACTTGGGAGGCTGAGGCAGAAGGATCGCTTGAGCCCAGGAGTCTGAGGTTGCTGTGAGCCAGGCTGATGCCACAGCACTCTAGTCTGGGCAACAGAGTGACACTCTGTCTCAAAAAAAAAAAAAAAATCCCCTTCAAATTAAAAAAATAAAATAAAATATATATCCAAGCAAATAAAAGGGTTAGATAAAAAGGCTAATTGCAGAAGACATAAAAATGGCCAAAACTATTCAAAGATGCTCACGAATAGAGCAAGGAATTGAAAATAACACAACTGTTAGATGCTATTTTTCATCCAACAGATTGGTAAAATTTGAAAGATTACATTAGCAAAGGTGGGAAAGATGAGTGTTCTCACACATGTTGTTTGGGAAAGTAAGTTGCTATGGTCTTTCAGCAGGGGACTGTGGTAGTATCCAAGAAAGCATTAAATGTGTGTGCCTCTGTCTGGGGGACACTTGAAGCTCTGACTCGGGCGGGGCAAGGGCAATATACATAACCTAAACATTTGTATCCCATATTATACTGAAATAAAAAAATTAAAATTAAAAAAATGTGTGTGCCTTCTGAACTGGCAAAATCTCTTTCAGCGCTCTCCTAGAGAAATACTCCCACATATGCCATGATATACACATAAACATGTTCAATACAGCACTGTTAACTTAAATGGCCATTAATTGGGGGATGGTTAAATAAATTAGGTACCATGTTTACTGTGGAAATATTAAACTGTCATTAGAAAGAATTAAATAGCTCTATTTATTTGTTCCAACATGGACTATATTATGAAACTATTAATAGAACAGCACCTGACACATAGGAACCACTCAGTATCTGTTGAATAAATGAATACATCTATACCTTTCATGGCACTTTACATATTCTAGTTCAGCTAATTGCTATGACAACCCTATTAGATAAGCCAAGCAGGTGTTACTGTTCACAGTATACAGATGAAGAAATTAAAGCTCAAGGTGGTTATGATCTGCCCAAGACCCAACACTAAGGTATGGAGCCAAAACAGAATGAGATCCACTGGTCAGAGCTCTTGGTGGCTGACAGCCACCCTGCTTGCTACAAGGCTAACCTGCGAGCAAAGCCTGCAGGGAAGTACCAGGTGTCTGGTATCTGCTTGCTGCTTTGGACTGACTGAATCTCTCTTTCCCAGGAAGCCCTCGATTAGGTGAGGCTGGGCTCTCTAGACTGCAGCTCAGCCATCAGGCATCTAACAACAGGTCTGAAAGGAGGTCATTCAGCAACAGGTTGTCATGGAAACCCTAACCCCCTCCTTGCCCCTGGAACAAAATGGAGCTGGAAAGCAAAGAAGAACATTTGTTGAGTGCCTGCGATGAGCCAGCCACGATGAAAAGGAAAAAAATGCATCTGAGTCTTCCTTTACAAATCACCAAAAGAAAAAGAAACTGTGCATTGTTAAGCAAAGTACAGAACAGGCCTGCATCACCACTTAATCTAGGTCAGTCATAACTGCAAAGGAAGTTTATTTCACGTGGAGCATACTCGGTCCGCACCCCTTACAGCAGCGTGTGCCAGATGGCACAACTGGCATCCCCATGTGGCCCCATCGAAGCACAGCCATGCGTTAAACCTGCCTCCAACTCATATTCTACCTGTTCGTGTCTGGAATATACATTTCAGGCACACCAGGAAAAAAAATGACTGTCTGATTTATAAAAATACTCTGTCTCCTATGAGCGAGAGGACAGCCAATCTATTCAGAAATTTCAGATGTCGTGCTCACAGTAGAATAGAATCTTCTTTCACTTGTATCCATCCTACTCCTGCATTATCAGAAAACGGTGAAATTGGTGCTGTGTTTGGGCATTGTTACCTTGGAACTTTCATCTTAATTACAGAAGCTCTTAGCAACCGTTGCTTAGTAACAACCGCATTTGAAATAGATTTGTTGACTGATTACGAGATGCTCTGAAAAGACCTTAGAGTGAAATTCACTGAGAGTTGCAATGGCTGGGTAGAGTAAAAAATAATATATATTTTTAACTGCAAAATACCCACAAACTTACAGTACTACCACATCCCAAAGATATTACTGAATTTCTGTAGATTAGTGATATTTTATGCTAGTTTATAGCTGATACAGTATTTTCAGAACCACTTTGGACACAGTTATCTGACTGAACTGCTACCAAAGCTCTAAGGACAAGCCTTACAGTCTTATAAGGTCAACGCAGCATTCTACACAAAAAAGCCATGGCTTCTGTATTTCCACGGGTCCACAGATCCTTCCTGGCATAGTTCTGGATGTTTCCCTCTACTCTACATTTCAGAAGTGTCAGAGGATTCTGGTGCATTTTCAAGCCAGAAAGAAAAACCCTAGGGAAGCTTTGCCTCAATCTTCCCAAGGATATTTCTTCTGCACTTGCTAATCAAATCTGTGATAAAAGTGGAAATGGAGATGCATTTTAGGACAACATCCTACACACATCTTCCCCAAACAAAACCCCAACCCCACGCACGTCCCTCCCTCCCCGTTTCCTGACCGGGTCTCGCCATCCACTCACCACTTCCGCCTCAGAAACTGGGGATCCTCTTTAGCCGAGTCAATCCTTCCTTCCCCTGGAATCTTTCTGGTATTTTCCTCTGACCCTGATTCTCTATCCTTCTCTTTTCTTTTTTTTTTTAAACCTTCTCAAATGAGGAGTCTCCATTCACTGCTTTCCTCTCTCACTTCCCACTCAATCCCCAGCCCACGGCAAGCTGACTTTTACCTCGTGATTTCCTCTCCTGGGCACCATTTCTGTGGATTCCAGAAAGACTTAAATGAAGAGTAGTATAAGTCTCCCAGGCCCCATCTTCCCAGGGGGCCACTCAAATTTACCACAGTCCAAGCCTCCACCCGCTGGTAAGAAGATGGTCCCTAAGCAGGGACCCGTCCAGAACATTCTATGTGGCTGCCCAGAACCACTTCCGTTCCTCCCAGTCTATTTCATTCATCTACCTTGGCTGCCCCGCCCTGCGGGCATTTGAACTTGAGGCCACAGGAGTGAATCTTTGTACTGGCTTTCCTGTAGCCACCCAAACTCACTCCTCCATGGAACAAATATTCATGAAGGTGCCAGGCATTGCTTTTAGGCAGTGAAGATACGGTAACAAAAAATAATAATGAAACTCTCCATTATTTCATGGCATTCATAGGATAAAGAATTACTCAAATGAATATAAAATAAGTGCTAAGATGAGGAATTATATATATAAGGCTATAAGAGTTTACAGCACAGAGAACTGGCCAAATCAAGAAAGGCATCCCCTAAAACTGCAGTCCCCAACCCCGGGGCCACAGCCCAGTATGGGTCCATGGCCTGTTAGGAACTGGGCCACACCTCACCACCTGAGCTCCACCTCTCCCCAACCCCTATCCATGGAAAAATTGTCTTCCATGAAACCCATCCCTGGTGCCAAAAAGGTTGGGGACCGCTGCCCTAAAGGATGAAAAGGTACCAACTAGGCAAAGTTACTAGCGGGTAGGGGGTTCCCAGGCAGGGGAACAGTATGCACAAAGGTCCTGGCTCCTTCTCAAATTATGTACCCAGCATACTCCTGAGATACTATGAGAGAGAGAGAGAGATTTATTTTCATCCATGGTTCCTAGTTCATAACTCCCATAGCCCTTGTTATTTCCTAAGTGACTAAAACAATAAGCATATCTTTTGTTAAAGTTATTATATTTGGCCTTCTGTCCTTAGCTGCTGAAGCAGTTTCAGAACAGCTTCGGTGCGATAAAGGTGAGAGATGGCATTTGCTATAATGTCGGAGCACTTTAGACCCCAGGAAACAGCATCTGTCTCCCTGACCTTCTCTGGCCCTCCTTTCACTTGCTCCTTTTTCTCCCCAGACAGGCCATAGAAACTAAACTCTACTCTTCTCCCAGATGTCAGGGAGCTGGCCACAAAGAAATCTTCTGATCTGCCTGGTCTGATTACAGGTCAGGAGACCATCCCATTTCAGGATGGGCCCTGCCCCATACCCAAGAGGAAAGAACGTTGCACAGAGAGGCCAAGAAGAATCTAAATAGGCAGGTCTTGCTGGGTTTCCCCACTCAGTCTATTAATATTAAACCAACCCTTTTTGGCCAATCATATTTCCACATGGTTGTCCATGCTTCAATCATGCCTATCCAGTGAAGTCTCCAAAAAGGTCCAAGAGAACGGGGTAGGGAGAGCTTCCAAATAGCTGAGCTCATGGAGGTACCTGGAGGGTGGTGCATCTGAGAAGGGCATGGAAGCTCTGCACCTTCCCCCATGCCTTGCCCTACACATCTCTTCATCTGTATCCTTTGTATTGTAATATCTTTCATAACAAACTGGTAAATATAAGTAAAGGTTTCCCTGAGTCCTGTGGGCCACTCTAGCAAAGTAATTGAACCCAAGGAGGGTGTCGTGGGAACCTCAATTTATAGCCGATTGGTCAGCAGCACAGGTCAAACTACCTGGGGTTTGCAATTGGTATCAGAAGTGGGGGTACAGTCCCCTGGGATGGAGCCCTCACCCTGTGGGATCTAACACCATCTTCAGGTAGGAAGTATCAGAATTGAATTAAAGGACACCCAGCTGGTGTCCCTGCAGAACTGATTGCTTGGAAACCTCCATGCATCTGGTCACAGAAGTCTTCTGTGTTGACTGTTGGGGGTAAAAGTAGAGGAAAAACAGTTTGTGTTTTTCCCACTCAGAACTCCCCCCTTAGGGAGCTTCTCTACAAAGTTATGTTTCATTTGAAGCATATCATTATTGATGTCTAAGCTAAATAAAAGCTCTTGTTGGAAAATCAGAGCAATAATTGTCTTTGAAAGATTTAGGCTAACATGCAAAATAATGAAGCCTAGGTTTTAAATTACTTACAAAATAAATATATAAAATATTTACAAAAATGTTTTTCTACATTTCAGTCCCCTCATTTATTTACAGCTTGCATCTTTTTTAAACAAAGGATTTATATCAGACTATTCCAAGCTTTCACTTCCCATCAACTTTTTGACAAATTCTGCACAGAACAGCTGCTACCATAAAATTTAATTTGCCACTTCCCAAAAAAGTCACTTCAGTGTAAAATAATGTTGCCTTCCTGCTAATATTTTACGACCAATTAAAACTGAAAAGATGGCTGAGTGTACACCCAGTGAGACTCCGATCCACAGACCTGCACAACTACAGAATGTGGGGAAACGTGAAGATGTGCGTGCTGGAGAATAGACAACGTATCTCCAAACGTCCTCACTTCCAAGAAAAGAAACTGGTGGGGGGTGTTTAGCAAATATAAAAATGAGATGTGAAAACTTCAGAATAATTATCTGTGTAAATCGATTTCCACGTTTCAAAAGTTTTTCAACGACAGTCATTACATGCTCCTAATGAACTTCTGTAGTGACCATTCTTTGCACACCTTCTACACAAAAGTCACACCCGAGGTCAACAGACTGGCAAACCACCGCATGGCATTTATTATTAGCCCACGAAATGAAAACTTTCTTCAGATGTTTTCCTAGGTGTCCAAATTGTACAAGAAAATTAATAGGAAGTAGAGTTTTGCCAGCTTCTTGAATGCAGACTCGTAGAACAAGGTTCTGTTGTCAAAACCCATTCACACTCCCCTGCCTAAGTTACTTGGAAAATAAAAAAAAAAAAAAAACAAACCCATTCACACCAAGGTGGTACTCTATGTCCAAAGGAGGTGACAGGAATGTTTCCTCGGCTGAGCCAAGAAAAATTAATGACCCCTGCTCAGAAATACACAGTCTGTGGGGGCAATCCCCTGAGCCCCGATCATCACTGAAGGACAGAGAAGGGAAGGATGGAACGAGGGAGGGCATGGAAAGGAACTGAGGTTGTCTTTTGGGAAATAATTAAGACTTAATCATTCTGCATGATTCTTCCAAGCTCCTTCTAAAGCAATCTAGGCCAAAATTACATTCTGGAAAAAGGCATGTTTTTGCACATAAAACAACACACACCACATAATTCACCCTGCCTAAGCCAAAAGTAGTGACTTTGTCACTAATGATGAAGGAAACCTCAGATCCTCATGTCCTAGCAATTTCCAGAACACAAAACTCCCTCAAGGACCAAGGCCTCCTTATAACTCTTGGTTCATTTTTATAACAAAACACACTCTTATTTACACCCTGGGAGATATCATGACACCAAACACATGACTGTCCTTTCAGTGTGCACATATATGCATACAGAAAGCCCTTTTTTGGTCCATTAGTGCTTTATTTTCACAGAAGCCAGAGTGATCCTGCTAAAAATCTAAGTCACACATCACACTGTTCTTCTGCTCAACACCCCAGCAGCTCCCTCATAACTCAGAGTGACCCCAACTCCACAGTCCCTGTCACGGTTTACAGGCCTTGCCCAGGCCCACCACCCTGGGCCTCCTTCCTCCCCTCCACAAGGGCCTTCCTGCCAAGCTTGACTTTCCCACATGCTCCAAGTTCACTCCGAGCACTTGTTACTCCTGTCACTTCCATCAAGTTTTGCTCAAATGTGAGGACCAGATTTTCCTGACCAACCAATTCAAAATTGCAAACCACCCACCCCTGCTGACACTTATCTACCCTGCCAGCTTGGTTTTTCCCTATAGAACTTTATACTGTTTTACTGATTGTTTTGGTTTGGTTTTGTCCACTTCTTCCCACCAACAAACTCCACCAGGGCAAGGAGTTTCATCTGCCATGTTCCCTGGTGTGTTCACAGTGCCTAGGACAGTGCCTGGTTCATAGGAGATGCCCAATCAATATTAAGTAACTGAATGAATGAATTCCACCATTGACTGAAGAATAAATGAACGAGTGATTGAATGCCCGCCATCCAGAGATGGCACAGAGGGGGTGAGCCTTACTGGGCCTGAAAGGAATACAAGCAGAGCCAAACCCAATTTCATTCCCACCCCAGTCAGCTTCCAAAGAATCAGGATTTCAACCCAGTACAATCCACCATCAATTCTCCTTCAGGCTCATCTATTCGCCCACCCCTCTACCCACAGTGGTCATGAACTAATCTCATAGTTTGGACCCCAAGGACAGTGACTTCAATATAATATTTAAAATCCATTAGTCCCAAGAATTCCATTGGCATCTCCCTACCTCCCCTTCCCAATGTCACACAATGCCCCCAGGCCATTCTCACATTACAGGTTACAAGGGCAAAGGTATCCACTGTTGACAAACCATCCAACATAAATCCGACAGAGCCACAAAAGCCAAAAAGAAACCGGAAGAAGATATAATTTCATCCAAACTTTTAACTAGCCTGCCCAATTGCAAATCAGGTAACATTATACTTGGTTCTAGGCACAAATCCACTCTGACTCAGGACCCTCAGAACAGGAATTGAACTTCCTGTTTGGAGAGAGAAGAAAGACCAACAGGTCAGGTCAAGCTCTCCTCTAGGAATCCGATGACCACAAATATTTTCCTATTTAATCTAAAGTGAAAAGTGACCTTGGAAAAAAAATAACTCTATCAACTTCCTTGTTAGTAGCAACATGGACAATACAATAAGCCAACAGAAAACCAACACCACCATATGTGCTTAGACCAAAGACTTGGTCTCCTTGGTCTCAACCTCCCTTTCCAGCCTTTATGGATTTTCTCTAGCTTAGAATCCCAGAACTCCAGTCTGCTAGGCCCAAATGGTCTACCCCACACCATAGGCTTTCTAGCTCATAAATGTGCCGTGATATTGAACGTTGGTAATATTTATGGGTCAGGCACTTTATATGCATTATCTCATGTTAACCTCTCAACAACTCTTATTGGTAGGTGCTATTATTATCTTTGTCTCACAGATAAGGAAACCGAGGCTGGAGAGAAGTGACTTTCCATGTGAGTCCAGAGTCCACATGGAAATATCTGACTTCAAAGTTTGGGCTCTTAAGTATGACACTATCCAGCAAGGTTACAAAGGCTAATGTATTTTATTATAAATTAACTTCTTAAATTAAAAGTATATACATAAGTCTTTACATCTTAAAGGTGAAATGCAGGACTGTGTTATATTTGTTAAATGGTACCAATGTAATCAGGCCACATAAACAAAATAGAAAAGTTTATAATGAACACAGACATGATACATGTTTCTCAGAAATGTTTCGCTTTCTTCTGTGTTTTTGAGTAACTGTTTCCTAAAATTGACATAATCATGAAAAGAACAGTTCTCTAGTTCAGAAGAGAACTCCTCCTATTATTAGTACCATACACAGAATAAATTTTCTTTAAGGCAAACACCAAAATCAAATTTAGAAAGTGAGCCACAACATATACAAGCTATAACATTAAGTTTCCCTGTCTTCATACTCATGGGTCTACACAGCACCTGTATGTTTAGAAACCCACAATATGAAACAGAATATGGAAAAAGCAGCATAACTCTCAAAAACAGCAGCACAAACTTTCCACATTATTCAAAACATTACAGAGACGATGTACGTCCATTTTTCCTCAATTAACAAGATCATAAAATAGATTTTCACATGGAAGACTCCTTTAATGTTCTCCATGAGTAAATTTTTTAAATAATTATAAATTGAAGTTGAAACCTAACAGGCAGACAAAAAAAACTTCCTTCTTAAACTCTTATTCAAAATCAAAATCTAAGATCATTTGAAAATGCATTCCAATTTGAAAAACATACACAAGTACTTTTGAAATCTTAAATTTAAATCTGAAATCTTGTACTGTGCCTACAACAATTTAACATTTCAACTCTAAAATTCACATTCAAAGCCCAGGTAATCAGTACATTTCTAAGGCTCAAACAATTGTGACACTTGAGAAAAGTCTAGGAAAGCGAAACAGGTGAAGCACTGTCTAGTTCCAGAAAGAAGGGCAAGTGGTCAAAGAGGTTACATTGTAAAAAAAATGGTGTCACATGGTCATTCATGCCCACATTTATTGAGAACTGTGCCCAGTTCTTTATAAACATTCATTTTCTCTTTTCCTCCTCACAATCAATCCCTCTACAGAGACTAACCCCCACTGCATGATGAGGACAGAGGTCCGAAGAGGCGGAGTTGGCCCCCACCCACCTGCCTCTGCCACCCCTCAAAAGCTTTATGGGTAACAGCAGTCCCAGGCGGGGCCCAGACCTCATATTTTGAAACAACAGTTTTTAGAAAAGTTTTTAAATGTCCATCATACCACGAGTGCTTAATTTCTGGCCACCCAAGTGGTAAAAAAACAGAAAGAACCAACAGAAACTACAAGGAAAGAAAAATCTAGAGGCATTCATCTATGTAGGGGCTCGTAGAGCAAGAAGGAGAAATCACATTCATGTAATTTGGGAGAAGTTGCTTTGCCCTTTCTTTAAAGGCCCATAGAGCTTTCCATTTGGCATCTTTTCCATGTGGTTGTAAGCACATTGCAAAAAAGTACAAATGCACTTTTGTACAAAGGTACAAAGAGTTATCAAGAAATTCATTCAAGATCGAAACATCAACAGTATTTGGAAGGCACTGAAAGCTAAGATCTGATTAAGAGGAGGAAAAGGGAGGAGTGTGTTTGGGATTTGTTTTCAAAGTCAGGGGCAAGCTGGAAGAGGAAGGCTGTTTTTCAAAACACATTAACTCAATTGGTGGATGAGATTTCTATCGGGTAATAAAGTTCACCTGGGAGAACAGGCCAGGGAGTGTGTCTACTGAAAACAAACCAGGACCAACCCAATTCTTATCACAGGATACACCTACGCTGCCTCCACGCTGCCTCCACGCTCCTTGGAGGAGCCCATTACTTGCATATAAAAACAAGCACCCATGTTACAAAAGTAAGTCTAATTAAGTCTCAAAACACAGACAAAACCCTTCATTACTTGATAAAATAATAAAAGAAGTTTTAAGAAAGTGACAGAGAAAGTTCCATGATAAAATTAATAAATTTGGAAGCTGAAATATAAATCCCAATTCATAGGAATATTAAGATTATAAATCTCCATATCAAAATCTTTAAATTGAACTACAGCCAAAATCACAGGCATGAGATGTATTTCCCCCCATTTGTAAAATAAAGTGAGAAGAACTTTGTCATTTTCTATAAAATTTTAAACCATATTTCTTCTTGTCATTTGAAACTAGAATTCATTTCCCTATAAATATTTTAATGTCATTCTCCTGGAAGCAGGAACAATCTATTGCAGAAATATTTTCTAATTGATTCACAAGCTTACAATGCACATAATGTCACAAAGTGAAAGGTCCTAGGTGGAAGAGAAAAAGGTTACTATACCTTGAAAATAATAGTGAGGTCATGAGAAATATACATGTCAAATGAAGAAACAGATGCTGTGGCCAACTTGTAATTCAGAGAAAGTCTCTATTCTTCTTTGACTTTTTTTTAACCCTTATCTTTTTTAAGCTTTATTGAGATATAATTGATATGCAAAAAATTCATGGCATTGAATACTTTTTTAAAAATTCCAGGTTCACTCTGTCTATATTCCCTTTCTTCTATCCTATTAAAAGTCAGGTTAATTTTGCTTGGCTTGGCTTTTTCTTAGTGAACCTATTAGGGGTTAAACTGTGTCCCCCTAAAAAATGTATATTGGAATCCCAACCCCATGAACCTCAGAATGTGACTTTATTTGGAGATAGGGTCTTTACATAGGTAGCTGAGTTAAAATGAGGTCATTCACGTGGACTCTAATCCAATACGACTGATGTCCTTACAAAAGGAGATTAGGACACAGACACACACAAAGGAAAGACGATGTGAGGACACAAGGAAAAGACAGCCATATACATGCCAAGGACAAAGACCTGAAACGGATCCTTCCTTCAAAGTCCCCAGAAGAAACCAAGCCTTTGGGCACCTTGATTTCAGATTTCCAGCCTCCAGAACATTGAGATGATAAATTTCTGTTATTTAAGCCACCCAGTTTGTGGTACTTTATTATGACAACCATAGCAAACTGTTACAGAACCTATGAGCACTTTCTATTTTGAAGTCCTCCCAAACCATCTCTGCACTCATCCATATGAGAATTTTGCCAGGAATTAATGTCACATTAATTAGGCTGTAATTTCTACAATCTGTCTCTTCCCCTTTCTAAAACTTGGACTATTTTCCCATCTCCAAAGCTGTCTGCTACTGACAATTTCTCAAAGAGAATAGGCAAGAGTAATTACAGCTGACACTTACACGGGGTCTACTCTGTGTCAACTGTTTACAAAGATTATGTTGTTTATTCCTTACAGTAACCACAGAGGTAGTAAATACTATCATTATCATCACCTGAGACATGGCATGCTCATTTTGCAGATGGGGTAACTGACACATCACCATTTTACAGGGGAGGAAACTGAGGCATGGCTAAGTGAAGTAACTAAACCTTCTGAGCCCCCGAGTCCACTGTCCTCACACAACCACCCCATCCACTCTCGTTGCTAAGGGCCACAGTTCCACAGCTTCAGCTCCAGGACCACAACTACAGGGTATCCTCAGGTCCCTAAGATGCAATCCCTCTGGACCTAGAAATGCAAACTTCTTTTATCCCAGCAAAGAATGATTTGATGTTTTCTTACTATTGGCTCTCCTTTCACTTTAAGTTTTTAATGTTTGTAGATCTTTTCTAGTTGTAAATCTTTTCTTCTTGGTTGAAAGGATAAAAGTTCAACAGGAATCACATAACTTTTTTTTTTCCTGTCATCTTTTATTATCACGATATCGTCCTCAAACCATGGTTCATCATTTTTCTCAGAATATAAGTGCTTTTAAAAACTCCTTTCTGGCCAGGCGTGGTGGCTCACATCTGTAACTCCAATGTTTTCGGAGCCTGAGACAGGAGGATCACTGGAGCCCAGGAGTTCAAGGCTGCAGTGAGCTACAATTGCATCACTGAACTCCACCATGGGCAGCAGGGTGAAACTCTGTCTCAAAAACATTGAAAGAAAAGAAAAACTCCTTTCTTTGTCTTTAGAACTTTTCACAAGCCATTGCTCACTGGGACTTTAGCTCTCCAGATCCTATTCTTGCTCACAGTGCCATTTTTGAACTCTTAGTCATCTATCTTTTCAACTATGTATTACACTCCTCTGAGCTCAGAAAGCTCCCGGGAGATGTCCCATGTTGCTTTTATTCCTTTTATTAAAGATATATTCCCTTGACTTATTCTTGGTGAACCTTTTAGGGGTGGAATTATGCCCCCCAAAAAATGTACATTGGAGTCCTAACCCCATGGACCTCAGAATGCAACCTTGTTTGGAGACAGGGTCTTTACAGAGGTAATCAAGTTAAAAGGAGGTTTTCCTGTGGACCCTCATCCAATATGACTTGTGTCCTTGTAAAATGAGGAGACCAGGACATAATTCCTTCCCTCTCTGAAATAATTATTAATAATACTTTTTTAATCATAACTTTAGTTTTCAAAATCTTTTCTCTCACTCAAGCCATCTTTCTCTTTACTCCTTTCATTGAGTCAGTAAACCCTTATTAAAGCCTGATTGTGAGCCAAGAGCTGTACTAGTTCACGAGTGATAGGATGGCTTTACTAATAAAGTATCTAACAGAAAAAATAAACTAACAAAAAAAGAGGAATAAAGTCACAGCACATAATTGCCCCTTGGAGGAAAAAGATTATAACACACAGCCCCTTTGTTTAATCACCTGTGGCTCATCTCATTGTCCTTAAGGTTAACCACCTGCTGTTTTATTTGGGAGTTTAATAGCCTTGAAGAGCCCCAGCTCTCACCAGACCACATTCCAAGGACCCTGAAGAACCAGCCTCACCAAAAAGAGAGAAAAAGAGGGAAAAACAGACACAGCTGCATTATAGCACTCTTGCTATCAGCTGGCAACAATAACTATTTTTTTTTAACTCCCTTTACCCTAAATAAAAGCCCAACTGCTTGCCCTCTGGGCTGGCACTTCTTTCTTTCTTTCGGGTGCTGGTCCCTTTCCCCTCTCTCTGGGAGAAAGTAAGATAAACTTTTTGCTTCTTTCTATCCTAATCTTTGTGTCAAGAATTCTTTCTCATCCCACGCTCCCTGCTCTACAACAGCTATATGTGGGAGAGTAAAACTCTACGTGGTTCCTTCCCTGCTTCTTAGAACCTAGGGCTTCTTCTCCCTTCTCCTACACTGTTGAGAGACTTTCCGAAAGTCTGGGTGGGGGGTGACCAATGATTCCTCCTTTCACTCTTGCAAACCTCAGTATAACAGAAACTGCTTTTTCCAAAGACCTAACAATTACTACCCCACCAACCAATTCTTGTTTTCCACATTAAGTCCAGAGTACCTTGAAAGCAATGAAACTTTAAACAAAAGCAAAGCAAGAAATCGACTCTCTCAAATTTGTAGCAGATACCTAGTAAAAGCTTCCCTTTACCACTGCGTGTGACCTCTCTGCCAAAGTGTCAACAGGTTGGAAAAGCCTCTGTGACATGCCTAGTCTGGACAAGGTCTGCCTTGCAGGAAGACCACCACTGTTTCCCCCTTAATTTCATTCTCAGCCAAATGTTCTCTGTCACTTTTTCACCTCCAAGTTCTTTCTATTCATAGATTCACCTACTAGACATATTTCTTTTTTAGCATAGCAAGCCTCCTTGCTGTCACAATTTAATAAGCAGCCTGTCCCCATCCCACGTTGGCAATACCTCTGAGTCTTACGTACCTTCTCAGGCATCTATGCATTGCCACAGATGGGTAAGGTCGTAACATTCTCCTGTTGTTCTCGTCTGAGAAGTTCTTGATCCTCCTCCATCCTGGTACTTCTTTCATGTTACCACCTGTTTTCTCCTGCTAGGGAATTAACGTTTAAATCTTGGGTAGCAATCTCTCTCCACCCACCAGTACACAACAGAGAGAGAAGCCAGACGCAGGAGGCTGGCTATCAGATAAAGGATAGCTGTATCCCATTCAGAGTAAATGTACTTTTGAAGTAGATCCACACATTTCTTTGGTGTCTGTTCTATACCCATCATGGTACAAAGGAAAAATAACGTGCTTTTCTTTCAATAGCTGACAAACTGCCAACATGCAGGACACTTCCTGGGCAGCAGCCTCTGTGTACAAACCTTAGGTACTTTCGCTGACTACTCAGCCCTGCAGGTACATGACACAAGGAAATGCACAAATAAACCCGCTTCCTGACTCCCAGCCAGTGAAACCTGACGTTACATAACCACTGTTTTTAAAAAAGACCACAAAGGCAAACCCTCTAAACAGGATTTTCCTTCATTAGTAGCCTCGGAGGAAAAACTGTTCTAATACAGTGTTTCTATTCCTGACAGGAATAACCCTTAATTATTGTGTGCCTTAAGCATCCAGAAATTTTTAAATAGAATTTCACTTAATGTTAAGGAAATCTGAGAACGACGTCACTGGCAAGAGAAGATTTTAACTGAGGGAAAGAGAGAAACAGAGATGGGGGTGGGTAGGGTTGTGGGGGCTGGGAGAAGCACAGATCCTACTCAGTTATTTTTAAAGTTCTAGAAATATGGGAGAGAAGACAGACTATCGACGGAAGAAAATCACATGAGAAAATAAAATTCTTCCACAAGAGAATGTAAAGGCCTTTCATTCATCAGGGATTGCCCATTAATCGCTGATTAAATTTAGTTTCAAGAAATCAAACTTTTAATTTCCAGGGAAAAAAATCTGATATGCAAGGGAATGTGTGGTATGGACTATGATATCTAAAAGGCAGGGTTACTCCCAAGACTTTGAAAGACAGTTGCAACACAGTGACTTTCACAAACTACCTTCGTAGACATTTTTCTTGTCATCCTTTGAGGTGCATGTCAGTGACCAGTAATCAAGCTATAAATTTCAATGTCACCCAAACGTAGGAAGTGTTTTGCTACTATTTACTTGCATTATCAGCCCAAACATGGCCAGCTTCAGTTGGGATGGCCACAGGGATTCTTATGGAAAGAAAGCTCTATTCCTTCTCATTGAGGCAGTTCTCTTGGCTAGGAATGAGCTGTATCACTCAAGCAGCCAAAAGCATTCACCATGCCCCCCAAAAAGCTAGCTGGCAATCTGCTCTATCAAGGGGACAGTTTCTGAGCACACGGCAGGTGCTGGAGTATATGAAGGCAATTGGGACCATTCCTGCCCTCAAGAATGTCATTTGGAAACATTCGTTTACTTAAAAAGCCAGCTCTAGAGGGTTATAGTGAGGGTCTTTCCCCCGACTAGGTATTCCTCCCCACTTCCTGCTTGCAGGCAGCAAACTGTTCATACACCTGATCCAAGTTAAGACAACAATCTAACTCTCTCTCCACATGCCAGCTCTGAACACAGACACCTGATTTCTCTAGGTTCTCTGGGTTTGGCTTGCCCCTGCCTTTGATGGATAATGAACATCGAGGAGCTAATCAAAGATTTTTGTCTAAAGAGTTTTTTTTAGACTGCTGAGCTGAAGCAGAAGCACAATAGACCACCAGTCTGGTTATCGATTGGATGCTATTCAAGAATGCACATACCCAACTAGCTTTCTCCTAGCCCCTCCTAGAATTCAATGGGAATGAGTCAACAGTGTGGAAAAGGTAAACAGAAGACAAATGCAAAGCAACTCCCTCAAGGACTCCACTAAGAAAAATGTACCATTAGCTATAAATAAAATTAATACTGGACTTCCAATGCTAGAAAACAATCATTGCTATTTCAACCTGGTCCTTACCACAACTTCCTGCTTTTTCATGGTTATACCTGTGCCCATATCTAGACTCAACTAGCAAGACCTGCAGAACTGTTTGAGTCATTAGCAGGACTTTGAATTTAAACGGTAAACCTGAGCATGGAAGAATTAATAATCCTTTTTCCTTAGTCCCTGGAATGTTCTGGGGATTCAGCTCATAAATATTATTCTAGATCCCACCTCTCCTGTTAAAATCCCAGGTCTTCCTAATAATGCTAACTATAGGACAGAAACAGAAAGGAAAAAAATTCAACTTTCTTCCTATAGTGATATTGAAGGGGCCTGAAGCCCTGAGGACCAGGGTGTCTTACGTGGCTTTGTCTGTATGTATCTCTTTCTCCCTGATAGTCCTAGGAACCACTTTGTAGAGCACTCATCTGAAAATATCTAAAGAAGACATCCCCAAATGTTCTCTTACACAAGCCCTTGACAGATAATCAATATACCTTTAAGCACACACATCTATATCTTGCATTAACCTTGCATTTCACCATGATGTAGGAGATATTTGCTGTGCTTAATCTCAAAACCTTTTCTAACCTGACGTCATTCCATCACAAACACATCATACAGAGATAGAACCTACACACAAAAATGACTTTTGGAAACATTTTCATGTGGGGACAGAACTCAGAGCATGATTTGTAAATGTGGTACTCTACAATGATTTCAAAAGATAATAAAACACGTTAGATACTGTCAATAGTTCACTTAGGTAACAGAATCGGATCATTTCACGTATACACTGGAACCTTCTTATTTGGCTCAAAGTATCTCCTTCTCTTGTCTTTAATCATCCAATCATAGCAACAACAAAAAAAAAACTGTCATCTTCTCATATCAAGTACTATGCCAAGGAGCAGAGGGCTAACTTTTTCTGTGAGGCATGTAACTAAAAAGTCAGGCAAGGTATGTTCTAATCAATGCTAACTAGAACTCTTACCACAATATCCTCCCAGAGAAACTGCCACTTTTAATGATTGACCTTTCTCCTTTCTCCTGTCTTTAATGGAGAAATATAAGACAACTTTGAATTCATTATAAATATGGGAGTGAATTGACATTTGGATGTGAAGTTGTCATTGGATATGTGTTAAGGCTTACAAACATTTCTCCATTTTATTTCTATAAAGTTCCTGTTTGGTGGGAATTATTTCCCCATTTTATAGATAAGCCCAGAAGAAATTAAACAAGTACCCATAAGGAATTTTTTTTTTTTTTTTTTTTTTGGAGACAGAGTCTCATTTCACCCCAGGTAGAGTGCGGTGGTGTCATCAAAGCTCACTGCAACATGAAACTCCTGGGATCAAGCGATCCTCCTGCCTTGGCCTCCCAAAATAAGGAATGCTTTCTAGGAAAGATGTCATATTTTGAAACTGAGCCTCTACACAGTGAAAGTAAACTCTGCCATGTTCAATATGGATTGGAAGACACGAGCCTACCCCATCAATGGGGACACTATCGCCTCGCATTCAGACTTTGTGAAACCTGGTCACTGGACCACCCTTCAGACTCTTCAAAGCCTAATCCCAACCCAGTTGCTCCAGGTTGCCCAACCTCTTTTCTGCCTCCCCACAAGAAACAAGCTTAGCCTTCATCCCGAATTGGGGTCTTAGCATAGACCACACTCTGAGATGGTAAGCACGACCCTCAGTCACTGAGGTGGCCAATCATTATCAAGCACCTGCTAAGTGTCAGGCCCTGGGGATCGCAGGCGAGGGTGACAGCTCCCTTAGAGGGGGACACAAACAAGGAGGTGCATGGTTCCTGCAGAGGATGGGGAATGCCCCAACTGCTGAGCCAAGACCTGTGGGATGCCTGTGTTGACAGGCCCCTGGGACAAAGGTGTGGGGTCGGGTGTGGTTAGCACAGACAGAGAATGTGAGATTAATGGCTGTTGGGATACGTGAACTTTCTGCATGGCATCCTACTTACAGGCAACTTTCAATGCCCTCTCACGTATGGGGCATTAAGAATATGGAACTTGGGTTTCTCAAACTTTTCAATCCCCACTTCCAATAAAAATATTTTCTACATCATGATCCAACAGATATATACCCATACTGCTGAAAAAAATGTTTGCCAACATAATCCTTTTTACTACTCAAATCCACTGTGATGTTCTCTCTTCTCCCATTCTTTTTCTTCAAATTCTGGTTACAACCTTATAACGGGTGGCAACCAGTGTGAAAAACTTTGGCAGTCACACCTGTGAAAGGTTTATCATTTATTGATATACTTCCTCTTCTCCCTTCTCCACTCTTTCTCCACCCCTCAAAGTACCAGCGAGGAAATAATAGGCACCACTCTTTACCGAAGGTCTGCTGTGTGCCAGGCACCAGGCTAGAACCTTCCCACGCCTTGTCTCATTAATCCTCATGTAGCCCCGGGGGTCAGTATCGCTGTTCCCATTGTACAGGTGAAGAAACAGAAGCCTGGCAATGCAGACAACTGCTCAGTAGGACAGGATGGAGCCAGGGTTCAAATCTAGTTCTGTCTGGCTCCAAAATTCCAATTACAACACACTGCACTTGTGACAGGTTCTTAAGTAAGCAGAGCTAACTTAATAGCAAAAATTTCATAAATCCTCTTGAAATAACTCAAGTCCTTGGAGTGTTTATAGAACCAAATTTGGGAAGCCAAAACAGAGATAAGGGAAAACTCTCAGGTTTAAGTAAAAAAGTGACCAATAGAGAAATGGTGGGAGCCAGCGAAGCGTTGGCCTATGGAAAATTGCCCTCAAGCCAGGCTGGTGGAACTAGCGCAGTTCTGGGTGGTTCGTCCGAAGCAGCACCTAGTTCAGCATCTCCCAAGAGCAGTCAACAAATATTCAGGAGAGGGAATGCTAACATGGGAAGAGTGAAAGTAGACACAACACACAGCTCCCACTGCTTTTTCTCTTTTAACTTAAAATTAAATTAAGTAGCCTTTTCACTTGACATAAACTCACATACCCAGGAACATGTGGGCTCAGAACATTATTTCACAAGCAAGCAATGCTGGCGTGTTGTGTGTCACATTTAGATTCCAATTAACATGACATCATTTTGTTACTCAGATGCACAACTAATGTCCATAATGGGAAGGATATGAAAAAACGTAGCTATCTGCAATGTATCAAATGATAATCAAGCTGAAATATATACTTAAATTCTAAGCTTTTTAAAACCAAGCTATATTGTATATAGGCATACTCAATACAATTTTAAAAATCGTTTAAAAATCTTCCAGTATCTCAACTGGTCATTTCTGCTTAGCCTATCACCAGGACACAATAAAAGCATTCAAAAGTTACATCACCAGTTGCATCTAATGAGCTGTCCTTTGTCAATATTAGAATGAGGGAACCAGGATACATCTAGGAAGAGACTGAAGGGGGAAAATCTGAAGATTCTGTCCCATCCCTCTGCAGAACTGGACCACCATAGAGGACTTATGGGTTAGGGCTCAGAAGCAAAGGGCTGTTTCAAAATTTTTTTTTCTTTTTTTTGACAACAATGACTTATGGCAAACAAGCAACAGTTAAGAAAAGGTAATGACGGAGGTGCAAATAGGTAAGATGAGCACAAGTTTCTAATCAGAATGCATTAATTCAAGAAGAAAGCCTTAGGATTATGTCAACTTCACATGAGAAGTCTGATGGTGATATCTCACTTTGGAAATGAGTAGTATCTTTGCTTTGATGTTCTCCAAAGAGTGGGAAGCGGAAAACAAAAACAAAAGAACCCCTGTCCAGATGTGTGGCGTGAAAAATCTCTTAATCTAGGAAGCTATTCCCCCACTTAAAGCAAAAGTTAACTATACAGCCAAGGCCTGTAGCACAATACCCAACAAGATGGTGTTTGAAGCGAAGCCCAAGGCTATCAGGAAGCAGCAGTAGCAGCACAGACTAAACAAGGAGGCCCTAGGATGAGATACCAGACTAGTGTCTAATCCCAGAAGAGAGAGAACCATCAGTCTTGATCAAGAAAAAAATTCATCAAAATAAAATCTAAATATGTGATTGATGGCACATATCAAAGTGAGGAAAACAGCAATTACGGTGGCCAATGTAGAATACACCTTTCATCTTACCTTTCATGTAATGGTCTTATTTTTTCTCTTTTGTGATTTTAATTGAGGTATTACTATTTTTTAACTCTTATAAGCACCAAATTTTAATATCTAAGTCAATTTGGGGGGAAAATACCATCAAGAACTTTTCTCCAGAACAAAACAATGATGTTCATTCCTCCAAACATCCAAATTGAAGGTCTACCAAAACAAAAAGCCCACACAGAAACAAAAATCACATTCTTAGGGGGTTAGTGCATTTTAGCAGTCTTCGCTGTGCTGTCCTTCGGCTGACTTCAACAAAATAACACTCTAGCTCATCAAAATATACATTTTCCATTTGCTTTTTAAAATTAAAAATAAAACTTTAAGGAGTTCAAAATCAATTGCCTAACTCATTTCAATGTCATGTACTGCATATGGAGATCAGGAAGGTTATTTGCAGCACACATGATCGGGGATATTCATCTTCAAGGCTTAGCTTTCTTCCACACAGAGTAAAATACCCACAGTTCCAAGTATGAAGGGACACAATGATCTCCTTCCAGAATTCCACAGGACAATACATGTGCCCAAGCTGCTCCTCATAGAATGACAGCGTTTCTGTCAGATTGACACAATTGCCCCATAGGAAATATTTCCCATCCTGTTTCAACACTTTCATTGAGAGGTCAAGAATCAGTCTGAGAAACTCCCACATGGAATCTTCTGGAGACGTGGAGACTGGAACAGCCGTCAAATCATTAATCACATAATCAAACTCTCTCCCTTCTTTGGCGTACCTCTTCAGTACTGGAATACAGTCTTCTATTAGAACCTGATAGTCTCCTTTAAGATTGTCTAAGACATCACTGCACGTTTTTCGCATATATTTCTTACATCTATCAATCATCATTTGATCAATCTCTACCATAGTGACCATCTTTGGTTTCAGTTTAACTATTTCACGTAATATGCCCCCACCTCCACCTCCTAGAACCAGTACATCTTTGCCAGTGTAATCTTCTTTGCCACTGCCCATGATGGCCCGCCAAGTCACTCTCTGCCAAATTAACATCCCCAGTAAGGATGAGAATATTTCCAAATTGCTTCGAGAATTTTAATGTTCTAATAAGGTGAATCTTCATCATACACCACTTCATCTATGTGGTATTTAACCAGGCGCCCAACAGCAGTGGGCCAGTATCTGCCCATGCCGCCTCCTCGAACTACGGGTGGTAATCGCTTCACCTGCCCAGTACTGTCCTGGTTTAATTCTTTCATTCTTTCAACTTTGTTCAAAAGAGTGTCAATTTCTTCCTTGCTCTGTGCATCACTGTCATAACTGAAGGACCAGTAACACCAATCCACGTGGGTGAATTCTCAAATTGGCAAAGCTGCCGTTTTTGTTTGTGTAGGTTGCTAAATAGCCATTGTCCTGCCAGGTATGCACTGACTCCACCATTCCCTGCTCCTGGAAAATGGGCTGGAGCCCTTTTAGAATGGTCTCACCATCAGCTTTGGCGCCGAGCATGAGTCAAGCGTGCTGTGCCGTGCTGCTGCCATAGTGAGGCTGAGGCCCTGTGCCATGCCTGGGGGAGGCAACCACAGGAGACTGGGGGGCCGCGCAGCACATCAGGCTGCAGCTGGCCATGTAATGACCTTAAGTGTTCACTCTTCAAGCAGGATCTTTCACTTTCTTTTGAGTGAAAATTAGCTGCCCCTCCCCACACTGGTCAACCTTTAACCTAGAGCACACAGGTATGTGAGACCATAAGGTAAAAACAATTGAAAGGAAGATAATCTAATGGCATCAGAAGTTTCAACCCAAAGGGAACAGTTAGTAGCAGCACTGATTAAGTTGTGTCATCTCCTTTCTTCCCAACCCCCCTCCCCCCCACCCTCACCACCTGAGGATGAAATAGCAGGGACTGGTATCTCATCAATGCGAAGGCCAACTACATATAACCTGTCCCACGATACCCTACACAGCTACCTATTTTTATCTTTAAAATACTGATATGCAAAGTCTCCTTTAGCAGCAAACAGACCTATGAATACAAAGTCTTCTATGCTAGGAAAGTATTACTCTTTGAAATGGGGCTATATTTACAAATTTTATTTTCTATCCCAAAATACATATAAATAAAAACCTGCTCTTTAAATGCAGGGAGGCCTTTACCTAACATTGTCATGAAAATCAGTATCAGCTCTTTAACACAATTTATATATGTACATGCATGCACACTATATGTAAGTAGTCAATACTTTTCTACTTACATATATTCCTCTGGTGGAAAATTAGGAAACCGGGAACTTTGCCTGCTTTCCAGCGAAAGGTAAATACAACTTCTCTGAATTTTTTTAAAGATGAAATGTTTAGAAACATGTAAACTTTCTTTAGACATATACACATGCTGTTAGAATAACATAAGGACCCTGCCACATAAGTGACAGTATATTTCTCGAAGAAAAGAGGTAACATTTGAGTAAAAACACAAAATTGAAGAACAGTTAATATGAACAAAATTGTTACATGCTTCATGGAGAAATCGGGGATTCTCACGGAGAACAGATCCACAACCCATTTCACTCTTCTGTGACATTAAATTGGCACCCGTTGGTAATCAACCATGATCCTTCTGTACAGTCTGTACGCTTAAGCAGGTGCTATCAAGCATCTGTTTAAGTTAAATAATCAATGTTTATTGGCTAAATTCCCACCCCAAAAAACTAAAGTCCAAAATCAACTTATGACTCAAGAGCTCAACCAGGTCAAAGCTTTGGTATATCGTGGATACTGTTTTGGTGATAACCAAAGCTGTGTAAGATTGTCTGCTCACAGGTTTGCCCCTAAAACAAAAACACCTGTTCCACAAAGTTTAACTATATAAATAAAGTTAACTGTACAAAGAGATCAAGCCATAATTTCCCCTTAACCAAGGGTTTTCAGTTTCCTAGGCAGCAGTTCTGAAAGCACCAACTAAAGGCACAACAATTCTATTAAAACATGGATGTGCTGTCATTGGTGAGAATGTTCTGAAAATAAATGCCACCAGGCATGTGGCCGATGAGCCCCAGAAAAAAGTTCAACAAAACATAAGTCAGTGTTCATAAATTATAACATAAGCTGGTCAGCAACAGAGGAAAGACTTAGGGCATTAAGAGGCATTACAGAGAGCCCCACAGTGCTCTAAGTCAAAGCCGTCCAAGAAGGAAAATGTGTCTCAATAATTTAGGTTCTTAGCTGTCAGACACTTCCTCCTCCTCCTTCATCCTCTTTCCTCTTTCAGAAGTGTCTGACCATTCATGGAGCAAAACATGTTCTCTACTACTAAACCCAAACTTGAATACATGCTTTTCTTTAAGTTCATAACATATCTGTGGCCCAATACATTTATTGTTTAAGAAGGTTCCATTACCTGAGCCAAGGTCAATGATGTAGGGTTTCACCCTTCCACCAACTGTGCCATCAGCACGAGTATATTCCACAAGCCAATATTGAAAGACTGCGTGCTGCTTTGAACGAGACGGATGATCAATTGCAATGTCTGCAATGCGACGGTGTTGTTGACCCAGGGGGTACGCACTTTGTCGACATATGTACATTATTGGAAGCACCTCATTTTTAAACGGGTAGAGATGCCACCATTTGGGGGGCATACGTGCCTCTGGGGACTCACTATATTTAATGACTACTCCTCAGAAGGTGTTGGTGTCCTCAAGAAGTGCCCCAGAAAGTTCAAAGCTTGGTTTTTCTTTAGCGGGCACCTTTTTTTCTTTGTTGTTGCCACCAGGCTAAGGAACCAACTCCTGAGACTCATTACCACTGCCACTAACTTTGTCCTTCTGGCGATGCTCCCGGTGTCTGGCATTATAAAACTCCTGCCCTTCTTCTTGAGCCTGCAGCTTCTGAATGTCTCAATCCTGTCCCTGAGTCTGCCCACCGCCAGGCCTCTCGTTCGTTTTTCTTCTTTGGTGGGAAAAGCCCCTGTGTCTGTCTCGGTCACTGTTCCTAGCTCCCCTGTGTTCCTGTTCTGATGGTTCCCGGTACTGCCGATCCTCACGTTCCTGCCTCACTTTGACTGTTGAGTGAGGACTTCGGCTTCTCCTACTCAAGGGGGTGTGTATCTTCTCCCTGAGGACTTGTTTTTCTTTTTGGCTGGGGACCAGCTAACTCCTCGGGCTCGGTTTCCGCGGTGGCCAGCTCGCCGGCCAGCGGGGACGAGCTACCGCCAGAGAAGTCTGGACGGCAGTGGGCCTGAGGTGCGGCTTCCGGACTGAGGCGCTCCTGCTTCACCGCCGCCCGCCACCACGTCCTCGTCCCGGTGCCTTCATCGGCTCCCCAGCTCCCGCTCACTCTTCACCGCCTCCGTTCGGTGACGTGTCTGAGCAAAACAGGTCCTTGGAGTTCCTCTCACCAAAGGAAATGTCAATTTGTCTCCTGGACTTCCGCTTCCAGGATGCTTGCTCTCCCAGAAATCCTTGCGTCAGTGAGGTTAAACACGTGACCATCCCCTAGTGTTAAGCACGTGACCATCCCCTAGTTGGCGGGTCCACAGGGACCAGCTCGGATCGTGGGGGGGGGGGGGTTGACTTAAAAGCAAACTTCTAGGAAAAAGCAACCCTCTCAGGGCTGTTCATTGCCACTGCAAAGGTGATCTGCGCATTTCAGTCAAATAGGGAACTGGACACAGCCCAGGGACTTGTAAACAGGGAAAATCAGGGGTCAATAATACCGGGACACCTGGTGATCCGGAGGCCTGAGAAGCCAGCATAAGAGCTCTCCTGGTTTCTTTTAAAGTCTTCCAAAATCAAGTTAAGTGAAAATCTTTGGGGAGAGGGTCTCTTTTATAGAAGGATAACTAAACCATACTTCACGCAGATATTTGTGTTCTTTTAGCCCCATAATTATGATCCACTTGACATAGACACAGGCCATATTAAATGGGGGCAGATCAGCCCAAAACAATTTCTGCAAAAGTGATCCTGGGAAATCATTGGCCAGGTCACGTTAAACTACTGCATCCTGACTTAGTCCCTCCCCAGACCTGATATAATTTGCCTTTTGGTGACAACACATTAACTGGCCAATCATTGGTAATGCTACTCCAAAGTATAATATCGCTCAGAAAATCTGAGAACTGATTTATATTTTACAAACATACTAAATGCAATTTTGACTTTTACACACAATAAATTAAAAATATATTTGACAAATGGCCTTGGTGTTTATATTCTTCATGTGGCTTGTTGGGTAGCAAAAATGCTTACAGTTTAACTTGGCATATAAATTCACATAGAAACATGAGCTATGTTTTTTGTCTAATCATCTAGTGTTATTTTCTCAGCACCTCTTAGCCATAAGAATTTTGCCTGGTTCTTTTCTTTGCAAGTTCTGTGGTGAAAAAAATCCTGAATGTGCTAAAAATCCATTGCCTGCTTATGAAACATAAAGGCTTGTGAAAACATGGCACGTACTCAAGTAGACCAGTTTGTTTTTAAATATTTTAATAGTGTGCACTGCTGTGATAGGAACTAAATGTGTATTATGCCCAGTCTTACATCTAGTGTGTACTATACTTTGATCATTCTATCAAAAGATCAAAATTTAAATATCATGTAAATTATATTTTATACATGTTCTCCTTTGCATGAAATCAAACAGAGTGCCTGTTTCTTTTCTAAACACCTGAGAATATAAACAAGCAACATATTTAAACTGAAGAAGTACTCATTACTCCATTCCATTAAAAAATGCCCTCCGGTATCAATTAAAATAAGCCTTTATGATAAAATAATTTTAAATGTCTATGTTCATGCTTTCAAATTTTTAAGCATTCGTAATATATATTCTAAAGGCCTTAAAGTTAATTGTGCATGTTTTCACAAATGCTACCTAAGTCCTCTTTCTGAAAACTCAAGAAGTTATATAAATCAATAAATTATAGCAGAAAATGAATAATAGTCTCTAATAACCAAGAAAAGTTATTTTCATAACAGCTATTAGATCCAGGATTGGTTTCCTGATTGGAAAGTGACATTCTCAGGACAATGTGGGAGATATAAACATGGATAAGATATTAGATGATATCATTTAAATTAACTTTCTTAGGTCTATAATGGCTCTATGATTCTTTAAGAGAATGTTCTTATTCTTAGTGCATGCATGATGCAGTTTTTAGGGATAAAATATCATGATGCATGAAACTGACAAATGGCCCAACAATGATAACATTTGAACATACGAGATAAAAATATGAAGCAAATATGGCAAAATGGGGTTAATAACAGTTGAATTTCAGTGGAGGGTATACAGATGTTTGCTGTATTATCCTTTCAGCCATTTTGTATGTATGAAAATGTTCACAATAAAAAGTGACAGGGGAAAGATGAATAGTCTTTTTCATCTAAGTATATATGTATATTGACTCCTGAACCAAGCTAGGTGCAGAAAAAATATTGCTTTACATGGACAGAGAATGTTTCATTTACTGGTAGCAGTATACATTAGAGAATCAATTTTCCACCATTGACCCAGAGAAATTATGGCAGCCCTCTGGCCACAACCACAGGGAACAGCTGATTGACATATACCCCCTGAATTAGAGCACATGCATCAGGGTCCCCAGAGGGCCATCCACTCTGACCAGCCGGTTTACATGGCAACACATACCCTAGAAAAATCTGAGCTGCAAACAACAGGAGCCTTTGAGCCTGGAACCCTCACGGCCAACAGAACCCACGACTTAGCCAGACTCCATTTTCTAGAGGTAGCACATCAAGCTGTGATGAGAACTTCAAGCTAAATTAAACAAATCGAAAACAACACTCTCTACTCCTTCACCTACGAAGGATGAACTCCTATCTTCCATTTATCTGCTCAATAAAGTAGACTGCCATGTTCAATACTAAGCAAAAAACCTGAGGTGCTACCCCCCAAATTCAACTTACAGTTAATAATGAAGTACTGGAGTCATGACATTTTAGAGAGAAAATCCATAAATACTCCATATAGACATGCAAAGAGCATTAAAAATAAGACACAGACCTATGAAACAATATAGATGTTTCCTACTTACAAATAGAATCTTTTTGAGGGTCCAAACCTCAACCTATCTGGGCACTAGTTCACTATTAAGTCAGGGTCCCCATGACTTGCTGCAGAATCTCATTCTTTAATTAGATTGTACTTAAACAGCTGACACTGAATTTTCAAGTAGCCTAATGCAATCAACAAATCCTCTTAAGTTGCACATTTTTCTGTCCTTGTATGTTTTATCATTTTTCTCCCTCATTCAATTCTCTGCCTATCTATTATTGTTACAATTATTCTCTCCTCCCCCTTTTTTTTTTTTCTTTGAGACAGTCTTGCTCTGTTGCCTGGGCTAGAGTGCTGTAGCATCAGTCTAGCTCACAGCAACCTCAAACTCCTTGGGCTCAAGCAATCCTTCTGCCTCAGCCTCCTGAGCAGCTGGGACTACAGGCATGCGCCACCATGCCCGGCTAATTTATATTTATTTATATATATATATATTTTTAGTTGGCCAATTTCTTTTTATTTTTAGTAGAGACAGAGGTCTTACTCTTGCTCAGGCTGGTTTTGAACTCCTGACCTTGAGCTATCCTCCCTCCTCAGTCTCCCAGAGTGCTAGGATTACAGGCGTGAACCACCATGCCCTACCCGTCTCCTCCTTTTCTTTCTCTTCTTTTCCTCCCAAACCCTCCAGACCCACCAGGGGCACCCAAAGGCATTGTTATCACTTAAGTTAAACTCTGTGCCCTGTAGCTGTAAAGAATCCTAAATTCTGATGTGGCCCATAAAGCCTGATGGAATTGAGCTGTGGCCAAAACAGTTACAGGAAGAATGGTTCACTTTCCTTTAACCAAAGAACAATTATCCCCTTTATGGGTTGTAGGGGGCCCTTTCCTTCTCCTTACCACAGCCTGCCTTTGATCTTAAGCAGTTGTTTATAGCTCTCTGGAAGGGAAGCAGGAAACCCTGACACTGAAACCTCACTTTTGCTTCATGTTATCCCAATAAGAGCCATGGTCTAGGAGGGTTGAAAACATCAGTTGAGGTTGGGGAATATCTTTAGACTTATCCAAGAAAGTCTGTTCAATTGTCCCATTTTCTGATTTCCTGAAAAGTTTCTGATCTATCTGTAAGCACTAAGCTAGGACCTAAAGGAAACACAAATTTTAAGTCTTCAGATGGATTTTTTTTTAAGTTCATCACCATAGAGGTATGAGCACATTGCATTTGTTTGCCAAAAATTTACTGTCTGTGATAACACACTCCCAGTCTGTGATGAAGCATGAATTAACCTTGGCCCCTCCGCCTCCCGGGAGAACTGAATGAACCTGCTTCAGAAACTCTAGGGAGGATGAATTTCTGGCAATATTCCAAGCAGAAGGCCAGGGGGATCCAGAGGTCTCTTTGTGGCCTCCAGACAAGGCCAGTCCCATAAGGGAATGGAAAGAAGCAGGGGCAAGAGCCCCCAGTTGAAAACAGTCTAGAGTTGGGAGGATGCTCATAGGAGTAGAGAAGCACAGGCCTGGGGGCAGCAAGGTAAATATCTGGAAGTACTGGCCCAATGTTGGAACACCTGCAGCCTCCAGGAGTGATAGGAGCCCCTTTTGTGAAGTGGCTCCATGCCTCGATATCTCTATCTGTCAAAAGGGACTAATATTAGTGCCCTTAACTCCCAGGGTCATTATAAAGATTAAAGGAGTCAGTATGCATAAAGTGCTTAGAGCAGGGCTTGACACATGATGATCACTACATAAATGCTAGCTAATTGCTACTACAGGCTAGAAGCATGCCTACAGAAAAGCCTTCCAAAGAAAGCTTACCTTCTTCAATCCCCACCTACTGCAGTAAGAACCAGCCAGAAGTACCCAGTCTACTGCAGTAGGTCTGCTACAACAGACCTATTAACCAGCCAGGAATACCCAAGGCTCAATTCTTTTGGTTCCCTGTTTAAGCCCCAGGATCTCTGGGATGGTCGCAGCTAAGACCAAATGAGCAACACTTATTTCCTTAGCAGCCAGGTTCAGATACAAAATTGCAGTATGGCAACATCCTATGATTAAAATGGAAATTGACATATGATTAAAATGGAAAGCTACCTGACATGACTTCAGAGCCCACACATTCTCAGCAGGTAAGTTAAGTTCTGCAGCTTCTAATAAATGTCCCTAACTCTGTGACACTGTCAACTTCAAAAAACTAACTTGCTTGAAGACACACGCAAGTTACCCTAAGACATTAGAAAGACATACATGCAGTGACCTTCAACAAAGTACATGGCCTCAGTCTGTGGCATAAACAGGTAGGTAACTGGCCACTGCCACACCTGGGTGACACAGAGAGTCAAGTCTTCAGAACAGGCAGACCCACTGGTTCTCATGCTCTGAGGCTGTGCCACACCTGGCAAGCATGTTGACAATACTTACGCATTACAATAGGGCTTCTTTTCATAGCCTTTGTAGTTGTTCATGTTGAGAGCCATCTTGCAGACCTCGCAATGGAAACATCCTTTATGCCAATACTGAAAAAAACAAATATTTAAAATGTCAGTACAGTGCCAGTTCTTGCCAAGATGGGCACAGAAGGAAGGCTTTTTAGTGCATCTCGGTCCTAGTATTTGAAAACACTATAACGAAATGATTGTAGGGAATGGCCGATGTGTTTACCTACTTTCAGTTAAGCAAATAAAGCAGGCAGCTATTAAAATTGAGTTTTACATGAATCCCCATCACAACATGCAGGCTCACTCTGGAAGAACTACCAGGGCTCTGTCCATATAGCACTTCTATGAGCAGCCAGAAAGGAATTCTGAGCTGGTTAAAGGAGAAACGGGGCCCATGGAGTGGCTTCAAAACCAAAGGGAGTCCGGTTCAAAGCGCCTAAAGCGCGGTGGTTGTAGGATCTCCGTGAACCTGAGTTCCCCAGAAGTCAGGCAACCTGAGGGTGCTGGCGGAGGGCTGCTAAGTGCCCCTGGCCCCATCTCTGTCCAGCTTCCGCCCAACTGCGGGAGCGTGCACTCCGTCCGGGATGACGGCGAGATCACAGCCTGCTCTATGGGAGCATTTGTAGCATCAAACGCGAATTTCACGGGGACGCCACCACCGGCTGGTTTCAATTGTCAGTCACTGGGGATCGGGATCGCGCCCGGTCTCTCCCCAGGCTGCTCGTCCCCATCCACGCCCGGGCAGGGCAGGGTGCAGAGCGGGAGGGACCGGACGGATTAGGCACCCGTGGGTCCAGCCCGCCGCGCTGAGCTGGGGCTCTCAGCGGGGATTATTCTTAGCAATGCGGCAGCGGCCGCCCCATGACATATTAATTACTCTGTGGCTCCCCGCCTCGCCTCGGTCACCGGAGGCGCTGGGGGAGGTGGGGATGCGGGCGGATCCGGGGGCGGTGGGTGCGGGGTACGAGTGGAGGTGGGAGTGGGTGCGGCTCGCCCAAGTGCCCCCCAGGTGCCCAGCCTGGTCCCCGGGGCCCTGGGCCGCGCTCCGCCGCGCGCCCTCCGCAGCGGCTCCGCGGAAGCCGCGCAGCCCCGCATCCCGACAAAAGCCTTTCCCGGTTCCAACATCGCAGTCGCCTCCTGTGGTCCCCGACCCTCCCGCGGACGTCTTCGCTCGCGCGCCCTCCCCCTGTGCACACGCAACCCATTCCTCTCCTTCCAGCCCAGGTGCCAAAACTTCTCCGAACAGGTGCAGCCCGGCGCCCGGCAGGTCGGGGCTGGCCCGGCGCCCCCGCGCTCACCTTATCCAGGCAGTTGACTTTCTCCGTGGGATACACGACTTTTCCGCAGCGGGCACACTGGGGGTTCATTGTCGCGACTCCCGGGGGCGGCGGCTGCGGCGGCGGCGGCTGGGGGCTCCGAGGAGCCGCTGTGGCATCCCCCGGCGAGCCCCGCACCGCCTCGGGGCAGGCGGGAGGGCTGCGGGCGGCCGGGCCGGGGCTGGAGTCGGCGGGGCCGGGGCCGGGGCGAGCGGGCTGGCAGCGCGGCGCTCGGAGCGGCGGGCCTGGCGCCGGGGGCGGCCGCGCTCCTGGGCTCTCCGGCGGCGCTCGGCTCGGGTCTGGCTCGGGCTCTGCGTCGCCGGCTCTCCAGGTACGGTGACTCACTCCGACACTCGCGCCCGCCCCTCGCGCTCACTCGCTCCTCCGCTCCCCCGCCCCGCCGCGCAGGCCAAACCCACCGGCGCGCCCGACCGGGTGTCGGTGAGCGAGCACGGCGGGCACCCGGGGAGGGGCGCGCGGGGACCTGGCGAGCTCGGCACTCCGCCGCGGGCGGCCGCCGTGCGGCCCGGGGTGGCGGCTGGGGTGGGGGGACAGAAACCAGAGGGGGCACAACCCGCCCGCGCACTCCCTGTCCTCCCCCCCACTCCTACCTCAGCCGCGTTCGCCTCCCCGCCCCCACTCCCGCCCCGGGCTGATGTCCCTGCCACCCAAAGGTCGCGGGCGCGCGGGGCCAGAGTGCGCCCGCCCCCTTTCCCCCAACCCGGGGGTCGGGGACGGCGCCATACCATCGCCCCCCGCGGAGCCCGCCCCAGGGCGGAACAGACCCCGGCGCCCGCGCAGTAACGCGCTGGTCCCGGAGCCGAGCCCCCGATCCCTGCGGCGCCCGGGGCAGTGCCGCGCCCGCTCCCACGGGCCCTTCCAAGAGGACGCGTCCCCCGAGCCTGCGGGCAGAAGTCCTCGCGCCCTGGATGGGGAAGAGCTTGCTCTCGCTGGGTTCCGACGCCTGCACTGTTCATACCTGTCCTTGCAGGACGACTGGTCACTTTAGGCCCGAATCAAGCCTTTTGTTGATTGATAAATGGCCTTCGTTGATTTTTTTTTTTTTTTTTTTTTTTGGTCTTAAATATGTTTGTGTGTGTGTGTACACACGATCTGCTTTTGCAGTTAAGCACCACAGTGATCTGCGAAAAGTTCTTCACCTGCATCAAGAGAAGCAATTAAAAACTCATGGTCCAAACCAGAAGAGCCAGAAAAATCATGGTGAAGAATCAATCCAAACGGAACAGGAATGGTTTTTCTTTCTTTTTTTTTTTTTTTTTTTTTTTTCATTTTCAATAAGATGTCAGGTTATCAGACTCACTCTATGAGAGGCAGCAAAATGGAGCTACACTGCCTAGGTTCAAAGCCTGACCCCTCCATCTAACGAGTCATGTGACCTTGTGCAAATTCTTAACGATTCTGTGCCTCAATTTTTTAATCTACACAATGGGGGTGAAGCTACAAAACAGCTCCTACCCTCCTACGGTGAGGATTAAATGAGTCAGCAGTTCTGAAGCGCTTCAGTCTGCCTGGCCCACGCTAAGCACAGCATAGGAGGCAGCTAGGATTATTATAAATTGGGTATAACCGAGAAGCCAACACATTCCGTTGCTAGCACACAGATTAAGGCTCAATAATGCCACATAGCAACTGCTACTACCCTGACAAACATTTCTGTCATTAAAAAAAAGAAAAAAATCATAGCTGCAGCTTTTTGTGAAAAAAACTATTGATTTCTTGAGCCTCTTAGGCAAGCTGCACTGATTAACATACTCATAAAAATGCTGTACTGTTTAACTTTTCAGAAGAGGTAACGTCTTATTAGAAAGCAGTCCCCAAATGCAACAGCTTCTAACCCACTGCTTGCTACGCTCACAAGCCCACCTCAAAAGCAAATAAAATGAGAATTTGTTGTCAGAAAACTCAGTTGCCCTTTAAAAACACCACAGAACTCATTTGAAATGTGGGGGGAGGGGGTGCATTTGTATGATCACCTGAAAGGCAGTCATTTTTTCAACATTAGATTTTCATAACTGTAAATTATAAAATGTAGTTTGAATATTCTTTTTAAATCGTAAATATAAAATTCTGAGGAAAAATACTGGTGATACGTGACATTTTTAACTGTTAAGTTGTGTCATTTCTTAACCAGTGCTTATCACAATGCCTGACACAAAGTAGGTACTAATTAAATGTGTACTGAAAGAAAGTATAAATAAAAACAAATACATAAAAACTAGAATTGATGTGATGTGTTATTTTCTGAAGGAGTGATGAATTCTGTTGTATTTTCCTCTCATATCTGTCTCTCTTCATTTTCTGTGTCAAACCAGCGTCTGTTACTTCATGCCATTTACTGATGTACGAAGAATTTTAATACCATCTGTCTTAAAAGGACTTCTTTATTTCCAAATTCAAAGTACTGTAAACAGAGAATTGGCAGAAACCTGTCCTCTGGCCCAGCCTTCCTCCTTCAAGCAGACAAATGATTTAATTGTCTACTAGAAAGACCTTTTGCCTTTCCATGTCTTTTGCACTTGACTGGTCAAGAAAGTGTTCCTTATGGTAACTACATCCCAACATCTCTGCTTTAATTTAAATCCCTTTCTTCTGGCAGGGACACGAACAGGTATTAAAAGAAACTGACCATCACCTTCATAAAAACATTTATATATTTATAAAGTTAAATTTTTTCTTTACCTAAAATTCCCAAATCTGTTTACTTTTTTCCCTCTGGGGCCTCATTATACAGAATCCATTGAAGGCCTTTATTACTCAGGCTACATAAATTGAACTCCGAATCAAAAGTTTTAAAGAGAAAATTAATATTACAAAATGCCAAATAATGGTTTTGACAAACATTACAATTTGCCACAGTCTGTGGCTGAAGTATTATGTGCTCACAATGTGTCGCCCTTCCACCCTGGCACACTTCCAGTGGGCAGAGTGTCTTTTCCCACTGCAGTGACCCTGAGCTTGACCTTGTGACTTCCTTTGGCCGAGGGAATGTGGGTGGACATGACGTATGTTGTGCCAGAGCAGAAGCTTTAAATGCACTTGCATAATGTGCCCTGTTCTCCCACCCCTCTGAGCTTTGGCCCTTGGCCTTGAGAAGAGCATGTCCCAGAGAGTGGCTGCTGCTTTGACTTTTGTCCAAGAATGAGAAGACCTGTCTAGACAACAGAACCCAATTAAGTTCAGTAAGCCATGCCATGCCCAGCAAAACCATAAGATCCTCACATGATGAAAATAAGAAATGTTGTAATCCCAGCACCCTGGGAGGCCAAGGTGGGAAGATCGCTTGAGTCAGGAGTTCGAGACCAGCCTGAGCAAGAGCGAGACCCCATCTCTACAGAAAATAGAAAAATTAGCCGGGCATGGTGGCACATGCCTGTAGTCCCAGCTACTTGGGAGACTGAGGCAGGAGACTTGCTTGAGCCCAGAGATTTGAGTTTGCAGTGAGCCATGCTGATGCCCATGTACTCTAGTCCAGGTGAAAGAGTGAAACCTGTCTCAATTAAAAAAAAAAAAAAAAGAAAGAAAAAAATAATTGTTGTAAGCCACTGAGATTTTTACAGGGAGAGGTGTTTGTTACTACAGCAAAAACGCACTAACACACCAGTGATGAGACTTGAAGAGAAATGTAATAATTTACATGCAAGATTCAGTATATATTTGTTTTTTGGGGTTTTTTACTTTTCTAAAAGGCATACTGTTAGAAGTATAGTGGCCAATAAAACAAATCTTATTTTATCATCTCAAAAAATCTTTATCATGTGCCTTCTATTTGTCAGACATTGTGTATACATTGTTTCCAGTTGGTTCAAATTTCCCACCAAACAATTTTCTAGGTGAAACTGAAGGAAAACAGTAAAGTTTAGCTCAGTTTCATTTGACATCTGCATTTGAGCCTTAGCCTAATGAAGCATTTCTCCAAAGATCTTAAGTACTGTAGAGAAGTTATCTCACTTACCATTATGGTATTCTTGCAAGTCAACAAGAAATATAGAATAAAAACATTAAAGGAAGTTCAAGATTCTAAAACTATTACAGAAATAATTACTTTCACTCATCCATTCTATATGTAACTATTGGTGGGTAAGATGCTAGGCATGAGGGGATGCATTGGGAGTAAGGCATGATCTCTGCTTATAATAAAATCTAGCGGGACAGAAGTAAGCAAAGAATTACAATATAACAAATGCTCTAAAATAAAGCTCTGCTCTAGATACCATGGAAGACCAGAGGAGAAACTTCTAGTTCAGGCCGGAAAGTCAGGAAAGGCAAGAGGGAAGGGGTCACTACATCTCCTACCAGAAGTGGGAACTACTTGAGAATATAAGACCCCCTAAAGTGAAGATTTTTAGGGAGAGTACCCTAATTTTCCCTGTTTTAGGGATTATTCTGCTTTTTGCATACGTGCTGAAAATTTATGTCACTTTAACGTCCCCCCACCAACACAGCATAGCATAACAACAAATAATGCTGAAGCATTTCTTGATAGATGACGTATCTCATCCAAATAAGCCCTAAACTTCCAATTTATCAAAAGCATTTATAGATATGGACTCACAATTACAGTTTTGACCCCAAACCTCTTAGGATTTGGAAACACAAAGGCAAGAGAAGCAGCAAACCCTCATTTTGGCCCTTCTCGGACTGAGCCTCCCAGGAAGAAGGTCAAGATGAATCCTTCATGGTCAGCAAAACGATGGCCTCCCCAGAATGTCCACATCCTGATCCGCAGAACCTGCGACTATATTACATTACGTGGCCAAAGGGACTCTGCAGATGTGATTAGTTAAGAATGTTGACATGGGGGAGGGAAGAGGGTCAGAGTCAGAGAAGCAGATGTGACAACAAAAGCAGAGGCCAGAGAGGACAGAAGATGCTGAGCTGCTGGCTTTGAAGACGGAGGAAGGGACCACAGGACAAAGCACGTGGCCCTGCCAACATCTTGATTTTAGGATTCCTGACCTTCAGAACTGTAAGATAATAAATGTGCATTGCTTTAGGCAATTAGTTTGTGTTGTTACAGCAGCAATAGGAAACCAATACACCCTTTCTGTGTGAATTCTGGTCTCTGTGTTAGGGACACAATGAGTCCCGGACTTCTAACAGACTCACTTGGAAGTTGAAACGGCTCTGATTCCTTATCAATGTTGTCTCCACAAAAGAGACCTTAAAGCAAACAGGAAAAAGTAGAACAAGCATCCATTCTCCACCCCCCCCTTGCCCCATTCCATAAAAGGACTTATTTTACTTGCAGTCTTCAGATAATTCTCCATTTAATTTTGCACATGTACACACAAACATTATAGAGAGTTTGCAAAGTCAACATATTTCTCCCCAAATCCCCTTGAATTTTCCTGTCTTCCTCTATAGAGCAACTCAGTGAGTAAACATCCTCATCATCTTAGCCAGAACCTTAAAATCCAAACACCCCCCTCTCCCTAACCCACCCTGTCCAGTGTTCTAATCCTGCCAATTTTATCTCCAAAAAAGCTCTTGAATCTGTCTCCACACTGGCACTGCCTTGGTTTGGCAACTGAAAGTGTTTTCCTTGGATTGTTCTAAAATGACTCTCTAAAGTCCCATCATATGAGCCATGGAAAGAGGTAGGACTTAGAAATAGGGTCGACAGAAAATTACAATCTCCAGGCCTAGGACCCCCCCCACACACACACACTGTTATTAAATACAAATTAATTCATAAAAAGCGTGGACACAGCACCTAGCACCCAGTAAGGGCTTAGTAAATTTTTGTTTAGTCATTGAGTGACTACAGTAAAAAATAAAATCTGATTCTTTGATATATTTTAATTATAAATGAGAGGCTATAAAGAAGATAGTTATTACTACCCTTTTCATATATTTCAAGACTGCTTTCTGACTCATTTGCTAACTTCATAAATATCAATATATTTATCAAAAATAAAACTTGCATTTAAAAATACTTTTCATAGCATACTCATAAGAAGAAAATGTGATATGTTATCAAGACTATAATTTGCCTTTCCTGCGTGCTTATGGACTAAATTGTGCTCTCCCCTGCCAAAAGAAATGCATATGCTGAAGCTCTAATTCCTAATGTGATGGTACTTGGGGATGGGGCCTTTGAGAAGTAGGTTTAGATGAGGTCACAAAGGTGGGGCCCTCACCATGGGATTAGTGCCCTTACAAGAAGAATCTGACACTTTTGCGGCACGCTCTGTAATCAGCTGAAAATTAGATCAAGGAAAATGTTCTTCTTGCCCAATAACAGTGACAAAAATAAAGATAAGTTGTTTTTAAATTCCTTGTAGTAAGTTCTTATACATTTTACAGCAAAGCTCTGCTCACTAATTAGCATCAATTTTTGAACTACAAAGGAGATTTTCAACCTGCTTGGCAAGAATTGCAATTATGTTCAGTGACAAATTAAGGGATTGTCTTCCTTTTAATATACACAAAAGCAAATAAAAATTTAATCATTTTAAAGAATAATAGTCAATTATGATTTAGTACCAGTCAATGAAATGTTAAGGTAGTTAAAAAAAAAAAAAAAAAAACCTAGAGTTAACATGGGTTGATTAAAATTCTGTTGGCCAAGCACAGTGGCTCACACGTGTAATCCCAGCACTATGGGAGGCCAAGGTGGGAGGACCACTTGAGTCCAGAAGTTCAAGACCAGCCTGGGCAAAATAAAAACTAAAAAAAAGAATTAGCCAGGTGTGGTGATGCACACCTGTAGTCCCAGCTACTCAGGAGGCCGAGGCAGGAGGATTGCTTAAGCCTGGGATTTGGAGGTTACGGTGAGCTATGATGATGCCACTGCACTCTAGTCTGGGTGACAGAGTGAGACCCTGTCTCACCAAAAAAAAAGAAAAAAAGAATTCTTCGTAGACCCAACAGAAACGGGGAGATGACAGGGAGAAGGGATTGGAAGGTACCTAAAATTCTAAGGCATTTTAGGAGGAAAAAAAAGACACTACCTTCATTTTGGATACATTTTCATGTTTTCTTAAGACTCCTTGATTACAAGAAACAGAGAGCCACTCAAGTACTTTCATTAAAGGAAACTCATGATAATGTTTTCCTTATGCAGGAACCCAGGAGAGATTGAACAACCCAGCTTCTCAAAGGAAGGAATCTCTACAAAGCTAGGCCACAAATAGAAAAAAAATTAGATCTACAGTAGAATCAATTCGACGGTCTCCCCTAAAGCAACCTGTATTAGCATAATGCAGCCAACCTTCACATGTACTGCTTTTTCTTTTTTCCTTCTATTTTTATAAGGATGGGGTCTCACTATATTGCCCTGTCTGGTCTCAAACTCCTGGGCTCGAGTGATCCTCCCACCTCAGCCTCCCAAAGTGCTGGGAGTATAGACATGAGCCACAGTGCCTGGGCCACGTGTGTTTCTTGCTGCTGCTACCACTCATCTGTCCATTATACACGTTTCTTCATAGATGGGTTTCCCTGCACGTAGAGTAGACCCCCTCACAACTTCTTCCATGTGACATTGGCTGGCCATGACCACACACGGCCCCTCCTGATTCCTCCTGCTTCTCTTGGCATCTTTTCATCCTCACCTCCCACAAACAGTAGCTTTATTCCTTCCTGATCTCCAGTGCAGATTCCAAAGAACAACATGCTGGTTGGCCCAGCTCACCTTTTCACATCTCGGGGTCATGGGTCCACCTCTGGGTTGTCTTGCAGTCAGGTTTAAGCAGCTCTGGAAGAAACAAGGAGGGGACCTAGACAAGACCACATGGGGTACAGGGACCCACCCATCACCAGAGGCTGTGGTCATGTTAGGCATCTGATAGCCCAATCCCGAGTATTAAGGGAAACTCAAAAACAAGGGCCGGGTGCGGGTGGCTCACACCTATAATCCTAGCACTCTGGGAAGCCGAGGCAGGGAAGGACTGCTTGAGGTCAGGAGTTCAAGGCCAGCCTGAGCAAGTGTGAGAGACCTCATTTCCTCTAAAAATAGAAAAAAAATTAGCTGGGCATCGTGGCTCACAAGCCTGTAGTCCCAGCTACTTGGGATCGCTGGAGCCCAGGAGTTTGTGATTGTGGTGAGCTATGATGATGCGAGGGCAACAGAGCAAGACTGTCTCCAAAAGAAAACAAAAAACAAAAAAAAAAGGAGGGGCTGGGCCTCATTTTCAAAATGTGCATATCATTACAGACCAAAATCTAACCATGAACAAGATGTGGCTGCTGATCATTTTCTTTTAAATCACTTCTAGGATACATTAGTAGAAGTGCACATATTCTTCTCTTTAAGCCATACTATTCCCATCGCTAAGAAGCGAAAGCAAATAAGAACTAGAAAGTCTTAACAGCCTCAGAAGGAAGCTCTAAGCCTTCAGCTGCTGGAAAACCGCAGGTTCGGAGCAGCAGATCACAGATCCGTGCCTGTGCCGTCCAGCAGAACAACGGTGAGGGCTGCAACTGGGAGCCACGTGTGCAATTTTCAATTTTCTGGTAGCTGCATTTTAAAAAGTAATAAGAAACAAGTGAAGGCATTTTATATTTCACTTAACCCAATTTAGCCAAAATATTCTTTCAACATGCAATCAATCTTTTAAATATGATGAGATAGTTTGCATTGTGTTTTGTTGTTTTTTCTTTTTTTCATGCTAAGACTTTAAAATCCAGTGTCCCTTTCACACGGATGGCACCTCTCAATTTGGACAAGCCCCATTGCACCCCTTAGACAGCACCGTACTCAGTCAAGCTTAAGACAGAAAGCAGGTGGCAAGAATAGGGCCAGAGCCAGAGAATCGGACAGTGGTTGACATTTGTGTGCTGCTTACTCGGAAGGGCTCCGGGCAGGAGCGATGACACCAGGCCTCCCAGCAGGGAAAACATCCCACTCTGCTGACGTCAAAGCTGCTGATGCTCGCCTGCCTGCACCCCGCTTCCCAGAACCTGGCCCGGCTGCGGGGAAGAGAAGGCGAAGGCTGAGGCAGATGGATGAGTCACTGGGAGAGGAAGGCAGCAAGAGGGCAGGAAGGGCGGAAGATGGGGAAGGGAGAAATAAAGTGAAGAAGAGAAAGAAAGAAAGGGATGAGGCTAGACAAGAGAGGGCTGGAAGAGGGGCACGGAGCAGCAAGAGGGCATATGAACACCACCAGAAAGAGATCCAAAGAACCTCTGAGCAAATCCAACTGGGCAAATAGAAGAGAAAACAAGGGCCCCAGAAGGGAGTTTCATAAAAACCAAGCACTTGAGGGGGAGGATAAAAAACCAACAGAGCAGCATCTAAGACAAATGTCATTTACATCATTGACAAAAGGAGAATGTTTTGTTTTATATTAACAAATTAGGCCAGGCGCAGTGGCTCACGCCTGTAATCCTAGCACTCTGGGATGCCGAGGCAGGTGGATTGCTCGAGGTCAGGGGTTCGAAACCAGCCTGAGCAAAAGCAAGATCCTGTCTCTGCTATAAATAGAAAAAAATTAACTGGCCAACTAATATATACAGAAAAAAAAATTAGCCGGGCATGGTGGTGCATGCCTGTAGTCCCAGCTACTCGGGAGGCTGAGGCAGCAGGATCACTTGAGCCCAGGAGTTTGAGGTTGCTGTGAGCTAGGTTGATGCCATGGCACTCACTCTAGCCTGGGCAACAAAGCGAGACTCTGTCTCAAAAAAAAAATTAATTCAGTCACTTAATGCTGCAGTCTCCAACCTCAGTATCAGTCCGTAGCCTGTTAGGAACCGAACAAATGGCAAGAGGTGAGCAGAAGGTGAACAAGGAAGCTTCATCTGTATTTACAGCTGCTCCCCATCTCTTGTGTCACCGCATAAGCTCCGCCTCCTGTCAGATCAGCAGTGGCATTAGATTCTCGTAGGAGCACCAACCCTACTGTAAATTGAGCATGTGCGAGATCTAGGTTGCACCCTTTTTATGAGAACCTAAAGCCGGATGATCTGAGGTGGAGCTGAGGCGGTGATGCTAGTGCTGGGGAGCGGCTGCAAATACAGATTATCATTAGCCGAGATGTTTGTACTACACAATAAATGTAATGCTCTTGAGTCATCCTGAAACCATCATACCCCACCTTGTGTCCATGAAAAAATTCTCTTCCATGAAACCGGTCCCTAGTGCCAAAAATGTTGGAAACCACTGGCTTAATCTACTTGTGATGTACCAACTCTATAATACCTTTGAGCTCATACTAATGGTTTAAGTTCCTAGCAGTGAGGCCCATTTGCAGGCCTCATCTAAAGAGAAAATAATTGCTAGGACAAGTTTTTTTATGAGTGAGGAAGAGAAAGCCAGAAAGCCAGCCCAAGTGAACACCTAAGCTAGTAGTTTAAGTAACTAGTTTTTCTCGTATTTCTCTGATGATGACTTTCATTTTTCGGTGGACCAGGTAAAAGATGTTGATCTTTTATCAAAAGATGTTTTTTTGAATACCGCAAAAAAATGTCTTGCAAGAAAATTACAACAGAAGTAACCCATGCTAATCCATTGTCTCGTTGCTCAGCAAAAAAGGCTGAATTTCACTGAAAGATCTAGAAGGTAGTTTTTCCCTTCATCAACAGTGACTCATCAAACAAGTGTACAGCCTGCTCTTTGCAACATTTTACAAACGTGCACAGTACAAAATGTGCCCATTAGCAGTAGGCATCAGAACAAGTAAGTGTTCTTCAGCATGAATAATATGAATTAGGCAAAATGCATGGAACTGGCTTCGCAGAGATGGCTGGAGAAAAGAGCCTTCATTATATAAAAGAGAAACCTGAGCCCCTGCTGCTACAGCAGCTTCATCCAATAAAAATAGGTATTAAAGCTCAAATAAAACAAAACAGAGATGTAATGTTGTAACAGAGTACCTCTTAAAAATTAAAGTGAAAAGGTAAAACATAAATGTTAAATCACATTTAATGACATGAAAAGATGTTTCTGATGTTTTGTTAAGTGGAAAAGGCAGGTTATAAAAACATCTGTCCACTATGATCTCATTTTTTGTTAATTTTATACGAGTAAATGTGCGTAGAAAACATTGGGCTTGGGTACACACTCAAATGGTAACAGAGCTGGGATCACAGCTCATTTGTATTTTCCTGTCTATGTTTTCCACATTTTCTACAGTAAACATTATTTTAACAAGTCAACTTTCTGTAAAGCATAAGAGGGCTTTGTTTTGGAGATTGCCATCTAAGCTTACCCCATCCTGGCCCCCTCAACCGCCACTAAAAACAGCAGCTCTCCCCATAATGGCCCTTCTCTTGCTGCGCTACAGAAAAAAGGTGGAACCAAAAGGAAGAAAAGCAATGGCCAGTTCTTGGGACAGATTTTAGGGTGTGGGCTTCTCTTTTGTTTTGCTCACATTTTAAAGAATGTGGCTGGCAACACCCAAGCCACAGCCCTTGTTCTGACTGCTAACAAGAGCAGAAGGGCGTGGAGAGGTCAGTTCTCCTGGAGACTGCTGAGACCCGCTGGGCAAGGCAGATGGGAAATAAATACTGGTCCCACCAATTCCTGGGACTCCTAGTGGCCAGGGATAAGGGGAGGATGTGGCCCGCAAAACTCCCCTCTGTTTGGAGACGGGCAACCACCACCAGGCTAAGCCCATAGAATTTCAACTTCTCTTTCTAGTCCATTTTCCCTGAACCCTATGACGCATACATTGTCTTCATAAAACTCTACTAGTTTATGCAATAGATTTTCCTGTTTGGAAAATCCTCATATTTTGCTTTAGTAGACCACTTTGGCTGAAAATGGGGATTTCAATTATGTTCCTGCTGCTGCTTGAATTCCCAGAGAAGCTCACTAAAGGCATCAGACTTGTGCTACAGTGGCTTCTATAATATTCCTGGTGAGGGGATTGTTTTAATTCTCATTTGCACCTCTCTAAATTCCCATCAGTCCATGAAACAGCGAAGCAAAAAGTGACATACAAACTTTAAAACTTCAGATAAAATGAGGGCGTACCTTTAAAACTTTTAAATATGCGTCTTTATGCATAGAAAGCTGTTAGAGATATATTGAATGTAAAAGCAGATAAAGCAGAGCATACATATCATGCCCTTTTAAAAATTGTCTTTTATGTATATGTATGTGTATGTGTGTGTATACAGTCGTCCTTAGGTACTCATGGGGCATTGGTTCCAGGACCCCCAGTGGATACCAAAATCCATGATGCTCAAGTCGATAACATAAAGTGGTATAATATTTGCATAAAACCTATGCTCATCTTCCTATACATTTTAAACCATCTCTAGACAACGTATAATACCTAATACAATGTAAATGCTATGTAAATAGTTATTATACTGTATTTTTTTAGGTAATACTGACAAGAAAATAAGTCTGTACATGCTCAGTAGAAATACTTTTTTTTTCCAAATAGTTTTGGTCTGTAGTTGGTTGAATCCACAGATGCAGAAACTAAGGACTCAGAGGGCCAACGTGTGTGTGTGTGTGTGTGTGTGTGTGTGTGTGTGTGTGTGTGTGTACCTCATTTTGAGGTTTTCTGTTTACATGGCTAGTGGCTAGGGGTGGGTTGCGTTTATTCGCTGTGGGTGCTATGGTAGCTATAGGTGTAAAAGGCTAAAATTTAAGAGACTTCTTAAATAAGGTCTGAGAGGTGCAGTTCTTTCAGCAGTATTTCCCTGTATTAGGCAGAAGCCCGGGATGTGTTGGATCATTTATTCCACTGTGGTGTGAATAGGTCTCAGTCTTCAAGTTAGCATGTGCCCCTTGGGGGTGACTTTCATTCTTCTCCCTGTCTCCTGCCCATCCTCCCCTTAGGAGAAACAAGAAGACTGGGGGTGGTTGGAGTTGGGTATTTTCCCTTCCCTCAGGGGTATTAGGCTTTGCAACATCTCATCTGTTGGGCTCTGGTGAAATGGTTTCTCTTAAGGGCAGACTTGGTTAAGAACAAAACCCTCTGGCTATTTCGAATGGTTCCTTTTCCTCCCTCCCTGCCCCAAAAAAGGGGTGGGGGTTTCCTCTGGTCTTCCCTGTAAGAGCCTGCTAGGGCTCCCAGAAATCAAACTCCAAAGTCTGGGGCCCCTGTAAAACTAAGTCTCTCAGACACTGCCCTGTGCCCCATACTCTGGAAAAAAAAAAAAAAAAGAAAGAAAAATTTAAAAATAAAATTTAAAAAGATAAGAAGAAAAAAAAAAAACCTAGGTCCCTCTGGAGTTTTCCTCTCTCAGGCTCATCCACACTGAGCCTCCAGCAGTTCATCAAGCACAGTTTAGGTTTCCCTACGCTGGCACTGGGTCCCGTGGAGGATTCTGTTCACAAGCTTCCCGCCCTGGGATGTGTGGCTGTCTGCATCCACTTGTCTCTCTGCAATTCTGGGGGCAGCAGTTTGCCTGTGACCGCAATTCTGCGACGGATCTAAGGAGAGTTGCTGACTTGAGCTTGTTCAGCTGTTTGCTTGTTGCATGGGCAGGAGTGGAAATTTTCAAGCTTTTTACATGCCCAGTCTGAAAGCAGAAGTTGTCATGTAATACTCTTTGTGGCTTCTCTTCCCTTTCCCCGTGACCAGATAGCACATATGATGTGATCTGAAATGCTAAGGAAAATCCTAGCGTTTCAGTGTCATTTTCACAAATGTGGCATAAAAACAGTTGTCATTTCCAGCTAGTTTTGTCACCCTTTGGGAATTTATATCTCTAATACTGGTTATAAGTCTGATCTATTTCTTAAAGTTTAACATGATATAAAGCAGTATTATAACAGTTGCAAAATGTGCAGATGCCAAATGAAATTAAAACAGGCAATTAGTGGATATAAAATGAATTCTTATCCATATAAGTGGAGTGGATAAATAACAGAGTAGCTCAAAGTTTCTATTGTTTTAGGGCCTGTACTTCACGACCTAATAGTGTATAAAAGATTCTTAAGATATTTTTTCATAAAAATATTGAAAATATACTGTAAATAACTAGTGGATTGAAAGGTGGCCCTAAAAATAATAGGTTTATGCCCTAATCCCTGACACTTATAAATGTTACCTTATTTAGAAAAAGGGTCTCTGCAGTTGTAATTAAGGATCTTGAGATGAGGAGATCCTGTCTTATCTGGGTGGGTGATAAATCAAATGACAAGTGTCCTTGTAAGAAAAAGGCAGAGGAGGTTTGGGACAGGCAGAGGAGGAAAAGACACAGAGAAGGCAATGTGACCACAAAGGCAGAGACTGGCGGGATGCAGCCACAAGCCAAGGAAGGCTGTGACAGCCACTGAAGCTGGAATGAGCTTAGAATGAATTCTCCTGCCTTCCGAACTCCTGCCTTCCAGAACTGTGAAAGTCCCAATTTCTGTTGTTGAAGCTACCACGTGTGTGATAATTTGTTAACGCAGCCCTGGGAAACTAATCTAGCAATTTGGAAGGGTATCCTAAAGTGTCCATTTTTCTTACTCTGCCCTCCTGCACAGAATTCTTCTCTGTATCACAGCATCTCACCTCTGGCTGATGCAAAATAACAGCTTAAATCAAATTACTGTGTTAAAATTGTTCAGAATTCCAGATACCATCCCAGCATTGAGATGCTTTGGATTCAAAAGGGTCTTTTTGCTTCATGGCAAAAAGGAAACAGCACTCTCCCTTAATAAGTTATAAACTCTTCAAGAGCTGGGATAATACAGATAATTCATCTTGCTACCCCAGCACAAAATTTGGCCCATCAGATCCACGTTTGATCATTGATTGACTGAAAAGACAACACAGGATCCTGGACCTGGCACCCTCTCTGATTAGTTAAGTTTATGAGAATTTAGAAGGCAGGATCATGCAAGGCTAATTTAAAGTAGATGATCCACTTTCTGATTATTGCAAATGAATTAAACCATGTAATTCATCTCTTCATGTAGTGTGGGTATCATAATCTGTTTATACCAAACATTTAGAGGATCATTAGAAACAGATTCATTAAGAACAAAAGATCTGGAGGTCCAAACTGTTCCTGAAATTGAAATGTCCGCATGGAACATAGAAAAACAATTATGATGATTAATAAAATAAAATGCTAATTTAACAAGTAAGTAAATCTATGTGATAGCTGGCTAGCAGAAAAGACACATCTATGTTAGTGTTTGAGGGAAGTGGTATCTGAATGCTTCCAAACTACCTTCTCAGAATTCAACCTTACCTTCTCTGTAAGGACTGTGAGAATAGTACACTTCCAGAAAGGAACTAGATATTGTCAATTTTTTTTCCTTTGCAAGTGTTTCCCCCTTTTATAATTAATAATACCTGTATTTTCTATTGAAGGAGGAACCTTTAAAAACTACTTAGAATACAGGGGTTCAGTTTTAAATACAGAATGTTCAGCATCTGGTTCAAGTGCATCCACAGGTATTCTTTATCAATTGGCCAACTTCCCACCTGAGGCCCTACCCCCAAACATTCTTAAGTCTGGTGTAGTTTTAGTTAACACTTCTAGGGAGCTTATGATACTCTAGGCCAAGGGTCCTCAACCTTTTTAAACAAGGGGCCAGTTCACTGTCCCTTAGACATTTGGAGAGTGTGCACCGTGGGCCGGGGACAAGTCGGCTGCTAAGCAGGACAGGCAGCGGCAGCAAAAACACCCGGGGGGCTGGATAAATGCGTTAGGCGGCCCATATGTGACCCACAGGCTATAGTTTGAGGATGCCTGCTCTAGGCAATAATTTAAGCACTTCACAAACATTAAATATTAATAACTTCTCACAAAAGCCCTACTACTAACTAATAGTATAATACTAATCATAAACCCATTTTATAGATTGAGGAAAATGAGGGTCATGGAAGGTAAGTACTTTCCCAAGATCACACAACTAATAAGGCAAGAACCTTGACTTTCAACCAGGCCATCCAATTCTAGAGTTTGAATTCTCACCCACCATTCACAATTAGAATGAGTTCACTTCTTTACGATCCTGGGACACCAGGCTAGGAAGTCAGACCCCAGATTCTTCCAGCGGAAGCTCTTATCTTTGAAATGTCCTATCCTTGTGCCAGGACAATACCTGAGTTTACCCATCAGAACTTTTGCCATTGTTATTTTTGGTGTATGTAGAATAGGCCTATTCGGCAAGAAAGTATGAATCCAGTACCTGCTCTACTGACTTCTGGGATTCCATTATGTCATTATTTGACCATATGCCCAAAGCCTTTGACAATAGGCGCATTGATAAAAATATTGTTGTTTTTAGCTGAGGGCATTCTATACAGTGAGTCATTCTTATCAGAAAACAAATCCCATCAACTTCAAAACCATTTTCTCAGCCCCTCCTTTTTGTAGATCTGACATGCTTTCCCACAGAACATCTGATGGTAGAAAGCTTCACCAACTTGTAAAACCGGAAATGGCACAGGAGATCTGGGGAGGGTGGGAGGCAGGAAAGAATGACAGTCAAAGATCAACAAAGCCAAGTGCTTAGGATTTCTCTCTCACAGGCTTAGCAGGAGCATTAAGGGGAAGAGGGTTATTGATTACTCATCTCAAAGGGGCCCCAAGGTTTTTGTTTCTTTAAAGACCTTACACAGTAGAGGGTGTCTTGTAGGTAAGTGAGTCATCATTTCCAGGTTCTCAAAAAATCTCCTGAGCATGGAGTCTTCTAGGCAATGCAGTTTCTAGGCACTTCATTCATTTCTCCAATTCATTCATTCTTCCAAAATACATCTGCATTTTTTTTTTTTTTTGAGACAGTCTCACTTTGTTGCCCAGGCTAGAGTGAGTGCCATAGTGTCAGCCTAGCTCACAGCAACCTCAAACTCCTGGGCTCTAAAGCAATCCTCCTGCCTCAGCCTCCTGAGTAGCTGGGACTACAGGCATGCGCCACCATGCCTGGCTAATTTTTTCTATATATTTTTAGTTAGTCGATTAATTTCTTTCTATTTTTGGTAGAGATGGGGTCTCATTCAGACTGGTTTCGAACTCCTGACTTCGAGCAATCCGCCCACCTCAGCCTCCCAGAGTGCTAGGATTACAGGCGTGAGCCACTGCGCCCAGCCTACATCTGCATTATTTTTTAAATGCCAGTCATTGTCATAAGTACCAGGAATAAAAAAATTAACAGGACAAAATTCCTAACTCCAAGGGGCTAACAGTCTAAAAACAATGAAACAGATGAACTATACAAACACACTTTGAATACCAATGACCCAGGACCAGGAGAAGTTTGCTGAGCAGTCCGGATGGGACAGAGCATGGCAGACAGAGGGGGAAGAGCATGTTCAAATGTGCTGAGGAGTGCTCTCAGGAGGTGGGGGGGGGGGAGAGGGAGGAAAAGGGAGAACTGGAGAGAAAAGCCAGGCCAGAAATACGAGGGGTGGGATGGGTCAGGACCCGGAGACCTGGAAGCAAAGGGAATCAAGAAGTCAGAGATCTGAAGTTGCTGAAACTGGACAGAAAGCTAATTATTGATCTCAAAGAATTCTGAGAGCTGGAGCCAAAAGCCTGAAATAGCCGTAGACCAGGAGGGGTGAGTCCCCATCCCTACCAAAATCTCCATTAGCCCTCCCCCATCTCCCAAGTTTGGGGGATACAGTCCAAGTTTAAGAAGCACTGAGCTTGCTATGCAGACACTGTTTCAAGCCAAGTCTTACAGGGTTCCTTCCAACCAAGGAGCTTGTCCAAAAGCCCTTCTCTACAGAAATTCTAGAGCAACCACAGAGCCCCAGAAGGACAAAAGGAGAAAAAGATATGGCCTCCAAGACCTAAGTCTTAGTAATAATTGATAATAATTCTAGCTGATATTGATTGAGGATGTATTCAACCACAGTACCATACACTTTCCTCACATCCTGCTCTTGAATCTTTACAGTATCTTGCAAGGAATCCCATACAGACTGTCGCTTACATTGTAGCAATGTGTATTTGTTGTTGCAGAGATTTCTTCAGTACAAGAATTAACTGCTGTTAAATGTATCTTTTTACATATTTTTAAGTGTTACAAACTCAAAATACTCAGCCATTATAATATTTCTTGCCCTTGAAGAATGTTACCTTCTCAAAACTAAAATGTATATTAAAATACTTAAATTCTACAACGTCATAAGAAATGCTGTCAAATCTAGCAATCTTTTTTTTAAATAGAAAAAAAGTTATTGAAGTAAGCCTTGATAATAAAAGCATGACATTTGCATGCATACAACCAATTATTGAATCATACCGACTTTGATTTTCTAATTGTTAATTTGGAACTAATCACTAAATTTTATGATTTCATGTTCAATAATCTGTATAACTTTAAAGAACGATTTTATAATCATGGTTATTAGAGAAGGGAAGTGCATGCAAATGTTTTTTACTTAAGGGAAAAGCACCTTCCTGTGAGTCTCACAAAGCTTATTACATAAGCCAGCAGACCCAGAGAGAAGTTTTAGAACCTTCCTCTGTGGCCATGTGGAGCCTCTCTCTCCTGAGACCTACCCCTGCACAAATCAGTTTCATGAGCCAATAAATTCCTTTTTTTTTTTTTTTGTATAAGCTGCTTTGGTTCAAGTTTTCTATCATTATGCTGCCAAAAGAATACTAAGTGTTACAGAGCAACATGGTCAGATGTACTCTGGCAAGAGTCACGTCAGGGAAACCAGATATGAAGCTAATGACATGGTTCAAGAGAAAAAATGGTCACTGTCTGTGTAAGACGCCCACCGGGGGGACGGATTCAAGAGGTGCTCAAAGCTACAGTGGATAAGTAAGCCCTGGGGACAAATGAAGGGGGGAGAGCATGGGAGTAATCTAAACTGACTCCCATTTCTAACCACATTTATAGAATTTCATATGTGGTTAACTAAAAAAATATTAGAAATTTCCTAGACCTGGTCTACCCTCCCTCCTCCTAATAGGATTATTGTCAAATCAATCCAAACAATCACCCTAGAGACATCAGGCAGGCACAGCCATCCTGACGAAAGGAAGATCTTCGAATTTTTGGAGAGACATCACTCAACAACACTAAACCATAAAGAGCAAAAGGCAGACGATGATAAATGAGGAAATACACCTGGCTCAACTTAAGTGACAGCCATAAAATTAACCCCACTTAGGGTGTTTTCTAAAAACATAAATCTTCGAGTTGTCAGAGTGATGTTCAGCATGAAAATCACAACATATCCAGATATACCACATAGTCTAGTAATTAAATTGACTATCTGTCACCAGAAAGGACTTCTATTCCCACTGAATATATTATTAATACATCCACAAACCTGCCAAGCGGCTCAAACATGAGACAGGTGCTTTCAATGACTAGCTAAACACTGTCCCATTTCCTTCCATGACTGTAATTCCAAGAGTTGAAAAACAAACTCATCTTCACTGTTTTTGTATCAAGTAACCACATCCTCCCTCCCACTATCCCTAGAGTTCAAAATATGCATGTTATTAGTTTAAAATATACACGTTTAAACTAATTTAACATGAATAAATTTTAAATTTAAAAATTTTTAATTCTATGCATAGTAAATTCAAAGTTACAAAAATATACTGTAATCTAATGGACAAACTGGTGGTAGATGATATCAATGACACGAACTCTGCAACATTTTTTCTTTATTTCATATGAGCTGTATATTCACAAAGCTAAAATTAAAGCAATCAATTGAAGTTGTACTATACAAAACCCTCCAAGAAGTTTTTCACATGTTTCTGTCATTGACTTTATTTTGCTAGAGACAGCTCTTCATTCCAAATCTCTCTGTTCCAGTGGTCCCCAACTTTTTGGCACCAGGGACTGGTTTCATGGAAGGCAATTTTTCCATGGACCTGGGTATAGGGAGAGATGGTTTCAGGATGATTTAAGCACATTACATTTATTGTGCACTTTATTTCTATTATTATATTATAATATATAATGAAATGATTATACAATTCACATAGGTTGGAGGTCCCTGTACTCTGTTGGCTTCAAGAACACTACTCAGCTTCTATGCTATGCCAGGATGCTTCTGAACAACTCATTTGATCAAATATATATTTTTAAAGCTTCTACACAGGCAAAGAAACTATCATTAGAGCAAATAGACAACCTGCAAAATGGGAGAAAATATTTGCTCTCTACACATCTGATAAAGGTCTGATAACAAGAATCTATCTAGAACTTAAAAGAATCAACAAGAAAAAAATCAAACAAACTCCATCAATAAATGGGCAATGGAAATGAACAGAAACTTTTCCAAAGAAGACAGAATAATGGCCAGCAAACATATTTTAAAAAATGCTCAACATCTCTAATCATTAGAGAAATGATCGAGGATTTTTTTTAACCACTCATTGGTGTCACTTTGACCCACAGTCTGAACCAACATAATTGAGCATCCTTTAAAAAGCTCAGGATCTTGTTCTACATTTTTTCTTTCTAATCCTATTTCCTTTAATCCACATCCAGGCTCTGCTGCTAAGGAAATGCACTGCCAGGAAGTGCGATTCTCGAGGATGTTATTTCATTTTCTCACATTCCCCGTTAGCAGTTGTGATAGATCCGATACTTACAAACTAAAAGCACGAGGAGGATACATTGGCATGGATTCCTCCACACATCATGGCATATTTAACTCTGCTCTTCCACTTGTGAAAAAAAATGGTTACTTCTCTTCTGGTGAATTCCATGAAATGATTCTTCTCCAGCCATGGCGCGCAGCCCTGGCTGTGCATCAGCATCCCTGGGAGGTTGTTTAAACATACAGATGCCCAGGGCCCTGCTGCCAGGAACTCAGAAGCTGGAGCTGGCGTTTGTATATCTAAAAGCTCCACAGGTAACGTTGACAGGCAGCCAGGGTGGAGGACTGCTGCTCCACAACATGTCTGAAAGCTTCTCTTCTGAGGGAATGGAGACAAATGATATTCCTAAATTTTGAAAGAAGCGATTCGATATTAACCCATATTTTTGCGTTATGACTCAAATAAACTAGAATAAGATATGTAGAACATGGAGGATAGCTTTGCTCCCCTGCAGAATTGGACCTCCTGGTGGGCACAGGCTTCACCAGCCTCTGCTGAAGACCAGCTTCTACCCCGAGTCCCACAGATATCTGCTTCCTGGAAGTCCCAGCAAGGTGCTGGGTCACCTTGGTCTCTGAGATTTTTTTTTTTTTGAGACAGAGTCTCGCTTTGTTGCCCAGGCTAGAGTGAGTGCCGTGGTGTCAGCCTAGCTCACAGCAACCTCAAACTCTTGGGCTCAAGTGATCCTCCTGCCTCAGCCTCCCGAGTAGAAGGGACTACAGGCATGTGCCACCATGCCTGGCTAATTTTTTCTATATATTAGTTGGCCAATTAATTTCTTTCTATTTATAGTAGAGACGGGGGTCTTGCTCTTGCTCAGGCTGGTTTTGAACTCCTGACCATGAGCAATCCACCCGGGCCTCGGCCTCCCAGAGTGCTAGGGTTACAGGCGTGAGCCACTGCACCTGGCCTCTCTGAGATCCCCACTCCATTAACAGAGGAAAACTCAGACCTTCCCCATGTCTTTGGATGTACTGGGGGGCAGAACCCTCATTGTCCTAGGCTCTTTGGTCCCCAAATGGTGGCTTCCTCTAGATCCCTGGGTCCATCTCTGCCCTCCTGGCTTTGCCCCTGAGCATGCAGCCCCTTTTCTGCACCCCAGCACCCCACTGGATAAAGCTTGGACACTGCCCGGATTCCTAAAGCACCCCTGTCACAAAGGGGAATACTAGCACACCTGGAGTGTCGGTTTAGGCAGCATGGGTGGGCTACCCAGAGCATAGAACAGCTAAAAACTCCAAGTTCAATATTAGGAATCTTTGTTCCAAAAGTCCCTTGGCCATTCTTACTCCAGAAACGCCTCAGGGTCTGTCCCTCCGTGTAGAGCCCGCCCATCGCCAGGTCACACCCACTCCCCTCCACTGCCAGCCCCAGCCACCACGCCAGCCCAGCGACTTTCCCTGTGCAGCATCATGTGGCTCTTCCTCTGTCCCGAGCCCACGACATGACAGACCTTCCCTTATCAGTCTCCAAAACTCTCTCAAGTTATAGGAGAATCCAGAGTGACATTCTCCCTCTCTCAGGAACTTTGCCACCTGCTTTTAAACTAATTTCTTCTGTCCATGAAACTGGTCCCCAATGACCTAATAGGGAGGGCCCTGGAGGAATCACTAATTTTTCTAAAAATCTATAAGCTTGCTTTGAACTCTTGAAAGATTTAATAAATAGAAACAAGTAAGTCCTATCACCAACCTCTCAGGGGGGGGGGAATCTCCACGCCTTTACCAATTGCATATTAGGATCTTTGAATGTGGCATGTCTGAATTCTTCCTATTGGCACGGAAGCCTCCCTAATTATACATATATCAGTCAATTGACCGGGGTGAAGATTGTACACAGTTAGTCACAGATGGGCACATGGACACAGCTCAAGAGTCATTCAGTGAAACAACGGCTTAGACTGATCCTAGGAGGGACTGAGCTGTCACTGAGGTGATGTGTGGGTGACCGCAATAATCCCAGGGTCCTTACAATACTGGGCATGTTGGCAGCCCAGGCTCCCCAGTGAGTTCCTTTCCAGGAGTTACTCTTGGCCAGAGAAATCTGCCTCTCCCAAGACAATGCTCTCATGTCACCTTGATGCACCATGAAATTTTTGACAACTGGCTGGAGGGTGGAAGAGGAAGTCTGATTTGTAGTTTGCCAAGGTATCATGACTCCTCCTGCTAAGGTGGATTTCAAGCTATGACATGGGGTTGTTGAACATGAAATGGGGAGACACATGTACTGTCATCTTTGTGCCCCAATGGGATAGCCCACATCTCATGGCTGGTCAATGCAGGGGAGCAAAGGCCATCCCCTTGTCCCAGTTGGAATAACTCTGGGATGGGCCATCCTAGCTCTAGAACTTCCAGTGGGGTCAGCTGAGGTCTCAGCTACACCTTCATCGCATTTTCATTTCCACCCCAGCCCCATCCTGCACCCTCGCTGCCCTACAGGTGCTGCTCCAAAGAGATCTCCCCATCAACCATCTGCTCAAAGTCTCAGAGTCTTGGAGTCCACTTCCCAGGAAACCTGACCTAAGACGATTGGCTACATTTATCAACTGGATTTGCCAAAATTGGTTGTGTGAAGTTGACAAATCCTTAGGAGATTTTTAAATAGTCACAACTCCAGAGATGTTTACAAGGTGGTATTCAAAATAGTTAACACCTGCAAGGACATGGGGATCATGGGGTAGGCCAGCACACCTGGACCCATGTAGACCAGTTGCATGTCATTCTGGGTTTTGGTGACCTACGGTTACAGGTGTGGAGATGATATAAAAAGTGGATTTTTGAGCAGATGGCCAATTCTCTCCTTCTGCAGAATTGTGTTTGCCCTATCAACAGGGACAGATGCTAAGGCCTAGAGCACTAAGACAGAAGTGGCTGTTACTTCAACTATCTGCCTAATTTACAATAAAAGAATATAACTTCTGCTGCTTTTTGGGAACAGGTCTAATCTCCTTTCCTGTATTGGACTCTGTCTCTATTAAGTGTGTAGTGGAGAGAAAAAGTAGTTTTATATGTGGTGACCAGATCAACAGAGTATGTTTCTATGCTTTTTATTTTTTGTTATGTCTGGTTTTTTTGTTTGTGTGAGCGTGTGTGCTTTTTTAGATGGGGTCTCACCATTTTACCCAGGCTGGTCTCGAACTCTAGGCCTCAAGTGAACCTCCCACCTCAGCCTCCCAAAGTGCTAAGTTTACAGGCATGAATCACTGCACCTGACCTAATAAGAAAATTACAATGAAATACAAATTTTAAAAGTGACAAATACCACAAACATCACAAAATCTGGAAATTACTATAGTATTCTTATTAATTAACCGACACCTCTCTAAAATACTTTTTTCCCTACAATTTTTGGTTCCATATTCTTTAGATAGCATCAATTTTGTAATATTTTCATAGAGATCATACCAAGATAATTCAGTCCTTAGTAAGGTTGATCAAAATTTGTTTTTTCATTATGGATAGTTTAGAAAAGTTTCTTTCAACCTCACAGATTGTTATTGGTAACACCATGCAAATTTTTCAGACTGTTGTCAAATTTGGGAAAGGAAACTTTATCAGATTTTTTTTCAGATAGATTTGAAAGAATGTTGTATAGAGAAGCTTTTGGCTCCATGCATTTCAAACTTTTTCTTCTTCTGTTGGCTTCCTTTCAGTACCTTGCACCATAGTCTAGTTTCCTATCATGATTACAACATCTATCACTGCATCTATATTTCATGACACCAGATAATTGACAAAGTTGGCAGCAAGACGGTCTGTGCAAGTGACATTGAGAGAATGTGACCTATTCTACATACCTCATAATGTTTTTCTTTAATGTCAGTATTAAATGTGAATAGTTAAGAACCGCACTTTATAAATGGTAGATAACTTTAAAAATTAGTAGTCATTGTCTTTGTACAATTATATATAATGCATGCAAGCTACATTTATTCATTGTTGTTATTTTCGTAAGGTTAAAAAAAAAGATATCCTGGGAATTCCTATTACGTAATCTGTGTTCTTTTCTCAACCCACCCACATTCTAGAAACACAGATAACAAAACAACTGGCATAAACTTGGACAGAATAGAATTGATTCACCTAATTCTTCTTTGAACTTTGTAAAGTACCTCTTTTTTTTTTTTTTTTTTTTGAGACAGAGTCTTACTTTGTTGCCCAGGCTAGAGTGAGTGCCTTGGCGTCAGCCTGGCTCACAGCAACCTCAATCTCCTGGGCTCAGCAATCCTACTGCCTCAGCCTCCCGAGTAGCTGGGACTACAGGCATGCACCACCATGCCCGGCTAATTTTTTGTATATATATTTTTAGTTGGTCAATTAATTTCTTTCTATTTTTGGTAGAGACGGGGTCTCGCTCAGGCTGGTTTCCAACTCCTGACCTTGAGCGATCCGCCCGCCTGGGCCTCCCAAAGTGCTAGGATTACAGGCGTGAGCCACCGCGTCCGGCCAAGTACCTCTTAAAATATTGAAAACGTTTTCTTCAATAAGTAATAGTATCATTGGTAAATGTATACCTAGAGCAATTTATCTAGCTTCCTAAGAATTTCTGCTCAGACCACAGAAAACTCCCTGCAGGCTAGGAATGGCATGTTTGAGTTAATAAGTTTGGCAATGCATTTATTTGAAGCATATTTGCATAGCCATTTAGGAAAACTAGTGCTGCAAGATTGGGGAAAAAAGTTCTTGGGAATAAAGATCTTTATGCTCTTAGAGATTCCTGAATGAGCTTGTTACTGGAGGTACTTTCAAAAATCTGCCCTTATTACTATGCCAATTGTTCTCTTGCAACCAGGATTCTCGATGAGCTAGAGTTACAGTGCTGTTCCCTCATTACTGGCAAATCATCCCTTCCTCTAAGACATTCTCTGTATGGTCATTAGCCAGCCCAGATGGCCACAAGCTCCCACATCAAATTTTCAAAAATCCTGAACTAAGTATATTCCCTGGAGGATGCACCATCATCTATATAAGTTACTGTAAAAAAAAAAAAGACTGAGAAATTGCTTTTACAAAAAAGTTCTCCAACTTGTGGACTGAAATTGCATGAGTGTTCATCTAGGCAGTAGCATTTCTCACTTCATTTATCTAAGAGTGGCCAGCAGATAATTTTCTATATTTGTGGAACTGCAGCAAAGGCGTTATTACTCTCTCTGTAATTGGAACAGAAGAGTGAGACCGAATGATGCAGAGGAGTAGAAGGAGAAAATAACAGTATTTTATATGCTAACAACAGCTTTTGCAACAGGTCTGAATGCAACCTGTTTCTGTAATGGGAAAATAGTGACCCAGCAAAAATACCCAGATGGCCTTTCAGAAAGAACATGCGTTGTTCGTTCTGACTGCCCAGGATCGGATCTGAAGCTCCTTCCTGCATCTGACGACCTTCCCACCTAATGTGTCTGAAAGCTCGGGCCGATCGTGCCAGATCCTTGCTCTTCCAGGCTCTGTGGCAGCCAGCGTGCAGGCAGGTGGCAAGAGCAGCAGCCGCGGTGGAGCTGCTCGCTCTCTGATGTCAGCAGCTGCCTCATTTCTGGAATAAGTCCCTTGGCCCAAAACTGTCCACCAAGTCTGATTCCCCCAGAAGAAGACCCTGAGATAATAAGCCTTTGAAGGCAAGTCTTTTATTTGGGATGTGAGCTCAGGAAGCACTGGATGGAAATTGGGGCACAGAAAATGCCAATAAAGTACCTCGATGAACAGATTACCCCTGTGAGCACTTGAGCCACAGTCGTGCTGGGGGCCTCCAAGAGATGGTTTAGAACAGCGGACCCCAACCTTTTCGGCACCAGGGACCATTTTCATGGAAGACAATTTTTCCATGGAGTTGGGGGTTGGTTTCAGGATGATTCAAGCACATTATATTTATTGTGCACTTTGTTTCTATTACATTATAATATATAATGAAATAAATATACAACTCATCATAGGTTGGGGACCCCTGGTTTAGAGCAAACCTCAGAGTTACCCCCACTGAGGGGTGAGAAATCTGTTATGGACTGAATGTGTGTGTCCTGCCACAAAATTCCTATGTTGAAACCCTAAACTCAGTGTGAATGTATTTGGAGTAAGGAAGTATAATAACCAAAGTTAAATGAGGTCTTAACAGCGGGGCCCTGATCCAATAGGATTAATGTCTTTATAAGAAGAGACACTAGAGAGCTAGTGTACTCACTTGCCAACATGTTCTCTCTTCTCTCCTTCTTCCTCTATCTCCCCACCCATACACACACACACACACACACACACACACACACACACACACACACGAGGAAAAGTCACATGAGGACACAGCAAGAAGGTGGCCATCTGCAAGCCAGGAAGAGAGCCCTCACAAGAAACCAAAGGGGCCAGAACCTTGGTCTTGATCTTGGACTTCAGCCTCCAGAACTGTAAGAAAATAGACGTCTATTGTTTAAGCCCCCGCAAGCTGTGGGATTCTGTTAGGACAGCCCGAGCAGGTTAATGCCTTCTCTGATTCTCTTTTGTCCTGAGGGCATCATCACTCCAGGACAACCTAGGGTGAGCAGAGCGTTGTCAGAGGCAGCCCTCAGGTGGAGAATCACAGGTACTTTCAGGAGCCATCATCAAGGAGGGAGCTGCAGGTGCCAAGGGGCCACGGGCAGGGCACAGTCTGCTGCAGTTACCATCATCAAACTATGACATTTAGAGCTCAATGGCAGCAGAAGTGGCTTTTTCACCAACCAAGCTCTGTTGCATCATTTTCATCCCTTTTCCTGGCTGCCCAGCCTTGCACCAGAGTCCTGCCCTACAAGATTGCAGAGAGCTACCTTTTCATAAGTTACTTTTCTGCTTCAATCAGTCTGTTTCTGCTGTATGCAACTATGAATGCTCGCTGTGGACTCCAGGTTATGTCTAGACATGAGAACAGGAATTGATCAGTCTCATCTGCATCTTACCATCCGAAATTATGACAGCAAAGGAGTATAATTCGTGACTGAAAAAGGCAAATTAGTAGATGACCCTGAAGGGGGGGGGATGCCTTTTACAAAATAAGATTGCAAAATCTGCCCTAAATGTATATCAAAAGACTTAACATTTGTTTATCATGTGGTCCAGCAGTTCTATGTTTAGCTAATTTATCCTAATAACTGGACAGGAGTTGAATGTGTATTATGATGAATACATAATTTTTAGGGCATTGTATTAACATAATAGCAAAAAAATTAGAAACCAAAGATCCAAAATCAGGAGAATATTTAAATAAATTACAATATATCTATAGAGGAATACTTTGCAACTATTAAAAGTGACATCGCAGAAGTACATTTTTTAATATGAAAAAATGTTCATGTAAGTAAAAAAACAAGTTGTTGAACACTATATTTAGTGGGATCCCATTTTTGTGAGAAGAAAAATACACAAATCTTGGAGAAAATTCCAAAAATGTATACCAACATATTAATCAAAGGTATGTTTGGGTGGTAAAACAAAAATACTTCTTATTTTCACCTTTTTAGATCTGTTTATAATCATTAGTTACTTACCAAATTTTTACATAATAATACCTGTTCTACCTCACTTGCAGGGGTGTTAAAGGGCAGGAAAGTCTGTCACTAAAAATTTCATAAACATGCAGTTAAGGAAACCTTCCATAGCAGGATAGATACATGATGATCTTCAAAACAGTTTAGCATATAATTTCACAATGCATCACTAGGGCTGCTATGATTCATATTAGCAGGCACAAAATTAATGCTAAGGTTATGCACGAACAATTAGCCATCAAGTGTGAATCAATCTGGGAATTCACTCAGTACTAAAAGTACAAACCTAAGATTGTCTTCTGCATCAGTTGCATCAGGATGTCCTGGAATAAAACCAATTACAAGAGATCAAAAAGTCCCAGCCAATAAAATGATCATTGGATTATATAAAATATTAATAAAGCAGTGGCTATTACTGATATCCTAATTGCTGGTAGCAGGAACACTTTCAAATCCCCAGGAGACAGAATTAAATAAGTAGCTCTGGCAGAAGAATGAGAGCAAATGTGTAAATCGAATACTACTAAATTAAATTCTGTTGTCCTGGCAACCCTAATGCTTTGATAAATAAGTTACTCGACATCTTACAGAACTTGGAATTTATCACGTGTGAGTGAAAATTCAGAAGTGATTCCCTCTGTGTACTTGTCATGTGGCCAAACGATTTCTATCTCAAAAATAACTCATAGCCGTGGATTTAACCCCCAGGGGGCTGAGATGTAACCAGCTGGTTAGAAACTGAGGACTGCTCTGCACCAGCCCTTATCCTCTTTCACCGTCCTAACAGAACCCAGATTTGGTTTTGGCATTGACTCCGTGCCCACACGGCCCATGCTCTTCCTGCATTCTCCACCCTGCTTTGCCCCGGCAGCCTGAGCTTCATGGACTGTACCATGGGCTCGCCCAGACTTGGGCTTCCTGCTGGGTTTGGACAACAGACAGCCCCTGCGGGAGGTCACAGAGCAAGAAAAGGATAAAGCCAGGGTAGTTATTGCCCTGGCCCTCTCCCTGCAGACTGGCTTATCTCCTGGCCCACTGTCCTACAGATTGCCCACAGATTGCCTGGACCTATGGCATATCCGTCTCTAGGTTCTAGAAACCATTCACGGACCCACTCTGCAGGCCTGCGTGTGCTAAGGTTCTGCTGTTACTAGCCATGGGGACTGGGCTCTTCTATTGAATCTGTATATCCCTCCCCATCCTTATATAGTCACTTTATTAAATTCTCCTCAAATTACTCAATGGAGTATGTCATTTGTTCCCTGCTGGGACCCTAACTTATCCACCCCTTGCAACAGGGAAAGCTGGCCACACCCTCCAAGCTCTAGAAACTCACCGTTGTTTGTTTAAGCCAATCAGCACATTCCATTCCATCAACTAAGGAGTAGACAAAAGATATGGAGTCCAAGGAGGGTGAACCCCAAGATTCTCACTTGGAATCTGAGCCTGAAGTTGTCCCTCTTATGACAGATGATGCTGACACCCCACTATTCCCTATGCCCGTGTTCTTGCTGGAGGTGGGAAGAGCAGGAACAAGGATGAGTCCTAGAAGTTCCAGAGATTCCTTCCACCCACATCCGCTGGCCAGAACTCCGCCATATGGCCCCACCTAACTGTGGGGGGCGGGGGGTGCTGGGAAATGTAGTCTAGCTGCCAAGAAAGAAGAAAACAGAATAGTCTGAACAACTAGCCAAGTTCAACCTCACTCTTCCAGCAAGGCATAGGTTCGTGGGTCAGGACTACATTTGGTGGCGTGTAAAAGAAACTGAACTACAGCAACTTAACCAAATTAGGCTGTCGTTTGTTTGTTTTTATATTAGCAAGGAATCTGGGAGTAGGTAATTCAGAGCTGCTCAAGGCATCTGACTTCTCCTCCCTTCTTTCTCTGCTATCCTTAAAGCACAAATGATATCTCCTGGTTGCAAGATGGCCCTAGGTATTCTATCCAAATCCCTAGCAGGAAGAAAGTAAAAGGGCAAAATGAAAAGGACAAACAGAATGTGTCTGACAAGTTTAATCTCCTTTTACAAAGGCTTTTCTGGAAGCCCCATCTAGCCAACTGTCTCTTTCATGGCTCTGCTACCTTTTAAAAAGCATAGGGAAGGGTTGCCAGATAAAACAAAGAACATTTAGTGAAATTTGAATTTCAGATAAACATACATAAATTATACTAAAATAATTTTTAGTATAATTATGTATGTCCTATGCTGAGTAACCTGTTTTTTGTTTGTTTTTGCTAAATCTGCAAAGTCTAGCCTGGGGAGAAGTGTACTTTTTAATGGATACATTGCCTTTGGAAAAAAGTTAAGATTGTTGAAAAGCAAGAAAGGAAAATGGACATTGGGTAAGCAACTGGAAGTATACGTCTCAGTGACCATATGACCTAAATTGCCAATGGCACATAAGCAGAAGTCTGCTGGATATGGCTTCCAGGAAGTTTTCTCTTTCTTGTGATACAAGTAGGCAGACTTGACTTTCCTTGTATTGTAGATATGAGTCCTGGCACCCCAGCAGCCATCTTGAGACCATGAGGTAACTACATATCAAGGATGGGGAAACAGAAAGATAAGAGCCTGGTTCCCAAAAGGATTTTTGTACTACTGTGCCAACCTGGATGGCCTGTTCCATCCCAGACCTCTTAGGGCACACATCAGCCATCTCTCTAAGCTGTGACTATGACTATTCTTTCTCCATTTTCCCTTTCTCTTCACTTTTTTGTTTCCTTTTTTTTCAACAGAATGTATCCCCAACTGATATGTATCTCTTTCCTTGCACTCCATGATTATAGATGTGGAGCCAGGAGCTCGTGTCATGCCACTTTGTCAGGATGAGGGAAGCCACCTGAGAATTAACCCAAGAACAAAAGGAAGATATATCTGATAGAATTTCCCCAAAGCCAGACCCACCAGGTTACACTGACCCTAAAGCTCACACCTCCAATTACATGAATCAACAAATGTCTCCATTGTTTAAGATCGTTTGAGTCATGTTTTCTGCTCCTTGTAGGAAAAACATTCTAACTAATAAAACCAGATATTTCAGCCCAATACATATACTTCTAATGTATTTGACAGCATTTATCTCATTATACCAGGACAGTGGAATAAAATTAACATTAGGTGATATAACAAGGCTGACATTTCTAAGTAAGAATATGTACATTTTGCAGAACAAAAATTCAAAATGAAATCATACAATTTAATGCCTTTGTCAGGCATGTTTTTCCCCCCTGTTATTCTATGTGTTTTGTAAGGCCTGTAAATAGATTAAAATTTTTAGTATTAATTATTCCCAGTGGTTCTGTCGTTGTACACTAAACTGCATTTTCAAGTTTCAATAATTGGACTCCTGAGACTTGCAGAGAGGAAGAACATACGTTAAGATGTCATATTCTATTCTCAACATGTGACTGTCATTATCTTCTGACTCAATAATGCTTACAAATATACAAGCTATATATGAGCTACACTAAGTCTTTAAAATCCAGTAGTAGCTCGACATTTATAGCTATCCTCGCCAGCAGGAGTTAATTTCAGCTGGGATCCACTTACTGTTTCATGCATGCCTTCTAGGTTCTTTGGAAACACTGTAAAATATTTGGCAAAAAAAAAATAAAGAAAGAGAACCACGATCCATATCCTCAGTTAGGTTTTCGTTGACAGGAGCTGTGCATTACAGATGCAGTAGAAATGCTACAAGCAGAAACAGAGAGATACACTAAGTCTCAAGTCTATGTCGCACAAAGTGATTTGATCATCCTTATCAATGCCACCTATGGAAGAAAAGTCCTGGAATGAAAAACAGTCAGAAATAGTTATTTTTCTGAGTTGGCTGATGTGTGCAGTCAAAATCATTTCTCCAATCTTACCTGGACTGGTCCCTTTGAAAGTTTTACTTCTCTGATGAGGACGGTCAACTAGCTGTGCCCTCCTCTTGCACAGAGATGCCAAACCCAGTTAAATCAACTTCTAAAAACTGTCTGAGTCCTTTTATGGAGGTGAAATTTTGTGGTGACAAATGTTTGTTGTGTCAACTAAGAGGGCTATTGCCAAGGAACATGTTTTTGTTAGGGATCCTCAAACGAGCAGTGATTGTGTTGATGAAAATTGATCTGTAGGTGTGGCATTGTTCATTCCCAGAGGGTAGTTGGGGAAGCACAGAATTTCTCACCAATACTTAGGTGAGAAACCTTTCAAAAATGACCTGCCAAGGTACTATCAAATGTATTTGCTCTTATGTATTTGCTTTTAGCTAGCAAGTATGTTTCAGAGTTTAAAATTATTCAATTCTCTCTCTCCCTTTATATGTATTATATAATATTACATAATGTATATATTACATATATACTTCATACATATAATATGCTGTATATATACAGTGTTATTGCTCAGAGATATATATATCCTGTATGAGATACTTATATATTACATGTATAACAGATAATATAATTATATTGTATAAAATATGCATATGTATCAACTTGTAAATTTATGTATACCTGTAATGCACCAAAAAATTTATTTAATCTTTAAGAAAATTCATTGAAAATTAAACTGATGAACAAGTATTTCCCAATTAGTATAATCCTTGACCCAACTTTCCTTGGAAAATTTTCCAGCACATTTTTGGGCACCAAGCTCTGGATGGCTCCTCCCCTTCCTCAGAGTGCTCAGAGGAAGGAAGGAAAGACACACAACGGCTGGAAGGATAGAGGAAGAAACCATCACACATCATTTCTCAAGAATGGGTGACCATTTTCTACTTTTGCTGCTTTGGCGTAAATTAAGGACGCTTGGGTAAAAAAATGGTGCAATTGCATCGTCCTTCAGCTGTGTTTTGCTTGTTGGGTGACCAGGAACACCTTCAGATTTTCATAACCACACCTGCCTCCTAAGCCAGGTCCCTTAGCAAGTGCTTTTCAATGGCCCTGTGGCCACTCACCACTTCCACCAGCTTCTCCTGCTTCTACTCTAGCTTTGTTTTTGAAATACTTGCCATTTTTCATCATACCAAATAGCTGGCTTGACTACCGTTCTCACTCTTTTAGCTGCTGTGTCAATACTTCAAAACATTCAGTCAGTTAACTCAATTCAGTCAAAAATTGTCACAATGTTTAGCATTGTGTTGACACAGCCCATGGCATTGGAGGAAATACAGCTCATTAAGTTCTTAGTGATTCTTTATGGAGCAGAGCTACACACTGTAGCAGCTACAAATGTAAACAGACCACCATGACAAAAGGAAGGAAATGAATTAATACTGCACTCACCGTGTGCCAGGCACCCCGTTAGAACGTACCCACGTCTTATCTCAGCTAATCTCCCAATAACCCAAGCCCTTCATGCTGACCATTGCCTGGAGTTAGATTGAAACGATGGTTTATTATAGAGCTCCTGTTTGCACACTAATACTCAAAGAATGCAGAGAAAGATAGGCTTGATGGTCAAGTTTCACTTAATGGTTTAAGTTCCTTGAACTTGCATTTGGCTTTGTTGCCAAAGAATGTGGCTCCTTTAAGAAACGAGAATGCAGAGTGCCTGGTCTCTGCACCCAGAGAAAGTGGGCTTTAGAGAGAAACAAACACAGATGGGGAAACGGTGCTGGTGGAAGGAAGAAGAAAGGGGCAGAGAGGTGGACTGGAGGAAGCTTCAACCTGCAGGGCAGTGTCTATAAAATGCACGTGTAGAACAACACTGTCTGAATGCCCTACTGTGTGCAGTTTTACAGGGCTTTCCGGGGGATCTTAAGGAACCCAGAGGAATCACTAACTTGGCTAACAAGTAGCCAGGGAGTGTTAATGAGGCATTTAGTGAAGGTGCTCTAAGGACTTAGCAATGAGAATGTCCCCAGGCATAGAACATGGGCAGAAGACAGCCTGGGGCGACCTGGTCCGGAAGAGCAGAGAGTAAATAGAGAATACCCTTAGAAATGGTTCTGTAGCAAGCAGCCATTAACTGCGGTCTAAATGGAGTTCATCTATTAAATGAATCATTCTATTTTTGCTCCAAACATTTCTGTCTTTAAAAGAACAAATGAATATCTGTACATCATATACCTGTTCAGCTTTCATATTCTGTGCCCAGAGAAGGTCCAAGACCCCTGTCAGAGACACCAGTAATCATCTGGGAGGTAAAGACCACCTCTTCCTCAAAGGCAATAAACCGCCTCTCCTGGACTTTCATAAAAATATCAGCCCGGGAAGGGAGTTGTCACAGACGGAAAAGATTTTCCCCACAATTATAAAACTCGGCAGTTTCGTGTCTTGAATGGCAATAATATAGACAGATAATTAGATCCTCATTTCTGCTTCAGTGTTCAATTCTCAACAACTAATTGGTAATTTACTCCTGAATTTCCCCTTTGCCTATATCTCATTTACACACACACACACACACACACACACGAAATAAAAGGCAAAGAAAGGTGCTTGCCTAGCTTATGTTTTTGCAAATTAGGAATTTATATTTTGCACACCTTTTTTAAAAAATATAAAATAAAGCATTCTGTAGAGTTCCCAATGATATATTAAGATGCTGATGAGCCTTTATGCGTTTATTCTAAGGGCAAAAGGAAGGGAAGGAGGAAGGAAAAAACCAGGAGGAAGAAAGGAAAATGATCTCCCCAGTATAAATGGTGCACACACACCCATGCACACACACAAGCGTACCACACACACACAAACACAAAATTGTTGGGTACAGTGGGAGAAGGGTTGTTCAGGAGCTTTTTTTCTTGCTAACACATGCTATTTACAGAAAGCTCAGAAATTATCGTTTTTTCATTTTTATATACTATGTAATCACTTTTAATTGAATCTCTCAGAATTAATCACTGTTAATATTTTTAGGTAGATTCTTAGCATTAGCGTCTTTAATGAGAACATTCTGTGTTCTTTAGAAAAAAGAATAGGAAATAAATTAAAGCAGGGACCCTGCTGCCTCTCCCTGTCCCTATCTCCTGGGGTCTAGCTCCCTTCTCCCTGCCCATGAGTGACAGTGAAGTGTGACACCCACACCCCTGTGCCACCTCACCCCACCCCACCCTGACCCCTCCAACACCACGAGGAGAAGTCAACTTCTGCTTGGCCAGAGTCCTGATCCCCAAGTCTGGAAGATCAGATCTAAGTAATTAAAATGAACTTTCAGTCTCTCTGTTCTTACCTAACAAACAATTTGGTGAGATCTGCACAGATTAAGACTGTATGTCTAGGACGGGATTTCTTATTACAGGCATTTCATGATCATGAAATTTACTTTTGGGGGGATTCTCTGGAGCACCTGCCTCTGGGAAAGAATTGTCTCCAGATTTAGGGGACAGGACTTCATATTCATGGAGGCTGAAACTTACACAATTCAAGGAGGGGGGCTCTTTAAGAAAAAGGACATAAAATCATGCATGCAAAATGCAGCACCAAATCAGATACTTATTCAGAACGAGAAAAGAATTCACAACAAATAACACATCCTTGAGAACCTCGGATAAATGCCACAAATACCACAAAAGGCAGAAAAATGGTGTGATCTGTTGAAGAACTGGCTGGCCCACCGTTACACGGTTTTTCCACAGACTTGTTTCTGACTCTACTTGTTTCTCCGCAGTCCCCACCTCCTCGCAGGGGCAGGCAGTACCCTGGGACAAGTTCCTATCACAAGTGAGTCTCTGGCCGTTTGCCATCATCTCACAATTCCAGGCAGGTTGCCAGCGTGCAGTAGGGAACTCCTGAAACCCTTTCGTATGCTGGGAAAGCCAACAGCAATTTATCTAGAGAGAGACTCTGAACCACAGGAATATGGTCCCGCTAAACCCCAGCTAAATGTAACCCCAACTCAATGTCCCCTTAGCCCGATCCCCAAATGCCCCAATGCCACGCAACTCAAGGAGAAGTCAGAAGGGGGGAGGACACAGCACTCCCTACTAGCTGCAATTAAAATATCATACTTCTGCAAATTTTCCTAAACTACCATATGAACACAGTGCCCCTGGGAAGGGATCAGTGACATGACCCGCAAGGTAAAGCCACCCCTGTACTCACAATTGCCGAGAAAGACTTTGGGTTGCATCCGAGAGAAGCTGGCATTCCCCCCAAAAGCTAAAACCCATGCAGGGGTGATCACTAAATTGGGTGAAGTCACAGAATTTACCTAAGAGGTCCTGGTAGAGGAATCTAGAAGTTCCTCTCAAATTGAGGGGTGAGAGGCCAGCCACATCCAGGGATAGAGAAAGCCAACCAAACACGAGTCCCACATGAAAAGTCACGAGGGACAACGCTCCAAATTGCAGGTATAGATTTGCAAAGGAGCTGCTTCTTGCAAGGGTAACTCTATCTGGTTTGTTCCAGAGTGAGGAGCAGCAGCTTTTTATTTATTTAAGGGCGGTGAACAGCTCTCTTGAGCATTGCCAGGAAGCTGGAAATTTCTAAATGCAAACTGCCTTCCGACAATTTGAAAACCTTAAAGTTGATAGCACCCAGCTGTTTAAAAAAAAAAAAATGCAGGTTTGGGGTGTCATACTTCTGTGGATTCAAATCCAGGTGTTACTAGTTACTGGCTAATATGATCCCAGATGAGATACTTAGTCGCTTTGAACCTCAGTTTCCTCACCTGCAAAATGGGTTTAACTATATTTACTCTATAGGACTAGTGAAGATTCATGATATTTGTGACAATTCTGCCACAAATGAAATTTTCAGTAAATGGTAGCCACTATTATCAAGCTATCTTTCCCTTTACCTTGCCTGAGCACAAAGAAGGCACCCAAGATTAAGATTCCAGTTGTTGTGACCAGGTGCAGTGGTTCACATCTGTAATCTTAGCACTTTGGGAGACGAAGGTGGAGTGATTGCCTGAAGCCAGGAGTTTGAGACCAGCCTGGGCAATATAGCAAGACCCCATCTCTACAAAAAAAATTTTTTTTAATTAGCTAGGCATGGTGGCACATTCCTGTAGCACTAGCTACTCAAGAGGCTAAGGCAGGAAGGTCACTTGAGCCCAGGAGTTCAAGGTAGGTGGCAATGAGCTGTGATCATGCCACTGCACTCCAGCCTGCACTCTACATAGTGAGACTCTGTCTTGCAAAGAAAAGAAAAATGTAGCCGGGCGCGGTGGCTCACGCCTGTAATCCTAGCACTTTGGGAGGCCGAGGCGGGCGGATTGCTCAAGGTCAGGAGTTCGAAACCAGCCTGAGCGAAACCCCGTCTCTACCAAAAATAGAAATAAATTGACCAACTAAAAATATATATACAAAAAATTAGCCGGGCATGGTGGCGCATGCCTGTAGTCCCAACTACTCGGGAGGCTGAGGCAATAGGATCGCTGAGCCCCGGAGATTGAGGTTGCTGTGAGCCAGGCTGACGCCATGGCACTCACTCTAGCCTGGGCAACAAAGTGAGACTCTGTCTCAAAAAAAAAAAAAAAAAAAAAAATGTTATTGAAATTTTGATAGGGATTACATTGAATCTATAGATCAATTTGGGTAGTATGGACATTTTAACAATATTAGTTCTTCCAATTCATGACCACAGGATATATTTTATATTTCCACTTATTTGTGTCATCTTCAATTTCTTTCATCAATATTTTATGATTTTCAGTAGTATACAGATATTTCACCTTCTTAGTTAAATATGTTCCTAAATATTTTTATGCTATTATAAACCAGAATGTTTTCTTTATTTTTTTTCTAATAGTTTGTTAGTATATAGAAACACTAATTTTTATATATTGATTTTGTATGCTGCAACTTTACTGAATTTGTTTATTTATTCTAACAGTTTATGTCGGGCATAAAAACAGACATATAGACCAGTAGAAGAGAACAGAAAAAGTCCAAAGATAAATCTAAACATTTATGGTCAATTAATCTTCCACAAAGATACCAAGAACACACAATGGAGAGAAAGGACAGTCTCTTCAATAAATGGTGTTGGGAAAACCAGATATCCACAAACAAAAGAATGACATTGGACCCTTATACCATATGCAAAAATCAACTCAAAATAGATGAAAGACTTAAATATAAGATCTGAAATTATAAAGATACTAGAAAAAAACATAGGAAAAGGCTCCATGACATTGGTCTGGACGATGATTTTTTGGATGTGACTCCAAAAGCACAGGCAACCAAACCAAAAATAGACAAATAGGATTACATGAAACTGAAAAGCTTCTGCACAGAAAAGGAAACAGAGTGAAAAGACAACCCATGAAATAGGAGAAAATATGTGTAAACCATATATCTGGACTTAATATTCAAAATTTATAAGGAACCCAAACAGCTCAATAACAAAAAAAAAATAACCTGATTATAAAATGGGCAAAGGACCTAAATAGACATTTTTCAAAAGAAGACATACAAATGGCCAACAGGTATGTGAAAAAATGCTCATCATCACTCATCATCAGGGAAATGCAAATTAAAATCAGTGAGATATCACCTCGCACCTGTTAGAATGGCTATTGTCAAAGGACAAAGATATAATAACGGGCTGGTGAGGATGTGGAGGAAAAGGAACATTTGTACACCATTAGTGGGAATGCAAATTAGTAGACACTACAGACACTATAGAAAATAGTATGGCGGTTCCTCAAAAAATTAAAAATAGAACTACCATATGATATAACATTCCCACTTCTAGGTATATGTTCAAAGGAATTGAAAACAGTATGTCCAAAAGATACCTGCACTCTCGTGTTCATTTCAGCATTGTTCACAATAGCCAAGGTATGGAGACAACCAAAGTGTCCATCAACAGGTGAATGGATAAGGAAAATGTGGTGTATATATACACACTATGGATAGTATTCAGCCTTTAAAAAGAAGGAAATCCTGTCATTTGCTAAAACATGGATAAACCTGGAGGACATTATGCTAAGTGAAATAACCAGGCACAAAAAGACAAATACTACATTTTCTCACTTTTATATGGAACCTAAAAAAGTCAGGCACATAGAGGCAGAGAGTAGAATGGTAGTTGCCAGAGGATGGGGGCTGGGATAGGGGGAGGATGGTAGATGTTGGTCAAAGAGCACAAAGTTTCAGTTAGACATCCATAATAAGTGCTGAGGATCTATTGTACAGCGTGGTTAATAATAGTTAATAATAATACACTGGTATATACAAACACAACGAGTAAGATGTGCAACATTTGGGGGATGGACATGCTTGAAGCTCTGACTTGAAGGGGGGGAAGGGGGCATGGGCAATATATGTAACCTTAATACTTGTACCCCCATAATACGCTAAAATAATTTTAAAAATAATAATAATACACTGTATACTTGCAAATTGCTTAGAGAGTAGATTTTCAAATTCTTACCATCAAACAAAGTATATGTTCATTCATTTGACATAATCATTTCACAATGTATACAGATATAAAAATATCATGTATTCTGTAAATATGTATAATTCTTGTCAATTATATTTTTAATCAAGCTGGGGAAATTAAAAATAAAGCATAAAAAATAACCAGTGTGCTAGGCTGCTCCTTAAATGAAGCCCTTGCCAAGCTATCATTCCATTAGACGGACCTAGGTCGGCCCTCACTTTCTCTCTAACTTGCCATGCTTTCCTCCAAGTCCTTCCTATTTTACAGGAAGAACAGATGTCTAATTTCTTTTTTACTTAAAAAAAAAAAATATTTAGTGAGTTACATCAATTGTTCAAAACACAGAGGGTTCCCTTGAATACCTCTCTTGTTCATCTTCTTGTTGTGTCTTTACATGTAAACGTTAAGACTGAGGTGTACCCATCTGGGATGCTTGTCCTTTGGTGACAAAGGATGAGGACCCCTGGATGTGGATGTTAATGTTTTGAGCAAGCCTTTTGAGCTATCTTTGGGCCATGGGCAATGGACTCTGCCATGATCATTTCAATAGGTTTTATACTATTATTTCTAAGTTTATATTTTCAAATCATGGTATATTTAACACAAAGAGGTGCTGTCAAAAAGTTTAATGATTTGAAACCAGGTTTCCATTTCATTCCCACCATTTTTCTATCCTTGAGAATAATTCATTTAAATTAAATTTTGCTTCGTTTGTTTTTTCACCCCTTAAGTCGTCTTTTCTCCTATGAAATCAACAGTTTGTTTTGTTGTTGTTTAGGGCTAATATGATTAAAGAAAATTTTTTTGCTACTAAATACCTTACTGCTGCTAAAGCTAAAATTTCTAACTCTGCCAAATCAATATTTTAAAAATATTACGTTTCTCACCCCCCAGGATTTCACAGATAAGATTTCACCCAGTTGAATTCTTAATACAGTTCTCTATAAAATAGCTGAAATCTCAAATCAGGAACAATTTTTTATATTAATTAGTGGCCAGATTTAAGCATAAATTTTTATTTTATATATTTACTTGCCATTAGAAATGTTCTGATCTGTGAACTCAACCCTTTTATGAGACAGTTTGCTGATCTCATTGCATACTCCCTCACCCAGATAGGGAAGTCCTTTTGGGGACATCCTTCCTACCTTCATCAGCTAATTCCATATTTCAGGGCTTTTGTCTACTGCAAGAGCTCCCGAACTTTTAAGAGTTCTAGCATTAGTATGTAGCATTATATACCTAATTATTAGGTATATAAATAAGTAATGTTAAATTCTCCTTTAAAGTGCCATATGGCACATTCGTAATTTAAAGAAGATAAACATCAATTTTGCATTGAAAATGTTGATTTTTTTTTTTTTTTATTTTTTATTTTTCCCCCATGATCATTAGAAGTGGTCTCCAGGTATAGGTACACATTTCTCTTGGAGCTGTTTGAGTTTCCACCCTCTCTGGCTGTAAACCATCTCCCCCGACACCACCCTCCCCTGGGTCAAAGAACAGCTATGAGCTTTTCCAAGGTGCATTTTCGTTTGCCAAGAAACACTGCAGGTTAAGGGTCATTTGAAAGCACTTGGGATTTTTCTTTTGCTTTATTTGGGATGGGGACACCTTGAGAGAGAGAGAGAGAGAGAGACCTCTGGTACAAATGAAAATGGTAACGTTCCCAATCTTATAATAAGCACTGCTCTTTAAAATAGATATTTACATTGACATTTTTTAAAAGGCAGTTCCAGAATGTTCAGAGTTTGAGAACCAGAATTAGCATAGCAGAAAATGATAGTGCACCCATCTGAAGAGGGTATTTTGTTTAATTCAGTCTATATAAAGTTCAAAAAGTTAACAGTCCAAAGTTTTTAGAAGATGTTTCTTTGAATTGGCCAGAGATAATCAAGCCATCTTGCTGGTTGACATATCTTCCACATGGGTTACTTTCTAAAGACAAGCATAGAGCAGGTACATGTTTACGGGTTAAAATTTAGGGAAAAGCAAAATGGTTTTTAAAAATCACTTTTAAATGATTAATGAAAAATAGAATAATTTTTAAAAATCAAATAGTCATCATACATTTAACCTGAATCATATCCTAAGTTATTTTCCACAAATATACTTCCTAAAATAGTAGCACAGTAGAGATGATCATATTCAGGAAACATAATTTTACCTCCTAAAACTTTTATTCTAACTCCAAACCTGGGATAGTCATTCATGTTCCCTATGGAATATTTCTAGGTCTGTGGGGTTTTTATTGCCTGTGTGCTTGGGTGGGACTCAAGAATTAGTAGTAGCCCCGGTGTTATGGAGTGACAGTGAAATGTGAGTGTCCAGAGCTCTTTTCCCTCTGTCACAGCCTGCATCGCAAAATAAGGACAGTGACAACCTGAAGTAGAGCCTCCCACCAACCCATGGTGGACACAGAGTATGACTGGGGGGGGGGACTCTTGCTGCTTTAGGCCACTAAGATCAGGGACTGTTTGTCACTGCAGCAGAATCTAATCTATGCTGACTGCTATAAATTCTGTATAAAAAGATAATATAATGTTACCAATTTGGAATAATGTTTAAAATAAAAACCGGAATGAATCATTTCTCTGAATTGCAGAAGTTTTAAGAAAAGCATGTTATTTCTGACAACTGTTTACCTCCACCAGATTTTGCCCTCTGACTGGAGAATAAATGATGCCCCCTTCATTTATTCCCATTATTATTGTTTTATTCCCAGTTGTTTCCTTTCTATTCTATGTCTCTCGAGAAGGGAGGAGGGGATATATCCAACTGGATAAGGGTGTCGGCAGGAGCAGATGGACCTGGCTTCTAGACGCATCTCTGTTAGCACACCCGCTGGTAACCTTGACCATGTACCTCTGTGTGTAAAATGGGGGTCCCATGTGCCAGCACACAGCCTGGCATGCAGTTAAACCGACCTGGTACACAGGAACCCCCATATGGTGGCCCAGCATTATCCGAAATCACTCAGACTAGGAGCCTTCCCACTTATATTTAACCCACGTTGCACACCTCTGTGCCCTGCATGGGGTGGCTACTCCGTGAACAGTTGGCAGACAATATTTTTCAAAATGAATCAACTCTTCTTCTTTCTCCAGTTCATGGTTCATCAGATAATTCCATCTCTTGGGTGAGAGATCCCTGCTGTGGTGTTTTGAGATGCAAACATTCAATTTCATTTTTAAATTGGAATTTTGATAGCCCATAAAAATAATTTCAATATGCCTATGAGATTCTCATTCTGGTTTTCCCCCACGGAGGCAGTATAAGGAGGTAGAAAGAATTTGGGTTTGGGAATGAGTCAGGCTGGGAGCTGAATCCCACTTCTGCTCATTTACTATGACCTATGGCAAGCAGGTAAATTCTCTAATTCTCAAGTTCCTTGTTTCTAAAGGCTATTAATACCCATCCAAGAACATTGTCATAAAAATGGCCTGAGAACGCATGTTAAGGCACATTACTTGGGATACAGTAGCTGTTCACTTGAAAAGAAAAAGTGTTAGTTTCTTTTCCATGCCATGATTTTGAGTTTTCAACGTGGTTCATTAAAATTTAAATTACTGTGAAGAGAGTGATGGTTTCAAGACTGAATATATCAACAATCTCACTTTCTCAAATCTCCTTCTATTGCCTTTTGTACTGAGAGCAAATCACTTCAACTCCATTTGACTTAAAAGCTTAAGATCATCTGCAAACCGGAAACCAACAGTGTAAGAAACAAAAGTTAACCCCCTGTGCAAGCTGATTTCTTCTTAAGCATTCAATTAGATTGAACGCTATGAAAATTTCGCTTTACTTGATGCTTTCTGTCCAAACGAAGTGGTAGCCAAGGACCAGAAGAAAGTCAGCTGATTCCCAATAATGCATTGCTAAAAGGTATAAGGAGGAGAGTTGATTTATTCGTTCTTACTGAGTATTTATCATGCGCATGCACATCCCAGCTTGGTGGTTGCTGTGATGATGAATAAGAAAGCCAGAAGTACCACCTTCATGAAACTTACATCCTAGCTGAGGACACAAGCAAAACATCTGCTGTAAAGAAAAATAGGATACGGAAATAGAGTGATGTAGAGTAAAGGAGCAATTTTATTTAGAATCGGGAAAGAACACGGGAGGAGGTGCATGACCAGCACATCTGGAGAAACCTCTCTTGGAAGAGGAGCAAGGCGAAGTAGCAACCAGAGGGTGCAGTTCTCTGCAGCCCATACCATAGAACTTGGACTGGACTTTGACTATTCTAGGCGGGCGTTAGAGAGTTTTGAGCAAGACAGTGACGTGGCCTGACTTACATCTTTAAACAATCACTTAGGTTTCTATATGAGAATAGATGGGCAAAGAGCAAACGTAGATGCAGCAGATCTACCAGGAAGCTGCACTCGTTCAGGAGAGACGGTTCTAGCTCAGAGTGCAACGACAGCTTCAGGGGAAGTGAAAAGTGCTCATGGTGGGGGCATATTTTGAAGATGGCGCCAGCAGCATTTGCTCCACTGAAGAACTTGAAGATCAGCCACTGAGGAAAAACAGGAATGCAGGACAACACCTTTTCCTATCTCGGGTTCAACCACATTTCTAAACTTACTCCAAACTCTGATATACTGCTCAGAATTTTAAGAGTGTATTTGGTCCTCTGACCTTTCTTAAAGACTTTTCCATCCACGGCCAGGTGCAGTGGCTCACGCCTGTAATCCTAGCACTCTGGGAGGCCGAGGCGGGCAGATTGCTCGAGGTCAGGAGTTCCAGACCAGCCTGAGCAAGAGTGAGACCCCATCTCTATTAAAAATAGAAAGAAATTATCTGGAAAACTAAAAATATATAGGAAAAATTAGCCAGGCATGGTGTCACATGCCTGTAGTCCCAGCTACTTAGGAGGCTGAGGCAGCAGGATTGCTCGAGCCCAGGAGTTTGAGGTTGCTGTGAGCTAGGCTGACGCCACGGCACTCACTCTAGCCTGGGCAACAAAGCGAGACTCTGTCTCAAAAAAAAAAAAAAAAAAGACTCTTCCATCCTAATATACATCCGGCATAAACATAAGAGGTCTGTCTGGAAAGTATCCAGCCATGTAATATCAAAAATAGAGACATTTATTGAAGAAGAAGATACAAAAACCATGTATACAAGACAATGACGTCTCAGTCCCCTTCAAAGCAGGCACCTTGGGACCTCACACAGTTCTCCCAGCATCTCTTAACCTAACCTGACACGTTCTGCTCAGGTGTTCTGCTTGTTGCAGGCTTTCCAGAACGTGGATCACTTTCAACAGATTCTCAACCATTTTTGAAGCATTTGTGCCACACTTTCATTTGTACTGCACTCAATGCATCGTCCCGGAAAGCCTTCTGAACCCTCTGAATAGTTTCCATGGAGGATTGTTCAAGCTTAAATGCAAAATTTGATGCAGATTTGTTGCTCTACTCCAGGGGTCCTCAAACTACGGCCGCTGGCCACATGCGGCCCACCGAGGACATTTATCCAACCCACTGGGTGTTTTTGCCGCCGCTGCCTGTCCTGCTGAGCAGCCAACTGGTCCCGGGCCCACAGTGCGCATGCGTGGAATGTGCCCCGCACTCTCCAACGGTCTGAGGGACAGTGAGCTGGCCCCCTGTTTAAAAAGTTTGAGGACCCCTGCTCTGAATGCAGTGGCCACGCAGTGTGCACGCTCACTCCATGGTGTCTAGCGCCACGCTGACCAGGACAGTGACCGTGTCATTGTTCACGCATGCGCGTCCCCGTGCACTCGCCTTGGCTGCCAGGTTACCCCCATGGCGTGCAAACCATTCTCATTATGTTAACAATGGCAGGGTACTTTCTAGACAGACCCCATATACGTCCCAAGAAGCTAAATGATCTGGGAAAAGATTAATTTTTTCGGGTTGGAAATACAAGGGAAGAGACACTGTTGCAAGGGTGTTGAGTGGATTCAACTTTCCTATGCCACAGTGGATTTGGATTCAGAGACATTAGACCCTTCCTCCCTCAATCCCCTTCTCTCTCCTCCCGCCCACATCTTTGTCCACCTCCAGGATGACCTCAGCTGACCTGGATCACAAATCTAGCTTCCTAAACAGAGACCAGATCAGCTGTAAGGGATCCAGAGAAGCCAGTGAAATCCACCGGGCCACCTCCAGCTAACACATCATGCAGCAGCGCTGCGCCCTGACGCCTCCCAACACTTGACAGTCATTGCTGCATCCGGAGGGAAGCGACATGGAACACCGGCTCCCTCCACGACAGGCCAACACAGGCTGATTATCCTGTGAGGTATAATCAGCACCCGAGACCCCTTTAGCAGAAAGGAGAGCAAAGAACAAGGGCCGAGAAGTGATCCCAAAATTACATCTGAAGGTCCAAAGAATTGGAAGCATGAATATCTTTAGAACTCAACAATTTCCTCCCAAAAGCGACTATGAGGTGGCACAAGTGATTCAGGGCAACTGGGAACCGCAACAATAACAACAACAACAACAACAAAAAAAATACTTAATAAAATTCTTACAGATTGTTAGCTGTTAAAGAAAAAAAGTATTTTGTTGTCCCCTATAATTAGAGATCAGGGCTATGTCAAGGCAGAAAAAGTGCTTTACTACACTGTACACTGATTTATGACACACCTATCTCATCCGGGGATGGCGAGATCATTCATGCTTCCTGAAATATAGGGCATCAGTCAACTCTCCCAGGACATATTACAAAATGGAAAAGAAACGACTTTTTAAAAAATGATATATTGCGCAGTCCTGTAGCCCCTTATGGTCGAGAGGGGTTCAAGGCCACCGGCTTTGACATTCATAGCTCCCATAGTTTTTATTTATATGACAAAACAGAAGTTGTTCCTCTCTGGATCGATTCTCCTCTTCACCTGTGCAAGATCAGTATTCAGTAATTCTTTCTACAGGTGTTTCATGTCAGATCAATTCAAAGTAGCTCACAGTCTAAATCATGGGAGGGAAAATTGAGCATGGTTAGCAGCTTGGGGTTATCGCTGGAAATGTAAAAAAAAAAAAAAAAAAAAAAAAAACTACACCAAACAAAGCATTTAACAATTGAATTTTACAATGGTGGTTGCTTCCTGATGTTTTACTCTTCTAGTGCCATTATTAATCACCTACTTAAAAACAAAAACTTTGAAGATTCCCCCATTGCCTACCAAATTAAATATAAACTTAAATCTGATATATTTTAAGCCACAAAATGAAGCTCAAATTCTTTCCGGTCTCATAAGCACAGCACCTCCTGCTAAACTCCATAATAATGATAGTTAACAGTCTTTTTTCTTTTGAAGAGACAGAGTCTCCCTCTGTCACTTGGGCTGGAGTACAGAGGTGCCACCGTAGCTCACTGCAGCCCTGAACTCCTGGCCTCAAGCGCTCCGCCTGCCTCAGCCTCCCAAAGTGCTAGAATTACAGGTGTGAGCCACCATGCCTGGCCTACTGAACACTCCTAAAGCATTTATTATAAATGGAGAACAGTTCCAAGAGTTTCACATGTCTTAAGTTAATTCTCGTAACTACTCAATAAGATAGATGCGGTTATTATACCCCCCCTCCTTTATCAGATAGGAGACTGAAGCATAAATTGGGAACTGGCCCAAGGTCATGGAGTAGAATATGGTAGAGTTGGGATTTCAACCAGAGCCTGGCACCTAAGCCCAAGCACTTGATCTTGATCACTCTCATTCCTTGAACTTGCCTGTTTCATGAACTTGCCCCCTTCTCATTCCTTGAACTTACCCCCCTACTATGCATATTGAATACCCGTAAAAGCCTGTTGTCAAAATCCTATCAAGGCCCATTTCAAATACCACATCCTGCATGAAGCCTTTATGGCTACTTCTCATCTCATTGATATCTGGTCTTCCTTGGAGATGATGTAGCATTTCCTTCATATCTTCCTAGCTCCTCGATGAGCCTAGCTTTAGTCTACCTTTATCTATTGTTGGGTTTCTTGCCTTCAACCCCCAAAATGGTCTGTGAACCCTTGAGCACAGGGACCAAGTTGCCTTCATCCCTGCAGCCCAAGCAGTAGCTAGGACAGTCCCTCTTAATAAACATTTTCCCTTAATGAACTCTTTCTTCCTCATTTCAGTCTGAATTTTCTGGGGACACAAAACACAGAGTCTCACCTTTCAGTTTTGGGGTCATGTGGCCTGGCCTTATGCAGTATGTCCACTTTGACAACAATGGGGAGAAAGGCAAGCAAGTATTCCCATATTCTATGTAAAGTAAATTATATTTCAAGGAAAAGGTGATTGTATGATTGGCAATTGTCACATAGCAATGTCTAGGTGAATGTCTGAAATAATTGCCCTTTTTCCTAAGAGCCCAGAGACATGATCCAGCTCTGCAACCTCATCCCAGTGAATATAGAGTTTTTCCTTTAAAATAAAGAAGGTTGAAAGAAGAGGAAGCAAAGAAACTGGACTTTTATTTTAGGAAAATCAGCCCTCCCCCAAAAGATTGTAGGGCTCAGTGACAGGTGGCTGGCTAGCTACTGCTCAAGGTGTCTCTGATGTTGGTTTGGAAGGTTCAAGTTACCAAGAAAAAAAGGAAAGCTGTGGTTACCTTGACAACACACAGCAAACTCAGGGCTGCAGCACGTTTGACTCTAAATTCTCTCTTGAAGCATTCCTAGATTTTGCACCATTTTATCAGAACTACATGCCCGAACTCTTGTTTCTGTGATAGATTAAAACTGCAGTAGAAATGGTTTTCAGGATAAATTTATCTTTTGTTTCAGGGATAAAGTTACACAGCTTTAATAATTCTGATAAGCCCAGTCTCGGGTTGGTTATCTCTACAGCCCAAAGCCCCTGAGTAATGGTTGCAGGTCTATCCCAATTTGCCCTGGTGAGACAGCAAATATAGTGCATTTTACATTCTTTGTTTTTTTTTTTTAACAAACCCATGATAATTAGCTTTGGCCTAATGTTCAGATGTTGAATATTTTACTCTTCATTAAAAATAAAAATGCTAAGAAATAGTCATTTGAAGCGATCAAATTATTTGCTCAGGAATCTAGTCAGTTGCTGCTGATACCAACGGAAACAGACACCCTTGAAACCCTGTCCCAGCCTAAACCCCACGTCCCGGCCCCTCCCTCCCTCCCTCCTGGCAGGCTTGTTGGAAGGACCTACCTGTAAGATTCCCAAACCCAGAATCTCTGGAGTATTGCTCCCCTAAAGCTCTGGGGGTCTCCTCTTTGGTTCCCCGCTGCCGTGCCCAACTGCCAGGACCCCTGGGATCTGTCTCCCTTGGGACTGCTGGCAGCAACGTGATCCTAGCCAGCCCTGCCCAAACTCAGGGCAGACTCTCATTAAAAAATGTTGTAGGCTGGACGCGGTGGCTCACACCTGTAATCATTGCACTCTGGGAGGCTGAGGCAGGAGGATCACTAGAGGTCAGGAGTTCGAGACCAGCCTGAGCAAGACCGAGGACCCCATCTCTACCAAAAATAGAAACAATTAGCCGGGCATGGTGGCAGCAACTTGGGAAGCTGAGGCAGGAGGATCATTTGAACCCAGGAGTTTGAGGTGGTAGTGAGCTATGATAATACCACAGCACTCTAGTGAGACTTTGTCTCAGAAAAAATAAAAATAAAAAATGTTGGAAGTGGTAGTTAATACCTGTATTCCTGTTGATGCAATAAATTATAAGCTAAATAGAATTTTATAAACAGCGCTGACAACCCCTGCATATACCTGACATCACTCTTTCTACCAGGAACATTTTCTAAGTGCAAACCAGCTGAGTTCTAGACTCTTATAACCCAATATCTTCACAAATTGGATTCTGCCTCTATTTGTACATTTTCAATGCATTTTACACATCAGAAATTCTTTTAGTTTAGGATCATAAAGATTCATTGCATCTAAGTACAGTCTGAAGGAAATCACTTGTTTTGCTTTTTAAGAAAGCCTTGTTTGATATTACATGCTATTTATATATTTAATATATCATTACAAGTTATTGGGTTTGTTTTTAAGCTTTTTAAGTTTATGGCAAATGGTGTTATAAGCTCAGAATATAATATGCCATCTCTTAATTTTTGCTGGGTTATGATATGTAGGCAAAGTTGAAAGCTTAGAAGAAAACACTTATAACAGAGCTATATTTCCTAGGAAAAGGGGAGAAGAGACCCCCATTTTCAGAAACAGAATGGGGGCTGGGGGAACCAGTATCAAACTGGCATGTTGAGCATTTTCTACTGGGCCCCATTTCCTGGGCTTTCCCTATCATATTTTCTGTTTCTTCTGTTGCTTTATTTTTATCGGCTTCACCGATTTGTGAAAAGAGGAGTTCTTCCCGGATTGAAATGTGCTTCTCTGTGCTTTCATGTGTATTCTTTGGCATACATTCAAGCTTCTGGCCTGAGTTTAAGTTAGTCCCATAGCTCTCAAACATGGAATGAGTCGTCCTTCACAAAATCTGAAGCTAGAAAAACCTGATGCCACCCAAAAAAAAAATATATATATATATATATATATACATCATGTTTAGCCCCTCGGGTTGCGTTCCAGGGCGGTACATCTTAGGCTTTTCTGCTTCCTGTGGCTTTGGGAAACGTCGTTCCTACATCGAGTCCCCGGAGGGATGAGGCACTAACACAATCGGGGCTGACATTTCTGCCTTCGTGCTGGAAAAATGTTCTTAGCGTATACTCCTCCAGAATGTTCTGTGGTTTGTTTCATTGTCACATTCACAAGAAGTCATTTGCTAGAGGCTGCAAAAGAAAGAATGGCGTGCAAGATTTTTTTTTTTCTCCATATCTAGAGAGCCAGAACCTAGGTGAGGAGGTCCCTGTGATATTTTGTAAAATCAGCCAGTTGTTTAAAGGGTGATTCCACTCCTGTGTCGGTATATCTCCGTCCTTGAATGCACCCATATCTCATCTAAAAAATGTTCTGTTGCACTGGCTGAGAGGTGTACAACTGACTTAGGTAAATTGAGGAAAGGGGGCACTCTAATGATCCTATAGGTAGTTTTGTATTTACAAAGTATTTGAAGCATTCCAACATATCAAACAGCTAAAAGAAATGACTGTTTTTCAAGCCAGGATTGGAGGAACAGCTAGCTTGTCCAAACATCTTTATCTAAGGGAGTTGTAAACGAAGGGTGGAGCACCTGCAGCCTTGAGGCCACATGTGGCCCTCTAGATCCTTAAGTTCGGTCTTTTGACTGAATCCAAATTTTATAGAACAAATATTTTTATTTTTATTAACACATTTTTGTTCCTCTTTTATATTTTTATTTTTGAAACGAACATATTTAAAATATTAATACCAAAGAATAAAATAAGTTTCAATGAAATAATCCTCCCAGATTGACCAGCACGATTAGAACATTAGTAAGCCACAAGGGCTAAATTGATGTCTGGTATGCTCATGATTTAGTTCTAATTTCCCCTGCCTGACTGGTGCCTCTACTGCATAAGGCTGGTTGGTGAGAGTTTATGGGGGTTTAGTACAACAGCCCATTATCAGCTTTTGACAACGGTACACTGTGTTTCTGTTTGAAATGGAATTTGTAAATAATTGTACAGCTCAACAGTATTTTTTAATTCTGTCTGCTTCACAGCTATCTTGTCAAAGAAAACCAAGAGAACACTGAAGGAAGAAAACAGATTTTTTAAATGAGGATTGGGAATTGCATTATTATCTTGTTCCACTAAAGATAAGATGATTTGCTTGCTTTGTGATACTGCAACATTGACATTAAAGAAATTCAATCCTCATCAGCATTATAACACTCATAAGGACCACAGATATTTTAAATTAGAGGGAGAGGGATGAAAGGTTGTATTGTAGAAATCAAAAGATGAGAAGCAAAAGCAAAGCCAATTCTTTCAAGCAGCAATAAGATCTGGAAATAATGCCACTGAGGCAACTTACAAAGTAGTTTATATAGTTGGGGGAAAAGGGAAACCATTCAATGATGTGGAAATTGTGAAAGAATGCATTGCCAAAGTTGTAGGATGCTTAGACCTTGATAATGTTTCAAAGTACAAACAACTGCCTCTTTCAAGGATGGCCATAACTGATTGGCAGCATGAATTAGCCTTCAACTTAATAGAAAAACTGTGCAATACTTTAAAAGGAAAATATATATTCCCCAATAACTTTGGATGAATCAACTGATGCTACTGACTTGGTGCAGGTTTTATACTTCATTAGGGTCATGGCAGAAGATTTTCTTTGCTATGAAGAGTTATTTACTTTGGGCACCCTTGTAAACAGAGCACGGGTAATAGATATCTTCAATTTTCAAGGTAAATGTCGTGAAGTTGGACTGCATTTGGTAAAATTTAGTGAGTTTACATACAGACGGCACACCTTCCATGACAGGAAAACATGAAGGGTTTATTGCACAGGTTTTAAAAAAAATATTAACAGATCTAAATGCTCTCATTTCTTTTCATTGTGTCTTGTATCCACAAAATCTTAGTGCTAAAATTACTATTTTAAATGACACTTTGCAACAAGTTATAAATATTGTTAACTATATTCATGCAATAACTGTATTTGTGCAAATGCAACATGGCATCATCTGTTTTGTAACATGCTAAAGTTGAATGATGGGGTATTCAGTGTGGATTTGCTGTATCATTCGAAAGTGTGTTGCCTATCACAGAGGCAGGTGTTAGCCAAAATTTTATCTCTGTGAGAACGGATAGTTAAATTTTATGAAAAACAGAATCGGCACTGTGAATTATTGAAAGAAGATTTCTATAGGAATACAGCATTTTTGTATGATCTCATGTTAAATCAAAACAACTTGAATATGTCTTTGCAAGGTAAAATTAAGTGTATATATCATGTGTGGCAAAAGAAAATCCAAGCATCTTGAAAAAAAGCTATCTTTTTTTCAAAACAGTTCTTCAAAAGGAAATTTCAGGTGCAAAGTTCATTGATGAGCAGGATGATGTATGTGAATCATTTCGAGACTATGCAGCTGTTATAGACCTATTGTTTATAATTGGAGAATACAATGGAAGGTTCACTGACTTTGAGAATCATGACATCTCACTCAAATTAGCATTTCAGCCTCGCCTAGTTGATGTCACCAAGGCACCTAAAGAACTACAGATGGAGTTGATTGAGCTCTCAGTAGATGACATTTTAAAGTCATTGTTTGATGCTAAGAAAGATGCAATTGAATATGGGGAAATGCGGTAGAATACCCATGCCTTTGGCAACATGCCAAAAAATGCTTTCTTGCTTTTCAACTATTTATTGCTGCAAATCTACATTTTCCTACTTAACCCAACTCAAGACACCCTGAAGGTCACAAATGACTGATCCCATCTAGAGGATCGATTGAAACTCTGGACCTCCATGCTGCAACCAAATATTCAAATGCTTTCCACCAAAAAACAGATACAACAAAGTCATTAAAACGTTAGTTAACTTTAAAATGAACAAATAATTTTTATTTTTGGAAATTATTAAGCATACAGTGGTTAGATTTTTACAAAAATACGTACATTTTTTTAAGTATATCAATCTGAAGTTTCTTGAATGCAGCCTTATTTGATTGCAGCTAAATTGATGTGGCCTTCCAACAGGAAAAGGTTCCCCACCAAGTCCCAGGCAGAGTGGCCTATGGAATGTTAACAAGCAAAGGCTGGGGAGGGAAGAACAGAAAGAAAAAAAAAAAAAAAACAATGAACCCTGTGCACACCCTGCCTTGGGAAATCAGGCAGGCTCCTTTTGGTGGCAGGGTTTTAGGTAAACAGTGTTTCTAATCTTACAAGGGTCTCAGAATCCTTTGACCTTTTGCTTTTTCAGCCATACACCAGAGTAGCTGATTGATTGCTGCTTTTTTTGTGTGTGTATATACCCAGAATTAGAATTGTTGGATCATATGATGATTCTATATTTAATTCCTTGAGGACCCACCTTGCTGTTTTCCACAGCAGCTGCACCATTTTGCCTTCCCACCAGCAATGCACAAAAGTTCCAACTTGTCCACATTCTTGCCAACACTTGTAGTTTTCTGGGTTTTTTTTTTTACAATCGCCATTCTAATGGGTATGAAGCAGCATCTCGCTGTGGTTTGGATGTACATTTCTCTAATGATTAATGACACTGAGCATCATCTCATGGGTTTATTGGCCATTTGTAGACCTTTAGAGAAATGTCTGTTCAAGTCCTCTGCCCATTTTTGAATTGGGTTATTTGGCTGTTTTGTTGAGTCTTCGGAATTCTCTGTATATTCTAGATATTAATCCCTTTTCAGATATGTAATTAGCAAATGTTTTCTCCCATTCAATGGACTGATAGTGTCCTTTGCATGAATGCTTTTAATTTTGACTAAGTCCAGCTTGTCTAGTTTTTCTTTCATTGACTGCACTGTTAGTGTTATATACAAAAAACCATTGCCAAATCCAATGTCATGAAGCTTTTCCCTATGTTTTCTTCTAAGAGTTTTACAGTTTTTGCTCTTACATTTAGGTTTTTGATCCATTCTGAGCTCATTTTTATACATGGCATTAGTTAAGGTGAAGATCTTATTTTAATATTTTATTTAAATTTTATGTAATATCATATTTCAAATTATTCAAATATTAAATTTATCTTCTAAAAGCCCTTTAAAATATTTCCTGATTTTTATCTAAAGCTTTGTATCTTAACATACTTCTCACAAATAATCTCAATACTGAATTATTTGCAAAACAATTTTCACCCAAAGGGTACATTTATACAATCCTCTAACAGATTTCCAGTAGAACTTTCTATAGTCATGGAAATTTCTCTGCACAGTCCAATGTAGTAGCCACTAGCCACATGTGGCCATTGAACAATTAAAATGTAGCCAGTGTGATAGAGGAATTAGATTTTAATTTTAGTTAATTTTAATTCAAGTTTAAATTTAAATAACCTTACGTGGCTAACAGTTACCATATTAGACAGGGAAATGTCTAGATTCTCTAAGTTTTTTCCCAAAAAATTTATACATCTGAACTGTATTATTCTAGTTTTTCACATAAAAGCCTTCAGAACATGAAACTGACACTATATCCTTAGTTTAAGATTAGCTATATTAAGGTTAGATATAAGAAGTACTTACATGAAAAGTGTCCTTGAATTTCCTGTAGAATTCCTATAAAAGAAATTATATTTCACAATGGGTCTCTATTCCCTCTATAAATGGCCTTTATGATAGAATCCTCTCATGTCCAGTATTTTTTAAATATTTTTTTAATATTTTGGCAATATGGTGTGCTTTCTCTTACTAAATAATAAAGTCCTTGTTAACTTTCATCTTTCCCTTTTCTTGGCTGAGAAGAAACTGAGAGCTAAGAGAAATATTTTTTGATGAATTGTAATAGTTCCTCTTAAACTTAGTCTTTTAGGATAGTCATTTTTTCCCTCTTCCTTCCCCATTCTACTCTTTCCCAAGCTGTATTATTTTTGCTTGTGATATTTTATCTTGATTGCACTGGTCGGGTAGTATGTTTCTTTTACTTCCTTTTGGATTAGTAGCTAGCCAGATATACAGTGATGTGTCAATTTTAACCTCAACACTACTAAGATATAAATAGAAAGATGTAACTTTTTTTGGGGCGGGGGGGAGACAGTCTCGCTTTGTTGCCCAGGCTAGAGTGAGTGCCATGGTGTCAGCCTAGCTCACAGCAACCTCAAACTCCTGGGCTCAAACAATCCTGCTGCCTCAGCCTCCCGAGTAGCTGGGACTACAGGCATGGGCCACCATGCCCAGCTAATTTTTTCTATTATATATTAGTTGGCCAATTAATTTCTTTCTATTTATAGTAGAGACGGGGTCTCGCTCTTGCTCAGGCTGGTTTCGAACTTCTGACCTAGAGCAATCTGCCTGCCTTGGCCTCCCAGAGTGCTAGGATTACAGGCGTGAGCCACTGTGCCTGCCCAACTTGTTTATTTTCTATAACAGTTTAATCTTCCATATAAGCACCTTTTCCTCTTGGTAGCTGTGGCCAGGTCAGGGGAGAGCTATTTAAACTTGCCAGTTAATGGTATCACAGGCTTATCAGGTTGAAATAGTCGACATCATTTAGGTCAGTCTCTTTCAGATGAATGTTCAATGTTTAATATTTTCTCTGCCTATGTAGTAGGTTGAATAGTGTCCTCCCAAAATTCTACCTGGAACCTGTGAATGGAACCTTAGTAGGAAATAGGATCTTTGCAGATGTCTCTTCTTTAAAAGACCTTGCTATTGGGCCGGGCGCGGTGGCTCACGCCTGTAATCCTAGCTCTCTGGGAGGCCGAGGCGGGCGGATTGCTCGAGGTCAGGAGTTCGAAACCAGCCTGAGCAAGAGCGAGACCCCGTCTCTACTATAAATAGAAAGAAATTAATTGGCCAACTAATATATATATATACAAAAAATTAGCCGGGCATGGTGGCGAATGCCTGTAGTCCCAGCTACTTGGGAGGCTGAGGCAGCAGGATTGCTTGAGCCAGGAGTTTGAGGTTGCTGTGAGCTAGGCTGACGCCATGGCACTCACTCTAGCCTGGGCAACAAAGTGAGACTCTGTCTCAAAAAAAAAAAAAAAAAAAAAAAAAGACCTTGCTATAGACTGAATGTTTGTGTCTCCTCCAGCCACTCCCAAATTCATGTTAAATCCTAATACCAATGCGATGGTATGTGGAAGTGGGGCCTATAGGGGGTGATCATGTCTTGAGGGTGAAGCCCTCATGAGTGGGAATAGAGTCCTTATAAAAGAGGCCTCAGAGAGCTTCCCTTGCTCCTTCTGCCATGGGAGGACACAGAGAAATGACGGCCATCTATGAACCAGGAAGGAATCTGCCACATCCTTTTTTATTTATGTATTTATTTTTTCTTTTCTTCAGAGTCTCTCTCTGTTGCCTGGGCTAGAGTGTCATGGCGTCAGCCTAGCTCACAGCAACCTCAAACTTCTGGGCTCAAGCAATCCTTCTGCCTCAGCTTCCCGAGTAGCTGGGACTACAGGCACTCACCACCATGCCCGGCTAATTTTTTCTATATATTTTTAGTTGGCCAATTAATTTCTTTCTATTTTTAGTAGAGACGGGGTCTCGCTCTTGCTCAGGCTGGTTTCAAACTCCTGACCTTGAACGATCCACCCACCTCGGCCTCCCAGAGTGCTAGGATTACAGGTGTGAGCCACCATGCCCCAGCCACCATGCCCCAGCCACATCTTGATCTTGGACTTTCCACTCTCCAGAACAATGAGAAATAAATTTCTACTGTTTATAGCCATCCAGTTCATAGTATTTTGTTGTAGCAGCCCAACAGGACTAAGATCTCAAAATGGGGAACAGGATATAACCCTTTCTAGCCTTCAGCTTCCCTCTCTCCCCTCCTCTAAAACTAGCACCACACTCGGGACGCTGGCACAAGGTGGGAAGTCAATACTCATGGCTTCCCCTTCTGTCTCTCTTCATTCTACATCCTTGGGGCTAAAAGGCATCAGCTTCTCCTTACTTCCCATGTACATCATAGCCTTGGCTTATAGAAAAGTCTCCAGCTTTTGATGCATTAAAGGGAGCTTAAGAAACTTAGAAAACACTTCCTCTATTTCAAAGTCTGGTTTTCAATAGTCTTGCTGTGAACTCAAACATCCTATTTTGGATATCAAACACTTACCATTGATTCCTTCCTTTTGCATGTCTGTGTAATAATCCTAATCCTCCCCAAGGCAAGCAAATGCCCCAGGCAGAAAGTCACACAAGCACCAATGGCAGACAAGAGAAGAACAGAATTAGGTTGATAGATTAGCTGGATAAACAGATAGGTATTTCATATTAGCCTTGTTACAAAAAGGCAGAAGAAAAAAAATTATCCTTAATTTTAGGTAAATTCATTTTGGATCTCATAATACATATTGGGAGTTTTTAAAAAACTGCATTATTCACAAGAATCAAGCCCACAGATACTACACCTAAAAAATATACAACCTCATTGGGAAAAAAAGATATAAGTATACAGAACAAGAGGCCACATCAAAGCACACACAAGTAGCATGTCCTGCCTACAAAAGCAAGGCAGATGCCAGAAACTTCAGGTTGTGGAGTATCAAAGAGGCAGGGAGGGAGCATGAGTCGCCAATAGAGACAGATTAGACGAACAGAGTGCAGGGCAGGGAGATAATATGGACACTACTGCCTCACCTTTTGCAAGCCCTGGGACACAGAGAAAAAATACTGACATGTCCTGCTGGGATAAACTAGAAGAGATAGAAGGAGAGGACATCTTATCAGAGTACTTAGTGGGGAAAAAAATCATTACATTTTAACCTTATATAATTATATACGAAAAAGAAAATGCCCCCTATTAAGGAACATATGAAATGTGAATGCATATAAATTTCCAAAGAAAGCCATTTTGAGTTTTTGAAATGGGGAAAATTGAGCTTACTTCAAAGTTATGCCAATGATGGCAAAAATGCTAACTTTTTAAGGACGATCTCCTCAAATTCTTGAAACTCATCATCAATGAGATAACATTTAAATGAGAAACTTTCATGAGTTTTAAATGAAAAAATTTCAAACAAATACATGCTAAAGAACTTAAAGATATGTTTTATATCTAAAATGTATACCAGTTGAAATAGTTAAAGATTCAGTTCATTATTCATATTCTTGATAAAAGTAACATTTATGTCTTAACGATAGTATAGATGGATTTCTAATTCAATCAGACCTTTCCATATGTAGAATTTTGAAATAGTAATGGATTCTTAATTCCAGTATATAGAACATGCATAATACATGCATGTTAGGGAATAATGCATAATATATGCACATGCATGTTAAGGAAACCAACCGGCAGCTAGTTTAGACATCATTAAAAGGACCAACCAGCCATGGATTGACAGAAGTATCTGAAATATGTGAAGAAGAAGATTTGGGACCACCCCTGGAATTATGTCCACTAGGAGCCCCCTCCACCATCTGGACTCCACACACCCTGCCCCTGACTGCCCAGGCCTGGGGCTGCGCCTTACTCCCTGGACAGCTAGAACATGAACTGACCAGGGCCACTGGTCCACGCGGGCACTGAGCCACTCTGGGGCTGACTGCTGAGGTCCAGGTCCACTTCCACGTGTAGAACGTCCCATTAGCCACACACAGCGTGCTGCGGGGAAACAATAATTATTCAGCCATAAAAAAAGAATGGAATCCTGTCATTTGCAGCTACGTGTGTGGAACTGGAGGCCATTATGTTAAGTGAAATAAGCCAAGACCTTGAAAGACAAATATCGTGTGTTCTCGCTCACAGTGGGAGCTTAAAGAGTAGACCTCATGAAGACAGAGAGTAGACTGGTGGAGAAGCGAAGCTGATTAATGGGTATAAATATACAGTTTGATAGAAGAAATAAGACCTAGTGTTAAATCAGTAGGGTGGCTTTATACTTATCATACTTCATATAAGTATATACTTATATTATCTACACTTATACTTTATATAATAATCTATTATACATTTCAAAATAGCTAGAAGAGAATATTGAATGTGTCTAGCATGAAGAGAAATATTTAAGGTGATGGATACCCCAAGTACAGAGATTTGATCTTTGCAAATTATATCAATGTATTAATATTATCACATGTACTCTAAAACTATATACATCTATTATGCATCACTTTTTTAAAAATCAACTTTAAAAAAAAAAGTTTAAATCAACCTGGAATGCCGGTGTCCATGGAGCTTTCCGCCCAGGAGCTCGGAGGACAGCCCGCGGGACTCTGCTCTGCCCAGGCCACCCCTGAGCCCCAGAAAAATCAGCCTGAGTCTGAGGGTGACTTGACAGGAACTCTGTCCACAGCAGGCCCTGCGGGGCGACCCCGAGGGCCGGAGGGAGGGAGGCTCACAGGCACACGCGTCACCCACGAGCAGCACGTATGGGAATCAGAGTGGGAACATCACGTTTGCAGGGCAAAGACAAGAATCAGCTGAGTATATATGTTAGCAATAAAAAAAAAAAAAAAGCATCCTAGCACTGTGGAAGGCCGAGGCAAGCGGATTGCTCGAGGTCAGGAGTTTGAAACCAGCCTGAGCAAGAGCAAGACCCCGTCTCTACTATAAATAGAAAGAAATTAATTGGCCAACTAATATGTATATATAAAATTAGCCGGGCATGGTGGCGCATGCCTGTAGTCCCAGCTACTCGGGAGGCTGAGGCAGGAGGATCGCTTGAGCCCAGGAGTTTGAGGTTGCTGTGAGCTAGGCTGACGCCACGGCACTCACTCTAGCCTGGGCAACAAAGCAAGACTCTTGTCTCAAAAAAATAAATAAATAAAATAAATAAAAAGTAAAAAAAAAAAAAAAAAAAAAGCCCCGTGGGGCTGGGTGGAGGAAGGAAGGTTGAGAGGAGGAGAAGGTAAAAGCGGACAGGCTTAGACAGCCAGGATTGGGCTATGCGAGCTGAGGAACTGACATGGGATCTGATAATAAAGACCCAGTAAAAATTGTGAGGCAGAGTATGCGCTGTGCTGCTCAATACAGTAGCCACTAACCACAAGCACAGAATTTGTCTCTGTAGCTGATGCTGAAGCCAGGGGGTGGCCGAGGGGTACAGCAGGAGGTGACACTTTGGTAGTGCCAGCCTTAATGTGCAACCTGTTAGATTTAACTAAATTTGGCTCAAGGCTGTTTCCCCACTGAGTCCCTACCTAAAGAACCTACAGCCTCACTCAGTACCTGAAAGAACTGAAAAGCAAACTTAGGAGTCTGTCCTTGTAACGGATAGCTGAGTCTCAGCCAGTCACAGGCAGCCAACTGATCAGACCCTTGCACGAACGAGAAAAATGCTGAGCTGTCACTGGTCAAGGCCTCACTTCCGTTTCCTGTCCATAAATGCCACCTGCCTGCTTCACAAAGCAAAGCCCTCTGAACCTCTTCTGATCCTGAGAGCAGACCCTATTCGTGAATTCAGTTTGCTCAATTAAACTTTTCAATACCATTTGTCTGAAGTTTTTCTTTTAACAAACCACGCTTTGAAACTTGGCCCAACTTGGGGTCTCCTAAACCACTGGCTTTCATTCATTCACGTGCCCATTCGTTCAGCAGCAACAAGCTGAGTATGCAGACAGTATTGCCTTTGCCTAATGCTGGCGATGACAAGGAAATGGGGTTTCATTGGGGGTTTTTTGGTGGGGGGGGAGGTTGAGACAAGGTCTTGCTCTGTCACCCAGGCTGGGGTCCTGTGGTGCCATTATTTATAATTCACAGCAGCCTCAAATTCCTGGGCTCAAGCAACCTCCTGCCTCCACCTCCCAAATAACTAGAACTATAGGTGCATGCCATCACACCTGGCTAATTTTTTAATGTTTTGTAGAGACGGGGTCTTGCTATGTTGTCCAGACTGATCTTGAACTCCTGACCTCAAGTGATCCCATCCTGGCCTCCCAAGGTGCTGTGATTACAGGTGCGAGCCACCACGCTCAGCCCAGGTTTTGTTTTGCTTTTTATGGAATAATAATAGCCAATATTTATAGGGGCCTTCTTTGGGTCAGGCAGTGTTCTAAGTGCTTTATGTAGTTGAAGTCATGTAATCCTTGCAATAATCCTGTGAGATAAGAACTATTATTATGCCCATTTTACAGATCAGGAAATTGAGAGCCGAGGTGTCAAGTAACTTGCCCTGAGTCGTACACCCGAGAGCGGTAGTGTATGGGAACATATGGTCTTAGTCACTAGGCCATGCCGGTGCCCCTACTTGGGGACAGCAAGGAAGAAAGCTCTTGGATGGAGGAAGAAGGGAAGGTTGGGCTATGAAACTAATTCCAGCAGACTCCTAGTCCATTTCCTCTTACTTGGGATTGGGATGTTGCTCCACCCTTTGATCCTCACCCCACGCCTCCCATTGCCTTCTCCACTCCCAAAGGATCTGACCTAGAGATGACACCTGGTCGCTGCTTAACCAGCTCCCACCCCAAGCCCCACCCCCACCCACACCCTCATCCCTCTTGCTGATAGCACCCAGACTTCCTTTCGCAGATCTCTGATCTTCCTGGTGACCAAGCCCTGTGTTTGGGGTGGAACTGGCTCCCACCCTCAGCTCCTGGGGAGCCTCTGGTTGACCAAAAACAGCCAGCAAAATTGCACCCCACTAGCCACTGCCATGGGTTTCAGGGATGGTTCGGAATCTGAGCCTAAGCAATCAGCCCCCAGCCTTTCCTTGGCCACAGTAATTGCAAGTGTGCACCTAGGGGACAGGGCAATGGACCTAAGGTGGAACGGGAAGATGCAAGACTTTGGGCTGATGTTTGAGTGAGGGGGATACGCTATTACTCACTCTCTCTGAACATGGCCGAGGAAGCTTGTCACCCTGGAGACAGTTGGCAACCACCTTGCATCCCAGAAAGAAGCCAACCTTGGAATAAACCTGATGCCACTGGGGGGGCAGAGCAGGAAGAGAGGAAGATACCCAGCCCTTGGTGGTATGGAGGCTGGATCCAACTAGCCCAGCCCTGCTTTACTTCTTCGTTTTCCTGTTAGGTAAAATCAACCCACTCCCTCATTTCTAGAACTGATCCGCGTTGGGTTGTGCTGAAAACAGAAGCCTTCATTAATGATCCAGGTTTGCAGGGAGCCCTAGAACCAAACAACTCATCAGAGAATCCAGTCCAGACTTCTGCAGCCTCTGGCCCTTTGCAAACAGCTCCAGACAGGAGCGGGTCATCCAGCCCGCTCTGGTTAAAAGCCACTTTTTTTGCAAAGGCCAGAAGGCTCTGGAGAGAGCCCAGGACCCTTGGTGTGCCAAGCTAGCTCACGGGGCCTGTGGATTCCAGCCGCAGTCTGATGGGCTTCCCTGTTCTATCATTATGCGTTCTGTTTGCTCGTTTGCAATTAGAAACATTGACTTTTAATTTAGATAATTTTCCTCTTTTCCTCTCGCCTGTCTTTAAAATAGATCTGCGCTGAGATGCTGCTTTTACGAACTGCCCTTGATTTCTGTGTTCATGCATTCAAGTATTTGGTATATTTGCAGCCAAGAAGCCTCAGGCTCTGGATCATTATGTCCTTCTATTTTCCCTTTGCAAGTACTCAGTTAAAGCCCGTGATGAAACCAGACAGGCAGAGCTTGCAGGCATTCTTCTGAAGGCCCAGCCCTTCTTTTCTGCCACCCCACTCAGCTCCTACCCTGGACCTGGCGCCTCCTAAAAGAGAAGAATGTGCCCTTCAGTGTGCCCTCACTGAACTCGAGCCACACTCAAAACAGCAAATCCACCCAGATCAGAAGAACTTTCTTTAGAGATTCTTCCAAAAGCTCAGCAGCAACAAAAACAAAATCTTTGCGGTGTAACTTGCAAAACATTAGGGAGACTCAGGCTTTTGCGATACAGTATCTAAAAACCTCTTGGTAAGACTGTGGAACAGGAAGCATTTGCATTCAAGTCAGGGAAAAGGCATCATTGATGGCAAGGTTTGCTTTGATCTGCTGATCCTCTTATTGGATTTCTCTCTTTAGTTCTGCTTGTGAGGATGGCCGTTCACGTGCATCGCTAATACTTCTTGCAGGTCTTGGCTTACACCTATTAGGCTAAACACACCCCGGGGAAAGGGTGGGCAACTCCAGTCTGAACACACACATGAAACGCCGGGGCGGTGGGACTCCACAGAGCTCCAGGCTGCTCTGTGACATTCAGTTTTCCAGAAGATTCTCTAAGAAGCAAGCAAAATGATTTTGATTCCACCCTACAGTAAAGGCTGCTGAGCCTCCCAGGGGAATTGTCTTCCATCCTAATCACCCTACCTTTAAAATAAAGAGGCAGGAGTGCCAGCCCCAATGCACACCGTCGTGCAAAAAAGTGTGCACGCTTCCAGCTGTCGCCATGGCTGGCTCGGCCCAGCGGCCGCCTGGAGACAGCGCAGACATGGAGCTCACACTGGGTCAGTCCCAAATGTCGCCTGGGATAATGAGCAGAGGCCTGAGGATTTTTGAAAGCCAAAAAAAGGGGCCCTCTCTTTTTGTGAGACTGCCCCCAACTGAAGGCAGACAAAAAAGGGAAAGGATAAGATAAAACAGACTTTGTCTTATTACCCTGGCACACACGCCTGGTGATCGGGGGCTTCGCTGGCAATTTGCAAGGGCCTCGATGGGAGATTCAATGCTCAACAAGTGGCTGTCGCCATGGAAACGGCTGCAGTGAACCCCAAGAATGAAGGACACTGGCCTGGGGAAAATGTCGGAGGAGGACGGCTGTTTCTCTGAATATGCCAAGGCGAAAGCCTGGGCCGGGGAAGAAAGAGGTTAAAGCGATTGAGCAAATGCCTTTGCCGTCCTGAAGTCGACAGGAGGAGTTCACCCCAGGTCACTGGATTTAGGGAGAACGGTGCTCTCTGTCCCGCTCAGCTAGGGGGGGACCCAGGCTGCGAGAATCTCAGCAGGTTCCAGGGCACAGCTGGCCCCGGGCCTGTCGCCAATGGGGTCCCTGAAGAGTGTGGTTCCTGCAAGGGCCCCCCCACCAGAGCTGGAAACGCGGGTAGCGACATTCATCTGGGATAGGAAATGAAACTGGGGCTTTGACTGATTCAAAGCTGCGGGCAGTTAAGTACAGGGCTGCGTTGTCCCTCAGGAAGTGATCAGATTCCAGGTCAGACTTTTTTTTTTTTTTTTTAAAGAAATTTCCCCCAGAAAAGCCTCATTTGCAGTAGAAAGCCAGACTTGTGTCTGAGTGAGCACGTTGGTGGAGCTTAAGGTCCTGCCCCAAGGATGGCACTGGGGACCGAGGGCTGCAGGGAGCAATGTCTGCTGTCCCTTCCAGCCCTGTGGCTCTCATAACTGGCCGGCGGGTGCAGTGATTTTCCAGTGCACTCGTGATTACAAGACGCTCTTTAAATGCACAATGTAGACATTCTAAATGGCACTTTTATAGACAATTAAGCAGTCAGGAGATTATACAAACACAATAGCCGACACCAGAGTGGGATCCTCTTTCTTCACTGGGGGAAGAAAAAGCCATCTGCAAACAGTGCCACAGCCCCTCCGGTGGCCTCTTAAAAAGATGCAAGTATATTATCTACTTTGGGTCTCTATTGGATGCACAGATTTAGTTCTGGTGTATATTTAGTTCCGTCCTTGGTGTTGTGATAGTAATAGTAATAAGAGTAATGATAAGAACAGCAGCTGAACTCTCACTCTATTCTGGCCATTGCTCTAAGTCCTCTTAAGGGTACGTATTCACCCATGTGATCGTCATGCTTGTTCTTGGAGGTGTCCCTGTTTTCCAGACTCTACAGTTGAAGAAACTGCCCCAATCTTGTCCTAAGATGTTTATACTCTGGTTGGGTTTAAGGCACATCCACTTTGCTCTGTGTCCCCAGCTGAGGGGACACTGTAGGGACAGGGTCTGGGAGCTGGGAAAGCACAGCATTGATACACAAAGAGCGTCTATCACCTGCTGGGACAGTGATGGGCCCTGCCCTGTGGCCTCCGGGCAGCACATGGCCACCCTGCGAGGGGCTGGAGAGAAGGCATCCCAGGAATGGATGGGGCAGGCCACCACACAAGAGCAAAGAGATGATGGACCAAAGTGACACTCTTCTGCAGCCACTGTCTTTAACCCTCCTTTCAACTCAGAGCACTCACCATGTGAGCTCTTACAAGGTATGAGGGGAAATAGTAGAAAAACAATATAAGTTTACAGGTAGAAGAAAAAGAGTGCAAAGTTATCCAGGTGCCTCGTTAGGCTCATGGGACCAAAGCACACTTTCTGTTGCTCTGGAAAGTATTGATCCCATAATCTGTTCCAGTTGCTGCAACAAAATACCTTATCCCGGGGAATTTGTTAACAATAGAAGCTTATTGGTCATGGTTCTAGAGGCTGGGAAGTCCAAGATCAAGGCGCCAGCAGATTCAGGGCCTGGTGTGAGGGCTGCTCTTTGTCAAGGAGCCCTCTTACTGTGTCTTCACATGGCAGAAGAAGGGGTGAGGACACTCAATGGAGCCTTCTTTTTAAGGACACTAGTCCCATTTGTGAGGGTGCAGCCCTCATGACTTAATCACGTCCCAAAGGCCCCACCTCTTGATACCATCACAGTGGGTATTAGGTTCCAACACACAAATCTGGGGGGGGGAGGACACCAATATTCAAGCCATAGCGGTCTCTTACTTTCACAATATAAAACTCTGTGACAGGTTTCATCTCTAATGATCTGATTGTATACAGTGAGCACTGTCACACCCAAAAAGATATTCTTTGAGTTTAAAAAGCCGTGAGCATTTCTGATTGCTGTGCAACTGAGTTGGTTGAATTCCCCCAGAAGCAGGTTTTGATGCAAGAATTCAAGTGCAAGTATTTTACTTAGGAGACAAAACACTGGTTTAAAAAAAAGGTGGAGAAGTGAGACAGGACAGGGACAGGGGAGGACGCCAATAGCGGGTTGTCACGCAAGTGACCACTGCGCAGGACTGGCGTGCAATCCTGCCTGGAGCTCTGGGAACCACATAGAAGGGGAGGCAGCACGCTTTTCCAAAAAGGGGCCAGATAGTAAATACCTTAGGCTCTCCAGGTCACACGGTCTCTGTCACAGCTACTCAACTCTGCCACTGGAGTGTGAAAACGGTCATAAACAATATGTCAACAGATGGGCATGGCCGTGTCCGCGTCTGAGGATGCAGTTTGCTGAGTCCTGGTGTAGAGCATGCCTTGGAGTGACCCACCCACGGGCGAAGACGTTGGGGTGTTTATCCATGACTCTCATCTGTCATTGATTGGGGAACCCATGCATTCCCCGGCACTTCCGCCTGGCCCTGCAGGGCAGAGGAAAAGCCCCCAGCAGAGCCCCAGGTAGTCACAATAAGCAGCCTGCGGCAGGTGGAGGCAAAGCCCAGGCGGACGCAGCTGGGGCACCTGTAGTTTTGGCCGCAGTGCATGCTGGGGGGTTTGAGCTGGAATCACCTCCGTCAGTAAGACGTTCCACCCTTCCAGAAGCACCTGTACCTCTGCACCTTCCACGACCCTTCCGGAGCGTCTGAGATGTCTAGATCACCAGGCCCTGCCAGCTTCCCGACCTCTGCTTCCCTCCTTTCAGAAAAGCCCGGCTCACTTGTAGCCACTTCAAGGAGCTTGAGCAAGTTGTCAGGAACTCAGCGTGGTGTCCCCTCCCTGCTGCTCTCACTCAGACTTGGTCTCTCCTCTGATGAGGACAGAGGCGAGAACATCTTGTGCCTTGTCCCTGAGTCTCTGACCCGGCGAGCTGGCCTGCTCTTGCCAGGTCACCGTCCAGGGCTTAGCTCTGGGGACGGGGCCAGTGGGGTGAAAGGCGGGCTCTGGGGCGAGACTGGCTGGCTTTAAAGCCCAGGTCCACCGCTTGCTAGCAAATGTGTGACTTGGGGCAACTTATTTAATCTTTCTGAGCTTCAATGTCCTCATCTATAAAATAAGGGGTCACAATACCCATCTTGAATCACCATTTTGAAGATTAAGCAGCTAGTTTGTACAAAATGCCCAATTTGAAGGAGTGGTGGCCTCCCGTCCCCACGACAGACATTGGCACGCACATGGCAGACTCTCCCGTCGCACCTGGACGCAGTGAGCCTTGAAACCATTCCAACCTCCCAGGGCCCCAGGCGGTTCCTGCCAATTGATCAGAGTTGGTATTTGAGTTAAAATCCTATTTGCTATTCTTGGCTTCATGCAGGGAGACATGCAACAAACTCATTGGTTCATTTGATATTTATAAAGCATCTATGGTGTATCAAGTTCTCTACCAGATACAGGGGCATATGATGAAAAAAATATGCATGGTGCAGGGTGCAAGGCTCTTGTGAGCATGGACAGTAATTAAATGAGCATATATGGAGTGGGCGTAGGGAGACCAGTTAGCCTAAGGAGAGACAAGATGGCATAGAGAAGAGTAGATGCACTCATTACACACAGTCAGTCCTCATTATTCACAGATTCTGTATTGCTGAGTTTACCAACATTCACGGGCACGTGCAAGGGGGTGAGAAATTTGAGTTGCCCAGTGCACACGTTTCCAGCTGGGGTCAAACAAGGTGCTGCTGCCTTGCCTTCTCTATTCAGCTTTCATACTTAAACAAGTTTCCTTCTGGGGCTCTATTTTGTGCCATGTTTTTTGCATCTTTGTGACTTTTGTTGGTGACGTCACTAGCGGAGTGTTGAGGTGCTGTCTAGTCTTCCTAAGCACAAAGTTGCCATGTGCCTCATAGAGAAACTATGTGAGTTAGATGAGCTTCGTTCAGACGTGAATTACAGTGTGATCGCCCATGAGTTCAATAGTAATGAAGCAACCGTATATATGAAATAAGGCATTTTTAAACATAAACATGTAAAACAAGGTCATGTACTGATGAGTTGACAAAAACGTTGTGACCCGAGGCTCGCAGCCACCTAACCCTGTAATTCCCCTAGGAGCAGGGCTTCAGCGTCTGCTAATTCCGTGTTGGCAGCAGTTGGATAGAACAAAACTATGGTGAATAATGAGACTCAACTGTGTTTGGAAGATGAAATCAGCAGACCTGGTGATGGATGGGATGCGGGGTGGGGCTGCAGCAGGGGCAAGGTGTCAGCGGTGACCTCCAGGGTTCCAGCTTATATTCCGGATGGGCATTGGGTCGATCACTGAGATGGAAGAGGACTGAATTCTGAAAGAGGACTGGATTGGGAGCACGTTAAAAAGAACCCCATGGCACCATCTTTCTATTTCCTATAGGGACTTCCTATTTCTCTCTCCATCTCTTCAGGCCGTGAGTGATGAGACGCAGAAAATGGGCTGTCTTCCGTCGCTGAGCCCCTTTAGGTTTACCCATTCAGACAGGCTATCTGACATGGTGGCACTCTCCCTTGTCTAGTCTCCCCACCCCAGGCAGGTGTAGGGGCCTGTCTCTCTTGCTTCCTGCTCAAGGCAGGCCACAACTCGCCATGCACCCAGCTATGTGTGGCTCTCCCTCAGGTGTGTCCCAGGGGCTAAGCTTGGGAGGATGTCGTGAGAAACCTCAGTCTGACGGTGGATCCCAACTGTGCTCCCTGAAGTGCCCCTTTGTGGGCGGCTGTGTCTCTTCCCAAACAGCCCAGAATCCTTCGGGAAAGCGCTGGGGTTAGCATCTCTCAGACTCAACAAGGGAGAAAATCCTGAGATCAGTTTTTCAATTGATGGAGTTTAAGCGCCTTTTAAATACCCAGCAGTGGCCACTGGAGAGATGAGAAGGTGCGAGTCCTCTGCTCAGGGACACTGAAGCTCTAGGATGGGTCTCCCTCGACCCCCAGGGAGAGAAAAGTCAGAAGGGGAGGGATCTGGTCAGTTGCCACCTCTCCCATCCCACATCCAGCCACCGGGCTGAACTTTTGAGACCTCTGAGCCTGTCCTGGGGCCCTTAGATCTGCTGCCGTGTCTCCTCTTCTCTCCCTCGCAGGTCTACGCTTTGTAGACCCTGATGGAGAGTTTTGAATCATAACCTTCAAATGAGAATCAGGTCTGCAGGTCTCTTGCAGAGACACGGGAGCCATGGTTGGTGCTTCTCAGCCAGCCCTCAGTGGGTGGGAGGGAGAAATGGGCACCTATGCTGCTGGTGTCCTGGTCACAGGCGGCCGCAACACAGAACCCAGAAGGCCAGCATAGCTGCCTCCCAGCTCGGAGAACCCCATACCGAAAGTATGGAAGCAGGAACCGGACACTGCTCACTGAACATGGAGCACAAGGCAATGCGTTGCTTTTGAGGGTGGGGAATTTGCAATCCACTCAGAAAATGATGCAACACAGAAAACATTGCTGAGGCCCTGTCTGGGGAAAAAAAAAAGAGAGAGAGAGAAAAAATAAAAGTAATAAAAAGAAAAAAGAAAAAAAGAAAATGATACAACACAGAAAACATTGCTGAGGCCCTGTCTGGAAAAAAAAAAAAAAGAGAGAAATAAAAGTAACAAAAAGAAAAAAAAGAAAATTATACAACACAGAAAACATTGCTGAGACCCTGTCTGTGGAAAGAAAAAGAAATAAAAGTAATAAATTAAAAAGAACAAAAAAGAAAGAAAATAATGCAACACAGTGGTTAAGAACATGGATCGTAGAGTCAGACAGACCCGGGTTTGACTCCCACCCCAAACCCACAGTGGACTAGCTTGATGACCTTGGACGAGCCTCAGTTATCTCATCTGTAAACAGGATCAATAGATAAAGTAGGTCTCTGTAGCCCAGGGGTCCTCAAACTTTTTAACCAGGGGGCCAGTTCACTGTCCCTCAGACCGTTGGAGAGTGCGGGGCACATTCCACGCATGCGCACTGTGGGCCCAGGATGAGACAGCTGCTAAGCAGGACAGGCAGCAGCGGCAAAAATACCGGGAAGGCTGGATAAATGTCCTCAGCGGGCGGCATGTGGCCCACGGGCTGTAGTTTGAGGACACCTGCAGCCATTAAGTTGCTTTCAGCTGCAAATAATGGAGAATCCCAACCCAGTGGCTTATGGGTAGATTTTTTTTTTTTTTTTATCTCAAGTAACGCTGGGTCCCAGATCAGGGCAGCCTCTCAGCTGAGACCATCATGGGTCTGGCTCAAGTGCTCTGAGCATGTCTTGCACTTTCCTTCCCTGCGTGTTGGTTTCATCTTCCGGCTGGAAGCACCAAGGCTGCTAGGATTCCAGACACTTGCAAGATAATGGTGACATCCAATGGAAGAGATTGGAGGGCCATTTCTTCTGATGTGTCTTATCTGAATTGAAGAGAAAAACGTTTTCCCAGAAGCCCTGTTCTCCCAGCGTGCCGAGGGCCACTCTCAGGGCCACGTTGGGCCCACACTTGGCCTTTGTGCAAACGGGGGAAAGACGTCCCTTCCTCGAATAGGACACGGCCTCGAGGACACCCTGCTGCTTGAACTTAGAAGTGACTGTGTTCTCGAATGTTCCCCTCAGCGTGTTCTCAGTGCAGGGTGCGGATGTGGGCTTGTGGATTTATGCACTAGAAATCCACTGTCCAGTGATGCAGCCAGTAGCCACGTCAGGCTATTTCAATATAATTTTTAATTAGTTAAAATTAAATAAAATTAAAAGTTCAATTTGTTCCTCAGTCGTACTGGCCACATTCCAAGTGCTCAGTAGCTACGCGTGGCTGTTGCGTTGGAAAGAATATTTTCATCATCACAAAAAGGTCTGTTGGCCAGAGCTGCTCCATAATTCAGCCAGAATCTTCATGCCCCCCCAAATATTTCCGGAAGTTAATATATGTCTCCGATGTGAGTGGTGCCCCTGGACGTGGCACCTTTGTGCCATGCTCACCATGAACACCGACAAGTGGTGGCCCTGCCTACATGCACATCTGTAAACCTGCCCCTGGCAAAGGTGACAAGAGCCCTAGGACTGGCTTGGTCTTAGACCAGCTGTGATTCAGCCCTAGTGTTCGACATGCCACTGTCCCACTGCATGTGGCTGCTCAGAAGAGACTGGAAACTACAAAATTCAAGACTGTGCAAACAAGCAGATGGGGTGGATTGGGGTCAGCATACAGTTGTTAAGGTGCTGGTAAGAGTTAAAATAATACATCAATAGCAGTTTGTATGGTGCCCAGAACGTCATAATTACCTAATGGATAATTATTAATTAGCTATCATAATTATTGAGTAATCATTACATCTCAATTGTGCTTTGGCCACTGCCAGAGCTCAGCATCTCACACGAATGTCAAAGAAGTACCATAGGTACCCCCAGTTCCTGCCAGATGCAACAGAGAAACAGAGGACACTTGTCCCATTCTCCTCCCAGCTAGCATTCCATGAGACCTCCCAGGTGCCTCCGCAGTCCTCCAAGTGGGGCTTGCTGTGCATGACAATAGCGCGACACTGAGCTCCAGGTGCTGGCTCAGGGCCCTCCAGCCCTAAATGAGAACACAGATGAACATGCCTGTCACAGCCACCTCCAGAGAGAGGAGGCCAGGTTCACAGAGATGGAATTTCCCAGATAAAACCTTTATAAGAGCTTTGGGGTTCTTGGGAAACGCTCTCGGTGAGCACAGTGCACGTGGTGGCTTTCATCTCCTTCGCCCTCTAAAGACTGGGTCTTTAATATTCCAAAGCAGGCCAATTTGTCAAACAAAATAATGAACGTTCACAGTTAGAAATATCCAGGAACACCAGAACACTTTGACTTCAAAGGCTATGTTCTCTTTCATTATCAAAGATTACTAAATATCAACACATTACGGTGGAGCCCACAGCTCATTAATGCTGAATATAATTGCACCGGGCTGTCCACACACTGGCTTTTCCACTGGGCTGAAGCTGTTGTTTATCAAGATTTGCCGTAGAGAATGTATTTGCATATAGAGTGAGAGTAAATGCCTAATAGAGGAAGAAGTTTCCCTCCAAGGTAGTGGTCCTCTCTACCTGCCTGGGTCTCTGGGCCCAGCAATCTGCCACCTTCTATTAATCTCATAGTCGCTTGACTTGCACAGAACAAATACAAAAAGGTGGTAAGACCCAGGTAGGAAAAATGAGTCTATGAATGGAATTTACTTAAGAGAATTTTGAGTAGTTCTTTGTTGGTTTTCAGATTCTCTCCTGATCATGCGTTTGAACTCCATTACAATTACAGTAAGAAAATTATTAATGTCTGAGACAAGTTAAAATATCTTTCTAGCCATTATCTCAAATTTATCACAACTATGCTTGCATCCCCAAAGCAAAACTCTCTAGAATTCCACTGAATAGTGGCATCATCTGGTGGACATAAATGATACTGCATCTTTCCTATAAGTTTTTGCCATCCCTTGGCGAGAAATATTAATTTCTTAATTGTGCTAAATTGCTCTGAACATACTGTAGACCACTGAAGTTTCCTCTGTTAAGCATCTTCAGTTAAGCTGCACATCTCCAAATTCATACAGCTCTATTATAGTCTATTATGAAATCTTATCTGATAGAATCTGAGTATATTTTCCATATTTTTCTACATGCTTAGTGTGTAGACCTTATCTCATCCCAAAGGTCATGAAATCCTTGAGGGGAAAGTCTTTCAACTCCTTTTTATACCTTGTACTTCCCACTGTCTTAGTGGGCTCTGCATAAGGATTTGTCAAGGACTGAATAATTCATACAACGAGTAAGTCATTCCATTAAAAACAGTAGAACATGCAACTGAAAGTGTGCAAAATTTGGAGGCTAAAAACCAGGGTTCTCCTTGTACACGGTTGGTTAGGATTGTAATTGGTACAGCCATTATGAAAAACAGTGTGGAAGTTCCTCAAAAAACTAAAACTACAACTACCATATAATCCAGCAATCCCATTGCTGGGGCTATATCCAAAGGAATTGAAATCAGTATCTCAAAGCAATATCTGCACTCCTATGCCCAACTCGGCATTGTTCACAATAGCCAAGACATGGAAACAACCTAAAAGTCCATCAACCAATGAATAGATAAGGAAAATGTGGTGTATATATACACAATGGAATATTATTCAGCCTGTAAAAAGGAGATCCTGCCATTTGCAACATGGATGAACCTGGAGTACATTATGTTAAGTGAAATAAGCCAGACACAGAAAGACAAATACTGCATGATCTCACTTATATGTGGAATCTAAAGTCAAACTCATGGAAGCAGAGACTAGAAAAGTGGTTGCTGGGATTGGGATGCTGGGAGGAAATGGAGAGATTTTGGTCAAAGGATACAACATTTCAGTTATAACATAAATAAGTTCTGGAGATTTAATGTACAACATGGTAACTGTTGTTAAGTAACTGTTCTTAGGTAACTGTTAATAAGTTTATATACATGAAACTGCTAAGAGAATAGATCTTAAATGTTCCTTCCACACACAAAAAATAGTAACTATTAAATATGAGGTTATAGATAAATTGTGGTAATCTCTTCATAGTATATATGTATCAAAACATCACATTGTATACCTTAAATATAAATAAGTTTTAAGCGTCAAAAATAAATAAGCCAGGCATAGCGGCTCATGCCTGTAATCCCAGCACTTTGGGAGGCCGAGGTAGGAGGATTGCTTGAGGCCAGGAGTTCGAGGCTGTAGTGATCTATAATCACTGCAGTCCAGCCCAGATGACAGAGCAAGACTCTGTCTCTAAAAAAACAAATTAATAAATGAATGAGTATAAAGCAAAATGCCAGGGCTCTTTTTCCAGATCTTCCAGTTGATAGCTATGTGACATTTGGGCAATCTCTATACATGGCTTTTTGCATTTACAAATTGGGTATATAGCTCCCTTGCAATATAATTTTGAAAAAATCAGTGAGATCATGGAAGTGAAAGTACAGTGTGACAACTGTGAAGTCATTGTTGCTTTTACTATCCTATATCTTCCTCTTCCCTTGACAATTCAGTATGCATTTATGCTGGAAGTTATTGTTAGTATATCCGTTATGGTCATCCTACCATAAAACTGCAAGATAAAATCTCCCTTAATGCCCAGCATTTCACTGACAAGAAAGATCCAGCCAACAGTCAGCAAGGGGTGAAGGCTCTCGGTCCAACAGTCCTGGAGGAAACACATTTGACCCCTACTACACAGGGGTCAGGAGTGCTGACACCTTCCACAGTGGAAAATCCAAGTATGACTTTTGATTACCCCAAAACTTAACTACTAATAGCCTACTGTTGACTGGCAGCCTTACTGATAACATAAACAGTCGATGAACACATATTTTGTATGCTGTCTGTATCATATATTGTATTCTTACAAATATAGCAAGCTAGAGAAATGAAAGTGTTAGTAAGAAAATTGTAAGAAAGAGAAAATGTATTTCCTATTCCTTAAGTGGAAATGGATCATGATAAAGGTCTTCATCCTCATCATCTTCACGTTGAGTAGGCGGAGGAGGAGGAGGAGGGGTGGGTCTTGCTGTCTCAGGGTTGGAAGAAAATCCACTCATAAGTGGTCCTGTGTAGTTCAAGCTCATGTTATTCAAGGGTCAACTGGAAACCCTCCCCACAAGCATGTAAGTTTAGAAATGGACCCGTCCTCAGCTTAGCCTTCAGATGAGACCCCTGCCCTGCTCAACACCTTTGTTGCAGCCTCATGAGACCTTGAAGCAGAACATCTCTCAGCTAAGTCATGCCCAGATTCTTGGCCCATGGAAACTATAAGATAACAAACACCTGTGTTTTAAGCCATTGTAAGCTTTTAATGTAGACACTGGCTTTCTGTGTCTCTCTTCCTGAGGGGCATTCTCTATCTCAGGCTCGGAGATAGAGGAGCAGGAGCAACCCTCAACCATTGGATCTGGATAAATGTCCCCACCTCCACACTTAAGGTGAGATGATTCCCAATGCAGTCTCTAGGAGGGTTCCTAGCGGAGTGAGCCCAGTTGCTCAGTGGTAACCCACTCATTAGATACCATCTACTGGCTTTCCTGCCCTCTCTTTCTCAATTCCTCTCTCCTTCAGAGTGTCGCCTGAGATCACCTCCCAGAAAACTACTTGCACCCCTGTGCCTGTCTGCTTTTGGAGAACCTAAACTAGCACAGACCTCACCACCCTTCTGGGCTTGTAAAAACCTGGAATCTTTTTCCTGGGTGTGCTCTCGGTCCAACTGAGACTCTGCTGTCGTGAGGTTGATCCACACCGCAAAAAAAAACAAGAAAACCTTCATTCCACCACAACCCCCAAGCTACCGTGCCCCAGTGTGGCCCTGGAGTGGCTTTTCAAGTCCTTGCCACGAGACTCATGTCACTTGCTATAAATCTTCCACCCCTTCTTCAGGAAAGCCTCTTCTCACCAAAACTGAGCACCAAGGAGAATTTGGCAGTTTGCCGATCAAAACTTATTGCCCGTGGCCTTACAGGTACATGGCCTGGGGCCAATGTGCCTAATATTTCACACAGATCTCTGTGTAGAACAGTTCTGTCCGCACTAAGCAGAATAAGCCCCACCCTCACATTCTATCTGCTCTTCGCCCATCCATGTACTGATGTGATCGCGCATGCGTTCCACCAGCATCAAAGAGGACCCAAGGCTGGCACCAGTTACTGTCTCTGGGTGAGCCCTTTTTCATATCACAGAAGGTGCCTGCAGGCACCTCAGAGACTGGAGACGGGGTTAGGGGCTGGAAGCCGTTGTCATCAACTTGCATGTTTTTTTTAATTTTATTTTATTTTTCTCAAATTCTGTGGGTACAAATATTGTTAGGGTTACATATCTTGTCCCTGCCCCCCCTCCCCACCCCGCTCTGCCAGAGCTTCAAGCGTGTCCAGTCTTTAAGTGGTGTGCCCTGCACCCACCACGAAAGTACCTACCCTTCCCCTTCTCCCCCCTTCCACGTGTTCCCCTCCCATTAACAATTTTTTTTTTTTTTTTAGACATTTTGGTTACAGTGTGTTTCTTTGCCTCAGTGATGATCTTGTCCTGCCGGCCATGGGAAGACGTTCTGGGCACCGCCAAACGTCTGGTTCTCGGCAGCCTCTCTCAGAGGGCAGCTTCACAGGACAGGCGACTTCCTTCTGGGCAACTCCGACCCCCGTCCCCACCCTGGGTTCAGGTCTAAAGGTGCCCCTCCACGCTGCCACAGACTCCGCAGGGCCTGTGTCTTGTCCTGATGTCTCCAGGAAAGATCCACATGCAAATAAGGTGAACTCGTGTCCTCTAAATGCGGCAGGGACGTCACCGAAACCCCCACAGACGCAGGCTGGGCGATCGGTGGGCTGGGCGGCTCTGAGCTGCCATCCTCCGCCAGCCACCCCACCCTCAACCCCCCAAATTCTCCTCCATTGAGCCTCCACTGGGCTCCACTGCTTTGCCTTCCAACACTAAATTTCAATGAATTAAAATTAAAATTCAGCTCCTCAGTCGGACTAACCACATCTCAAGGACTCGCTGTCCAAGTGGGACTAGGGGCCACAGTATTGGACGTTTCCATCATCGCAGAAAGTGCTGTTGGGGCATTGGAAGACCCCAAGGCCCAGGCTGCCCCAGAGCAATTAGCTGGGGACAGTGCAGAGTGGGGCCGCACCAGTAGGGTTGGGTTTGGTTTTGTTGGTCGGCCGGTCAGTTGGTTTGGTTTCTAAGCTCCCCAGGTGATGCCAATGTGCAGCTAAGGTTGAGAACCACTGCCCGAGACAAACTCTCCACACCCGAACTCTTGATTCTAGAACATTCCACCTGCACAGGCTAATCTTTGACAGATACCTGGGGAATGGCTTATGCACACGACCCTCCCCTGTGGTCTATGGAATTTGTTTGTTGCCTCTAACATCGTTTGGCTCCAAACCTGACTCCTCTTTCAGACGGTTGCACAAGGTTTTTTGTGGCCCTCCTAGACTGTGAGCACTTGTAGGACAAGAACCAACCAGTCCCACAGAATACTGGTCTGGGGTCCTGGTCACATTATACACACAGCATATTATACATAGTTAAAGAAACAGTGTCTCTCGTCTTCTATTAGATGTTCAGCCTCTGGAAGGCAGGACCTGCCTCTAGCTTTAGAGACCTCACAGCTGAAGCCCCAAATGACAGTGAGCACACGTGGAGGTCAGTGGCCCTGGGGTAGACAGCACTGCTGCTTAGGAGGCTGGGGAAATTTATATTGGCCTTGCCTCCTACAATGTGAGATAGAAATCGACCCAACTGGTTTCTAGAGAGCAGGTCAGGAGTGCAAACCCCCATGAAAAGTGCAAAAAAGAGTTAAATAACTAGGAGCCAGGCTTGGAGCCAGGGGAATTTTCACAGCAACTTATAAGGAAAAAATTCACTGTTCCTATTTTACAGAAGAAATCATGGAGGTTTTGTGAGTTTAAATAACATGCCGAAGAACACAGTTAGTCAAGTGTAGACTCTGAATTTACACCCCGGTCTTTCAGATTAAGAAGCCCACGCTTTTTCTACCGCCCTATGTAGACAATATCTGTCTCAGCACAGTGGGGCTGGGAGTGTAGACAAAAAGGTTAAGGCTCACACACAGAACAATCGATGAATGTGAGGGTAGTATCATTAAAAGCTCCATGAAATGAGTGCTACCTGAGCCATTAGGGCTGGTGAAAGGAATTAGAGCCCCTCAAGAAAGCAGCCTTGAACTAGGTCTTAAAAAATGGCTTTTGGCTGGGCATTATGGCTCACACCTATAATCCCAGCACTTTGGGAGGCTGAGGTGGGAGGATTGCTTGAGGCCAGGAGTTTGAGATTAGCCTGGGTAACATAACAAGACCCTTGTCTCTACAAAAAATAGAAAAATTATCCAGGCATGGTGGCACATGCCTATAGTCCCAGCTGAGGCTGAGGTGGGGAGGATCACTTGAGCCCAGGAGTTGGAGGCTGCAGTGAGCTATAATCATGCCACTGCACTCCAGCCTGGGCAACAGGGCAAGATCCTGTCTCAAGAAAAAAAAAAGGCTTTCATCAAACCAGTGGACAAGACCATAAAGACAGCCCAGGCAGACTTTGTTAACATGGAAAGGCTCAGAAGAATTGTTCGCTAGAGCTAAAAGAAAAAGTAGGAGGCAGTGTGTGGCAGTTGGTGACAATGAGGTAGTGGTTACTGTGCGTTGGGTAAGGACAGGAACTGACTGCAGGTTTTGTCCCACTCACCCACGTGACAGTGTTACTGATCCTATCATCATTCCCCTTTGACTGATGAGAGAACTGGAGCTTAGCAAGGTTAAGTCTGTGCCCAGAGTCACACAGCAAGGGAATACTCTGGTTGGTTGGGACAGAATCTACGGTCTCAGAGGATGGGTGTGCTACTCAGTGGGTGCCAACAAGCTCTCTGTAAAGAACTGGTCTGGGCTCACACCTGTTATCCCAGTGCTTTGTGAAGCCAAGGAGAGAGGATCACTGGAAGCCAGGAGATTGAGACCAGCCTGGACAACACAGTAAGATCCCATCTTGACAAAAAAGTATAAAATTAACTGGGCATGGTGGCACACAACTCTAGTGCCAGCTACTCGGGAGGCTGAGGCTAGAGGATCATTTGAGTCCTGGAGTTTGAAGTTACAGTGAGCATTGATCGTACCACTGCACTCCAGCCTGGGCAACAGAGGGAGACCATGTCTCAAAAAAAGAGAGAGAGAAGGGGAAAGAAGCAGAATCGGGCCGCCTCCTTGCTTTCCACCACACACAGGGCTGCTGCAAATCCAAGGCCGCCTCCAGGGGGCACTGTGCCCATTGTATTCTCCGTGAAGGGCACCTCCAGGGCCCTGGCAATTAAGTAACTCAAAGCCCCAGCTCCATTAGAAAGATCATAGCAAAGCTAAGCATGTCTTTTGTGTGTACTGTACCCTATAGCTCCTATCAGAGGGGGGCAAACTTCTTCTGTCCTGGGCCAGTTAGTTAACATTTAGGCTTTGCAGACCATTCAGTCTCTGTGGCACCCTCCCAGCTCTGCCGTGGTAGCACAGGGGCAGCCATAGACAATAAATAACTAGACAAATCAGCGTGGCCGTGTTCCAATAAAACTTTATTTGTGGGCACAGAGATTTGAACTTCATGTGATGTTCACATGTCGCAACATCTTCTCTTTTTTTTCAACAATTTAAAAATGTAACAGCCATTCTTAGTCTGTGGGCTGTACACAAACATGCAGCAGGCCGGATATGGCCCGTGGGCTGTAATTCACTCACACCTGGTCTATATGATTCGTCCATGTTCTTGCCCCCATTGAGCTGCATAAGAGTTATGAAAAGACATGAAGGCAAGTGTCAAATCCATTTCCTACAAACAGCCATGGACCGAAATTCAGAGAGGTTAATTGTATTATTTATTTATTATCAGAGATTTCTCAACCTCTAAACCTCCTCTGCCTCTCTAGAGAAGCCACAAAGTCCCCTAAAGACCCTCCTAGAAAGAGCCAGTTTTGAAATGCCCTTCTGATTGAGGTTGCTGGGAACTCAAGATGACCTTACAGTTTAGGGTCACATGGGGTCTTTCCAGGGTTTGTTCCAGTCCGAGCATGAACCCCTGTGACGCCCCTTTGGCAAAATGGAGCCAGCCTGAGCTCCGGGACACGCAGGCGGAAGTCACACGACTGTCCCCTCCGTGAGTGCAGTTCTCAATTCTATGCATAAAGTCCATCACCACAGGCGCCCAGGGACAGCAAACCAAAATGATCGAAGTGTTAAATGTTTATGTTTATAGCACTGCCCTAGGCCCTAGAAGAACAAAATAATTCTAAGTCCCTACAGGAGTTGTATCTGGGATGGAGAGCAATGAATGCGGAGGAAGATTCTAGAAATTCCAGGCTGGAGAGGTGCATGAAGCAGACGGGGACAGGGCATGGGGGAGGGGGGGAGCGCTGTGTTCCAGTAAAAATTTGGGACATAGTATCAGGACAAGGCGGAGAGACTGGGGCAAGAAGGTGTGGATGGTGAGCTGAGGTTCCCCTGGAGTCAAGAAAGAGGCCAAGACTTCATGTAAAGGGCACTGTGGCTTTTTTGAGTGACATGAAGAAATGCATTTTAACCTGGCAATATTGTACAGGGTGGTAGTGAAAGAGGCAGAAATGTCCAGATATTCAGGCGACTGTCTGAGGATTCCAGGCATGCGCTGAAGAAGGCCTGACCCGGGACGCCATGGCAGAAACCCACATGTGTTCCTCCAAAGGAAGGTGGGAAGGCCTGAAACTCACTAGACCCGGAGCAGTGAGCAAGGGGCTCCAGCCTGGGTGGGAGGACAGAATATTTCTTCCTTTTAGGAATAATCAATTTGTCTTCACTAACTCTACTTAGTCTAAACACAGTCTCCAGTACAAACCCCAAGCACCGGGCTCAGTGCAAGCTCTTTTCTTTTCTTTGTTTTTTCATTAGGAAACTACCTATTTTTTAGAGCAGAAAATCAAGTGAAATGTGCAAATGATTTTGCCCATCCCCCAACACACACACTCATTGTCCCCATCAGGACATCCCAACGTCACACACGCATGCAGGGACATTTGCTACAATCGATGCACCTACCTCAACACATCATTAGCACCCAGAGTCCATAGTTGATCTTGGATGTTTTCCTCTGTGTTGCACATTCTGTGGGTTTGGACAAATGCCTGATGACACGCATGCACCCACAGTGCAACTCCACGGCCCTAAAAGTCCTCTGCACTCCACCTACTGGGAAACCCCTCATCCCCACCTGTCTTTTCACTATCTCCATAGTTTTGTCTTTTGCAGAAGGTCATACAACTTTTCTTTTTGAAAAATAAATTATTTTCTTTTTAAGTAATGCATGCAGAAGCATTTGTTGTACAACAATCAAAAGATACAGTAAAAAAAAAAAAAATCTCCCTCCTTCTGTCTCACAACCATTCTCCCAGCTTCTACCCAGTCACAAAGAGAGAAGTGTGTGATTGTGTGTGTGTGATTGTGTGTGTGTGTGGCTTTTGCAGGGAGATGTTGGAAATGAGGTGCTAGCAAGACGTTAGCTAAAGAGATCAGTAAACAACTGCAACAATAGGAAAGGAATGCCAGTGACAAGTCTCACCTGAATATGTAGATTTAGGCGCCTCCCTGGCAGGGACAGCTGGAGATGGATGAGAACTCCAGGGGAGAGAGCCACTGGTGGGAAGAGCAGAGATCCCAGCCTTGGGGAATTCCTTCATTGCAAATATTTATTGGTACCCACAATGAGAGAGAGAGAGCCCCATTGGGAGCGCTGATCTAAGGAAAGGTGCAGACCAACAAAACAGCGGTTTGGTTAGGAAGGATGGAGGGAAGTTTAGATTCCACGGTGTCATGGAATGAAGTCAAACAAAGACGGGGAAGCCATGCTGGAACCCCCAGATCAATAAGAAGCAAGGAAAAATAATACTATAGCTATGGAATCAAGCAAAAAGAAGCATCGATGAGAGAAATTTCATGGATGAGAGAAATTTGAGCCGTAGGCACAAAGCCAGATATTGAATGAATAGGGGGTATGTAGTGAGCAAACCAGAAGCTAAGGAGAGGCCATTTCATGCCAGGTCCTACCCTTTATCCAAACACTTTGGACTATGATGTGTTCCCGAATTCAAGCCTTTTTTTTTTTTTGGATTTTAGAAAGGTAACAGAGTACACTACCATATTACAGCAGATGTAACACACCCCGCAGAGTCTGGGGTAAGACCCCACAATCAAGCATGTGAATATTTCTGCATGAATCATACGAATATTTACACCAAGTGGGATAGATGAAGACTTTAAAGTTTCAGCTCTATCTTAGAAAATCTTTTCAGTTTTCAGAGCTTTTGGGATTTCAGAACAGACATGAGACATGTTAAGGGACCTGAGTTTAATTTCTTTTCAGCTTTTAGGGAGCGCAGCATGGGCTTATTGTTACGCTTAGAAAAAGTCTTAGATTGCCACAAATAGGGGAGGTCCCCCGAGTGGCTGCACACACGCTTCCTTCCTTTAAAGTGGACTCTACGCAGCTCGAAGATGGAATTCGAGTCTGGTTATCTTTGGATCCTTGGCACAGGGCATGGTCTTCGGCATAGGGTGTGTGGCCGCTAATGTTAGCTGCACTGAATCTTTGTTATTTCTGATAATTCCTCTGCCCGGGCCTGAGCACCATCCCAACTCGGCTCCAACCTCCCAGCCCCCGGCAGCCCAAGCTCCAGATCACTCCCCCATTGATATGCGGGAGGCACATCCTATTTCTCTCCTTAACTCCAAACTCAATAGCCATCTGTTTGTTCTGGTATTCTAGCACTAATTGCCATTCCTGATTTTGTTTGATATGTTTGACCTGGTATTTTAGAACTAACTCTTAATTGTGTTTTTATTTAATATGGATAGCACATATAAAGCAAGAGCATAAGGAGTGCTATATAAATGCAAATTTTATTGTATTTCACTCCAGACCTCAGAGACTTGCCAAACTTGGTTCTACTCCGAAGAAGTTTTCCCCTAAAGGGCTTAGGGAGGTTTCCTCACTTTCCCTGACACAGCTTCCTAAGAGCTATACTAATAAAGGGATGTCACTAGTGTCACAACCAAGCCAACTGGTCTACCAGCACCACCCATCACATACAAGCCAACTGGTCTACCAGCACTCTGGGCTTCAAAATTCTACTGTATTTTGTATCAGATTAACAAATGTCACACTAGGTTATGACTTTTTTTATCCTGTTTTTTAGTGAACTGATTGAGCATTTTGCATTATAAAGCACCATCCTAACCTAGTCACTATGATGTTATTTAAAGTTTAAGTTTGCATATGAAAAGGACTATTTTAATTTTCTGCATTTTGAAGAACAGACTCATTACAAAAGGGTACCATTAACCAGCAGACGATGGGTACAACTTATAAGGCTGTTCTGAAATTTTTTCAAGATTAGCTGTCCTACATCTAGGAAGTGTCTAAAGTTATTATTTAATATTATAATGAGATTTTAGATCCTGTTAAGAACTAAGTAAGATACAACATAGCAAAGGAGTAACTCTTGGGATTTGTGAGTCATCCCATTCAGGGGCCACTGAGTCACCATGCCACGCCGGGTGCCTGTGCTCTAAACAGCCAAGCTGGACCCCAAGAATTTAGTGCTTCCACTGTCTGGGGCCTTAATTTTGAACTTCTCACCCTGACCCTTTCCTTGGGCCACATTCCATGCAGTGCTCAGGCCTTCTAGCTTTTTATACCATCGCTCATTCTTCCATTTCTGGTTTCCCCTCTCTTTAGACTTGGCCCTCAGTTTACCTCCCCAGCTATGACCTTGGCTCACTCTCAGCCAATCTATGGCTAGATGAATGAATGGGTCTTATTTTCTATTCTCTTAGTCACTGATTTCATTCTATTGTGATCTCGAAATAGTCCAATAGGTTATACATGTCTGCAATGTGAACAGCATATTTGGTTTCCATCCCTGGGATCTGAAAACACTTGCCATTTCAAGAATCTTTTTATCTTCAATGGTTTATTTAATAACATTCTTTGTAGCCCAGAGCTGGTCATGGAAAATAACTAACATTCTCCATTCATGGGGCATGGCCAAGCTACCAATGTTATGATAAAAGTCTCCATTGATATTATATCTGAAGAGAACTGCCAAATTGAGAAAGATATTGTTATTACATATGTCGTCTTGCATGGGTCACCACGAGGTTGAACATGGCTTTACTATGTCTAGCCTTTAGCAGACTGTATTTGGACCACAGCTATAAAGATGGTAGAAACTGTACGTGAACTAAAGATTCCATGTTTGTTCACACTGGAGTGGAGGTAACAATAGTGACAAGCGTGGCCAAGAGAAAGGTGGTGGGCAAGGCAGAGGGTGCTACCAGAGGCTTTTTGAAAGGATCACGATCCAAGGAGTTAAGATGGGCATCTGAGCAGGATTCCAATGCTAGTTAGGAGTCTGAAAAGCTGAAAAGCCACAACCAGAAGCAACCACATAAGCACTGGCATCCAGGAAATCATGAAAAAGACCAGGAAGTGAGCATGGGCACATCAACCCCAGGGATCAAGGAAGTCATTAGAATTCCCTTCAGAGAGATGGTGAGGAGTTAAGAGTTTTGGTTAAGAGATAGATAGGAGGCCAAGGTGGGAGGATTGCTTGAGCTCAAGAGTTCGAGACCAGCCTGAGCAAGAATGAGACCCCCATCTCTACTAAAAAGAGAAAAAATTAGCTGGGCTCAGTAGCAAGCGCCTTCTGGTTGTGGCTTTTCAGCTTTTAGGACTCCTACCTAGCCTTGGAATCCTGCTCAGAATCCTCCCAGCTCCTTGGGAGGCTGAAGCAGGAGGATCGCTTGAGCCCAGGAGTTTGAGGCTGTGGTAAGCTATGAGGATGCCGCTGCACTCCAGCCAGGGCAACAGAATAAGACTTGGTCTCAAAATTTAAAAAAAAAAAAAAAAGAGATCATATGGTCATATCCATAAACTATGTGGATGATTCTGGAGGGACTACCAATCTGAGTCTCAATTTTCTCATCTGAAAATTGAAAATAATGATAGAATTTATCCCCATAGGGGTGTGAGAATTAAATGAGATAATGCACACAGAGTGATTAGCCAAGTTCCTGGCACCTAGAAACCATTAAATAAATGGTAATCAATATGACACCAGTAATCAATGGGGCAAAGGTAGAACAAGACATGAAAAAATAATTGCCATCTGACTTCCTTTTATATTTTGTAATAGGGGCAGTAATTGGGACCTGATTGGTCCCAAACCTGAAAGAAAGAGCAGGAACCCAGTTGCACCTGTGGAATGAGGGCCTTGTAGGTACAGGGGAATCCTTACACCTTCTGGAAGTTGGGCATGAGAAGGGCAACTCACTTACAGGGGTGCTTCACAGCAGCTAACTGAAACTGGCTATTGAAAATAGCATGCTGTGGACTCTGTCTCTCATATCACATAATGTCCCCTTTCTCAGGGCCTTTAGAAGATTATCACAGCCACAATACTAGAACTTGCCCAGAGCAACCCGTGTATATGAATCTCATGCAAGTGTGATTTTTTTTTAGACATAAGCCTGGTTTTCCTCTTCGCTTTGGCCTTTAGGAAACCCGTAACGGAATTTGAACCCCTTTGAGCAATGAAATAGACCCTTCGGTTATGCAGTTCACTGAAAATATATTTTCCTTAGTTTAATTTTGATATGCTGGGTGTAGACCAAGGGTTAGAAAACTACAACCAAAGAGCAAATCCAGCCTGCTGCCTGAGTGTTCTGTTGAAACACGCCTGTTCACTTGCCTATTGTCTGTGGATGCTTCTGCAACACAACAGCAGAGTTGATAGTTGCAATAGAAATTGTTAGGTCATTAAATATGAAATGTCCAACTTCGAATCAAAAGTTTAGTTTATTATATCGTAAATGAGAAGCAGTACAATTCATCAAAGTACACACCTAAACTATCAACAAGTTTTGCCATCTTAACAGTACCTATTTATTCTAGCAGGGAAGAAGCCTGGAAAACAAGTGGAGATGAAGTCATGAAACGTGTTTCCTACAGCTTGTTGAGAATTGAATATTTTTCCTTGCCAGAAGTGGTCCAAAGCCTGGAAGAAGGTGGTAGTGAGTTGGTGCAAGGTCTGGTGAATACAGTGGATGACAGAGTTTCAAAGTCCAGCCTCTGTAGTTTGAGCACAGTTGTTTGTGCGACACGTGGCCAAGCATTGTCTTGCAAGAGGATTGGCCTGTCTCTATTGACCAATCTCAGCTGCTTAATCACAAGCATCCTCATCATTTTGCCCAATGGGTTGCAGTAGACATCTACCATTGATTGACCAGGTTTCATGAAGTTGTAGTGGATAATGCCAGCACTGGACCACCAAACACACACCATTAGCTTTTTTTTTTTTTATGAATATTCGGTTTTGAACTGTGTTTCTGTACTTCATCTTTGAGTAACCATCACGTCAAACACTTGTGATTGTCAAAAAGAATCCCTTTTTCATCACATGTAACAATATGGTGTGGAAATGGTTCACCTTTATGTCGTGGCAGCAAAGAAAGGCAAGCTTCTAGATGATTTGTCTTCTGACACTCGTTTAATTCATGCAGTGCCCATCTATCCAGCTTCTTTACCTTGCTGATTTGTTTCAAATGGTCCGAAATTGTTGGAATAGTAATGTCAAACCTTGCTGCTAATTCACATGTAGGTTGAGATGGATTCACTTCCACTACAGCTTTCAGCTCATTATTATCCACCTTGGTCTCAGGTTGCCCACGTGGCTCATTTTCAAGATTAAAATCCCCAGAATGGAACTTCTCAAACCATCGACGTACTATGCGTTCATTAGCCACACCCTTCCCAAACATCTCACTGATATTTCCAGCTGTCTGCCCAGCGTTGGTTCCATGATGGAACTCATATTCGAAAATAACATGAAATTTCGACTTATCCATGGCTTCACAACAATTGTTCTTAAAAAAACTTTGAAAGATAATCACAAGCCAAACTATGCATTTGAAAGAATGAGGTTGTCCCTACACAATAAAAATGAAACAAGTGTAAAAGTGAAGCATCAGAGATATTAACTGTCAAACTTAGTATGTAAGGAAATCGGACATTTCATACTTAATAACCTAAATCCATGGCCCCAAAAGCCAAAAACCTTTACAATCTGGCCCTTTACAGAAAACATCTGCCAACCCCTGCTCTAGACTTATCTTCTCCTAACCCTCTTCTCTTGATCTTTATTCTTACATGTGTTTTGCAAGCAGCCTCAAATCCATTGCAAAGAAAGCAGGTTATATGGATCTAAAAATTTCACATCAGGTTATAAAACATTTCTATCACCTTGGATACTGTTTCATGTCCCTTTATCAATCCCCTTCTTCGTTATCTGTAGAGTTAAAAACTATCCAGTGGGTTGAGGTCATTAATTTTATTTTTCTTTATAATGCTATCATTTCTGATGCCTTCTCTAAAACAACATTGTTTAGTTTTGCCTATTTTTTAACTTTTTATAAAATAAATACTACCGTATATATTTTTTAAAATAAAAGTAAGGCCGGGCGTGGTAGCTCACGCCTGTAATCCTAGCACTCTGGGAGGCCTAGGCAGCTGGATCTCTCAAGGTCAGGATTCGAAACCAGCCTGAGCGAGACCCCGTCTCTACTAAAAATAGAAAGAAATTAATTGACCAACTAAAAATATATATACAAAAGATTAGCCGGGCATGGTGGTGCATGCCTGTAGTCCCAGCTACTCAGGAGGCTGAGGCAGGAGGATGGCTTGAGCCCAGGAGCTTGAGGTTGCTGTGAGCTAGGCTGACGCCACGGCACTCACTCTAGCCTGGGCAACAGAGTGAGACTCTGTCTCAAAAATAAATAAATAAATAAATAAATCAGGTTATAAACAATCTAACATTCAAGAGATGCAGGGAGGGCCATGTGACTCAGTGCTGTTCTCAACAGCATCCAAACACATAGGCTCTAAAATGTCTTAAATTGGAACCACCCTCCCTGCCATTAGCATAGATATCCTACCCAATGCATGGAGTTAGAATAAAGAGAACCATCCTTGGCTCAAGAGAGAAATCAAAGCAACAACATCCAACCCAACAGAATGAACAGTAATCTACCTTACCTATCAGTTCTCTCAATAAATGTGAATGGCTTAAACTCTCCACTCAAGAGACATAGGCTGGCTGAATGGATAAGAAAATACAGGCCAAGTATATGCTGTCTTCAGGAAACACATCTAACCTGCAAGGATGCATATAGACTAAAAGTAAAAGGGTGGAGATCAGTATTCCAGGCAAGTGGAAGCCAAAAGAAGGCTGGCGTGGCAGTTCTAATTTCAGACAATTTAGTTTTTAAACCAACAAAAGTAGTGAAAGACAAAGAGGGTCATTATATAATGGTGAAGGGCACACTTCAACAAGAAGAGATAACAATTTTAAATATATGTACCCAACTTAGGTGCATCCAGTCTCATAAAGCAAACCTTACTGGATCTAAGCAAATGGATTAATAGCAACTCCATAATCACCAGAGATTTCAACACCCCACTGACGGCACAAGACAGATCCTCCAAACAGAAAATTAATAAAGAAATAATGGACTTAAACAAAACCTTGGAACAACTGGGTCTGACAGACATCTACAGGACAGTCTACCCAAAATCCACTGAATATACATTCTTCTCATCAGCTCACGGGACATTCTTTAAGATTGACCATATCCTAGGACACAAAGTAAATCTCAAGAAATTTAAAAAATAGAAATCATACCATGTACCTTCTCAGATCACAGTGGAATAAAAGTAGAAATCAACCCTAACAGAAACTCACATTTCTACACAAAAACGTGGAACTTAAACAACCTCCTACTAAATGATTACTTCATAAATGAAGAAATCAAGATGGAAATAAAATAATTCTATACTCCTACACTGCTGGTGGGACTGCAAATTAGTTCAACCTCTGTGGAAAGCAATATGGAGATACCTTAAAGCGATACAAGTGAATCTACCATTTGATGCAGCAATCCCATTGCTGGGCATCTACCCAAAAGATCCAATGACACTCTACAAAAAAGACACCTGTACTCGAATGTTTATAGCAGCACAATTCATAATTGCAAGGCTGTGGAAACAGCCCAAGTGCCCATCAATCCAAGAATGGATTAATAAAATGTGGTATATGTACACCATGGAGTACTAGTCAGCTCTAAGAAACAACGATGATATAGCACATCTTATATTTTCCTGGTTAGAGCTGGAACCCATACTACTAAGTGAAGTATCCCAAGAATGGAGAAACAAGCACCAGATATATTCTCCAGCAAACTGGTATTAACTGAACAGCACCTAAGTGGTCACGTAGGTACTACAGTAATAGGGTATTTGGCAGGGGGGAGGGGGGCGGGTATATACATACATAATGAGTTAGGTGTGCACCATCTGGGGGATGGTCATGCTGGAGACTCAGACTTGTGGAGGGAGGGGGGAAATGGGCATTTATTGAAACCTTAAAATCTGTACCCCCATAATATGCTGAAATAAAAAAAAAAGTAAATATCAAGTAGAAAAAAAAAAAAAAGAGAACCATCCTCGAGCCTAGTACTGGGGATCAGAAAATGAAGCCCCAAAGTGTGGCGCTTTGCATGCTGAACACCTTTGAATTAAAGGAAATTGGAAGCCCTTAAACACTGCTTCAGACCCGAGGCCTCTCTAAACTTCTGTTTCCCCACCGCAGTGCAGGAAGGGGCTCTCTCTGGAAGTTCCCTTATCTGACTGAGAAAAACTTCCTCCAAAATAAATGCAATTGGCCTAAGACCCCCTCCCTAGGAATCTCATCAGATCGCCAGGGAAGATTAAGCACCAGAAAAGGGAAAGGACTAAAAAGTCATCACCTCAGACAGACAGACTTTCCATCTGTTCTTCCAAGGGTGGCTCCACGACATTACCTGGGAGACTGTCTGTGCACAGTGAGACAACCTTTGTTCACGGTGCAGTTCTGCCCCTCTCCTTCCCGCCACCCGCCTCAGCTCACAAGGACTTTGTCCCAGGCTATGGTCTGTCATTGGGTCTCATTCAATTCCCCTGAAAATCTTTTACTGCCCCTCAAAATTGCCCACAACCCCCATTTCCCCCCTCCCTATAAAGAGGAGGGTATTTAAGTCTCAAGCATCTGCCACTTCTCCAGAGTCTCATGTTTTGTATGATTCCTGGGTTTATGCATGTTGATAAATTTGTATGCCTTTTCTCCTGTTGATCTGTCTACTCTCAGTTCATTTCAGCAGACTGGAACCTTCAGAGGAGGAGGGAAAATTCTCTTCGCCTCTACACTCATACTGGATTTCGGTCGTGCATCTTGGAGATTCCTCTGTCCTAGACTCCATTAAAATTGTTTTTCTCCTTAAGAGCTTTCTTTACTAATTCTTCTCTAAATAATCCATTTATAGCTGATCCCACTAAAAGATTAAGCTAAAAGATGAAATAATGGACAAAGAGAAGAAAAGAGTTCTGCAAGAGGGGATAAGAAGACTAAGAGAAGTAGGCATGATGGCTTGCACCTATAATCCCAGCACTTTGGGAGGCTGAAGTAGGAAGATCACTTGAGGCCAGGAGTCTAAGGCCAGCCTGGGCAATATAGCAAGACCCCATCTCTAAAAAAAAAAAAAAATTTTTTTTAATTAGCTGGGCGTGGTGGTCTGTACCTACAGCCCCAGCTATTTGGGAGGCAAGGCAAGAGGATCGCTTGAGCCCAGGAGATTGAGGCTGCAGTGAGCTATGATGATACCGTTGTACTCCAGCCTGGGTGACAGAGTGATACTCTGGCTCTTTAAAAAAAAAAAAAGGGGGGGGGAGCTAAGAGAGCTGGAAGCTGCTTGTGATCCTTCCCACTCAGCACCAGGCTTGACAATGAAATTGAGTCATGATGATGACAATTATGAAAAATAAAAACCTTACTTTTTTTTACAATTAAACCCACATGCAGATAATTAGTGTTACAAGTTTAACGCCCAGACTTGTTTCTCTTCCAAAAAAGTGAAAAAATCAGTCCAGCTATAACTTAGTAATGCCCTTAAATCTGACTTAATAAGGAGCAAAACATCTGATTTTCAAGGTATTTGGTGTTTGGTTCTCTCTAAGCTGAAAGGGGTTTTATTTTTCTCTCCAAATAGGATATTTCCAGGGAGGCTTTTCAGCAAAAACTACTAATTTAAGGCTTTGTTTTATATAAAAGTTACATGCTTCCAGAGATCAAGTTTTAATTAACAAAGCATTGTATGGTCTTATGCAAAATCTTGAAAATGCAAGTTGGCTGTTAAAGGAAACCATAAACCAGCATATCATTGAAAGTGCATGATAATCTTATTAATCTCACACACTATCTAGTGTCAATGCAAAAGATTTCACTGACAAAAAAAATTTATGGCTTGAGTTAAAATAAATATTAGGCCCCTGAGAAATTTACTGAAATTTACTGAGAAAGTAACTTTAGGGACTTTTTTTTTTCCTGAAAACTGTTCAAGCCTTGAGTAACTGCAATTATGCTTTTATCTTACAGTAAATACTGTCTTTATAATTAAGAAAAACATCCCTTGTGTCTCTTCTTCTGCAAGGGACTTTTCCTCCCTATTTACCTAAAAAGGAAATCAATGTTTTACCATTTTCTAGCGAAATCATAAGAAAAACTACTGAACTGCATCTATCTTGTAAAAGAAAAGCTCAATCAGCATCCAATGTTAAAAAAAAAAAATCTGTATAAGACTATATCGTTTCATTTTGTGTCTTTAGAACATAAGAGCATTGGAATCGCTCACATTCTTGGCCCTTTTTTCCACCCACACGGGGAAACCAGGAGGAATTCCAGAATCAAAGAGACCCGCATTCCTCTTTCCCACAAAGTACTCACACTTAGCAAATGGTAAAGATTTGGGTCATCATTTTTTAAGCCATAGCCAAGCAGGGAAGGACCCAGGCAGAGAGCAAATCACAGGGTCTTCTCAGCCCCTTCCAGCGCTAAGTCTGTAGTGTCGACAACATAACACGTTGCAGGAAAAATTCCAAATTTCTGTGCCCCTAGGGGAGGCATTACTTAGCAGCACTAGCTCTGACAGAGGCAGTAGGACGAGCACTGTTTGCCTCGGGAGCACTTTGATGTTCCTTTATACATGCTTTCTGCCTCTAGTCCAACAGAATGGATGTGGAATTATATTTATGACAAGCACAAGGATGTGCAAATTTATTTATGGCATAAACGGGTTCTTTTCCGCTAGTCCTAGCTGTCAACAACTCCTTATTTTCCTGGAATGCCTCTGCAGCCAGGAATGTTTTGTTTCTGCAGCCTCATACCTGGAGAGCTAAAATAACAATCTTGTTAATGAGAAGACAATGAGGCTAACTGTGCTGTTTTGCAGCCTTCCGCAGGGGCCGTACCTTTTAATTGCCTAGTGTTGGCAACTTAACAGACTGTAATGAGTACATTGTTCTTTCCTTTTTGCTCACAGCTCCTGAAGTGCGTTTAGAAACGGAGGAGTTTGTTTTGTGTACAGAGCCGGGGAGAAGATTCTTATTTTAAAAAGCTAGGCGGAAGCATTTAGAAACTGAGGAGTTTATTTTGACTGGTTGAGGTATGTCTTGATCGTTTGCATTCAGATGCAAGAGGAAAAAGAGATAAAGTGGATTAGCCTCAATCATCTGGGAGATGACATTTCTCGCCGTGTTTGAAGTATTTTATGAATTAGAGAATGGGACTGATTTTGAAGGCTAAATTAATTTAATCTGTTTGCTTTTGTTTGATGCAGCAGCTGCAGCGACACACCCTACTTCTTTGAAAATCTTCACCTCTCAAGGGTTTAGAAGAGGAAAAGTGCAGCAAAGTGGCGGTGGCTTGCTTGGGTGGGGAAGAGAGTCAGGTTCCAATGTCCCCTGGCGGAAGTGTGACATTCCCAGAGAAGACTCCATCTCTGACGTCCAGGTAGACACTTACTGTCACCCACCGTGCTTGTTACTAAAGGACAACTTGCTTTGCGAAGCAAACGTGAGTCAAAGAAAGGACATTATTATCCCAACTCTTTAACACACACACACACCAGCACATTTTCATTAGGGATAAAAAAACAACTTGAGGGTAAAGATGAAAGAAGCAGAGAGTTCCCATTGGTCATGGGCCATTAACAGTGACTGACAGCCGGACTCAAGAGCTCCAAAGCCCGTGGCTTCCCTATTTGTGTTTGAGTTAGGATTTCTTAGGTGCTGGAGATGGGCCGATACATCCAAGAACCCGATCCCAACCGGATAATAACCAGGCATGGATGTCCCCTCACCTTTTTACACGCCACCTGTGCACTTCCAAGCAGGACAGAGGGACGGTATCTTTGCAATAACACCGATCGAAGGTTCACGGGTCAATTTTCCCCAAAACCTCATTAGGTTACGTACGAGCAGAGCTGGTTCACCTGGCTCGTTTCAGTGTCAACGTGTCTTTTCACAGGCTGATGCTCTGAGAGGGGTATTAGATCATTTCGAAGTTCAGGGAGGGAGAAGAGAAATGTGCCTATCCTGATATCCTGTCACATAACTCACCCCTGACTTGGGCTGGCCGATTTTAGAAAAGGAAGTGCCGTGCCTGAAGAAATCAAGAGACAAGAAGTGACCACGGACTGTCACATCAGACTGGGCAGTTTCTGGTGGCAGAGGGCGATCAACAGTCCACGTGGCATTTATGGATTCGTTACTATCAGGAACTCTGGATCTGTAAGGTGGAAGGGAAAAACACCAAGTATTTTCTGATGAATAGGTCCTTTATCAGGGCGTATGTCTTGTTAGGAAGTTGAGCTGGGCCGATGCTCTATAATCTGCTACCTGAAGCCAACACGGGGGCTGAATCTCTGCCTCTCTTGCCCACCAGGAGCAACTGGGACAGAGAGTAAGGGCTTTGTCCCTTCCAATGGGGGCCCAGGGATAACTTTAAGTGAGGTTAAAGTGACTTTAAATGAAGTTAAAGGTGGAATCTTTTCCCCAGAGTAATTATCTCCTCCTTGAGAAGAGCCTCCCATGAATGATGAAACATGTCCCATCAGTGGCCTTGCTCTTAAAATTTTCCCTCAACATTGTGGAATATTGATTGTTTGCTTTGGGTTTTTAGAGACATCATCTTGCTCTGTCACCCAGGCTAGAATGCAGTGGTGTCATCATAGCTCACTGCAGCCTCCAACTCCTGGGCTCAAGGGATCCTCCCACCTCAGCCTCCCCAGTACCTGGGACTACAGGCATGCGCCACCATGCCTGGCTAATTCTTTTAAAAAAATACTGTTTAATATTGACTTAAAAAAATCACTGCTTACATCTTTGAAAAGAAGTGATCATTTGCTGAAATAAGAAGTAATCATTTGCTGAAGTAAGAAGTGATCACTTACTGAAATAAAAGCAAATTTACTTTCACAAGTCCATCCTTTCCTATAAATGCACATTCAGTCTCTGCTGGGACCAGATGGCACAGGACTTGGGGGTGAAAATGCACACGTGAGCCCTCTCCACCACACAGATCCGCTAGCACAAACACCTCCATCGATCAAGTGTCTGATGGGCAGTTTCATAACCCTGCGATTCCAAGATGGAATGTCTCTCTGCGGTGAGCGGCAGAGAGCAAAAGCAGCAGTGGTGGAAAGACAGAATGCGTAGCTGGTATGCCCAGGGGACCAGGATGACAAAAACAAGCAGGGCGCTGGTGCAGGGGGTGCTGGGGCCAGGCCCCGCCGCTCTGACCTTCGCCTCCCCACTACTGCCCCAGGTAAAATGCACCTGCCCATCTCTCCCCCCTCCCTGCTTGGGACTGAAATTCTTCCAAGGAACTATGAGAGCAGGTTCTCACTACTAATAGCGGCTGTGGCAGGGTAACCAATCACAGTGGATGTCCGCAGAGTCCCCACCCGCCTCTGACACTGGTCCTCCCAGGTGAAGCCACGATGGCAGTGGGCGCAACCCAACACCCCTCCAGGCCGGTTGACTGTGTGGGATGCCACCAAGCATGGCGTGTTCGTGGCCATCACATCAAGCCTGGCTTGGACGCCAGCTCTAGTGCAATCAGAGATCCCTGCAGCGGGCAGGTCTGTTTGCTGAGCTCTGGGCCTGGAGCTGTTTCTCCCACGATGCCAAGAGGAGGCTGGGCCTGCTGGGGGCATTGCTACCCCTCCTAGCAGCAGCAGGGCCCCAAGCTCCATTGAAATGGCTCTTTCCTGTCTAAGAAGCACCCCCATGATTGCCAAAGAACTAAGACACCACGTTTCCATGCGGAGGAAGACTCCTGACATGTGTAGTTCCAACCCATATGTGAAATATTTTGGATCAGCATTTGGAAAACTGCTCTGCCACTTTGAGTGGAAAGAATTGGGCCCCCTGACTGTTTGCACAGGTGCCTTGAACCTAGAAAGTTCGGAAACGATTATAAATAACAAATCTCCTTAAGCTAGCCAATCTCACTTGGAGAGGGCAGAACAATCCCAAATCTACAGAGAAGGCCCTGGGAGGTTGATTATCTTGCCCCAGTGAGTAGAGACAACTCAAGCTCTCCGAGGGGGACCCCAAGCTCACCCAAGGGGGTCACAGCAGGGATCCAGCTCCAATTTTCATTTAAATTGTATAATCTCTCTAAGCCTCTGTTTCCTCTTCTGCAAAATGGAAATAATTCCCACCTCACTGGTGATTGTGAAGACAGAGGATTATGTAAGTGCCTTGTGCCGCTGTTACTGTTGTTGTTACAATGGTCAACCGGGTGACCTCTTAACTCTGTTTGGAAATTCATTTTCAAGGTCACATTTTCTTGCCTTTTTTATAAGAAAGTTATTTGCAAACAACTAAAGTGCAGCCTTAGCCAATATAAAATGAGAAGCACGATTCTTCCAAGAGTACATATCCAGCCATCACTAGATTTTAATAGCAACACCACCTTATAAAGTGAAACGCTCCTAATTAATACTGCTCCGTGCTCTTTGTTCAAAGCATGTTTTTCTGTTTTCTTATGTGTATTTGTGCTTTAAGGATATCAAGTTATCTAATTGTGTGTGTGTGGGGGGGGGGCATCTACTCTGTGTAAAATGCCATCCTAAATGTTGAGGAAGACAGATAAATTTTAGAAAAAGCTGTCTTAATCCATTTATGAACCCCCTGTCAAAATAATGGCCCATGTACTAGTCTGTCATTTGCAAGTGACAGAGTCCCAGATGAGACTGGCTTAAGAATAATTTATTAGCTTGTGTCCCCCGTGGAGGAACAGAGGAGCTCACTGAAGGAGAAAGGTTGTGCCTAGGAAGAGGAGAGAGGCTTTTGCAGGCCATTGCAGCCCACGACACCCCTAGTGACAGCATCATCTCATCGTCATCTTCATCATTAACATAAACCACATGAGAGTTAAACCAAAGTAGCACTCCAACAAGAAATTCTTTTTTAAATTGATGAAATTATGATGCTTGAATTTTCAGGGAATTCAATAAAAATGGACAAAACATTCATACCAAGGGATCTTCCAAAGGGAATCAAATTTCAGTTGGTGGTTTTTATTTTTTTAAGAAATAGAATCTTGCTCTATCACCCAGCCTGGAATGCAGTGGCCCAGGCATAGCTCACTACAGCCTCAAACTCCTGGGCTCAAGTGATTTTCTCACCTCAGTAGCTGAGGACTGAGTGGTGAGGACTCCAGGTGCATGTCACCATGCCCGGATGATTTCTAAATTTTTATTGTAGAGATGGGGGTTGGGTCTTACTATGTTGTCCAGGCTGGTCTTGAACTCCTGGCCTCAAGTGATCGTCCTGCTTTGGCCTTCCAAAGTGCTGGGATTACAGGTGCAATTTGTTCTTTAATGCTCTGGGTGGTCAAGTAACCAGCCCACAGGGAGGAAGGGGCATGATTTACCACTGAAGACAGAAGTGGGTAAGAATTGAGACATCATCGCTTAGGAAATTAGGGCACCCCTACTTCCAGAATCTAAAAATTAATATGAGTTTATAGAGGAGAAGTAAAAACAGCACTCACTCAGATGAAAATTCATTGGATTGCCAAGGTATCCCTGTTGAAGGAGAAAGATAAGGTATATTAACCACTTCCACCAGTAATATTTTTATACTGTAACATATTTAAAGCCCAAATGCAGAAATCATCCCAATTGCACAAAGAAATGAAAAACTCCTCCATGTTTTAACCAACGCTATGAAGTTAATGTTTTCGTCTATTTCATTCAACAAATACTTAAGTGAGCTACCTTGAGACAGTTATTTAACATTTTGGGCCTCAGTTTCCACCTTAGTAAAAAGGGAATAATAGTAGTATCTATTTTTTAGAATAGTTCTGAGGATCAAATGGGTTAATTTATGAAAAGTGCTTAGACTAGTTCTGGCAACTGGCTGCCTCTTTGACACCAACTTTGGCCTCTCTCTCCAAGCTAACTATAATTTAGCCACATTTGACTTTCTCTCCCCTTCCTCAAAGTCTTCCCGAATGCATTTTCCTGCATGAAAACACTTTCTGCCTCTGGCTACCTTGTATTTACCCTTCATATGGTCCAGGCAAGAAGAGAAGAAAAAGATACAGGGGCCAGAGCTGACCACACACACATAGTATGCAAGCATGTATGGTTGTGTGTGTATATGCACACATACATGCACTTACATGTTTGTAAGTCAGCAGGACAGTACTATTAGGGATAGAGGCTGTGTCTATGTGACATCAGTGTGTTCCTATAAGCACACAAGGCCCCAGTGCAGGAAGGAACCACTCTATTTTCCTTTGTATCAACCTGACATTTATAAGAGTATCTCATCCTATTGTTGGCTGACTTCTTTTTAATGCAATTGGGAATGCATTCAGGAGATTCCAAAAAAAAAAAAGTGTACCACGAATTATTAAAAGCATGAAAAATGGGCCCTGTAAAGAAAGTTGTAATAATTAGAAGAAAGAAAAGACTAAGGGTTGACCAGATGCCTCCCTCCAAAGTGACAAACAGATGCCATTTTAGGGAATGTTGTGCCTGCTGAAGACAGAAAGAGAAAACTTCCTCATGCAACAAGACAGACCATTTTTACAACAATATAGTACACTGACAACTTTATTCTTGGTATCGAAAATGTCTAGATTGTCTTTCCTGGGGTTGAGAAGCTGACAGCCCTGAGTCAGAATCTTGGCTCCAGGGGAATGAGGAATTTGATCACATACGGGGGCTGGGGATTCTTGCGGTGCTGACGTAGCAGGATTTCTGCTCAAATTGAGTGGTGCAAAGACAGACGTGGGAGTTCAAAGGCTGAGGCCTTGGTGGAGAAGGCAGCTGGGACAGCCTGTGTCACTCTCAGGAAGTAATTAATCTAAGTCTCAGGGTTTGCTTTTTTTTTTCCTGTTATATTAGAATAATAATACCCACCCTATAGGGTTTTGTGCAGTTTAAATGAGATAATTATTTGTTCCTGGCTTTTAGTAACAATGCAATGAAAGCTGTCTTCCTCATTTACTTCTAACCTCATTCCCCTCACGGTTGGCCAATCACTATTAAATTTTGATCAAGAATATATTTTATTTCTGCATTACATATATATATATGAATCATTCAGTGCAAAGAATACTATATCCTAAATGAAATTAATCTGCAAATAATACATTCGGAAAGAAAATGGAATTTGTTCCAGAATAATCATTTTAAGCAAAAACAAAAGGCTTAAAAAGTATTAATAGGAAAGGAACCTTGGTAGATACGCGGTGATCCATTCATCCACAGGGTCAATAAAAATATTTCAAGAGTCAGCAATTTGGCTAATTCACACAGGTGATTCCCAGGGAGAAAGAAGGCTGAAAAGTTAAATTTAGATTAAAAAAAAAAAAAAACACACAAAAAACCAGAGTCTTCCTTAGGAAAAACGTGTACATTTTTGAGCACTAGAAACAGCAAAGACGCGTGTATCTTTTGTCCTTATCTTTTAAGGACAGCTGAACCAATGGTACATTCCTGAGGAATAGAGTAAGTGTCCGCAGATCATTTTGTTCCCAATAGGACCCAGCAAACAAATGTCGCGTCTGCCATGGGGCTCCTCAAAGCCCAGGAGTACCGTTAGAGCTATCAGAATCACAACCAAAGACAGAGTTGATTTGTTCCTTTGGAGTCAATGGCATTGTTCATGTTGAATTCATTCCTTGAGGCCAAATGGTCCATCCAATCTCTGTAGGAATTCCAAACATTTGACAGATTCTCAGCATTGCAAAAAGAGAAAGTTCTAGTGGAAGGCTCCAGCTCAAACTGTGCCTCTGTGAAGCACTTTTGGTTTTCTAAAACCTGCTGCTTCTGACAAGACATCTTGTGGAGGTGGTTTATCCCTTTCTGGCTCTTCTTGGTAACTTTCCATCCACTGACCCACCCTGCTCCATGGCTGTAAATCCCCACTTGCCTGTCGCTGCACATTCAGAATTGAACCCGGTTCAGGACTGAAGTCTTTTCCACTACTGCTATCATTCCTGATTCAAATCTGTTCCACCACTTTGCTCTCCGGCTCTGGTCTTCCTTAACGCTTCCCAGCCCAGTCACTCACCTCTTCCCCAGTCTTGGCTCACAGCTATTAATACTATTAAGTATTCCTTCAAAGCAAATGTACCCCCAGGAGACAAAGATTTTCCACCAATAAAGACACAGGGAGGGCCGGGCGTGGTGGCTCACGCCTGTAATCCTAGCACTCTAGGAGGCCGAGGCGGGTGGATTGCTCGAGGTCAGGAGTTCGAAACCAGCCTGAGCAAGAGCAAGACCCATCTCTACTATAAGTACAAAGAAATTAATTGGACAACTAATATATATAGAAAAAATTAGCCGGGCATGGTGGCGCATGCCTGTAGTCCCAGCTACTCGGGAGGCTGAGGCAGGAGGATCGCTTGAGCCCAGGAGTTTGAGGTTGCTGTGAGCTAGGCTGACTCCACGGCACTCACTCTAGCCTGGGCAACAAAGGGAGACTCTGTCTCAAAAAAAAAAAAAAAAAAGACAGGGGGGGGAATGGGCATTTATTGAAACCTTAAAATCTGTACCCCCATAATATGCCGAAATAAAAAAAAAAAAAAAAAGACCTCCCTGTGTCTTTTATGTGGCAGGCTTAGAAAATGAAACCAAAAGAGAGGGTTGCAGGAAGCTTTGCTCTGTTTGAACAATAACCCAGGGTGACTGCTTTAAGGGTGACAACAAGTATTTGGCTGTTTAGGTTAAGTTGGGTTTCTTTCATATATTATTTACTTCATAGTCACGGGTACATGGCGTCCCACTGCTTGGACTAACTTGGCCAACAGTGTCAACTGGAGTTAGCTTCAGTTTGGTTTCCTAGCCCTGCTCTTGCAGACTTCCCAGCTTCTAAATGAAGTTCTTTCTTAACTCTTTGGTCTCTGACAAAGCAAAGCTCTTTCTATGTGAGTTCTCCAATCCTTCTTACCCTCGTTTTCAGGCCAACCAGATTCTAAAAAGTCTATTAATACTACTAACACCCTCCCTCGCCATACCCAGGATCTCAGATCTTGCCTTAAACTAACACTCTCTCTCTCTCTCTCATCCTTTTCCTCTCTCCTCCTCCTCCTCATCTCCCTTCCCTCTCCCCCTTTCCACTTTGTTTTAATGGTACATAATATTTCACATATTTATGATGTACATGTAAGAATTTGTTACATGCATAGAATGTGTAATGATCAAATCGGAGTATTTGGGGTGTCCAACATTTTTGAGTATTTATCATATGTATGATAGAACATTTCAAGCCCTCTCTTTCAGTTTTTTGAGTTTTATTTTATTTATTTATTTATTTATTTTGAGATAGTCTCATTTTTTCCTAGGCTGGAGTAGTGTAGTGTTGCAATCGTAGCTCACTGCAGCCTCAAACTCCTGAGCTCAAGCAATCCTCCTGCCTCAGCCTCCTGCGTAGCTGGGACTACAGGGGTGCACCACCATGCTCAGCTCGTTTTTTAATTTTTTTGTAGAGACAGGGTCTCACTCTGTTGCTCAGGCTGGTCCCAATCTCCTGGCCTCAAGCGATCCTCCCGCGTCAGGATTACAGGCGTGAAAGACCATGCCTCACTTCTAGCTATTTTGAAATATGCAACACGTTTTTGCTGACTCTGGTCACCCCAGTCTGCTATGAAATGTTATAACTCCCTTCTTCCATCTCACTGTATGTTGTATCCATTAACCAACCTCTCCTCGTCCCTGTCCCCACACCCTCCCACCTCTGGGATCGTCATCTAAGCCGCACGGTCCCGCGTGCAGACACCTGCCTCTTTCCAAGCCTTTCCCCACAGCCTCTAGCGGCAGTTTGTCCGGACATGTGTCCAGCAGATTCCTTAGTTTCTGTTTGGCCATCTGTCCCTCTTACCACTCCCCAGGCCCTCACGCTCGCCCACCCCCAGTCATCCACCTGAGTCCCCAACGCCACTGTCCCTCCCCTCTGCCGCCACCACGCCCTCCCTGCACAACAAGGTAAAGTGCACAAGCCACTGCTGATTCCAACACAACCGCCAGACGCTGCTCTGAACTTCATTTCTTCTTCTTTTCTTAAAAAGGGGATTTTTCTGCCATAAACAACCAGTGCTTAGATTGCCCAGCCTCCCAAGTAGCTGGGACTACAGGCATGCGCCACCATGCCCGGCTAATTTTTTCTATATATATATTAGTTGGCCAATTAATTTCTTTGTATTTATAGTAGAGACGGGTCTCGCTCTTGCTCAGGCTGGTTTCAAACTCCTGACCTTGAGTGATCCTCCCGCCTGGGCCTCCCAGAGTTGCTAGGATCACAGGCGTGAGCCACCTCACCTGGCCAAAGGGGAATATCTTTAAAAAAGCTGAGCACATTCGAAGAACAAAGTCATAGAAGGGACTGAAAAATAGGACCCATGAGGAATGGTGAAAAGGAGCCACGATGCTTAGTGGGGAGAAAAGAAAGCCTAGAGGCCACTTCCCAATGGCCTTCGAGGTTTAAAGTCCTGTTCCTCCGGGAATGGAGACCAGCTGTTCCCCGTCTCCAGCGAGGACGGAACAAAAGGAAATGAGCCTGGGCTTCCACGTGAGTGATTTAAGCCGGAAATAATCTCTGCCGATGAGGATATCAGACTCAGGATAAGTTATCGAGGGAGACCGGGCTCTCTCCTCTGGAGTTCTTCAAAAATCGCACAGGCCCATTTTCCTGGGCAGGTCAGGTGCAATCCGGAGCCAGCAGCAGGCGGAGGAGGAGGAGGAAGAGGAGGAGGAGGAGGAAGAGGAGGAGGAAGATCGGAGGGGTCCCCAGCTCCTCACCAGCCCTAGGAGTCTAGACTCTGTTTTACAAACAGCCAGCGCTTCTGTCCTCACGATCCATCCAGCAGCAAAACATAATAGTTTTTGGACTCTGGCATTTGTGGGATGGAGCCCGGGGAGAGGTGAAAGCAAAGGCATGCGAGGAATGAGAAAACGGAAGGGAAATTGATTAATTTTCCATGGGAGAGGAAGGGAGAAACCGAAAATAACTAAGCACCCGGCCCTTAGTAACTGTCCGTTTCTAAAGTAAGAATCTCTCACTGTCTCGTATGAAAATCACCTTCCATATACATACACTAATTGGCCCTTCTTTCCCTTTCTCTCTGGGTTTCCTGGCCTCAGTTGGAGTCCTTTGTACATTCCCTTTACACCTTCAATATTAGCCTGTTTCAGTTTCCCGCACAACAAAGCCAAAGACAGATTCCTGTTACTTTACAGATCCAAAGCCAAAATCTTTGGCATAACAGTACTGCCTATTAAACTCAAAGCCAGGCCCTGAGTCTTATATATTTTTCCCATTTTTAATTCCTTAAGGCCTTTGGGTGTCTCTCCAGTTTGGTTTTTTTTTTTTTTTTGGCCGCCTTTATGAATCCCAACACAAAAGGCTGACTCCTATGTCCCTAAAGACACTCAGGGACAGCCACACTCGCTGAGCTGAAACCCCCAGAAACACTCCCCCAGGTCCCCGGGAGTGGCTGCACTCAGGTGTGCGAGAGGGACATTGTCCCGTCTCTGCGTCTGTTCCCAGGCGGGTTTTGGCTCTGCCCACTCGGGGACACCCCTGAGAATGACAAGAAGGAAATGATGTTTGTCTTGTGCCTGCCCCTGGGGCAGCTCACCCTCAGGACCGCCTTCCCCAGGCAGCTGCAATGGCAAGGTCTAGAACATGAAGCCCACCAGAGCTGGGCCTGCTCCGTGCTGTTTGCCGTGTGTGTCTCAGTGCCTGGAACAGTGCCTGCAACATATTCGGAGAGCAATACGTACTCACCAACTGAACAAACAGATGTCACGGCAGGAACGGGCTTGGAGACCACCCACTCCCATCTCTTATTCCAGACACAGGATGGTCAGCACTGGGCCTTCCCAAGGTTCTTTGCAAGACTTATCTGCAAAGATATACCTCATCTGATCAATTAGTCCGTGCTAAATGGTTAATGGTACTAAGGGGTTAATTCTCTGTGTGTCTCTCTGTCTCTGTCTCTCTTTCTCTGGGGCTGACCTCCCCCGGGGCCTGTCCCCTTCCTGGGCGAAGGGCATTCGTCCTCAGATGCAGAGCAGAGAGGAGCCCCGTCCTCCTCCTCCACCCCTTGAATTCTTGAGCCGATGCCAAAAGCCAAGCAGCTGGAGCAGAACTAGTTGAGATTAGAGTTTCACGCGTCTGCCAGGGACAGATTCTGCTGGCTGCCCCAGGACTCCACACGGCCTTGCCCAAGCAGAGTGAGCCCAGAGACGGAGGGTGCAAGATGGTGGTGCTCAGGGGGCCCCGAGGACCCTGTCATCACTCCAGGCTGGGACTGCCCCTCACCCCAGCAAGTGCTCACCCTCGGAGACACAGGGTGGAACCAACCAGCTGGTGGCAGTTGTAGCTCCCAAACCTGATGGTGTGTATGTATCTCAGAACCACCTCACACAGAGCTTTTTAAAAGGAGATCCATTTCTTGAGGCCAGGAGTTCAATACCAGCCTGTGCAACATAGCAAGACCCCATGTTTACAATAAATAAATAAATAATTTTTTTTTTAATAGTAGATCCACTGTGTCCTGGAGCAAATTTACAAACTGCATCAGAATCTCTCGGGACAGGCTCCAGAATCTGTGTTTTTTAAAACTACTGTGAAATCCCAACATACAACCAAGTTTAGGAATAACTGCTTGACCTACATTCCTTCCCCTTTTTCTATAACTTTTTTTTCCTCATTGGGAAGGAATTTGCCCCATCAACTAACTATCAGCATCGTTAAGACTTTTCTTTCGTTTCCAAGACAAGCGTAAGTCCGTAAGTCCACGCTCCTCTGGATGACAGAGGAGGGACACGAGGAAGCCAGCGTCTCCGCTGAGCAGCTCCCTCCCAGGTGGGGGTGTGACTGTCCTCAGTTAGGAGTTAGGAAATGCGAGGCAAGTGCAAACATTTAGTGCTGCAAGTCGAGACATCCCAGCACCCTCTGTGACTTGCAGAGGGGCAGCAGACGTGTGTAAGCGACACTCCTTAATCTCACAAGTGGTGCGTCGTGGTGGGAACGTGGACTTGGGAACGGCTATGCGGGAAGAGCAGGCTGGTGTGAGTATCAGATGCTCCCAGGAGCAGGCCATCTTTGCTGGGACCGTGCTCTGGGCGATCGTGCTCCGTCGGCAGCCGAGGAGTCAGGCTCCTGGTGCCGCACGTGCACGCTCTGGTTGCAGGCATGTTCCGGGAAGGGGACACTGAGGGACTTCTGGGTTTAGCTGTCTCCGTTTCATTGCTTGGCTGGCTCCTACGCTCACCCCAGCTGGGCACCAGACCAATGCAGTGGGATCGGGCCCTTGTGCTCATGCTTCGGTCCCGGGAGCAGAGGCTCCATCTCTGTCTGTGGCCAAGGTGTCGCTCTGACACCTGCCCCTTACCCCAGTGCCGTCAGGATCAGGGCCTTGGCTTCTCCTGCCTGCTCTCCTGGCCCCGGATAACTGTCTCGCAGCTTCTAGCACGTGGCTAGACCTCCTCTCTGGCCGGCTGCCAATTTCCTCTGTCGCCGTTCTCCCCCCTGGCTGCAACCCCACTTGTTGCCTCTTGCTGACTCGCCACGACCTTGGCCACCTGCCCTGGGAAATGTCGCCATCCCCTGCCACCCCCACTCCTGATGACACTCTCTGCCGCTTGTTTCCTACTGTTCCCGCATCGATCCTTCTCACTGCCCCCAGCCTCCCTGGCTAGTCTATTTCCAACGCCAGCGTTTGATAATATGAATCACCATGTGAAAGCACACACAGGATTTCACGTGTAAAGGACTCAGTGTTTTCTTTATTTGCTCTTGCTGCCGTGCAATCAGCTGCCCTTTCAACCAATGATTTCCCCCAAAACAATGTCCTTTTAATGTTTTCATCTCTATTCCTTGATACCAAGGGCAGTTGCTCAGCTGCCTCAGTTGCTGAGCCTGATGAAGAGTAATAGAATGTTCATTTGCAGAAATTCCCAGCCTTCCCTATGCCTCATAATTACATGGCATGTTTTTTCAAAGCACATTGCCTGGGCTCCACCTTCAGACATTTCAGCTCAATTGGTCTGAAGTTGGGTTTTGCATCATTATTTTTTATTTTTTTTTTTGAGACAGAGTCTCACTCTGTCATCTGGGCTAGAGTGCCGTGGCATCAGCATAGCTCACAGCAACCTCAAACTCCTGAGCTCAAGCGATCCTCCTGCCTCAGCCTCCTGAGTAGCTGGGACTACAGGCACGCACCACCGTGCCCGGCTGTTTTTTCCATTTTTAGTAGAGACAGGGTCTCACTCTTGCACAGGGTGGTCTCGAACTCCTGACCTCAAGCGATTCCCCCTGCTTCAGCCTCCCAGAGTGCTGGAATTACAGGCCTGGGCCACCTCACCCGGCCAGCATCACTATTTTAAAAATACTTCCCAGGGAATGCTACTGTATAGCCAGACTAGTCACTGACTTATGGGAAAATCATTCACGATAAAAAGGACATTCAAATATTCAATTCCTGCAAATCTTGATTTAAAGTGGCAGCTCCTCACCACATCGCTGTCTTGGTTAGGCAAAAGATCCTAAAGCCCACCCTGCCCAACCCATTGCCAATTACCGAAAGAAGAAAGAGCTCTGTGATAAAGAATTGAAAGGCAACAGATGATTTTAGATCCTAAAACAATGCTGTATATACTTTAAAGATAACCCAGAAATGTAATGACTTGCTAGTGCCTAACAAGTTATTTAAAGAACACAAAGTATTTAAAGAACTCAAATTCATTGGCAGCGTGTCACCAATGATCTGCTCTGTACAAGCAAACGTTAGGGGAATTATAGAGTCATCAGCTTCAGCAAGAGGCACCTGGATGAATAACATTTGAACTCTAGAACCTCCATATACACGGATTAAAGACTAGTGACCAGAAAAAAACAGGCCAAAAGTCTGACTTACAAAAAGAGGTCCCATAAACACAATCTCCATCACTAAATATCACTCAAACTAACTTACTAACTTATTTAATATATAACTCACTAACTTATTTAAAAGCACAACTAGCAGCCCAGGCACAGTGGCTCTCGCCTGTAATCCTAGCGCTCTGGGAGGCCGAGGTGGGCGGATTGCTCAAGGTCAGGAGTTCGAAACCAGCCTGAGCAAGAGCGAGACCCATCTCTACTATAAATAGAAAGAAATTAATTGGCCAACTAATATATATAGAAAAAATTAGCCGGGCATGGTGGTGCATGCCTGTAGTCCCAGCTACTTGGGAGGCTGAGGCAGAAGGATCGCTTGAGCCCAGGAGTTTGAGGTTGCTGTGAGCTAGGCTGATGCCACGGCACTCACTCTAGCCTGGGCAACAAAGTGAGACTCTGTCTCAAAAAAATAAATAATCAGTTCCTGGTTCCCACTAATTGAGAAACAAGAAAAAATTATAAATAAGAAAATTTAAATATTTAAAAAATTAAAAATAAAAAAATAATAAATAAATAAAAGCACAACTAGCAGCCATTTGAAGTCACAAGCACAACTAGACAAGGAATATAAAGCTTCCTTTTCCCGGTTTATAGGAATTCCTGGAGTACCTATGCAGTTGCTTAGTAATGTGACCAAGCCTAGCACGGCAGCCTACAGCTTAGGAATATTGAAGTCATGTTATCCATAAATGCTAAGAACGAAAGTGATTTAGTTGCTTCATATTGAACATAACTCCCCTTAATTACTTGGTGGTAAGTAGCTCCACTACTTACCACTGTAAGCAGTGAAAATTTATGAAATTTTGTCTCACTTGCACAAAAAAACATCCTCCCAAAAGCACATATATTTTTCAATCTGTGTCGGACCATCAAGAGAACACTCCTGGCCAAGGACCACACTCTGAGATTCCTAGTTTCCTGAGGAATGTAATTTACCACCCTTTGAGACAGGTTAAACTGCTTCATTATTCTTTTTAAAATGCACATGTAGGTTGGGCACAGTGGCTCACGCCTGTAATCCCAGCACTTTGGGAGGCTGAGGCAGGAGATCGCTTCAGGCCGAGAGTTTGAGACCAGCCTGAGCAAGAATCAGACCCTGTCTCTACAAAAAAATAGAAAAATGAGCTGGGCATGGTGGCACATGCCTATTGTCCCAGCGACTCAGGAGGCTAAGGCAGGAGGATTGCATCAGCCCAGGAGTTTGAGATTGCAATGAGCTACCATGACGCCACTGCACTCTAGCTGGGGTGACAAAGTGAGACCCTGTCTCAAAGAAAGGGAAAAAAATGAACATGTAGGTGCAAATCTGACCTGCCTGGTTACAAATACCCCTAAAAGCAAACATTTATTCTAATGAATGTATCAACTTATTTAACTGGTCATTCAGACAAAAAGTTGTGTCCTTAATAAATGAAAACTTGTACATATCAAATGAGGAGGAAAAAAATCAACTTTGAACAGGAACTTTTCCAAAGGCAAAAGTGGCATAGTCTGAATGACTTATCCAAGTCTTTGATGGAAAACAATTTTTCCCCCAAAATAGCAATTTCTGCAGACTGAGAAATAGAAAAAGAAATCAGCCTAAGAAATAGAACCAGTATAAACTCAAATATTCAGGTTAAACAGGACCATTTAAGATCTGGATATAAGAAAACCCAAAAAACCTTAGAAAATCTAGAGTCTTTGAGCCTATTTACAAAGATAATAGAAGTTTAAGGCTCAGCTAAAGTGGAAAAATAAAAGCTTAACTTTTGTTCATTCTCATTGTCTGAATTTTCAGATATGAAATAGCGGCCATGCTGGGCACTATGGCTCATGCCTGTAATCCTAGCACTCTGGGAGGCTGAGGCAGGAGGATCACTTGAGCTGGAGACCAGCCTGAGCAAGACCCCATCTCTACTAAAAATAGAAAAATTAGCGGGGCGTGGTGGCATATGCCTGTATTCCCTGCTACCTGGGAGGCTGAGGAAGGAGGATCACTTGAGTCCAGGAGTTTGAGGTTGCTATGAGCTGTGATGATGCCACTACACTCTACCTGGGGCAATAGAGCAAGACTCTGTCTCAAAAAATAATAATAATAATAATAATAGCCAGTTCCTAGAACTATGGGAGCTTGCAACTTGTGCATAATTACTTTAATAAATTCAAAATACACACCATAAATATAACATATGACACTTTCATTCTGCAAGTTTAAGACTAAGATGAGAATTGCTATTTTTAAGTTTCTGAAGAGCAGGAAATTGATGTGGTTTTTTTTTGGTTTTTTTTTATCTTGGGACCTTCCCGTACTTAGCGCAATATTTTTTATATTGTGGATTTTATCAAAAAATATTACTTCAATTGAGTGATGTGCCTTAGTGCTTGCAGAGCAGGAAGGATCCTAAATTTAAGCAACTCTTTCAAAGACCCATCTTCGGCTGGGCGCGGTGGCTCACGCCTGTAATCCTAGCATTCTGGGAGGCCGAGGTGGGTGGATTGCTCAAGGTCAGGAGTTCAAAACCAGCCTGAGCGAGACCCTATCTCTACTATAAAAAAAATAGAAAGAAATTAATTGGCCAACTAATATATATATATAAAAAGGTAGCCAGGCATGGTGGCGCATGCCTATAGTCCCAGCTACTTGGGAGGCTGAGACAGGAGGATTGCTTGAGCCCAGGAGTTTGAGGTTGCTGTGAGCTAGGCTGCCGCCATGGCACTCACTCTAGCCTGGGCAACAAAGCGAGACTCTGTCTCAAAAAAAAAAAAAAAAAAAGACCCATCTTCCTGAAATCACAATAAGCACAACACATTGGAAAAGAAACTGCATCCCTTCGGCTAATTAACAGGTGACTGCAGTTACCAGCGCCCTGCATTTGCATATAGCATTGCCTCTAGGATCACCAGACAAGGAAGCAACCTCTCGCATTCTGGGGGACACGTCCTGACTGTCGCCTTCCAAAAGAGACAGCACCCACATCTGAGAACGAGTCAGTCTCGTACAGCTTCCCAGATTTTTGTCTTCTTACAAGGTAATCGAGCCCATGCTTTCGATACCCACCAGGATTTCCCAAACTCCCTGATCATTACAAATCACCTAAAACGTTTACTCGAAACAAAACAAAACCAGATTCTCAACCCCTGCAGTGGATGGTCTTGACTTCAGGAACTTGAGGTAGAGCCCTGGAATTACCCAGGGGGATTCTGATAATCAGGGAAGATGGGAAATACCTGCCTGCCCTACAACATCTAAAGTTTGAGTTTCTCCACATCCTTGCCCTTCCCTTATCCTTTGGCAAACAGGCAGGCTAGACCATTTAGACAGTGTCACCTGGGCTCTAGAGACAGCCACTGGTCTTGCAGCTGGACAGCTGACCAGAGCATCCTCGTGCATCACTCACCCTTTGAGTTTTCTGGTTGAAGGCCAGGCTTGGTAGCTCACACCTGTAATCCTAGCACTCTGAGAGGTCAAGGCAGGATTGCTTGAGGCCAGGGGTTCGAGAGCAGCCTGAGCAACATAGTAAGACCCCTGTCTCTACAAAAAAAAATTTAAAAATTAGCCAGGCATGGTGGCACATGCCTATAGTCTCAGCTGCTCGGGAGGCTGAGGCAGGAGGATCACTTGGGACCAGCTGAAGGTTCCTCCTGAAGGTTTCAGTGAGCTATGATGGGGCTACTGTACTGTAGCCCAGGCAAAAGAGTGAGACCTTATCTCAAAACAGAAAAAGTTTTCTGCTTGGGCTGGAGGAGGTGATAGGCCCCAAAGAAGAGGTGACTGACATGGGCTTTGTGTGGCTGACCAGCCTGGGTGATAACTACAGCCCATGAGTACAGGAGAGTTTCAGGACAGGCTGCATTTTGTAAAATCACAATGTAAGCCTTCCTTGCTTTTTTCTTTTTAAGCTATTTTTTTTATTGTGGCAACAGATACATAACATAAAATCCATGTCGTAGCATGTGAATTCCCTTCCTTTTTAAGGCTGAATCATATTTATTGTGTGAATATATCATGTTTCCTTTATCTACTCATCTGCCAGTGGACTTGTGGGTTGCTTCCACCCTTAGCTACCATGAATAATGCTGCCATGAACATGGGGTGTGTGAATATCTCTAGAAGACCCTCCTTTCAGTTCTTCTGGGTGTGTACCCAGAGGTAGAATGGCTGGATCGCATGGTAATTCTATATTTAATTTTTTGAGGAACTGCCTTAACGTTTTTCACAGCGGCTACGCCATTTTGCATTCCCACCAGCCCTGGGTTTCCGGGTTCTCCACGTCCCCACCAGTGCTGTGTTTCCTGTTTGGTTTTTGTAACAGCCATCCTAATGGCTGTGAAAGTGGTATGTCACTGTGGTTTGGGCTTGCATTTTGCTAATGATTAGTAAAGAGTCTTTCAGGAAACCAAAAAAAGGAAAACACGGCTACAAAGATTTAGGTTGGAAGAAGCTCCCGGGAAAATGGAGGCAAATGCACAAAAATGCAAGAGAAGAGAGGAAATGTCATGGGATTAACATCTACAAATGTTAATCCTCAAAACATTCTTTAAAGATAAACATATATTATCCTAAAACCAAATCAGGAAGGTACCACTGTCCCCAAGGTATAATAAGAAGGCCTACACCGTTCATAGCTACATGTGGAAAATCAAGAAATAACTATGGCAACATTTTTCCAATATTAGAAAAAAGCACCGATTTATTCATTAACCATTTAAAAAATTCAAAGGAAATTCAATCCACCATGAGATCATTTTCACAGTGATGAATGATAAGAAAAAAAAAAAAAAATCTCCTCCCAGCCTGCTTAGAAGACAGGAACAAAAAATTCCCTGTGTCATTTTAAAAAATGTAAACCTTGTGTTTTGTCCGCCAACATTCTTTGTACAGAAAATCCACAGGTTTGGTATTAGGCAGGACCCCCCAGGAGAGGACCAGGATAAGGGATTAGCCATAGGAAATTTGGCATCAGACGAGGGAATGTTCCGGAAAAAACGTCAGTGTCTGAACTGCCTCCCCCACAAGCACATAAAGGACTATACATCCATCACTCAGCCATAAGCTTTTAACAATGTGAACTAGTTTAACCTAACAGATAGATGAACACACTTAGAATCTGCTTTTGAAAATCTACTCTAAAGGGAATTGATTCTGCAAATTCTACATAAAACCTGTTTACTCTGATGTACACAAAATCCGCATTATTTTTTGCTTCTCTTATTTCTAAGATGCAGTCAGCTTGCAAAACACTGCATTATTTTGGCCAGAAAATTAATTCTCATGCTTCTCCCTTCTTTCTCAAATCACATTATTTTCATAAGAGGTCAAAAACAGAGCTTTCAGAATGTTCTGGGGTTTGCATGTCCTTTTGAATAACAGGCAGAAGTTCCATATGAATCATCGTGAAGGATGCAAGTTGGTTTCAATCTGATGTTAATTCGAAGTTGCCCGGTTCAAAAAGGCTGTGCGCTGAGTGTGGGGATCACACACCTGTGATTAATCCACGCTGTGATTGTTTCTTCATGTGGCTGCAGATGAAATAGTCTTTGTCAGCAAAAGAAGCGTAACCCCTGAGTGCCTGGACTGGTGGAGAAGTCGTAATGGGAGGTTAGAACCTTCTTACTGTGTCAGTAAGAATATAGGACCTAGAGAATCTTCGTACTGAAGAGGGGGAAAAATGCTCTCTGCTTTCTAGGCAAGAATTCAAAGTCACTTACCTTCATGAAAACCAGCACAATGTTTTCTGAGCTCAGTTCCTGTTGCAAATCCCCTCTTCCTACCATCAAGATTTCTGCCGGGATTAACTTCCTACAGCAAATGATTAGCAGTTTTGTCAGAACTCGGGATAACACTTTCCTTATGCATGCTTCAAATGGTCACTGATATTTAGCAGTAAGAAAACAAATAACATGGGGGATGGTCATGCTGGAAACTCAGACTTGTTGGGGGAGGGGGGAAAGGGCATTTGTTGAACCTTAAAATTTGTACTCCCATAATATGCCGAAATAAAAAAATAAAAAAGAAAACAAATAACAGTCCTGCATGTAGCACTATTTGAAATGCCAATCCCTTTTTTTATTTTTTTTGAGACAGAGTCTCACTTTGTTGCCCAGGCTAGAGTGAGTGCCCTGGCGTCAGCCTAGCTCACAGCAACCTCAAACTCCTGGGCTCAAGCAATCCTCCTGCCTCAGTCTCCCAAGTAGCTGGGACTACAGGCATGCACCACCATGCCTGGCTAATTTTTTATATATATATATTAGTTGGCCAATTAATTTCTTTCTATTTATAGTAGGGATGGGGTCTCGCTCTTGCTCAGGCTGGTTTCGAACTCCTGACCTTGAGCAATCCACCCGCCTCGGCCTCCCAGAGTGCTTGGATTACAGGCGTGAGCCACCGCACCCGGCCTGAAATGCCAATCTTTAAAAGTCTATGCATTTATTATAAGAATTAGTTAAGTCCTTAGCAGAAACCCAAATGTAACTCTAGCGCAGAAGGAGGTGTTAATTAATTTAATTGTAGTGATCCTCATAAAATGTATACATATATCAAATCATCATGTTGTATACCTTAATATATACCAGTTTTATTAGTCAATAAAATTATTATACCTCAATAAAGCTGGGGAGAAAAAAAGAATTGGCGCAAAATCTACATTGACTCAGGATGGGTACCACTGAAACAGTAACCCCATTAGAATGAAATTCAAGGAGAGTTATACACCTGCTCTTGCCTTTTCTACACACTGAAATGATGACTATATTCCTCAGACAGGATTACCCCCACTGAAGAATCTATTTTTTTTTAACAATATCTAATTGAGTTTTTAAACCTATAGCATGATGAAGATAGCAAAAATGTCACCAGAACTAAGGATTTCCATAAACACTTGGGTATAAGACGGCTGACTCCAAAATCAACTCACAATGGATTACAGAGATAGGCAAGGTCACCCCAAAAACAACGATTTTCAAATTTTTTGGACATTAGATTCAACTGGTATGTTGGCTTGAAGTTCAGATTCCCAGGCCCTGGCCCCAGAGATGGTCACTCAGACCATCAGAAATGAGATTCAGAAATCTGCATTTTTAACCGACACATCCAAGCGGACATGGTTCTGATGCATGGGTTCAACAGCTCAAACTTTGAGAAACACTGCCCTAAAACGATGGGATGACTACCAGACCCCCTAAATGTGAACTGACCAGGCCGTCTGCATTCATAAGCCCACGGTGAGGCAGAGGAGCTTTCTTAACAAGGAGAATGTCAGAGGCAAATGTTGGCAGCGCCCCCCAGCCCAGGCCAGGGGAGAGAGGCGTAACCCACCCTAACACCCAGCAGCTCCCCCTGCCGGGGCCGCCTGGCGGGCACGTTCCACTGCGAAGATGGACACATCAGGTCATCTTAGTGTGGTGTCATTAAACATTGGAATCAAAAACCTAACTCCCCTGGTTCTGACTTCTGTGGTCACCAAGCAGCCTCTTCTTGCAGAAGGTGACTTCCCATGTCGCCTGCCTGTGCTACCGGCCAAGGCTGCCGGCACTGGGTCCCCTCGGCCCTTCTCATCGTAAGAAGCTGGCAGGCACTTTGGTTTACGTGTCATGCTCTGAGATTGGCGAATGTGACTCCACTCCGAGGAACATTCCAGTCTCCGCAATCCATGGGGTTGATGAATTAGGTTTCTGCGCCTCGGAGGCTCAGGACCACACTCCCGACTCTGAAAAAGTCTTGAAAGAAATGACACATTCTCAGACCTCTTGGGGACATGCCTGACACACCCAAACTCACCATCGACCCTCCTGTTAAAAGCTCCTCACTAAGAAGTTGTCAGGGGTGACCGAATCCATTCTTCGTAAAGGGCCACTGCATCATTTACAATAGCCTATAATCAAGGGCCCCCCAGAGAGTGCCGATGGTACTGTCCCTGTTGTCCCTCACCCCAGAGCCACCTGCTAGGTAGGCAGAAAGGTGAGAGCAGGATGAATGTCAGTCTGTCGGGTCATCCCTGCTGTTCCTTCAGGAACAAGTGGAGCTGGAGCCAGCGTGGCCAAGGACAGAGGGTCAGTGCCACCCGAGGCTGTGTCTCGAGTGTCCCTGGCCTCCCGTGTCCTCCAGGACCGGCTGGAACCTGGACGTGCTCCACCCTAGACATCTTCTCCACCGTTCGCTGCGTCCGGTCGGCCGCCCTCTGCCGGTGGCTGTCCTTGCCCCGGGATCAGCTCTCCCCTGCTAGTGGCAAAAACGCTACTCGAAGCTTCTATGTGAGACCATCAAACACACCCCATCTGCCCCCCAAGTCCACTAGCGCGGGGCAGCCTGAAAAGGGGAGCACACGTGGAGAGGTTAAAGCACATCCCTCACTGAAAGTTCCCACGACAGGAAGCAAATGCCAGCCCTTCTCCTACAGAACACGTCACATGCCCACGGGCGACCTCGGGGGACTCAGTCTCTCCCTGACGCTGACCCAGCAATTGACAGCAGTTGCTTCCTGTTTGATCTGCCCTCTTTTTACATCGTTTTGCATTGGCTTCTCCTCCAATCCCCAGGGACAGGAGGTGGAGGGTGAGGGAAGGAGGACAGGGTGGCGTTTGTTCCCTATTTCTGCCTGCTTTCCTGCCAGCTGCCTCTCGCTTCTGCCTTCCGGCTCCGTGTTGGCGGAAAGACCCTCCCGGAGTTGGACCCCCACATTGGGCCTCAATTTTGGGGCCTTCTTCTCTCTTCCTACTTTCCTTCCTGTTCTCAAATCCAGGGACCTCCCTCGCAGGTGACAGTTGTCATAGCCAACACCTACATGGACCGTGGACCTGGCACTCTTTCAAGTGCTTTGTGTGTAGAAACCTGACGACTGTTCTCAACCATGTGTACAATCATTTTCTCCAGGTTCAAGTTGAAAAAGATGTGCTCAGTACCTTGCCCAAGGCTACCCACCCTCCTCTTTTCAATAAGACAACAGAAGAGCTTCCTTGTAAACAACTAATAAACAACAAATAAACAACTAATAGTGGGCCAGGCACGGTGGCTCATGCCTATAATCCTAGCACTCTGGGAGGCCGAGGCGGGAGGATCACTCAAGGTCAGGAGTTCGAGACCAGTCTGAGCAAGAGTAAGACCCTGTCTCTACTAAAAATAGAAAGAAATTAATTGGCCAACTAAAAATATGTAGAAAAAATTAGTAGGGCATGGTGGTACATCCCTGTAGTCCCAGCTACTCAGGAGGCTGAGGCAGGAGGATTGCTTGAGCCCAGGAGTTTGAGGTTGCTGTGAGCTAAGCTGATGCCATGGCACTCTAGCCCAGGCAACAGAGTAAGACTCTTGTCTCAACAAATAAATAAATAAATAAACAACTAATAGTTGGTCAAAGAAGTGAAAGACCTACCTAGTGGCTTGGAGTGGTTCAAACCTGCTACTCAGAGGTTTGGCTCCTACTTAGATGTCCTTTTGAGTTTTTATCGAGAATTAGATAGAGTGGAAAGCATATGTGGTCTTTGAAGTTAAAATCCGTGTTAAGCCACTTGCTAGTTATGTGACCCTAGACAAGTTACTGAGCCATGCTGAGCTTCTCTGCTATTAGCTCCAGTAAAATGGAGATAAGATGCTAATACCTACTTCACTCAAGTACTGTAACTAATAAGATACCTTAGTCCAGGTGCGGTGGATCACGCCTGTAATCCCAGTGCTTTGGGAGGTCAAGGCAGGAGGGCCACTTGAGGCCAGGGGTTCCAGACCAGCCTGGGCACCATAGTAAGACCCCGTCTCTACAAAAAAAAAAAATTATAAAAATTAACTAGGCATGGTCATGTACACCTGTAGTCCCAGCTACTCGAGGAGGCTGATCTAGGAGGAGTAGCTAAGATTTGCAAGAAGTCCTGCTAGACCACAGAGCAAACTGCAAATCAGAAGTGCTTTTCTTTACCTCCTAAATATTGAAATTATTTTTCAGTCTTTCGCACTTAAGAGGCTGCCCTGAGCCTCTTACATCTTTGCCCTGGTGTTGAATCTCAACTGAGTATATGTCAACCAGCCTTCTGGTAACTAAGATGTTCCATGTTCAGTTAGGGCAGGAGAAAGCCCTTCATCAAACCACAGCCAGGAACACTTATTCATAAAGAAAATAATGGAAAAAAGAAAAAAAAAACAATGGGCAGACAGGTGGCAGGAAGACAGAGGTAGCTTTGGTAGGTCGGATGGTGACCCATGCATGAGTTGCGATTTAAGGGTCCATCGATGCAAGCTGAAAGATCTCCTGTCACCCATTCGGACATCGTATCATCAGCCTGTGCAGCAGTTTTCCACAGCAGGGTGTGCTTTTCATCCTACATTGCTATTATCACGCCATCAGGAGTTAAAGAAACACTAGGTACCTACCTGGTACTCACAGTTATTGGAAGTAGTAAGGAAGAAGACAAACAGAATAAGCTTAATGTGATGTGACACTTCTAATTGAATTGTATTGCTTTCTTTGTACCTCCCCTTACTGTTGAAGGCCCGACATCTTGATATATGTGCAGAGAGGAAAAGAACAACATTGATCTCTATATCCAGTGAATTCATGCCTTTTCCCTCTGTCACCAAAGCTTTTGTATTTCTAAATTTATGTTATTCCCACCAGCCTAGGAAAAGTTCCTCTGACCATTCTGGTAGACTGCTTTCTTCCTGAGAATCTTAATACTTACCACACAGAGCTTCTCATCTCTTCCCCGTGACATCCTCAAAATAGAACAGATTATTATCATCCCTATTTTTCAGATAGAAAAATGAAGGCATGCATCAGGGAAGAAAACTAACATGTGGAGAACTTAAGTGACCTGCCCAACGTAATAGGGCCAGAAACAGAAGCAGAACTCACAACCTGTTCTCTGGGCCAAACTAAGATGTTTGCTAAAAGATCTGACACAGAAGAAAGTTAAAACACCCCACAACAAAGAAATCAGACAAGGGCTGGTAGAGGTGGCTTGTGCCTGTAATGCTAGCACTCTGGGAGGCCGAGGCAGGAGGATTGCTTGCACTCAAGATTTCAAGGCCAGCCTGAGCAAGAGTAAGACCCAGGCTCTACAAAAAATAGAAAGAAAAAAAATAGTCAGGTGTGGTGTCACACACCTGTAGTCCCAGCTACTCAGGAGGCGGAGGCAGGAGGATCACTTGAGCCCAGGGGTTTAAAGTTGCAGTGAGCTATGATGACACCACCGTATTCTAGCCAGGGTGGGAGAGTGAGACTCTGTCTCCAAAAAATAAAAAAACAAAAGAAATCAGACAAATCCAGGGTGTATTCATTTGATAAAACAAATGAATGGGCCTTACCAACTAATCAATGAAAGTAGGAAATAGGGCACAAACACTGGATACAGGGAAAAAAGACACTTAAGAGGCATAAAAATCAAAAAGCAATGTGGGAAATTTGTTTGGATACTAAATTGAAAAAAAAACCTTAAAAATACATTTCAGCTGGGCATAGTAGCAAATGCCCGTAGTCCCAGCTACCCGGGAGGCTAAGGCAGGAGGATCACTTGAGCCCAGGAGTTGGAGGTTGCAGTGAGCTATGATAATACCACTACACTCTAGCTTGGGCGACAGAGTGAGACTTTGTCTCTAAAAAAAATAAATAAAAGAATTTAAGTACTTATAGAATGAAAATTGCACAATCTGTTTTCTGAGTTTATTGATACCATGTTAGTATTAAAATAAACATTAATAGGCACTGTGCATATTTTATGAAAAACCTTTGTTTTTCTTCTGCTTCAGCATAGTATTTAATTCTTTAAGTATTTATGTGAATGTGGGAATCAAAATGGTAGTAAGCTAGTACAATAATATGTAAAAGAAATATAGGAAAGATTTACATTTCATTTGTTAGATTCCTACCAACTATTTTCAGTGGTAGGGATGTATAAAATAATTTTTTAAGTTATGAAAAACACCATGACATTGACTCATTTAATTACACTGGAGATTTTTCTCTTACAGTTATTTTGGTATTTTTATATTTTCTCACAATGATTCTATTCTTCCCTTTTCCTTATATTTTTCTCTGATACTTTTCTGATGTGTTCTAAAACTATTTTCAAGTGTAAGATTGCTTGGTAAAAAATGTCTACATACTATGTGAGATAATCATTATCATTTTTTCTCTACTACCTTTTCATCAAATAAAGACAGCCAAGAATGATGTCACAAGTGCCAAAGAAACAAAAGGCATCCCAGTTACTCTGCAGGGCTAGCTCACAGCTTGCAGTGGCTAAAAAGCAAAAAAGAGACAGCCAAGAAACTGTGCTGTTGTTCCTTGGTTCGAAAGAAAGTCTCAGCTGATAGGTATAGTTCAGGATGACCTTCAAGGAAGACACAGTGTCAGCGTCCTGCCAAGTCACACGCGAGAAAATAAAATCTATAATGACAGTTAAAATCTTTCTTGCCCCAATAAATTGTGTCAGCCCTGCTATAAACAATAACAACAGCACGGGAAATATCTGACCCTTTCGCCACTGGTTAAGAGTTATTGCCGGCTCCTGCTTGGCTAATTGCTTGAGTTTCTGAAAAACAACGACGATTTCAGGAACCTCATTACGAGAAGAGATTTGCAATTTACAGGTAAATGAAGCAAGTGTTGTACATGCCCAGATGTGACCAAGCCTCTGTTATATGAACCCTGGCAAGTTAAACAGGCTGAATCTCATCGCTTCGAGCAGCTGAGAATGCCCCGAGCTCACCGCGGGGCTGGGAGGCCCCCAGCTCGGGACTCTTGGGAAAAGGTTTGAGACCAAACATGAAAGTCGCTCCCTAACCCACAACGTTTTCATTGCCGTTGTTAACAAGATAAAGTAAAAGAAGCCTAAACTCTCAGTGAATTTATTTCTCAGTTTATCGAATTGAATTTCCTAACACGCTGCACACTGGGTGCCTGGAATGCAAAGATGCACAAGGCACAGATGAGGTAGGGAGATGGTCATATAGACAGATGGTGACGTTATCTGGGGAACAGCTGAGCAGAGCCCGATCCTAGACGAGGAGCAGAGACACCTGCTTGAAGTCCAGGGAAGGCTCAGAGGCAGGGAGGCTTGAGCTCAGGCAGACCCCAGGGAGCAAGCTTGTGCCTAACTCGGAAAACGGTGAACAGTTTGCATCCTTGTGACTCATGGGGTGACCTATCTTTGCAATTGCATTGGAAAAGCTGAATAATAGTTATAATGGCTACCATTTATTGAGCTAGGGTGCTGGGCTAAGAGATAGGTAGTAGCTATGTAGGTAGGTAGGTAGGTAGATAGATAGATATGAAATTAGTTTGCTAGGGCTGCCATAACAAGACACCATGGACTGGTGGCTTAAACAATTAGAAATTTATTATGACACATTTCTGGAGGCCAAAAATCCAAGATCAAGGTGTCGGCAGGGCTGGTTTCCTCTGAGGCCTACCTCCTTGGCTTGCAGACGGCTGCCTTCTTGCTGCCTGGTCACACGGCTGCCCCTCTGGACACACATGCTCCTGGGGTCCCTCTGTGTATCCTACCTCCTTTTCTTATAAGGACACTATTTCATTTGGATTAGGGCCCACCCTTAGCCTCAACTTAATGATCTTTTTTATTTTTATTTTTATTTTTTTTTATTTTAGTGTATTATGGGGGTACATGTGTTAAGGTTATATATATTGCCCATGCCCCCCTCCCCCCTCGAGCAAGAGTGTCAAGTGTGCCCATCCCCCAAACGTTGCACATCTTACTCGTTGTGGTTGTATACACCCATCCCCTCCTCCCCCTCCCACCCTCCCGACACCCAATAAATGTTACTCCTATATGTCCACTTAGGTGTTGATCCATTAATACCAATTTGCTGGTGAGTACATGTGGTGCTGGTTTTTCCATTCTTGAGATACTTCGCTTAGTAGAATGGGTTCCAGCTGTATCCAGGAATATACAAGAGGTGCTATGTCACCATTGTTTCTTAAAGCTGAGTAGTATTCCATGGTATGCATATACCACATTTTATTAATCCACTCATGCATTGATGGGCACTTGGGTTGTTTCCACAGCATTGCAACTGTGAATTGTGCTGCTATAAACATTCGAGTGCATGTGTCTTTTTCATAAAGTGACTTTTGATCTTTTGGGTAGATGCCCAGTAGTGGAATTGCTGGATCAAATGGTAGATCTACTTGTATCGCTTTGAGGTATCTCCATATTGCTTTCCACAGAAATTAATGACCTTTTTAAAGGCCCTATCTCCAAATATAGTCACATTCGGAGATACCAGTATTAAGGCTTCAACATATGAAATCTGGGGGCACATAATTTGGTTTATAATGCATATGTATGCATATATATATATTTAAATATATAATTTTGGCCGGGCGCACTGGCTCACACCTGTAATCCTAGCGTTTTGGGAGGCTAAGGTGGGAGGATTGCTTGAGTCCAGGAGTTCAAGCCCAGCCTGAGCAAGAGTGAGACTCTGTCTCTACAAAATATAGAAAACTTAGCCAGGCATGCTGCATGCCTATAGTCTCAACTACCCAGGAAGCTGAGGCAGGAGGATTGCTTGAGCCCAAGAGTTTGAGGTTGCAGTGAGGAATGATGACGCCACTGCACTCTAGCCTGGGCAACAGAGCAAGACCCTGTCGATAGATAGATAGATAGATAGATAGATAGATAGATAGATAGATAGATAGATAGATAGATAGGCAGATAGGCAGATAGGCAGACAGGCAGACAGGCAGACAGGCAGACAGGCAGACAGGCAGACAGGCAGACAGGCAGACAGGCAGATAGATCTTCAACTACCCTATAATAGTGCTCCTGTTCTAGTTCACAGATGAGGAGCTGAAGCCCAATATCACACAGTAAGTGTCAAGAACTGTGAACCTAGGAGTGTCTGATGGCAAAGCCCGTGCTTTTAACCATTATGCTATACTTTGAAGGGAGAGAAAAATAAGTAGCAGTTATGAAAATTCTTCTGTGTTACCTGATATCCATTTGCACACTCAGCTGTGCCACTAATTGACCTAACATTTATTGTGTGCTCATGATGTATCAGGTAACAGAGGAAGTTGTGACTCTTCTATGAGAAAACTGCAAAACTAAATTGGAAATAATTTTAATATCTGTAAGAATTGTGCTGTTCTCCCAGACAGGAAATTTATGGGTGAAAATAATGCGGAATTGTGTCAAGTGCAGAAATGTTTAGAGCTAGGAAAGAAAGATCAGCATGCCAAGTCAGTCAATGGATGTGGGCTTATAAATACTGTAAGGAGATAAAAGATTCGGTAATGTATAAGTTGCATTTAAAGGATGTGAAATTGTTGTTACTCTTTAAGTTATGGAATTACTAACATAGCACCTAGGATAGGGCTCAGGGCATTCCTACTATGCTGGGGACATGAATTCTATTGTATCTTCCAAAAAAATTGCCCTGAGAAGGCAATCCTTATCTGTGATTGTTCTTTGGTAGGCAAGCATATTTAACCTTGGGAGGATTTAGAATGAGGTGCAGAAATATTTTAAGAAAATGAAAATTGTACTCCTAATATCTTAACATTAAAGAATCTGTCCATATTAATAATGTAGTATTCATAATACTCATTATGGACCAAATGTTTTTAACCCCTCAAAATTCATATGTTGAGCTGGCGTGGATGCAGAGAGAAAGGAATGCTTATACACTGTTGGTGGGACTGCAAATTAGTACAACCCCTCTGGAAAACATTATGGAGATTCCTCAAAGAACTAAAGGTAGACCTACCATTTGATCCCGCAATCCCACTACTGGGTCTCTACCTAAAGGAAATGAAATCAAAAAGATACCTGCATAATTCACAATTGCAAAGATGTGGAATCAATCTAAGTGCTCTTCAATTCATGAGTAGATAAAGAAAATGTGATACACACACACACACACACACACACACACACACACACACACACACACACCATGGAGTACTACTCAGCCATAAAAAGAAATGAAATAATGTCATTTGGTCATTTGTAGCAATGTGGATGGAATCGGAGACCATTATCTTTAGTAAGCATCTTGGGAACAGAAACAAACATCGTATGTTCTTACTAATAAGTGGGAGCAAAGAGATGGGCACACAGGGGCGCAAAACTATATAAATAAAGGACATGAGAAACCACTAAGTGGGAGTATGGGATAAAAAATTACCTATTAGGTACAATGAACACTGTTGTCATGACGGGCTCACCAAAAACCCTGATTTAAGCATCATATAAGATATCCATACAGCAAAAACACTGGTACCCCTTTAATTAATATTTTGAAATAAAAAGAAATTCATATGTTGAAATATCATCCCCAATGTGATGGTATTTAGAAATAAGTCCTTAGTCCAGGCATGGTGGCTCACACCTGTAATCCCAGCACTCTGAGAGGCCGAGGCAGGAGGATTGCTTGAGCTCAGGCGTTCAAGACCAACCTAAGCAAGAGCAAGACCCCATCTCTACTAAAAAAAAAAAAAAAATAGCCAGGCAATTATTAATAAAAATGGGAAAAAATTAGCCTGGCATTGTGGCATGCGTCTGTAGTCCCAGCTACTCAAGAGGCTGAGGCAGGAGGATTGCTTTAGCCCAGGAGTTTGAGGTTGCTGTGAGCTAGGCTGACGCCACGGCACTCTAGCCTAGGCAACAGAGACTCTGTCTCAAAAAAATAAAAAATAAAAATAGAATGGAAATAAGTCCTTTGGAAGGTGACTAGCGCGTGAGGGTAGAGCCCTATGGATGGAATTAGTACCCTTGCAAGAAGAATGGGTTCTCGCTCTCTCTTTTCTCTCTCTCGCTTTCCACCAAGTGAGGACACATGAGAAGCCTGGAAGAGGATCCTCACCAGAACTCAATGATCCCAGCACCTAGATCCTAGGCTTCCAGCCTCTCGTATTATCAGAAATAAGTTTCCTATTATTATCAGAAATAAGCCACCCAGTTTATAGTATTTTGTTACAGCAGCCTGAGCTAAGACAATACTTATAAGAATTTGGCCTTTTAGAGGTATTTGTCAATTTCATAATTCCTATCTAACATACGTAATTGAGAAATTAATTTAGACTTACGATTCTAAGCTGAATGTTTACTACGTTTGTATATAATATCGGTACTTAGAATTAAGACTGGTCATATGATCATGTTTAATGATCAGATTTATAATAATTAAACATTTTGGGAGATTTAACAGCCAGACATCTGAAGAACTTGAAAAGGGGATCAGTATATTTATGGGTTATCATTGTAGTTTCAAATATGTAAAAGTTGGGTTTGTAAATAGGACCAAATATTAATGAATTTCTTTTTATTTCAAAATACTAAAGGGGTACCAGTGTTTTTGCTATATGGATATCTTTTATGATGCTTAAATCAGGGCTTTTCGTGAGTCTATCATGAGAACAGTGTTCATTGTACCTAGTAGGAAAGTTTTTATCCCACACCCCCACTTATTGGTTTCTCATGTCCTTTATTTATATAATTTTGTCCCCCTGTGTGCCCATCTCTTTGCTCCCACTTATTAGCAAGAACATACGGCATTCGTTTCTCTGTTCCCAAGATACTTACTAAAGATAATGGTCTCCAATTCCATCCATATTGCTAAGGCGCCTCCCTTAGAGTGTTGAGATTCACTAGATTTATAAAATAGAATATTAATACTTCTAAATTGGCCTTAAAAGAAATAACTTTATTTTTCAATATGTAACCTAAATGGACAATAATTTTTAAAAATTAAAGGAAACCCCTCAGCTATAGACAGGCAGGGGCCAGGTCATGAAAGAACTTGGGCAAAGGCACTTCCGGTTTAACCTGTAGGCAATGGCAAGACATTGATGAATTTCCCTCGGATTTTGTCCGATATGCCTATTCTGGAGCTCACACTATGAAATATAAAGTGAACCAAGACTAAACACAGGAAAAGTGATTGAAGGCCAGGTAAGAGGTTTTAGAGAGTGGCAGGGAAAATAGGGTAGGAAAAACAGGAACAAGCTAAGGACAAAATTAGTACCTATGTTAGGTGGATAGTTAGGATCTCCTGCTCTTCTGGGGACAAAGGTGCCCTGCTCTGGTGCTGTCTCAAGCAATTTCTCCACATGGGAAGAAGGGTAAGGGTGGGCTAAGGCTGCCCCAGCCTTAAGCCCATCCCCAAGCAACTGCTACACCCGGAGAAGGGGGGAATGCTTCATCAATCTAGGAATTCCTCGGCCCAGGCATAATAAATTTAGAAAGTGACCTAGACTAACCTAAGGGTCATTAGTATGCCATTAGCTTGAATCTGCATTGCAGTTCACCCTCCAGGTGGGCTTTCTTATAGGGAGCTCTTATGTGCAGATGGAATTTTGAGTACACCTGTTGATCATTTGATAACATCCTACACCTCCCAAGAGCCTTCCTCTCGAATGGGCTAATAACAGGAAACAATCCGAGAAGTCAGGGGAAGTGAGTGGGTCAGTGAGGGAGTGAGCTGGTCTGTCTCTCTCCACTCTCGGAGACAGACCTGTTTTATTCTATTAAACAATAAAAACTGCTCTTGTGAAACTGCTCCCTGCCTGAAGTTACTCCTTCATGTTGGCCTTGCTGGTGATTTTTCCAAGAAAGGAGGCAGAGGACCGGGATAATAGTCTAGACTTGGCACTTTGGTATGTCTGGTCATTCTTCAGACAAGAGCACACCAAGAACCAAGGGCAGACCCCCACCCTGGCACCTTTGGTCCCGAAACCCAGGATTCTACTAGACCCACCAAGAACCCACTGTGTCACTTAAAATACATTCTCTTGGGCCATGTGCACTTTGCTAGTGGTAGGCTACAAAATATATCAAATAGCAACGCAGGAAGAAAGGAAAGAGGGAGAGAAGCTGAGTCAGAAATTGAGGTTAAAAGGCTTGGGCTAAAAATGTGATTTAAGCATCAAGAACAAATAGATGGTAATTTTTGAAACCATGGGCGTAAAGGAGATTATTTTCCAAAGAGCGTGTAGAAAATGGGGAAGAGAATAGGACTAAGCATAAAATCGGGGAGAAAGTCAACACTGGAGGTGCAAGGGGCAGAAGAAGAATCAAGCCAAGGTGATTGCCAAAGTTCAGCCCAAGAAGTGGGCAGTCATTCAGAAGCGAGAGGTGTCAGGGCATCACGAGAGCAGAGATTGTAAGAAGGCAGCAGAAAGTGAGCTCAGATGTTACTGAGAAGATTCCTAAGACAAAAACTAGCATTGGGAGGATTTGTCCAGCCAGGCTTATGAAGACAATCCCCCCCTTACCCTTGTAATATTTCTATAAAATAATAAAGGGAAAGTGGTTTTCTCTGTTTTCAAATTGCCATCTTCTACTTTTCTATAAAGGCACGAGATCCATTAGACTCCTTGACCAACAGTCTTTTGTTAGTAAAGCCTCAGTGACTACCTCTGCCTTTAGGAAACTTCTCCCTTCTTTGGCGTCTGTGATTTAGCCCTTTGGTGGTTTATTCTCCCTCCTTTTCTTCCTCCCTCCCCTGCCCCACCATCTTCTGCCTTCTCTTCTCCCTCCCACCCCTGCTCTGCTGACATTTCTCAAGGCTCAGTGTTGAGCCTCTGTTCGTCTTGTTTTGCACACTTGGAATAATTCTGCTGGACTGATTTAATGTTCTGGCAGGTATTTCCTAGAAATCATAAAATGTTGCTATTGTCATTGTTCAATACATCATTGCAGGGAAAGAACCCACTAGATGTATACGTCCCACACCCAGAATCACAGATACAAAGTGCTGCACACACCTCATCCATTATTCCCCTATTTTCTTTCTCTGTTATTATTTCCAAGTAGCTCTAGGCAGCTTGGTGCTTCCAAGCTTCTGAGACCGTTGGCAGGAATAATAATGACTTATCCAACTGCAGCTACAAATCCAACTGCATAACCACTATTTCTGCAAGTGAGTTGAAAATTATATTTAATATACGGTCCTGCCTGCTAGACGTCACCCCAGAGAATGCGCTAGACCCACCAAGAACCCACTTTGTCAGCATCACCTGTGCAAGTGGGTTGCATAGCATTAGCTTCTTATAGTTCCAATTTTGTCATATTTTGCCAATTCTGCGGCTTACATATTTTCCACATTGTAACTTCTCAGAAATTGAGATGTACCTTACAGTTAGTAGCACTTTTTGTTGTTATTGGAATATAAAATAATGATTTGTCTTACAATCTTTGATGTCATAGATTTGATGAAATTTGGGTATTTGAAGAATCAGATGCAAAAGTAGTTTCATCTATTGTACAACCCGGTGACTACAATTAATAACAATAAATTGGTTTTTTTGGTGGTGGTTTATTTTATTTATTTTTAAAGACTGGATCTTGCTCTGTCACTCAGCTTGGAGTGCAGTGGCACAATCATAGCTCACTGCAGCCTTGAACTCCTGGGTTCAAGGGAACCTTCTGCCTCAGTTTCCAAGTAGCTGGGACTGCAGGTATGAGCCACTTGCATCTTGAAAATTACTCTTTCTTTTTTTTCTTTTTGAGACAGAGTCTCACTCTGTTACCAGGGCTAGAGCACCGTGGTGTCAGCCTAGCTCACAGCAACCTCAAACTCCTGGGCTCAAGCGATCCCTCTGCCTCAGCCTCCCAAGTACCTGGGACTACAGGCATGTGCCACCATGCCCGGCTAATTTTTTTTCTATATATTTTTAGCTGTCCAAGTAATTTCTTTCTATTTTTAGTAGAGACGGGGTCTCGCTCTTGCTCAGGCTGGTCTCGAACTCCTGAACTCAAACAATCCACCCACCTTGGCCTCCCAGAGTACTAGGATTACAGGCATGAGCCATCTGGCCTGGCCCTTGAAAATTGCTAAGAGAGTAGATTTTAAGTGTTCTCACCACAAAAATATAAGTATATGAGGTAAAGCACATGTTAATTAGCTTGATTGAGCCATTCCATGATGCATAAGTATTTCAAAATATTATGTAGTACACAATAAATATCCACAATTTGTATTTGTCAATTTAAAAATGTATTTCTTTAAAGTGTATGAGTTTCCCTCTGGAAGACAATGAGCACAGTGATTAAAAGGTGGGCTTAGGCTGGGCGTGGTGGCTCACGCCTGTAATCCTAGCACTCTGGGAGGCCGAGGTGGAGGATCACTTGAGCTCAGGAGTTTGACACGAACAAAAGCAAGACCTCATCTCTACTAAAAATAGAAAAAATTAGCCAGGTGTCTTGGCCATCGCCTGTAGTCTCAGCTACTTGGGAGATGGAGGCAAGAAGATGTCTTGAGCCCAGGAGGGTGAGGTTGCAGTGAGCTACGATGATGCCACTGCACTCTACCCAGGGCAACCGAGCAAGACTGCCTCAAAAACAACAACAACAAGGTGGGCTTAGAAGTCAGTCTGGGTTTAAATTTCAGCTCTGACACTTACCAGCTCTAATAACTATGAAAATTGCTTAATCTCTCCAAGTCTCCGTTTTCTAACCTGAAAAGTTAGCAATATCTACCCCGTAGGGTTTTGTGACGTCTGTAAACTGTGCCTGGCACCTGCTAAGCACTCAGCATGTCCACCACATCCCAGTCTTCTTGTTTCTTTAAAAGGAAAAGCTGTAAGAGGTATAGGAACAAGATTAGATTCTTATTTAGAGTGAGCTAAGCAAACAACTCTCTCATTACTATAATCAAAGAGAGAGAAAAATTAATAGCCTGTAATTCAGAGTTGGATAGAGTCATAAAACTGGCTGGGCAGATTTGCAAGCTTATAAATCACGAGCAAAGTCTCTGCAGATGGCAGATCGATGCCCTTCCCTCTTCCCTACCTCACACCACAAAAAGATGTATAGAACATGTGATGCATATTAAACCCAAATGTACCCAATTTCTCCCTTTCTCCTGTGAGATCGTCCAGTCAGCTTTCTGCAGCTACTAAGCTGATTCGAGTCAGTCAGAATGAAAATATTTACAGAAATGTTAGGTTTCCTTGTTAAAAAAAAAAAAAAAAAGTAATAAAGCTGCATATAATCTAGTCTGATTTTAGTAAATATGTATATATTCATAGAAAAATAACTGAAAGGATATATACCACATTGCTTACTGGATAGTAAGATTATGAAAAATGTTTTCCTTTTCACTTTTAATTTATCTATAATTGAGATGAATTGCTTTTGTAAAAAATATTTTAGTCTTTATTTGTTAAAAGAAAAAAGAAGTAGCTTATTTTTAATAGGATTTAGGAAGGATTCTCTTTAGCCTATGTCCCAGATGTTATTTTTATGAATTTAAACACACTTAAGAGACATTGATTCAGTATTTTGTATGAAGACTATTAAGTAGTCCCCTTCAGGCTTTGGCACGATAAACACTAGGTTTACTCTAGAAACTCAGAGTAAACCAGAACTTTCTAAGCAGGCGTGAGTCTAATGTAGAAGAAACAAAATAATCAGCTTACAAAGATGCAGCCTGGGATAATATTTTCTTTTGGAGTGAATAATTTTTTTGGGGGGGGTGAGGTCTTGCTCTATCACTCAGTTTAGATTACTGTGGTATCATTATAGCTCACTGCAGCCTCAAATTCCTGGGCTCAAGCGATCCTCCTGCCTCAGCCTCCCAAGTAGTTGAGACCACAGGTGCGCACCACCCACACCTTGCTAATTTTTCTATTTTTTGTAGAGATGAGGTCACACTCTGGCTCAGGCTGGTCTCAAACCCCTGGCCTCAAGCGATCCTCCTACCTTGGCCTCCCAAAGTGCTGGGATTACAGGGGTGAGCCACCAGGCCTGGCTTAAAGAGCTGTTTTTAATGGCATGTTTCTAACTTAAATTTTTACATTCTTTTCTGTCCGCCCACTCTTGCAAAATATGATTAATAAATACTTAGGTGCGCCAGCCAAGCAGTGCCAGTAGCCACCCAAAGCTGGAAGACGCAAGGAAGGGATTCTCCCTTGAGTCCCCTGGAGGGAGGACAGCCCTGTAGACACCTCGATTTCAGCCCAGTGAGCCTGATTTTGGACTTCCAGTCTCTAGATCTATGAAAGAATAGAATAAATTTCTGTTGTTGGAAGCCCCCCAGTTATGGTAATTTATTATACTAACTACAGGAAATTGATATAGTGACATTATCTAGGACTTTAGTCTCAAAAGTTTTTTCCTAGCCATAGCCCTGGGCCAAAATCAGCTTCCAACCTGATTCCAATTTGACCTATAAATTGGAGTTAGTGATTTTTAAATCTAGCAGAGCATTTACCTAAGAAAACTAAATCTCTAAATCTTTCTAGGCAAAAGGAGCAAGCTACAATCAATAACTGAGAGTTGCATAAAAACTGATACAAACAAGGGTACCCTATTTGGGGAATTTGAGGTTGGAAACAGAGAAGGAAATTCCCAAAGTCCATTTTTACTCATTAACTCATTCAATAATATTCATTGGACACCTGCCATGACCCAGGCACCGGGCTTGGAACTGGGGAGACGACAATGTAGAAGACAGAGGTCCCCCAGGGGCTCTCAGGCTAGCTCAGCTTTCAGTGAGGGAGAGAGAAAAAGAGAAAAGGCCCAAGATGGAATAAATAAATGGGAGAAATTCACGTTATAAAAACGATGCACAAAAATATGTGAAATACATCATCACACCTCTCTAAACATTTTAATACTGGCTATGAGCAAAACACATGTTTTATGAAAAAAAAAAAAAGGGAGGCTTCCTGAATGTGGAATCATGCCAGGAGCAGGTCAAGCATGTCACCTGACACCAGCCCCCAGGGCAGACAGAGAAATGAAACATCCCAAAACACAAGATATTAAGAAGGAAAAAGGAGGCAGAGCAGTGCGTCTTGGAAAGGATCTCGAAGTCATATATACACAAAAGAAAAATCATATAAAAGACAAAAACATGTATAAGTGTCTTAATTTCTGAAGCTGAACTCTAAACAGCTGAGTCAAATGAATTAAAAACTCAATTACCATATCCACCGATCAATCTCCATAAAACCATTTCCCTGTGATTATTAAAACCTACCATAATCCAAATTCGACTATAGGTTTGAAGAGTCTTAAAGGTGACACAATTATTTTCATATATTGGGGGTGGAGGAGGGGTTCTAATAATGAAGGGAACAAACCTAAATTGCCCAAGGGAGCCGACTACATAATCAAATTATCCAGTTCAAAGGGCAAGTTGTATAATTAAAGACCATCAGGGAAAAGAAAAGTCCTCCTGTATTGCGTAACAGCGAGTTTCCATTGCTTGGTATTTTTGTGTGAAACTCCCTTGGTTCTCCATTTTCTTTTGCATCTTTAGACACAATCAGTGGAAATTTTTGCACTGGAAAATAGCAAAGTGACAAGCATTCTTGCTAAAAGAAATCTAATATCACACATCCTGACAAATCTCTTTGGACATTCTTCACTTCATTCAAAGATTCAGGCTCAGCTGACAGACTGGAGGGACAGGCCAGCAGGAATCTTATTTGCCTGAGGGCCTGAATAGCTTCCTGGGAAATTCTGCCACCCAAGGGAAGCTCTCAAAGGTCAGACATAAGCTTGGCCGGGTAACAATGGCTCCCTGGTCCCAGAAGAAGGGTGATTCTGAGTGCAGTCGGGTCTGTGAATTAGATTTCTCCACTAGCCCAGCCCCCATGGACTCATGGCAGAATCCTAGAGAGGGGCATAAAAAAAAAACCACAAGAGAAATTTTTACTAAAATTTCCTAATCAGCTTGAGCATCACTAAAAGCAGACAGCCAGACATTATGTGTCTCTTGATGAGCTACATTACGAAGTGCTCTGCACCACCTATAAAGTTTTCTTGCCCAAAAAAGTAATAACAATAAGAAATGAACCAGAATTGAATCAAGCCTCTAGACCACTTTATTAGCAATTTAAAGGATTCACAGGGAACCAACGAGCATTTTGGACACCACGATGACACAATCGGCCAAACCCAGACTGGAAAATTCCACAGGACAAATGATCAGCTTCCTTAATAAACACATAGTTCTAAAAAGGGAGGCTGGGTGCCCCACCATGGCTCGTGCCTGTAATCCCTGCACTTTAGTAGGCTGGGGCAGGAAGATCGCATGAGACGAAGAGTTTGAGACAAGCCTGGGCAACATAGTGAGACCCCATCTCTACAAAAAAAATTTTAAGTTAGGTGGATGTGCTGGCATGTGCCTGTAGTCCCAGTTACTTGGGAGGCTCAAGTGAGAGGATTGCTTGAGCCCAGGAATTTGAGGCTGCAGTGATCGTGCACTATGATCGTACCACTGCACTCCAGCCTGGGCAACAGAGCAAGATCCTATCTCTAAAAAAAATGCAAATACAAATAAAAAAGGGGTAGTAAGAATTATTGTAGGTAACAAGAAACTTAGGAGACACAAACAAATATATCTGTGGACTGTCTTTAAATCCTGATTCAAACAAACCACCTGTACAAAGACATTTTTTAAACAATTGAAGAAAATTGAACATGGACTGAGAATTAGATAATATTAAGGAATTATTGGAGGTTTTTCCAGATATGATAATGTTATTGTGCTAATATTGGGGAAAGAAAATTTTACCTTTTAAAGATAATAATAAAGTATGTAAGGGTAAAATGATATGATGTCTGGGATAAACTTTAAAATATTTCAGTAGGAGGATGGGAGGAAGAAGATGAAGAAAGATAAGGTGGGTAGATATTATAAAACAAGAATGATAAATATTTGTAACCGTTGCAGTTGGCCAATGTCGGCAGGTGATTCCTTATACTATTCTATGTTTGAAATTTCCAAATCAGAATTTTCAAAAACTAAATTTCCACTCTTACCTTAAACTATCCTGAAACATCAACACTTCACCCTAGATATCTGCTATTTCCACAGCTCCACACCGACGGCCACGCTCCCTTGAAATTCTCTGTGGAGGCACTTTTCTGATCTGTCCTTTGAAGCTCAGCTCGAATTCCTGCCTCCTCCTCAAAGGCTTTCCTGTTAGTCCCCAAATATCATGAGCCCCGTCTCCTTTCTCTGGACTTCCATAGCACTTCACATCGGTTGATATTTGTCATACTTTGCTTTATTTTATCGATTAACATTCTAGCATTTTCCATCCACGACTGGATTTGAAGCTCTCACAGGGCAGGGCACATCTTGCTTGTGAATCTCTTAGCAAGACAGCTTCACCCAGAATCTGTCCCAAATAATCATGACTAATTAATAAATGATGGGCATGTCTAAAGGATAACACAATGAGATAAGAATCAAGAAATCTGCGTTAGTCCTTGCTTTAGTCAGGGTTGCCAGGGGCAAAAAAGTCAACTCAGTCTAGCACAAGCAAAAAGTTGGAATGTGTTGATTCCAATAATGAAGCATAGATTCAGAGACCTAATGGTATTTTCAGTTCCTTCCCTCTCTCCCCTTTTCCCTATTTCTAGGTTTGGTTGTTTGCGACAGACTGATTTCTCATCAGCCCAGCTTTCAACCCTGATGGAAAGAGAAAGTAATGTTTTATTTCCCAACATGCACACACACAAATCTCAATGAAAGATTCTGATTTTAGGACAAATTAGGATGGGAAAAAAAAAAAAAAGATTCTAATTGGTCCAGATTGCATCTCCTGCCCGTCCTTGGGCCAATCCCTGTGGCTAGAGGAACGGGGCGCTATGATTGGCCACTTCTGGATCACATGCGATCCCCGTGGCTAGGGGCTAGGCAGACCCATGAGAACTGCATAAAGTCAGAGGTGGGACAGTTTCACCAAGGGAAGGGGGTACAGTTGTCAAAAGGATGGAGGAAAAGAATGCTGAGTAGGACTCCCCCAGCCCTACCCCAACCCTCCCCCCCCAAAAAAGAGACCCCCACCACAGCCCTAATTCTGTCTCTCACCTGATAAATCATCCTGGGCCAACTAATTAATAACAATATAATAATTGTCATAACTTGATGCCCTCTTACTATGTATCAGATAGTGTGCCAGTACTTTGTAATGTATTATAAAAATATTATTAAAGTAATATACTGTACATTGAAAACTCCAAAAGGTGGGAGGGGATTGAGGGATGAAAAATAACCTATAGGGTACAATGTACCCTATTTGGGTGACAGGTACACCAAAGCCCAGACTCCACCACTACCCAACACATGCATGTAACAAAACTGCACTTATCCCCCAAATCTATACAAATTTTTAAAAAAGGACATCAAGGATAAAAACATTTTTAAATTAATATAATGTATATAGTTATCATTATCGCTAACGCTCTGAACCACTCAACAAGGTAGATGTTATTGGACTCATTTCACAGATGATAAAACTAAGACTTCAATAGGCCAGTGGGTCTGTTCAAGGTCTTGTCTCTTTACAGCTGCTTCTTTGTGCTACAATTTCCCTGTATATGGGTCTCCCTAATAGCGCTGTCTACCTCACATTAATGTTTTAGACATGAAGGGGGAGAGAAGGAGGTCAAGGTTTTTGAGACTTACTCATTCCAGCCCTGGCATGCCCCACCCTGCATTTCCCACGCGTTCAAGCCTTCCCTGCGTTTGAGGTCATGTCCTCCCCTGAGATCAGCAATGTCTCCTTGCTCCAGATGCCCTGGCACCTCGTGCCACCTTCTTTCCCACATCATAGATACGTGGGCATTAGCCCCCCCTGTTAGATCATATGTTATTGAGAAAAGGAACCATTTCTAATTCAATTTCATAGATAGCATGCATTCGATTTCATATAGCATGCATGGGCATATAAAGCCCATACGTGATAGGTTTCAAATAGACATTTGTTTAATTAATGCATTTGTTTAATTAATTCATGTATAGGTGAGAAGTCCCCCCTCTAAATTCAAGGCACAACTATTTGGGGTTCAAATAGAAGCACGGAATGTTAGATCTGTAAGAAGACACCACCTAAATCCAGGGCCAGTCTATAAACTATCTGTTACTGATCTGCACCAAAATAAAAGTCAAGAAATTGAGAGTATACATTTAGAAATTGTATGGCAATTTGGCAGGTTAAGTTTATATCTGCTGGATGTAATAAGAAAAATGCAGAATTTGTATTCTACATGTCTTTGTAAATTAATTTTCTAATAATTCATTTGTACTATAGTTTACAATGTATCAGTCCACAGTGGATGGGGAAGTGAAAAACTATCTCCAGCAGAGATAGATCGGAGAAACACACAGATCTTGTCGAAACTCTCGCTCAGAGCAAAGCCCATTCTCTGCTTCTGGCCAACTGGACTCTTTTTAATCCTTTTCAGTGGGGCATTCACACCACTCAGATTATTTCATAACTTAACTATTTCTTGTCTGGCTTGGAAGGTTCTCTAACTCCAGAAGAGAAGACAACAGACTTCCTCAGCCTAGGGTGAAGTTGGGAGGTGACAGGCTTCCACAAAGGAAGTAGAAAATTTCACGGGACTAAGTCTGGAGATTCTTTCTCATCTGCCCAATAAGAGGCTTTCATTTCTGACATTTTATGATTTCCTATTCATTCATGAGCTTTTCTAGTCCTCTAAGATATGAGGAAGTTCCTACCTCTAAAATATAGCCCACTACCACCTCCTCCCTTGAAAACAAAAAAAACACTCCCTTTTTTTTTTTTCTTTTCTTTTTTGAGACTGAGTCTCACTCTGTTGCCCCGGCTAGAGTGCCGTGGCGTCAGCCTAGCTCACAGCAACCTCAAACTCCTGGGCTCAAGTGATCCTCCTGCTTCAGCCTCCCAAGCAGCTGGGATTACAGGCATGTGCCACCGTGCCCAGCTAATTTTTTCTATATATTTTTAGTTGCCAATTAATTTCTTTCTATTTTTAGCAAAGACAGGGTCTGGCTCTTGCTCAGGCTGGTTTTGAACTCCTGACCTTGAGGGATCCTCCCACCTCAGCCTCCCAGAGTGCTAGGATTACAGGTGTGAGCCACCATGCCTGGCCAACACTCCCTCTTTTTTTTTTTTTTTTTTTTTAGTTTTTTTTATTTTTATAGAAATTGAAAATTTATACTTCTAAAGCCATCACACTCAAGAATAGTACAGATCAGTGAGATATGCCAATACCTGAGGTAAAAACAAATTATTAGGTGTCTCATACTTTTAGCAATTATCTGTTAGTTTCTTCCCACAGATCTAACAAATAGTCCTGTGAGGAAAGCAAAACCACAATGTTACTCTATGAGACATTTCCAGCGATGTATCCAACACTCCCTTTTTGACATGAGTAACCTGATAGTCCAACTACAGTACGTCTGTCTCGTGTCCTTTACGTGGGATAAATAATATTAGATCGTTCAGTCAAAATAAAATAAAGGTTAATAGGACTGCCATAGAAAGCAAATCTCTGCTTCCCTATAAATTGTAAATTGAGTAGTTGTAGTGGTAGTAACTAACAATTATTAAGCACCTATTGTGTGCCAGGCATTGGGTTAAGTGCTTTACAAAATTGTTTCATTTATTCACCAAAGCAACATTTAGGTAAATAACATTGTTGTTCTCATCTGACAGATGAGAAAACCGAGGTGCAGATAGGTTAAGAAACTTGCCCGATATACATGACTTCAGAGTGGTGATCCAAGGTTAGAAAGCTGCTGGTGTAAACCCAGAGCCTGCCGTTCTAGACCCTGTGATATGAGAAAGAGGAAAGCAAAGGGCATTAATAAACAAATGAAAATAGTGATATATGCTGATTCTTCAAATATAGCTGTTATATTTTGCATGTCACATTCAATTCAACTATTTATATAAAAGAATAGAGCAACGTAGCATTCTTCCAGTATTTTTAAATTGAATAAAACTAAAATCTTTCCTGCTTACTATAATGAAACCAGACAATTTAGAAAAACAAAACTATTCCTGTGATACCTCAGTAAATTTTAAATACATATACAAATTAATTCCAGGGTAATGGCATTTTTATAAGTACAAAAAAACTGTGGATGAAAACACAAACATTTGAATAGATGAAATGGAACAGGCATACATAAAAAATTGAATGCAATGCAAAAACCAACATTATTTCTACTTCAAAAATAATATTTTGTTTATTAAGCCTTATAAAAATATATAGTAGCAACAAATATATGCAGATTATTTGCAAAATACAGTGGAAAAGAAAATTGGATATTTGTAAACTAATCACATAAAACATCATGTATAATAGTGCCAGTATTATCTTGAGGGTATATTTTGAATGTGGAGATAATTGTTTTACAAGTCACAAATGAAATTATTTTTTTCATCCTTAATGAAATGAGAATTTCAATAAATTTTTATAATGTCTTGAAACAAATCTGATCATGTGTTTTCAGTAGTAATATGTTATTTAGAATAATAATTATACTGGTGATATAAACCTCAAACCAAAATTAAAAAGGCATCAGAAGTTATGCTGCCTGATCTAGGTTAAATAAAGCTCTCCTAGAACGTGTGCATGAGGCCTGCTGAGATGAGGAAAGCTACCCAGCCAATCCTCAGACACGTGAGTTATAAACACTCAACAGTTGTATGAGGCTGAGGTTTTGTGATTATTTCTTGCACAGCATTGTTAGCACAATATTAAAAAGCTGTGGTGGTTTTTAAATACAGTGCACACATTTTTTGAGGCTCCTCCCTTTAAGAGGCGGAGCCTCATTTCCCTCCTCTGGAATGTGGGCTGGACTTAGAGATTTGCATGTAATGAACAGAGTCAAGCAGAAGTGATGGGTGTGACGTGGGAAGATAGATCACGAATGGTGCTGCAGCTCCCTTCTCCCTCTCTCTCTCTGATTGCTTGGTCTGGGGGAAGTCAGCTGCCACGTGGGGAGAAATTGCATGATGAGGAGCAGAGGCTTCCTGCCAACATCCAGTAAGGAAAGGAGGCCCTCTGCCAATGGCCACACTAGTGACCCATCTTGGAGCAGAACCCCCAGCCCCAGTCTTCAGATGACCACAGCCCTTGCCAACATCTCGACTCTAGACACATTACACACCCTGAGCCAGACTCTTCTAGCTAAGCCACCCCTGAATCCCGGGCCCACAATTACTGTGAGATTAAAAAATAAAATAAGGCCAGGCACAGTGGCTCATGCCTATAATTCTAGCACTCTGGGAGGCCAAGGCGGGTGGATTGCTCCAGGTCAGGAGTTCGAAACCAGCCTGAGCAAGAGTGAGACCCCATCTCTACTATAAATAGAAAGAAATTAATTGGCCAACTAATATATATAGAAAAAATCAGCCAGGCATGGTGGCGCATGCCTGTAGTCCCAGCTACTTGGGAGGCTGAGGCAAGAGGATCGCTTGAGCCCAGGAGTTTGAGGTTGCTGTGAGCTAGGCTGACACCACAGTACTCACTCTAGCCTGGGCAACAACAACAACAAAAAAACCCATAATATAGTTCCCACATAATTTAATAAATAAAAATATATTTAAATAAAAATGTGAAAAGTCCAGATGCTGTGATCAGAAGAGGAAGTTTCCCAGGATGAAAGATTTAACTATACACTTCATTCAAAGCGGCAGAAGGCTTCTTTGGCTGGATGGATGAGATCCATCTCCAAGAAGCCATGAGGATAATGTCTTAGCCCTGCAGTGCCTGACCCAGTGCCCGGCCCAGATTCCCTTGGGGTGAGTGGGGGCGGGGGCACAGGAAGGGCAGGAGAGGGCAGGCCTTGCTCCTCCAGCTGCCAGGAGTATTGGCTACTAAGGGTCGCACCTGAGTCCGTCCCCTCTGCCAAAGGAAGCCGTCTCATCCAAGGTCATGCCACCTCCTCCAGGGAAAACCGCGTCCAATAACTGATCAATGACCCAGCTTCTGGGCCTCAAGCTGAAAGGGCCATCCCAGCTCCTGAGCTCCCCTTGGCATTGGCTGAGGCCTTTGTCGTGACTACATTGAGGCTCAACTTCTCCCTCTGCTCCGTCCTGCTGCCTTCACTCCTCAGAGTTCTTGATACCCAGAGCAACCCCCAGTAGACCTTCCTTCCACATGTAGATTTCCATCTCAGCCCGTTTCCCAGGGAACCTGACCTAAGAGAAGCTCTGGAAGCCAGCAGGTCCCACTGAGGCCTGGTTGTTGACAAGATAGATCCATCTAGGGTAAGTTAAGGCCAACAGTCCAGACAAGCGGGAGGATTCCCAACAGCTTTGCAAGAGGCGAGTCAGGAGGGGGTGTGTTGTGGTGCAAATGCAGGGAGGGTGAGCAGGCCCTGGTAGACGTAGGTAGACATAGTCTGATCAGTAAGATGGGTGGAGAATGAGTGAGCCAGTTTAAAACAACCCTAGTAAGTAGGTTGGTTAACCATGATTCAAAGCCAAAAACAGATCTTATACTGCCTGCCAGAAATCAGCAACAGTGGTCCCAGGGGTGTCGATTATAGCCGCTAGGTCAGAGGCACCAAGATAAATTTTGCCCCTAATTGAGAAAAATAGAGAAATGTTAGGATGACTTCTCACAACACCTCATAAAGACCCTCATTGCTTTGGAGCATTGGCTGGGAGATAATGTCTTTTTCCCATTAAATCCAGGTGCTAGCCAGAATCTCTGATAATCCCTGAAATTGCTGTTGACGCTCACCGACAGCACGTCATGATTTCACATGCCACTCTGCCAGTGAGGGTGCCATGCATTGCCATTACCATGCAGCGCCATGTTGTTGCAAAACCACGTCCATGGCGCTCAGAGCACCGCCAAGGGTTCCCAGCAGCCATACCTCATGCACATGAATGTTTATATCTTCCATCCCCCACTTCTGTTCCCACAGGCTCATAGGTTGCTTCAACAATCTCCCAGGACCTGCGTGATTACAATCTGTTTATCCAGATAGGTTCTGATGATCTTGCCTCTATGCCTGGTATATTTATCCTATCCATTAAATTTTAAATCAGCCAGCCCTGTAGCAATCAAAAACACTAAAAACAAATACCCTTTGACTCACTTTCCGAAATTCACCAGAGTTACTTTTGCACGCGTGCCCAAGAATGTCAAGCAAAGATAGTCGCTGTGTCACCAAGATAGCAGCTAGAGTCTCCCAGGCTCTTGAGATCCAATGTAAGGTCAGAACAAAGTCCCATGGGGAACCAAAGCACCTCCCAAGCTCACCTTCCTCAAGATTTCTTCCAATTCTCAGTAGGTCTTCAAGGAGCTGAGGGAATATCACCCCGAAATAGGACTCCTTGGAATAAAGAGTATTTTGAATGAAAGGCCCTTAGAGATCAAAAGGCATTGGAAGGGGCTTTCTGTCTATCTGCGTAAATAAACCAGATGGACTGACCAGGCGTGGTGGCTCACGCCTGTAATCCTAGCACTCTGGGAGGCCGAAGCGGGCAGATTGCTCAAGGTCAGGAGTTCGAAAACAGCCTGAGAGAGACCCCGTCTCTACCAAAAATAGAAAGAAATTAATTGATCAACTAAAAACATATATACAAAAAATTAGCCGGGCATGGTGGCGCATGCCTGTAGTCCCAGCTACTGGGGAGGCTGAGGCAGAATGATCGCTTGAGCGAGCCCAGGAGTTTGAGGTTGCTGTGAGCTAGGCTGACGCCACGGCACTCACTCTAGCCTGGGCAGCAAAGCGAGACTCTGTCTCAAAAAATATATATAAATAAAAAAATAAACCAGATGGACTGATCAAAAAGACCAACTGCCTTTCCTTTCCCTCCCTCGTATCTCACTGTGTTGCAAGAAAGAAGATCAAGAAGGCAACCAATGCGGCCCAACCCATTTTAAAGATAATACCTGTCTCCTAAGTTAATTAAATTTACAAAGAGAATCATTCACAGGTCAAGCTGTCTCCCTTCCCACCATCCATCCATCCTCCCAAGTATCTATTCTTCCTCCCTATTAACCATTTATTGCCCCTAAACAGAATTACCTGTATTCTTCATCCCTCCTCCCCACTAAAATGTGGGTGTATAAACTTCTGGAACCCACTGGGATACCAAGTAATCACTCTGTGATTCTCTCCATGTGCATGGTAAATACATTTTTTATCTCTTTCTCTTATTAATCTGCCTTATTGTGAGTTGATCTTTCAGCGAACATTCTGGGGCAACGGGGAAGTTCTCATTTATCCCACGTGGTTTTATATTCTTCTGGCAATTTCTAGCTCCAGCATCCTGCCTCTGCACTTTCCCGATCCTCTATGCCACCCTGATAACAACCTAATGTGGGGACAGTCCCTCAGACTGATTCTCTCCCCAAAGCCACCTCGGGAGGAATAAGCCAATTTTACTGAACGTTTGTGGATCCCAGAGAACAACTTAGCTCACATATTATTCAGTCTTGTTCTTAAAAGTTACGCCATGCAGGTCTCTCACTAGCTGCCTCATTTCACGTGACAAAGTGCCAGCAGATTTGGTGTCCGGCAAAGGCGTGGTCTCTGCTCCATAGATGGCACCTCTTGCTGTGCCCTCACGTGGTAGAAGGGTAGAGGGAAGGACAAAAGAGACCCGCAGGCTCCCTCGAGCCATTTTGTGAGGACACTAATCTCACTCATGGGGGCAGAGCTGTCATAGCCTAATCACCTCCTCCTACCGTTCCATTGGGGATTAGGGTTTGGCATGAATTTTGGAGGGACACCAGCATTCAAACCACCATAGCCAGCTCTCCACCATGCCCTGTTTCAGTAAACACGTGCCAAACACCGTGCTAATCATTTTATATACACTATCTCAATCCTCATAGAAACCCTATGAAAAGGGAGTTGTTTTCACAACAAAGAAGCCAAAGGTTGACAAAATTGTGCAATGTATCCAAGGTCACATAATGTATGACTTAGAGGATTAGCCTAATTGCTGTAACAAAAAGGCCCACATACACACAGTGGCTTAAATAAGATAGAATTTTTTTTCTCTCTCTCTCATATAACAGCCCAGAGGTGAAAGGTGGATACACTTTCCTCAACACGTGGCTTCCAAACATGCTCCAGTTACTGGCATTGTCCAGCCAGCAGAAAAGGCAAGAGAGTTAGAATCAAGAATTGACAACATCGACTGTGGGTGTTGGTGCACGCCTGTAATCCAGCACTTTGGGAGGCTGAGATGGGAGGATTGTTTGAGGCCAGGAGATAGAGACCAGCCTGGGCAACATAGTGAGACCTCTACAAAAAAAAAAAAAAGTTTTAATTAACCAGGCATGGTGGCACATGCCTATAGTCCCACTGAGGCTGAAGGTGCTCAGGAGTTCTGCACCCCAGCCTGGGCAACAGAGCAAGACTCTGTCTCTAAAAATAATAATAATAATAATAAGATGGCCCAGAAATTACACACCTCACCTCTGCCCACATACCACTGGCCCAAATGTGGTCACATGTCTGGAATTAGCTTGGCGACATAGTCTGTAGCTGAGGAAATGTGGTCAGCTAAAACTCCAAGACACACTTTTACTAAAAGGAAGAAAAGGAAAATAGATACTGGGGAGAGTTAATGGTCTCAACAGATCAACTAGTAAGTAGGAGAGTTATGATTGAAACCTTGGCCTCTTAGGATCCAGAGCCTTCTTTCCCAATCACATGAAAGTGCCTCCCTGAACACTTGAAAGACTTTCCTTCCTTGGCTACTGTCATCTTCCTCGGACTGTTCCTACTGGGGCTTCAGGTTGTCTTCAGGCCTAAGGCTGGGGATCCCCTCGCTCACCCTGCCCCACCCTCCATAACTGTTACTGGCTCCCCAGGTGCTAAATTATCCTTGTAGTTTTCTTATGTCCTGCTCACACCTTTGTGACTAGTCCCTTTAATAAACACTCTGCATTCAAGCTCTTAGGTGGCTAAAAAAAAAAAAAGGAAAATAAATGTAGTAAAAATAAAATAAGTAGGCCGGGCGCGGTGGCTCACGCCTGTAATCCTAGCACTCTGGGAGGCCGAGGCGGGAGGATTGCTCGAGGTTGGGAGTTCGAAACCATCCTGAGCGAGACCCCATCTCTACTAAAAATAGAAAGAAATTAATTGACCAACTAAAAATATACATACAAAAAATTAGCCGGGCATGGTGGCACATGCCTGTAGTCCCAGCTACTCGGGAGGCTGAGGCAGAAGGATCGCTTGAGCCCAGGAGTTTGAGGTTGCTGTGAGCTATGCTGACGCCACGGCACTCACTCTAGCCAGGGCAACAAAAGTGAGACTCTGTCTCAAAAAAATAAAATAAAATAAAATAAGTAAAAATAAATGCTCTGCAAAGTGCCAGGTTTCAATGTGCTATGTGTTTCCTGCCAGGATCTTGACTGACTCTCCTCCTTCCTGGTCCACCCTGCAAGGCAGTGGTCATAGAAAGCTTTCAGACTCATCAAAGCGAAATATCTATGCTATGGCTGGCATGATGGTGACCCTTTCAAAATTCATGTTGAAATTTGATCCCCAATGCAACTAAGAGGTGAGGCCTTTGGGGGGTGATTAGCACCCTTGAGGACTTGAGGTTGGAGGGTGTACCCTCTTGTGCTCCCATATCTCCCACCTTGGGAGGATGCAGAAACCCGGTACCATCTTAGAAGCAGAGAACAGCCCTCACCAGACATCAGTTCTACTCGTACCTTGACCTTGGGCTTCCCTGCCCTCAGAACTGTGAGAAATAAATTTCTGGTGTTTATAAATTACCCAGCCTGTGGTATTTTGCTATAGCAGTACACATGGACTAAGACAATCTACAAAACTTAGAAATGTCTCCTGTTAACATTGACCTGCCTTTGTCAATAGAAAATAAGCTCCAAAAAGCGACCCTCCTTTTACCATTTATTCTTAGATCCCAGCACAGTGCACAGCACATAGTAGGCTCACTAAATATTAGGTATGAACAAACACTGAGTCCTATATATGGTGGTTTTTCAACAAATATATTTCTGATGATTAACTGAAGGGCCCCAACTTTATAAGTCTTTAAGCAATTCCTTATGAGGCCATAAATGACTTTTTTTTTTTAGAGACAACCTTGTAATATGGACCTTATTTAGCAATGGTGCTCCTATAATCTCAAATCCTCTTGTACCTTTATGAGTTTTAATACTTCCTGTCACTGCAACATGTTCACCAGATTTTTCAGTCCACCCTTACGATGCTTTGAAGTAGAGTATAATTGAAGAGCTGCAGTTTGAACTTGGACAAAGTTTGTAACAAACAGATTGCAAATAATTTCCTATAAATGTGATCTGAGAGGCTAGGAATACATTAAGCACATCAGAACAAGAAGTTTACCAAGAAAAGGACATGAGAGTCAGCTTTCCAATTCAAAGCAAATGCTACCATATTTCACCGAATCTAAGATGCCACTGATCTTTAGATATCCCATTACTTACCACTAAAAAAGAAAAACTGGCTGGGCGTGGTGGCTCATGCCTGAAATCCCAGCACTTTGAGTAGCCAAAGTGGGAGGATCACTTGAGGCCAGGAATTTGAGACCAGCAAAGGCAACATAGCGAAACCCTATCTCTACAAAAAATGTTTTAAAAAATTAGCTGGGCACGGTAGCATGTACCTCTAATCCTAGCTACTCAGGAGGCTGAAGTGGGAGGATCTCTTGAGCCCAAGAATTCAAGGTTGCAGGGAAGTATGATTGCACTACTGCACTCTAGCCTGAGTGACAGAGCGAGATCTTGTCCCCCAAAAAAATGAAAAGAAAAGAAAAACTGATAACATTATGACAAAGTTAAACTCTGACATAATATGCTTTTTTACCACTTGGAATTTTTTCATATTTATGGAAAGAGGTCTTTTAGGCTTATTTAGTCACAGATTTTCATTATATATCATACTGCTCTTTTCCATGTATTTCCTTTTTTTTTTTTTTTTTTTTTTTTTGAGACAGTGTCACTTTGTTGCCCAGGCTAGAGTGAGTACCATGGCGTCAGCTTAGCTCAAAGCAACCTCAAACTCCTGGGCTCAAGCGATCCTCCTGCCTCAGCCTCCCAAGTAGCTGGGACTACAGGCATGCGCCACCATGCCTAGCTAATTTTTTCTATATATATTAGCTGGCCAATTAATTTCTTTCTATTTATAGTAAGGACGGGGTCTCACTCTTGCTCAGGCTGGTTTCGAACTCCTGACCTCGAGCAATCCACCCACCTCAGCCTCCCAGAGTGCTAGGATTACAAGTGTGAGCCACCGCACCTGACCTTTTCCATGTATTTCTGCAAATACAATAACTTTTTATTTCAATGCCAAGTCATTCCGAGATTACTGTGAACACATTGTAAGTGGCAATTAAATGCATAGAGCTCAATAAAAGTGACAATAATATTAATAGCTATGACCAGATTCCTGCAACCACATCACAATGGTGACCTGGCCAATGGAACTGTAGGATGCCATCAATTGTAAGACGAACTTTGATTTCAGAGATGTTCAAATAGGGTGGAAGGTTGCAGGGACTAAGTCTTAGAATCAATGAAGTATGGGACTTGCCTAGAATCAAGATTCAGGGACTAAGTGTCACACATTGCATCCTTTGTAACATCCATGTCAGGGAAGGGTGACGGGAGGCAACAGTGAGAGAATGTGAATTCTCACTAGTTTCAATTCATCTTTAGCAAGCCAGGTTACAAATTACTTTTTAAAAAAATCACTCATGGCTAGGCACAATGGCTCACACCTCTAATCCTAGCACATTGGGAGGCCAAGGCAGGAGGCTCGCTTGAGCCCAAAAGTTCGAGACTAGTCTGAGTAAAAACAAGACCCCATCTCTATGAAAAATAGAAAAATTAGGCGGTTGTGGTGGCCCATTCCTGTAATCCCAGCTACTCGGGAGGCTGAGGCATGAGGATCGCTTGGGCCCAGGAGTACGAGGTTGCTGTGAGCTGTGATGAGGCTACTATACTCTAGCCTGGGCAACAGAGCAAGACTCTGTCTCCAAAAAAATCACTCACTAAATATTACACATTAAATTATTTGCAGGTTAATGATTGCTTAAGGTAAGGTTGAAGACTAAAGCACCACCCAACGAATTGATTATCAGAGAGACTAATCTAGATCACAAGGAATACCCCAAAATATCCAGTAGGGAATGCTTCATATGCTCAATTGGAAGGCTAGGTGTTTCCAAAATTAATTCTCAGAAAAGAAGAAAAAAATCCTTTGAGTCCTCATGAAATCTTTCATATTATAAAGTACTCTCCCCATGACTTTATTTTGAACTACAGAGTATTGTTTGAGAAAGATATATTAGCCTAACTTCACTTCATACTAGCTTGGATGCTTAATGAAATGGATTTTTTTCAAGGGCATATTGTTATACATTAACTGTGTCCAGAGGTATGAAAGTTATAAGTGTTGGACGTCATTGCAATCAAACCTTTCAAAAATCACCTAAAGCAATATAGAGAGTAGTTGGGCTAGAGAACATAAGTGGGTCAGGAAGCCAATAGGAGAAATAAAAAACCCATTGGCCTTAACACTACACAAATGGTTACTTGTGACCTGGGGTAGAATTTCCAATGACCACACCATTCATTGATCCAAAAAGTGCTGTGTCTCAAATAATGTAAACAGAAATACAAAGTGTCCTGGGAAATTATGTCTCTGGTAATGGGGTTTGGAACACGCTACCCTAACATCTAACACATGGGCATTTGAGGTCATAAAACCTTCATTCCAGAAATGTCTTCTCCATACCTACAGGAAAGGAATATCCTTAACCTGGAAGACACAGAGATGCCAAGAAGAATCTGAACAAGCCGGCCTTGCTAAGTTCCCCTAGTTTATTATCATGAGATCACACCCCCTTTTTCCAATCATACTTATACAATGACTCTCCACTCTTCATCAAACCTACGCATAAAAATACACAGTTTTCCCTGTTTCTTTGGCTGTTCACTTCCAAAGACTCCCATGTCATGTAAAACTTATATTAAATACATTTGTATGCTTTTATCTTGTTAATCTGTTGTTTATTGTAAGTGCCTCAGCCATGAACCTTGCAATGGAAGAGGAAAGGATACTATTTTTTTCTCCTCTGTGCTAGTAAAGAGAAAAGAAACAGATGCCAAAGATTTAGGTAACAGTATGAATTAAGATTTTTCCATGCTGTATTTTGAAAGTAATGTATTTTGTATTTGATGTTAAATATTATATTTTAAATAAGTAATTATAATAAATTAATAATTATCATGAATAGATATTGGACTACTTATATCCCTTCAACTTTATATATTCAAGTGGACACAAAAACAAACCATCTCATTGAGAAAAATGGAAATAGTATTATATTCAATGGCGCCTTATATTTGAACACTCATGATTTTTGTCCTGAATTAACTGGATTATTCCCTAAATTCTTTATTTCACTTGGTCTTTTAAAATACCCATTACTCTTCAAGAACTATAATAAAGACTATAAAAATAATGAGCATGAAATGATTCAACAGAAAACTCGAAAGTGACTGAAGTTAGAGCTACATATCATATAGTATCATCCAGGAATTTGCCTAATGGAAAATCAAGTCCAACCCAGCCTGGAAGTTTCTTTTTCCATCAAAATAAGCAAGTGTGTAGCCTTCTCCTCTGTACCCCAGTGTAAAAGAGACACACTTGGATGGGCACAGTGGCTCAAGCCTGTAATCCTAGCACTCTGGGAGGCCAAGGCGGGCAGATTGCCCAAGGTCAGGAGTTGGAAACCAGCTCTGAGCAAGAGCAATACCCTGTCTCTATTATAAATAGAAAGAAATTAATTGGCCAACTAATATATATAGAAAAAATTAGCGGGGCATGGTGGCGCATGCCTGTAGTCCCAGCTACTCGGGAGGCTGAGGCAGGAGGATCGCTTGAGCCCAGAAGTTTGAGGTTGCTGTGAACTAGGCTGACGCCATCGCACTCACTCTAGCCTGGGCAACAAAGTGAGACTCTGTCTCAAAAAAAAAAGAGAGCCACACTCTTTCAATAACCGTTGATCAAATGCTCTCGTCGGAGCTCAAAAAAGGACACACCAAAGTGTGACGCTTTGGCCTGTGGAGGGCTTTGAACTAAAGGAGGTGGGAAGGCTTCGGAAGCAGATTCAGAACCAAGGTCTTTCTGACCTTCTCCCATCTTCCTGTCTCCCACCCCTCTTTCTCCCTCAAAGCCAATCATTGAAATGAGAATTCCTCTTCCCCAAGGTGAATCATATAAACTGGAACTCCGTTTCCCCAAAACAAGCCATAAAACCTAGACATTATACTGTGACCTTCCCCCACCTTTCTGTAGGGTAGCTGGCCAGAAAGAAATTCTCTAAGCTACTTTGCCTGATAGCAGGTCATAGGGCACTCATGGACTTCCAGACGGGTCTTCCCATATCCAAGAGGAAGGAACACTACACAGAGAGACCAAGAAGAATCTGAACAGACAGCCCTTGCTGGGTTTTCTCTCTCAGTCTATGACTATTAAGTCATACCCTTCATCTACCTGACTGTCCGTTCTTCATCAAACTTAAGCATAAAAACAGACTCTGGGTCCTTGGGTCTTCATTTCTGAAGGCTCCTATGTCATGCAAAACTCTGATTTAATATATTTGTTATGCTTTTCTCTTGTGAATCTGTCTCACATTTTAAGAGTCATCTGTGGCTGGGTGAGGAGGCTCACGCCTGTAATCCTAGCACTCTGAGAGGCTGAGGCGGGAGGATCGCTCAAGGTCAGGAGTTCGAGACCAGCCTGAGCAAGAACGAGACCCTGTCTCTACTAAAACTAGAAAGAAATTATCTGGACAACTAAAAAATATATAGAAAAAATTAGCCAGGCATGGTGGCGCATGCCTGTAGTCCCAGCTACTTGGGAGGGAGACTGAGTCAGGAGGATCGTTTGAGCCCAGGAGTTTGAGGTTGCTGTGAGCTAGGCTGATGCCACAGCACTCACTCTAGCTGGGCAACAGAGTGAGACTTTGATTCAAAAAAAAAAGAGATTTTCAGATAATTTGTGTCCTATTGTTGGTAATTATTTAACGAATTAAAAAATGGAAAAAAAAAAAAAGAAGTGACTATCTGTGACTCCTATGACAGGTGAGCAAAGATATCACACCTTTCTGCGCCTGCGCCCTCTGAGGGCAGGATGCTGGTCTAGATGAGCTGCAGACACAATAGTGAAGGGGGGAGACCGGTCTCTGCCCTCCTGGCACTTTAGCATGGGAGACAACAAGTTAACAACGATCCCCACCACGAATTGTTTAATTACAGTACAGGCTGAGCTCACCGAGCCTTTTGTAGGTGGATCAGAGCAGCTGCCTGGAACTTAGAGCTCTCCCGTCACTCCTGCAAGTGAAAAGATGATACAGGAAACAGCCTTCCATGGCCACGCACATTGGAGCATGCCTAACGGTGTTTTGTCAGTGCACAAGGACTCCATTCACATTTGCAGCACGAGATGTTCACGCAGCAGCAGAGAAAGCAACGGCCCCTGATAGGACGGAGGGACTATTCCGGTGCAAACCAGCGCAGGATAAGAGTGGCCTGGGACGATCTGAAAAGGTCAGCAGACAAAACACAGGGCCTGGCTGACAAAAGAGGAGACTGTGCACACAGCGGAGACCCTTCCCTTAGGCACACGTGGCTAAAGGTTTCGCCAAGTCCCCAGCAGTGGCGGATTATAAATGAATAGCAGAAGCACGCTGTATGGTATGTGTGTAGCTGTTATATATAAAATGGTGCTTACGTTCAGTGCAGAGTAAATTAGATCTCCTTCCACGTGAGGGTCTTGGCATTCTTAATTAATGCCTTTATTATCTCCAAAAAGTTCCAAGCTAACGAACCCCTCCAGGTATTGTTATAGCCACATTCAGAGAAAAACCCTAAGCAACAATGAGGGTCCAGGTTCTGGTGCCCCGAGGGGGGCGGACCAGGTAAGCAATGTCCCCCTACCCTACAGAATGCTCCCTTAATAAGGGACCTGAGCGCGTTGCATGTGACAATTACTTAGAAATACTTTTCAACTCGTACTCTAGAAGAAAAAGAAGATGGATTCAATCAAAGGGTTTTCAGGGCTGCCAACTGTTAAGGAGGAATCTGTCATTTTCTAGATCAGAAAGAAGAGGACGTTAGCACATCGACAATTATTTTGGTCGTCCCTTTGTGCCTTCCCTCGGCTTCAGCTTAACATAATACTTCCCACACACCGCAGTGGCCTTCAGAGGACATACAAATTTCTCTGACATTACTCTTCTCTCCGGCTCCCTATTCTCATGCAAATTCACCCTATAAGTCCTCTTCTTTCTCATTCCGTTTCTATTTTGAAACATAAAAAGCATAAAACCCCCAGAAGCCCCGTGGTTGCGCCAGAAGGGGAAGAGACTAGATAACCTTTTGTACCCTTTCTGTCACTAATTCCCGATCTGATCCCAACATGTCCCCACTAATGCCAGCTGCCTGAGATGCTCTGCAGCCTGGGCTTTTCTGCCCCACTAGCCAATACCCTCAGCAATTCACGTTCGTAAAAAAGTGAGATTAAATGTGTAGAACTGCTGGTCTGGACTCCTGAATTCCATTTCTGGCTCTACTAATGATTTCCTGTCAGGGACAGATTTTTTTTTTTTTTTTAACTCTGTAAAGAGAGTGATGCCTCCCTAGCTGCTGGGGACAGTTATTGAGAAAGGAAGCCAGTTTTCTGCAACGCAAAATAAATTATTTAGTGAGTTTAGTAAACGCAAGGAAAAATACAGCAAGAGAATCAATCATTCATTCATTGAGCAAATATTTATCAATTACCTACTTTATTCCTTGTAGGAAATACACACATATAGATAGTCCTCATGCTCAAAATTTAGGATCTAGTAGAGGAGATAAAACAAAAAAGTTTTTTTGTTTGTTTTGAGACAGAGTCTCACTTTATTGCCCAGGCTAGAGTGAGTGCCATGGCGTCAGCCTAGCTCACAGCAACCTCAAACTCCTGGGCTCAAGCAATCCTCCTGCCTCAGCCTCCCAAGTAGCTGGGACTACAGGCATGCGCCACCATGCCTGGCTAATTTTTTCTATATATATTTTTAGTTGGCCAATTCATTTCTTTCTATTTATAGTAGAGACGGGGTCTCGCTCTTGCTCAGGCTGGTTTCGAACTCCTGACCTTGAGCAATCCACCCACCTCATCCTCCCAGAGTGCTAGGATTACAGGCCCAAAAATGTTTTAAAAGTATAAGTTTCTAAAAGGCCTCAGGAGTTCAAGGGAGGAAAATGATTAAAATTTTCTAGTAGTTGCTTTTTAAATTTTTTTTGATTGGCTGCATATAGGTCCAAGTACACCAAATCCAATCTAAATTAATTCAATAGTCATCAAGGCCACAAAATATAATGTAGCTGTGAAGGTGACAAGCATCATGACAAACAACAGTGGCCAAAGCTAACATTTAGTAAACATTTGCTATGTGCCAGATACTATGGTAAACACTTCATATACATTATCTGATTGAACCCCCAGAGCAACCCTGAGAATTAAGTAAAGTTACTCTCCCCATTTTATAAAGTAAAAGACATTCAGACAGGCTGAGTAATTTTCCCAAGAGAAATGGCAGTGCAAGAATTTAAAAATACTTAAGTCTTGTCTGTCCAAATCTATGTACTGTGTATACTACCTCCTGTCTCCCCAGCAAGAAAGTTATGTTAAGGAGAAGGTTTTCCTCTATCCTCTTAGGTTCTATCCCTGGGGCCTGCAAATTAAACTGACAAAAGACAGATTAGCAAGAGAAAAGACAGATTTTTTATTCGCATACTTACATACATGGGAGCTCACAGAAAAATGTTGACTCAAGGAAGCACTTAGAATTGGGGGCTTATATACTATCTTAAAGGGGGGATGGAAAGGAAGAGCAGGGTACTTCTGGAAGAACAAATTACTTCTTACATGGTTGGGAGAAAAGGCACTATGGAAACACAAAGGATTTTTTTTTTTAAAGGTAGATGGACCCTTAGGAGAATAGACAGGAGATACGATAGCTTTATGACAACATCTGTCTGGGTGTGATGTTCACCTCTCTTCTCCAAGAAGAGAAAATTACAGCTGCCCTTGGAAGAGGATTCATGACAGTTGAGTTCTTTAGCAAGGCTCTGATTTTAGGCAGATGAAGGATTTTGGGAACTCAAATGCCTTCAGCTCAAAATAATCTTTATGCCAAAATGGTATATTTTGGGGTGGCATATACTGATCTTCTTCAATTACAATCTATTAATATTAGAACACAAACACAAATAACAATAAGACAAAAAAAGGACATGTTAAATGAAATGCCATAAAAGAATGGTTGAAGTGTGGTGAAGTTTTCGTAGAAAAGCTCACTCCATGGATGAGGAGATCAGGAAAGCCTGAATCAAAGCGAAGGCAAGTGAGATGCATCGTAGCATGTCAGCGGGCAGAGATAGGAAGAGCATTCTAGCAGTCTGAAACAGCATTTTTTAAATAGACATAGTGGTAAGAGAGTATAGAATCTATCTAGAGCATGTTTATATAATCTAGTCTGGCTGGCAAACATGGTATACTTCAAAAATTTCCATGTTTAAAAACCCAGACATCACCACTGTGCAATTCATCCATGTAACCAAAAACCACATGCACCACTAAATCCACCAAAATGAAAAACAAATGAAGAAATAAATAAATAATAAATAAAGGCCAGGCACGGTGGCTTATGCCTATAATCCTAGCACTCTTGGAGGCTGAGGTGGGAGGATCACTTGAGGCCAGGAGTTTGAGACCAGCCCGAGCAAGAGCGAGAGACCCCATCTCTACTAAAAATAGAAAAATTAGCCAGGTGTGGTGGTGCGCACCTGTAGTCCCAGCTAGTTGGGAGGCTGAGGCAGGAGGATCACTTGAGCCCAGGAGTTGAGGTTGCAGTGAGCTATGATGATGCCACTGCACTTTACCTGGGGTGACAGAGCAAGACACTGTCTCTAAATACATAAATAAATACAAATTTTCATGTCATCCTTTAAAAGGGTTTCAGCTCTCTACTTGGAAACTTTCCTACAGGTAAAAGCTAAGAAATAAGCATATTATTGTTAAATCAAGAACTTGTTTTTGCTGGGACTAAGAACTATTTTGACCTTTTGAAGCAAAGGACAGGCTATTTTTTTTTTTTTTTTTTTTGAGGCAGAATCTCGCTGTGTTGCCTTGGCTAGAGTGCCGTGGTATCAGCCTCGCTCACGGCAACCTCAAACTCCCAGACACAAGCAATCCTCCTGCCTCAGCCTTCTGAGTAGCTGGGACTACAGGCATGCGCCACCATGCCCGGCTAATTTTTTCTATATATGTTTAGTGGACCAATTAATTTTTTTCTATTCTTAGTAGAGATGGGGTTTTGCTCTTGCTCAGGCTGGTTTCAAACTCCTGATCTTGAGCTATCCTCCCACCTCGGCCTCCCAGAGTGCTAGGATTACAGGCATGAGCCACCTCGGCCAGCCAGGCTATTTTTTTTTTTTTTTCAGAGACAGAATCTGGCTTTGTTGCCCAGGCTAGAGTGAGTGCCGAGGCATCAGCCTAGCTCACAGCAACCTCCAAGTCCTGGGCTCAAACAATCCTGCAGCCTCAGCCCCCGAGTAGCTGGGACTATAGGCATGCGCCAACATGCCTGGCTAATTTTTTCTATATATATTAGTTGGCCAATTAATTTCTTTCTATTTATAGTTAGAGACGGGGTCTCGCTCTTGCTCAGGCTGGTTTTGAACTCCTGACCTCGAGCTACCCTCCTGCCTCGTCTTCCCAGAGTGCTAGGATTACAGGCGTGAGCCCCTGCGCCCGGCCCAGGCTATTTTTTAATAGCATATGATTCCCTGTTAAACGGTAAACATTCCATTCCACTATAAATTGGTTGCTCTGTTTGTACTGGTCTAGTTGGAGCAAAAGTCCCCAAATGGAAGGCCCTGACACCTCAAAAGTGTTGGCATTGATTTTGAGATACATCTCAAGGAGTTAGACTCTAACATTTTTTCCAAATATTTCCCCATTTAAAAGATAAATGTGGCCAGGCGCGGTGGCTCACGCCTGTGATCCTATCTCACACGTGTCATGTCTCAAAATCTCGTATGCACGTGGCTCTCACCTCTCTACAAAATAGGAGTTATGTTATTCTCAAGCATGTAGTAAATATGAAGCTCTTCAAGCTACTATAAGAAAAAGACATTGTGCAATTTAAAAGGTATTAATACTGATGAACATCTTAAGCAATCCTTTGCAAACACATGTCTGGCATCCTAATCTTTCAGAAACATTTAGGGGGTCTTTTTGGATAATAAAGGGCTGTGGAGGGTATATGTGCTTGTTTTTGTGTGTGTCTAATTTTCATTTCAACTGCATGGATTTACATAACCTAAAACACCAGCATGAAAAGGCCCCAGTGAATGTTCTAGACACCAGCACCTGCTGCATAATGGTGGGACACGTGGAAATAATTCGTGAAAATAATCAGGCAGTCTCATACCTTGTATCTGTGCAGTAGACCCTCCCTGTCGTTAAGATCCTAGTGGATGTTGCTAGAAGGACGAGTGATCTCTTTACCTATTTTCATCCTACCTCCCCAAGAAAGGCCTCTTAGTTGCATAAACTTATTTACTTATTTACTCAAGAGGTAGGGATAACAGTGGTTCAAAATACGCCTTTTTTTTTTGATAGCACGAGAATATTCCTGGCTAAGGAAAAGGGTAGTCGTAACTACTGTCGTAAATCACACTGACTTTTAGCAGGTTGTTTAAAGCAGGATGGAAAGTTCAGCCAGTCAAAGCACCAGGCTAGCTCTCTACTCCACACCTCATAAAATGAACCCAAAGCACCTTTGTCAGAAAGCAACTTAGACCATGCAATGCCAGAGTCACTGGGGAAGAGAGAAAATGTGAAAAGCAAACTATAGGCTTCGAAAAAAAAAAAAAATGCAAATCCAGCTTAGGTTTGGATTCAACTATTTTAAAATACATCTTCTCAGCCCACTAGCTGCTCCACTTGGAAGGAAACTCTAAATTTATTTCTAAGAAGTGGCAGAATTCATTCAGAATTATAGTCCCCTTATCCAGCCTCCTGGTTTTAAAAATTGCCTCTGGGTGCTTGCCTAAAATAACTTTTTAGAGTCTGTACTCCCATAAAGAGTCCTTTGCTGAAACTTGGATCAAATGTTCATTTATTGCCCTCACCTCTTAATCAATTAAAAAACATATCATAAAAGCACATTCCTTCTAAGAGGGAAGACATAGGAGTTATTCTCCTTGCTGCGCTCACAGAACAATTTTTCCAGAATGAAAGGAAACGACATATGTGCACTGGGTGGGGAAAATGTGCCTGTATCATGGGGCAGCTGGATGAAATATTGCTACCTGATCAGAATCAGACAGAAACTGATGGGCAGGAGGTAATAACTTCCCTTCTCAAGCTCCAGCTCCGAATGCAGTGGGCTGGGCGTGTTTAAGGAACTGGGCCAAGGACTAGAAAAAATGCATTTCTATTCAATGTTTAAAACTGAACATTCTCTGTGTAAAAGGAATCTCTCTTTATCTGCTTTAGAATTGGGATAATCACAAAAGTACTGGCAGGAGATGGTTTCTTCCTAAGTCCCTTCTCCTTGAAAAGATATTTATTTAGAAGATCAAAGGCTCAGAGCTCATCATCAACTTCCCATCCTTTTCAGCACATGGCTAGTGTGGACCCGGCCAGCCCCCAAATATAGTCATGAAGACATATGATGTCACAGTCTGGCATGTACATCCTTCCTCCCATCCCCTACCCCTACACATGCATGCGTACGCCTATAAAGAATGGAAACATCTCTTAAAATCATGTACTTAAGCATGTTTGGTAAGGTTATGTGGCTGCATCCCCAGAGATGGAAGAGAAAGCAAAGCTGGACTGCAGAGGGGAAAAAACAATGTTATGGCAGAGATGTTTATTCCCCCTAATCAGAATTTTCTGGGCTCTGAGAACAATTAGCCAGCCATGGAACAAATGAAAGAAAGAAAAAAACTATTGACTTGAAACCCTTTTAAAAGAAGTCATCTGTTGAAACTCTGGTCCAGGCAGGGTGCAGTGGCTCATGCCTGTAATCCTAGCACTTTGGGAGGCCGAGGTGGGAGGATCACTTGAGGCTGTGAGTTCAAGACCAGCCTGGGCAACATCGCAAGACCCTGTCTTTACAAAAAATAGAAAAATTAACCCGGCGTGGTGGCACATGCCTGTAGTCCCAGCTACTCAGGAGGCTGCACCAGGAGTTTGAGACTGAAGTGAGCAGTGAGCTATGATCATGCCACTGCACTCCAGCCTGGGTGACAGAGCAAGACCCTGTCTCAAAAAAAAAAAAAAAACTCTAGTCCATATAAAAGAGCAACATTTTGACATATTAGACTTGTCATGACTTTGTCCTTCAAATATGGCCAATCCCTCCATGAACACAAAATTCTGAGTGATGCCCATGTACCTCGTGCTGCAGCTAGAGTCGAGGGCTAAATCCCTGAGGGGTTGAGGTTTCTACCCACAGAATGTCTGTCATCTAGTTTGGAAAGTGTCTTAGTCTCTTCGGGCTGCTATCACAAAATACCATAGATTGAGTAATTTTTAAACAACAGACATTTATTGCCCACAGTTCTGGAGACTGGGAAGTCCCAGACTGAGGCACTGGCAGACTTGGTGTCTGGTGAGGCCACTTCCCAGTTCATAGATGGGGACATCCCACTGTGTCTTCCCATGGTGGCAGGGCAAGGGGGCTCTCTGGGAACTCTATTATAAAGGGACAAATCCCATTCATGAAGCCTCTGCCCTCGTGACCTAATCACCTCCCAAAGGCCCCACCTCTTAATACCATCACCTTGGGGGTGAGGATTTTGACATAGGACTTTTGTCAGACACAGACATTCAGACCACAGCAGAAGGTATATAAGGAACATGTGAAATAATTAACAATCTATGGCAGATGATATATAATAAAGAGTGGAGCATCATGGTATCCATTCCAGCAGGGTGAGGTTGGGTTCCTCAGGAGGCTGCCCCCAAGGAGGGGATCAGGGAACAGGAAGTCATCACTGGTGAGATGTCCCTTCCAAATTGTCCCATGCTGGGCCTTTAGACAGCTCTATATTTTCCCACAAGTCACTGGAGGTAGGATGCCCAGGCAGGGGGGCACCATGTAGGGCAAAAGGTGACTTTTTAACACATTGACTGCCACACTAGGAAAAAAAAAACTTTTTTTCCCCTGGGGTCACGGTGTTTTATTAAAACAAAAACAAGAATCCTTTCCAATTTGTTATTTTTTATTGTTTTCTGTGCATGAGTTCTATGCAACACAATCCACATTTTTAGAATTAAGTTGTTCATGTTAATTGTAACAATAAGAACATCAACAAGTGAGATTTTCACAAACCAGCTGCAGGGGTTTGCTTCACGAGGCCCGGGGGGCTAAAACTAGCCTGAGTTGAATACAACTCACATGGCAGGCAGGGTGTTAAGCAGAGGCTTGCCGTCCGCCTGGCCTGCAGCCGGGGAGTAACTGCTGCATCTTAGGTGGGAAATCCAGGCCGCACAGCACAGGTGCCGGGGGAGCATGGCTGCAGGCCACGACAGTGCCCCCGCTCGGGGAAAGGTCTCCAGTCCCAGGGGAAGGCCCTCAGCGCCCAGGCGGGCAGATCCCTTCTAGGGGCAACCACCCGACTCAGGCGTGAACATTCCAGCTTTCTCCTGGGACTTGAAACTTGGCCTAGGTCCCGGAAGTAGCAGCGACCGCAGCGGCGGTAGCGCCCTAAAGAGAAAGTCTAAAGGATTCTGCAGCTGAGACGGCTGCAGGGTCTCCCCGCCTGCCACATGGAAGCCGGGGTTCTGCGGGCGACCTCGGGACCTTCGCAGGAACAATCGTGCTTTGGCCTGCATTCCAGAGCTAGATGTTGTTGGTTGCCAGAAAAAAACACAGATAACCCTAGTTAATAAATAAGGATTACAAGGGGGATTGAAAGAATCTATGATGATGTAATTTTCGTGTGTGTAATGTCTAGGGCTCCTTCAAGACTCGGTCCCATGAAGGCAGGGACCTCTGTGCCTCGTTTACTTTGGAGTCCCTGTTAAACTGAACCTAGAGGCTGACGGGTGGTTCCGCGGGAACTTTCCCTTTAAACTGGCCCCACCCCCTTGGACGGCCCGCCCAGACTCCGCCCCCTGGAGACCCCGCCCAAACCCCGCCCCTTCAAGAGCCCGCCCAAACCTGGCTATAAAAGCCCTAGACGCCAGCCATTTCGGGGCTGACGCCATCTTGGCCTCAGTCTGTGTGTATGTGGATGTGGGGATAAGCTTCTTTTCATCTACCCCGGTCTTGTGCTCTCCTCTCTCTGCATTCTGACAGTCCCCATGGTGATTGGCATAGTATAAGCATGTCACAAATATTTGTTCAGTGACTGAATGGATGGATGAAAACAGCGCTTCCGGGTAGGCTAGGCTCGTCAGAAAGCTTCCTGACGGAACTCGATCTCAGCATTGCATGGATTCAGCTGAGCAGAGAAGGGGGACCTGCCAGGAGGAAGAGAGGCACGAATAACTTGGCAAAGGAGGCCAGCCTGCTGCCAGGGGAGGGCGTGGATTAGCAAATCAGGCCGGATGGTGCAGACTGTTGGAAGCCGCGGAGAAACGCGTGGTGGGGAGACGTGGCGAGGTCGTTGTGCGAAGGATGACTGGTTTCCTCATCAGCGTCCTTCCCCCGTAGCGAAAACCCAGACTGAGGGACAGCCTCGTGCCAAACCCTGTTGGAAATTTCCACCCGCTGTGATTGCCAGTGGGGCTGGGTTAAGAAAAGTCTAACCGGAGCCAGACTGAAAAATGTCCTAAGACATGTTACACCTCCTCCTGAGTCTGCTTCCTGTCTCTGAGACCGAGGGTGTGTGGCTACCAGAATACTGAGTGACGAGCTGTGAGCCTCCGGAGTGCGATCCCACGGGCAGCACGCCTCTCTGCTGGAAAACTGGGGCGAGAAAGGTCGGGGAGCCGCGGGGCGCTGCACCCAGGGGCGCTTAAACCCCACCGAAAGAACTCTACAGGTTGTAGAGAACCAAAAATATGCCACCCCAAAATATGGCTGTAGAAGGCCGGAATATGCCACCCCAAATAATGCCTCTTTGGCATAAGGACTATTTTGAGAAAACTTCAGGCACAAGAGAAGTTCTGAAAACAGTAGAAGTTACCCTTTTTTGTAACTTCCTTCTATAAAGGAAATCTCCCACCAGGGCGGGTGGCGCACACCTGCGATCCCAGCACTCTGAGAGGCCGAGAGGGGGAGGATCGCTTGAGGTCAGGAGTTCCAGACCAGCCTGAGCAAGAGCAAGATGCCCGTCTCTACTAAAAATAGAAAAATTAGCCCAGAACAACTAAAAATAGAAAACATTAGGCGGGCATGGTGGCGCATGCCTGTAGTCCCAGCTACTCGGGAGGCTGAGGCAGGAGGATCACTTGAGCCCAGGAGTTTGAGGTTGCAGTGAGCTAGGGTAACACCACGGCACTCTAGCCTGTGCAACAAAGCAAGACTCTGTCTCCAAAAAAAAAAAAAAAAAAAAGCAAACAGAAAAAGACTAAAATGGAAGCAAAAGAAGAGAAAGGATTTATTGCAAGAATATGGGGTGATTTACAGACTGCAGGGGCAGGAAGGAATGCTGAGGGGAAGGAAGGTAATGCTCTCTTTGTGTGCCATTTGCCCCATTTCTCACCAACAATGGCTATGATTAATATCTTTCATTTCTCTCACAATGATAGGAGAAACAGTAGCATCTCATTTTAATATGCATTTCTTTGATTATTAGGGAAGTTGAGCATGTTTTCATGTTTATCAATATTTCCACTCACCCTGAACAGGGCTTCTATGAGGAATGAGATGAGAGAATAGAAAAAATATTTGAAAACAAATGGAGGCTGCTGTGTTACTCTACTTTTGCAGAAAAGGAAAAAAAATGAATAGTGGTTTATATTGAGTACATATTTCAAATAAATTCTGAAGTTCATCAGGTTTCTATTAAAAAAGAGCAATGTGTCTATAGACAAAGACCATTTTAGGTGATGAAATTGCAACCAAGAAAATAAGCACTTGCTGTCTAGATATGATAAAGATCTCTGTCATTTAGCCCTAAACCAAATCTCCCCACCCCCCAAAAAAAAGAAAAAGAAAAGAAAAAATTGTAAATCTAAAAGATTTCATGTCCTAGGTCATCTTTTCTAGACTGTCTTTGATTTTTGTGGGACTTTATATACTGCAGGGAAAAAATGTATGTGTTCATTTAGCTCTAATTATTAATATAGGGTACAACAGTCCCCCCTTTACCCATGGGGGATATACTTCAAGACCCCCAGTGTATACCTGAAGTGATGAATAGTACCGAACCCTATATATACCAAGTTTTTTCCTATACATACAAACCTATGATAAAGTTTAATTTCTAAATTAGGCACCATAGATTAACAACAAAACTCATAAGAAAATAGAAATTATGACAATATACTGCAAAAAAAGTTACGTGAATGTGGTCTCTTTCTCTCTCAAAATATCTTATTGTACTCACCCTTCTTGTGACAACATGAGATGATACAAGCCTACGTGATGAGATGCAGTGAGGTGAATGACGTAAGCATTGTGACGTAATGTCAGACTACTCTTGACCTCTGACAACACGTCAGGAGGATCGTCAAGCCACGATGCTGTCGATGGAATGTCAGGAGCAGACCATGGCAGTCATTAGCGGGCAGGTGATGTCTACAGTGTGGATACACTGCATAAAGGGATGATTGATGTCCTGAGTGGGACAGAGCAGGGACATGCTACTCAGAATGGTGCACAGTTTAAAATTCGTGAGTTGTTTACTTCTGGAATTTTCTATTAATATTTAATATTTTCGAACCACAGTTTGAATCATGGTTACCTGAAACTGCAGAAAATGAAACCGGGGGAATAAGGGAAGACTACTGTATTTTCCTCAAGTTTTCTTTTTCTTTTCCTTTTTTATTTTTTTAGAGACAAGATCTTGCTGTGTTGCCCAGGCTGCAGCACAGTGGCTTTTCACAGGCACAATTGTGGTGCACGACAGCCTAGAATTCCCGGGCTCCTGGACTCAAGCAATCCTCCTGCCTCAGCCTCCTTAGTAGCTGGGACTATAGGTGTGCACCACAGTGTCTAGCATTTTCCCCAAGTTCTAACCAAACAAAATCAAAATAATAAGAGTTCATTGAATGTTTTCAGGGTTTGTTTTCTCATTTAGAAGTCTGGTCAATACTAAAAGGGACATATGCCTTTTCAGGGTTAGCTTCTAAATGGCACAATGAAGAATAAAACTGAGTTAAACTGACCACTTTTCCTGTTAGTGTAAAGATAATATGATTCTGGCCAGGTGCGGTGGCTCATGCCTGTAATCCTAGCACTCTGGGAAGCCAACACAGGAGGATCGCTTGAGCTCAAGAGTTCGACACCAGCCTGAGCAAGAGTGGGACCGCATCTTTACTAAAAATAGAAAAAAAATTAGCCATGCAACTAAAAATAGAAAAAATTAGCTGGGTGTGGTGGCTCATACCCATAGTCCCAGCTACTCAGGAGGCTGAGACAGGAGGATCGCTTGAGCCCAGGAGTTTGAGGTGGTTGTGAGCTAAGACCACAGTACTCTAGCCAGCGCAACAGACTCTGTCTCAAAACAACAAAAAAGATGATATGATTCTGCATGTGTCTTCAAAACAGATATTCTTGCATTTGGGCATCATTTCTAGAATATTCTTTTACATACTTTTTCCCCATAAAAATGCCATCCTGTGTTATTGACCATGAGCATGAGAGAGAGAGAGAGAGAGAGAGAGAGAGAGAGAGAGCACGAGCGAGCGCAGGCAACTCCCACCCATAAGGACCTCCCAGAGGGCAGAGCTGTTCCACTGAGCTCCCAGCACCTGGTGAGAAAGGCATAATTCCAACTGGGCAAAAGATCTATCTTGATGGAATAAGTCAGAGACCATTAGCATTTCCAAATACTCTGCCAAACAGTTAATTACAATCAGAAAGAAATCTTCTTTGCTACTTAGCACAAGATTGAGCACCCTGCCTCCTACTGAGAGGTTTGTAGTATGCAAAAGAACACTCACCTGAACCTCTATAAACCCTAAAAATCTGCCTTTATTTTCTTTATCCACCTTCGGTTTTCTAGCTCTCCACCTCAGAGGAATAAACAAAGCAAATGTCATGAGAGACTATTTCCACCTAGTTCCTCACAGACCACTTATTTGGTCTTCCTAAGACAATGCCAAACTGATGTTGAAAAAGGTTTTCAAAAATAAATAAAACTATTTGCCTCACCAGAGACAACAGAAACAGGATATCTTGTTCTAGTTCCTGATTGCTTTTTTATAGGAAATCTTTTCATGCCATTCATATAACAGTAAAGAAAACCAAGTGAAATCTCTGTGCTTGCTCCTCTGAATCTGCAGCGTGATCCAGGGACCACGTTAAGGATCAGTTTCTGATTTAAAAGCCCCTGGATATATAAGCTCACGAAGCCAAGCATCCAAAAGCAAACCTCGACATCAAACACATCTAGAACTGTGCCGTGCACTTTCCAATTTACCCTTAGTGTGGGAATACTTCAGTCATCTGTATAACATTTCAAGGAAAATTGTCCATTAAACAGGAGAAGGTAAGAATAAGCAAACCATTTTTCACATCAAAAATCTTCCTGTTTGAAAAATTTGAAACAGTTGGAAATTCAACTAGCCAGAAAGATCTCAAGGTATACTCACTTCAGAGCAACCCAGTGAACATAGGCATTGTTTCCTCACAGGCCTCCATGTGCTCCTTCCTTCCTTCCCTCCGCTGTCAGAATAAGAACTTCTCAGGGCTTCCAAAGAATCAGTCTTTCAAAGTGTTCTTGGATGAAGGAAAAGATGGCACTCAGTCTCCTAAGCAAAGTTATTTGCCTCTGGCTGGGTAGGTACAGTGGCTCACACCTGTAATCACAGCACTTTGGGAGGCCGAGGTAGCATGATCAATTGAGCCCAGGAGTTCAAGACCAGCCTGGGCAACATAGCAAGACCCCATTTCTACAAAAAAAATTTTTGTAATTAGCCAGGCATGGAGGCAAAGACCTGCAGTACCAGCTACGTGGGAGGCTGAACTGGGGGGATGGCTTGAGGCCAGGAGTTCAAGGCTGCAAAGAGCAATGATGACACCACTGTCTCTCCATCCTGGGAGACAGAGTGAGACCCTGTCTACAAAAAAAAAAAAAAAATTATTTGCCTCCTGCACTGTGCACCCCTCACTCACATGCTGACCACACTTTGGGATGTGATTATTTGTTTATATCTCTTTGCTTCTCAAAGGAAGGGACAGTGTGCTGGACAACTTTTCCTCCTCACTCTTAGCACCAAGCACAGCACCTGAAGCATGGTCTTCACTCAGAAACTGCACTCATTGCATGAAGGATAAGACTGATGTGTGAATGACTATGTCAGGGAGGAAAAACTTTTCTGCTATTCTCTTGTGTTCTTTATTTGGGAAACTGCAAATTAAACAGACAAAAGATTAGCAAGAGGAAAAACATCCAGATTTCATTATATATGGGTCCACAAAGAAAAGTGACCCGGGGAGATGGTTAGAATACGGGGCTTATTTACGGGGCTTAACAGGGGATGGGGAAGGACAGAGGGACACTTCTGGGAGTACAAGTGACTTTTAGGAAAAATAAATGGGCCCCCAGGAGAATAGATAGGAGACATATAAATAGTTATCTTAGTCCACGAGGGCTGCTATAACAAAATGCCCATAAACAACTGAAATTTATTTCTCACAGTTCTGGGGGTTGGGAAGTCCAAGATCCAGCCAGATCCAGTGTCTGGTGAGGGCCTGATTCCTGGTTCATAGATAGTTCATCCTTCTGCTGTGTCCCCACATGGTGGAAGGGGATCTCTCTGGGGGCTCTTTTATAAGGACACTAATGCTATTTATGCAGGCTCTGCCCTCATGACCTAAATCACCCCCCAAAGGCACCACTTCCAAAGAGCCTCATGTTGGGGACTGGGTTTCAACATACGAATTTTGGGTGAACACAAACGTTCAGTCTAAAGCAATAGTTTTATGACAATGTCTGTTCAGGTGATTTCTCATCCAGGTGCTGACTTGTGCTGACTTCTCTCCTCAGTGATAAGAGTTAATCTTCCCTGGTCATGAAACTTCCAGAGAGGGATATATGACAGCTGACTTCTTTGGGGAGGCTTTACTTTTAGGATCATAGGGGAGTTCAGACAAAGCCTCTTCTTCCATCTGTTAATTCCCAAATGTCTTCACCTCAGAATAATTCTTAGGCTACTATGGCATACTCTGGAACCTTCACAGGGCAAAAAGGATCTGATCTAACAGTAATAAACTGGAGGAAACTGAGCATGGCCTGTTTGCTCAGATTCTTTTCTGTGACCCTTGGTCTTCAGGCACAAGGATGTTTCTTTCTTCCTGGTAGAGGGTGGGCACCTCGCACATGAGGGTCTTACAACCTGCTTCAGGGTAGAAGAGCAAGAAAAAGGTGAGAGAGACCTTCCTACTTCCGCTGTTTTCTCAAATTCCTTCAGCTGGCTGGGCATGGTGGCTCACACCTGTAATCCCAGCCCTCAGGGAGGCCGAGGCAGGAGAATTGCTTTAGGCCAGGAATTTGAGACTAACCTGGGCAACATAGCAAGACCCCATCTCTACAAAGAAATTAAAATTTAGCCAGGTGTGATGGCACACACGTATAGTCCTAGCTACTCGGGAGGCTGAGGCAGGAGGATCACTTGAGCCCAGGAGTTCGAGGCTGTAGTGAGCTATGATTGTGCCACTGCACTGTAGCCTGGGTGACAGAGTGAGACCCTCTCTATCTATATATATATATGTATATATAAATCCCTTCAGCTTAAAATATTCAGCATGCCAACATGCCATATTTTGGGGTAGTATGTCCCAAATACCATCCATTCCTTTATGTTGTTTTTATATACATGGATGTGACTGCCTGTGCAGTCAGGGCCTCTATAGATCTTGGTCCACTCTACGATTACACATGTTAGCAGAAACAGTTTTTGCATCTCTGGGAATCTAAATATAAGAGCACATGAGATGTCACTATAAAGAAGCGGACTTTTGTGAACAACTCACGAAAGCTGTCCCATTATTTCCTAGTGGCACGTTGGCTATTTGTGGGTACACGTGTGATTAAAGGTTTGAGCTAAATCCTTGTGTAATTAGCTTTGTGTGCATGTGTGTCCATGTAAATGTTCGCAGAAGCATGTGTACGCAAGACATGGGTAAGTAAAGGATCCCAAATGGAATCCTCATCTCAAAAATTTTGGCTCCGAAGCGAGACAGATTGAAACAATCTATAAAACGAATAAGAAACAGAAAGGAAATTGAGTCAGAAGAGGAAGAAGGCCAATGTTATTGAAGAGGCACAAATGCCATAAATTGAAAATAGATGTGCTCCACCAGTTGTAACTGTTTTCCATGTTGCCACAAGGTTCAGAAATTACCAACTCTATAACACAGTTCGACACCGCATTTACCAACCTGAATGCGTTCAGATATTCGCCATTCACGTGAGAAAGAAGTTTAGATCAGGCTGAGGAAAAAATCTTACTGAATCACATAAAGAGTTTCTTATTTATAGACATATTTGTGACATTTTTAATTAACCTAAACCATTATAAAACTGTGCCTTCCGTTTTAGAAAGAAGCAAAAATCTCAGGAGAATGATTACCAATTTATCACTTCTTATTAATAGGGAGAAGTTAATTCCACTTTCTGAAAACCTTTCATTCTGATCAACTTTGCCAATGTAAAAATGGAGAAGGATGTTTTAAATCTCATAGACATGTTTAGTGTGAAATGTTACAAGAAAATGGAAGAAGTATGTAGGTCTTCGCTGATTTCCCCCTGGAACTTGTTTTCTTGAAGGTTTAGGTATTTTGCAAATCTCCTGCATTTGTAGTGTGGTTTACCCTTTTCAAAGGGCCTTAACATTTCTGATCCTTGTTGAGCCCCATGAAAACGTTGCGTTATGTGTGAGAGTATTAGGTGTGAGGAAAGCGAGCTACAGAGATGTTGTGTGGTTTATTCAAGGTGCCACAGTCAGTGACAGTCCCACAGATAATTCCTATTCTCCTTCTAGTCATTACTGACTCCCTAAAATAATATAAAGGTGTCCGCACATCCCATTCCAAGAACTGTGGAGACACCTGTCATACTGTGTTATAGTGAGGTTGTGTCCTGCTAAGGGATGTCATGTGGCCATCCAGGTTGCATGAATTCATTCTGATCAGTTGGTGCCTTGGCCGTGATATAAATATGTCAGTATCATCTGTGATTACATATATAGAGGAAAAGGCCCTGAACGGAGTCAGGAACATTGAGTGCTAGTCCTTGTTTTAATATTAAGTAGAATGCATCGATCCCCGCTAACGTTGAGTGCTTACTGTTAATAAGGCATCTCGCTGAGTGTGCTATGCAGAGAATCTCATTTAGTCCTCACAGCTACTCTAGGCAGTAAGTACTCTTAGCTTCTACTTTACTGGAAAGAAAATCTAGACCCAGAAAAATGAAATAAGCTGCCCGAGGATATGCAGATAAAAGGATGCAAAGCCAGGACTTCAAACTTGCAGTCGAACTCCAGAACTTGTGCTTCTGGCTGTTGTAACAACCTGCCGTACACTGGCAGAATTTTACTAAGCCTCTTCCAGTCCTGCGATGCAGAATATAGAAATTAGAGAGGAACTATAGCTGAAACCTGACCTCTCCTTTGTTAATCAGCATGTGAAAGGAACTTTGAACCCAACATATGAGATTGAGGGGCTTCCACGCCCACTAATCTCACCTGTTTCCTTCATTCTAAATTTTTGTATATTGTATTAGTTTATTTTACTTTACACTTAAGATTATGTTCTCAATATGTTACAGACAGAATTTTAAAATCTAAATGCTATGTTAAAATGACTGGATGATTCATCCTTTAAAAATTCTATTGTGAATCATTCGTAAAATGAAGAATTATCCCTCTAAAATGGCTTTTGTGAAACTCAGATTTTCATTATGAAGTGCTTGATTAAAAGTGCTCCCACTGGGTGTGGTGGCTCACACCTATAATCCCAGCACTTTGTGAGGCCCAGGTGGGAGGATTGCTTGAGGCCAGGAGATCGAGACTAGCCTGGGCAATATAGCAAGACCCCTGTCTCTACAAAAAATAAAATAAAGAAAAAGAATGGCTCCTACAATTCAACAGATCATTTATACAGCTTTGTGCTTTTGTTCCATAGTCCTTATAACTGCTCCAAAGAGGGTTTCAACCATCCCTTCTTTCTTCTCTAATAAATTCTTCATTTGCCTAATTGTATGGAGGGCAGACTTGGGGTCTATCCGATGTTTTTCATTAACACATCAACAATTATTTTACTTCAATGCCATATTTTGTGGCAATAGTTCATTAATAGATGAAGGAAACATTGCAATCTAACACATTCCAGTAAATAACCAGGATAAGATTAATGGTTCCGTTTAATGAAAGCCATCTGTTTGTGAAGGCTGCTTGCTCCTTTTCCTCATTTCATTTGGGATTCCATTAAGTTGTGAATGCCTCCAAGCAGACATGAGTCAGGCTGAATAAGCATAATTCACTGGGCATCGTAGTCACTTCTTTCAGAACATTAGCCAGTGTTCAGATGGTCTGTAGTTGGAAGAGGAAAACATCGCCCACTGACAGGCTATTTTGTTGACTTGATGGCTACCAACAGGTCTGGTTTTTTTTTATATCCTCCTGGCTCAAATGAATTGATGAGTGTCTTCTGGGTATGCATCCTCCATCACAGAATGGTGGAACCCAGACAGCTAAATTCGCTGGGCTTACGGATCATATTTTACCCTCTTCCCCAAAGCATGACGAGTCAATAACCATAAAAATTATGTAATTGTCTAAACTGAAATAGACGCAGTTCCTGCCTGGGTGACTTTTAACCTAATCACTGAAGTCAAATATGTGCTGGAAAAGGGAAAAAACATGCATTTCATCTTTTGAGGACCCTCCTCAAAGTGAGTAGGTACACTTTAAAAAATCTAGAAGTATATATTCAAAAACAATAACGACAGCTATCTGTTGAGGTGAAATTGAGTGGTTGTTTATTTTCTTTTTAAAATGGTTTCTTACCTGTATTTTCAAGATGTTTTTCATAATCTATAATATTATTACCAGCCCAGCGTGGTGGCTCACGCCTGTAATCCTAGCACTCTGGGAGGTTGAGGCAGGCAGATAGTTTGGGCTCAAGGGTTCGAGACCAGCCTGAGCAAGAACGAGACCCCATCTCTAAAAAAAAAAATTAAATAAATTTTTTAAAAAGTATAATATTATCACCATCTCAATAATAAAAGAATGAAAACTTTCTGTTTTACTACTAGCTGCAACTATGTCATTCCCTGACTAATATTTTGTTGGCAAATGTACAGGTATAAAAGTAAACAGGATTGAAATTCATATAATTTTTATTTGATGATCTAAACCTTTATTCCTACTCTAAAACAAGAGCATAGAAGGTGGGGTGATACCCTCTATTCTGGAGGGGGGAGTAGGGAAGTTACATTGCAAGTGAGTGTGGGCACAAGACGCATGACTCCTTGGGGTCATTCTGGGCCTGGGGTCATTCTGACAGGGACAATGGGCTGTAAATTCCTGGGATGGTAATAGCATGTGTCTGACACCCAGTGCCTTAGGAATGGGTGGGTCCACATCAGCTACACACAAGGCAGGAGTTCTAGTCCTCTGGGGAAGGAAGAAGGAAGTCTGGGTAGGAATTGAAAACTTCTCTGCTTTTTGTGCTCAAAGGGACAATACAAATGAGCCTGGCTTTCCCATGATTATGCAGGTGAAGATGGGCATCAAAATATTATCTTGTCAGCAGGGCGAGGTGGCTCACGCCTGTAATCCTAGCACTCTGGGAGGCCAAGGAGGGTGGATCACTTGAGCTCAGGAGTTCGAGACCAGCCTGAGCAAGAGCGAGACCCCCCGTCTCTACTAAAAACAGAAAGAAATTAATTGGCCAACTAAAAATATACAGAAAAACTTAGCCGGGCATGGTGGCACATGCCTGTAGTCCCAGCTACTCAGGAGGCTGAGGCAGGAGGATTGCTTGTGTCTGGGAGTTTGAGGTTGCTATGAGCTAGGCTGATGCCACAGCACTGTAGCTGGGGCAACAAGAGTGAGACTCTATCTCAAAAAAAAAATATATATATATATATATAAAAAATTGTCATTAGGTTGTTTCTATTTTCTTTTTTTTTTGTTGTTTTTGTTTTGTACTCCTTTTTTGTCACCTTCCCCCATCCCTCCACCCCAACCCCGGCTCATAGCCTGGGAAGCACATATCGTTCTAACAACCTTGGTTTACCAGCTTTCTACCTCACAGCAGATTAAAAGGAGCAAATAGAAGGAAAGCAAAAGAACTACTGGTACTCAGCACTCTGACAAAAACAAAAATGACCATACCCTGGCAGAAAGGAAGAGTCAGAAAAGCTATAAAAAGTCAATTCAATAATTCGACAAAACTTAACAGTCTGAGGTCATGTACTATAGGAACAGAACGTCCTGTATCTAATCCCAGTTGTATTTATAATGATAACCAAGACACCCCAGAATTTTAGATTACTTTCAGTTATTCAAGGAAAGAACACAGAAGTCCATATGTAATAAAACCTCACAATAATGCAAAATTGTGGATTTGAATATATCTAAATTGGTAACTGGCTCCAAGGAATGAGAGGAAAGAAATGAAGTGTCTACCCTATGACCATCTGGGACATTTTCACTTAGTGTTTGGTCAGCGTGTATGGTATAATTATATTACACTGGCATTTCAAGAGATTAAGTGACCCAGAACATTCCCTTTTATGAATCCCCCAAGAATGGCCAACACAACAAGTGTTACTTTACTATTAATATTTTCTGCCTAACTGGCACGAATATCAAAAGAACTGAAATCTGTTGGGCTGTTTGTTTGTTTGTTTTGAGACAGAGTCTCACTCTGTCGCCCAGGCTAGAGGGCAGTGGCATCATCATAGCTCACAGCAACCTCAAACTCTGGAGCTTAGGCAATCCTCCTGCCTCAGCCTCCCGAGTAGCTGGGACTACAGGCATGTGCCACCATGCCCGGCTAATTTTTTCTATATATATTAGTTGGCCAATTAATTTCTTTCTATTTATAGTAGAGATGGGGTCTCGCTCTTGCTCAGGCTGGTTTTGAACTCCTGACCTCGAGCAATCCGCCCGCCTCGGCTTCCCAGAGTGCTAGGATTACAGGCGTGAGCCACTGCGCCCAACCTATTGTAGTTTCTTAAAAAAAAAATTTTTTTTAATATTTTCAATCCTCAGTTGGTTGAATCCACTGATGAGGAACCGCAGACACGGAGGACCAACTGTGTGTTGTAATATCACAACGGGGACTCCAGTGGACAGGCCAGACGTGAAGACCAGGAATGCGGAACGAGGCACCTATCAGAGGCCCAGGAAGGCAGAGGGCAAAAGCCAGGCAGCAGGGACCCCAGGCCTGACCATAGCTTAGGGGCTCGGTGTGAGATTCCAGGATCTGGGAAGGGACTAGGAAGAGCAGGAGACAGGTCCCTGAAGGCCTGGGATCTAAGCAAGTGCTGCAGGCTGGAATGTGGACGTGAGATGCACAAGACCAGGTCATAAAAAGAGCAGAATGCAGTTACCAGAACCAGGCACGGCAACTGAATGCAACCGGTGCTTGGTGTCGCCAGGCAGAAATAGTGCCTCACAGTGTGGTACTTTGGCAGGCTGAGGGCGGAGTGAAAGAAAATCAAAAGCCCTGGGAAATGAGCCTCAGAACTCCGGTCTTGGCCTGGTGCAGTGGCTCACGCCTGTAATCCTAGCTCTCTGGGAGGCTGAGGCAGGAGGATTGCTTGAGCTCAGGAGTTCAGACCAGCCTGAGCAAGAATGAGACCCCATCTCTGCTATAAATAGAAAGAAATTAATTGGCCAACTTAAAATATATAGAAAAAATTAGCCGGGCATGGTGGCACATGCCTGTAGTCCCAGCTACTTGGGAGGCTGAGGCAGGAGGATCTCTTGAGCCCAGGAGTTAGAGGTTGCTGTGAGCTATGATGATGCCACTGCACTCTACCCAGGGCAACAGAGTGAGACTCTGTCTCAACAAAAACAAACAGGGCAACTGTGTACCCCTCCTCACGACCCCCCACCTCTTTACAAAACTTATTTTTAATTAAAAAAAAATTTTTTTAATTAGTCGGGTGTGGAGATGTGAGGCTGTAGTCCCTGCTACTTGGGAGGCTGAGATAGGAGGATCACTTGCACCCAGGAGTTCAAGTTTACAGTAAGCTATGATCAGGCCACCGCATTCCAGCCTGGGTGACAAAGTGATACCCTGTCTTAAAAAGAAAAAAAAAAAAAAAGGAGGAGTCAGACAGAACATGGCTTCTTCTCATACCAGCTGTGTAACTTTGGGCCAGTTACTTAACCCCTCTGAACCTCAGATTCTTGTTCTATTAAATGGGGATGACAATATAATGAGTCTCTGTCATTTTGGTCTGGGAGACACCTATTTCTTTGGGGATTCACACCTTCCCTATATTATATGTCAGCTCATAGTAATCGCTCAGTAAGTGATCATTTTTATTGATTATTATTACATTAGTAGCTGTACAGGACATACCTTTGTCTCTGCAAAGAAAGAAATCTACACTATCATGACACCTTTTCTCATCCAATGCGCTCTATTCTATGCCATATAAATAGTGACCTGGAGAGGCTAGGAGAGGGACCATTCCCAGGCAAGCTTCGGGAAGCACCCCGACATTGCCACATAGCACACCCCGAGGACCTGCACCATAACCCCAATTCGAGTTTTTCTTTCTCTGCATCAAGGTCTTCTTTTTGTCCTTTTGTTTTCATCAGTGATTTCAGTAACCACCTTAGAGCTGCCTCTAACTAGTAGCTCCTGTTGTGAGAGTGATCATATCACACATAATGGCACGTCTGGCCCGGGAGCTGATGGGGATAATGTAGGTGGTGTCCCAGTGTAGACGAAGTCTATATAAATTTCAATTACTACCTGCAGCTCTACCCCGAACACACCTCCGCCTGGAGCCGGATGCCACTGCTTCCCTCTAACCAGAAACGGTAGAGGCAGAAACTATAATCTTCCTCCATCGTCTTCATTCCTTACTTTTATTTTCATTCTTCTCTTTTTCCAATGCAATAGTCACAATGCAAACCCTATGACATCAACCCTTTGTAAGGTCAGCTTGTATCTCATAACAGTGAGATTAGCTCTTCATCTTCCTGCACATGCAAGAGTCACAGAGTTGAAAACGTAGGCATGGAGTGCACACCTGAGTCATTTTTATTTTTTATTTTTTTGAGACTGAGTCTCACTCTGTTGCCTGGGCTACAGTGCCATGGCGTCAGCCTAGCTCACAGCAACCTCAAACTCCTGGGCTCAAGCAATCCTGCTGCCTCAGCCTCCCGAGTAGCTGGAACTACAGGCATGCACCACCATGCCTGGCTAATTTTTTCTATACTTTTTTAATTGGCCAATTAATTTCTTTCTATTTATAGTAGAGACGGGGTCTCGCTCTTGCTCAGGCTGGTTTCGAACTCCTGACCTTGAGCGATCCTCCAGCCTTGGCCTCCCAGAGTGCTAGGATTACAGGCATGAGCAACCGTGCCCAGCCTACCTGAGTCATTTTTAAGTCACCTACACCTCTGGTTCAGGTATGGCTGCAAATCACTGAGGTTTCCTTTTTTTTTGTTTTCCAAAAAAAGCTGTGTTTTCATAAGAGAATGGCTTTGCTAATTGTGATCCCACACAAGTGCAGCGGACAGAAAACTTCAGGATGGCAGAAAAGCTCATTGATAAGTTGCTTCTACAGGAAGTCCTCACTTAATGTCATCAATAGGTTCTTGGAAACTGTGACTAAGTGAAACAACATGTAATGGAACCAATTTTACCATTGGCTAATTGACATAAATAAGCATTATGTTTCTACAGCGTATTTCCAAAAACCATCACCAAACTTCTTTTCTTTTTTAGAGGTAAGTTCTTCTTGCTCTGTCGCCCAAGCTGGAATGCAGTGTCCCGATTAAAGCTCACGTAACCTAAACTCCTGGGCTCAAGCGAAAGTGATCCTCCAAGCCGGGAGTGGTGGCTCAGGCCTGTAATCCTAGCACTCTGGGAGGCCGAGGCGGGCAGATTGCTCCAGGTCAGGAGTTCAAAACCAGCCTGAGCAAGAGCAAGACCCCCGTCTCTACTAAAAATAAAAAGAAATTAATTGTCCAACTAAAAATTTATAGAAAAAATGAGCTGGACATGGTGGCACATGCCTGTAGTCCCAGCTACCCGGGGGGCTGAGTCAGGAGGATTGCTTGAGCCCAGGAGTTTGAGGTTGCTGTTGGGCTAGGCTGACGCCACAGCACTCTAGCCAGGGCAACAGAGTGAGACTCTGTCTCAAAATAAATAAATAATAAATGATTAGTGTCAAAATTGAAAAATTACAAAGAAAAATCTAAATTTTCTAACATTGCACTACTCAGAACCACTGTTAATATTTTTTTTTTAATTTTTAACTTTTATTTCATTTATTTATTTTTAGAGATGGGGGTCTTGATCTGTCACCCAGGCTGGAGTGCAGTGGCAGGATTGTAAGTCACTGTAACCACAAACTCCTGGGCTCCAGAGATCCTCCCACCTCAGCCTCCCAAGTAGCTAGGATTACAAACATTTAAAGATGGGGTCTCACTATGTTGCCCAGGCTGGTTTTGAACTCCTGGGCTCAAGAGATGCTCCCACCTTGGCCTCCCAAAGTTCTAGGATTACAGGTGTGAGCCATGGCACCCAGCCTATTAATGTTTTTTAAAATAAAACTTCCAAATCTTTTCCCATGCAAACATATACATAAAAATACATATTTATAAAGATGGGATCATATTTACTACTTGCTTTTTTCTTTTTCTTTTCTTTTTTTTTTGAGACAGAGTCTCACTTTGTTGCCCAGGCTAGAGTGCCATAGGGTCAGCCTAGTTCACAGCAACCTCAAACTCCTAGGCTCAAGTGATCCTCCTGCCTCAGCCTCCCAAGTACCTGGGACTACAGGCATGTGCCACCATGCCCGGCTAATTTTTTCTCTATATATTAGTTGGCCAATTAATTTCTTTCTAGTTTTAGTAGAGATGGGTCTCCTCTTGCTCAGGCTGGTTTCGAACTCCTGACCTCGAGCAATCCGCCTGCCTTGGCCTCCCAAAGTGCTAGGATTACAGGCGTGAGCCACCGCGCCCGGCCTAGATATAGGTGTTAAAGAAAAATATTTTAAACATGTGAATTGATGGGAGACAAAGAAACAACTTCTTCTTTTTTCCTTTTTTTTTTTTTTTTAAAAAAAAGTCCAAGACAGGAATCAACATACCTTCAAAAGCAGAGAGGACCAAGATAGGGATGTATATTCTTTTTCTATCTGAATCATAACAATACTTCTTTGAGGCACTAGCTGAGTTCTTGCCTAATCTATGAAGCCTGCTGTGATTTTTACCCTCTGATTTCCTGTTATACTTCCAGTCTCTAACACATGGCTTAGCTCTTAATCATAATGTCTTTTATGCTTCCCCAATTATTGGTCTTGGCTCTGTAGCCAGGCTGTAAATTCCTTGACTACAGAGATGGTCCCTCTGCCATCCCTTACAATATTTAGTTTTGGGGGCTGTGATACTTAATGTGTAGTACAGGATACATAGTAAGTATCTATTAGGGGCATTTGTTGATCTTCAATTTTGCAATTCAGTAATCTTAACAGCAGACCACTTTAGTTACTGATGCCCATTTTGTGTCCCCAAAGACAAATCTCTAGGAATCCTCAAATTTACAAATGTGCCAAAGATAGCCACTTCAATTCAGACAGCCTCTAAATAACCCAGCATTTGAGGTTTTCTCCCTTCTATCAGCTCAAGAAACCTAAGCTCCCCAAAGCCCCTTTTTCCCTGTTTTTCACCAAATGACAGCTGCAATGACTTCCAGAGTTCAAGCCAGTACACAAATCATACCACCGTAGAAATCTGCAGTTCAGTGTATTTGGCGAGCTCATTATACAATAAAACGTGAGTTCAGAGATTAAATTCTAGTTCACAGCAAACAAACTGGTTTGACAATATGCAACCAACGGTCTGTTCAATACAATACTTACAAATGGCAAATTTTGCTTCTGTGGCATTATCATTCTTTTAATATTTGGCTATAAAAGCAAAAATAATACTCTTTTTTCCCTAAAAATGATACAGAGAAGCAGTGAATGTTTTTTTTCCCTTAGTTTATATTAACTTAGAACTTCTGAATATGAAAAGAATCAACTTGCCTAAACTAATATTCTTTTTTTTTTTCTTTTTTTTGAGACAGAGTCTCTCTTTGTTGCCCAGGCTAGAGTGAGTGCCGTGGTGTCAGCCTAGCTCACAGCAACCTCAAATTCCCGGGCTCAAGTGATCCTCCTGCCTCAGCCTCCCGAGTAGCTGGGACTATAGGCATGTGCCACCATGCCCAGCTAATTTTTTCTACATCTATTAGTTGGCCAATTAATTTCTTGCTATTTATAATAGAGACGGGGTCTCGCTCTTGCTCAGGCTGGTTTCAAACTCCTGACCTCGAGCAATCTGCCCACCTTGGCCTCCCAGAGTGCTAGGATTACAGGCGTGAGCCACCGCACCCAGCCTAATATTCTTAATATTGGCAATTTTTTCAATATAATTCTTTTTCTTTTTTTTTCCTTTTTTTCCCCTTCCTTCCTTCCTTCCTTCCTTCCTTCCTTCCTTCCTTCCTTCCTCCCTCCCTCCCTCCCTCCCTCCCTCCCTCCCTCCCTCCCTCCCTCCCTCTCTCTCTCTCTCTCTCTCTCTTTCTTTCTTTCTTTCTTTTCTTTCTTTTTTTCCTGGTCTTTGACTCAGGACCCAGTATAATTCTTTACAGGGAGGAAAGGAAAACCAATTGCATTTTTTTTTCCTTCCTTCCTTCCTTCCTTCCTTCCTTCCTTCCTTCCTTCCTTCCTTCCTTCCCTTTCTTTCAATAAATATTTAGTGCCTACTGTATGCCCCACTGTACCAGGCATTGCACAAATAATAGTGAGCATAACATAACCTAGTGACAAAGACAGATATAAACCAGAGATTGTACACTGGCAGCTTTTGTGTATACTGTAGCCCACATATGACTTTTGTTTGGCCCACACAGTATCTTTTGAAATACTTCCCAACATTTTAAAACTAGGACATTTCACATAAAAAGTCAGAGTTCTGGGTTATGTGAAAAAAATTACAAAATCTAGTAGCATGGAGCCCCTTTCTTCCTCAAAAGAACAACTGGCAGATCCAAGTGGGAACTTCTCTGTTTAGAGACCCCAGTTCTCATGCAAACCCCCTCATTTAGTGCTGAGCTTGTCACTGCCGCATGAACCAGTCACAGAAATCACAACTGCATGGTTACCAATAGTGGTGAATGTTATTTTTAAAAAGGGAGCTTTAGTAGAGAAGAGGAGAACCTAATTTAGATTGAGGTTTAGATTGAGGATCAAGGATGATCTCTTTGAGAACATGACACTTTTAACTCTGCTCAGTATTGCCACTTACCTCTTAGGAGGTATTTATCCAAATAATAAGTACCATTTAGTGAGAGTCTATGGGTGCCAGGTAGCTCATTTCATTCTCACAGAAACAACTCTGCATAATCCCTATTTTGCTGATGAAACACCTGAGATGCAATACTTGCCGTTCAAGGAGGTCAAACAATTAGCCCAAATACGCAGAGGCACAGATGGAAATTCTAGGGTCAGGATGAAGCTCTGATTTGATTCAAAATTACACGCTCATTCCAGTAAAAAGAGCTGCTTCAAATGAGCCCCAGTACAGTTCCAAGAATCAGTTCTTTTCTGCTCTTCCCAAAGCACTTGGCAAGAATATTCAATAGCACGCCCCCTTGATTGTTTTCACAATGAGATTGACCATGCTCTCAGATTATACCTCCACTTACCCCTAGAGCAGAGTAGGGTCACCATTTGGGACCAGATAGTTCTGCAATTAGAGCCCAGGATCTTTGACCAGATCTAAGGATATAACTCTGTTTCTTGTTTGTTTGGTTTTGGCTTTTTTTGAGACAGAGTCTCATCCTGTCACCTGGCTAGAGTGCAGTGACATCACCATAGCTCACTGCAACCTCAAGCTCCAGTACTCAAGTGATCCTCCTGCCTCAGTCTCTCAAGTAGCTGGAACTATGGGCACTCACCACCGTGCCTGGCTAATTTTTCTATTTTTTTGTAGAGATGGGATCTCACTATTTTGCTCAGGCTGGTCTCAAACTCCTGACCTCAAGCAATCCTCCTGCCTTGGCCTCCCCAAGTGCTGGGATTACAGGCATGAGCCACCACTCCTGGCCCTAATAGTATTTGTAATGATTATAACCCGAGTCAAGTTTATGAGGTCAGGCGTCGTGGTATTGTCAGTCCTTGTCTGCCTTGTTGGAAGGGATTTCCTGCTTCCACCAATCAGCTGGTACTTCCCATCTCCATATCAACAGAACTTACATTTTGTTTTGTCTGTACCACTTAACCAGATGTGTGATCATCCACAGAACGCTGGTCTGATCCTTTAGGCTTTGCTGTCAAACATCTGAGTCAGAATGCATGGATCGGGCTGTGTTCATTCTTTCTATCACGAGGCTTTATTAACCACTCAAGTTCCTTATCAACGTATCTATTGCAAAAAAAAATTCTCCTCTAATTCATCCAGATTCCTAATTAAACAGTATCAATAGTTTCCCAAAGTGTCACAGTGTTGCTACTACGTCTACCCTTCAATTTAAATCAAATATTAGATTGAAGTATGACATATGTCATTTTGAAAGTGAAACCAATAAAAGGAAGTAACATATGTATTTTCTTTTTTCTTGTTTTTTCTTTTCTGTCCAAGGAGAAGGGAAAAATCAAGGTATTCCAATTTTTGAATCTGAGAATTCATGGCGTGATGTATTTCTTAGCTTCCTAACACTATGGTTCTCACCACCAAGGCATTTCTATCTTTTTAGGTCTTATTTTCCTCATTAATAAACTTGCTTTTCCAGTCAATTTGGCAGACGAAGCTGATGTAAAAAAAAAAAAATCCTTCCACTCTAAGCTCATAGGAATGCAGTATAAAATATCATTTTTCTTTTCATGTTAAGACAGAAATGAGCTAGAAATGGAGAAGTGAAATTCCTAGGAATGTTGCAGAATTTAGAATGGCAATTCCCAGCTGAAGCCAAAGGGCTGACAAGGGAACGGGTTGAATGTTTGCCTTAACAGTTGGGGTTTGTGACATTAACACCTATCTGAGGAAGGGAGTGTAAGACTCTGTGTCATGCCAGGACTCACAAAGCTGGCCCTTGTGAAATAGACCCTGGAGAAACTTGGCCTACCGGTCAAGGAAACTTGTTCCCATGAATGGAAAAACAGTCACTGAAGAGAAATGTGAAACCCAGGCGTTTGCCCCGAGTAGCAGTGAGATTGGAATTCATGCTGTTGGCTTGACACAAGGACCTCAAGGCTAAAAAAATTAACATATAATCTGGTCTGAGACTATAGCACCCACCAGTCCTCAGTCAAAGGGAAAAGTAAAACCAATTTGTAAGAATGCTCCAACAATCTGGCCTATGAGAGACTCTCATAAAAAAAACAACCTCTCCTGAAGATGAGTTTACAGTAAAGAATAAGAAACCGCACCAGGAAAGAAACCACCATGAGGAAAAGTCAGCAGATAGGACAAAGGTGCTCATTTATACCCAGGCACAGTTTTAGCAAATCGATTAAAAGAGAGTGTAAAATACCTATGTTTAAAATGTTGGAAGATGCTTAAGCACTTTCCAGGAAAAAAATTTAAAAATACATTAAAATTTTATTTAAAAAAATTTTTTAAAAATGTTGGAAGAGAGAGCACAAATAATTGAAAATATTAAACAAAGACAGGTTCAATTTGATTGAACTGATTTGATTTACTGAGTATGCACTACGTGTCCAGCATTGCTCCAAACACTTAGAATACACCAGCGAATAAAACAAAGGTTCCTGTCCTTGTGGAGCCCACTTTTTAATGGGAATCAATACAAAATGAAAGGATGGGTAATTTGACATTTACAACCTCCTTCTCTAACGTTGGATGCTGTTATACATACAGTGAGCCTAAATTTTGATCCACAGTCTTAGGCAATTAAGAAATATAACTTTATTCTCTATACCTCAATTTAATTTTCATTTTAAGTCCTGGTTTCATTAATCTGACAAGCAGCATTAACTTTGGACTTTTCAGTATTTTCCATCCCCTTCCTTGTTATGTCGAGATGCCAGGGAGCTACCTACCATGTCTATCTATGAGTAAGTCATTCCTCATATCACCTAATATCATTTTTATAACATAGCATGTGTTCAGTAAATACTTGTTGATCTACTAATTTAGGAAAATCACATCATTGTTTAAGGAAAAGATTTGTGTCTGGAACCTACCACATTCTTAAAATGGCTTGAATCACAAAGGTATCTATAATAAAGGGGTTTTTTTTGTGGGTTTTTTTGCGTGTCATTCTTGCGCAGGGCCATGCTAATCTTCTCTGTACTGTTCCAATTTTAGTATGTGTGCTGCCGAAGCGAGCACTATAATAAAGTTTTAAAACATAAAAGAAAAGAAATCAGGTTCAAGGGAAAAGAAAAAAGACAATATGTTTCTACGAACTGAGAACGGCATTTTGTTCTAAGCACCCAAGAAGCCAAGGCAAAGGGAGAAATTTGGAAGTCTATAGTTCACATAATCAGAAAGAAAAAAATGCACTATGCTTTAATGAAAAGAATGTTTTATCTTTCCTTATCAATTAAGTTGAGTCTCTTGGGGACAATAATATTTAAATGATGAGAGAATGGGGGGGAGGTTGTTTTTGTTTTTTTGTTTTTTCAGAGACAAGATCCCCAAGTTTTCGGATTATAGACATGAACCACTACACTAAGCAGAAAAATAGCAGCTCTAAATAGTCTCTAAAGAGACTCTAAAGTTAAAACAGTGTGAAGTTCTTCAAGATTCACAAAAAAGAAAGAAAAGCTGATGTATTGTTTGATTTTTTTAAAGCAATTTTGAGAAATATAGGAAAAATTTGTAGGTGGTAGCTTAGTCATTTTATGTTCATTTACAGCCTTTTACAGAAATTAAGGACTTCAAGACCAGATATATTTAAGGATGAATAACACTCCCGCTTATTAAAATATTACTACTATTAATCCAAGTCAATTGAAATTATTCCTTCCAAGTCTGAACTAAGCCAAATCAAATCAGAAATAGTATTGAAGCGGTCGCAAAATTAAAAGGGAAATTTTGTCCATAGGTAAAATCAAATTAAACAAGCCATTTTGAAGGCTCAGAAGTGAGTTACTGACCTAGCATAAACCTAGTTCAAGAAGCAAATGACTTAAGGAATTAATGGCTGAACCAGAACTAGCACCATTAAGCCCCGCTAACTCCTAAAGATGATGTGCATTTGGGAAAAAACAAAAAAGAGAGAGAGAAATCAAGAATTGTGTTAAAAACTGCTCTCCTATGATCGCCTTATAAGGGAAAAATGCCTATTTACTGAATGAAATGCATTCAAGAACACCTTTCACTTCAATGACAAGGCAAGTAATAGTAATCATTAAACTGTATGCATGTGAATTTCAGAGGAAATCCATATGAAAAGAAACACAGTTAATCGGCCTTAATTGTGTTCCAAAGTCACCCCTACAGTAGATTTTTAAAACTAAGCTCTTCAAAAGGAACATCAACTGCTCGGGGCACAGGATGGCCCCAAAGCATTGTTACTGTAGGGAATAAATGGCACCCTGATGACCTGAAAGAGTTAATATAACTCCCCTCCTCCCCCCCAAATTTACGACTAGAGAGGTCTCAGAGATATGATTTGGCCCTGGAAGGAAAAAGCCCATTTGTTCCCAAGGTTTTTTCTTCCAAAAGCAGAGCAAAATCTCCGCCTTCCCTATCTCCAAATCCAACTGCTGCCTACCCTAAAAACCATATTTTGTAAACCAAAATTTTTAAACTATAACACTGGTTTTTCTCATGAGGCAAAGGAAAAAAAAAAAAGCCTCTATGATTAATGCTTTAGCTAAAAGCATAGAATGTAGAATAGGAAGATTATTTATGGTTCTTCTCTTTAGGAGCTAATAGAGTCAGATGTTAGCCTAAAAGGTTGAAAATCCTGCGGTGGGATTTTTTTTTCCCCCAAC